>NC_133401.1:45425319-46862194 GCF_047511655.1 Castor canadensis | reverse complement strand
TGTTTTCCTATATTCTTTCTCAGTTTGTTCATTTTTGGTGTATAGAAAGGCTACTGATTTTTGTAAGTTAATTTTGTATTCAGTTGCATTGCTGAAGCTATTTATGGAGTCTTAAGAGTTTTTGGGTCTTTGAGGTATAGGATCATGTCATCTGCAAATAGGGATATTTTGAACCTATTTGTATTCCTTTTATTACTTCTTCTTGTCTTTTTTCTCTGGCTAGGAATTCCAGGACTAGGTAGAATAGGAGTGGGGAGAATGGGCACCCTTGTCTCATTTCTGATTTTAGGGGAAATGGTTCCAGTTTTTCTCCATTACATATGATGTTAACTATAGGTTTGTTATATATAGCCTTTATAATGTTGAGATACATTCCTTCTATTCCTAGTTTTCTTAAAGCTTTTATCATGAAGTGGTGTTGAATCATATCAAAGACATTTACTGCATCTATTGAGATGATCAAGTGGTTTTTGTCTTGGCTTCTATTAATGTGTTGTATTACATTTGTTGATTTGCATATGTTGAACCACCCCTACATCTCTGAGATGAAGCTGACTTGGTCATGGTGAATAATCTTTCTGATGTGTTATTGGATTTGATTTGATATTATTTTGTTGAGGATTTTTAACTGATGTTCATTAAGGAGATTGACCTGTAGTTCTCCTTTTTGGATGTGTCTTTGTCTGGTTTGGGGATGAGTGTAATACTGGCTTCATAAAATGAGTTAGTCAGTGTTCTTTCCCTTTCTATTTCATGGAAAAGTTTAAGAAGAGTTGGTATTAGTTCTTTAAAGGTCTGATAGAATTCAGCAGAGAATCCATCAGGTCCTTGACTTTTCTTTTTGGGGAGATTTATTGCTGCTTCAATTTCATTTCATGGTATAGCTCTGTTTAAGTGGTTAATATTCTCTTGTTTCAGTTTTGGATGGTCATAAGTATCTAAGAATTTGCCCATTTCTTCAAGATTTTCAAATTTATTGGAATATAGGTTCTCAAAGTAGTTTCTGATGATTCCCTGGATTTCCTTGATATTTGTGGTTATCTCCCCTGTTGCATTTCTGATTTTACTGATTTGGGTTTTTTCCTTCCTCATTTTAGTGAGATTTGCCAGGGGTTTGTCAATTTGTTTATGTTTTCAAAGAACCAGCTGTTTGTTTTGTTGATTCTTTGTATGGATTTTTTGGGCTCTAGTTCATTAATTTCAACCCTTATTTTTATAATTTCTCTCCTTATACTTGTTTTGGGTTTTGCTTGTTCGTGTTTTTCTAGGAGTTTAAGATGTAGCATTAGGTCATTGATTTGAGATCTTTCTGTCCTTTTAATACATGTACTCATGGCTATAAACTTTCCTCTTAGGAATTCCTTTGCTATGTCCCATAGGTTTTGTTCTGGTAGGTGGTGTTTACATTTTCATTAACTTCTAGGAAACTTTTAATTTCCTCTTTTATTTCATCTATGTCCCACTGATCATTGAGCAATGTGTTATTCAATTTCCAGTTGTTTGCATATTTTCTGCTGTTTTGTGTGTGTGTGTGTGTGTGTGGTTGAGTTCTAGTTTTAATGCATTGTGATCAGACATAATGCAGGGGATTATTTCTATTTTCTTATATTTGCTGAGGCTTGCTTTGGGCCTTAAGATATGATGAATTTTGGAGAAGGTTCCATGGACCACTGAGAAGAATATATATTGTACAGATGTGGGATGAAATATTCTGTAGACATCAGTTAGACATCCATTTGATCTATGGTGTGATTTAGTTTTAGAACTTCTTTATTGATTTTTTGTTTGGATGACCTATCATTTGGTGATCGGGGGTATTAAAGTCTCCCACTACCACTGTGTTGGAGTCTATATGTGCTTTTAAGTCCTTTATAGTATGTTTGATAAAATTAGATACACTGATGTTGGGTGCATATAGGTTGATAATTGTTATTTCCTTTTGGTTCATTTCCCCTTTCATTGGTATGAAGTGTCCTTTATCTCATTTGATCAATGTAAGTTTGAAATCTACTTTGTCTGATGTAAGTATTGCTACTCCTGCCAGTTTTTGGGTGCCATTGGCTTGGTAAATCTTATTCCAGCTTTTCACCCTAAGCCAGTGTTTGTTTCTGTCAAAGAGATGGGTCTCCTGTAAACAAAAGATTTTTAGATCTTCCTTTTTAATCCAGTTTGCCAAATGGTGTCTTTCGATGGGGGAGTTGAGTTTGTTGATGTACAGTGTTATAATATTGATAGGTATGTGGTGATTCCTGTCATTTAGATGTTTGTTGTTTAAGGGTTTGATTGTGTGCAGCTGAATCAGTGTTACTCTCTGATTCCTTGTCTTCTCTTCTCCTGTGGTTTGATACTTCCTGTCCTCTCATGGTTTTGTTTGCTTTTATTTTCTGTATGCAGAGTTCCTTGGAGAATCTTTTGTAGTGGTGGCTTGGTGGTCATATATTGTTTTAGTTTCTGCTTGTTATGGAAGACTTTTATTGCTCCGTCTATTTTGAATGATAGTTCTGCTAGGTAGAGTATCCTATGGTTGAAGTTATTTTCATTCAGTCCCAGAAATACCTCACTCTATGCCCTTCTTCTTTGATGGTTTCTGTAGAGAAATCTGCTGTGATTTTGATGGGTTTACCTTTTTATGCTATTTGCTTTTTCTCTCTTACAGCCTTCAATATTGTTTCTCTATTCTCTATGCTTGTGGCTTTAATGATAATATGCTGTGGGGAGTTTCTGTTTTGGTCAAGTCTGTTTGGTATGCTGGAGGCTTCCTGTACCTGAATGGGTGAAACTTTCTCAAGATTTGGGGAATTTTCTGTTATTATTTTATTGAATATATTACAAATGCCTTCACTTGGACCTCTTCACCTTCTTCAATACACATGATTCTCAGGTTTGGTCTTTTGATGGAGTCTGTGAGTTCTTGCATAGTCTTTTCACAGCTCTTGAGTTGTTTGACTAACATTTCTTCAGTTTTTTCTTTAACTTCTATTTTAACTTCAAGTTCTGAGATTCTGTCTTCCACTTGTTCTAGTCTGCTGGAGTGGCCTTCCATTGTGTTTTGTGTTTCTGTTTGATTCTTTTTTCAGAGGTTTTCCATATCTTTGGTCACCTCCTCTTTAACTTTTTTTTATTTTCATCTTTAATTCCTTTATCTCTTTTTATAATGCCCTCTGTTTCACTTTGGTGTTTGTTTAGGTTGTCTCTGAGTTCATTTATTTGTTTCTCTGTCTTCTCATGTTCTTTATTTTTGGTGTCTTGAAATTTCTTGAGTGTATCTGGTACACTTTGGTTAACCATGTCCAGTATCTTCTCCATTTTCTCCATTCTCAGTATTTCTTGCAAGATTCCTTCTTTGAAAATGGCCAAGTGAACTAAACAGAACTTTCTCAAAAGAAGAAATTCAAATGGCCAAAAAACACATGAAAAAATGTTCACCATCCCTAGCAATAAAGGAAATGCAAATTAAAACCACACTAAGATTGCACCTCACCCCTGTTAGAATAGCCATCATTAGCAACACCACTAACAACAGGTGTTGGCAAGGATGCGGGGAAAAAGGAACCTCTTACACTGTTGGTGGGAATGTGAACTAGTACAACCACTCTGGAAAAAAATTTGGAGGCTACTTAAAAAGCTAGACGTTGATCTACCATTTGATCCAGCAATACCACTCTTGGGGATATACCCAAAAGACTGTGACACAGGTTACTCCAGAGACACCTGCACACCCATGTTTATTGTGGCACTATTCACAATAGCCAAGTTATGGAAACAGCCAAGATGCCCCACCACTGATGAATGGATCAAGAAAATGTGGTATCTATACACAATGGAATTTTATGTAGCCATGAAGAAGAACGAAATGTTATCATTTGCAAGTAAGTGGATGGAACTGGAGAACATCATTCTGAGTGAAGTTAGCCTGGCCCAAAAGACCAAAAATTGTATGTTCTCCCTCATATGCGGACATTAGATCAAGGGCAAACACAACAAGGGAATTGGACTTTGATCACATGATAAAGCAAGAGCACACAAGGGAGGTATGAGGATAGGTAAGACACTCAAAAAACTAGATAGCATTTGTTGCCCTCAATGCAGAGAAACTAAAGCAGGTACTTTAAAGTAACTGAGGCCAATAGGAGAAGGGGACCAGGAACTAGAGAAAAGGTTAGTTCAAGAAGAATTAACTTAGAAGGTAACACACATGCACAGGAAATAAATGCGAGTCAACTCCCTGTATAGCTATCCTTATGTCAACTAGCAAAAACCCTTGTTCCTTCCTATTATTGCTTATACTCTCTCTTCAACAAAATTAGAGATAAGGGCAAAATAGTTTCTGCCAGGTATCAAGGGGGTGGGGGGGAGAAGGAAGGGGTGGTGGAGAAAGGGACAGGGTAGGGGAAGGGGGAGAAATGACCCAAACATTGTATGCACATATGAATAAAATAAAAATTTTTTAAAATGTTAATGGAACAGTTTGCAAAGAATAAAAAATAAAAAAAAAAGATTCCTTCTTTGAGGGTGTCTTTCTGGGCATTGCTGGGTTCCTTAGTGTTGTTTATTGGTGTTTTGTTGGGGTCAGGAACTGGGTATCTGCTTTCTTGATTTCCTACTGAATCCTTTATTGAATTATTTTTTTGAGGAGATTGGTTTCTATCCCTTCTTCTTCTTCCCATCCCTCCACTTGGTACTGTGCAACTATGTTCTTGACAGACTAGTTGGTGGTTTTAGTTGCCTGTTTTCTTTTCCTTTATTTAATTTTTATGTTGTGACTATATTGGTTGTTAGTTAGGTTGGTGTGCTGTTTCTGTCTCTGGTCTGGAGGTGTAATTTAGTAATCACTAATTCACAGGTTCAATGCCTATCCAGTTGTTTATATATC
The DNA here is from genome assembly GCF_047511655.1 of Castor canadensis. Taxonomy (NCBI): domain Eukaryota; kingdom Metazoa; phylum Chordata; class Mammalia; order Rodentia; family Castoridae; genus Castor; species Castor canadensis. Next base: position 46,857,321 of record NC_133401.1, on the reverse strand, counting down.
ATATAAAAGACCCCTTGGTGGTATTATTTATAAACAGTGGGAATTGGGGGGTTAATGTTTGTTAGTTTAGCTACAGAAATTTGGGGAATTGGTTAGGGTGACACTAAAAGGGGAGGTGGGGTGGGGTGGGTGAGTGGGGGAAGCGATGTGGGGGCTGCTGGGTTTTGTGGCTCTTGTGTGTGTTTGGGTGTATTTCTGTTGTTGTAGTGTAGGGTTCTTGTGTCAGGGATTGCAGGGGGTTGGGGTTGTGTAAAGTTGTTACAGCAGTTTGTCAGCAGGTGGTGAATGTGTAGGAGAGAGTGGTAGTGTGGTTATAGGTTGGGGGAGAATGGGAGTAGGAGGTGAAGGCAGAAGACAGTGGATGAGAAGGTGCAGAAAGAGTAGTTGGGAAGGAGAACTAGATTGTAGCACAGGAGAAGGAGGGATATTGAAGGGGCAAGAATAGGGATGAGAAGATAGTGATGGTGAAGCTGAGAGTACAGAAAGAAAATAGCTGTAAAAATAAAGAACTGACAAAAAGTAGTACCCAAGATGGCAACTAGAACACAGAAGCAGACAACATAAACACAGTAAATCAAAAATCTTGCTCAGACACTGGAGTCACACTTGGCAGAAAAAAAAAGCATCAAGAAGAATCAAAACTTTGACACCCTGAACCTCCAGCCCATACAAAGCTTCTCCATGCCACGTTACACTGAGAAAACAGGAGGGCTCCCACACCACCAGATGCCAGCTCCAAACCTGCTTGGGAGACATCCAGCAGACCAACAGGTGAGCAAATAAGTGTCATCTGGTATTCCTACAGCCACCCCTGGGATAAACCAGCATAGACTCCTGGACAGACTGACCCCCTGCCGTGCAAAAAAAAAAAAGCCAATTGAATAATAAACAAGGAACCAAAAAGGAACATGCAGCAGAGAGGACAGAGTGTTGTAAGTGCACCAGAGAAGGGGGAGAAGCAAGGAGATGATCTCTGTGGGAACTTTCAGTAAACAAAGACTGGAATGGCAGAAGGGCCAACAGCAGGTGGGTGATAAGCCAATCCCTGGAATAGGGCAGAAAGCAGTCCACAAAACTCAAGTCCTGAGCTAGTGAGCAATATCCATAGTCAAATGATGCTACAAAATTGAAAAACAATCAGCAAACCATAACAACATGCTAACAGCAGGGGGCCGGCTGATGGATCACTGACCTTGTCCCATAGAAAGGGGGAGAGGCAAAGAAACAAGCCCCCAATAAACCAACATAGCAAAAACCCAACTCCAAATCAGGATGGCTGGTGGGCTACAGAGCTGATCTCTGGAAACTGAGGACAATCACACCTTACTGAGGAGGATCTGACTAAGCAGCTGCCACTGAAAGACAGGAAAAAAACCTGATGATTCTCCCCAACCACCTGGCAAAACTAAGCCAGACCTTCTGCTTAAATACCAACACCAGGACTGGATGCTGAAGGAGTAACCCCAGAACTACAAAGACTGAAATTCTATTGTTCCTGAACCTGGAATTTTTTTTATGTGTTTGTTAGTTTGTTTGTTCCCTTTCTGTTTGTCCACTTCACCCTGTTGATTTCTTTGGTTTTCTTTTTGTCTGTTTGTTTTGTTAGGTTGTTAATACTAAATTACACACAGACCAGGGACAAATACAGCATATATACACTAACCTAAAACCCTACACACAAAAAAAAACAAAATTAAACCATGGGAAAGAAAACAGGTGATTAAAACCACCAATAGCCTATCAAGAACATAGTTATACAGTACCAAGTGAAGTGATGGGAAGATGAAAAATGGATGGAAACCATTCTCCCCACAAAAATAAATTAATAGGAGATTCAGAGGGAAATGAAGAAAACAGATACCCATTTCCAGACTCCAACAAAACAAAGGTAAACTATGCCAAGGAACCCAACAAAGTCCACAAGAACATTCTGAAAGAAGAAATCCTGCAAGTAATCATTGAGAATGTCATGGAGATGTTACTGTAGACATGGTCATTCAAAACATGCAAGAGGCACTCAAGAAATTCCAAGACACCAAAAATAAAGAATACAAGAAGACATACAAACAATTAAATAAACTAGTACAACCACCTTGGAAAACAATATGTAGGTGTCTTAAAAAACTAAACATACATCTGCTATATAATCCAGCAATCCCACTACTAGGGATATACCCAAAGGAATGTGACTCGGGTTATTACAAAGGCACCTGCACATCCATGTTTATTGCAGCACTATTCACAAAAGCCAAGTTATGGACACAGCCAAGATGCCCCACTACTGATGAATGGATTAAGAAAATATGGTACTTACACACAATGGAGTTTTACTCAGCCACGAAGAAGAATGAAATCTTATCATTCTCTAGTAAATGGATGGATCTGGAGAACATCTTTCTGAGCGAGGTTAGCCAGGCTCAGAAGACCAAAAATTGTAAATTCTCCTTCATATGCAGATTTTAGATCTAGGGTAAATACAGCAATGTTTTTGGACTTTGCTCACATGCTAAGGGGAAAGCTCTTACAGGCATGGGGATAGGTAGGAAACCCAAAACATGAAAGTGTTTGATGTCCCCTCTGCAGAGGAGCTAATACAGAAACCTTAAAGTGACAGAGGTCAATATGGGAAGGGGATCAGGAACTAGTGGAAAGGTCAGGTAAAGATGAATCAGTATGGATTGTAACACACTTGTGCATGGAAGCAATGCTAGGAAACTCTCTGTATAGCTATCCTTATCTCAACTAGCAAAAACACTTTGTCTTTCTTATTATTGCTTATGTCCCCTCTTCAACAAAATCGGAGAAAAGGGCAGAACAGGTTCTGCCTGGAAGAGAGGGGGGTGAAGGGGAGAGGGAGAAGATGGGGGGCAGGAGGGAAAAATGACCCAAACAATATATACACATATGATTAAATGAATTTAATAAAAGAAAAAAATGAACTCACAATAATATACAAACAAAAAAAACCCAGGAAAAAAACATAAAAATAAAAAAACCCTCCAGGTTCAGGAACAATAGATTTTTATTTTTAGTCTTAGTTTAAGTTCTGGAATTAGTCCTCTAGCATCCAGTCCTGGTATTGGCATATAAGCAGATGCTCTGATGTGGTCTCACCAGGTGACTGGCTTGTGAGTAGTGTTTTGTCTGTCCACCAGTTTAATTGAAATTTTGAGGTGCAGTAGGTTTCCCAGAAACATGCAGGGTGGTTGGAGACTTTTTCCCCAGCCAACAGCCTGGTTATCCTTCAGCTGCAGCTGTTTGGTCAGCTCCTCCCCCAGCGAGGTGGGGCAGTTAGGTTTTGAATGCTGCCTACTGGTTCAGAAGATCAGCTCTGTGATCCACTACCTGCTCTGCTTTGGAGGTGGCTTATCACTGTGTTTATTTACTGACAGTTCAGTGCTGAGAGTTTAGTTCTTTGCCCTGCCTCCTTTCTCTGGGATAGGTTCAGTGTTCCACTCACCCCTTCTGCTGTTCATGTTTGATTATAGTTTGCTGTTCATTTTTTGGTTTTGCAGGGCAGTTTGGTTTTGGATGCTGCTCTCTGGCTCAGGATATTAGCTCTGTGATCCACTACCTGCCCTGCTTTGGGTGGTAGTTTATTGCCCACCTGTTCTCAGCCTTCTCTGCCTTTCCTGTGATTATTTACTGAGAGTTCGGTGCTGAGAGTTTAGTTCTTTGCCCCTCCCCCTTTCTCTGGGGCAGGTTCAGTGTTCCACCTGCCTCCTCTGCCATGTGTGTTTGATTACAGTTCACTGTTTGTTTTTCAGTTTTGTTGACTGGGAGGATCAGGCTGCCCTGGGGTTGTGCTGGTTTATGTTCCCGGTGGTGGATAGGGGATTCCCATGTGGTTTGTGGTGCTCACCTGTTCATTCTGCCAATTGATGCACAGTCAGGTTTGGAGCTGGTAGCAGTGGCTGGGAGAAATGGTGCCACCATTTCTCAGTGCAGTGAGGTTTTGGTAGGCTTTCCTTAGGCTAGGGGTTCAGGATGTCACAGGGTTTGATTCTGGTTAATACTGTATTTCCACTTGATGGAGAAAGGAGAAGAGAAGGAAAGAAACAAAAAGAGAAATCACAGTGGAGAAGGAGAGTTTCTCTGGGCTGGACCCACCTTGCTGGCTGTGCCACAGGTTGCAGATGTTAGTGCAATTAAAGGCTGATTTGAGGGTCAATCTTTGAATTTTTTTCTGCATCTAATGTGATGGCAGTTATTATTTTGGCTAGAAGCAGTCAGAATTACCCAAGTGTGGCTCCAACATCTCAGGGAGGTTTTTGCAGTCACAGAGCTTAGACTTTCTGCTTCTGTACCCTAGTTGCCATCTTGGATCTCCCAGGGTTTCAGTTTTAAATGTAAAATTCAAGAAAGTATAATTTGTATGTAGTAAAACACATCTATTTTTCAACATTTTATTAGTACATAATAGTTGTATAAGGAATTTCATTGTGACGTCTCCATATAAGTGTACAATGTACCCTGGTTTGGTTCATTCCCTTCATTCTTCTCCCTCTTCCCTTCCCCCTTCTTAAAATGACTTCAGTGGGTTTTAATGGTTCATATTCATACACATGTAGAAATTACCTCAACCATACTCACCCTCCTTTATCTGCTTCACTTGCCCTCCCCATAGTACTGCTACCCTGCCTTTAACATGAATTGTCCTTTTAGTCAGGTTGACTAAGGGTTTATCAATCTTATTTATCTTTTCAAGAACCAACTTTTTCTTTCATTGATTCTTTGTTTACTTTTCTTGCTCTCTATTTTGTTGATTTGTAAATATTTTTCTGATCTCTCTCCTTTTGCTAGTTTTTGGGTTTAGCTTGTTGTTTTTCTAGGAGTTTAAGATATAGCATTAGGTCATTAACTTGTGATCTCTCTGTGTTTTTAATGTGGACACTTGAACCTATAAACAATGAAATACTCTACACAGCTATTTTAAACAAACAAAAATGTCATTTTTTTTACAAAAATGGAGAAGAGCAAAGCAAAACAAGTCCTGTCTGGGGATTGGTATCATTTGGGGGTGAGTATAAGGAAAGGGTGAAGGAGGGTAAAGATGGTAGAAATATTATGTACACATATATGAAAATGAAAAATGAGACCTACTGAAACTATTCCAGGATTAGAGGGGGGGGGGATAAAGGAGAATGATGGATGAGGTGAATTCAACTATGATATATTGTCAGAATTTTTATAAATGTCACAATAACCCCAGGACAACAACAATAAAATAAAATAAACTTTGTGCTTAACATTGCCTTTGCTGTAGGTTCCCATAGGTTCTGATAGGTTGCATTTTCATTTTCATTAAATACCAGAAACTTTTTTATTTCCTCCCATATTTCTTTAATGACTGGTTATTAACAATGTGTTGTTCAGTCTCCCTGTGTTGGAATATTTTCTGTGGTTTCTTCTGTTGTTGAGTTCTAGTTTTATGACATTGTGGTAGACAAGATACAGTAAGTTATTTCAGTTTTCTTATATTTGTTAAGATTTGCTTTGTGTTCTGAAACATCTATTTTGGAGAAAGTTCCATGGGCTTCTGAAAATAATGTGTATTATGTTGCTGGATAAAACACTCTAGACATCTGTTAAGTCCATTTGGTCTACAGTGCCATTAATTCTGAAGTTTCTTTGTTGATTTTTTTTTGTCTGAATGACCACTCTTGGTGACAGTAGAGTATTGAAGTCTCTACTATCATTGTGGTGGGGGCATCTATCTGTGCCTTTAAGTCTAGTAGTATATGTTTAATAACTTTGGGTGTGCCAACAGTGGGCACATATAAGTTAACAATTGTTATTTCCTCTTGATGTACTGTTCATTTTACTAGTATGGACTGACCTTCTTTGTCTCTTCTGTTAATTTAGGTTTGAAATGTACTTTATCAAATATAAGTATAGCTACTTCTGCCTGTTTTCAGTGCCCACATTTGGAAATTTTTTCCTACTCTTTCACTGTAAGCCAATGTTTATTTTTGTTGGTGAGGTGCATTTCCTGTAGACAAAAATCAGTAGTTCTTGTTTTTTAATCTGTTTTATTAATCTATGTCTTTTGATTGAGGAATTGAAACATTAACATGTAGAAAACACACCTATTTTAAGAATATAGTTCTATAAATTGACATGTGTATATATTCATGTAACCATCACCCCAACCAAGACAGAAAGTTTCCATCATTGAAGATTTTTTTCATAGCCATGTGTAGTCAACTCTTCTTCCTCTTGTCCCAGGCAATCACTGTTCTGATTTTCTCTCCATGCTGCCTCTTACGGATGGAGCTAGAACATGGACTCTTTTGTATCTAGATTCTTTTGCTCAGTACACAGTTTTGAGATTCATCCATGATATTGAGTGTAGTGTTCTTTTTTTTAACTTGCTGAGTAGTATTTCATTTTTGAATATATGACAACTTTCTAACTTAAGTTTTGATAAATTTTTTAGTTTTTGCTTTCTATGAACATTCATATGAAAATGATTTGTGAACATATGCATTCATTTTTCCTGGATAAGTACTTGGCAGTGGAACTCTTAATTATTTGATAAGCACATGTTTAACTTTGCAAATAAATATCAAGACAGTTTCCAAAGTAACTGTGTATGTATCAAACACATAAAATATATAATATATATATTATACATATATGTAAACATATATATATTTCTTCCTAATTTGTGACTTATCTTTTCATCTTATTATAATAATGTCTTTTGAATGGCAGAAGTCCAGTTTGTCATTTTTAATTTGTTTATTTAAAAACCTTTCATGTATTATCTGAGACATCTTTGTCTACCCTGGGATCAGAAAGACTTTACACTAAAGCCTTTTCTAGCAACTTTACAGCTTTATTTGTTATGTCTGGATTATATTAAGTGTCTAGTTACTTTGTAAACTAGACAAAGTAAAGGTAAAGGCCAACTTTTTAAAAGTATAGCTATTCAGTTGTTCGCCTCCATTTGTTAAAAAAATTATCCTTTCTGAACTGGGAGCATGGCTTACATGATAGAGTACCTACCTAGCAAGTGTGAGGTCCTGAGTTTAAACCTCCAGAACTACACGAAAACATTTATCCTTTCCTCATTTAATTATTTGTTGCAAATGTGTATATATATATATATATATATATATATATATATATATATATATACATATATACACTTACAATATACACATTCTCTAAATATTTATATAAATATTCTATGTATATATAATTGTTTATGGAAAGTGTTCTGCCTCTTGTGTTTTATTTCAGATAATTATGCCAATATTATAGTGATTTCTAAGAAGCTTTGCAATTTGGCAGTTTGCTGACTTTTTCAAGGTTATATTGGCTATTCTAGGTCATTGCATTACCATGTGCATTTTTGATCATGTCATCAATTTCAGCAGAAATACCTGCTAGGATCTTAATAAGCCAGTATTGGATCTATAGATTGATTTAGAATAATTAACATCTTAACACAATATTGAGTTAGTTCATTCATGAACATAGTATACTTGTATAATTAGGGACTCCAAATGATTGAATTTCTTGAGCAGTTCAACTGTCAGTTGATGGCAAAGTTGGAGGAAGTCAAGCACAAAAGACAACAAGTATGTAGCTGAATCACTCAGCCCTTAAATGTAAGTGTTCCATAATTTGCTCCCAAGTGATTCATGTCTGATTGAATGGTTGGTCATCTCCTGCCTTCCAAAGTTTCTTTGTCTTCATCAGAGTATTTCTCCTCTTTGAACTGCTTATAAAAATGCAGTATTTCAATTACAATGAAGTGTTTCTTCCTCATGCAGCCACACTATGCTACCTGATGCAGAAAGGAAGAAAAAGTTACCAAAACAAAGGCTTCAGGAAATGGTGGTCTCAGAACATCCCTGCTACCTTCTTGCCTTGATCCCAAAATGGGTGGACTGGAGAAAGATGCGGGACAAAGGATAATGATTCTATGCATTAGTGAAGAGCTTTGTATCTGTATAGGGTTTTGGGGTGTCATTTCACTTGTTCCTCCTTTTAATAGAGGGGTGAGGATGCAGGAGGACGATGAAACATGAATTACAATTCCCTTAATACAAGAGAGCAAACTTCTTCCTTCTTCTTGGCTGAAATTTTTCATTTTCATTCAAAGATTTTTAAATTATTATTGTTTATCATTTATTAGCATTCCAGAGGGCCCTATGCCCTCCCCTTTTATCTTCATGTGACCCGAGGATAGAACTTGAACAAAATGTGTGACTTCTGCTCTGACATTGGAAGATACTCAAGAAATCAAGTAATTTTCCTTGTCCTATGATTTAATATTTGATAAGCTAATCATTAAGTTTGATTGAATGTGAAAGATAAGTAGGTATACTGCCCAATGGCCCTGAACCTTCAAGCAGTTAAGTTACACAACACAATACTGTGACATATTCCAAATAAACCCAGACATTATCCTGAGGATTAGCAGATTCATAAAGTCTACAAGAAGACTTTCTTCTGGGGAGGAAATTAACCCCACATGTAGCAACATTTAAAAAAACTGTCTTGGGCTGTGATACTCCCCAGTCCCAAGTAGCACAGTACATTCTATTTCTCCTTTTTTCCTCCCGTCTTTTTGCTTCTTCACTCCTGAATTTTTCATTCTCCAGTTGCTCCTAATTTTCTTTATAGAACCATATATACTTTTGGGGATTTGCTTTCTTATTTCTGGTGTTCTTTACTGCCTTTGGAAGTACAAAATGTACCAAGAACCACAGGCTTCTACTTAGAAGGTAAAGAGGGAATATTTATATTTTTTGATAATACCTCTACCTCAAGTGTCACATGTTTTAGCTGTGCTTTCTCTGTATCCTGGGACTCAGTTGCACATAGTGAAGATGCTGACTAGAATAAAGAAAGGGTAGCACCTTTGGATCTGAGGCTCTCATAGTGTAGTATCTTTGAAAAGCCTGGCCTTCCAGGTAGAAGAACAGTACTCAACTAGTGATGCTGCTTCTTGTAAGGACTTCATCACTGAATAAGCTTAACTAGGGTAAAACCTGGCTTTGTCACCTATAAAATGTGACCATTTAGCCAACAAGTTTTTACCTCGCCCAGCACTCTGGTAAACAATATACTCATAGAAATTTTTAAGATTGACTTTTTTTCTGAGAAAGCTGATCTTTTCAAATAGGAGGACATATTATAAACATAATTATCAAGTTTCAGCAGCACTATTGTAAAGGAAAGAATAGAGTGTGGAGGAGACCAGCAAATAGAGCAGTGTACTCTTCCTGGGTACGCTGTGTGTGTTTTGAATTGGTAGCGATCTTTTTTCTAGATCATGAAGGGTGCAGATGTAATTACCAAGCAAATACAATTCCCGTTCAAGAGGCATAAATTCAAATGCCTTTGGGGCAGGCAAGTGATATAAATATGCAAAACGAAGGGAGGTAGGTGGAATATTAAAAGGGCCTGTGGAAAATTGAAGACTGTGTGCTAGTTAAAGCCACTCAAGCTCAAAATTATTTTTTAAAAGCTCTTCTGTCCAAATAAAAGTCTTCAGGTGCAATAGGCTGCTACTTTCAACCTCCGATAGTAATAATTCCAAGTGCAAAGTGTTTGAGGACAAGGGAGAAATCCAACCTAGGATACCTGAGGGCCATGTGGGGTACAGTGGCAGCTAGCCCAGTCCTGAAAAGCCAAAGGAGAAGGAACTTCTGAAATGACATGCAAGACTCTGTGTTGGTGGAGGGAGTTTGGAATGTATTCTATGGCCAGTAGGGAGGCAGTTGTGTTCTTTACTTAGGTGGATGACATAATAAGATTTATTTTGTAGGGTACTTTATCCTCTTGAGACAGCAAGAGGTGTGGTTTTGATGCCAAGAGCTCAGAGGCATAATGCAAAAATCTGTGAGTGCAATGAAACTTAAACCAAGAGAGTAGCAGTAAGGTCAGGGGTGGAGAATGGTAAAAAAACTTCTAATGTACACTGAAGCAGGGTGAGAGGGAGTGTGCTAATAGATTCAGATATGGAGTGAAGCCAGTCTCATAGAAGTTGTGTAAAGGGATGTTGTGGGTGAAAGCAATCCACACCCAGTTCAGTGTGGGCAGAACTGAGACAACAGTGACTGTAGCAAAGTTTGGTGTTGGAGAGGGTATTCTCTCCTTTGTTCCATTATCGCAGCCTTATGGTCAGGAGTCTGAGAAAGCAGACATGCTCTTGGGTCCCTCTGAGAATGCCCTGTCCTCATTACATGACCCCTGGCCCAAACAGAACCCAGCCATTTCATTCCAACCTGAGTCCTCGGGATTCTGCTGCACATGGGTGGTATCTTCTGTGAGCATTCAATTTTCTTCACTAAGAGAAAAAGAACTAAAAAGAGCAGACACTTTTATGTGCAGAAATGTTACTCCATGTAAAAAAATAACAACACTAATATATCTTACAACCACTAGCCAAAATTTGTTAGGCTGCTGCTATAGCAACCCCCAAAGAACATATCCACAAACCCCCAACCCGATCTCCTCCTCAATCCCTATACCTGACAATCACCATCCTAGTGAGGCTGTCTCTCTTACATTACACCCACCAAGTGAAGATCCAAAGCAAAAAGACAGAAAATAACATCTTCTAACAATCTGCTTGTCATTTAGAAAAAGCTCACTGTATAAATGTCATGGAAACAAGCTGTTCTTGCAGAAAGAAAAGAAGAAAGCCCTTGCCTCACTTGCTTCCCTTTCAGTTTTAATCTTCCTAATAAAAGGGTAACACAAAGCAAATGTTAAATGTTTGAAAGCAAATATCTCTGGAGTTTGGCCAGTGTGGTTCAGCCATATTCAGCCACTGGCTCTGAGCTCTGGATCAAGCTCTCTAAGTGAAAATCAGCTGGCGGCTTCTGAGGAGACCCTGAGAACATCAAGAACTCAAAACAGAGGCAATAAATATTTTTCTTCTAATCAGGACTGAGGATCCTTGCTAGAATGCCTAGTTCAAGGTCAAAGAATTTCAGTTCAATTAACAAACATCAAGGGGGTCCATAACATGTAAAGTTCAATGCGCTTTAATTTTTTAAAGGGATGCCCAAACAAGGCCCTGTTCTCTTTTATGAGTGAGAGGTCTGTCTGTTCTCAGCTAACAAAGACAGGATGGATATATTAAGCTTTCAAGAAAATGCTGTGGGAGCAGACTGAGAGTCCAAGGGAGGAGCCTTTATTTTGGGCTGTGAGTAGCAGGGAAGTCTACAGAATAAGAGGCACTTGATTTGAGCTGAGCCCCAGAAGAAAGGTAGGGTTCTCAAAGCAGGATGATGATAGGTGCAGGAAATTCCAGGGGACATAATAAATGAAGGAAAGAACATTAAGGAAAGTACTGGTGCAAAATCATAGATGTCATTGTGTAACATAAGCACAGTCATCTGGACTGGGGTGGATGGTTACTATGTCAAGGGTATGTTTCATTAGACCATATCCATACCCTAGAATCTGCTGATTCACTTGGGAATATGAGAACTGCTGGAAAAAGAACTTGAGTAGTCTTCATGATTAGGGTTGACATACACAAATGTGATTAGCAGAGGATGATAAAGGCCATAAATAGACTAAATTATAGAAAGAAATTGCAGAGCCTCTGAAAGATCAACTTCCAGAAAGTGAGAAATTAAGAATGATGAGCTAGACTCACCACAAGGACCTGAGGTCAAAGAGTGAAGGATCAGAGACCTCAGAGCTCTATTTGTGGAAGGAAGTTGATTGTCAAATTTCTGCAGCTTGCAACCCAAGAGACTACTCAGTGACTCAAGAGAATTAATAGAGTAGAGGTCCTTACCTTCTATTTACTTCAAAGGAACTTGCTTCTGTTTGTGGCCAAGAGGAGAGTCATTATGAACAGCCAGCCAAAGTTTCAGAAGGGGGTCAATGATGCTTGCCAGGGTGGCAGGAAAAAGTAAGCTGTTGGTGGCATTCATGCAGACAGCTGCAAGAAAGAAACTTGTACATATGTGTGTCCTCCCAAGACAGCCAGCAGGCTGGGGAAGCAGCTCTGAAAGAAAAAGGCTCAGGACCTAAAGCTACCCAGTGAGAAAATGCTATAAATCTGGAGAATTGAAGGTTTATCACTTGGACACACAAACTGAGGAAGTATAAGGAACGTTTTTAGCTTTGTAAAGAATTTATGGTGAATTCCATGGGCAGGTTTTCAGAGTACATTTTGTAGCAGACTTGTGAGAAGCCTGACTCTGGGGGAGACTATCTTGAGATGCAAAAATACCAAGATATATAGAAGTGACAGACTTTTGCAGTAGACAAGGAAAGATATAAGGATTAGAGATAAGCAGGTTGGAGGTAGTGGGAAAAAGGAGCGGGGAGAAACGGGAACCATTTCACTGAAGAAATATCAAACAAAGTTAAAGTCTAGGTGCCTATTTTGTTGGTTGGTTGAGTATGGGCAAAAGAAGAAGCAAGATTGAGTAAAAAAAAAAAAAGTATATTATGAAAGTGTAATAGTCAAGAAAACCCAGCATGATTGTTGTGTGAATGGGCTTTAGAATCAGATGGCTGGCCCTGTCTGGGTCATTGATCAGTAAGGGAACTTGAATGTCACTATTCTAAGTGTTGTTTCTAATCTGTAAAGGGGAAAACGTAAGTCAAATCTTAAATTTAGCTCTTGGATTAAGCAATATACTTTCTGTAACATAGTTTAAGAGATATTTGCTATGAAGAGGAACCAATTTGTAGATAAAACTGGTGAGTTTGTTTTAAATAATAAAAACAAAATGAGTTTTGGTGTTTCCAAAGCTGTACTTCTTTGTGATACAGGATGTGGGCTTTAGGATGAGGTTTGTGCTGTACTACTGTACTATTTTGGATATTTGAGTAAGTCCTACACTTTTAAACTATCATCAGTATTGAAATTTTTATTTTAATGTTATCTGAATATGTACAAGCATAAATTAGAGATAAATTCTATATGGTTATTCTTCTTTTACAAACACACAGCTAAAGCAATTTTATAAATTAAATATAATTAAAATCAGGAAACTCAAATTATGGCCTTGAAAGAAACACAACACCTGATGCTGAAATTATATCACAGAGCCACACTTAATAGTAAAAGGCCTTGGCCACATATTTGTATCTATATTTATTCTTCTTGTTTTTATGTTTTGGACAAGCTGATACAAGGATAATGATTCAATTTTTATTTAGGCTTATTCATAAAATTATGTGACCTAAAACAGTATGTAAAACTTCAACTAGCGGGCCAACTCAGGAAAATCAACTTCCACTTTAACATACTTTGTCAATGAGAAAACTTGAAATACCAATTTGAATAAAATGTGAAGAATAACAGCAGTGATATTTTGTTCATTAAAGATAAGATTGAAATTGGTATTTATATCTAATTCAGTCACTGAAAGAATGAGAAAAGTAAACATCATGGGTAATTATTATTACTAAGGAAGTTGTACTTTGGAAAGATAAAATTTGCCGAAAATAATTTCACTCACCTGAGTAAGGTATTTGTGTCTGATATTTAGAAATTATTTTCTGGTGTGTCTACACTTCTGCTGACCACATGATAAGATACATTCTTCGAAATAATTATTGCAAACCTTCTTTTGAACGTTTTGGCAAAAACATAACTACAAACTCAAATGCAAATATAGGCTCTGAAATCATTTCACATTTCTCATTTTTTAAGGTTATTCTCCAGATAATACAGAAAAACTTGTGGGCTAAGTAGAACTTTCAGTCTGTAGAGCTGAAATTTCAGTCAACTAGAAGCTCCCCAGTGTGTTAGTCCATTTTGTGTTGCTGTCACAGAATACCTGAAACTGAAAAATTTATTGAGAAAAGAAATTTGTTTTGGCTCACAGTCCTGGAGGCTGGGAAATCTGGCATCTAATGAGGACCTCATGCTACTTCCAGCATGGCAGAAAAGTGGAAGGGTAAGTGGAGTTCTTGCAGAAGACAGAAAACACGAGGGGCTATCTTGCTTTAAAGCAATCCACTTTCACGAGAAAGGCATTAATCCCTTTGAATAATGTAATTATCTCTTACAGGTACCACTATGTATCAACACTACCACACAGGAATAAATTGCATTTCCGAGGGGACGCACCATATCCAAACCATAGCATAGCACTCAGGACTTAACCAGAGTCATGTGTCAGTTTTAAAGGCCTTGAGTATGCCTACGGCATTTGTTTCTTGGGGTGGTCATCGATAATGCATCCTGTAAAATGTTTCATTTTTGTTTGGTCTTTGTTGGTCTATGTGGGGAATTTTATATCCTCTAATATATAACCTTGAGACCTCAGGCCCATAAATGTTCAGTACCACGTCAATTTCTCTGCCATAGGGAAAATGTTCTACAGCTCTTGTTTGAATCCAGCTTTGGAAAGCTTTGCTTGGGTCTGGCAGATAGATCATTGTGCTACTCCAAAACGTGGTGTGAAGAACACTGTGAGACTGTGTCAGGCTGTATGCTTAGACATAACAGGCAAACATTTTGTCTGTTTCTAAACTATGACAGATGTGGGCAAGTCTGGGGACTCACAATCTCCCCAAGTTCTTCCTAGAGATTGGGACACAAATCCATTTTATTCTGTCTTCCCATATCCCTGGGGCACTACTATTTTCTTTCAGAGTTTTGGCCTGGCTGGAGGCAGCAAGCTACAAGGCTCGTTCGTTAGTAACTATGAATATCTGAACTAATTCTATTTCCATCTAATTTTTCTTCCACAAATCACGTAGAGGACTCAAATGACCTGATTTTAATTGCTTCATGCAACGTTGCAAATGGGAGAATATGAACGTAGCTCCATGAAACTAGCATTGGTGGTGTTTTTTCTTTTTGCAATTGTAAGGTGGGAAGCTGTATTTCTTGCTTCCATCCCATGTAGAAGTCTAACTGACCACTGACACAATGCCATTTATTGAAGATTTTTTTTCTGCCTTCTTCTCAGTGATCCACACATTAAAACCAAATGTCCTTAATTTTTGTGATTTGAAAGAAAAGACTCACATTTCTCTCCTCCTACCCCAGCACTGGGGTTTGAACTTAGGGCTTTGTACTTGCTAGGCATATGCTCTACCACTTGAGCCATACCTCCAGTCTTTTTTACACTGGTAATCTTGGAGATGAGGGTTTGATTATGTGGTGACTGGCAAAACAGGCACATGCATCACACCCAACTGTTCTGGAAATGGTATCTCACTTTTGCCTGGGCTAGCCTCAAATCATGATCCTCCCTATCTCAGCCACTGAATAATGAAAAATTGTAGACATGAGCCAGCAACCCCAGCAGAATTTTTCTTAAAATCTGTCATTTTTGACTTGTTGCAGTTCTTCGGAAGTGCCTAAGTTAGCTTTTCAAGGTTCCTAAATGACCTGTTGGGAAGCTGAATGACGTCACCTTGACTCGTTCAGTTATGTAAGAAAGATACCCTTACAATACTGCAATACAGAATCATCCAGTCTATGAACATGGCTATTTTGTCCTTTTTTAAATCTTAATTATGAGTAACTTTCTGTCTCTTTTACATTTTCATTAAATTGATTCCTACTAGTTGACATTTTTAATGGTAATGTAAGTTATATCTTATATTTTAAATTTGTAATATTTGTGTTGCTAATGTATTGAATATAATTGGCTTTTCAAATACCTTTAGCCACCAAGCTTGTATCCCTTATTAATTTTATAATTCATATGTAAGTAATTTTGAAATATCTATGTACACAGTCTTATTGTCTGTATTATAATGCAGTGTCTATAATATTATTTCTTTGTAGTCCTCATAATTTATATTGCTTTATTGCACTGTCTAGAACATCAAAAACATGGAAATTAGAAGTGACAATCACAGGTATGCTTGTCCTCCTCCAAATTTTGGAAATGAAATTTCCAAAGTTTATCATTAAATAATACATTTGCTATAAGCTGAACATGCTTTATCTGAAAATCCAAAATGCTTCAAAGTCAAAAGCTTTTTTAAGTATCAGCATGATGTCATAAGTGGGAAATTCCGCACCTGATGTCATGTGACAGGATGCAGTCAAAATGCAGGTACGCTAAAAATATTGTATAAAGTGATCATATGAAAACTACATGAATTTTGTGTTTAGAATTTGGTCCTATTCCCAAGATGTCTCATAACGTATTTGCAAATATTACAAACCTGAAAAAAAAAAAAACCCCAAAATCTGAAACACATCTGATCTTAAGCACTAAAGTGCTAATTTACCAAAGTTATTTTAATGAAATGGATATTTAATTTTACATAATGCTTTAGAGGAAATTATCATATATTCATTATTCTATTAAAGCAGTAAATTACTTTGATTGAATTTTGAGTGTTCAGCTAGACTTGCATTCTTTATAAACCCCATTAGATCAATGGATAAACACATGTTTCACATATATACATAGATTAAGTTTCTGCACCTACATGTCATTTTATACTTTTGTGTTTGTGAAATGTAGGAAGATTAGCTGATAATGTTCTTTAGGATGCACTTTTTGTGTTTTTTAAGGAGAATTTGGTGTCCTCATAGGATGAATTGAGAAGTTTTTTTATTTCTATTTCTGTTGTTATTTTTTAAAGATATTTGGTGAAATTTATTAGTAAGTTCATCTTACCCAGGAATTTTCTGTGGAGAGGTTTCTAATTATACATTTCATTTCTTTAATAATATATAACTCTTCACCTTTTTGCTTTCTACTTTCATTAGTCTTAGTATGACATATTTTTCTAGGAAATCATCTATTTTATCTAAAATTTCAAATGCATTGCTTATAAATGGTTCGTAATATCTCCTTGGTGTCATTCAATGTCTGAGGTATCTTTCATTACGTCTCTTTGTCATTAGTTGCCTAGATTATTTTGTTTGTTTTGGTTTTAATCAGATCTGCTAAAATTCTAATAATTTTATGAATCTGCTCTAAGACCAACTTTTTCCCCTTGTCATCCTCTGTACTTTGTTTTCTACTACATTTGTGATATTCAGTTTTTCTAGTACATCCATTTATCACTCTGTTTTTCTTTTAGGCTTGGCATTAGCTGCATACCACAGGTTTGCTGTTCTGTTTCTGTGTTTGGCAATTTTGAGGCGGTTACACTTAGATGGAGATCTCAGTAGTGAAAAGCTTGTACGTGGAGCAGTGTTCTTTGTCTGGGAAACAGAGCTTCCAAGCAAAAACCAATAGCCTGTTATGAGCAGTGTGAGGTAGAAAAAAACAAAGTAAGAGAAGGTGAATGAAGATAAGAGCAGAAGTACAGAGTAAAAGCTGAGAACACTAGGGAGCTAGAAGCTAGAAGAGAGTATCCAGAGGTACTTTGGTTAGGGGCATGGAATGTTCAATGAGGACATCTATTCTGAAAGTATTTGGAGAATATGAGAATGGAGGAAAGGTGTGGAAGAAATAATATTCAGAAAGAAAACAGGAAGTTTTCTTAATTCTGAGAGGTATGAATTCATAAGCTCAGGAAACGTAACATAGCACATGACAGAATTAAGGATTAAAAACCACTCGATTATTCCAACAGATGCAGGAAAGCCTTTGAAAAACATCCAAATCCCTTCATGATAAAAGTCTTGAAGAGACTAGGAACAGAAGTAACTTACCTCACCCTGAGGGCTTCCTATGACAAATCTATAGCCAACATTTTCCTGAATGGAAAAAATCTAAAAGCATTTCTTCTAAAAATGAAGCACAAGAAAAAGTATCCATTCTCTCCACTCTTGGTCAATATAGTGATCTTACTCAGTCTATCGCTGTAGCAAAAAGGCAAGAGAAAGAAAGAAAATGGGTACAAAGAGAGAGGAAGAAATAAAATTATCCCCATTTAATCCTATGCTTAATAGGCCCTATAGAGTTTAATAAAAACTTACATATCTGATAAATATTATCAGCCAAGTAGCAGGATGCAAAATCAACATACCCAAATCAATAGTTTTCCTACATACGAATAATGAAGATGCTGAGAAAAAAATTGTGAAAGCAATCCCATTCATAAAAAATCCCATTCATTAAAAAAATCCCTAGGTACAAACCTAATCAAGGTGAAAGATCTTTAAAATGAATACTATAAAACACTGAAGAAATAGAAGACACTAGAGGATGAAAGAACTCCCATGTTCATGGGTCAGTATAATTCCCTTCAAAATTCCCATGACATTCTTCACAGAAGCAGAAAAAAAGACCCTAAAATTCTTTTGGCACAAAAGACCCCAAATAGCCAAAGCAATTTTGAGCAGAAAGAACAATGCTGGAAAGAACTGGTAGAATGGCTCAAGTGGTAGAGCACCTGTCTAGCAAGTGTGAGGCCCTGAATTCAAACCCCAGTACCAACAACAACAAAAAAGTTAATTTAGAAAAATGCTGCAGATATCACAGTACCTGAATTCAAATTATATTACAGAGCCATAGTTACAAAAACAGCATCATATTAATACTTGCACACACACACAGACACATAGACCAATGAAATAGAGTATTAACTTCAGAAATAATCCCATGCAGCTACATCCATCTGCTTTTCAACAAAGGTGCCGAGAACATATGTTGGAAAAAAGACAGCTTCTTCAGCAAATGGTGCTGGGAAACTAGATCTTCCCATAGAAGATTGAAACTAGATTCTCATGTTGCACCCCGTACAAAAATCAACTCAAAGCGGATGAAAATGTAAGGCCTGAATCCTTGTAAATACTAGAAAACACGGAAAACGTGTCAAGATCTAGGTATAAGTGATGGCTTTCTGAATAGGACTCCAATAGTTAGGAAATAAGAGCAAGAATTGGCAAATGGGATTGTTTCAAATCAAAATGTTCCTGCACAACAAAGACAACAATTACTACAGTGAAGTGACAGCCTGCAGAATGGGAGAAAATCTTTTCCAGCTGTTCATCCAACATATAAAGAACTAAAAATTAAACAACAAAGGAACAAATAACCCTATCAAGCAGTGGGAAAATGAACTGACCAGACATTTCTAAAAAGAAGTATAAATAGATAATATCTATACAAACTATGAATATCAGTATGTAGGGGCTACAAAAAACTAAAAACAAGCCTACCATATGATCCAGCTACACCATTCCAGGGTATATACTGAAAGATATCAAAGTCAGTTTACAATAGATGCCCATCAGCAGATGACTAGATAAAGTAAATGTTAGCTACATATATAATGGAGTATTACCCAGCTGTAAAGAATAACAACATTATGACATTTTTGAAGGAAAATGGGTAGAACTGGAGATTGTCGCATAAGCCAGCCTCAAAAAGACAAATAGCACATATGCAATATCTATAATTTTAAAAAGACATGAAAGTTGAAGGCGGCTGTTCAGGAAGTAGTAGGCTATCATGGGAGAGAAGATGAGAGAGGGTAACAGGGGGTGAAATTAATCAAAGTACATTATACACATGTATGAAAATGTCATAAAGAAGCCAGTTATTTTATACAATTAGTATGTACTAATTAAAAGAAGGAAAATGCACAACTTGAAGAAGGAAAGATTTATTTTGGCTCAGCTTCAGAGGTTTCAATCACTCCTGGTAGGGAGAGCATGGGGAAGCAGAGAAACTCACCTCATGGTGGCCAGGAGCAGAGGGAGAGGGAATGCTGAAGACAGCAGGCATTTCCCTCCAACTCCTTTCACTCCTCTGGGTCCCCAGCCACATTTCACCCCCGCAAAGGGACAGCATCCTTGCTTTATTGCTGATCTTAAGATACTTTGCGGTTTGTTTTCAATACTAACAAATAGGTCATGAAGATTTTTCTTAGATGGGTAACATTAGATATTCTTGCTTCTTTAACATTGTTATTTAGCATGTTTATAACAACATACTCAGCAATTTCCCTGTTGATGAACACTCTGAGTTTTCCCCGTGATATTGTAGGTATGGATGCTCTCAGAATGTGTAGCCATTGCAGCATGGGCAGGTGCCAGGGTTACTAGAACGTACAGAGTGAGGAGGGATTGTGCTGATGTTTTCCAGAGACTCAACCTGTACCTGTTTCCTTCCTCCTTTCACTCCAAGTACATTGTAGACTCATTCTTTCACCTCCTTATATTCTGGCCTGGGTTTTGGAGCTAGTTTGGCTCAGGAAATTTTCCGCTGGAATTGTCTGTATTGTTAATATACTTTATTTAAAAAACGTTTTAAGAGAGTGAGACCTGGAGACATGCCTCTGAAATGTAGGAAAAAAAACAAGACACGAAAGTAGAAGGGAGACTATTAGCACAAGGGGAGACTCGGTGCAAGATGGGAGGAGGGATAGCAGGATAATGAGGTGAAGATGATCAAACTACATTAAATGCATGTGTGAAAATGTACTATGAAATATATTTTTACAACTGATAGGTGCTAATAAAAATAAATAACTGAGCCACGCCTCTGAGAATCCCCATGTGAAATATGCAGTGTCCTCCAGGCCCTTGCTGAAGCACAAGTGTCCCTTGCCTAGACCACGGAGAGAAGAGCAAGACAGAGGCCAGAGGAGATGTGGGAGACAGTGGACTGTGCTTAGTATTGCTGTGCATATGGAATAATTCGGCAGTAGGAAAAAGCATCTTGATTTGTCCAATTATCTTGATGTCTGGGGTTTTTACTCACCTATCTGTCTATATGTCAAGTGTCCAATACAGAAAAATGTTCTGGTGCATTTCTTGCCTCATTTAATGAGAGCCTGATAGATCCAAATGTTGATGTACAGAAATAAATTGATCATCTGGTATTTCACTTGTTAACAGAGGTTGTGAGTCTGTCTGCCGAGAGAGGGAAACTCTAGAATCTATTAGCTATCTGTCCATCCATCCATCCCTCTTCTATCTGTTCATGTACTCACGCACACATTCATCTATTTATCCATCATCCATTGATCATCTGTCTATCTTAATCTCTATCATCTCTCATCAATAATCTATCTACTTATCTATCAACATCCCTCCCTTCCTTCCTCCTCCCCTCAAGAGAATCTTCCAGAGCAAACATTTGCATTGTAAGCTCTGACTTGCTTGATTATCAGTAGATTGCAAGCCTTCATGTGTTTATTGCCTGCTGTATTCTCTCTTTTGTGAGTTACCTATACAATTCCTTGCTATTTTTCTATCAGATATTTGTGGAGGTTTTTTTGTGGGGGGAGGCTGGTATTGGAACTCAGGGCCTGACACTTGTTAGGCAGGTGCTGTACCACTTGAGTCATGACCTCAGATTCTTTTTGCTTTAATTTTTTAGATAGGTTTTCCCATTTTTTAACCTGGGGACTGCCTCAGACCATGACCCTCTCAATATCTGCCACCAGAGTAGCTGGCATCTCAGGAGTGAGTCACCAAACCCTGCCTGGATTTTTGTCTTTTCCTTACAGACAGGTGATATGCTGTGTTTATATATATGTGCACATGTGTGTATTTATATTATATATCTATGGATAGATTAATCAATAGCTATATATATTAGTATACAAAATGACATTTCCATCATATATATTTTTTATTTTTCTTTGTTGTGCTGGGTGGGGGGGTACATTTACAAAAATTCTTACAATATATTAAGTATATCATACTTGAATTTGCTCCCTCCATCATTCTCCTTTATACCCACCATTCCTGGGATAGTTCCAGCAGGTCTCATTTTTCCATTTACATACATGTGTACACAGTATTTGTACTATATTCACCCTCCTACACCCTTTCCCACCTCCTTCCCCCTTCCACTGGTGCCAACACCCTAGCACAGGCAGGACCCATTCTGTCATACTGTTCTCCAATTTTGTAAAAGAAAAAAAATGACACTTTTGTTCACTTAAGATAGAACTTTTGTGTACACATGTATATAAATGGAAAAATGATACCTGCTGAAACCATTCAAGGAATAAGGGGAGAGGGGATAATAGTGAATGATGGAGGGGATGAGTTCAAGTATGATATATTTGACATATTGTAAGAACCTTTGTAAATGCCACAATGTGCCCCTACGAAGCATAATAATTAAAAAATACAATAATTAGAAAAAATAAAACAAATTAAAAAAAATATTTTAAGCCCGTTGTCATATATTTTGTAAATATTTTTCTCTTGTCCTTTTTTCTTTATATTAGAAAGTTTTAAATTTTGTCCACAGCGTATCTTTTCCTTTATGACTTGCTTTCTTATGTCTTATATAATGAGGCCCAACATACTTGAAAGTCACAAAAGTGCCCTCCTCAACTGTGTGTGTGTGTGTGTGATACTTGGCTCTTGATTGGTCAGGGCTGGAATAACAGTGTGAGGTTTATAGTGTGGAGTTTCACTGGTCTGGGGCTCTGTCACACTTCATTTACATTGCCACACTTCAGTAGTGGCAATGCTGGATTATCCCTTTCCTACCATTAATGAGAATATACTTAGGGTTTCTCTGATACTCAGCATCTTGTTGCTTTAAAAAATAAATTTCTCTGAGCTATTAGTTTATTATAATTTTTAATGGATGTTTGATGAATTTTATCAGATGTATCTTTAGCATTACTAAATTAATTGATTGTCTTTATTTGGTTAAATGTGGGAATATTTTTAGGGTTTAATAGTTTTTTGATCACAATTAAATTTTTTAGTTACAATGTATTGTTTGTAATATACTACTGTGTTATTCTTTTAGCTTATTTTCCAATGTCACATTGAAGACTTTTTTACATGTAACTTGGTGAGATTGGCCTGTGACTTTCCCTCTTAGGTTTTCCATGATTTTAGGGTCATATTCCTAGTAAAATAAGCTTGGTAACTTTGTGGTATTTTAATGCTTAGAGTTTATATAAGATGCAAATTATCTGTTCCTTTAATTCATCTGATTTGAGAGCTTTTTGGATTGTTAGATTTTTTTTTTCTTTTTTACTACACTTCTGTTTCTTTTGTGGTGATTTCTCTATTCATGCTTCTATTAATTCTTGGGCCAATTGGAGAAATATTTATTTTTCTTGAAAAACTCTTACCAATTTTTGGTATCTTTGACTTTCTAGGCTGAAGACATGTTAAAGTCTCCTGTGATAATTATGTGTTTTCTTTATCTTCTGAGAGATTTGATTTACATGCTTGGCTTTTTGGGATAGGTAATTCATGACACTAACTTCCATTTGAATTGAACCTTTAAAAATCCAACATAAACCTCTTTGTGTGACTTATTTCTCATTTGAATTGCATTATTCTGAAATGAACATTATTACCACTGCTTTTTTTTTGTAGTATTTGTACTTATAGTTTGTTAATAGTGTTGTTTGGAACAACCTGAATTCTCTCCTATAATTTGGGTCTTTACTTGCCCTATCATTTTATATCCTATATCATCTGTGAAAGACATATGGATACATTGTGTTTTTAACCGAAGTTTACATTTCCTATATTTCTCTCCTCCCTTTCTCCTCTTCTTCCTCCCCTCTCCTCCCCTCCCTTCTCCCCTCTCCTCCCCTCCCTTCTCCCCTCTCCTCCCCTCCCTTCTCCCCTCTCCTCCCCTCACCTCTCACCTTCCTCCCTCCCTCCCTTTCTCCCCCCTTCCTCTTTCTCATCATTTTGTCTTTCCAAAACTATTTTTACTATTTCTAATTATTATTATAGTCAAGAATATAACCATGTTATTACATGTTTTTGCAAAGGGATTGTTACTATAAAATGTAATCTAATTTTAAGACAATATTCTTCCTTTTACTATTTTCTTAAGTCCCCTCTATTATTTGTACTAAAGAAATATCCCTTAACATTGCTCTTTCTAGAAATGGGACAGGGTGAGGGGAATCTCATGAACATACAAAGGATTCTCCTTTTTGGCCATTCCCCATCAATAGGAAGTGTCCGGACCTTTCTCCCCATCAGCAGCCTGCTTTTAGAGCAGTGTAAGACCTTTGTCACCAGCACTCTCTGTCAAGGTGACTTATATTCCTGTGTCCCTGCAAATATACTTTAGAACATATACAAATAGTATAAGATTAATTTTATACAAATAGTATAAAATTAGAGAAATGAAGGAAAAAGTTCCCTATTACAGTCAGATTTGGGGGGGGGTAATATTTCTTCATAATGTATATTTTTCCCCCTCCAAACTAAAAAATAAAACTAGTGGCTCATGTAAAGGCCTATAAAACATTAAATCTATTCAGTGTTAGTTTCCTGTCTGAGGCCATATGATTTCATCCAACAAAAAAGACAGGTTAATTTTAGACTTGCATTCCCAAAGCTTCCCCAAATAGGAATGTGCAACCTGATAATTCCATTTCTAAGCAGTAAAACAAAAGTGGGAGTAAATGAGATAGGACAATAAGCTCCAATGTGACTCAGAATTTTACACAATTGCATCATATAAGTAGAGTTCAAAGGGACAGGGACATGGCTTCTCTAGCCCATTCCGATGGGGCAGCAGGTGATCCAGGGAAAGTGTGGATCTCTCACACAGAATAATTATAATTCATAATGTTATAACAGAATTTTGGATGTATTATATTGAATTTCTTTTACTAAAGCAGTTTTGATCATTTTGATTTCTCTCTTTGGTATTTTCTGTCATCCCTCATCCCACTGGGGGTCTAGTAGCCATGGTCTCTTTAACAGATGAGGCCTTGTCCTAGATGATTGGAGGTCCATAAATGGACCCTACTTTGGCACAGGTCATAGCACATAGGGTGGTAACAACAACCGTGAGGTGGTCCTGTTACTTGTTTGATTCTCTTGTGACTTGTACCCACATAGTACCTCACAGTACTGTTCACTTTCCCTTTGAGCTGAACTCATTCAGAATACTCACATACTTTCATTTTTTACCTTAGCAGAGGCCACTAGGTTTTCACTGCCCTGAAATAATTTTTAAATAGTAAGATTGACTAACAAGGAATATTATTTTATCTACAGGATTATATTTGAGGATAGGAGAGCCCAGGAAAATTGAATTTATGAAAAAGGAACTTATTTTCTACTATGAATACACTTTAGAAGTAATTAGATATTCTAGTGTCCTCACCTGTAAAATGGAATAAACATAGGGTTGTTAAAAGCACTAGAGGATTCAGTGGCTTTGTCTTCAACAGACTTCAGAAGAGTTGGGTTATGTAGAGGGACACGAGTGACCTCTGTAAGGTGGAGGAAGGTTACTGAGGAAGGAAAACTGGAGATAAGGTATCCCTTTGCTACTCTTTCTGCTTGCCCATAGTCTGCTGACCACTACCTTCTTTAAATCACACAGTGCAAGTTTTGGATACATTACTCTTGACTCTGCCAGAAAATATCAGCTCCAATAATTTCTGGCCACTTGGGTAGTGCTCCTTCTGCCACACACACACACTGCCATCCAGGGAGTGTGTGCATTGGGGCAGAGGAAACCATAGCTGGAGAAATGGGCATTTTTCTGGGGGGAATTCTAAGTATTTCTAAAAAAGTGAAACTGGAAATAACTGTGAAACTATAATTTGTGTTACCTATTTCTGAATTCACTGTGACATAATCCACAACAGTACTAGAAAGTATTCTTCACAGGGCTATTTTTTTTTTCTCCATAGCTTAACAAACCGAGAAAGATCACATTCATCAGAAATTCTAGCAGGAGTGAGGGTCCTGATTTCTGGGGTATTCTAATCTTACAACATCTACTAGGGTTTTACTTGTCAAGTGTCCAGTTGGATACTTTATGACTTGGCAATTCAGTTGAGACACACATATGTATCAGTGTATGT
Source organism: Castor canadensis (assembly GCF_047511655.1). NCBI lineage: Eukaryota > Metazoa > Chordata > Mammalia > Rodentia > Castoridae > Castor > Castor canadensis. Next base: position 46,831,674 of record NC_133401.1, on the reverse strand, counting down.
TAACAGACTGGAGGAGGCCAGGAGCAACAGGAATGGATTCGGGAAAGGAACTAAGCCCACTTAGTGACCTTTCTAGCACTGTCCTACCCTCCACAGTTCTGACTCATATTTATGAACTGAGTGGAAATCGTCAGAATCATAAAGGCAAAGCAAACCTACCTGCCTGTTGAGATTATTCTAAGTCACATTAAACAAAAAATAGTGAAAAGATCAGGGAATGAATGGGCTAGTCCAGAGTTCAGTAACTTGTTTCAAGAATGAACTGAACAGGTGAGTGGGAAAATTCATAATCTATACCCCCAGGTGTTAAAAATTGTAAGATGATAGGCAGATAATAGAGGTGTTTAATGTTTGCTGCTTTCTGCTGAAATTAGTAATGAAAAAAGTAACTTACTGGTGACTCAAGTGGTAAGGTGCCTGTCTAGCAAGCATGAGGCTCTGAGTTCAAACCCCAGTACTACCAAAAAAAACCCCCCAAAACCAAAAAAGTAACTGCTTTCATATAATGAGATAGATGCCAGGCTTTGCAGAGGGCCATGAATATCAGGGTCTTTCCATATTTATTTTATAGATAGGGGAAACGGCTCTGAAGGATCCATGTTGTCCAAGTGGATAGACGAGCAAGTGGCTAAGCAAAATTCCAAATCTAGTTCTGATTCACAATCATGTTGATCCGGACTAAGAAAGTTAAAAAATAGGAGGGCTATAGAATTGCAACCCATACCTTAGGGCTCATATTGACTCTGACCACGAGTTTTTCTCCCAATTCTCGTATACTGTTTAGAAACAGAATGGCTTGATTATTACAGATACTTGGGTGGAGAGTTTCCTGGAAAACAGCATAAAGGCAGGAGAAATTAGGGGACAAAGCACTTGAGCTTTCTAAAATGTAGTACCTGTTGTGCATTTTGTTCATCCTTACTTCTTTAAGAGCATGGGGTAGGCTTCCTGGTGGCTGACCAAGACACTGAGAAAAATTGGGAAGTGAAAATTATTGACAAAGATGGCGCCATTGTAATTCATAATGATTTGTGGCCCAATTGGCTTTGAGAAACAGGCCAGTGTATGGCAGGCTGAGAAGAGACAAGCAGAGCTCAATTGCTATTAGATATTCTGGAAAGCAAAGCACACATTAGAGAAAGGCATACAGTACCACTAAAGAGCAATCATCTCAACAGGCCTCTCGTTTAAAGTCACTTGGGAGGAGACTTGATAACTCTGTAAGGTGGAGTTTATTCAGTAAATCCACTGTCCAGAATGTCTGTAATGGTTGAGTCCCCTCTTTCTCCATTAAATGTACCTTTAAGTGGTATATTTACTAGTCTTCATATTCTTTGCATAAAGGAACAGGAAAAATCAGATTAATTTTGAAGCACAAAGGAATACTTTATCTAGATGAGTTGCAGTTAAGAGAGAAAGAATAAACACAAGGCAATGAAATCTAAGTTAAAATTTACTTCCTCAACAGGAGCAATACATTATTCTTTTCCTAGTCTCTTTCTGTTCTAGGGTAATAGTGCAATCAGATTAGTAAGATGATAATTAAACTTAATTATCTCTACTCTGTCTTTTAGTCACAACAGAGGTAGAAAACACAAGAATTAACTACATCAATTGCAAGAATAAATTAATCATCTTTTCAAAATCTCTTTCCTCCTTATATCCAAATGTCTACACAAATATATTTTTGTATGTGACTCAAAGTATATAAAAGGAAATTTAATTTCATCTCTGAAATAGAAATCCTGGTGAACTAGGATGTTGGTGTTGGTGTAACTCAGTCATATGTATCCATAAGCAGTATTCTGTCTTGTCTTTTATTATTAAAATTTTTTTCAGGCCTTGTCTTCATCCAGCATGGACATATAGAAGATGTATGAATATTAGTTTCACCCTCTGTAGGTAGTTTGTACGTAGTAAGCAGTTCTCATATAATCTAATGCAATTATACTTTAAGTCCTTGATCTTGAAAGGAAACATTTGATTTATGCATCCGTTACAGAGAATAGTTGTGGAAGTTATGGTCTACATTGAACTATGCAAGATGAATCACATATATCACTATAGTTAATAATGCTAGCAACTTGTAGTGCTTTTAGGTTGACACCAAAGTTTATGATATAAAATAAGGAAGGGGCATAAGCCTCTTCAGCTGATCTTCCTGAAGATGGAGTACTTTTCAGATTTAGAACAATGCAAGCAGGTTGCATTCCAAGATGTCTAAATGCAGCTTGACTCTCATGATGCTGTACCTCTACCAGTGCTCATCAGCTTTTCCTGTAGACTCTGGGGAATGATGTGACCATATCACTTCTATGTAGTCCTTCAAAACCCAGTTTATTCTTACAGTAAATTTGCAGAGTTGGGTTTATAGCAATAAGTACTCAGATCTCTTTATATAAACTAACCATAGTCCCAAACAAGTGTGAGAAACTCTTGAAATTTACCATATGCCACCTGCTTGCACCAAGTACCTTCTTAGTACAGACCAAGAGGGACTATATGCTGATGTGCTGAGTAATGCTCACATGTTTATTATGCAAGCATGTCTATATGAATGTACACAAGTATATCCCGAACAGAGTACAATCTGAGCTCTTTATAAAGCAAGTCCATGGGAAGTTATGAACTCCTTATTTCTAAAATTCTGCAACATGGGTTCACAGTGTTGCACCCTGATACTTTCCTCATGTAAATTTGCTAATGAAAGAGGAATAAAATAATTTTTGAAAGCATCTGTGCCCCTCGTTTGCATACATTCCAATAAAATACCCTGGCTTTCCACATCATTTGGAAGCAAACTGAATTAAAAATAAGACATTATAAGCTGAAAAAGAATAGTAAATTGGGCTGGGTCAAATGATTGTGATACTAGTATTTCATAATGAGGGAAAATCTTCCTAAATAGGATATGGAGGAGTTGAAGGTCTTTTTTTTTTTTTCAAACAAACAAGTCTTTTCAAACTTCTTTCAAACTTTTGGAAAAAATGACCAGATAACCAGTGGCTCACACCTATAAGCCTAGTTACTCAGGAGGCAGAGATGAGGAGGATTGCGGTTCCAAGCAATAGATAGATAGATAGATAGATAGATAGATAGATAGATAGATAGATAGGGGCTCATGAACTATCTTGGAAAAAAAATCACAAAAAAAGTGCTGGTGGAAGGTGAAGGCCCCGAGTTTAAACCCCAGTACCACAAAATAAATAAGTAAATAAAATGTGAAAAGTGAAGCTTTAGAAATGTCAAGTGATCAAACAAATCTGTGCAGAAATTAACTTTTTTTATTATATATCATATAATGTAGTAGTAAAGTTTGTTTGAAGTGCATGAATAAAAAGTTAGTGAAATTACAGGAGGAACAATCTATATAGCAATAATAGGTGCATTCCCTGTGCATCTGAACGAAAAAACAAAAAGAGTTTTCACTCATTTTGGCCTAAAACTTAGTGTTCAGGTTCCCAGGATTCTGATATCAGAACCCGGATAACGCTGATTAGAACCATAGGGGCTTTACAATAAAAGCTAAAATATTGACCATATGATGGCAAAAAGTCTTATTTTGTGGTTAACTTATTCTCTTCTAGCTACTCTCTGATGAAGTTGGTGGCGCTGTAGAGGAGGACCGCCGCCTTCTGGACGAGGACCGGGACCGCTCAGCATTGTAGGTGACATGCTTGTCATAGTTCTCCATCTGAGCCTCAATGAAGTCTCTCTGCTGCTGTCTGATGGTCTGGCTTATGAGCCCAGGGAGGGCATGGATGCTACCAATCAAAGTCTCTAATTTTGTTTCCAGGGTAACAATCCTCTTCTCAAAGTCTTCACTCCTTTCATTTAAGTCGGAAATCATATCGTACATGATATTCTGGGTCTGGAAAACAAGATTGAGAATGATGTAGAGACAGACTGAGAGGCTTAATTGCCCCAGAAGCAAACTGTCAGCTCTCAGGGCTTTCTCACTGCTCTCTTGACCGAGACATCCAGTACAACAGGGGCGTGAGCTGACTGAACAGTGTACCTTGCAAAGAAAACTCAGTGTGTGGGTTTAGTGCTGGGATTTAGAAACGGAAGATCTTAGGCATGATTTGGTTCAGTTTTCCAAAGTAGGGTGCAGTTATTGCTGATAGGTGGTATGAAAACAGATGAAAATCACGTTTCAGTTTAATTTTTATAGTATGTGTGTTTTAATGGTTGTGATACTATTTAACAAATCTAATTCATTTTGCAAATGTAGTATTAGGACAAGGCCATTTTTTGAAGCAATAAGCAGATCTGAGGAACAATAAATAATGGTACAGGAAGCACTGAAATGTAACAAAAATTCTGAGGGTAAAATATGAATGAAGTTTAGTAATTTAAAGCACTATGCTTTTTACAGACAAAATGTAAAAACAGAATTGCTAGTCTAGAACTGGGGATGTAGTTAAGGGGTAGGGCATTTGAATAACATGAACAAAGTCCTGGGTTTGAGCCCCCAGAAGAAAAACAACAACTCCCTGCCCACAAACCCTGCTCCTTTCACAAAACAAGTCTCCCAGTCCACCTTGTTGGTATGGTTGATTCAGAGCTAAGTGGTTTGAAATGGAAAAATATTTTTGGTGTCCAGGGAACCTTGAAGTTGTCTTGATCACAGTATATGCCCAAGTCTGATTCCTAGTTGTATTTCCCGAAGTAACCAAAAAATAGGGAGAGGGGACTTCAGGGCCCAGCAGCTCAGAGCCAGCAATAGGAAAGGTGGTCAAGAGGGAAAGCTAGGGATGTTAAACTGTACCTAGTACAGCCTTTCTCAAGTCTGAGACCTCCTTTATCTCAGTCTTCTTTCCTTCTGCTTATTTTCCTCTTAAGACCTATGATCTTTCCAGGTTAACACCCACTTAAAGCTGATAAATGAACCCATTAAGTGAGGGAGTGCTTATCCACAGCATAAGCACCATTTTTCATTTGGCCATAGAGTCAAAGTGCATTAACTTTATTTTTACTACATAGTGGTGAGAATATGTGAAAAACATTCATTTATTTTGAAAAAATGGAACCTTTATGGCATGTATAATGTGGTCATAGTAAGCATGGTTATGCATGGTAGGCCAGTGTTCTACCACCGAACTACATCCCCAGACCCTAGATGTACTCTCGAAGTAAAATTATCTATAGTATATTTTCAAATGGTCTTTTATTTTTTCACAACAATAACCAATTTCTTTTATCATTTAACCTAGGAGAGATGCAAGAATTTGTTCCAATAAAGAGGCATACCAGTGGAGGACATCTTTGTCCTTTAAGAGCAAACTCTTAAAGGTGTGCTACCTAGCTTAAATGCTCTCCTCAGGTGAGTCAGTTGCCTATCTTCAACATGTTCATCTAGTATGTGTTAGGAATAAACATGAAAATCAATACAATTTGGGTGTGCTATTGAATGAAACTATGCTAACTCTGTAATTCTTACAAATTACACTTGAATCTTTAGCAAAGAACATAGCTAATTTATCAAAGATAAAATAGGATGTATTATAGCCAGTTGAGAGTTTTCTGTGAAAGAAAAGACTGAACACTTACATACTGTCCTAGTCCATCCTTTAAAGCTAGCTGAAAAGGATGCAACATTTTGACTGTTGACACCCGTATTTTGAGAGTGAATTTTGTTTCGGGAAAAATAATAATAAAAATTAGATAAATCTTGTACATGCAGTAGAATAACTAGGTGAGTATTAATGTACAATGATTGTTACATGGAGAAATAACCATGAAAGGTGACTGAGTTTTTTCTTTATTTTAGGATATAATTTCTGGGATCTTTTTTTAATTTCACTTTTACATTGTTCCGAGTTTGCTTAAGATATATAAAAACAATTTTAATGAGGAGTCCTACTTAACATCTAAGATGTTGTTCTGCTCTCATACAGATGAGACCTAAGAATCCCAAAGGTATGGTATCATATCCCACTTAGGTGTCTGATAGTAGTTCCATTTCATTGCAATTAGGGAAGCTTTTAGCATGGGTTGAATAATATAAGGAAAGGGCACAGGAAGTGGGAGTGTTAGGAAAATGTTTTTATGTTTTAGGGTGGTTGGTTGGTTAATTAAATTTGGGGTGGGTTCCTCCTGCAGCATTGCTAGTTACTACGTGGTTGACTCCAGTAGACATAATCATGAGGGTTAAGAACCTCAGACTTACCTTCGCCAGATCCACCAAGGTATTGGCTTGGTCATTCAGTTTCCTCTGTTCCATTTTTACACTTCTTAATCTAAAAGACAGAATCTGGAGTCAGACAAGTGTTCCTCCTTCTCTGGAGATTTATGGTTTTCAAAGTGCATGCACAAAATTGACAAGAGCAAATTACTGCATGGAGAATGCCTTGACTACTTGGGGGTAAAGTCCATACTGGTTATGTATCTGGTACAATGAGAAGCATGCTTCCCCAACACCGCAAAAAAGAAAGGATAGCAAGAGATGAGATGTCCTTAGGACAGCTATTTACGAGGTAAATCGAATTCAGAGAGGCTCATAGGGTTTAACCATATGAGAAAAAGCCAAAACATTCCTTAAAGCCCCAGTATCATGACAGATAGACATAGGAAGAAATATGCAAAGCAACTGGAATTTTATCACGTTGGAGCAATGAGTGCCTTCCTATGCCTACGTGACTAGATACAGGTATTAACCCTGTTTAGTCGGAAATGAATTGGGTTAGGTAGTTGAACCTGATGAAAACACAGTGATAAGTGAGATTCTTATTAACAAAAACAGAACTTTTATTCAACCAGCAGCAAGATAACTCAAAGCACATAATTCTCTTATTCTTCAATATACTTCACTTGACATTTATCTTAAACTGCCATTGAATTTAAAGGGAGGCCAGAACATTTCATTGTAGGATCTCTCTCACTTTGCATTGTAGATAAGTCAGAAGATACAGTCTCTGACAGATAGAATCTGTTTGTAAGGTTACTTTTAGTTACTTTAAAATATCATTGCATGTACCGAGTGGAAGGCCACTGTTTAACAAGATATCTTTTTGAATGAGAATTCTTGCCGTTCTTTATTGAATTATTCAAATATTTATACAGTGCTTACTAGGCCCAAGATATTAAGATTTTTCCCAGAGGAAAGTTTTTTTTCCTATAAGTCCACAATTCAAAGTCTTACTCCAAAAGAGAAATAGGTCTTTCTAAGCTACTTAGTGAAAAAGGTTAAAAAAAAAAAAATACAACCACACTAACCTTATTTTGTTTTGATAAAGTATCACTTTATAAAGTATATTTTTATGCAGAAGAGTATCACATAATTTTAATTTAAATTGTACAAAACTATATAAAAGGAAGAAAAATTCAAAGGGCAAGATTTTACTGCCAGGAGATTTTTGTAACATGTGTTCATAATTCTGAGACTAGGACACCCAGTACACCACCAAGTCTGCTCTACAGAGAGGATGTGGTTCCTTCTGCCTGATGGCATTTAACTGACACCTCCCCACGACATGCTCTTTTAACCATCCAAAACTGCTTTGTTTTATAGTTTGTCATTGTGACTATGTGTTTATTACAATACATGGAACAAAATTAACTGACTCCATTTTATGTTATTACAGAGGTGAACTAAATTCCAGTCTAAAAGAAATTTACAAACAAATTAACATATTGTTGAGAAAAGTTTCTCTGAGTACTTACAGGGGTTATAATTCTTGAAGTGTACTTTTGAAGAACAAGCCACAAACCAAATACTTTAAAACACCTGTGGGTCATTACAGAGAAGTACCCTTGAGACAGCAGCCGTGTCACCTGGGGGCTCAACCTCAGTGGCCCAAATCTGACCCTCAGTTTCCTCATGTATTAGAGTAGGATTTATACCAACAGAGGTGCTCTAATGACTTTAAGTGATACTCAAATAGGGCACCTAACTAAAACAGATGGAAAGCCAGTTATTCCCTTAAATTCTTATCCAACTCTTGCTTACTGCAAGAAAAATGTGTCAGGCTGGTCCTGTCTTTATCTCCTGACACCTGCTGTTTTCTCTTTTAAAATAGGAGAGAGTAGGATATCAGCTCAGAGCATTCTGCAGGCTACAGCTTTCCAGCCCATGGCTAGAATTTGATACCAGTATTTTAATTGCCAGTAATGCTGGCTGTGAATGATATTTTAAGGGATAAAGATCAAGTTTTCTTTAAAAATTCAGGAATGACTGCAGTTGGGGGCTCTGGACAAGATGCCTCCAGCAATCTGTGAGTACAGAACAAGTCTTAAACTTTGCAAATCAGGTGGAAAGGCAGGTGATGCTTCCCTAGTTGAAGTAGATACTTCATCTTAAGACAGTGGAACCTAGTGTACTCTCATGGATCACAAAATTATGTCTGACAGTAGAATTTTGCCCATTTTGTTACTAATCTAGAAAGCTGACATAGAGGAGCCCTATTTTATTGGAATTTCTTTAGCTCCCTGCACCTAAATAATTTTGTATTGCCTGTTTCTTTTTTTGGTGGTGCTGGGGTTGAACTCAGGGCTTCATCTTTGCTAGGCAGGCACTCTACCACTTGCACTATGCCTCTAGCCCTTTTCACTTTGGTTATTTTTGAGATAGAATCTCACATTGATGCCCAGGTCAGCCTGGACCACAACCCTCCTATTTACCCTTTTGTCTAGGCATGAACCACCATGCCCAACTGTTGGTTGAGATGGGGACCACATGAACTTTTTGCCTGAGCTGGCCTCACCAAACCATGATCCTCCCAATTGCTGCCTCCCACGTATCTGGAACTACAGGCGTGAGCCACTGTGCCCAGCTGTACTGCCTGGTTCTTACACTGCCTGTGGTGTAGGAGAGCAGACAGAAAAAGCCTGCTTAACCTGCAGCTGCCCGAATAAAAGGTAACATGCAGATGTGTATTATACAGTTTTTCCCACAAAAAGAATAAGAAACATATGTTGATTTCTTCCTTGTGAACTTCACTTATCACAGGAAAGTATCATGATTTTGGATCACATTTCCATAGCAGCAATCAGACTACTAAAATTCACAAATAAAGGTTTCGCTGGGTGCATGCAGCCAGTAGAAAATTCTGCAAATGTTGAAAGGAGCGGCTCACACAACTTACTTCCGAGCTCTATTTTCATTTTGTTGAAATAAAAAGACAAAACAAAAAGAAAAAAAAACTGTAAAATATTCTGGAACAGAATAATACAATGTGGTGTTCAGTTGTGCACAGGGGGCTCGATTCATTAGCTGCAGGATGCTGTTACAACTGCAGGATTTTGACATATTGGCCAAGAGAAATACAGTTCCTCACCTTTCTTCTTCATTGCTGCTGTGCTTTGGCCACCTGAAAGTACTTGACTTCCTTTTGAACCAGAGTTCAGAAGGAAGAGCATGCATAAAGTCAACTTGGCCTCTTGATACTCTATGTTCAAGAAGCAACAGGAAACTTTTTTGCCTAAAATTATATGGTTAAAAGGCCAATGTTTTCAACAATGGTTTTATAAGGGGAGGAGTATGTATTTTCCAGATTGGGACTATTCACAAGCCCTTCTGTCTTATATGAATTATGTACCCTGGATTCGATTCCTGGTTCTGAGACAAGTTCAAGTTGATTGATGGGTCCATAGTTGAGACAGAAGAACTTTAAAGGCAAAGCTGCTATCGGAAAAAGTGTTGAAAGTTAGAGAACAAGAACACTTCATGGCACTAAGTGACAATTGAAAAGGCTGTGTTGCTGAGAAGAGGGCCCTATCCTACAGAGCTCAGCACCATCAGAGTCTAGAGAGGTCACACTGCAATAGAGAGGCCATAAAGTGAAAAGAGAGAGAGCTGAGCTAGCAGGAAGCTGGAAGTGGGAAAAGAGCAGTGGAAACAGCTCTCAGGGAACATCAGAGACTAGGAGAGGCCAGGAGAGTACCATCAAATGAATTTAAAATTTTCTCTCCAACTAGAAGGGTCTGGTTTGCACAGTGTTGACTGATGAGGCTGAGGTCTCATCGGATCCGAACAGCGGGCAGTGAAGTCCTTGCCCTTGAGGAATCGAGCCCTGTGTGCTTCCCTTTACAACTCCATTCCCCAACTTCCAATGCTACATTACAATGAAAGGTAGCTATACATCATTAGAGTAACTGAGCCAAATCCAGCCATGTAAGTAAACTTAGTTGAACCATTTCACAAAGTATAAGTGTCTCCCATGTCAAAAGAAATGCAATCACCAGCAAACTAAAACAACTTGGAACATACTTGAATTGTTGAAAGCTCATGTACTTTAGATGTACACATTGCTACAGAAGCAGAAGAGTCATGGGGGGGCTTCCTCTGTCATCCAGAGCATCTTACTAGAGGCTTCCCCCCCCCACACACACAGTGCTCTGAGGGGTCAACTGAACACGCCTTGTATTTTATTATTAAAATTTCAAACTTGAAAGCAAAGGGGAAAGAATTTCGCAGTGAATAAGTATGCACACATTCCCTGAGATTTTTTAGTGTAAACGTCCTCAGAACTCAACCTCTACGACAAGATAAAGACCACGATTTACGCATGACTACAGAGCTGTATTACCGAAACTGTCATGGTATGTTTTTGATTTGTTACTGGAAAATGTATCAAAAACAAATCACATGTGATTACTTTTAATAGGTTAAGCTGACAGAAAGGAACACAAATAAATCTTGGAGGAACAGGGATGTGTGTCACTCAACATCCAGACCAACCACACACGCTTACTCCTGTTACCCTTGGACACATCTCTTCTCCCACCCACAAAGGTAAGATTTCTTTCTAATATACTCAAAATAAATTAATATCAAAAATTTTTATTAACATACATGAATAGTACAAGAGGGTTTTATTGTGATAATTCCATAGATGTGTATACTGTATTTGGGATAAGCTTGCAAGTTCTGTTAAGGAAAGTATTTCTCCATGGTATGCTCTATGCACTTGTTATATGAACGTTGAGGTTACTGCTTTGTATGGTTTTGGGGGTGGGGAATGGCTACTCTGACAAGTTGTGCCAGGTGAGTGTCTTAGGACAGAGGTTTCAGGAAGACAGGTCTGAGGAACACAGAGGAGGGAGCTGAGCATCTCTTGGTGATCACACTTTCAGGTCTAAACTTCAAGGAATGAGGATGTTTAGGCAGGTAGTAGCCCTGGGTTAGCCAGTTCCCTCTTGTGAGCCAGGTCTAATGTAACACTACTTTCTGAGTTTTTCCAGGGCTTTAAAAAAGTATTATACTAAAATTTTAACCCTGTGTTTTCCTTACAATGAAGGAAAGCATAGGTATGCATCTAGTTATGTGACAGAGCTGAAGGAGAAATACTATCACCTTCTTAAAGAAGTGTGTTGGTGGAAAACAGGGAAAAAACATTAGTGAGTAGGGACCAACTAGAGCAGATGCTAAATATCAAGTTACTTGGGTTTTGTTTTTTTTCCACTAGAGAAGGCAGCACTTTTTTACCCAGGTGGGCACATTCTACTTCTTCAGGGATACCTCTTTAAGCAAGCCAGTTGGATGGACAGGTGAAAGAGTAGATGATGATTCCCAAAGAATTTCAACTGTACCATGTGTCATATAACCTATAAATAGATTATATCTATATCTATATATATCAGTGACCTAAATATATAAAATAAAAATTCAGGCCTCACAGCCTTCTTGTTTGTTGTGCTAGTTGTCCTGGGAAGTAAAATCTCATTATATAGTCAAATACCTAGCACTACCTACCTTTCCATTAGTCCCCTAGTAATAATGCTTTCATGAGTAAAGCCACAAAGCCACTGTTCTCAGTCACTTGTCTGTTCTTCCTCACTCAGAAATGACACTAAGTTAAGAGTCTGCCTGGCACCGTGGCTGATACCCACATGAGTAATACTTACGGTGAAGATGCCATCAGCCTGGAGGAGAAAGATCTGTATTGCCAAGTTATCACTGAAGCTTATGAGGTACAGATTTCTAACTTAAAAGCCTATGATAGTTATATAGCAACAAAATGGAATAAAGGACTAAATAAATTGAATAATGGTGGCCTGCATAGTGTCAGAATAATGATAAAAATATATAGAATGATAGGAACTCTGATATCTACAATGAACATGTAGCATATAGATAATCCCTAAATTCTGATTAAGAACTCATGGAATATTCAAGTATTATACAGACAACTATGAACATCATTTAAAGATATGTGTTTAGTATGTTAAAAATCCAGATAGATCATGTAGTGTTAATTTTTTCAAGATTTTGCAATAGACTCAAGCTAAACCTCCTAGAGTAAACCATATGAATAAATAAAGAAATATAATTTTAATAGAAAGTACTGGTCCTAAAGAGAGAAACAGAAGACACTTTAATTAATGATTGTTCTACTAACAATTTTTTATCATAAAAGAAATTAAAACTTTTTCTCAGCATTTTATTCATAAAATTATTAATGTCTTCTGGAACAATGAAAATGTTTTCTTGTTTCCTCCCTCACAGAGGAAAAATCACCCAGTGCAAGAATCAAAAGTGAAAGATAAAAACAGCAGGATGAGAATGAAAGCTGGTACTTACTGATGAATAGCTTGCAAGAATTTTCGTTGATGTTTTCTGACTTTTGCATGATCTATCTTTTTTACTAGCTTTGTATTTTTGTAAATTAGCCATGTTTCCCTGAGTACATTGGCAGCTGCGTTTTTCACCTGTTTAGAAAACAAGTAAGACAAAGCAGTTGAGAAATTGCACAGCAGAATCTGTTGCCATTTGCTAGAGGTCACGTTCTTCATCCCAAGAATCATGGTGAGCTGTCGGTCCATTTAGTAACTGGTACTCAAAAGACTAAGACTCTTTCCATTCATTTATCTATCTGCATCTGTCTGCATCCCTCAAATTGAAATATTAGAGAGATATTCTCAGTCTTTCTTTGCTAAATCCTATCCTACTCTACCAAGAAACTGCCTTTTAATTCAACTTTTGTTGGCTGTACTGGGGTTTGAACTCAGGGCTTTGTGCTTACAAGGCAGGTGCTCTATCACTTGAGCCATGCCTCCAGTCCTTTCTGCTCTGGTTATTTTGGAGATTGGGTCTTGCTTCTTGCCCAGGCTGGCTAGACCTTGATTCTATTTTATGTTTCCTGCTCAGGGCTGGCCTCAACCACACTTCTTCCAATTTCAGCTGTCCATGTAGCTTGGGTGACAGGGGCATGGCACTATACCCAGCTATTGGTTGAGATGGGGTCTTGTGAATTTTGGCAGCCAAAGTTGAGTTGGAACCACAATGTTCCCAATCTCAGCCTCCTAAGTAGCTAGAAGTACAGGCATGAGTGATTGGTGCCTGGCTAAGTACATTTTTTTTTTTTATCCAGAGATGCGATTTCTTCACCTTATATTACAAATGTCCTTCCTAAGCTCTTCATTTCTCTAAAGAAAGGCAAAAATGCCAGAAGGCCATGGTTAATCTCAGCCTTTGCAAGCTTGCTTAGTATTTCTGGCTTGTGCAATACAGTTAAGGGCACATATGCTTTGCTGAATGTGTGAGTACACCCAGCACCTCTAGCCTCCCAGAGTGACTGTTTGCACACTTGAATTAATAGATAGACTGTGTTATGATTTTTCTGGCAGTTTTAAATGCACTGTCACACCTACTCCATCTGAGGGAAGGCATGAATACCTTATCCAATTACTTGCTTTCTTTTAGACTTTGGAATATCCTGGAAGCCAGGACAGATTTAGTTTTCTTCCTTGCTCACCATACAGGAGGCTCAGGAAGTTGTTCCATTTGGTTGTTTTGTGTGATGGATAGAGAAAACTATAGGGTAGCAGGGTGCCGGGTAGAGGAGACAACCTTCTAGGGCAGGAAGACAGGAATGCTGAACTCAGATTAAAGAATAGGCCCCAAGTTCTTGAGCTTGTACTAACCAAGTCTAGTCAAGTGATCAACCTTGTAGGAATTTACTTTAACATGAAAAAGACATGATGATGACTAAAGTCTTCTCATTTCTTAGATTTTAGAATTAATCTGAAACTACGGGATCAAGTGTGTATTATTTTTAACTTTTGTAAGGAAAATAGGTTTGGTGACTAATGGTGCTGAATGAGTTTTCTTTTTGCATGGAACTGTATTGCTAAAGCCCATTTTAAGAAAAACATCCTTTAGTAGTGACTCTGGTTCACAAGGCACTCTCTGAATACCTATTACACTGTGCATGGGACACCTCCTCAAACCAAGAGAAAAACAATGGAGGCAGTGCGGAGTACCAGCTTAAAAGTAACACCACCCCCCTCACAGTGAAGTTTAAAGGACTTTGAGTACAGTCTTGGCTCCATCTTCATGCTGTGGGAACCTTCAGAGTCAGTCACCTTTCAGAAGGCTCTTCTTGTTATCTCTCATCCTTTGCAAAGGTAAGGAAATGAGCAGTTGAGGTTCAAGCACTGCTTTTGCAGAACAGGGACTGGGAAGAGACTGGCTAACAGTTCCCCATTAAGAAACAGATTCTTGAGGGGCCCTGATGTGTCTTCCCTCCCTTGATTTTACCAGGCCAGAGTACAGAGGAGGAACTCAAATATCAGATTGGTCAGGAAGCTGAAAAACCAGGCAAAAGCTCGGTAAAAACCGGTGGGACAGGGACACAGCAAATGAATATGACAGCTGATTTTGGTTAGATTCCCATCTAAAAATAACAAATTTTAGTCTTCACAAAGCTATTCACTTTCACTTTTGTCTCTGATGCATCTTAAGTAACGGTTCTGAAGGGGAGTAGGAAGCCTCAATATCAGGGTTGGGGGGGTGGGTGGCGATGTCCTCAAGGTTTTATGTTATAGGATTTGTATCTGCTAAGCACTCATTGGCGCTGACAAGCTGAAGTTTCTACAGTTCCTTGTAAAAACTTTGAGATATGTGAATTTATTTTGAAACATCCGTTTTCTGACTCCTTAACAGGTTTTCAAACACAAAAATAAGGCCTTTGAAGTTTCATATTTTCCATAGGAAAGCCACAAAATATTTGCTGGGATTAAAACCAAGCCCCCTCTGCTCATTACTCATATGTTTTTAATGATGGATCTTCTTGTCCCTCTTAGGGTTGAGAGGAACAGACAGAACAGTGAGAAGACAGACTTGAAAGCACCTCGGTGTTTTGCAGGTTTGAGCAGTGGGGAATTGTTTCATGAAAGTGATTCGCAGATTTCGAAGAAAACTGGGTGTAAAGCAAGTCTCCATATTCTGGATCATTTAGATGAGAGGGAATTTTGTTCGTTTCCTCAGGTAAGAACCCTACAACATAATCATCACATTACGTAACCCTTGCCCCTGGCTTTTGTAAATTCCTCACTAGCCAGTGTGCCTCCATAACACAGTGCTTTGAGCATGACTGGTGTTAAATTAATGAACTGGTGTTAAAAGAGCACCACAGCATAATTTATACATAGACACTGTCTAATCATGAGCCACAGATTCCTATTTATCAGCCAAAGGACCCTTATGATAAGTATACAGGCATTCAGCAGAGACCTGAGCGGTAAATGAGCCAGTACATTTCGGAATTCAACTAGTGCCCCGAGTCTCTACCATGTGCTAGATAACCAGGATGACTGGAATGAACAGAGCCAGTGTGTTTACCATGCTACAGAGAAATTTCCTACTTTTCAAAAACTGAAGAGGGGTTGGAGGGAGGCCGTTCATTGGTAGAGCATTTGTGTCACGTGCACAGGGCTCTGGGTTAGATCCCGGCACTGTTGAAATAAAATCGGGGAAGGACCTTTGTCACTTCTTCTTGGCTCTCCTGCACCTTACTCCAACACACACCAAACAAAAGGAAAATAGTGTTTGCTCTGCTTTCCTAATGGTCAACTCCAAAATCTTCCATCAGAAAAATTTTGAAAGGCTTATTAATAATCAGCTGCTTTGATAATAATTTGATTCCTTAAATTTGGCTCCTTAAAAATGACTCTCATAGGTATAAAGGCCATAAATTGTTACTTTGCTGCTTTAATAGCAATTATGTTTTTAAGTATAAAAGTACTTTATAAGCTACCAGGGTATCTAAGGAAAATGGACTTTTCTATCTCTTTATTTTTGCTATTACTGGGGTTTGAACTCAGGGCACACATTTGGTAGGCAGGCACTCTTACCACTTGAGCCACACCCAAGGCCAGGAAGATGAACCTGAATGGTATAGGTAAGGAAAACATTGTCAAAAAAGCTCTTTCTCTGCCTTTTTCCTCACAACACTTCTATTTTTCCCAAGGGAACGCACCAGGGTGCCATCTGCTCTCTGCAGTGGTGAAGATGGACTTGCTCTGTTCCAACACCCTCCTCCCAGCTCTATAGAGCAGGAACCCAGGGCCTGGGTTAATGTCATGACTGTGGATCAGGTAGAGCTACGTGATTCATTTCTTTCATGTTTTAACCCACTAGGTTGGGTAGCCAAAGATAGTATAAAAGTTGCTTGGATCTAGAATTTGTGAAGAGACATGAATGATGTAGCTGTATCGTTATGTTCTTACAGATCTTACTGAAAAGTCTTAGCAAGACTGGAGACACCCTCTCTGGACATTATTAGTATGTTTATCTAGCAATCTTCAAAAATTGCATGAGGGTTCTTAGAATTGCTTTTTTTTTTTTTTCAAGTTTGTTCCCAATATCTATATTATCCAAAGTCTAAGATTTCCTCTTGGTTCAATCCTGAATATTTCCAGTAATATCTAAGAGCATGGTAAGCATATTGGTTCTGTAAGGTGATAACTGTAAAATCTATTAAATAGCTGGTCCTGTCTTTCTAAAGTCAGTGACAAGTTTTTTTATTATTATGTATTTGTTTGAAATCTTTAATTTGGGTACATGTACCTGTGGGCCATTTTTGAATTGCAAAGTGTCATGTAAATTTTCAGAATTACATAAAAAAAAAACCTCCCTCAATGCTGGTGCACAATGAATAGCATTTTACTTCCAAATACAGTGTTTTATTTGGTTAACCTAGTCATACAGAAAAATGAGTTCTGTGTAAAATTGTTCCCCTGAAAATTTGTACATAGTGAATAATTTTTCAAGGAAATTGTTCACTTCAGTAGCTTGAAAAGTTACATTTGTTCCTGGGAGAATAACCTCTTTTAAAATTCAGATTTCAGAACATCTGTGACCATTACTACTGCATAGTGCTTGAAGGTATGTAAATCTAACAATACATAGTACCTTGGAATTTGTGTTTTAAATCATTCAAGTGATTATTTGAATTTTAATTAGAAAGAGTTTAAACTATAATTAAGTCCATTTAGAATTTCTATAAGTAACCCAATGAAATCAAGTTTCTAGTAAATGATACTCATTAATTTGATGACTCTCTAGAAAATAACTGAGAGGACCATAAAAGGGCTACTATTTTCATAGGTTGTGTTGACTATTATGATGGATTTGTGGTTGCTTTTAGATGCTTACAAGCCTCTAAAATTCACAGGAAATCTCAATCTACAAAGGATTATCTAGCCAGAATGGTTATTAAGGTCAAGGTGAAGAGACCCTGGACTGAAATGAACCTATGATGTCTAATTTATATTTCAATGAGAATTTTCGGTAAAGGTGGTAGATAGCAATGTGACACTGCAGGTTTTGTCCTTCAAGTCTTTCTCTAAGTTTGTAAAATGTTTAATAACTAAGGTATGATAAATCAGTATTCCAAACTAACTTTTTTTCAGTACTAGGGGCTAAACTTGGGGCCTCATGCTTGCTGAGCAGGAGCTACTTCACCAGCCCCTTTTGCATTTGTTATTTTTGAGTCTGGGTCTTATGTGACACCCAGGCTGGCTTCAAACTACTAATCTTGGCTTTCTTATTTGTGATTCAGTCACTTTTTTTTGTTGATGGTGTTTTCTTTATTGTTGAGAAGCTTACAGGCAAACATATGGTCTTTTTCTGCCTACTATCTTAAGTGCAATATTGATTTAATTCCTGAGAAAAGTATAATCTTCACCATAGAATTATATAGCTCATATAATAAGGAACTTTATAGAAGCATTCTTTTGATATGGCAAAACTTTTCACTCTTGAACCCTATGGACCAAGCACATGATGCTACTACTTCTGGATTGGACATGGGCTATCACTGAACACTGTTCCTAATAGTGGGACAGTGATCTCCCACCTAATGTTACACCATTTTCAACACATAGAAAAGGCCTGTCTCTGCTCCTGCTTTGGTTTCTAAAAGCTAGGGGTTGTGCTTTTACAAGAGTGGCCTTAGTACATTTCCTTTGATCACTTTAGATTTACAGAGCTACCATGTTCTTTTCTACCCAATCTAATATTGACTACCTCTTGACTACCGTATTTAATTGTTAAGTATACCTATTTGTTGAGATTTATGTGATCTACTTATCCAACTATTTCCTAATTGCTCTCAAATTAGGACTAGTCTATTGTCAAATGAGAAAAGGTAGAACTAATTCCAAGAATACCTCACCATTCAAACCATGTCATTTCAACTTCTGTTATTTAAGTAAAAACTGAATTTCCCAACATTGAAATAAACACAGTAAGATGCCATCTGAGGGGAGATGGGGGTAACTTACTCTTTTAGTCAGCTGAGTATCCATCATGAAATTGTGCACATGCTTTTCTGCTTTGGTGAGTTCTAGCTTTCGTGCCACTACAGCTACCACCAGGGCTGTGCAACCCGCACCCTGAAAAGAAGAAAACCCCAAGGAGTTACTACCATCTGTTTTAGCCATATTAGAAATTGTAAATGGATGGAACTGGAGAACATCATCTTAAGTGAAGTTAGCCAGGCTCAGAAGGCCAAAAATTGTATGTTCTCCCTCCTATGCAGATTATAGACCTAAAACAAATGCAGTAATATTATTGGACATGGGTCACACACTAAGGGGAGAACACATACAGAAGGAATAGGGAAAGGTAAGAAACCCAAAACTTGAAAGTGTTTGATGTGCCCACTGCAGAGGAGTTAATATAGTAACCTTAAAACGACAGAGGTCAATATGGGAAGGTGACCAGGAAGTAGTGAAGAGGTCTGGTAGAGATGAATCAATTCAGGTTGTAATACACATGTGCATGGAAGCAATGCTAGGAATATCTCTGTATAGCTATCCTTATCTCAAACTAGCAAAAATGCTATGTCTTTCTTATTATCGCTGTCTTCTCTTCAACAAAATTGGAGAAGTGATGGCGGTGGGGAGGACAGGGGAGAGATGGCCCAAACAATGTATACACATATGAATAAATAAACCAAAAAAAAAAAAAAAAGAAATTGTTTTGTACCAAATGCATTGAGTTTCTTAATATTTTAATATTGTATTTATCATTGTCTTCCATAAGTAAATGTGTGGTCAACAAATCTAAGTAATGTTCCTGTAAAGTAAGTTTAAAAACCTAGTTGACTTATTTTAAGAACATAAGCATGATATTGAATCAAACACATTTCTAGCACAAATAAATGGCAGAAAGGCAACCAGATGAATTTTCAGAGACTTCTTTAAAAACATAGTGAATTGATTCTGTAATAATAAGTCAGCTTAATGCATGGACAAGAAATAAAGACTTACACTTAAAGAGTAACACTCTATAACCTTCTCTTGAAGATACCAAGATAAGCCAAAGCCTTCAGACCAATCAGCCACTCAATGAGAGTCATGTATTCTCTCAGCAAACCTACAACTTCAGACCGCTTCATATGCATAACAGTGAGGCTCCCTGGACAACAACACGCTGAAAGTAAGGAACAACCACTGTAATGTTGGCGGGGCTTAACTAGCACTCCATGGATCACCTTTATTTTGAAAAGAAAGAAAGAAAAAAAAGTGTTCCTTTTCAAATGTTAAGCCATATAGGTAATCTCTTGGAAAAAGAGGTACTTCATTGTGTGATACCCCAAAGATGATTCTAGTTCTGCCTTTCCATGATCACAGTGTACTTGTGCCCATTTGTGACAGAGTCAAGAGGCAGATTCATGCCGTCACAGTAGAATCTCAACAGGGAATGAATAGCACAGAAGAGGAGCACAAACAGAAGGATGTTACAAGAGACTTGAATCTCTAACCAGTTTTAATAGCATCCCCTTAAGTTAGGCAAAGGGTAGAGCGGTCATAGGATAAACATCCAAGTGACAGTCTCAAATTCCTGGTCTTCCTGATTACTAACTGCTGTAAAAAAGATCACTAGTTAAAATAGCAACTTTGTGGCTTCAAAACATAGTGGTCAACATCTTAAATATCTAATATTGAGGAATGATTAATTATCACCATATTAAAATTTTATTTCTAAAATGTTTAAAAGGCAAATTAGGAAGTTGTATATATAATATGCTCCCGGTTTTGGAAAGAAGGAAACTGTGAAAAGAGGTTATCTCTAAGTAGTTGGAATACTGGTGACTTATTTTGGAGTCTACAACCAATACATACTACTTATTTAAACACACAATCGCACATTTAAATACGACAATTTGTGGTTTAAGAAAATATTGAACCTAACCTTTATAGATCCTTATGTTACATGCCAGTGTCAAAGTGTTGTGGGCTGGGGTTGAGGGTCCTTCACAGTCCTGGGAACTGGCTCGTGAGGCAGGTGAACAATGAGCCAAAGCCAGTATATAAAGTGGGATTTATTAGAGAAAAAGGAAAGGTTACAGCTAGAAAAGTGCAGCAGAGCCCGGAAATCAGTAACTCACTGCTCAGGTGAAGGCTGGGGTTTTTATGGACATTTTAACTCTGGGTTAGGTGGGTTTTTCCTCATTGGCTGTGGATTCGAGGGCTTTCTTAGGTGAACTGGTATAGTTAGCACCTTTACTGGGGGCAGGGAACAATCTTGAGAGCATTTTGCTCATCAGCCCTGTGGCAGATCTATCAGACCCTTTATCTCTTCTTTAGGTTGCGGGAATGCAGGCCTCCAGCTCCTCAGGATGCAGGAGTGATATTGCCCTCCATGGGGGATGGGATACTCACTCATCTGCCTTAGGTTTGCAGACCCAACACTTATATCAATGCAGGAAAATCTTTCCTTGTGAACTGTATTTTACTTATACTTTTATTACTATGTAATTACAGAGTGTTTTTGTTTTCTATTTGCTCAGAAAATGTGATTTAGCTCTTCAGTTGTACATCAAAAAATAACTTTTTAGGCCATTGAGAATGAGTTACTACAAATCCAGCAGGAGATGGTATAGTGAGGAGAAAAGGGAAAAATACATATATTGACCAGTCTTGCTATATAGCCTGATGATTTTAATAATGAAGATAGGGCTTTAATTCTGATCAGATACTAGTTAGCTCTGCTTCCAGAGGGTGTGAGTATCCCCTTCCATCTAGCTCTATGAAAAAACCAGTATCCTCAGAAATGAAGTGCTATTATTCCTATGATCAGAGAAAGAGGTCAGAAGGTAGACATTATTTAGGTTCCCCCCTGATTTTAGACATTGAACAACATGCAGCAGAGCTGGGTGATTAGTCAGTTGTGAACATCATCAGCACTGATATTATTCCCTATCCTTCCCCTCATCTCATGATATCTATATTTAGGATCACATATTTTCTTACTTATTTCATTTCCATACCCATGACACATTATAAGGCACAAGAAATTCAAATTCACTTTATCTGGTAAACTCAAAGTGTGAATGTTTCAACACTGGATAATATGGCTTATTACCTAAATAAATCAACATTGTTCCAACTTTTAAAGCTGTGTCTCTCAACCTTGACTGTGAAAAGTGTGTAAAAATCCCATTGCTAAGACTGTGTGTGCCCACCCTAGTAAACCCTACTCTCCAGGGTTAAAATCTACACATTTGCATTTTTAAAGCTCTCAAGGTTATTCTGACATAGTATCACTGCTTTAGATGGAGGAGGATATGAAGGGAGTGTAGTACACTCTACAAACCACTGAGTATTCAAAGAAGAGAGTAAAAGTTCTCATCAGAGTTTTTTTCACTTAGACATTCAAATAATCATAAACAAGGAGAGTAGAGGGTATGATGGTTATTCTGGTATTTTTTAGGGCTGGTTCCCAAGGAAGGAAAATAATGGCCTTTGGAAACGGCTGCCCCCATTTTGTTGATGTTAAACACCTACCACACTATGGAAATAGTTATGGCAGACCATGGCCATTCAGGACAGTGATCTGTACCTACCTCTGCATGGGATTGGACTTTCTGGACAGACAGGTATTGCAGGTATGTTCCCAGCTACTTCTCTGTGAGTCCTGGGAAATGCAGAGACCGTGAAAATCTAAGGAGCTCCTAATTGCTAGAGAAACAGCTATGAGAGGACAGTTGGCACAAGAAGTTGAATATTGTTCTCCTCTGGCAGGTGGCCACTGCTGAGATCCTTCTGGAAACAAATCAAAATCCTAACAGGAGTGGAAAATCACTGGTATCAAGAGCCTTTTGAAATCAATTTTTGTGTTCATCTGGGCTTCATTCTTTCCTGCTGCTGGCCCATTTCTTGTTCAGTGTTCTCTAATTCACCAGAAGACTTGGGTATTAAAATTAAAATTTGTACCAATTTGCCTTTGGTGCAAATTGGAGAAGCAAGTATATCCAACATCTTAATAACCATTCAAACTATTGTTTGAATATAACTGTGTATTTTTAAGCTGTATTTCTAGAGACACCAAGAAGCTTCTTTTTCTTCAAATTACAAAGCCCTTTACTCCCTATCTTCAAGTCTTTAAACTTATACCTCTCCATGTTCTTAATGTATAATGAGGATTTGATGGCTATATAATTATGTTTCAATAAAGTAACCTGGATCATTTAATTTTTATAGTTCTGCAAAACAAAACTGATTCACTTCCAAAAGCTTTCTAGGTTCAAGGTTTCCTGCTAACGCATTAGTAACTACAGTAATTTAAGTAAATGACATGGTGTCCACTCAGCATCTATTTCCAGGCCATATAGTGAGTAAGAATGAAAGCAAGGATGCTTTGACAACATTTTCTCCAAAGCGTGTCACCACCCCAACCCATGTAGAAACAGTTGGGACTAACATATGTTACACTCTGGAATTAAGATTCCTGTATGTCTTAATGAGTCATATTCCTTTCACCAAAGTTAGAAAATAAATCCTGGCTACTTTTCTTCCATTCCATTTGGGTTCCTATGGAAAAGAGAAGAAATCAGTAACTTGCCACTTCAAGAGGGTTGGACACCTAAAACTAAGTAAGGAAAAAAAGAGTATTTATGAAACCAATATACTAAAAGCAAAAGTTTAAGGCTTGCTTAGCCAGTTTCTCATCTTTTCATCTAACAGAGGGAGGAAAAAAAGGGGCTGATGTGGTGGGTCATGCCTATAAGTCTGGCTACTTGGGAGGTAGAGACTGGGAGGATTGTAGTTCAAGTTTGGCTCAGGGCTAAAAGCACAAGACCTTATCTGAACAATGAGCAATGCTTCCAGTCCTTTTTTACTTAAAATAGTAGAGCTATTTTAAGTTGATGAGTGAGTGAGAGGCCCTGAATGCAAACCCAAGTACTTCAAGAAAAAAAAGAGAGCGAGAGCAAAAAAGGGAAGCAGCTTACCTTACGAAAGGTAAGCAATTACAAGTAGTGTTTATGCCTATCATCCTAAGCCAGATCAAACCAAACCAACCAATGATAGCCACAAGCTCTAGTCCTTCCCAACACCTGCAGTCTTTGATGTAAAATAGGTGTTCTTCCATTGTTTTCTCCATGACAGCACAGAAGTCTAGGCAGTGTTGATTCCTACAATGCAAAATGAACTTCACGAAGCCTATTTTCGATCAACTATCACCTGATGTTTGAAAAATGCTTATTTTTCCTCTAACTCATCCAGTCATGGTGGAGCCTACAAAATTTCCAAGAATCATTTTGAAAGACCACCTTATGAAGGATCAACCTCTAATAACCTAAGGATATGACCTGTGAAAAATTTACATTCCTTTGATAACACATTGGGGAAAGGTCTTGACTACTTATTAAAAAAGGCATGTTTCAAAGACTCAACATAATAATGAAACTTATGTTTTTTTATTAAAGTCCAGAATCCTCACCCTCAGGGAGAATGACTCAGATAAAAACACTAATGTTGAAAATATTCCAGTCTTATATATGATCCACAAGAGAAAAATTTAAGTGTCAACCTCCAGTTTGATAGCCAATTAATGAGCCTGAATGGACTTTTTATTACATGACAATTAAAATTTATCAAAACATAGTTAATTCTTAAAAATCATGTTTAACATATCTGCTTGTCCTCTACAAAGAAAGTGAAATAAGTACTTGAAAACACTGTCTGTTTTTCTCTCCCTGGGGCTGACTCAATTCCTAGAATCATAAATATAGTCTTACTGCACTTGCCTGACATAAATAACTACTTTCATGAGAAATATGTAGAACAATCAATTCTGGCACATGAAACACTCAGCTTCAATATTATATCCCACTGGAGTTTTATAAAGTTTCTTCAGGTCATGAAAATAATTTCTCCTATCAAAAATGTACTTCCCCTGATTTTTCTTCAATTACAAGATGATATTTACTGTTGGAGGTTAGAGGTCAACTGCAAAAGCACCATCTTCCAAGGAAGAGCAGTAGGGAGAGAGGAGGCCTATGGTGCTAGAAAACCCAGCTCCATGGTTTGCTGGTTCAGCTCATTCTCATTCTTTGGGGCTGGAAAGAAGGAAGCACTGCATAAAATGGTTGACAACAATGAGTCATCCCTTGCATTAAATCTTATTAGAAATGGTGCCAGTGTGAGCCCGGGTACTTTACAGACAGGAAGAAGTGCTGATGGCTTAGAAAAAGTAGGTAGGGTTGTGCTACAAGGTCACAACAACTTCTAGCTATACTTCCCAGGATCTGGAAGAAAGCAGTTGTCAAATTTCTTAGGAAATATTCTTGGCATCCGTGTCTGAAATTTTCCCAGAGAGGAGGACAACTCTGGTTTGGGAATTTAGTTTTAGGACTAAAAGCACCCATCATTCCCTCTTCCTGCTCTGCATGAAATATAAACTGCTAAGAATTTAAACATACAGTCTCCTCAGTAGGTCTTATTTGACGAGAGTCAATGAAAGAACCAAAAGTAATAACCTCTTTAAAATTATTTCACATGATACACCCTATGTCAAAAGGTATGTGATGTTAAAAAGATCACGGAGTGTTTTGTTCACCCACATACAGCCAACTCCAAAGAATGGTTTTAGACTAGTTTCTTAGGATTTCAAAATCTAGTGGTAGGGGAAATATACTCAAATGGAAAGGAAGGTTTAGGTTCAGCACTCTTCATTACCATTCATTTCTCTTTGTAACAGTGCAGTGATACTAACCCTGGGGATGAGAAAACTACTGTACCTATAGTGATGGAGTCTCTGTGTAGTGTTAAATCAACACTCTTGATATTCTGGAGAAAAAAGGCAAGGTGCTGTAAAAGTTTTTGTTCTGAATTGACTTTTCTTTTGCTCCCTGAATAAAATTCTAAAAATTAGTGTGTGGATTTTTAAAATTTTTATGAACTAGGGATCCTTTATACACTAGTGGGAAAGAAGAAATCAGAATCATAGGTGAATGAAGTGGCCTTGCTTTTGTTGTTTCATCAAAGACTACAGGTTTAAAGATCATTATTAAAGAACCACTTAGAAGATAATAACCTGCACCTTAGGAATGGACAGCTATTACTCTATATTTAAAGGAAATTATGCTCCCATATTCAGCCATCTAGACTCTAGAGTCAAAGGACCAACAAGAGTCATCATCATTTTATAGAAATAGAAAAGCAAAGGTTACAATGAATGAATGTCTTCTAATATAAGACAAGGTTCCTCTTGAACCAATCATTTGTATTCATAAGGGAAACTACATAGCTTTTAGCATGTGTTTATCTGCATAGTTAGAAAATGGTAGATAGCATAAATGCTAAGTACTACAATTATTTTTTTCTATTCTAAGTTTATAGATATTGAGAAACTAGCAGCTGCTAACAAATAGCAGAGACACTAACATCTGCCAATGTTGTATGCCATCTTCAAACATAAGAGTGACGTCATTTTGAATCCATCCCATTGGTTACCATGATGGTCACAACAGGAAATCCTCAGGTCCCTAGTACTTCCCCAAATAGAGGAAAGGTAGAAGAAGAAGGAGAAAATATGTAATTATAACCTTAATGGTTTTCTCCTGAAGGATAATGAGTGACATTTTGTCTGTTAAGCAATTCCATAATTTTATATTTTAAAAATAATATTCACAAGAAAGAAGGAGATCTTTGTCTTTTAAACTGTACTTCCTAGGTAAATCTTAATATAAGGAAAATCTCTTTGAGTACACGATCATAGTTCATTTCTTTGGTAGTACAGGGACTCAAACCTAGGGCATTAAGCTTGCTACACAAGCACTCTACCACTGAGATGCAACCCTAGCCTTAACATTCAACATGTTACAGCATTCCAGTATCCAAGCTCCCCTATTTTAGTTCTTATATAATCATCTATGTCTAACATTATAAATACATCCTAAACATTGTAGGAACAACTTTGTGTGACTGTCTTAGATACACAACTTATATTTTAGGTAAGGTTATTTTTAAATTTGGCTATTTGTTTCCCTCTTAGAAATATTATAGAAAACTATTTCCCCTCATAGTTTAACAACACCTTTCTGCCCAAAGCACTGCAGATGAAATAGAGGTATTGAAATCTTCCGTTACAGAGTAATTTGGGGTTTTGACTAATGGAATGTGATTGTCTAGGATGCTGGCTGCAATACTTCTTCAGTTGCAATTAGCTTCATGAAGAAAACAAGTGGTGCTAATTTCCTTACATAAAATGGGAAGTCTTTATAGGTGTTAGTGTTTAGATCAATTCTACCTCAAAATGAAAACAAATCACATAAAAGTATAAATTCTATTAAAATTTCATAAACATAACAAGAAAATTCAAATGTAAGAGTACAAAAAAGCATAGTACTTCAGGGATAATATTCAAGATGATTCAGAGATGACCCTGTACTCTGTTAGCGGTGCTGTAAATTGTATTTCTTTTTCACAATTGATTAAAGGCCAGAGTTGAGGAGGGGGAGAGAGACAAGAGAGATGATTCATGGGAAATCTGACAGTATGTATTTTGCTTAAATATGTATTGCAAATGTCCAAGAGAAAACAGGCAAAGAAATATTGAACACAGAAAACCCAAAAATGTCTTTATACAAAATTTCTAAAATCAAAAGAAAACAACAACAATCTCTGTATGACAATGAAACACATCTCACCTTAAGGAAACCAACTTTTAAAAGTGAATTTCTCTGTATGCAAGTAAACCATTTTTGACAAGGCAAAGTAAATGAATTCCTTATAAAGCAGCAAGGATGGAGTTCCTCAGCCTCAGAATAAAGGGACTATTTTAACAAGAGCTTGGAAGGCAGGAATGATGTCACTATAAATTTATTCCATATAACATTGTTATGTCTATTTAAGATTAAAAGATACTTAAGATCCATTGTGAAGCCTAAGCAAGGAAGCAGTTTAAGGAGGTGATGAGTGATGTGGCTGTCAGATGTACTTTGGAGAGACAAATAACTATTGAGGAAAGATGGATGGTCCACAAGGTACCTTTGCCCAAGCAAGCTTAACCTCAAATTTAGCTCTGGCCCAAAGGTGACTGAGTCTATTTGTTTGAACCCCAAGTCACACCTCATTCAGGTACAAAGAAGGGTACACCTGGTCAAAAAGGAATGCTAAGGAAGTTATTTGTATGAGGCACTATGGAACACTCTGAAATTTACCAGTACTGTTTTTATAAATAGTATCACTCATGTTCCCTGTGAGCTTGATATGGGGTCTTCCAAAATTACATCTCTGCACGTTTTATTTCCCAAAGTATTATACTACATAATCAAATGTCTTATTTGAGGAAAAGGGCAAAGTAATCCACCAGCAAACATATAATAGAGTATAGCAAGCATAACGAAAAAAATTAAAGTTTGCTGTAATTCACAAAACTGTATTTTTCTTTTACAAGCAAGTCATGTTGAAAGCATGTCTCCAAATTGTATTTTTCAGACTTGAAGTGGACATCTTGTTGTTACCTCTGACTTCCAATTTTGCCCTGGATTTCACTTGCACAGCAGCATCCTTATCTGTGTTCTATACTATGAGAAGGGAGAACATCTCACTCAACCCATGCCATGGCAACCAGTCCTCCCAGCCAGTGAAGCTCTTCCGTGGACCTTAGATGGTGAGCCTATACTCTCTTGCTGAGCAGTGGGCAGATGCAGAGTTGCTGAGCAGGTGTGCCTCACATTAGAAATTCTGGACATTTTCTCTGGTCCTCATTTTAACACAGGCAGAAAACTAAAAGCATCAACACAACACTCTACTATAACCAAACTTCGAACAGCAGATAAGGAAGTCAGATAAATCTAGGTCACTGAAAAGAACACATCATGAATCTGAAACCATGGCTGGCTTAAATATTTAGATACATGCACACCTGAAATCTAACAGAGCACACAGTCCTGGGTAAACTGCCATGCATGAGGGGCAAAGAACATGTCCAAGCTTGTTAGACATCCCACATCATGGCACAGTACCCCCCCGTCCATCAGCAGATCTTTCTCATGGGTTCCATAAGCCCTGGCATCCCATACACACTTCATGCCAGTCCATGTTCCCCTCGCTCCTACCCACTGACCTTGCCTCATTGCCTTCAAACAAACCACTTTGTCTTTTGGGAACCCTCTTCATTTCAGCTTTTGGTGATTTTCCAGAGTTTACGTCTCTGACTAGCCACCACATCTCCAAACAGCTCAGGCATTACTTCTCCTTTCTACACTTGTCACAAATATAATTAATAATTGTCAATTAATTTTTAAAGGGAAGGCTTCCCCTATAAGCTCCAAGGACAGTTTCTTCTTTCGCCATTCCCAGTACAGGTCCCTGAACCATTGCCTTTTATTCAACAAGTACTGTTTCAATAACAAATATTATCATTATATAATGTAATATAATTTTTCAATTATGTGGACCATTCAAGATGGTCCTCATTTTACAGATGAGGAAAATAAAAGGTCAGAGACACTGACTCAAGTTCACACAGGTAGCAGGAAATGGCAAAACATAGACTCAAGAAACTTCCTCTGAAACCAAAGCCCTAGGATGAAGTTAGTTCATGATTATCAGTGCGTGGCCCACAGAGAAAGGTAATAACAGCTCTATGTCTTCAACAGAACTTCATGATGATAAGAATTAAGATAAAATCTATTGATGTTTTCTCCCTTCCAACACAAAACATATTAATTTATACTGATTTACTGCTGTTGGGAAAATGACTTACATATATGGACTAAATGACTTAAGTGCTTTCTTGAATGTAAATAAAAGAGACTGGAAGTAAAAAGATACTTACCATGATTCCAGTAAGCAAACAGACTCCTTTCCCACAGTATGTGTTGGGTACCATGTCACCATAACCAATGGAGAGAAAGGTTATTGATATCAACCACATTGCTCCAAGGAAGTTGCTAGTGACATCCTGTTGGTCATGGTACCTGAAAAACAGCAAACAAAATCAGCCCCTTATAATTAATCTACAGAGCAACAGCCAAGGACCACTGGATTCATTCAATAAATTCCCTGTGTCTTCTTTAAACTATTCTATTTAGAGGTTTTCAAATCTTTAGCTGTAAAGGCGAGGTTCCGGTTAAGCAATCTGAAAGACATCAGAAAGTGTCTCAACTGTGAAAGAGAAGTTATACTATGTGAAAGCTAATTTCCTCTTTGGTGCAGGATAAAAGGCCTATGTTTATCTCTGTAGAACACTCTGGATTCTGACAATGTCTCATCACTCCTTGATTCCTGGCTGACCTGCCAGACCTATGGGACAACCTCACGCCACACATTTGTAGCAAATACTATTCTCTTTGCTGTCTTTATTTCCCAGATAAATACCTCATCACTCTGCAAAATAAATTCAGGTGGGAGACTTTCCTGTTTACTCCTCTCTGCACTGTCTCCCCATGCCCTCTCAGGATCCTATGACAAGTTTTTTTGGTGAGGAAGGATTTTAAATCAGAAATAAACATCACGTTTTATTTGAAATAACAGCATGAAACAGTAACTGTGGGCCCACGATGGACAAAGCTATCTACCCTGTAGACATACAATGGACGGGCCATATAAGTTGTTACATGGGTGGTTCTGCTGTGGGTATGTGTTCTCTGTAGTCACACAGCAGAACTGCCCTCTTTTGGTCTCCACAGCTGGAGTTACTTGCTTTTTGTCCACCTGCTCCTAAGGTCACCTTTCCTTCCCATCTCCAGAAACCACTTTAGAGGCCCTTACTTTTCTCATTTCTTGCTCTGCAAAAGATGCTAACTGCCTAGTCTTCATCCCCCAAGACTTTATTCACCCAATTCTGCCTTTCAATTTGACTGTCTCTGCTGCTGGAGCTGTGACAAGGAAGCTATCTCTGGCTAGATTCAATCCCCTCTATACCCTGTCCTGGGCCATGTCTGGCTTTGTCTTCATTTCTACCCATATGTCATGCTGAGGCTCCACTTCTATAA
The DNA here is from genome assembly GCF_047511655.1 of Castor canadensis. Taxonomy (NCBI): domain Eukaryota; kingdom Metazoa; phylum Chordata; class Mammalia; order Rodentia; family Castoridae; genus Castor; species Castor canadensis. The sequence continues at coordinate 46,801,213 of NC_133401.1, read as the reverse complement.
TCTGAAGTGCAGAAGGTCCATGAGTATAGACTTCTTCTATGGTATCAGTGGATCTTGCATTCTGCCTTGGATACACAAAAGACTCATGTCTTACCACGTTTGTACCTTTGTCATCTTCCAGACAAGTAGAACAGAAAGTAAGAAATAGTATTTCCTGATACTTAGGTTCAAGAAAGAGAGTCTCCTGGTTGGAGTGAGTAGAACCCCACATAACTGTAAGGAGGAGTGAAGGCAACCACTCCTCTACAGGTAACCTGTAGAAAAGGAAAGGGCTAAAACCTTGACTATTCCACACCAAGGAACAGTCACTTTGTCCTACCTGTGGAGTAGGACATTCCCAGAATGCCTAGGTGGAGAGGCTATCATTGCCAAAAAGGCTTTTCCATGCACTGCTATGTTTCAAAACAGGTTCATGATGTTGAGGTGCTCTAGTAAGCATCGCTTATTACACTGTTATGGAAAACAGGGGATATAGTACCCTGCGGTTGTTACAGCCTGTTCAGGACAGGGGAGGCAAAACAGCTCATTTACTATTCAGTTTATCATTAGGAAATAAAGTTTCTCCTTGACAAGGCACGATTCACACACCAATCTGACATACTAAAGAGTTCAAGGTTCTGATCCCCTGAGGCGTGTGTACCTGTGCATCATATTTACTGAGTGTTGCAATTACTTACTTTTTTCCCATTTAACATATGTTTTACTATGTGGACCATCTTTGGCTGCAATCACTGCACTTTTTACCCTCCCATAGCAAAAAAAGTGTCCTTAGGTTCTTTGTTTCTAAGCACTTGGAAGTATGCAGGGTAAAAGCTGGTCATGGGGGGGTGCAAGCATATAATTCCAAGGCTGGACCAGGCAAAAGCAAAAGACCGTATCTGAAAAACAAGTTGGGTATGATGGTAAACATTTATAATCTCAGCTGCTAGGGCAGTAGAGATAGGAGGATTGTGTTCTGAGGCCAGCCTGGGCAAAAACACAAGACCCTAACTAAAAAAACACAAAGTTAAAAAAAAAAAAAACCTGGGGTGTGGTTCTAGTGATACAGCACTTGCCTAGCAAGTGTGAGCACATCAGTTTAACACCAAGACCATGAAAAAAATGCCCAGCAAAATCTTCATTTCCAGTTATTTCTGAGTACTACTGCAATTGATCAGAACACTTATTTGCTAGACCTGTGATTTTCCTTTGGTAGCGCAACTAATCACAAAGAGGAATTTGAGATGTCATACTATAAACCAAGCTCCCTATGGGACTACTTCCCAGCTAGTGCCTACAAGAATGTCTCAACTTTGGCATGGATGTGGGAACCTTCTCACCTGTTCTTCTTGGAATACCTTTTGTTTGGCTTTCAAAGTTAGGAGCAGGAAAGGACTAAAATCACAAAGTGAAGCACTCACTGGGACTTTTAGGTGAAGTGACTCTTCTTCACTGCTCGCCTTTGATGAAACATGTCTTAAATGTCCAACCTCATCTGATTCTTTGCCAAATGAGGTCTTATGCCACTATATCATTCTGACAATATTTATTGTATGCTATGCAAGGTACACTCTATCAGAGACTGCAATCCTGTATTGAAAGGCCTAATTAGAAACCCATATGTTTCTAAGAGTTGGTATTTTATGGCTTGGGATTCAATGGTAAATTATCCTTTTTACTCATGAAATAATAAACCTGTCTGGAAATAGCTCAGAATGAAAATAACATCCATACTCATGTTTATATTACAGTCAGACATATGTAGTTCTGAATACTTAAGATGAAGTAATTAAGGACCAAATTAGATAATATTAGAATAATTACCTGACTTCTTTCTTGGAAACTCAGAAACAAATATTATATTACACTTATCAACATGATGACATTATTACTTTCAACATCCCTAGGCTTTAATTCACTGCCAGATTCACACTACCAAGAACGACTTCACATGTACAATTTAAGGTTAAAGAAATAGCACGCAAGGGAGGGGTGAGGATAGGTAAGACACCTAAAAAAACTAGATAGCATTTGTTGCCCTCAACATAGAGAAATTAAAGCAGATACCTATTGGCAACTGAGGCCAATAGGAGAAGGGGACCAGGAACTAGAGAAAAGGTTAGTTTGAGAAGAATTAATTTAGAAGGTAACACACATGCACAGAAAATCAATGTGAGTCAACTCCCTGTATAGCTATCCTTATCTCAACTAGCAAAATCCCTTAGTCCTTCCTGTTATTGCTTATACTCTCTCTTCAACAAAATTAGAGATAAGGGCAAAATAGTTTCTGCTGGGTAGCGAGGGGGTAGGGGGGTAGAGGGAAGGGGTGGGGGGATAAGGGAGGTGGTGGGGGAAGGTGGGAGAAATGACCCAAACATTGTATGCACATATGAATAAAATAAAAATTAAAAAAAAGAAATCTATAAACATTTCTTATAGTAGAAGTTTATTTACAGACTTACTCAGACAGTCCCAACTTCCTTACAAGGGAACCTGTTCTGATACACAAAGACACAGTGCTTGTGACAAGTTTCCCATCCTGATCAATATGAATGCTAGTTTAAAATGAAAGATATTAAAATTGTTACAAGGATTGCCTAGTGGGCTTAATTTTGCAGGGAGGATGGTATATTGTGGTTTTAACTCAAAGCCTTACACTGGCTACACAAGTGCTTGCTCATGTAAGCCACATCCCCAGTCTTAAGTTTTTAAGATAGAAACTTTGGTGGGGGTTCAGAAGATACTTGAAGTGTTTTACAGCACTCCATTCTTGACAGACTTAAAGATTGTGAGATCAGTTTTAACAGTTTTAAAAGAAGCAATGTCTCTTAGTTTCTATTTCTTATTCATTCCTTCTCTTGTTGCTGACTGTGGGTCTAGTACTGTATCTTACATCACAAATGACAGCTTCATGTTACGTAGACTATTTACTGAGGTTCACGGGGGTTCTCTCCAAAGGAATCACTAGACTCTGCTGTGAAAGAGACAGGCTCTGCCCAGCACTCTTGCCTACCCTCATCACCTCCACAGTAGAGTCCGGCACCTACACGCCTCTCACAGAAATCAGGTATTTCCTTCTGCTTTGGATGCACTTTCTCCCATCTTGCTAGCCCTGACTTGTGCTTTGAGAATCTTTTCCTGGGTTCCCTTCTCTGAACTGTGTATAGCTTTTGGTCAGCAGGCACTTGTAGGCTCCTTCCTGCTTCCTCAGAGCAACCCCCAGATAACTCTAGCTCTATTTAATAAGTGTTCACTTGGGTCACGAAGCATGTAATGTATAATTTGCTCAGCTAACATATCTTTAGAATCAAAATTAAGAAGAATTTGAAGATCAAGATTATGCCTTACTCAACGTTGCATCATTACACAGTGCTTAGAAAAATGCAGAAGGGAACTAGTGTTTATTAAGTTAATTCGTGTGACAATGTGAAATATGTTTTCAACCTGAATTTCCCTTGGCCTTGGGCTAGGCCTTCAGGATCACGTAATACAAAGATGAAGTAAAGACAGAATAGTGTTTGCTCTTTAGTCACCTTTAATTATATATGTCACGGTTACATCCCAACATCTGTGTACAACTTGTAAGATATTTTAAAACCTACAAAAAATTGTTCAATAGTGGGTGTTAACAGCTGACAAACTATGTTCATTAATTCTCTATTAAACTTACTATTAATATTAAAAATGGCAAAAATATTTCAAATGTGAGCTCTGGTCTCAAACTTCCACCTTTTTTTTTATATAGTGAAAAGTATTATGAAAATTTAAATGCAAGTGATCAGTATACCATATTTTATCTCCTGGAATACCACTAAAATTACAGTGAGACAGTAAAAATATACAAACCCACAGCAACAAAGGGAAATGAGAAGAGACATCAGAGAATGAGAAATAACATATTTTATGAAAATGAAAATGCATTCCACTTTCAGCCAAGATGTAACCATGGAAGAACAGATTTATACACTTTTTTCGGTGGTACTGGGGTTAAACACAGGGCTTTGTATTTGCAAAGCTGAGGCTCTACTGCTTGAGCCATACCTCCAGTCCATTTTGCTCTGGTTATATTGGAGATGGGGGTCTCAAGAACAATTTGCCTGGGCTGGCCTTGAGATCCCCTTCCGATCTCAGACTCCCAAGTAGCTAGGATTACAGGCTTTAGCCACCAGTGCCTGGCTATACTCTTTCTTGAAACAACTAAAAATCAGATAATATATTTGGAAAAAAGCTTAACAAGACATTCATTGTTCATTCCAGCAAGACAAGCAATGATTTCTAAGAGATAGTAAACAACCACATTGAGCCATACAATTGTCCCAGTTTGATGCCTAAAGAGAATCTACAGAATGTAGCTCAGGGAAGGAAACCAGGCAGAGTTCAGAGGCCTCAGTGTGCTGAAGGAAAGGGCTGGAGATATAAGGAGGCCAAGGACTCATGGGACCAAAACTGAGAGAAGAGAGAGCTGTATGGAGAGAGACCCAGAGACCGACAGAGGGTTCTCCTTGATTATTCAGCATGTACTGAAATATCAGTATGTACAAAATGTAAAAAGTAGAAGTACAAAAAAAGTGACACAGTAACACTTAAAAATAGGCTGTAGTGCCTCTTCAACAAAAACTGCTGGGAAAACTGATTAGCAGTCTGCAAAAAACTAAAACTAGATCCACGTATATCACCCTATACCAATATTAACTCAAAATGGATCAAGGATCTTAATATCAGACCACAAACTCTAAAGCTGATACAGGAAAGAGTAGGAACTACTCTGGAGTTAGTAGGCATAGGCAAGAACTTTCTCAATGAAACCCCAGCAGCACAGCAACTAAGAGATAACATAGATAAATGGGACCTCATAAAACTAAAAAGCTTCTGTTCATCAAAAGAAATGGTCTCTAAACTGAAGAGAACACCCACAGACTGGGAGAAAATATTTGCTAGCTATACATCAGACAAAGGACTGATAACCAAAATATATAGGGAACTTAAAAAACTAAATTCTCCCAAAACTAATGAACCAATAAAGAAAGGGGCAAGTGAACTAAACAGAACTTTCTCAAAAGAGGAAATTCAAATGGCCAAAAAACACATGAAAAACTGCTCACCATTTCTAGCAATAAAGGAAATGCAAATTAAAACCACACTAAGATTGCACCTCACCCCTGTTAGAAAAGCCATCATTAGCAACACCACTAACAACAGGTGTTAGTGAGGATGCGGGGAAAAAGGAACCCTCTTACACTGCTGGTGGGAATGTAGACTAGTACAACCTCTCTGGAAAAAAATTTGGAGGCTACTTAAAAATCTAAACATTGATCTACCATATGATCCAGCAATACCACTCTTGGGGATATATCCAAAAGACTGTGACACAGGTTACTCCAGAGGCACCTGCACACCCATGTTTATTGCAGCACTATTCACAATAGCCAAGTTATGGAAACAGCCAAGATGCCCCACTACTAATGAATGGATTAAGAAAATGTGGTATTTATACACAATGGAATTTTATGTAGCCATGAAGAAGAATGAAATATTATCATTTGCTGGTAAATGGATGGAATTGGAGAACATCATTCTGAGTGAGGTTAGCCTGGCCCAAAAGACCAAAAATCGTATGTTCTCCCTCATATGCAGACGTTAGATCAAGGGCAAACACAACAAGGAGAATTGGACTTTGATAACATGATAAAAGAGCACACAAGGGAGGTATGAGGATAGGTAAGACATCTAAAAAACTAGATAGCATTTGTTGTCCTCAATGCAGAGAAACTAAAGCAGATACTTTAAAGCAACTGAGGCCAATAGGAGAAGGGGACCAGGAACTAAAAAGAGAAAAGGTTAGATCAAGAAGAATTAACCTAGAACGTAACACACATGCACAGGAAATCAATGTGAGTCAACTCCCTGTATAGCTATCCTTATCTCAACTAGCAAAAAGCCTTGGTCCTTCCTATTATTGCTTATACTCTCTCTTCAACAAAATTAGAGATAAGGGCAAAATAGTTTCTGCCAGGTAATGAGGGGGTGGGGGGAAAGGGAGGTGGCGGAGTGGGTGGTAAGGGAGGGGGTGGGGGAAGGAGGGAGAAATGACCCAAACATTGTATGCACATATGAATAAAAAAAATAGGCTGTAGTAAATGGTACAATGATACTTAGTACTAAGATACTAAGTACAATGATACTTAGTGGAGAAAAGACAGTATTAATTTACACATAGGCACTCTGTAATGCTGAAAAAGCCATTAAAATAACACATAAAATAATAACTCATAATCCAGTAAAAGATATGAGATGGATTTTAAATAGTAAATAATCCCCAAGGGGACAGAAATAGATGGGGGAAAAGGAACGAAGGTCATATTGAGACAAATAGAGCACAAATAGCACAGAACAAGTCTATCTAAAATCACATTAAATATAAAGGGCTTAAATATCCTCAATTAAAAGGCACAGATTGTTATAGAACTAGGAAAGTTTCATAGGTTTGAGAAATCAGTCATTACACAATTGGTGGGTAAGGTCCAAAGCTGGTAACAGAAATACTGCTTAAACCTCAGTCTATGGAATATGGAATAACTCAGGCCCTCATTCTGCATGGATTTCCCACAGAGCAGGAACTGGCTTTTCCTGGCACTGCTGGACAATGACCAAGAGATAGCAGATTTATTCTTTAGGTATAGACTCAGGAACCAGACTCAGGGCCAAATAAATGCTTAGGGCTAGAAAATGGGGACTGAATTCTAACTAAACAGTAGCATTCCTACTTTCCTTCCTTTGCTCCATATACCTGACCCTACTATGAGAAAGTATATTCTCTCTGGAAACAGAATTGCTTCAGAGAAAATACAATCATGTTGAAATATTAGGATTCCCTAGTAAAATCTCAGCTTTCACCCATCAGAGAGTTTCACCAGACACTAAGCCCTTTCCCATACACACGTTCAGCACACAGCTTTTGGTAGAAAAAAAAATAGACAAAAGAAGGGTGGGGGGAGGAAAGGGAAGAAGGATACAGAAGAAACTTGAGAGGATTCAGAGTGAGGAGGAGGGGAAGACCTGAACTCTACAGTGAAATTATGGAAGATCTAAGGGAAAACATTGCATTCGTAAAATAGAATGAAGAAAAATGAACTGAAAGACAAAATAGAGTAAAAACATAACCATAATGTAGTTAGAAAATGAATCAGTAGAAATCTCATAGAACAGAGAACAAAAATAACATATTCTGAGGCTCAGGACAGATGACCCAACAATTGTCTTTCCAGGAGAATATGCAAAGTAGAAGGGATGAAGTGAAAATATTCCTCATTTGACAGGAAAACAAAGGTAGGCATCTTCTCTAAAGAGATTTTCAGAGAATCTATACAGAATAAGAAAAGACCTAAGCCAAGGGATAGCACTATAAAATTTTAAATAACTGAACTAAAGAGAAGACACTAAAACATTCCAAAGATGAGTAAAAGAAGCCAGGTCAAAACATAAAAAACTGTTGCTTCTAAGATTATTTGTTTTAACTAGTGTTTTAATGTGTGTGCTAGGTGTGTGGGGGGGGCGGGGTGGGGGAAGGCAATCTATTTGTTCTGGTTTTGTAGAGGAAAGGGATGGAGAATCTTGGAGGAAGAACAGGTATCATTCTGCTTAGCTTGCCTACAGAGCAGGTGAATGCAGTTTTCTGTGTGGTGATCTTACTTGGGACAGGGAGACTTCCCCAGGGAATCAGGTCTACCTATGACTCCATTTAGTTCTGTGAAGAATCACCAGAACACTAGGCAGCCCTGTGGCTACAGGTCAAGGGGTGGTGTCCAAATCTGCTGAATGACAGTAGCAAAGTTGAAATTCCATGTCCAACAGCGGACCTAGACATGTGAGAGGAGATAAATAATTTCCTTCCAAACTGCAACTGTGTACATGAAAGATTAATTTAAAGTAAAAGCACATAGAATAAGAGATGAGACTAATTAAAACTTAGGAATAAAGAAATCCAAAGAAGGCTTCATTCAAAGAAGAAAAGTGCTGCGTGTCAATGGCTCAGAGGCAGACATAACAAGAATTTCTTGTCACTGGTCACTATCAATGATATTCACCTAGAGCTGCATTAGAGTCACCTGGAAAACATTAAAAGTTACTGTCCACATCCCTACCCTCAACCAAGCCAAGATCTCCACAGTTGGAGCCAGGATGCAGGGATTTTTTAGAGAGCTTCCCAGATGATTTTAATGTGCTATCAAGCTTTAAAACCATCAGTTAGCTTTATTTCAAGGGCAGTTTCTCCTTTGATAAGATTTTGAACATCTACATGTATAAAAGAGTTTTTATAGGCACTGGGAATATGTGGGTGAAAAACAAGTGGTTAAGTGTTCCTGAGAAGCTTAAAATCTAGTAAAAGATGAAACTGGTTGCAAGGAAAAGCAAGGTAATACTCAGGTCGTAATGTAAACACATACTGAGATAACTATATACAGAACAGATTGAAAGTAACGACATGAGTGTCTACCACACTGATGTCTAAAAGTATAGTTGTAAATTCAAATAAAAGGTAAAATACAGGAAGTTCAAACACTTCAATAAGAACCTGACGGTGCTCTCAATGTAAATGCTGTCCTGCATGCGTCTTATTTCAGAACAGAGGACTGCCCTGCCCTGGTCCATGTGACTCCTCAAACTCCTCCCTTCCTTGTATTCATTCTTACTTTCCTGTGCCTCATCGAGTCATGAAAGCTAACATGGCTTTATGGTCACCAACAGAGGTGAGCTTCTAGTAATAGCTGCCAGAAAATCAGGAGCTGTTGTCACGTGAACACATCTGTACAGCACTGAAACTAGAAAGCTGATCTTGAGTACAAATGCCCAAGGGGAATTATATTCTTAAACTTCATCACTCCCAGAGCACTTAAGGAAATACCAAATTCCAGAATAAAGCTGCAATGAGGACTAGCAGTTCTGAACAAGTTTTTCTTACTTTCTATTCCTTTCCTAACATTCAAACAGCACTTATTTCATTTCCTGGGGTGACCTCCATTCAATCAGCTCCTGCTTATGTGCCAGGCATCCTACATGTACTGTGAGCTGCTCCCGGGGAACGTGTGCTCCAGCAGAGACAAAGCCACACTTGGCCAGGCCAAAGATGCCCTTACCTAACATCAATTCTTCTAAAACACTGAATATTGTCCATGTCTGCCATGTGCCAGTCTCTGCTGATACCAAAGAGAGCATGCCTACATGGACCTGGCGGGCACTATTTTTAGAAGCTCCCACCAGGATTTTCCATAATGGATGTCAGCCAGCAGAGGATTTGCTGCACTTCTCAGAGGCAAGGAGCAACACGGTGGGCAGTCACTAGGTGGCAGTGCCACACCAGTTTATCCCCACTCAAACTCGAGTTGGTGACCAGTACTGGGGCTGTGAGAGGACCCCTGGGAGTGCTCTGAGGTGACAGCCCTCCTCTTGGACACCCTGGAAGCAGGTGGTAATGGCTGATACAAACCAACCTGGCCAATCCTGCACCCAGAAGCCCTGGGGTGTCACCCACAGTCTGAGAGACTCCTGAATATGTGTTGGGAAGGGGGTGTGTATCTGACTGTATGCCGATTCATCAGGTACATCTGAGATGGAGGCATCTTTCCACATTTCACTGATCTGGGATTCTTTAGCTCAAACACCAGGTCTTATCTCCTAAATAGAAAAATTCCTCTGCATGTTTCAAACTAGGCCATGTTGACATTAAGAAAGGCATCTGAGATGGGGCAAGAGGACTGCCCCACTCCTTGGCTCTGTGTGACACAGGTCTTAGCTGTGAGCCTCCCTTTCCTCTAAGATGAGAACCCAGCCATCTACCTCACCAGGCATCTGTGAGCACTGAGATAACACAGTGCAATCCACATAAAGACTGTGTATTCTATTCTGAGCCAGGTCTTCTTGACCCTATAAAAGTAGACACAAAGAAAGCATATTATTTCTGGGAGCACACCTTTCTGCACTCAGGTAAGGTGACATAGCTGAGGGCTTTTCCAAGCACGAGTAGCTTTTGGTTTTGCTCCTTCTGGGCTATTGTCCATTTTGCAGTCACTGTGAGTGAACACAGTCACTAGAACCACTAATGCATAAAAGCCAAAACAGGTCTGGAGAAAGGAAGGAGGAAGAGAAGAGATATGTCACAGCTACCTCAGCAGGACAAAGCAACATAGGTGAGAGGAAGTCAGTCACATATTACGAGAACAGGAACAAAGAAGGAGGTTTGGCAGTAAGAAGTCCAAGTAAAAAGCAAAAACCAAACAGCTCACAATTGGCTTCTCATAGCTGCTTTCTCCACCAACACCAGGCTTCTATCCCCAAGGCAGCAGGAGAGGGGAACGTACATTTTTGTGTCAAGCATTGATCATGATCTCCTGAAAAAATTTTGACAGAGCTTCTGTGTAGGGCTCTAAGCCAACTAAAAATAAGCCTCACTGATCCAAATCTACTCCACTCCAAGGTGCCACAGCTACAGTAGGCAGTCATCATGAATTGAGTCTAAATTTTTAAACTTCAAAGTACAGCAAATGAGAAATCCAATGTAGAACACAGAATGACAAGAAGTTATAGCCCCTGGCACGTCACAGTTTTGAGGCTGTGCTCCCAGGGAAGATCATTCCACATTCCTGAATACCATCACTTTACTCTTGGGAGAGGGGGAGCAGAGGGAGAGAGGGGAAACAGCAGAAAACTGAGCCACCAAACTCAGAGGGAAGAGAGAACTCCCAGGGACACTCAGCTGACGATGACCCCAGCCAGGCTGAGAAGAATGTTCACAGATTTTTCTGGGAAGGTCTTTGTGTTTTCCCATATAAACTCTAAAAGTTAGTCTTAGAATGCTTACTAATTGCACATTGCTTGACTACGCATAGGCAGCTAATATACAGCTGCAGTGGCACAAAGTGCCATGAACTGAACTAAATAAAATACAGGTTTAAGTTCACGAAGGAAGAGCATGTGAAGTGAACTGAGATCCTCAAACTCAACTCATCACCACTAATAATCCGCCAATCTCCTGCTCCATAAAGTCCACAGGACACCTTTGCATTTGAAGAGATCTGCAGTTGAAGCAATATGCTTTAAGTCCAGAAAGACAAATTTGTATGAGCAAAAAAAAAAGAGGGATGAGATTCAGGGAAAGAGAGCGGGCTAACAAGAAAGAGAGAGGGGCTAGAAGGGAGGAAGAGAATAAAATACTACAAAGAACTCCAGATAAAAATTTAAAATATGTTTAAATTAATGGCTGCAGAAAAATCACTACATGAACCATGAAAACTCAAAATCTTTGAATCTAGTCAGTCTACTAATTACTTATTGTCAGTTTCATTTTCTAGGTACTTGTACAAATAGATCATGGGACTTTCATTAGTTTGTACTAAAGTTTCAAGAGTCCAGAAAAAATAAGAAAGGAAAAAACAATCCTAAAGTCTTTCATTATTCTTCAGTTTTGAATATTTGAGGGACTTAATATAGCAATCAAAAATGCTTACTGGTTAAAGATTTTTCACCAGCAGAAGGACAGTACACACTCAGTGGGCACACACTCAGCTCACCAAGTATATTGGAAAGATGATGGCCAGTAATGAACACAGCAGATGCTTCCCCAATGAGAATCACAATTTTGACTTGCCATGGTGGTAATTAGATTAACTTTTTTACCCAGGAAATTAAGAAATCAATGCCAAGCAAAACATCAAAAAGCAGCTTGGCTGTACGAATGGTCTCTGCCCTTCGACTGTTTTGTAGGTAACCAAAGGCAGGAAAGATCAGTATTATGAAAATAAACCAAATGAGCCCGTGAGCAAGGCTTCAGTTGTGCAGCGCTTACTGGTTATCTCTTCAGAATGAGAACACAGCAATGATACGATCTTCTTAGCTTCTACTCTTATACTACACAAATGGAGCCTACCAGCCCAGAGACATTTTCTATCAAAATGACAAAATTGAGGTGATGGCAGTCAAACTTTAGCCAAATGCAACAGTTGGGTCTGAAGTACTGAGTCCTTTACATGGTAAACTTAGATGATGAAGTAATGCACATGTAACTCAAAAGGATCAACACCAGCTTTCACCTCCACTCCACCAAATCAGGCTTAGAATTACTATGTGCACAGCTTGGTTAGCACAGGAGTACTCTAAGATCTGTAAATAAGTAGTTGTGTGTGTTCTCCATAGACTTTCTAGCAGTTTATAGAAAATACCTGACCTAGAAATTAGGACGTATGAACTACATTGCAGCATTAGGGCTAGTGCAAATGAGGAACTGAAATTTTAAATTTCAGTTAAATTAAATTTTAATTTTATCTCATTTGATACATTTAAAATTAACTGAAACAGCCATACAGGATTATTGGTTGTCAGGCTGGAGAGCAAGGGCAAGAATGGTCAAGTAATGGGACAAGAGACGTAGAACACACATCATCATGCTTTAGTAATTTTGCTATTATAATTCAGCCATAAGAGGCAACCTCTGCCAAAGGGAAATGGCATAAAGAAATACAACTCATCCTCCAACGTCCAGGACTGTAAACTACAGATGCATCTGACACAATATTGTGTGTTCTACTGACATTTGGTTGCTTATCTTGTTGCTATGCCTCTTGGATAAAGAAAAGAAGTCAACCACTTTAAAGAAGTGACAAATTTTGACTCATTTTTGTATATTAATTCACTCAAACATGCAGTACTCCCTTAGTTCCTGGATGCTGGGGCCAGAGAAGGGGATTAAATCTCTTTACGTAACAGTTCCGAAACCTCTAAGGAAGGAAGGTTATTCTAAGCTGGCAGCAGGTAAAGCACTCTGTCCTTCCCATCCAGTCCATATTGGTCACTTTCTTACTCTGGGACACAGCTGGTACTCAAAGGAGGATTCATAGAAGAATTACTGCAGAGTAGATTCCTACAGGGTTGAATGTTTTCCAAACCAACTTGAATACAGAGTATCTCTCACTGCCGATTTATATACATGCACTCTCACACTGTTAGTGTAAGGGGTGGTTATCCTGGAATTATTTTGCAGATGTCTTTTTATATTTTGTCCAGGGCATGTCTTACAAACTCACAAACCTAATCCCATATATATCCCATATATACATAATTATTCATGTACTTCTGAATTAATAAATATAAATAGTATATCATTCAAATGTAATATATAACATACATGCAGGTACTTCAGAATTATAAATGACTGAGAACACTTGGTGGGTTTGCTATGGTAGCTTAGACACAGATTACTAATGCATAGATAATGAAAACCCATGCTGTGTGGTTGTGCTAGGTGTAGTGTGGGGTACAGGAGAAAAATTCTTTCAGGGGGCTACTGAGGGCATCTGAGAAAAGTGCAGTGGTCTTCTGAATCACTTGGGAGTGACAAGAAGTGCCATATTTGCCAGGGCACATGCATTCAGAGCCTGAGGTGAAGCTTTGAGTCAGCACAGACACCATCAAAGGCTTTCTCATTGGTGTCACTATATGACACACAGTTGCCCTCCCTCCACACATTTCTGTTAAACTGGTGTCTCCAAACACCAAGCTGCCTCAATCAGATGAGCTAGGGTCACCAGTACTTATGCCTCATCCCTAAAATCAAGCAGCCCTATGTTCTGGGGCATAAGCCTTCAAACATTCCCAAATCGAGTCTTTCTTCTTGGCCTATCTTCTGCTTGACAATTTGTTTTTAATTCTGTCCTGAACTTGCATCCTCAGTCCCAGGTCAAGAACTTCCGATTTAAGGAATATATGCTGTTCTTCCTCCTACAGTTCTCTTTCTCATTTTCCTTTTTTCTCATACTATAATCCCCTTTAAACCCTTCATAGTCTACTTTTATTTCTTAATACTGTCAGTCCTCCTCCTTATAAGGGTAGGTTAGGAATCCTCTGCTGTCTGGCTCCATGGTACCTTGAATTAGCACCATTGCCATTTAACCTCCACTTCTCCTGAGGAGTAGTCACTGTGTCATGTTTAAGGTGTATCCCACATGCCAGACAGTACCATAAGTGACATGGTAGATGCTCAAAACAATAGATTTTTTTTTAAGTGAATGAATGAGACAGCCCCCATCTCCACTGCCTCCTCATTCTAGGGGTGAGATGACTGATGCTTCTCGCCACTACCAGGCATATTACCAGTCTACCATTTTCCTTTCTCTAGCCTGTCTCTCCACATCATACTTGTCACTGCTGCCTGAGTAATCTTTCTAAAACATGAATTTAACTATGCTACTTTGTCTCATAACCTGAATGGGTCTCTACCACAGAAAGAAAAGTCCAATATCTTTAGATACCATCCAAGACATTAACAATTTGTTTCCCATTTAAATAGATCTATAATGAGCAATGAGATTGATGTACTAATAAAGAGTCTCCCAACAAAGAAGAGCCTGGGACCAGATGGATTTTCTGCTGAATTCTACCACACCTTGAAGGAAGAACTAATACTAATGTCTCTCAAACTATTCCATAAAATAGAATGGGAAGAAACACTACCAAACTCATTCTATGAAGTCACTATTGCCCTGATACCAAAACTGGATAAGGACACAACAAAAAAATTAGATATCAATTTTCTTAATGAACATGTACACGAAAGTTCTCAAAATACTTGCAAACTAAATTCAATAACACATTAAAAAGATTATATACTATAATCAAGCTGGATTCCTTTCAGCTATTCAAGGGTATATATTTGTATATTTGCATACACAAATCAACAAAGGTAAGGACAAAAATCACATAATTATCCCAATCAATACAGAAAAAGCCTTTGACAAAATCCAACATCACTTCATGATAAAAGCTCTGAAGAAACTAGGACTAGAAGGAATGTATCTTAATATAATGAAGGTTATATATGACACTCCCATTGCCAATATCATACTAAATTGGGAAAAACTGACACCATTTCCTCTAAAGTCAGGAATGAGAAAAGAGTGCCCATTCTTTTCACTCTTATTCAATATAGTGCCTAAATTCTTAGCCAGAGAAATATAGCAACAGAAAGAAATAAAAAGGATACAAACAGGAAAGGAAGTAGTCAAATTATCACTGTTTACAGGTAACATGATTCTGGACTTAAAAGACCTAAAGACTCCACCAAAAAAGTCTTACATCTGATAAACACTTATGACAAAATAGCAGGACACACAAATCAATATCCAAACATCATAGCTTTTCTGTATACCAACAACAAACAGGCTAAGAAAGCAATACGGAAAACAATCTCATTCATAATGGCCTCAGAAAAATAAAACACCTTGGGATAGATCTAACTAAAGAGGTTAAAGACCTCTAAAACAATAAGACATTAAGGAAAGAAGTCACTAGAAGTTGGACAGATTCCCTATGTCCATGGACCGGTAGAATTAATATTGTAAAAATGTCTAAATTACCAAAAAACAATCTACAAATTCATTGCAATCCCCATCAAAATCCCAGTGCCATTCTAGAATTCATTTGGAAGCATAAAAGACCCCAAATAGCCAAGGCAATCCTGAGCAAAAAGAGCAATGCTGGAGGTATCATAATACCTGACTTCAAATTATACTATAGAAGCACAGTAATTAAAACAGCACGATACTGGCAAAAAGACAGACATATAGACAATGCAAAAGAAAGGAAGATCTAGAAATAAATCCACACTTCTATTGTCTACCTGATTTTTGACAAAGGAGTTAGAAAATATTGTGGAAAAAACTGGGTATCTACATATAGAAGACTGAATCAGATCCTTATCTCTCACCCTGCATAAAAATCCATTCAAAATGGATCAAAGATCTTAATGTAAGAGCTGAAACTTTGAAACTACTACAGGAAAACATAGGGAAAGCTCTTGAAAATAGACATATTCTGGAATAGATTCCAATTGCTCAGGAAATAAGAGCAAGAATTGACAAATGGGATTGCATTGGAGGCAATTACCAAAATGAAGAGCCAACACTCAGAATGGGAGAAAAGTGTTTGCAAGTGATTCAACAGACAAAGGATTAACACCCAAAATATATAAAGACTTAAACACTGAAGAACAAATAATCCAATTAATAAATGGGCAAATGAATTGAACAGAGAGTTGTCAAAAGAAGTACAAATAGCAAATAAATACATGAAGAAATGTTCAAGATCCTTAGCTATAAAGGAAATGCAAATCAAAATGACAGAGCTTCCACCTCACCCAGTCAGAATGGTGATCATCAAGAAAACAAACAATAACAAATGCTGGTGAGGATGTGGAATGGGGAGGGACCCTCATACATTGTTGGTGGGAATGTTAGTTCAGCCACTTCTGAAATCAGTATGGAGGTTCCTCAAAAAACTAAAAGTAGACCTACCATATCCTGTCATATGACTCTTGGACATATCTGAAGGAATGTAAGTCAAATACAATAGCAGTATCTGCACATGCATGTTTGCTGAAGCACAATTCACAAAAGGCAAAATATGGGATCAGCCTAGGTGCCCAAAAACTGGTGTGTGTGTGTGTGTGTGTGTGTGTGTAGTATAATTCAGTGGAGTATTATTCAGCAGTAAGGAAGAATGGAATTATTATGCTGTTTTTAGGAAAAAGGATGGAACTGGAGATCATCATATTGAGCAAGATAATACAAATTCAGAAAAACAAATATCTTATGTTTTTGCTCATATCCAGAATCTAAACATAAAGTAATAATAATAATAGTAATATGACATGATTGTAAAAGGGGGATTGTTGGGGGAAAAAAAGTAGAAGCAGGGTGGGGGAAAGGAAAGAGTGATGGAGGTTGAATATAGATAGACATGCATTTTATAGATGTGTAAAAATAGCCTAATAAAACTCACCAATGACTGTTGAAAATATAGGAGACAGGTTAAGAGGGTGATAGAGTGGGTTGAATTTGATCAGAGAATATTATACACATGTATGTAACTATCACAATGAAACCACCTTGGACAATCAATTTACATTAAGAAATCTGGTTTCAACCCACCTCTCCAGTCACATACTTGCCCAACTCTCCTGCTCTTCTCCCTTGCTTTCTAATTGTCATTACCTTTGGTATCCATCTCAATTACTTTCCATCTGAGAAGCAGTCCCTATTCTTGTAGGGGTAAGTCTGTACATACTTGATAGCATTTGGGAAAAATTATGATTTGATTTTATTATTTGTCTCTTCCTCTAGTCTTTGAGTAATCAAGGAGTAACAGTCTCTTAAATTCCACTGACTAGCTCAATACTTGGTTCCCAGTGGGAGCCCAACAAATGTTAGTATAATAAATTACAAAAAGACAAAATCCTGTAAGCCTCATCAGTAAAGAAATCTTAGTTTTGATAGTTAACTGCTTTAAAAAGAGGAACATAAAAGCAGTATAAATCAAACGTAATATCTTTGTATTTTTATCAGGTTGCCAAATAAAAGATAAAATATTATTTTGACTACCCATGTCCATGCTTTCACTTATAGACTTTTGTTTTTTATTGTCATGTGTTATAACTTAATTGCTTTTGTCAATCTCAACTAGTACAAATTGACAAGTTCAAAATTTAACAAAATTCAAAGAAAACCCAGATTTTATATAAATTTTATTCCATAATTAAAAATCTATCCAACTGATTTGAAATTATTATTAACAAAACAAGTTCCTCAATGATATGCTATGTTTTAAGCATTCATTAATTTGTGACTTTGTGTTCTTGAGGGATTGGGGGGAGGTTCTTTTCTTTTTTTTTTATTTGATTTTTTAAAGAAATACTCCTTACAGAAGAAAAGTATTCCTTACATAATACTAACATAGTATCATCTCCCACTTCTAACATTATTGCCACATGTGAAAGTGAAAATTATGTGAGTAAAGGCTGGAAACAGCCATAAGACCTCCACACTGAAGCAGAAAACCAACTTTAAAACCACTGCTGTTACTGTATTACATATCCTAAGTTGCCAGCATGAATGTCACACCTAAGTAGAAACATGTCTCAACTCCAAAGTTGTTATCATGTCTGATAACAACACAGTGTCCACAAGAATCAGGGCTCTGGAGGAAATGAGTAGACATTTGCCTGATTTTAATGGTGATCAACAAAATAAGCCATTAAACAAAACAGATGGAGATACAGACGAAAAAATAAACAAACCCCAATTGAAATATTGAGTGTCCCTCTATGTCACTTTCAATTTAGAGAAAGAAAATTAGAATATAATAGTAACTAAAATTTAAATTTCTTCTCCCCTCCCTGAAGTTCTTTTTTTGAATATTCACTGTTTCATTAAATTTTGGACTAATGAGTGGATGTAGAAAGTCATCCAGTTCAACCTTCTTATTTAAAAGTTGATGAAACTGAGGCCTACAGATGTGAACTGATTGTCCAAAGTAAGTAGACAAGAGTTCACACTAAGGTGTCCTCATTGCCTAACATAAGCTCAGGCTTTGCCACCTTACTAAATCTGAAGCTCACCAAATAGCATCCAGGTTTCCAAACTGGCCACGCATGGATCTGTCTTACATATCTTCACAAATTATTTCTCCTATAAAAATTTTAAAAGCTGCTAAAATCAGTACCCTTCATTAAATGGCTTTTCCGAGAGCCGTTAAGGGCAGAAAAATAATTTTAGCAAAATTCACTTATTCATAGGAAATTAAATATTTTATGCAATGGATAATTTGAGATCCTTGTGTTCTTTTTCTTTCTTAACTCTTCAGTCTGATTTAGACTCAGGAAGCCAGATATCCCTTACATAATCCCAGTGAAGCAATTCCTAATGATTCTACATTCTTTCTTTGTGAGAACAATGAACATTACGTGACCAAATGCTGAAAATAACCTATAAGACTTGCACTGAAGCAGCAACATTTTATTTATTTATTTATTTTTTTCATTTCTGTTGCTTTTTCTTCTTTTTTTTTTTTCCTTTTTCTTTTATTATTCATATGTGCATACAAGGCTTGGTTCATTTCTCCCCCCTGCCCCCACCCCCTCCCTTACCACCCTCTCCGCCCCCTCCCTCTTCCCCCCTCCAATACCCAGCATAAACTATTTTGCCCTTATTTCTAATTTTGTTGTAGAGAGAGTATAAGCAATAACAGGAAGGGACAAGGGTTTTTGCTGGTTGAGAAAAGGATAGCTATACAGGGCATTGACTCACATTGATTTCCTGTGCGTGGGTGTTACCTTCTAGGTTAATTCTTTTTGATCTAACCTTTTCTCTAGTACCTGTTCCCCTTTTCCTATTGGCCTCAGTTGCTTTTAAGGTATCTGCTTTAGTTTCTCTGCGTTAAGGGCAACAAATGCTAGCTAGTTTTTTAGGTGTCTTACCTATCCTCACACCTCCCTTGTGTGCTCTCGCTTTTATCATGTGCTCATAGTCTAATCCCATTGTTGTGTTTGCCCTTGACCTAATGTCCACATATGAGGGAGAACATATGATTTTTGGTCTTTTGGGCCAGGCTAACCTCACTCAGAAGCAGAAACATTTTAAATCAACTGTTAGTACTGTATTAAAGACCCCCATGTTTTCAAGCACGTAAATAACCAGTCACTCCCTACAGAGAACACCTTCCAAATCTCTTATGTGGGCATCCAGGACCCTCTAATAGAGGTTCAGAATGACCCTTGTAACCCGATTGTCACAGTCACTGACTCCACTGAAGAGTTCCCCATATTGCTCATATGAAATGTTCCATTTTCTCAAGATCCTCTTCAGATGACATTCCATATTGCCATAGTGTTTTCTGTCACCCTTTGGCATATATCCCTTTCTAACCTGCACTACTGTTCCTGGTGTACATTTCTCATCTTTCCTTCTAGACTGAAAAATCCTAGTTGTAAGTCCTCGTTCTGGGTCTTCCATAAATTGCCATTCCTAACCACCAACAGCAGGTGGCTAGACCAGGTGCTCACAGAGATGCTCTGAATGAGGGTGGGAAAATGACAGAAGTATCCCAGAACAGAAGCCTGGGAGAAGCTTAGTTATATCATGGAAAAAACAGAAGACCATGCTGGAATAGACTTGCCAAAGATCAGCCCATAGAGATAAGTTCTTGATTTAGTCCCAAGTAACTTAGTAACCATCTGCATCAAACCTTTTTTGTTGAGTATATATTTTTCCTAAAATTCACTATGTCAATGTTCCCTGTCCTCCTAACTTGTGTACATAGATCAGAAATTACTATATTCTACTACTACCAACAAACATCACGTATATATACATGTATGTATGTATGCATCTATCTACCTACCTACTATCATCCATCCATTTCTCAATCCATCCATCCATCAATCCATCCAGCCATCCATCCTTCTACACATGCACTACTCATTCAACTATAAAAGTGATGCACTGCAGAGAGGTTGACCCACATGAAATAGCTCTGAACTGTGCTAATGAAGTCACTTTCTTACTGTTCTGCTTATTCCATTGTCAGGGTATCACTAACTATTGTTATCCTCACTTCAACAGATTCCTTCCCTTCTTAATTTGCAACTATTTCCAAAATGCAGCTCTGAGTTGCACTACGATGGTGTTGAAGGAAGAGCAGACACTCTCACTGAGAATTCCAATTATTTGTTTTCTTTTAATAAGGCAGATCAACTTTAAAAACTGGTATGTTTGACTAGTTATTCACAGTAGTGAATCACAGTAGTGATTCCTGCTTGGCTGGATTCTGAATGGATAGGCTGTAGGGTAAAAGATCAGTGGGTGCAAAATGAGGTGACCCTAAACCAAATACCTCTTATTTTAAGTTCTTGTTTTAGATTTGTTGTTACATTAGTTACCTGTTACAGAGGAACGCCTGTGTGTCTGCACAGCAGGATATCTGTAATGGCCTGCTGAATTTAAAAAAAAAAAAAGCAGAATGATGTATGTGATCATAGTAACAACTCCATTTTTGAAAAAAAAATTCTATATTGACAGTTTGGAAAAATATCAACCCCATGTTAACATGGAGTTTTTCCCACAAAGATAGTGGTTGTTACTAGGGACTTCAGAAGGCCAACAGGAGAGTTTTTTTAAATTTAGTTACCTCTGGGGTTTTGAACCCTAACTTCTTTACTCTGTTCTCTAAAAAGTGGACTACACGCTGATGCTAACTCTATGAAATCTATTGAGACCTATTTTATGGTATTACATATGATCAATCACTAGCAAAGTCTGCATGTGTGAGAAAGGAAGACAGTCACCGAACACGGGCTACCGAGTTCAAAATATGCACGCTAGATTAAAATTGGTAACAATGTTATTCAAATCATCTATTACTCTACTTTTTTATTACTTATTTATTTATTTTGCAGTACTGGGGCTTGAACTCAGGGCCTACACTTGAGCCACTCCACCAGCCCTTTTATTGTGTTGGGTTTTTCAGGATAGGGTTTTGCGAACTACTTGCCCAGGCTGGCTTCGAATCTTGATCCTCCTGATCTCTGCCTCCTGAGTCACTAGGATTATAGGTGTGAGTCGCTAGTGCCTGGCTTGTACTAACTTTTTAGTGTGCATGACCCATTCAATGCTGAGATGTGTTAATCTTCAATTACCATAGAGAATGTGTCCATTCTTCCTCTTATTTGCTCATTGTTCTATTTGATAAATTTTGAGACTATCAATGCATACATTTGAGCCACTTTAGGATCATCATACCTTTCTTGTGAATTGTACCTTTACATTCTGTGATGCTTTTATTCCTAATAAAGTTTTTGGTTTAAAGACTATTTTATATGATATTAACTATGACACCAACCTTCTTTTGATTAATATTTGCCTATTTTAGCTTTTTCCAATATTTTGTTTTCAACTCATTCATGTACTTACATTTTAGACATCTCTCTTATAAACTTCCCATAGGTGAAAAAGATTTAAAAGAAATTTAATAAAATCATTTACTGTGATTACCAGTGTCTGTGGGTTTGTTTCTACCATTTTTTAAAATTTTCTAATAGCTGTTTGGTTTTATATTTTTGCTCTTTTATCCAACCATAACAGCTCTACTTGTTAATGCTACCTCTATACCACACGTTTCTATGATCTATTGCTTAGAATGCACATTCTAGTTCTTAATTACTTTACTACTCAGCCTTGTAATTTTTAACAAGACATGTATGACTTTTAGACTCAAAATTCAATACCCCCCTCCTTTCTTTGAACATGCAGGAGACTTAGAAAGTTTTAGATCTAATTATGCCCACACCTTAACTGCTAACCAGCACCTAAGTTCAAACTATTCACCTCTAAAGCACTCATCATTACTGCTTTGCACAATACACTCAGGGTTTGCTTGGATTTACATACACAGCTACTTTTCTTTCATCCTTGTACCTTCTTCTGTTACAGATACAAGACATCCTTCTTCCTGAAGGAAATCCTTGGTGAGGACCTGTTAGTGGCAGAATTCACGTTTCCATTCCCTAGTGTCTTTATTTTAGCCTTGTTCTAAAATGAAACTTAGGTAGGCATATAATTCTATGTTGCTGGCTAACTTCTCCCCACAATTTAAAGGTATACCATGGTACTCCACCTATTTTTTTAATGTTGGGATGTCTACATAGATAAAAACAGCAATTATATTTTTCTTTTATTTTTCTGACTCTTTTTCTTGTGTCTACATACAGATTTCATTTTTGTTACCTGGCTTGGGATTTGCTGGGCTTCTGGAATGAGATTTAAATTTCACTCATTTAAAAAAGAAACCTCTAAGCTGGGCTCCCACTGTTATTTTTTTCTTGGATGTCCAATGTGAAGTTCTTAAGCCATCTCCTTAACACAGGTGCCTTTCCATCTCTTACTGTCAGGGAATAAGGAATATACAACATTGAAGAAGAATTTATTGAGTGCTACTTTATAGTTTACTACTTCCCTGGAAAGTAGGTTTGTCTCAGCTCTTTACCTTGTTCATTGAGGTTTCTTTTAATTTTTTTCCCAGTCCTTTTGATAGCATAATTCTATTTTATGCTTTTCAACTCATCTTTATTTAATCAGTTTACATATACAATGCCCCTATTTTATATATTTGACATGCTAAGGGGCAAGGTATTCAATTTTTCTGTTATTTCTGCTTATTCCCATGGTAATTTGAATCCTTATGCATGTTGAGGTCTTGGATGGTTAGAGAGGGAGAAAGGCTTATATCTTATTTCAAGAAAGGTGTCCTGCTGGACCTGAGTTAAGATGTGACCCTCCAGAAGATGTGTTTATTTTTGCCAAGTGATTCAGGATGTCACCCACCAGGGATTTAAATGTTGATTTCTCAACTTGCAGTTGGAGAAACTCACAAGTCTGTTGGAGTAGGTCTTGGGTTATTCATTCTCTACATACTGTCCACTCCTAATTCCATCAAGCACACAATCCATCCAGGCTGGGAACAAGTATTTTTTGATGCTGTCATTTGGTTGGTTGGTTGGTTGGTTGGTAGGTTGTTTGACCTTTTCTGTGGTGGGACATTTTACATATGGCCCACTCTTTCATTAAAGGTGTAACTCCTTAGAGCAGTGTTTTCCAAAGTGCTCAAGTTCCATTAGCAAATAGTGAAGTCAATTTAGTGCTGTGGTTCTCAATCTTGGCTGTGTATTAGAATCACCTAGGGAGCTTTTAAAATTCTAATTCCAGGGCCACAACCCAAGAACAGTTAAATCAAAATCACTGAGGGTAGGACACAGGCCAGTATATTTTTATAGTTCCCAGGTGACCTGGTAAACAGCCAAGATTGAGAGCACCATCACCACTGGCATTTTACAGCAAAATGGAATGCAACACAGTAGAACAGTGTGATAACACTGATCCTTAGCGAGAATTGGGAATATTGCTACCGAATATACTCTTCAGGGGTAAGTGTGACTATCTGTCATGTTCCAATGTAGAATACATCTTTACTATGATTTTCCCTTGGGAAAAAAAAGGACGTAAATAACTTAAGCCTCTTTCTTAACAAGATTAGCTGTTATCAGAGTATGAAGAAGCTTGGGAGCATGCACTCCTGCTATCTATCTATCCATCCATCCATCCAGCTGTCTGTTTATATGTTTATTACATAATAACATATATGTTATTTTATATATATACATATATATATATATATATGTATACATATATATATATATATATATATATAAAAAATACGTTTATATGTATTTTCTCATGGTGACTTTCTTTCTTGGTTGTTCAACTATGAATTGCCATCTTGCTCAACAAATGTACTTCATTTTAATTTTAATTTTTTTAGACAGGGTCTTGCTACATAGCTCAGGCTGGCCTGGAACTTGTAATCCTCCTGCCTCTGCCTACTGAGTGTTAGCAGTACAGGAATGAACTACCACGATTGGTTTTTCTCTAGGTATTTTGTAAAAGGTTATCAAGATATCAAGCCTACCATATTGCTGGATCTGAAGTTCCAGATTTCTTCAAATGGTTCTGTTTTCTTTGAATTTTATTGAACAGGTACTATCATGTTTAAGTTAATCTTACATCTACAATGTGTTGGGATTATACTTTGGTGATATTAACCCATCCTACAGTGGTACCATTGAAAGTTATTAAGGGTGCCCTTACCAACACACTCACAAGTAGCTCCCAGGCTATTACAAATAGGTACACTCTGCAGTTTTTGTTATCCTGTTCATGATAACAAGAGTTTCTAGACAGAGAAATAAAACAGCCAGGGCTCAAAAGGAGGAACTAAGAATGCATTTCTTTTTGATCAAGTGCTAAAGTAAGATGGCTGGTGAGTACAGTGACAACATGCTGAGGGCACAGCACATTGGAAGCAAGGTGACATTACCATTTCTTCCAACATACTGGGACAGAAGGAGGCATCATAGAGACTGTGTTTGTAGTTGTTGGTGTTGGTGTTGGCATGGCTAAAGTAGCCCATGGGAACATCAGGGAACCTTCCCAAAGATCTTCCAGATAAAAAATTTTTTTTCAAGTGAGAGAAATTAGACAGTCTAGCCATTAAGCCCTTTTTCTATCCTGTTCCCAACACATCAAAAGAGGCAACAGAAATATTTTTCTATTTCTGCCATGTCCCATCCCTGGAATTCTACGCTTTCTCCTATCTTAATCCTCCTAAATGCCAGAGATGTAGCCAAAATTCCATCCAGACACATGGAATGATGGGAGTTAGTTCATCCAAACCAGCCCGGTACTAAGCATCTTGTATTGCTACTATGGCACTCCTATATTTTAGTCTGTGCGTTCTACTGGAAGCATTATGTCATACTCAGACCACAGTACTCCAATCTGGCAGATTGCTGGCAATCTGTTTTCTCTTCTCTAAGGAAGTAAACAGCTGCACAGTTGCTTTAGTAAGACTAAGAAGGAGATAAAGGTGAAAGGAAATATATGCACAGCTTGTCTGAGGTATGGGAGACTTTGTGTTTTATTTTGGTTTAGCTGGTCAAAACATTTAAATATATTATTATGCTCCTAGAACTGGATAATAGTTCTTTGGAATACATAAAAAGCAAGAGAAATATAACCAGAGAAAAGAAAACATTTAAAGAAAAAATTAACAAAAAATAAAACTTAGGAGAGCCAAAATTTTTACTGACCATTCAGAAAAAGTCTTCAACATCATCCAGGCAAGCAGGTGTATGAGTGCTTCTTGATATTCCCTTCTTCCCCACAGAGTCACAACTTGTCACCTGCCCAGCATGATGGAGGTCCTCCTACACCAGAGAGCCCTGCAAAAACTCTTGTTCCTTCATTTCAAACTGTATTATAGAACCATGTGGCATCAGAACACCTACAAGTTTACCAGAAAGGACTTGAATTATGTAGCACTTTTCATGGCACCCAAACTGGTAAATTCAACACTGTTCTGTTTTCTACTTTTAGCTCCTTTCAGCTTTAATCTGAGAGGTTAACTACTTTGAAGGATGAAGCAGATTTTGCAGAGAACTATTTACTTAACTGTAACTTCAGTATCTTCACTACAGAAAGCAACTAGATTAAATTAGCTTCCCCCCACCATTGTATCAGAGAGCCAGTGTGGTAAAAATATTTTAATTACAATTTCCAAAATGTCAGTAAATAACTTCTACATTCATCCATATTCTCTCTTCCTCTCCCTCCCTCTCTGTATACTCTGTTTTCTTTTTCCCTAGCAGACACAATTTTCAATTCCTACACTGTCATTTCATTGTTTTGGGAAGAAGTTTATTTAATTCTGTTACCAAATTTACTATGTTTTCAATGCCCTCTTGTATAATTCCTATAGATTCTCTATATATCCAGTTCTACTGTTTTGTGCCAATTTTTCTCCTCAATAGCTTTGCTTGGATAACAAAAGCATACTTAAAACTCTACTTTTCTTTTAATTCATGTGTGTATGCACACATACAGAGTTCATATATAATAAAAAGAACCAACCAAAATCCAAATCTCTGGTGCCAATATGGTAACCACTAATCAAAGTGATGACTTACATGTAACTAACATCAAAGAAAATGAAAACACATATGGCTACTGCTGACCAGACTAGACAGTACCAAAGAACGTTGCCAGTGCAGAAAGTTATATTGGACGGCAATGTTTTAAAGTATCTGTAGATTTGGGAAAAGACTGGAAGCTGAAATGCATAAGTCAGTGATTTTTATGTTTTTCCTTTCACACTAACATGCTCTCACTTAACCAAAAGAAAAGTCTATAGACATGCCATTTCATTAAATGTCAATGTTAGGTACAGTCCAAAAGACCACGGAATAAAATATCATGTGAGTAAAATACAAGCAACCCTCAGTCCTATGTATGCCCAGCTGGAGTTTCAGAATAAATAGCAAGGCCAAAGTCAGGACTCACAATGCAGATACATGGTTTGATGGTCTAAGGCCTTGCCGCGTCTAATCAGATTACATACAAGTGAAGCTGAGACTTTCATTGAGGGCATTCTCTTCCCTCCCAATTTTATAGTAGCTTAATGATTCCTTGCAAGGACAAAAAGAACCACTTGAGTAGTTTATTATTACCTCCATATACACTGAAGTCCAAAATAGTATGTTACAGACTGCCTTAAGGATGATAAAAAATTTTTTTTAAATGTACTACACAACTGAAGAAACTAAAGCCTAAGAAATGTTACAAAAACCAATGTAAAGTATTATAACTACATTACTTATAACCGAAAGCTGACAGAGCCTACTCTTAGGGGAAATTTCTTAGTTTTACTTAGATAATGATGACCTGTGGGGTGTCATTTCATATTTCAAGTACAATGAGATGACCTTGACGGCTCCCTTAGAGTAGGAAGTGTGAAATACTGCTTTGCAGATTGAGGGCAAGCAGATTAAAACAAACCACACTTCTAAGGGGCTCCAGGTTTTCAGAGATAAGGACCATACCTGGGGAAAATAAGGATTACCTGAATGTAAGGGGATCCTTACTTGGAAGTCTAAGCCAAAATAAAAGTGCAATTGCTCATTAACTAGTCTACTTGATGAACTGCGTCATTTTTAAGATACCCAAAATAAAGGCAATTTCCTTATCAAAGGAATAACTAAACTTTGCCTTTAGGTTCTTGCAAAATTTTAAAATTACTTTAAAATTATTATGTCAATGCTAATTTATTCCTGGAAGTGTGGAAGGGAAGGTGTAAGTAAGAATCTAAAAAGCATAACTGAATACAGAAAATTATAAGCACCTAAAGCAACATGGATTTGGGGGGTTAAAAAAAGGTAGAAAATTCTCTGATGCTAATATTTAGGTCTTTGGTTAGACTAGATGATTTTCTTCTTCCAAAGCAAAACAAAATTGCCCAGAGTTAGACACATTCACCTGATGGAATATTATGCAGTAATTAAAAACAATGCTTTTAAACTTCCAGTTTCTGGTCCAACATGTAAGAAGTTTGGAAGTCATCACTCCCATCTTTATAATAAAGAACAAAAAAAATGCAAAACTGAATATCAACAACTATTATTAGATAATTCACATCACACAAGACGTAGCACCACACCTCAAACTAGAGACAGATAGATACATACAACCTCAGCTCACCTAGAGTGAAAACTACCAAGAAACCACTCCCAATACCAGATTTAGGTAGTCACCTTTGAAGGATAAGTGACTAGTCACTGGAGCAAAGCATGAACTAGCTTGAGAAGAAAAATCCTACAGGTGTGAGCCTGGGGTGAGGACTACGAGCCCTTTTCTGAATTTTACCTCCAGGAGCCCCATCAGCATCTTGGGACAAAGATTATAGAAAACCTCTCTCCAGACTACAACCTGACTACCAATTCACAAGCCCAAGCATTTTGTTGTCCCTGATGAAAGCCTACCTTCATAGGAAACTATCTTCCCAGAGCTTAACCACCTTTTTACTAGAATCTAACCAACTGGGGAAAGGAAAACACCAAGCTCCAGGGACCTGACTTAACACATCCCTTGGGTTGCCAGGAGGAGGAGGAAAATACCCAATTCAGTCCCCTCTAACCTGCCAGTCAAACCTGAAGAGAGGGCAAAAAAGACCAAAAGGCACTTATGAAGATCAATGCACAATGACCTGTGCTTACTAAAAGATTGAGACCTAATCACAATGACCACCCCATCCAAAGGACAACCTTATAATACAGGAGATCACAAAAGACTAGTAATTCAGAGAACAAAAAAACCCAGGAACCTTGAATTCTGTATCCAGAAAAATTATCCTTCAAAGATAAAGGAGAAATAAAAACTTTCTCAAAGAAAAATTGAGAGATTTGTTGTCAGTAGATATGCTAAGCAAGAGAGGTTAAAAGAAAGTCTTAAGAAAGAAATTACATGTCAGAAATTCAGACCCACAGAGAAAACAAGAAGCATTAGAGAAAGAAAGAGTAAGGCAAATTTTAAGAGGTTTATTTTTCTTATTCTTTATTTATCTAAAAGATAACCATTTGTTCAAAATAGTAACATGTGCTTGGTAATTCTGGATAGGTTCAACTGATGATAGAGATGATATCGGGATTGGAAGGGGAGAATTAGGAATACTCTTTAAAGATATTTGCACTAACCAGTGAGGCAATATAATGTTACTTGAAGTGCTTCTGATTCACTTATAAATGTATATTACAAATTCTAAGACAACTAAAGAAATAGAGGATAGTTGATATGCTAAGAAGAGAAAAAGAGTAAAAGATTTTAAAAAAGAGTAGGAAAGGGTAAACAGATAGGAAGCAAAGGCAAACAAGGTAGATATTAATCCAAATATGTTAAATTAAATGACAGAGATTGTCAGACTTGTGTAAAAGATGAGACCCAACTATATGTTGTCTGCAAGAAACCCACTTTATTTTTTTGTATATATTAAATATATTTATTTCATAAATGTAGCAAATTTTGTTTCTTTGTTTGCAAAATGTCTGGAAAAGAAAGCCAGTTGCTACTACTGCTAATGGAATGAAAGAAGAAATAGAGAAGTGATTTTAACTGGAAAACAGAAGTTTTATAAACAAATAATTGTAAGAAAAAGTCAAGATCTAGCTAGATCTTTGACTCTGCTTTTTTTTTTCATTTTTCTTTTATTATTCATATGTGCATACAAGGCTTGGGTCATTTCTCCCCCCTGCCCCCACCCCCTCCTTTACCACCCACTCTGCCCCCTCCCTCCTCCCTCTCCCCCCCACCCCCTCAATACCCAGCAGAAACTTATTTCTAATAAGTTGCCCTTATTTCTAATTTTGTTGTAGAGAGAGTATAAGCAATAATAGGAAGGAACAAGGGTTTTTGCTGGTTGAGATAAGGATAGCTATACAGGGCATTGACTCACATTGATTTCCTGTGCGTGGGTGTTACCTTCTAGGTTAATTCTTTTTGATCTAACCTTTTCTCTAGTTCCTGGTCCCCTTTCCCTATTGGCCTCAGTTGCTTTAAGGTATCTGCTTTAGTTTCTCTGCGTTAAGGGCAACAAATGCTAGCTAGTTTTTTAGGTGTCTTACCTATCCTCACCCCTCCCTTGTGTGCTCTCGCTTTTATCATGTGCTCATAGTCCAATCCCCTTGTTGTGTTTGCCCTTGATCTAATGTCCACATATGAGGGAGAACATACGATTTTTGGTCTTTTGAGCCAGGCTAACCTCACTCAGAATGATGTTCTCCAATTCCATCCATTTACCAGCGAATGATAACATTTCGTTCTTCTTCATGGCTGCATAAAATTCCATTGTGTATAGATACCACATTTTCTTAATCCATTCTTCAGTGCTGGGGCATCTTGGCTGAGAAACCCACTTTAAAAATAGAGTTGTGCTTGGTGGTGCACAGTTGTAATCCCAGCACTGGGATGGCTGAGACAAAATACATACTATACATGTATATATACATACAGAGATTAAAAGGGAATGGAGAAAGATACACTATCTTTGTAATCAAAATACTAATACTAATCAAAAGAAATACCAGTATCAGACAGAGCAGACTTCAGACCAAGAAAAGTTCTCAGACATAAAAAAGGACATTATCTATATTGACAAGCAGGTCAATATTCCAAGAAGACAAACTCCTTCATATGCAGGGGCCCTGCAACAGAACATCAAGATATACAATGCAAAAACTGATGCAGCTGTGAGAGAAATGGATAAATCCACCCTTATGCTTGGAGACTTCATGCCTCTCACTAGTAACTGGCAGATCAAGCAGGCAGAAAATCAGTAGGGACATACCTGAACTGAATAGCACCATCAATCAGCTGGATCTAATTTACACTTATAGAACACTTCACAAATGGTAACATGGTACACTTTCTTCCCCAGCTCACATAGAACAGTCACACAGATCACTTTCTAGGTCATTAGATACCCCATAAGAAATTTAAATGTACTGAGTTCATAATGACTTCTCTGGCCACTTAAAGGCACAAAATGATAGCTGGAAAATCGAATTTCTTGGAGATTATAGAGCAAGACATCAAAATAACACAAGGATCTTAGAATAAGTCTTGAGAGATATTTTTAAATATTTTGAACTACTTGAGAGATATTTTTAAATATTTTGAACTAAATGAAAATGACTTATCAAAATTTGTGAAAACAGTCCTTAGAGGAAACTTTTTAGCACTGATTTTGTGTATTAGAAAAAAAGGAATTCTAAAATCAATGCTATAACCTTCCACCTTAGGAAACCATAAAAAAGAAAAGCAAATTAAGTCCAAAGTAGACAGAAGGAAAGAAATAAAAAATTAGACCAGAACTCAATGAACTTGAAAAATTAATAAAAAAAAAAAAAAGCAAAAACTGGCTCTTTGAAAAGATCAGTGACATTGGTAAACCTCATGCCAGGCAAATGAAAGAGCAAGAAGAAAAAAATTACAAACACCAGAAATAAAAGAGGAGCCATCATTACTTATCTTACAGACATTAAAAAGGATACTAAAGAAAAATTCTGAACACAATGCCCACAAATTTGATAACCTAGATGAAAGGATCATTCTTTGAAATATACAATTTCCCAAAAACCTCACAAGAAAAAAACAATATGAAAAGGCCTTTATTTATTAAAGGGATTCAGTAAGTAATTGAAAAAACTTCCAAAAGAGAAAGTATACATTCAGATGGGTCAACTGATGAATTCTCCCCCACATCTAAAGACTGGATTACACAAATTCTCTATCATGCATTGTAGAGACAGAAGCAGAAGAAACTAATTCTCTGAGGCCAGTATTACCCTAATAGCAAAATCAAATACACTATAAGAAAGGCAAGCTGTGGAACAGTATCTCTTATTACTATGGCTGAAGAAATCTCCCCAAATTGTTAGCAAAATGAATTTAACAATGTATACAAAGGAATTTTAATCCATGACTAAAATGGGATTTTTTTCAGGGTATATAAGGTTAGTTTAGCACTTGAAAATCAATTAATGTAATATAGCAACAAGAATAGAAAAAAAATCACATGATCATATCATATCAAAAAAGGTACAGATGAAAACCATTCATAGTGAAGAGTCTTAGCAAACAATGAACAGATGGTAACTCTTTACATGCCGAAAAAAACCTCACGGCTTAATATAATACATAATATCACACTTAGGAAATTGGGGGCTTTCTTGCTATGATGAGTAACAAGGCAAAGATGGTGCCTCTTACCACTCCTATTGTACTGAAAGTTCTAGTTAATGAAATAAGACAAGAAAAATAAATAAATGTTAAACAGATTGGAAGGAAAGACATAAAACTTTTATAACAGATAGTATGATTTTCTACATTAAAAAAATCCAAAAAATGGACAAAGAACACTGGAAAAAAGTCATAAAAGAACGTTGCAGTATGCTAAGTGACTAGACAAAAGCAAATTACTTTTCTACATACCAGCAATAACAAATGGGATTTGAAATAAAAATCACAATGCAATTTATTTTAGCATCAAATAAATTAAATACTTAGTTACAAATCTAACAAAATATACACAAGGCTGATGAGGACGACTATAAAAATCTGACAAAACAAATCAAAAAAGAGACAAATAATGGAGAAATACTTCACATTCCTGGGTAGAAAAATATATATCGTTGAGATTTTAGTTCTTCCCAATTTGATCTAAGTATTCAAAACAATCACAAAATCACATGAAGTTATTTTGTAGATACTCATGAACTGATTTTAAAATTAATATTGAGACAAAAACAATAACCAGAATAACTAACACTATTTGAAAGGGAATTAGAAGATTATAGGAATGACATTACCTGACTTCAAAACTTACTATAAAGTGACATTGACCAAGACAGTGGGAAATGGCGAAAGGAGACAAACAGACCAATATAAAAATCTAAACAAGCACAGTGATCTAATCTCTGACAAAGGAGCCAAGGCAAATCAATAGAGAAGACAGTCTTCTCAACAAATGATGCTGGAACAGATCGACATCCACATTTAAAAAATATGTAGACACAGACACTACACCTACCTCAAAAATAATTCAAAATGGATCATATATGTAAAATGAAATATTATTAAACTCCTAGAAAATGTTATAGGAAAAAAAATCTATGTGACTTGGGCTTGCCAAGGACCTTTTAGGCACAATTCAATGAATGTAAAGCCACTCTAAAAATAAAGCCTATTGAATAGAAAAATAATACTTCCATATCTTAACTAATTATATAGAACAACCTCAACTGAGTGAAAGACTTTATGATAAGCCATAGGAAAGAATGATGAACCAAGGGCTGGTGGAGTAGCTCAAGTGGTAGAGTGCCTGCCTAACAACCATGAGGCCCTGAGTTCAAAAAACCCCAGTGCTGCCAAAAGCAAAAAAAAACAATGATGAACCAAACAGACACAGTCTTTAAATCAAAGAGCTTATGGTCAGTCAAGTGGCACAGGCAGTTATTCAAACAAAGGCTATACAAATAAATATATACATGTAAACCATAAAACTGTTTTCATATAATGTCCCAGAAGACCTCCATGAGGGATAATTTAGACAGGCAGTAGACGTAGGTGACAATAAGGGCCAGGCAATGTAACCTTGAGGAAGCGACTTTGAGGATGAGACCTAAGTGAACAACTGTTCACTTAGTGGAGAGTTGGTTACACAAGTGTGATAAAGATGTTCAGCACAGCAAGATTCAGTGCCTATCACTAGAGGGAAAGACAAGTGTAGATCATGCAGTGGAGGATACAGCACCAACACTGTGTTGTTGGGAAGGCACAAGAAATCTAAAGAGGATTTATGATACAACTAATGAAACTTAAAAACACATGCACTCATAAAAATGCTATGTATCTTTCAAAAACCAATCTCAAAGCACATCTTTCATAAATTCACTGGCTACCTTTGTAAAGGAGACTAATAAGGGTGATATAAACTCAACTCTGCAAATCAGATCCAGAGAAAAGAAAACATTACAGTTGAAGGGGACTCTTCCACCAACAGAACATGGGGCACCAAACAGAAACTTGTCTTTCGGGAGCCCAAAGACATGAGTACTGGAGTGTCCAAAGCTGGGTTGGGGAAGACTGTGGCTGAAGATGGAGGTGGTGAGGAACACAGAGGCTAGAAGAGCCTCCTCTCTTGACCTCACAAGGACCTTCTTTATCTTAGGTTCCAGAGTCTTGAGAAGTAAAAACCAATAAACAGATTTAAAATATTTTCTTCAGAAAGTCTGTAGTGTTAACACTGATCATACCTTGGTGAAATTATTTTAGATGATCTCATAAAAATTTTACATGTGCATTTAAGATGCTTTTATGATAAATATGTACTACTTTTATAATAGAAAATTTAGTTATGCTTAAAACATATTTTTAAAAAGTTGTTCAAAACTAGTATTTTCTAGGTGTAAGAAACAGGATTATACTTTGGGAAATAGCTGTTCCATGAGTGTAATGAAGTAATACATGTGTTTGAAAGAACTAGAATATCCCTTTAAAAGATGGGGCAGATTCATTTAGTGCTTGTCCCTATAAAACATTTATCACTTTTTATATTTGTTATTAAAATACATACTTTCATTATTCTAATATGAAAATCCTCATGAAACTGAGAGTGAAATGAAGAACCACAGTCTAACAAAATTACTTTCTAATATTTAGACTGAATGTGGATTAAAGAGCTATCATCTTTTCACTGAATAAATATGAAACCAAGAAAAAGAAACAAGAAAAGAGAATTATCATTGATCAGCCCTTGAATTAAATGAAACAGTATGGTTTACTCTTAACTCAGGACAGAAACAGGTTCAAAAATTATGTTAGTTGTTTTTTTCTTTTTCTTCTCGTATGTTTCTCTTTTCTATGAGTAAATGTCCATTATAATGTGTGCCAATTTCACAAGGGAAAGACACACATAAAAGTAAGAGCACTTTTAAGTTAATGCTATTAATTTATCTATACATCTATATGACAGATTGACTGTTATGATGTCATGTTAGGCCAAAACCATCACTAAAACTTAAATCTAATAAAACCTCTACTGACCAGAGGACTACAACTCATTTAGTTCATCCCTGACCTTATTAACAAGCATCACAAGCTAATTTTTGAGAATTTTCCACGGAAAAGGCTTCCTTTAACTGGAGAAGATCCCACTTGCTGAAAGTGGTGAGAATGCCAGAGAAAACAGCACACAGGTAAGGAATATGCCTGTACTATAGTTCTTTTATCACCTGTTGCAATAAAAAGCTTCTGAGTAGATTTTGTAAACCTTGATGTCACCCTTAACATTATTCAGACTTTGATGAACAAAAATGGGATGGGTTTGATCAGAATTAGAAGCCAGGAAATACCTAAACTGCCACTTGGACTTTCATCATCATCTGTAATCCATCCAGCTCAACCCATGGAGTTAGCCACACATCAGACAAGCTAGTCTCCCTCCACCAGTCCAATTTAATCTGTCTCCTTTTTATTCTCCACTGCAGTGTGTGAACTCCTAGTGCACCCGCATGTCAAATACTGTTACTGCTAATTGGAAAATATTTCAAAGATGTGGTCATTCTTAGAGCACCTGGTGAGCAAAAATAGAGAACGTGGTAAGAAACTAGAGGTCAGGAAAATTCCAGGGCATGTATGCATTTGGAAGAGGAAAAGGTATATGGTGAGAAGGGAATGAATAAGAGATAAGATGTGTCTGCAGGGCAGGGCAGACATGATTTCTGATGCTGGCAGGTGACAGGAAATGCATGCCCACGTGGTTCAAAGGAATCACTGAGTTTCCTGTCCTATAAAAAGCAAATTTCTTATAGTCTATGATATGTCAAACTTTCCATTTCTCTGAGAACCATATGTTTCATGCCATTGGGAGATTTAAAAAAGGGGATTTCCTGTGTTTCCATTAGAGAATATGCCTTAAAACCTGAGGGAAATGACTGGAACAATAAATTTACAACCTCAAAAAACAACATACTAACATAATACCAAAGGAACATCACGGGGCCTCTCTCCTCTCTCCCCATGTAATACCATTCAATATTTGAGTCTAAACAAAACTTCCTTTGGGTATTCTTCTTCATTCTGTAGCAGTAGTAGGAAAAAAAAAAAACTACAACATTTGAAAAACTTAGCTCAGATTATTTGATCGCTACAGATATTCTAGATATTCAAACATAGGCCTGATGAGAGGCCTAAACAGCAATCGATGAATTCTACCAAACATCTAAAGAAGAATTAATATAAACACTTCCAAAAGAGAACAGAGGAGAGAATACTTCCTTATTCTAGAAGCCAATATTAACCTGATACCAAAACCAAAGACATTACCAGAAAAAATGACAGACCAGTAGCTCTCATGAGTGTGGATATACAAACTACTAACAAAATACTAGCAGCCCACTCTAGTGACAAAAAGGACTTGTACCACATGAACCAGTGGGATTTATCCCAGGAATACAAGTTTGGTTTAACAGGTGAAAAACATATGATCATTCCCACAAGACACAAGAAATGTATTTGGCAAAATCCAATGTTCTTTCATTAAAAAAAATTCATCAAACTAAGACTATATAAGGGAATATCAACAATCTGAAAAAGGCAACTACGAAAAACTCACAGATAACATCAACACTTCATGGTAAAAGACTGAATGTATCAGCTGTAAGACATTGAACAAAACAAGATGTTCACCCTTGGCCATGTCTAATCAACATTAAATTAGAAGTTTAAACCATGGAAATCAGCCAAAAATTAAAGGTGTCATATCAGAAAGAAGTAAAAATGTCTCTAGTCTTAACATGATTTTTTGTCTATAAAAAATCCTAAGGTATTAACTAAAAAAAAAATTAGAATAAGTTCAGCAAGGAGGCAGAAAAAAGATCCATATTAAAAAAATAAATTGTATACTTGCAGTGAACAATCTAAAAATAAAATTCAATAAAATGAAAATTCAATTGAAAATAGCATTCTTACTTTTTCTTGTCTGTTTTGCCTAAAACTTCCAGTACCAGGTTCAATAAGAGTAGACATCTTTGCCTTGTGCTGGAAGAGCTTTCAGCTTTCTCCTCTTCAGTATAATGTTGCCTATGGATTTGTTATACACAGCCTTTTCTCTGTTGAAGCATTTTCCTTCTATACCTAATTTGTTCAGTGTTTTAATTGTGATGAACTGTTGAATTCTACTGAATGCTTTTTATGTCAAAACAGACATACTTTTGATCTAACTTTCCAGTTTCTTCATATGCATCCAAAGGGAATGAAATCAACACAAAGACATACCTGCACACCAATATTTACTGATGTACAATTGCTAAGATGTGCACAAACAGATAATGGATAAAGAAAATGTGGCATATATACACAATGGAATAATATCGAGCCATAAAAAGATATCATTTGCACCAAAACAAATGGAACTGGAAGAAGTTATGTTACGCAATATAAGTCAGACACAGAAAGACAAATACCTCCTGCTCTCTCTCTCTCATTTGTGGAAGCTATATAAAGTCTACCTGCATACAGAGTAATGATTACTACAGGCTATAAAGTGTGGGGAGAAGAGGGGGATAGAAGGTGGCTAGATATTGGCTACCAACACAGAGAGAGAAGTAACAAGTTCCTGTTCTCCAGCACAGTGGGGTGACTATAGTCCATGACAACATATTATAGATTTTATGAAAAAGCAGAAGAGAGAAGCTCAAAGGCTCCCAGAATACCAATGAAGTGCAATGCCTGCAATTCAACCAATACAGATGGTCATGATCAGGACTCAGGGTGTGAGCTAAACCAGGAAAGGATGCAGAATGCAATCACATCATCACATTGCAAAGTCTAAAACCTGAGGAAAAAAACTGCAAAAGGAACAGGCAAGGGATGGACTTGAGAGTGAAAATGAATTCCACCTAAGAATGAGTCTGCTGGAACCCCGTTTTCAGAACAACTAGAAGAAAAGGCCTGGCATGGGTGGGCCTAGGCCCTTCGCTCAGAGGAGCACAGTCCCTGTGTCCTGTTGTACCTTGATGACCAACAGGGTCAGTACTTCAGACTTCCTGGGAGGACTGACCTCACCTAAAGCCTGGCTAAATATTCCAAAGTTAAAATCTACTAGAAACAACAGTGTCCACCCTTTTCTGGTGTTTGTAAACTTAAGTTTGGAAATAATCTATCATTTCTGCTATAAGTATGATACATAAGTTATGTTAAATTATTTGATGACATCTGTAGAACAGTGCTACAAGGCTTAAGGGAACAGGATTTGTTAGAGGCTTAATTTATTAGAGTAACATGAGTTAACTTAAACATAACTTAAGATGTTTGGCTTGTTTTGTGTTGTAAAATGCTTCTTGTCAGGCATTTGAAACACTTAAAAAGAAAAATGAATACATACAACAGAACTTAAGCATTGAAGGGAATTTAATTAATCAAGTTTGTAAATGAGGCTGTAAAAATTTAGTCTGCTGAACTTGAATTCATCGGCCATTAATGAAAGAAACAGAAAGCTACTTATTTTTTCTATTTTACTGTATTTATCAAGAGTATATTGGTATTTGCAAGTGGAGCTTATAATCCTTCAGAGAAACTAGATTTTAAATATATAATGATAAGTAAGTTTACTGAGAGCTACAGCCTAAGTGAAATGTACTCTTTTTATGCAAAAGGGGGACTACTCAAACTGCCAAGAAAAAAACTAACCTTTACATAAATGTCTTTAAACAACAGAATGACGCTTTGGAACACAGAGAGTAAACCCAGGAGTGCTGACTTCACTGAGCTGACCTCCTAGAATCTGAAAAGTATGATTGGGCTCAGGACGGCAGTAACCAAAAGATCAAGGCTGTGACCTGGTGGACCTTGATGACTGGTGGGGGACACAGATGGTAACACAAATGTACCATGATTTAGGAAACACTCCTGGAGATACATTTATGTCACATTCAGGAGTGGAGGGCAGGATGGCACAGCAACTTAGAACACAGATTCAGAAGCTGAGTTCAAATTCTGCCTCCAGCAGGCAACAAGTGTGTGACAGCCACAAGTCACTGAACACCTTGGAACTTCCAGTTTTCATTTGTAAAATGATGATAAAACACAGCTGTACTATAGAGCCACCTGCAAAGTGAGAGAATTAATATTTCTGAAGTGCTTAGAACAATCCTTGGCACACATGATGGGTGTTTTCTTATAGAAAATATCAGGTAACATAGGTGCTTAGAAGGGTAAGGCACTGAGGAAGTGGGATAGGAGTAACTTAAACAGTGTTTTCAGAACTCATCTCCCAGAAAGGAAGGGAGGGTGATCCAGAAATTCAGTGTTGGGAGGAAGGGCCAGTGCATAACTGCAGTGAGTCTTATAACCAGAGGGCAGTGCAAAGGCCCTGGGGCTAGCTTATGAGTTTGAAGAGGAGGAGGA
Source organism: Castor canadensis (assembly GCF_047511655.1). Classification (NCBI taxonomy): domain Eukaryota; kingdom Metazoa; phylum Chordata; class Mammalia; order Rodentia; family Castoridae; genus Castor; species Castor canadensis. Next base: position 46,762,013 of record NC_133401.1, on the reverse strand, counting down.
GATCAACATGGAGAAGTAGCCAGAAGGGTGAATGCGTAAGGGACTTTGGCTTTATTTAAAGGGTAATGGGTGTCATTGGGAGCGACTCGTAGAGGAATGGCTTCCAGTGAGTCCTAGGAAGCATGTCCTGTGTTTTCCTTGAGCCGTGGTCCGGGGTTTGGTCCAGGTAGAGTAGGTGGAGGGTTTGATTTAACCAAGCCTGGGGTTTTCCAGGTAGGTATGATGGAGGGAGGGTGCTAAGAATCTATGCGGGAAGGAGTTACCAAGATGGACCCATAGAAAGTAAGCTTGGAATTTCGATACGCTGAGACTGCCCATTGGGGTGGGAATATTTTAAAAACAGAAGATGACCAGAAATTAGGAAATGCCGATTTTCAGAGCCTCAACCCTTATTCTTCAAAATGCAGACTGTGGGCCAATGGCACCATTGTCACTTAGGAGCCTGCAAGAAATACAGAATTGCAGGGTGAACTCTAGACCTACTGCACTGAAGCTGTGGCTTTGTTTGGTTGGTTGGTTTTTTGGTGGTAGTAGGGTTTGAATTTGGGGCCTCAAGTGTGCTAGGCAAGTGCTCCACCACTTGAGCCACCACCCTTTTTAGTTCATTCTTCAGGTAAGTTCTCGTGCTTTTTGCCTGGGCAGCCCTGGGACCCCAATCTTCTAACCTACACCAACTGAATAGCTGGGATTGCAGGCGTAAGCCACCACACCCAGTCTTTAAGGTGTATTTATTTTAATAAGCACTGGGTGATCTCTACACACAGCAAAGAACATGAACATGAACAAACTCATGGAACATGAGTACTGTGTACCACCAGAGTACTGGTGGCTGAGTTAAAACAGAGGGCGAGGGGTACAGAGATGGATGTGTGTCTTTGTGGCATTAAGAGTGGCTGCAATGACTGCAGGTGACAAAGGTACAATATCCAAGGCAATATGGCCTGGAGGGAAGCAGATATCTGAGGATCTGAAGCCTAGGCCACAAAGGTGCTGGGGCCTTTTGAGGAGCAGGGAGAGGGGACCATGGGTCTAGAGCAGAGCCCTAAAGTGAGGAGGTAAGAGGCATGCAGTGAAAAGAGCTGCCACCTGAGCATGTCCTCAGAGGCCACCTGTGTGGGTTACAAAATGTAAACTCCATCACCAGGGCTGTGACACATCATCAGGGCAGGTTTTCTTTCTTTGGGTGCTCTCAACAACTCACTCAAATGCGAATTACAGATATCTGAATCTCTAAACACGAAAAAATGCTTTAAAAGCTCGCCAAGGTTTGTATAAAATTTTTTTGTGGGTATCAGATGATTAGTTATATGTGCATACCTCTTCAGAGGCACAGTAACAGTCTTTTTAAGTTGTTAAAGAAAAATAACAAAAGTCTTAACATATGATGCTAAAAGACTGGCTTTTAATAAACCCTCATAGAGCGTGTTAAAAATACTAAGTTACTCAATCCTCAAAATACTCATGTGAAGCAGGTATTATTTTACTCCCACTTTGAAGATGAGAAAACAGAGGCTCGGGGAAGTCTCGGTAAAGCCAGGAGACCCCACAGCTGGGAGACAGCAGCACTCAGATTCAAAGTCATGGCCCCAGGACAGGCTCTCATCACTGGCTGCCTCTCCTTGATGCTTTGAAATCAGGCCAGTTTTTATCATGCAGAGACTTGTGGGCAGAAGAAACCTTCAGCACCTTGTGTTTACTCTCAAGGTAAACTTATCTCTGGCCTGCACACAGAGAATAAATCAACCTTATTTTTAAAGAGCCTGAGAGAAGACCAAGTCATTACTTTCCCTGGTGACAGCTTCCAGTGTCATATGTCCTATTCATACCTGGCCTAAAGCCTTGAGATCCTCTGAAGACCAGCCTGCTGGACTCTGAACTTTCAAATCCATCCCATTCCAGGACACGTTCCATTTTTCCTTTGGCATCCTAGAAACTTCCTGTGCTGACTCATCACACTCCTTAGATTAAGTTCAAAATGCACTGCGATTTGCCTCTTAATCCTTCCTTAAATTGAGGATCAGTGTCAGGAACATCAAAAGGTGTGAGGGGTGGGTCAGCCTTGGGTTGAAAGGAATGGAAAATTCCTCTGTGGTAAGTCCTTAAGGACAAACGCCAAGGATCTGTGCAGTTCCTGGGTCTTGGGCTCAGGAAACAGAGTCCAGAAGTGCTGGTTGAATGTACACAGTCACTATCATGATGTGAGAATTCAGCAGCTCTGACATTTGGGGACAATAAATGTCTCAGGTGCTGAGAAGTGATGAATTACAAGAAAGCAAAAGGGGTAACCATTGTCTGCCTGGAGTTAGCCTACAAGTACATCATAGGCTAAAAGTGTGAGCAAGGGTTTAAACTTATAATGGAGTGTCTTTTAGAATCCATGAAAATTTCTTGCAAAAAAATTGTAAGGTTCACTTGGCTCATAGATATAAGATAGTGTCACCCACTAACCATTACAGGTCACACTTGAAGGCCTGCTTAGAAACACTGAGCACCCCTCTTTCTACTTTCTTTTCTATGAACACAGCATATAGTTCAAAGTCCCTAAAATCCTGCCCAGACAGCCCCTTCCAGGTCACCAAACACATCAGCAATGCATTGTGGTCTTTGGGTCACTCAGCTTTGGTCTCAGGCCCAGACCTACTACATAACTGAAGTCCAGACTGCCTGAACTTTCCAAACCTTTTGCTGAAGCATAGTTTATCTGCACCGCTCATCCTTTTCTACATTTTTGCCCCACTAAGGAGATTAAGATATTTATTGTCCTAATCACCCTCACACTTCAATATCACAGAACACTATAATCTGACTTTCTACTTTCTGCATCTTTGTATTTTATACAGTAAATTTGCTCACCCTCCTCCCTCAAGATTTGATGTTTTTGTACATGGGGGTAAGACCACCGCTGTTAAGAAAGCATGAGACAGAAACAAGTTATGATAGTGTGTGCCTATGATGCCAGCACTTGGCAGGCTGATGCAGGAAGATTGTGAGTTCAAGGCCAGCCTGGGAAATATAATAAGACTTTTTATCAACCCACACCCCACCAAGTGAACAAAAGAGAAGAGAATGAGATTGTGCCATTTACTTTTTTAGAGTAATTCAGCAAAGAGATTAGGAGTCCTACCAGGCACTGAACACAGTATCTTCTGTCTAATGGGACTGATATCTAAGTAGTTTATTTGAACATATGCATGCATCTCTGAGAACGTGATACTGTGGTTTGGATCTTAAATGTCTCCCAAAACTCCATGAGTTAAAGCCTCAGTCCCCAGCTCATCACTACTGGGAGATGGTGGGAACTTAAAGAGGTGGAGCCTAGTGGGAGATCTTAGGTTACTAGGGTTATGACTCTGAAGGGGAGACATTCTCCAGCCCCTCTTCTTTGTCTCTTTTTTCCCCCATCTCCCCCCAATCCCTTGCCATGAGCTCAGCAGCCTGCTCCACCATATATGGCTGCCATGATGTTCTGCCTCACCACAGGTGCATGGGCAAAGAGGTCAGTCAATCAGCCATGGACTGAAACCTCCCAAACCATGAGCCCAAGGAATCCTCCTCTTTTTGCCACTGATTACCTCAGGCATTTTGTAACAGCAACAGAAAGTTGACTAGTACACAGGAACCTTTATCCTGTATTATAATGCCTGACTATTCTACATCTGACTCAATGGTGCAAAATAACACACATAGGCTAATAAAACTTCCTCACTGCATTAAGCACACATCTCCAGCATGCCTTCTAATGGTCTCCAAATCATCACAGAACCAAATGGCACAGGAATCTGTGCTGGGAGGGGCTGACCTGCTTAGGTCTCCTTCATTTTACAAATTAGTAAACCAGGTCCCTTGCTTGACATACATACATACAGATAAGATACACGTTGTTCATTTCAGTTCTCAGGGAGGAGGCTCTCAGGGAGCACATATAAGGAACTGAAATGCAATTATGTCCCCATAAACTCCTCATAAAAATATTTATATCTTTTTAATTTGTGAAACTTTAACGAAGGCAAACTGCTTTACCTGGGTGACATATAATACAAGATTTTTAAAAGTCTTCTTTGTTTTTCTATATACACACCTGTGACACAGTATTTGCACCATATTCACCCTCCTAAACCCTTTCCCCCACCATCTCTCCCCTTCCACTGGCACCAATGCCTCAGACAGGACCTGTTCCATCCTCCTGTTCTTCCATTTCATAAAAGAAAGAAAAATGACATTTTTGTTTAAGATAGCTATACAGGGAGCTTCCTTGTAACATTTCCATGTATTTATGTATTATAACCCAGATTGATTCCTCTCCTCTATTTTTCTCCTTTCTACCTTTGTCTAGGAATGAGGGAAAAGAAGATAAAAGAGAATGATGGAAGGGGTAATTCAACTAAGATATATTTGACACATTGTAAGAACTTTTGTAAATGTCACAATGTATAAATATAATTATTCAGTAATAAATATGAACAAACAAACAAACATCCTTGGGACAAAAAAAAAGACCTGTTAAAGTGAAAGAGACTTGTACACTTAGAAATGCCTAGCAAACAAACCTTCATTTTTCACATTTTTCTTTATTTCTGAACTTTTCAATGAAACTTAGAACCCAAAGAGACAGAAGCTCACACATAATAACACCCATACCACAGATCTAAGTGAAGGCAACAATACCTCCTCGTTTCTCCCTGTAAATCCAAGGTCAAGGTTTGTTCTCCTTTCCTAATGATAATATTCAAATTCTTGTTGCTTTTAGGAAAAAATTACTTTTAAAATTTTACCTAGGCTGAGTAAATACACAGAAGACCCATTCTCGAAGTATTGCAAGTCTTTTCCTCCTTGTGTGAAGTAAAAGCAAAACTATGCCCAAGAAGCTGTCAAACAGAACCCTCAACTGAGAAGGTATGAAAAGTAGCACAGAGGAGGGAAGGGACCCTGCACAGGGTTGAAGCAGGTGCTACAGTCAGAGAGAAAATAAATCCAGTCCTAGAATATGTCTGACTGCCAGAGGTACATAAGCAGAGGGAGTAACAAGTGCTTAAGGACTGTGGCAGGTCACTTAGTGATGCCTCTGTATCAGTTTCCCTGCTGTCATATGAGGGAGGGAGGGAGGCAGGCACTGAAGGAGAAAAAGCCAACCACTGCACACATTCACACACGTGCCCAACTTCAGCTGTCCCTTCACAAATATTTTAAAAATAAATGCTCCATTGGTAGTGTTTCTATGTGTAACATGGACTGTGCTGGCACTGGAGGCGAGCTCCTGCAGAAAAAAGGCTGATCTGAAGGAGCTGCAACTCTCAGGGAGGGTGGAGAACTGAGAGCCGTGGGCAGGGCTCCTTGCATCCTTCTCTCGTGCCCACCTCCTTTCTCTGCTGCACTCCCCTCTCTTGGCTAGGTATAGGGCAGTCTTCTGGATATCTGTTTGGTTTTACATGCATGTCCAAAACCTTAACCCTCTTGCCTTACTCTCTTACACAGCAGCACAGAATAGTCATCCTCAAACTCACTGTGTGATGTGTTTAAGGAATGTCACTGCTTACAGGAGACTCATCTCACCGACAGAAATAAGCATATGCTTAGGATGAAAGGCTGGAAGAAGATTTACCAAGCCAATGGCCCCCGAAAACAAGCAGGAGTAGCAATACTTATCTCTGACAAAGTAGACTTCAAACCTACATTGATCAAACGAGATAAAGAAGGACATTCCATACTAATAAAAGGGGAAATAGACCAAAAGGAAACAATAATCATCAATCTGTACGCACCCAATGTCAACGCACCCAATTTCATCAAACATACCCTGAAAGACCTAAAAGCATATATAAACGCCAACACAGTGGTTGTGGGAGACTTTAACACTCCATTATCATCAATAGATAGGACATCCAAACAAAAACTCAATAAAGAAATCCAAGATCTAAAATATGCAATAGATCAAGTGGACCTAGTAGATGTCTACAGAACATTTCATCCAACCTCTACACAATATACATTCTTCTCAGCAGCCCATGGAACCTTCTCCAAAATAGATCATATCCTAGGGCACAAAGCAAGCCTCAGCAAATATAAGAAAATAGAAATAATACCATGCATACTATCTGACCACAATGCAGTAAAAGTAGAACTCAACAACAAAAGTAAAGACAAAAAACATGCAAACAGCTGGAAACTAAATAACTCATTACTTAATGAAGAATGGATCATCGATGCAATAAAAGAGGAAATTAAAAAGTTCCTAGAAGTCAATGAAAATGAAAACACAACCTACCGGAACCTATGGGACACAGCTAAGGCAGTCTTGAGAGGAAAGTTTATAGCCATGAGTGCATATATTAAAAAGATTGAAAGATCCCAAATCAATGACCTAATGATACATCTCAAACTCCTAGAAAAACAAGAACAAGCAAATCCCAAAACAAATAGAAGGAGAGAAATAATAAAAATAAGAGCTGAAATCAACGAAATAGAAACCAAAAAAACCATACAAAGAATTAATGAAACAAAAAGTTGGTTCTTTGAAAAAATAAACAAGATCGATAGACCCCTGGCAAACCTGACTAAAATGAGGAGAGAAAAAACCCAAATTAGTAGAATCAGGAATGCAAAAGGGGAGATAACAACAAACACCATGGAAGTCCAGGAAATCATCAGAGACTACTTTGAGAACCTATATTCAAATAAATTTGAAAATCTAAAAGAAATGGACAGATTTCTAGATACATATGATCATCCAAAACTGAACCAAGAGGAAATTAATCACCTGAATAGACCTATAACACAAAATGAAATTGAAGCAGCAATCAAGAGTCTCCCCAAAAAGAAAAGTCCAGGACCTGATGGATTCTCTGCTGAATTCTATCAGACCTTTAAAGAAGAACTGATACCAACCCTCCTTAAACTGTTCCATGAAATAGAAAGGGAAGGAAAACTGCCAAACACATTTTATGAAGCCACTATTACACTTATCCCAAAACCAGGCAAAGACACCTCCAAAAAGGAGAACTATAGGCCAATCTCCTTAATGAACATTGATGCAAAAATCCTCAACAAAATAATGGCAAATCGAATTCAGCAACACATCAAAAAGATTATTCACCACGACCAGGTAGGCTTCATCCCAGGGATGCAGGGGTGGTTCAACATACGAAAATCAATAAACGTAATAAACCACATTAACAGAAGCAAAGACAAAAACCACTTGATCATCTCAATAGATGCAGAAAAAGCCTTTGATAAGATCCAACATCATTTCATGATAAAAGCTCTAAGAAAACTAGGAATAGAAGGAAAGTTCCTCAACATTATAAAAGCTATATATGACAAACCTACAGCCAGCATTATACTTAACGGAGAAAAATTAAAACCATTCCCTCTAAAATCAGGAACCAGACAAGGATGCCCACTATCTCCACTCCTATTCAACATAGTACTGGAATTTCTAGCCAGAGCAATTAGGCAAGAAGAAGGAATAAAAGGAATACAAATAGGTAAAGAAACTGTCAAAATATCCCTATTTGCAGACGACATGATCCTATACCTTAAAGACCCAAAAAACTCTACTCAGAAGCTTCTAGACATCATCAATAGCTATAGCAAGGTAGCAGGATATAAAATCAACATAGAAAAATCATTAGCATTTCTATACACTAACAATGAGCAAACGGAAAAAGAATGTATGAAAACAATTCCATTTACAATAGCCTCAAAAAAAATCAAATACCTAGGTGTAAACCTAACAAAAGATGTGAAAGACCTCTACAAGGAAAACTATACACTTCTGAAGAAAGAGATTGAGGAAGACTATAGAAAGTGGAGAGATCTCCCATGCTCATGGATTGGTAGAATCAACATAGTAAAAATGTCTATACTCCCAAAAGTAATCTACATGTTTAATGCAATTCCCATCAAAATTCCAATGACATTCATCAAAGAGATTGAAAAATCTACTGTTAAATTTATATGGAAACACAAGAGGCCACGAATAGCCAAGGCAATACTCAGTCAAAAGAACAATGCAGGAGGTATCACAATACCTGACTTCAAACTATATTACAAAGCAATAATAATAAAAACAGCATGGTACTGGCACAAAAACAGACATGAAGACCAGTGGAACAGAATAGAGGATCCAGATATGAAGCCACACAACTATAAGCAACTTATCTTTGACAAAGGAGCTAAAAATATACGATGGAGAAATAGCAGCCTCTTCAACAAAAACTGCTGGGAAAACTGGTTAGCAGTCTGCAAAAAACTGAAACTAGATCCATGTATATCACCCTATACCAAGATTAACTCAAAATGGATCAAGGATCTTAATATCAGACCCCAAACTCTTAAGTTGATACAAGAAAGAGTAGGAAATACTCTGGAGTTAGTAGGTATAGGTAAGAACTTTCTCAATGAAACCCCAGCAGCACAGCAACTAAGAGATAGCATAGATAAATGGGACCTCATAAAACTAAAAAGCTTCTGTTCATCAAAAGAAATGGTCTCTAAACTGAAGAGAACACCCACAGAGTGGGAGAAAATATTTGCCAACTATACATCAGACAAAGGACTGATAACCAGAATATACAGGGAACTTAAAAAACTAAATTCTCCCAAAACTAATGAACCAATAAAGAAATGGGCAGGTGAACTAAACAGAACTTTCTCAAAAGAAGAAATTCAAATGGCCAGAAAACACATGAAAAAATGCTCACCATCTCTAGCAATAAAGGAAATGCAAATTAAAACCACACTAAGATTCCACCTCACCCCTGTTAGAATAGCCATCATCAGCAACACCACCAACAACAGGTGTTGGCGAGGATGCGGGGAAAAAGGAACCCTCTTACACTGTTGGTGGGAATGTAGACTAGTACAACCACTCTGGAAAAAAATTTGGAGGCTACTTAAAAAGCTGGACATCGATCTACCATTTGATCCAGCAATACCACTCTTGGGGATATACCCAAAAGACTGTTACTCCAGAGGCACCTGCACATCCATGTTTATTGCGGCACTATTCACAATAGCCAAGTTATGGAAACAGCCAAGATGCCCCAGCACTGACGAATGGATTAAGAAAATGTGGTATCTATACACAATGGAATTTTATGCAGCCATGAAGAAGAACGAAATGTTATCATTCGCTGGTAAATGGATGGAATTGGAGAACATCATTCTGAGTGAGGTTAGCCTGGCTCAAAAAACCAAAAATCGTATGTTCTCCCTCATATGTGGACATTAGATCAAGGGCAAACACAACAAGGAGATTGGACTATGAGCACATGATAAAAGCGAGAGCACACAAGGGAGGGGTGAGGATAGGTAAGACACCTAAAAAACTAGCTAGCATTTGTTGCCCTTAATGCAGAGAAACTAAAGCAGATACCTTAAAAGCAATTGAGGCCAATAGGAAAAGGAGACCAGGAACTAGAGAAAAGGTTAGATTAAAAAGAATTAACCTAGAAGGTAACACCCACGCACAGGAAATCAATGTGAGTCAATGCCCTGTATAGCTATCCTTATCTCAACCAGCAAAACCCCTTGTTCCTTCCTATTATTGCTTATACTCTCTCTACAACAAAATTAGAGATAAGGGCAAAATAGTTTCTGCTGGGTATTGAGGGGGGGAGCGGGAGGGGGTGGAGTGGGTGGTAAGGGAGGGGGTGGGGGCAGGGGGGAGAAATAAACCAAGCCTTGTATTCACATATGAATAATAAAAGAAAAATGAAAAAAAAAAAAAAAGGAATGTCACAGGTATTTACAGAGCAGTTACAGATACACAGCACTGACTTATCCTCTGCAGAGCAGCAGACTGTCTCCCAGGACTTGGGGCAGAGCAGCATGCAACAGGCCCCCAGTCTGCCTTAAAAGATGGGTAAGTGAAGCAATGTAGAAATGAGAAACAGACTTGGTGTGGGGAGCTTGTGATCAGGTGGATCCAATGTGAGCAGCCACAGTACTAGGATCCCAGGGAGAAAGTAAGGAGAGAGGCTCAAGTAGGCTAGAGATAAGCAGTTTTAAGCCCTAAGAAGAGAAGCACAATACCTTCTCAATTCTGTGTTCAGGATGGACATGGTGGAATATACCAGTCACCCCAGCACTCAGGAGGCTGAGGCAGGAGAATCTGAAGTTCAAGACCAGCCAACGCTACTCAGTAAGACCCTATCTCACAAAAAACAAACCCCAAAATAAATTCTATGTTCAAACAGTGTTTCACTGGAAACATTTAATTAAACTATTTCAAATATCATCAAATAAGGAACTCCACATTTAAATCCAGTGAACTCTGGGGCTATTAGCCAAACTGTCCTTAGAATTCTTCTCTGGTAAAACTGAGGTGAAGGACTCAGGTAAGCCAACAAACTCAGATCTAGCCAGACAGTGAAGGCACTGATGACATTTCTACTTACTCTGAGGGAATCAGGGTATATTTAAAAAGAGAATAAATTGGGTCAAGGATATAAATAGGCTTTTTCAGAAGTTTGTAAGGACATCCTTTGATATTCAGAGTGTAACGAATGATACTTTGGGTGGTTGATAGAATTTAAGAATTGATAACAGGACAAGGTAAACTTGAAAAATCCCTCTCATCCCTGATCTTTCAAAATCTTGGGGCTCTGACCCTGAGATGTGTGCATGTTGTGACTGTTGGTGCAGGCCCATGGAATTAAGGATGGGGGGACTGTTCAGACATACACAGGCACCAACACATAGTTCCTAGCTGCATTTCCCTAGTGACTGTAAAATGGTGATATTTTGACATTTAAGCAGAATCTGTAATATTTGAAAATGTGATGGTTAAGACCCTTATTCATACTTTGACCTAGGGAAGAACAGACTGTTACTTCTCTCATTTACTGATTTAGAAATATTGCCATTTCATCACCAAGCTTGCTTTCCAAGGCAAGTCTTCATCATCAACTGCATAGGCTCCAAGGCCATCTGACCTGAATTCTTTTACCTTCTTTGACTTGAGCCTTGCCAGCCATATTTTTCTTCTCTTCCTTTCCTATAGAATCCATTTCTTAGATGAAGGTGTGCCCAGGCTTGTGTTAACCATACTCTTTTCCCTCTATCTTTCAACATGGTGTTGACGTTTCTGCAGATTGGTCCTTCCAGTTGCTCCTCCTTAGCTGTCACCTCCTGTGGTCAGTGCTACATCTTGGTACCAACAGCACTGACCACATCACACAAGTTCAGCATCTTATACTCCTCTTCATGGCTTTCTCCAATCCTCCTTCCATGTCACTGGGTACTGAAGTCTCCATCTCTTCATTGAGGCCCCTCCCCTCTTCTAGACTGGGATAGCCTCACAGCTAGTTTTCCCATTTTCAGTGCCTGGGCCACTCCCCCAGCTGTCTTCTAAGTACTCACAGAGCCTCCTTCTAAAGCATGAGCAATATTTACATTACTCAGACACCTAAAATGCTATAGGCCCTCTCTAATGTCTTTTAACTGAGTTTTTCAAAGTATGAGATGTAGGCAGTGACAAATTTTTTAGATGAGTGACTGTAGCATCAAAACAGGGGGCTTTAAAGTACTACATCACTTAGAAAGTAATTTGTTTGAATTTGATCCTTCTGGTATGTCTAAGAGAAGTGCCAGGTTAGTGCTTGTGTTACATAGGTATTACATAGGTTAACCTCCCTCCATAACAAGCCCACAGGCTCAACTCAGAGCAGTGCTAAAAGAACAGAATCAAATCAGAAGTTGATGAGTCTTGCATTTCTGGATTTTCTTAGAACAAGTAACACAGGTTTATTTACCAAAGTCACTGTAAGTTTCCTTTCACATAAAGACATTATAAATAAATACTAATATATTAAATATTCAAATAAATAATAAGACAGGTGGCACAAACACCACCAAGAGGGTGTTTGGGAACAGACCTATAGGCTAAAATCCAGACCAGTGTTTCCATAGCCTACACATCAGCCCCAAATTAGCTTGATCTCCAGGTACAACCCTGCTTCATAAATTCTTTGTGTGGGATGTTGACACTTCATTGCTCCTTACACTGGCCCTGACACCTTCCTGTTTCCAAACCCCCCTTTTATTCTGGGCCGTCCTGCCTCACATTTTGGCCTTTTGAAATTTTATTCATCTTGAAGTCCCAAGTCAAATATTTTCTTCTTTAGGAAGTCTTCTTTTAAGTTTCTAAATTAAAATGCAATGATATATGCACTTGTCCCCTGGTGATGGTACTTATTTAATTCTCTCTCATATTACAATTTAACAAATTTACCCCATCATATTGTAAATTCCTAGAGGGTCAAGACCATGCCACTTTTATACTGTATCTTTGTCACAACCAAGTAGGATTATCAATGTATATTTGTAAATGACATAATAAGTAGAAATCTTCTACGTTATTTCTTGCTCTGGGTCTGTTTGTAGGAATTTTTTTTTTCTCTTAATAAATGCCTGCCTTTAAAAAATAGGTCTCCACATAAGTCAGGGCAACTCTAACTTACTCAGTAAGAAACACTATGAAACACCACAAGTTTCTGAAAATGGTAACATTTTATTAGCCTCCTTTGCTGGAGTCATATCATTCAGTTTTTTTGTTTGTGTCTTTTATTAGGAGGAGGAAGGTAAGTGAAAAGCTGTATTTTGATCTAATTAAATCTGAGTACATGATTAGGAAAGGACCTTAAAAATAAGCAGAATATCCAGAATTAGCCTCTGATTCTCTAATCTAACTACTACTTATTAATATTGGCTTTGTTCAGGTTTTACTCTCACTCAAGGCTAGGCACAGAGAAAGAGCCGCCTGCCATTCCTGCCCTCAAGTAGTCAGTTATATAGCACTCTGTGAGAATTGAGGGACATGTATGTGGTTTCAGTTGACTCTACTGATGGAGTACTTGCTTTATGTCAGCTTGGTGGGCTGGGTACTGGAGACAAGTATACTTCTCTGTTGCAACTTCATCTGCTACATAATACAACTTGTGACTTTCAGCTTTTAAGACCATCATTGGCCAAGAAATAAGCCACAAGGCTCATAAAACTATAGACACAAATGATCACAAAAGTGTTTATCCTATTTTGGTAAAACGCTAACCAATGTTAATAATACTAACCAACATTAATGCTTTCTGAGGGATTTCAGATAGAGTTGGACCAGTTATTTGAGTCTCACAGTAGTCTGCCTATGTTTGCTCAGAGAAAACCACCTATGGCTGTGTACAATGCAGGCACAAAGAAACGACCTGATCAGGCTTGCCAAAGGGTATTTAAAAGATGGCACGCAAATAATAACAGTTCTTTTTCTTTGCCAATGCCTAGTTGTTTGTAGTCTTGGACAGACTTAGGTACACACAGTCTCTTTCTCTGTTTGTAAGAAACAGTAAGTGTCTTGGTGTGGTTGGGCTGCTATAACAGCATGAAGTGATTTATAAAAATGAAACCGGCATTTACTTCTCACAGCTCTGGAGTCTGGGAAATCCAAGATCAAGATTCAGGCTGATTAAAAGTGTAGTGAGGGACTGCTTCTTGGTTCACAGACAACCATTCTCCCTGTGTCCTCCCAAGGTGAAAGGGAACAAGGGAGCTCTTTGGAGCCTTTTATTATTATTATTATTATATTATTTGCAGTATTGGTGTTTGAACTCAGTGCCTACACATTGAGCCACTCCACCAGCCCTTTTTCACATTGCATATTTTTAAATATAGAGTCTTGTGGACTATTTGTCCAGGCTGGCTTTGAACTGCAATCCTCCTAATCTCAGCATCCCAAGTATCTAAGATTACAGACATGAGCCATCAGCACCAGGCTGGAGTCTCTTTTATAAAGGTACTGAACCCATTCAATAGGGTTCCATCCTCACGACCCAGTATCTCTCAGTGGCCCAGACCAGCCCTTTTTTGTGAGGATTTTTTCAAGATAGGGTTTCACAAACTATTTGCCTGGGCAGACATTGAACCTTGATCCTCCTGCTGTCTCCTGAGTGGCTAGGATTACAGGCATGAGCCACCGGTGCCCAGCACAAACATTCAGTTTCTCACAGAAGGGCACGTGTGAAGCAATCCCACTCAATCCTACTGATTTCGAGCTACCTCCATCAGCAGCACAAGTTCTGTTGGATTCACATGTACCCATCATGCCTGGTCCTATCAGACTCGCAATCACTGTCTCCTTGTGCTTTCTACAAAAGATGAACTAGCACAATTGTTTCAGTAGAATATCAGTGACTAAAAACTGATAGTGAAAAGCTGGGTGACATAATGGTGGTTCAAACTCTGCTTCTTAAAATAAAAAACAACTCATTTGGGTTAATTTTAATTTGAATCTAAGTAGGCAAACTATAGAAGCATTCTTTTTTTACTTAAGTAAATTTACTTCATGATCATTTCACTCACATGTAGGTTTTGTTTTTTACATTTCACCTATGTATGTGGGCTCACTAATGACCTGCCTTAGGAGCATCTATGAACAGGAAATATAATACATGCTCATACCAAGACTATCCAGGGCTACATGCAAAACAGTTCAAAAAATAGGACAACTTAAAGTTGTTTTGGAAAAGTACAAAAATCAACAGCATTCAAAAAACCAATTTGTGTGGAGAAAGACGCACAGTTGCAATTTTCAGTCACATCCCAAACTATGTGTCTTGAGTATGAAAAAAGTGTCCATTAAAACCAATGAAGAAGGAAGGGGAACATTATTCTTACCTAGCTTGAAAGCTGCTACAAAACAAAGGTCCTTAGGGCCAGAAAACTCAGCCAAAATAAGCTGTATCCACAGCCTGTCTGAGGATCAAATGGAATGAAGGAGGAGGAGGAGGGAGCTAGGATTCAAACATAATAAACCCCTATCAGGCAAACACGCCATTACAGCTCTGCATCTTCTACAAAATCTGTTGTGTGCATACTTTCTTCATTTAATGTGTACCTGTCACCACAGCCACATTACTGTCCCACATCTGTGGATTCTTGGCCAAAACAGCTTTTTTCTTTACATTCTTCTCAGGAATAAATATTATGTTTATGGAAAAAGTGGTGATGCCTAAGAGAAATAGTAAGCAAACGTCACAAAAGTCTGAGCAGAGATTTGTGAAAGAAAATCAAACAGATTATTTTAATCTCTTCTAGTCAGTTTCTCCCATGCTAAGTAACATAGACTTCTCTTAGTAGAAGCCCTGCATTTGGAAGCAGAGACCATAGGGTACAGGCAATCCTTTTAATGCCCTAAGAGTAAGTAGCATGGAGCGCTGCTTTACACATGAGTAGCTCAATTTACATACTGTAGAGAATGAAGACTTTAAGTTATTTTCCTAATTAAAGGAAAAGCATTTTGTCAATGTTCAGAGATGTTTTAGAGGCCTCAGTGGCAAGCCATCTCAAGACCCCATTTCTACAACACCCAAATTAGACTTCTCTTTTTTTTCCTTTGGTTGTCATACTGGTGCTTGAACTCAGTGTGACAGGGTAAAGTAGACACTCTACCACTTGACCCACACCTCCAGCCCTTTTTGCTCTAGTTATTTGGGAGACAGGATCTTGCTTTTTGCTCAGACTGGCCTGGACTGCTATCCTTCTATTTTACACTTCCAGCAACAGCTGGAATGACATGTGTGCGCCACTACACCCAGCTGTTTTTCCCTTGGGAAGGGGGTCTTACAAACCTTTCAGCCCTGGCTGGCCTAGAATCAATTATTTCCCCCAGTCTCAACTTCCTGCATAACTTGGGGTAACAGTTATTGGTTCACAAGGGGTGGCTTCAAACCACAGTCCTCCTGATCTCAGCCTCCCAAACAGCTAGGATTTCAGGCCTGAGCCACCAGCACCAGCCAGATTAGATTTCATAATGACTCAGTGTTTGTACTGATGTTAGCCAACATCATTGGATTAAACTCAGGCAACTAGATTCATCAAGACAGCAGAGCAAATCTTTCATATGTCGTTGCATTATTTTTAGGTGGAGAAAGGAATCGATTTGCTTAGCATACGTAAAAGTGAATTACACAAGCATCTAGCTAGTGCTAGTTTCTTAGAATGGCTTAGGTTACTGACTAACCTATCATTACTTGAACCAATATTAGTACCTGATCACTGATTACCAAACATTTATATTTAGTCCTGAAAATATACTGATTGGCAGGCAGGGGTGGGGTGGGGTGATGATTTAAACTGCAACAAAATATAAATCCATTCTCTGACCCCCCAAAGGAAAATTAGGAAGTTCAGATAAAATTATAATATCACATTGTGTTTGAAACAAATTTGACAAAAATATTGTTAATTTGTTACAGGGATACAAGACCAACTAATAAGTATTTTTTTAGGCTTTGCAGACCACACATGGTCTTTTGTCATGTATTCTTTCTTTCCGTAATTATTTAAGAATGAAAAACCTGGGACTGGGGTTTTACTCAAGGAGTATAGAGCACCTGCTTTGCAAGCATGAATCCCAGTTCCACCAAAAAACAAAAGAAAAGAAAAGAATGTCAAAACTGTTCTTAGCTGGTAAGCTTCTCAAAAACAAGGGTGATTCAGATTTGGCCAACGGGCTACAGCTTGTCAACCTCTGTTTCAGTGAGCTCAGCACACTAAAAATAAAACTGTCATTTCCTCAATTCTTGTTATTTTTCCCTCCCAAAAATAACCCATAAAAAGCACAAATTAAGACAAAGACTAAACCTAATAAAATCTCTACAAAAAAAGAGAAAAATATAAAAGTAGATAAAGAGCCACGTAAGAAAGTTCTTCCATCGATATGGTTTCTTAACCGTATTCCTGTCTGAGGAAGTTGAACCTTGTTTTTTAAACCTGATGATGCTTTCTCCCCCACTTCTGCCCTGGGTTCTTCCTTCCCCAGAGGCTGTGGTAGGGATTCTACTTCTGCAACCATAAGGAGCAGTGTTGGCCCTGTGTGTTTTTAGTAGGAGTCCTGCTAGCCACCTATTGCTATTAGTGGCTTTTAGGAAGTGCCCGTGAACTTAAATGAGAAGGAGGAGGATCTAAGTTGAATGGCAGAAGAAATAAGGGCAGTCATCTTACAACACAGCAGTTCTGTGAAAAGAGAGATGGGAAACTGCTTCGGGGCACTCAGTTCCACTTGTGTCTCTGCACTTTGGAGCTGTCACTAATGCCTCCTTAGAACAGGATCCCCTCTGCCCTCTCTTTGCAAATCCCAGCAATAATGGCAGCTCTGCAGTTGCTGAGAGCCCATGAAGCAGCAGCCAACATAAAAGACAGAGAAACTCTGTCTGAAGTCTGTGTGCTCCAGCAGAGTAAGTGGAAATACTTCCAGGCTGAACAGAGAGACCGTTTCACGCAGAGCTGTGCATGCCTGTCACGCTTCTGTGAGGCCTTCCTACTGGTGGTCCAGCACACAATGAAAGCTTCAGATTCCCAACACCAATGCCTCTGCTGTCTTCAAATATTCAGCAAGTGCTATTTTCAACACGGTTTCACAGAAATTTTAAATTAACACAGGGCTCCTCATTAAGCTGTGTTAACTTACTAAATCATAAAACTAATTACTTGCAAATGCACCAGTTTCTAGATGATGATAAAGATGTTAGAACTTTTCCCACATTGAACATACATTATTTTCACTAGTGTTACTCTTCATTATGACCTTTGCACAGTTAAATTTTAATCTATTAAATCACCCGTTAATGTTAATAATAATCATTCTTCTGTTCTTCTACTTGAGGGGTACACAGATGTGTAGAAACTTGCCACAAATCCTCAAGGAGCTACTCACTGGTCTTGCTTCTGACCTAATAGATGACTTGTAAGGTTTTATGTGACCAAGATGGTACCTGATTGTGTGTGTGTGGGGGGGAGGTGGGTAGTGTGGTATTTGGGTTTTGAACTCAGGTCTTGTACTTGCTAGGCAAGTGAGCTATTATTTGAGCCATGCTCCCAGCCCTTTTTCTTTAGTTTGTTTTATAGGTAGGGTTTCATGCTTCTGGCCTCAGACTGTGACCCTCTTATCTCTGCCTTCCATGTAGCTGAGATCAGATGTGTACCACCACACCTGGCCCTTCAAGTAAAGCTTTTTTGAATTTTCACTTGCACAAGTTATAGAATACCATAAGTACTCAGCTAATAACTTTAATTAATTTAAATATCTTTAAAATGAAGAGAGCACCTCATCTCGTAACATAATCAGGATTACATAAAAAGCGGTACATGTAATGCCAATGACTACTGGCTACAATAGTTTTCTTGGTTCTACAGAACACATCAAACCTTCCTTTCCTGGCATCTTTGTTCCTTCTACCATCCAACCATCCACCAACACAAGTCCAACACCTGCCCCATCAAGATAAAAGTCAATGACTATGGTAGGACTAGAGGATCAGAGATGCAGATGATAAAGCAGATGGCTTACTGTTGGTGAGAGGAAAATGAACACTATCAGTATAATGTGACAAAAAAGGAAACTCTTTCAACAGGAATAGAAAGCCTAGCGATGTGGCTTCTCACTTCACAGACACCTCTGAACTTCTTAAAACCATTTTAAAAAACATACGATGTCACTGTTTTTATAGCTGAAGAGTATTTTGTTATATACACTGATTTCCTTTAGCCATTGATGGCAGGTAGGTTGATTCCCTCTCTTAGCTAGAGTGACTAGGGCAATAAAGATAGGAGTGCGGGTATCTCTTTGATAGGCTGGAGAACATGTTAATTGAAATCAGTCAGGCATGGAAAGACAAATACTACATGTTTTCTCTCATATACAGAAGCTAAAAGAAGTCAATCTAAATACAGAATGGTGATTAGAAGAGGCTGAGAAGGGTGGGTGTAGAAGGGATCGAAAGAGGCAGGATAATGTGTACCAAAACAGACAAATATAAATAAAACATCCTAGTGTTCAATAGCATGCTGAGGTAGCTATAGTTCACAGAAACCTATTGCATAAATAGGTATATAAACTAGAAGAGAGAAGCTTAATAATTAGAAGAGAGAAACTTGAGGATTCCAAGCACAAAGTAATGACAAGGAGATGGATATATTTATTACCCTGATTTGATTAGTAAATGCTGTATAAAATATTGAAAATATCACACCGTAGCTCATAAATATGTACTCTACTGCACATTAACTAGAAATTTCAAAAAAATGTTTGAGGAGAGGGAAGAGCTAACTATGCTGATCTGATCATTACGCATTACATAAGTGTACTAGATCATCACACGTACCCCACAAATGAGCACAATTAAAATAATAAATAACTCAAAACAGTACAAAGCACAGTAGGCAGACTACCATGGTAACAGTAGTAAACATAAGCATACTCCTTACTTTCAGAAGCATAGCAAGTCAGAAATTCTAAGGCCACTGCTGGTATAGCACTCCCTAAAACTTTTCTCTGGCTGACCACTGAGCCAAAATAATACCAGCAGGCTTTCAGAATGATTCTTCACAGACGCCTAGCATCACCCCAGTTTTGCTCAAACACAACCTAATAGGCTCAATCACAAAGATACTGGGAACCATTTTTTTAAAGCAAGAAAGTGACTAAATTAAATTTTTCACCAAGCCCATTTAAATGAAATCGAATGGATCTAAATCCTTTGTGCCTCACTGTGACTTTCCTATTTAGAAATCATGATTTTTACATGAAGTTTCACAAGGGTTTGAAAGCTACATTAGATATCAAAAGTCCATAAAAACTTATTATTTTAAAATTGCCTTTTCTTCTGTTAGAATATTGAATACAATTCAGTAAGCCAAAACACTATGTTTTATGTATTACAGAACATTTTTTATATGACTACTTCCTGAGAGGAGACCTGAAAGCAAAGCTCTATTAGGCAGAACTCAAACATCTTTTGTTTCCTGGGTCACTACAGAATTAAGAATACTGTTATCTCAAAATCAGTTGCCTGAATCCCTGTAAATTGTACCAAGATACACTATCACAGTGATATACAGCATGCTAAGAATAGTCAAACAGTAGTTCTGGAATCAAGGCAACCCATGGCTAGAGCATCATGTTTCCAAACTCATGATGGTGAGTGTCATAAAATCCAGTAAGAGTACACAAAAGGGAATAAAAAGGTTGGTTTCTTACTATGTTACATACCTAAAACATATTATCAAAGTTTGCCTTTGGTCATGAAGAAAGCAAAGGATCAGTTAAAACAAATTATGCCTCAATTGCCAGGAGAAAACAAAAAGAATATTAAATTTGCCAATGGGAAGCAAGTCAGGAACATCTTCACCTTAAGTGAAAAAATGACAGGTGTTGTCTGGGCTTCACTTTTCACGGCTACCACAGTCATCAAAACAATGCAAGAACTGGAAAGATTTTTAAGTAGGGTTACAAAAGCTATCTTCTTTGTTCCTTCCTCTCCTATTACTAGAAAATAGTAGTTACCAGAAAGAAAGACTTCAGGGTAGGAAAAGGGCAGCCAGGAGAAGCTCATAAAGTGTAGAAATTAATGAAGGAGGATGTCTTTTCAAAGAGTCCCATTTTTAGGTGATGTGCCACTGGGTGTTTTCCTGTGTGGTTCTGAGAGGCAGGGCAAGAATGATTTAGAGAATAGCTTCTGACACACTCAAAAAAAAAAAAATAAGGTGACAATGGAAATGAAAATCAAGTTACAGAAAATATTTGTAAACCATATATCTGGCAGGACTGATAACCAAACTACAAAAGGAACCTTTAAAACTATGGTAAGATAAATGGCTCCATTTAAAAATGGATGAACAATGTGAATAGATATTTTTCCAAAGAAGATTTACCAAAAGCTAATAATCATATGAAAAAAAGGTTCAAAATCGTTATTCATTAGAGGACTAGAAATTATATGTAACAATAATGTCAAGAATGTGCTGAAACTGGAAGCCTCACACATTCTTGCACATTGCTGACCACTGTGGGAATGTGAAATGATACACTCTCAGATATCCACTGAAGAGAAAAGAAAATCCACAGGTTTACTCAGAAATTCATGTGCAAAAACTCATAGCTAGACTACTCACGGCACCAGAGACTGGAAACCATCTTAAATGTGCCTCAACTGAATCACTGAACAAAATGTCGCATATCCTTACAAAAGAATACTGTTCATCAATAAAAATGAACAAATTATAATACATGCTATAGCAGAAGCAAAAATAATCTTCAAGTGAAAGAACCCAGATGCAAGACACTGTAGAGTCATCCTTCAGCATCTGTGACGTATTTGACACAGGACACCATAGATGACCTAAATTCATGGGTTCAAGGCTCTTACATGAAATGGTACAGTATCTGCGCCAAACCTATGCGCATCCTCCTATGCACTAGAGTCCTTGTAACACTTAATACAATGCAAATGTTATAGAAAGTTATACTACGTTCATTAGAGAATAATGGCAAGAAAGAAGTGTGCATATGTTGGGTACAGACGTAAGTTCTCCAAGTATTTTCAACCCATGGTTGGTTGAGGAATCTGCAGATATGGCAGGGAGTCAACTGCACTATCTGATCCCATTTCTATGAACCTCTCATAACAGCAAACCTGTGCAGAGGACAGACAGCATAACAAAGGTCACCTGGGACTGAGGGAGGGAGCAGGGACTTCATGTACATGAGTGCAAGGCATCTTTTTGGGGTGATCACACTGTTCTAAAACTGGACTGTAATGATGGCTGCACAGCTCTGTGGCACTGTACACCTCGACTACGAGGATTTTATCATATACAAATCAACCCTCATTAAAGTTATTTAAAGAAAACATTGTGAAACTCTGCATGACTTTTTAACTCCTGTATTTATTCACCAAGCATTTATTGAATAATGGCCATGACCTCAAAATGCCTTCAACTGCACCATCATGCTATATTTAAGTATCTGATGACTGGGCCTTTTCCAGCATCCCTTGGAGTTTGGCAGTAATCAGACTATTTAATTAATCCCTGGGCTTTTGATTCAGTGACCTAGCAGGGCTGGAACTGGCAAGGTGGAAAGTTCAAAGACTGACACTGCCCTCTGTGGGAACTCAGGAACCATCCACAGACTGGACATTGCTCTGCCAGGCCAGCAAATAGAAGAGAAGCAACTCATGTTGTCCTTTCCAAGGGAGCTGAGCCATGCACACCTCTCAACAAGCAGCAGGTGCTGTATTACAATACCAGTTATGGAAGATGATACTAAGTCCACCTCATTCCTTAAATAAATCTAGTAACAGTGAGCAAGTTCATTAATAGGAACTAAGGCGATAAAAATTTAACATTATAATGCAAGGTAAATTTGTCCAAACTCAGTCACTATCTAAAACTTGTGTATTTTATTGTATGTTAAGGCACGTTTTTTTGTCTTGAATCTTTTATTGTTGATGCAATTTTGCATTAAGGAAACATTAGTGATAAAAGCTATAATATCAAAAAGAATTAGAATACAGGACAGAGCTCATAGATTGAGAGTTTGCCAGGTTTGATGCCTAGCTCTGCAAATAAATTAAAAAAAAAAATCCTCTGGGAAAGCAGGAAACACTTGACTTTTCTCCAATGAAGCCCTATTTGTGTCCAAGAAAGATACTAATTTTCTTAAGAGAGAAAAAATGACTTGAATGGCAGGACATTTACATTTTGTTTTCTTTTTACCTGGTACAGCAGTTCTGATGCTAAATTACACATGTCTGCTGCCCAGGGCTACATACACAAACCCTGGCTAATCTCCTGCATGGGTGATTCCAGGGATTTCCCCAGACTGGAAGATACTCAGGATTCCTGTTTCATAAAACCTGGACATCAGCAAGGCTGTCAGCACGTTGGAGTCCATTGAGGCTGGATTCCTAAGCTGTTTGACTTTTAGCTTTTTGCACTTGAACGTAATCACTACTGGTATTTTCAACTTGCATTCCTCAGACCAGGATCTCAAAGTCTCTGCCACAAATGCTACTCCTCACTGTTCTCTCAGGAGACAGGCCACAAACCTAATCATATCTACAGTGGAATGAAGAAAACTGAGCTTGAGAGAGGATTGCCCTTCTTTC
Organism: Castor canadensis; assembly: GCF_047511655.1. Lineage (NCBI taxonomy): Eukaryota > Metazoa > Chordata > Mammalia > Rodentia > Castoridae > Castor > Castor canadensis. The sequence continues at coordinate 46,739,076 of NC_133401.1, read as the reverse complement.
CATAAGACTTTAATGAACAATTTATTTGAGAAACACAACACTAAGCACGGCTGCTTTGCAAGTCACAGATGTACAATGAATGCTTCCAAACTGCCGACTCCTATAACTTAAAAGGGTCTGTTTTAAAGTTGTGACTCATTGATGAGCCTGAAAACGCTCTATCCCTATGTATGAATCAGACCTTGGGAGTATAAGTTTACAAAGTATTTCATTACCATCAACCACAAATTACAAGTCCATAGAGTTTACTTAGCAACAGCTGAAACCTGAAGGAGTAAAAAATAATCTAACTATCCAGAACACTGTAGTAAATCCAGATGCCAGCAGGAGGTCTGGCTAGCATCACAATGCATGTTTTATGAGTACTTTTACAAATCTTGAAGAAATGTGATCTCGAGTAACATGTTTAAGTAAGTCAGCAGGAAACAGGCATAGGTAATAAGAAGAAGTAGGACTCTGGGTGAGTCCCCCCAAAATAAAAAAAAAAAATCATGACTGGCAGAGCAGGAAAATAAGCCTACCCCCATTTCACATTCTCCTACATGGGAACCTGAATCAATAATAAAAACCATAAATAGAACAAGTCAGACTTCCATGTGCTATTCATCCCTTCCTCCTTAAAAAAAACTGCCTTATGTCATATAAAAACACACACAAAAAAAAAAAACTAGATTTTTTTTTTGAAATAAGAAGTGTGAAAATTAGAACCCAAATCATTTAAGCATTCCAACTGGTTTTATCACATATTGAAACTTAAAGTTCAGTGGTATTTTAAAACATGATCCACATAGACAGGGTAATAAATGCATATTATGACCTTAAAGGAACAGAATAATATTGAGTCAGAAAAAGGTAGCTACTGCAATGGTGAATTAATTATTACATGTAAATAATTACCATTCTTTCATTCTTTGGAGGGGTCAGGAACAAGAGTATTCATTTTAATATGTATAACAAGAGTATTTTATAAATTTATGTAACAATGGTATTCATTTTAACCTACTATTATAAACTGAGATGACAATCAGGACCTATAGTCCATAGAACATGGACCCAAATCATAACAGGATGGAACTCTGTCTGGTAACAAAATGGGACATTCTTATCCTACAGGAGTTTTCCTTAGCAACTGGTTTATAACACTTAAGTTGGAAGACAATCAATCCCTGTCCTTAAAGCAACTTCCTTACCTGAAACTTGACTCATACATAGTTCTGTTATGGAGCGTGATCTGATTGTAAAATTCCACAATATACTACAAAATAGTAAAGTATGCTTCAACTGCTTTTCACAAATCATCTTCCAGGCAAATAAAAACAAAGGTAAGAATACAATGTAAAAGACTATTCGTGACAGAAACAGAGGACAGTCTTACTGTGTTACTCTAACAGAGACATGAAGTCTTCTTGTCAGATACTGAATAGGAGAGTCTAAACACAACTGAAATTGAGGTTGGCTCAGGTTATCTTTGATAATTTAAAAAATAAATGCCACATTTATTTTCACCTATTCGGTTTTAGTAATGGAATTTCTTCTTTTTTTTAAATTTTTTTCTTTTATTCATATGTGCAAACAATGTTTGGGTCATTTCTCCTCCCTTTCCCCCCGCCCCCTCGCTCTCTCTCATTTTTATTTATTTTTTATTAACTTATTTTTATTTATTTTTTTTCTTTTATTTATATGTGCATACCATGGAATTTCTTCTTAATCCATCTGAAACGCAGCTCAGAGTAATAGAAACTATTCAAAAACCAGTTCATTGTTTGCTTCTTCAATTCTCCACTTCCAAAAATAACAAACCATTTTTTAAGTAATTTTTCTGAACTAAATTTTCCACTAAAATATACTAGTTAATACATACCTAAAAGTCCTTAGAAATAAAACAATTGAATAAAAACAAACAAATTCATTTCACTGTGAATGCCTTCATCAAACACAACTTTTCCAGCAACAGAAACATTGCCTGGCTTTTTGGTATATCACCATGTCTACTTTTCACCTGGACAAACTGCCACCAGAATGCCTGGCTCACATGTGCCCCCTCCTGTCTCCACCCCCAACTTGTCCCCCTCTCCCACATTATAAAATTATGGCAAAAAAGGGAAAAGAGTATATTGAGCACAGAAGCATTTTTTTCAAATTCCCAAACTGTGTACAAAGTTGCAATCCCTTTTTTTGATATTCCAGTATTAACATATGACAAGTTTATGTTCTAGACCATGTAGGCCAGATAGTATCACTTTCCCCTCTAGAAACTCCTAACGCATATCCACTTATCAAATCCTCTCAGAAACCTCATAATGAAAAGAAACAACAAAAGAAGGCTGTTCTTTGTGTCACACAGCACTGACACAGTCCTACCCCTCCCAGACCAGCTATGAACTTCCCCAAGAAAAACATCCAGTGGAACAGGCCAAGTTGACTGCTGCCCAGCTGCCTTTACAAAACCAGAGAAGCCTCAGAAAGTACAAGTCAGGATGCATAACCCCCAATTCTCATGACCCCAAACTCTGGGGTTCAAGTTTCTTGTGAGACACAAACATCCCTGATGTCTCTCCTAATATGTCCTGATTAAATGTCTTGGTCAGGTCCCTGTGAAGGCAAGATGACTTAGCAGCACTGAGCCACACCTCCCAGGCTGCTCCAGAAGAGAGAATTCTTTCTGGGCCTGATGATCTCCTCATCAAACCAGACGCAGAGAGTGTGGGTCACTGTGGACTGTCTAGGGTCAGCTTCTTATTAACAAACAGGCCAGAGAAATAATGCTAGGTTCCTGCTTACTCTGCCTCATCCTCTCATTCAAAAAAAAAAAAAAAATATATATATATATATATATGTATACATGCACACAAATATATGAAGTATAAAATATAATTTTATTTACAAAATTGCATATAGTATTATGTACATATATATACATATACTTATGCACACCATCCACAGATAAAGAAATCAGAGGTGCACGATAGGCCAGAGGTAAGTGATATGACAAAGACTAGAATGTCTCCTCTAGAATGCCTTGCCAATTAATAAGGAACATTTTTGAGAAACCTCAAGAAATGCTGTGTTTAGTAGAAGGCCCGAGAGAGGTTTGCAATACAACCTTCTCCAGAAAGCTGTCTGACTCTCTCAATTCTTAGAATTCTTCTAATTAACTAAAAAGAGAATTTTTATCAGATATTCAGATATGAATCTCTCCCTTTAATAGAGACAGAATGCTTAGATGGAACAAAGATGAAACTGTGGGGTTCATTCAAATCCAAATCCCAAATCAAAAGAGTTATGTTTTATATGAAGCATTGTGAGCTCCACGAAAGAAAACAATGGCTGATTGGAAGGGAAGAAGAGAGAGGGAAGGTTTGAGAGAAGAGGCGAGGGAGGGAGGGAGAATGGGAGAGACAGAGGTCAGAGAGAAAGAAAGTCTGGTGGGCAAGAAAAACCTTCAAGGAAGCATAAGATGCTGGTGACATCATGTTCAAAATAGAAACTTTGGGGAAAAGCCTTTGGTTTTTACATCTTTGTATCTTAACATCATAATCTGGAAATTCAGTGTAGCAAATGGGAAGTTTAATGAAAAATCAAATGCGGCAAATCTGCTAGCACAAAGCTAGGTAATGATTTTTTTTTTCCTCTCTTCCACATGTGTATAATTATAAAATGTTCTCTTTGAAAGAAGAAAGTTTATCAAGACGCTTCATTTGCAACTGAAGAAGTGAAGGCAGAAAGAAGTAACAGGGTTGGTCTGAGGTCACCACCCTTGCACTGTACAACTGCAACTCAGTCTTGGGGGTCCCAGTCCTGAGTCTGGCCTCTGTCCCTTCCCCCGTGCACCATGGATTTGTTGATTTGTTGTCTTGTGAGGCTGCTGGCTACAGATTCCCATTCTTGCTATGAAATGGACAAGTTTCACTTTTTATTGGCTTGTCACATGAAAATAGGAACACCATGATCTAATAATCCAAATGTTAAAAAAACACATATCCTATGGCTACTGAAAGTTAGCACAGCTTGCCTTGGACCAGCTTAAACCAGCACGATGAACCATTATTGATAAGAAAGACCATGGTATATGCACAATCTTGAGGCTATTTTATTTGAGGTTAATCTTTAGAAACTAAATGGGTATGTAAATTAAGTTTTCCATGTTTATTCTTGAAACTTTCATAGGTAAATCTGCTCCAGAAAATATCATAAGCCTGTAAATACCATGACTGCTAAGAAACAAAAGCATTACCATAAGCAGTCTACCTTTCTCCAAAAAGAAAAGTTTAAGGCCACATTTATGCAGCCAAGTTCTACAAAAGATTCAGATACATGGTATTAAAAACCAGCCATAGCAAAATTGCCATCAAAACCAGGTGGGCTCACAAACATGCTGGCCTTTGGTTCTACCCTTTGCCCCTAAAAAACAAAGATAAGTAATTTTTTAAACAAATGAGAAAAAAAAAGCTAAATCCATAAAGACAAGACAGTATAAAAAGAAGCCAGAAAGCCAAACTTTCACTGACTCAAGAAAGCTACATTGTAAGCCAGATGCCTGTGGCTCACATCTGTAATCCTAACTACTAGGGATGCTGAGATCCAGAGGATCCTGGTTCCACATCAGCCCAGGAAAAAGTTTGTGAGACCCTATCTCAATCAATAAAAAGCTGGGTGTGATGATTCCTGCTGAAGCAGGAATCATCAAAAAGGAAGATCATTGTCCAAGTCAGCCTGGGCAAAAAGCAAGACCCCATCTCCAAAATAACCAGAGGGAAAAGGGCTGGAGGTATGGCTCAAGCAGTATAATACCTGCCTAGCAAGTGTGAAGAGTTCAAACCCCAGTACCACCAAACAAAACAAAACAAATACCAAAAGGCAGAATTCTAGAGCAGCAGTGTTGAAAAACCAAGAAGCATCCACAGGAACACTGAGAAACAACTGCCTCATCTTGACTCAGACACTGTCTGCACCTGCAGCACCCCTACAGGCAGTACCCCTGTAGGTGGGGACAACCAGAGATTACTGAAGTGGAGGACAGGCTCAAAGGTTGAACAGAAGTTAAGCACCTAGACTCCCTCTTTGGTTCTAGGTAAATGCTAACTGCTCTTGGCCAACCTGGCAGAAGTCTGAAGAGGACGAAACAGAAGATCTTCTGGGTATTAATCCTGGGGAGATCAAGGTTCCTGCCCTGGGACCAGGAGATAAGTAAACATGTTTCTATTAACTTCTGAGACCTCTTTTTTTTTTGCCCTGTTTTTCAATTCCCACAAAGTGGTCACCCAGGTTTCTGCCTTCATGGTAGGGTAACAGAAAAAACTTCCCATGGGCTGGTGAGATTTTTAGAGGAAACAGAAAATATGGAAAAGGACTCTGAAAATCGTGTTCTATGTCCAACACCTAACAAAGTCCACAGTTGGTGAGTTCAGATCTGTACACAAAGTTTTCATTTGCCTCTCCTAAGTACGAGCACACAGCCAAGGACACCTGAGCATTTAGGGAAAGCTTCTAAAACAGACAAAGGCCAAAACAAACAGAAGAATCCATCTGAGGGGAACAAAGATATATACAAAGAGAAGAGATTTTTAAAAGTATCATTAACAGTTCCAGAGAAACAGAACAGAGTATCACCACAAACAAAAAAAACATGATGCTATCAAAACAGAAGTGAGAATTCAGGTATAAAAATTAGAAGAAATGAAACCCCAATAGAAAGTTTAAAGGTAAGAGTAAGGCTGTCTTCCAATACAGACAGCAAAAGCAGATATAGAAAATAACATAGAAAGAAAATAAAAAGTAGACACAACCACTGTGTCTACTATTATCCACACAACAACAAAAAACAGAAATAGTAAATAATTCAAAAAAAATTCTAAAAAAATAGTAAATAATTCAAAAAAAATTCTAAGAACTAAAGGACATGAATTCCAAGATTGAATGAACCCAACAAGTTCCCAGTATCACAGATGAAAATCTATTCACACCAAGATACATCCTTGTACAATTTTAGAGGCCTTGAGGCCTCCAGAAAACTAAAACCTAAACAAAAAAACATCAAAAATGAGAATGATATCTGTGGGATTCTGGACACCAGAGGAAAATGAAGCCTTCAATATTTGTAAGGAAAGTAGTTTCCATTCAGTCTGCAGTTTTATATCCAGCCAGATTATTAATTAAGCATGACAAAAGAATATAGGCTGCCTTATCATCAAGGTCACAAAAAAACCCTCTCTCTTAACACACTATCTTTTCTTAGAAACTACTGAAAGATGGATTGTCAAAATAAAGAAGTAAATGAAGAGAGAAAAAAACAGTGTTCAAGAAAGAGGGTGCTCAATATAGAAAAAAGGCAAAGAAGCCCCACCATGATGCAGAAGCAGGACAGGAGGTTCCAAGGGTCATTGCTTCAAGGTGAAAATGAGAGATTGCTTAATATATTTGAAGAGCAAAAAAGGACATTTATATAATGGGAGTTAATTTAGAGATGATTTGGTGCTAAGTATACATAAAACAAATAAAAAATGAAACAACTATTAATTCCAGATAAAGTAAAAAAAGATGTACAGGAAGAAAATATAATACATTGCCCCATTCAGCTTCACATGCAGGTTTACACAGTCTAAGTATAAACACAGAAACATGGGCTGTAGGTTCTTGGGATTTATAATTTATTGGGAGGGTGTTGGGATGGAAATCATTTTGGAGGGAGTAAATTTGTGTACAGGTATGGATATGGAAGACAAAGAAAACTAAAACCCTAAATTCCATAAGTTGACCAAAAAAATCAGATATAGCAGTAGAAGCAATTTTACATAGAAATATACAAAGAAATCATGAAAGGAATGGCTAAAGAATTTAAGGCAATTGTTCACAGAAGGTAGGAATGGGGTAGAGGGTGTTGTGCATTTGTTATTATTTTTTTTGTAGCAACTCTCATGCAGGTTTTTTTTCCTTCTTTGTACTATAAGTATGTAACTTTGATTTTCAAAAACTAAATTTAAAGAAAATAATTAATTTTTACAATGACTCACAGGTAATCAACAGTCTTAGAAACAAACTTCTAAATCATTCCCATATATCAAATGCTAATTTCACCTTGAATTTTCCTAACCAAAATCATAGAAGGTGCTCCTCACCCATTGTGATCTAGTTCATCCTGTCTATATCATTCTTAAGTCTGTTTTTGTTTGTTTCTTAAGTGATTAATTCCAACTCAGCAAACTGCTCCTGAAATCTGTGTGTAACTCTAGAGCACCAGAACTCTTCAGACCAAATTAGCTGTCTACTAGCTCTTGAAAGTTCAATAAAAACTAACAGGTACATCCACAAGCTCGTGACCAGGTAATTATGTGAACATTATGGTAAGTAGGCACTAAAATCAGCGCACCATTTTAAGATACTCCTGAAGTTCAAATGTCTGACATCAACACTTTTCCACTGGATTTCTATTTCAACAAACATCAATTCTTCTAACCAATACGCAAGCACAGAAATAACCCACTCATCTAACATTTCCAATGCAAGTCTCCAGGACCAAGTTTGGTCTCCAAAGTTTGACACATATCATAAAGTCTATTGAAACCAGGTCGAATTTGAAAGAAAAATACACACTCATGAAGCCACAATCAAGAATATTCAGAAAAGCTCTGTCACCATTTATTAAAAGAAGCCCGCCAGAAAAATCCAAAATTTTTTTCAGAGTAAGGAATGTAATGGGATTCCTCCCACTTGTGAAGATACACATGACAAATTATGTTCTCAGGAAAAGAAACACACTTACCTCTCACAAGCTCGGACAGTCCACGCGGCAATTATCCACAGTGAGATACTAAAGACCAAGAGCACAGTTCCTGGACAGATCGTCATGAGCGTCTTCATGACAAATCGCGTATTGAAGTTTATCTTATTAAGTGCCCCAATGCTTCTAGAGGAGGCATCAGTGAAAAGTTTGCTATGCAAAAGCATGACTCTGGCAATCAGATAGAGTCTTAAGAACATTGGTATAGATAAAATAATATCCACATCAGCGGTGGTTGTGGATGGGGCATAGGAGAAGGCAAGCCGGGCCGTCCACGTGAACGTGTAATTCCCAGGTATGGGATGGATAGCACACACCAGAATTTCCAAGCAGATGAAGAAAATACGCTCATAAGTCATGGCTATTCTCCAGTCATCTGCTCCATTGTCCACCATGAATAACTGAAAAAATAAAGTAGGAGATCAGCTTCAGTATGGCATGAATGGTCCACAAGCGTTAGTGCAGATCTTAAAAAGACACAACAGATGACTCTTGGCAATTGTGGCGAGCTAAAGTTTACAGCTTTTAAATGCCAGCCAAGGCTACTACTTTTAGAAAAGGGGATGGGTGCCAAAGGGGAATTTCATTTTGTAAGATTAAAATAAAAAACTTGCCACATGGGCACAGTTAAAAAGGATTTTGGAGTCCATCTTTCTAGAGAATCATATAAGCAACATCATTTTAAAATAAAGGGCTTAGGGCCTATCAGTAATGAACCCTCATCCCCCATATGAAGTCAAAATGGATTTTCCTTATAGCGTGCAGTTCTCCACTTTAAGAGACTGGATTTAAACCCTTACACAATTCTAACTATTTAGGGTGAATCTATTTAGAGTGCTTCTGCAATCAGTTATACCCTATAATGCAACAACACATGAGCGTTCTTACAGGAAATCTTATTCTTGGTTTCAGAGAAAATTACAAGAGCCCACAGACAAATGTGGCACAGACATTTCTTCCAGCTTCCTTACTACTCTTCTATTTCCTTTTTTAAAAATCTTTTCTCATCCATTCTCCCATTGCCTTGCTTTTCTTTTCACAGAGATTCCTTTTTCCTGACATTTCCTCACACCACAATTAAAGAAACTAAACATGAGAGAACAAAAAAATATAGGTACAGAAAAGAATGTCTGTCTCTCTCCCTCTCATCCCCTTTCTCGGCCCCCCCCCCTTCTCCCTCCCTCTTTCTCTCCTTTCCTCTCCCTCTTGTTTGACTATTTGTAAATAAGCCCCAACAGGCCCTGGCAGTCCAGAGGCATTTGGAAACTGTGGTGGCTTTTCTGGTTGCCATCATGATTTGTGGAGGCTACTGACATTTAGTGCCAGGAAGCCATGAGTGCCAACCACACTGCGATGCTGTAGTCCCATGCGCTGGGAAGCCCCGTCTGCACAGATGACCTCAGCGCTCCCCTTCTGAGAAAGACGTCATGTTTTCTGTCTCCTACTAAGTAGCCTGCTCAAGCAGGAAGCATGACATGAAAGCAACCTGAAAACGACCAGTGCACTCTCAGGTAAGTCAGCTGCAGGGGCATGGGGGAGTGAGTTCTCCACATGGTTGCATTCTGTGTGTGCTGTTCCTCTGGAATCAGAGAAGTAATGTCCCCTCATTTAGATAGTGATAGAGCTCCCAGTTCTTGATGAATTATTCTGTTGTTAACAGCCCTTTCCAGAAGGGCTGTTATTCAAACTGGTCACTGCCTTGGTATTACTCTTCAAAGACAGGAATTTAAGGGCAAAAATTGCTGCTTCTTTCTGGTGGATGCCTCAGGGAGCTGGAAAACCAGCAGCCTCTCTCACCCAAAACTTACCAGAATTTTGATTGCCTACTTTCTTCACCAAACTTGATTCTAAATGACTTTTGAATTTGTAAAACTCAAGTCCACCACTGAAGGAGCTTAAAATCACCAAGACTAAATTGTTAAAAGCTGTGTACCACATTCTGACCCTGGTTTGGGGGGAGGGGGGTTCCTCACACCATTTGGTGACATAGGTAACTGCGAAAGAAGTGGCTGTTGACATGTATACATCTGACATCTCACTTCCAAGTAGTCATCCTTCTCCCAGAACTGGCCTCCTTCTACCCTCCCCCACATACTGCTCCTCTTCCTCACTGTGCTCTCCTCAGCACCTCTGCTCATTTCCCTCACTAGGCTACTCTCTGTTGAGTCACATGGCTTCTTACCAAATCTCCCTGACATTCTCAGCAGCCTCACCCTTCATCTTCAGGGAGCATGCCCAAGTACCTCCCAATCTGGACTTAATGTCCAGGTTGCTGCAGGTGTTTTGGGCCTTCCACATGCCTGTGCCTTCAAGATCAGCTGCATCCTTGGAGTCACCCTTGTAGTTGTTTGCTTGTCCCGTGATAGCTTTCTCCTCAAGGGTCACCTCTGTTCCCTCTCTCATCACACACATCCCCCCTAGTATCAAAGGAAACAGCTTTGATTTCATACTTCAGCCACAAACTCACCCACATCTGCACCCTTTTTAACCTCCTCTCTCTTTTGCTTCATATGGCAAAAGAAATGTCACACCAAAATGCAGTTTTCCTGCATTGAGAGCTTAGTTACTGTGCCTCTTCCCTCTGGGCAGAGGATACAACCGAGGTCAATTCCCTACCATTTACTAAAACATAACAAAGAATAACCAGGGTGGCTCTGTCTGCCCTCACTGTTTGTTTTCTTACTTCTTCAACTCCAAAATCCTTCCACTTGGATCCCACTGCCATCAGCCCACCAATATCATTCTTCTGAAGGTCACTAGAGCGATCATTATGAAATCTGATCCTCCGATCTTAATTTTTATGTTACTTATCCTGTCATTCCTTCCTTCCTTCCTGAAAAAGATCTCTGCCCTTGGATCTTTGACAATGTTACTTTTGTCATCTGCTGCCATTCTCCATGACCTTGGGCTCCTCCCCCACGTTAGTGTTCCTCTCTAACTTTTCTGACTCTGTATCCTCCTGGGTGATCTCATCCATCATTTTTACCAGGCTACTCCTTTTGGAAACCATCCTCCATTATCTGATGGCCTCTTTAAAATGGAAATTATGTAATCCCCAAATCTCTCCAATGCCTGGTGGGTAAAGTGGAATCTACAGTCACAGTGGTCTGCATTCTATGATCTGGTTTGTCTATGTCCCCAACCTTACTGCCTGCCATACCCTTCCATTTCCCATTCATTGCACATTCAAGAACACACTGCCCTAATCTCTTCTGTGCCTGTACATTCTGTCCTGAGGCCTGCAAAGTGTCCGTTTAGCAAATTCCTATTCCAACCATACGCCAGATTTCACACTGCCTCCTGTAGAACGTTGTCCATTCCCCCATCCAAATTTGAAACCTCACTCCTTTGTTCCACCATGATCCCTGCAGGTGATTCTGATTGATGCCCTCACAGAAGACAATGAGGATTCTTTTAAGACTGTCACCCGTAGTTGTCTCTGAGGCTCCTTCAGGATAGGAAATAAATCGACTAGCAGAAAAATCAAAAGCTTGTTACAGGAACTGCCTTTATATCTCTCAATAATGACTGTCCTAGTCACTAAGCAGGCCCTAATGTTCATCAAATATGTCCATGGAAGATGGAGAATGCTAAAGCATGATTCAAGTGAAATCTGATACTTTCCAAATTTATAGAGAACACGTCCTACGAAGTAAGTCACAAGTTCTACAACTTTGTAAATGACACAGAAAGTTCAGACAACGTTCCCACAAAAAAAGATTCTATTTTATAGCTTCTTTTTATTATCAAGGATCTCAACTCATTAAATAACTTTATTCTTGTTTGGCTTTATCATAGCATACATTTAAATGTTAAGTTGAGAAAGAAATATTGTCTCCTGTTCACCACATAATCCTTGCTCTCAATGTGGCTTGATTTTTTTGTTCATTTATTTAATAGCTGTCCAGAGTACTGAGTATCCTATGCTAGTACTGAGCAGCATGTGCCAGTGCTGTGCTACATGCTGGCCATATGGTAGGGATTACTATAGACAAGAGTTTGCCCACTGAAAGTAACTTTCACGAGAAAAGAAAGACAAAGCCAAGAAAGTAGACTTAAAGCAACTTAAGAAAGTAATTATGCCTTTGAACGTGCTATGAAGGAGAAAAACAAAAGGCAGACTAAAGAACAATAAATTAGAGATGGCAGCAGATGCAGTCTAGAGAGGCCTTATTTAAGGTGAGCCCTTACGGAGCACAGATAGTCCTGTTAACAATTAGGGGAAGGTCATACTGTGGGCTTTATAAAAGCTTAGTATGCTGAAGGAAATAAAGGAACTAAGAGTGGCTGAAACTTAATGATCGAGGGCAGAATGAAGGGGAATGATTTTTAAGAAAGAAATTAAGACCAAATGAGCAAGACCTTATTATTTCAAAACTGGATTTCATTCCAAGTGCAGTTGGGAACCTACTGAAAGGTGGGCAGAGGAATGATATAATTGATTTAGCTAATATGACTCACTTTCATTACTGTGGGGAACCCCAAGTGGAGAGAGCCAAGTGTGGAAGGAAGGATGGTACAAGTTAGGAAGTTATACTGCATTTGATTGGTTGTAGTACAACTGTGACCTGGACTAGAGGTTGTCATGGAAATGGAGGCAGTGCAAACACTGGACATAAGGCTTGACAATCTTTGTAGAATTCGCTGAAGAGCTGAAAGCAGAAGTGGTAAAAGAAAGACCCACAGATAGTTACTGAGTTTCTACCACGGAAAACAGACTGGATGGTGGTGCCAATTCCTGGGCAGATTTCCTGGGCCCTGCAGGATGGTGAAGGTTAGAGATTCAAGGCTCTGTTTTGGCCACTGACTCTGAGAACAGATGTCAAGTATGTGGTAAGATGTGCAAGTCACACTGAGGAAAAGTCTCAACTATTGAAGTGAATTCTTGAGGCATCAGTATTTTAGTAGTTTTATGACAAAAAAGAAAATTACAGATATTAAAAACAATAGGCTAGGACAGTACTCAAGGTCAAGTCCTGTGGAAGCCTAAATGTGGAGGCCACGTGGAAGGTGAAGCTCTAAGAGGATCTGAGGTGCAACACTGTGAAGCAGGAAGAAAAGAACATTATCCTTGGAGTCAAGGGTAGGAGCCATCAATTACAAACTGCAAAACAGTATTTACCAGCTTCAGAGATGTGTTAATATACTCAGAAATCTCTACAGAAGACAAAAACACTCTAAATATCACAGTCATTCAACCATTCATTCAATGTCAAATATGAAAATCCAACTGTAGAAATATCCTTTTCATTCCATATACTTTCTATAATCCATGTGCTTTAAATTCACTTGTAGGGAAGTTAAAGTAATCAGAAGGACTGATATTAAAGCCGATCTATGTTCATTCATTCTGATGTTCTTAAGAGAAGAAAGATTTTAGGGCAAAAGTACAACAATTTAATCTGTAATTCTAGAGTTGTGGATAACTGTCTTTACCAGAGGCCTAAAATAACTTGCAGCTGTAACACAGATTCTGCTCTCAGAACACAGCCCAACAGAGGCTTCATTTTCTCAGTGTAACTGCTTTATCTTGGCTCGGATAACCAAAACATAATATACCTTAAGTTCATTGTGGAAGATTAGTCGGCAGTGAAAGTCCTCAGTGGAAGATGGTCTGGAGTATAGCAGAAGGGACTGTCACATGATCAGGTCACCTGCTGGCACAGGAAGGGCCTCAGCTGTGGAAGTCCCATTTGCTCCACCCCCACACCCACCCCCATCCCCACATGAGCCTGCAAGGTCCTGGGATCTAGGACAGCATCTTACACATCCTGGCTTTCCTTTCTAGAAAGTAATCCAGGGCACACTGCTCAGGACAAAACTAGGGCTTAACAAAATACACAACAAATGAAGTCATTTTAGTCCTGGATTTGTGAAGAAATGAAGAAGCACAACTGGAGAATTCTGAAGAGGACAAGTAATGGAGAGGAGCAGCCATAAATGATTTTGAAACAAATTAACAATGAAAAACATGGTACTGGCGCACAAACCCAGACGCTGATGTAACAAAACGTGAAGTCCAAAATGTACCTGATACACTGGGAATTTCATAATATCATAAAGGTAGACTCTATTTGTGGCAAAAATACAGTCTACTGAAAAATGATTTGGAGGCAACTCACTCAGTAGCCCATCTCAAGAAAAATAAATGTAAACCCAGACCTTATACCCAACACACTTAGAAAAATGCCAAGCAAATGAAAGATCTGTGGAAATACATGAAAATGACCTCACTAACATATTAAAAGAAATCAGGTAAGATTCTTTTGTGTAATCTGAGTTACTTTAACTTTGATACATATCTCAGCCTTAAAAAAACTGATACATTTGACTCCATTGAGCTTTTGTTTTCTGTACCTGGTCCAAACCACAATAAATAGAGCAAAATACAAACAACAAACTATGGAGGAAATGTTCCTAACTCCTATCAAGAAGGACTAGTTTCTGTAATACAAGAAAGTTCCAGCACATTCTCAAGAATCTAGCACTGCAACAGAAAATGAACAAAAGATATAAACACTGAGTTATGGCAATGAAAACAAAAATTATTTACACACACGCACACACACAAATTATTGCAGGTGGAGATGCAAAACGGTCCAACCCTGGGGAGGGCAATTCATCAGGTTATAAATATACATCTCTGGTCATGCAATTCTATGCCCCTTGAATGGAATTCCTTATGTCAGTACATTTGCAGGCGTGATAAATAGTCAACATATATAATTTCTTGTTGCAGCATCACTTCTATATTAGCAAAATATTAAATAAGCAGAATAATATATGGGGAAATGGGCTAAAGAAATAATGGATATCCCCAAAATGGAATAATACGGCACTGAAAAATGTATGAGTGAGAAACTTATGATATTTTATTAGTCTAGTAAATAAAGTAATGTATATGCTACTACCGTGCAGCTTTATTACAAGGGAAAATACGCATTTGTGTGTTGTGTGCATAAAAGACCACTGAAAGAAGTCTGTAGAAATTAATGATGAGGGCCACTTAGGGGAGACTGGAACTGGAAATAGGAGGTTGTCATTTAAATAATCCTTAACCCTTGCTATTTTGGAATCATGTGAATAAATTAATAATAAAAACATTAAAAGGAGAATTAGGAAGAATAAGAATGAATGAATGAGACACTGAAATGTTACCTAACAAAGAGTCTACATGTGCAAAACTAGATGGTCGTAACTGATGTCATGAATGACAGCACAGTGTATCAAACCCATAAATCCAATTTACAGCTAAACTGTTCTGCTTACCATGGCAAAACCTTGACCATTACACTACAAAACTATTTTCAACAGCATGAACAAAGTAAATAAGATTTCTTGGTTAACCTTTAAGCCAATATTCAATAAAACCAAGCTCTTTTTTTTTTAAATTCACTTAATGAATGCTTTTACCGCTAAGGTTCTGTGGACGCAAAGATTACAAAGTCTCTTGGAGTTTTATGAGAAACAGAAATCACTTAGATTTACATGTACAAGTGTACCAGTGAAAATGCCTTCATAGGAATGACAACGTGGAAATTCAGAGTGTCAGAGGAAGCCTCATCACAGAACAGTTACATGGTGCCTACCACCTTCTACAAAGGCTGCCTGGGATCTCCAGGGAACTCATTACTACGAACTTTCAAATTTAATTTTAGTACACTTCAGAGGTGATGACCCCAAGCAAAACTGCATAGTGATGGTATTCACCCCAAAAGAAGAGCCCTACCCCTTTCTTAGAAAATAGGTTCTAGATGAAATAGAGATAAAACCCCACTACAGTGGCAAGGTGGATAATGAAGAGTTCTTTACTGAGCCGTTGCCAATCAAAGAAAAAACATGACAGAAGAGGGGAGTTCCTCAATGGTCTGAACTGACCCTCAGTTCAGAACCACAAAAGGGTGGAGAGAGGGGCACAGAAACTGTTTAGAATTCACCCATCCTGAGCAAAATTCAGAAGGAGAAAACCTGATGTTTGTCACCCCCTCACCAACCATCCTGTGGCCTTTCCTCTGTTTTGTCACTTTGTGGTATCCTGAATTTTTTCTGCATCCAAGCAGAAAGATTTGAAAGCTACTGCAGTAAAGTGTTCATTGCTGAAATGCCAACTTCTCCCTGGAAGAAGAGTTAAGAGAAAAAGAAAACTTTCTGGAGTGCAGGATACCAAGGGCAGATCCTAAATACACTACAAAGCTGATATACAGCTTTAAGAGGTCATTTAAACTTTGCTGACTTTATCTCCATTACCTATAAAATGAAGATAATGTTATTTTCTGTCCCTAAAGGTAGTTGTAATAATGAAACGAACACACAGTTCCTGTTGTGGGCAATACTGGAAAGTGGCCAATTCAACACCATTTCCACTCTTCTTTCCTGCCCATCTCCACTACTAAAATGTCTACTTTCCCAGACTGTATATTACTGTGTGATATGGTTCTGACCTAAAGTTATAAGCAAAAGGTCACTAGATGGTTTAGTAGAATGTCTGTTTTTTAATAAAAATTACAGACATTGTTGACATGCCCCTCTTCCTTTCCTTCCTTCAGCCCTAAATAAAATAGACACCTAGATCAGCAGCAAGCATCATGTGACCATGAGAAAAAGTTCAAAAGAAGTGTAGTAATGCCAGCCTTAACATCTTCAGCCACTGAGCCAGAAGCCACCTACACTATTTGTTGAAGCCACTTTTAGCTGTTATTTTTTTGTTATTTAAGCAGTTGAAAAATATGCCTATAATTTATTAAATACTATATAAAGCTCTATAAATGATAAAGAATACTTATTAACTAAAATAATTTATGGGGGGAGCAGATGATATTCACAAGGAATGCATCTCAATACTGGAATTTAAAGTATGATATTGTGTGGTAGAGTTTTGTTCATGCCATCTAAGGATCAGCCAACCACCCTGAATATCTGTTAGTGTGACTCACAGGAAACACACACACATTTTGGGGCAGAGAAGCCTGGATTTAACACCAGTCTTAACCACTTACTAGCTGAACGGTTTGCAGCAATAATCACTCTAAACTTCGGTCTACCTATAAAAAAACCCATGAAGAAGAAATAGTATTCCATGGACCCTCAAAAAGGGTAGGTCCATGAGTTAAATGATAACTTACTATGTGAAAGTGGGAAAATTAGCCATGGAAGAGGAGGAAGGGAAGTTGCTAAGAAATGACAAAATCAAATCAGTTTGTAATACTTTTGAAAGAAGACTTATCATTTGCTAAAACAGAGTTTCTGAGATTTTCCTCCTCTGACTTAGATAGGAACACTGTCTACAGACCCAGTCTTAGAATTATCTACTTGGACCCTGTGTCATTTAAGGTTATTGCAAATTCATGTTCCACTGCTTTTAGGTCCTACTTAAAATCTTAACCCCTTTCACACAGCTTTTCGCAACTGGGTCCACAATTCCTGTGTCTCATTCAGGCATTTTACACATAGTGATGTATTATTGAGTAGTTATTCTCACAACTCTTTGGAACTTATGCAAGTTGTCTCTAAACAGTACTTTTAATCTTCTCTAGAAAGACAGACTAATCACCTTCACCACTTCCCCCATCTTCGGTTCTCTCAACTGAATCGGTAGCACACAAAGCACTGGAGTATATGGCTTATGAGCCTGCACCCTAGAATCTAGAGTCAAGCCCATCTAGGTGTGATTTTGACATGGCACAATTGATTAGCTCTGTGACCCTAGCTAGTTACTAAACTTTCTGACCCTCAATGTCATCATTGGAGAATCTCTCTCACATGACTGAAAGAGAAAGGATTGACACAGTGCTCAACAAATGTCAGTTTCTTTCATAATCACTCACTTCAGTACTACATCAGGTTGGTTTCCAGTAAGTATTATCTTAATTAACCAAACGTAGAATAGGAAGATAAAGACACAGAGACCAATGTCACTGAGTGTAGCCATTGGAACAAGTGAAAATCAAGATTAAAGGCAATGAGCAACTCAGTGGAAGGGAAGTTGATGAAAACGGAACACAACTCACAGATTTGAGCATTTTCACAGAGTGCAGTTGTTGGGGTCCAGGGCACAGAGTCCTACAGAAGCTCCCTTCCCAACCGGAGGCACAAGTGACACCAGCATGCCCCACAACTCTGGGAGTTGTTTCCCTTAGTATCTGTCCCAGGGCTGGGTTTGCTGTAAATCTTAGCCTCAGGAAGGAAGCACATTCTTGCTAATTCTTCACTGGCGTGATAAATTTTCGATAAATATTGGTAAGCATCTCCAAGTCATTTTTGGAAGTAGATGAAGGATAAGTCATAAGTAAGCCTAGAAAGTCTCAAAGCCCTCGTTAAGTAAGGCCAGACTAATTGGATTCCCAAACTTTAATTTCAAATGATAAAAACTATACATTTTCATTGCAAGCATTCTAGTAATACTGCCACACTAGCTAAGATGTATTATCATTACTTGAGTTCTTTTAAGTACTTAAGAAGCTATCTAAAGGCCAGTTCACATTTATTAGCACATCTGCCCTCAGAAGATTCTAATGAAAGCACAGCAACTGAAAGAATCTCATCATGGTTACCACATGAATTAGTGAGCAAAGTTCAGGTCTTCCAGCATTTATATCATTTGATGGTGACATCAAGTAGCACTAAAAAGGCAGAGGAAACTCAAACATTTATAAAGCAAACAAATGCTTACCCACTAATTTACATTTTGATTTGTACAATGTCACATCCAACTCCCTGATGCTCTCAGACACCACCTCCTGCTTCTGTAGCAGAGGCAAATATTGAAATAAATTTGTAGATGACATTCAATGTCCTGGGGGAACAATTAGACCACATCCTAAGTTAGGCTTTCTCCAAGTTAGAGCTTCTTTATACTGGTAACATTTTTTAACTTTCATTGTATAGAATCTCACTGTCCACACACTATCTGAGCTGAAATGTGAAAGCTGTTTGTAAAGTGGGTTTAAGTTGCCACATGAAGACTGCCAGGAACTTCTCCACCCCATATGTGGATCACTTCATAGCAAACACACAACAATTCAAGAAGGTGTATGCCATTATTAGCCTCGTTTTAGAGATGAGGAAACTGAGGCTCAGTGTTTAAGGAACTGACCTGGGTTATATGGTGCAGGACTCGGAAGTGAACCAACTACGCTGGCTGCACAGCCATGTCTACAGTAAGTAGATAGCTACTCATCACATAATTGACCAGGCAGGAAACAAAGAGATGGATGTCAGTGACATTATAGATACTATATAGTATCTAGTTTGGTTATCTAGGGCTTTAAGCTTTCAGCAAAGGAGAAACAAAAATATGCAATGGAGAAGGAACAGCAGATTGAAGGAAGAGAGTTATTACATCTAGTAAATCAATTACAGCAGAAAATATTGACAGAGAGAAAACACACACACACGGGCACATTCACACACACTCAATAAAAAACTGACACAGGTCTCCAAACCCCACTAGAGTCGTAACTCAATTTAATGAAGAACCCACACAATCTTCCATTCCTCAGCCACCAAAGAACAGCACTGTTGATACACAATGCAAAAACTACTCTTTCAAACAATAGCTCAGACCTCAACAAAAACCATGAGGTTTAACCGACGCTTTTTGGAGGCAGGAGCAGAGATGGGTAGAATTATATACCTATGTCTAAATTTTAGAAATATTCCTATCAAGATTGTTAAAATAAATATGGATATGGAATAATTGTAATATGTAAACTATTTTTAAAAATAACAGTCAGTCTGAAAGTCTATGCAGAAGTAAATTAGCTTTCAGGGAGAGAAGGTGAAAGACATTTTCAACACACAAAGATGGAGAAGAGAAGTGACTGCTAACGTATGTGCTGTAGCAAGATGCAAATAAATCAGAGGGAAAGAGCCAGATGAACAAGGAAATATGCTAGGAAGCTTATAAATAGTCATAATGACTAATTCGGTGGAGGGTGAAAAGCAAGATATAGGGCTGGGGTCATAGTTCAACTGGTAGAACACTTGCCTACAAGCCCAAGGCCCTGAGTTCAAACCCCAGCATCAAAAAAAAAAAAAAAACAAAGCAAAACAAAAAGCAAGGTGCAAAATACAGACAGAGGGGGAAAAAGGAAATAACAATGAAGGCCTTCAAGGTTTGTCATCTTATACCAAAGGACACAAATCCTAATTAAAGTCTTGTCAAATGCACGTTTGCCAAAAATGTAATCACTAAAAGTTTGCCAAAAATGTAATCACTAAAAGGGATACAAATTGTATATCATCTAAACCGCTACACAATGAAAGGAATTTTGAGAAGAAAAAAAATCTTTACATATCCAAAATGAGGAAAAAATAAGACAGAAGTAGTGAAAAAAAGTTATAAACTCAAAATAATATCAGAAAGAGGTACAAAAATAAAAGCAGCCATAAAAATGTAAATGAACTAAAGTTCTCATCCAAAATATAATGTTGAGTGAAAAATAAGCAAGTTGTAAAGGAATAGGCACAGCACAGCATTGACATGAAGTTAAAAGGACACATATTTGCATTGTTTGCAAATACAATTGCATTTGTGAATATATAAAACTGTGGACCAGACGGATACACACAAATTTCTTAATGACAGCTACCTCTACAGAAAGAGGAAGGTTAATGAGATTCGGAAGAAAATGAAGGTTATTTCAATGTTAGCTGCAATGTTCTTTTTCTCCTCTGATAAATAAAACCTAAGGGTGGGGAGAAATGAAAACCCTTTACTGCTACAGGCAAGAACCCTCCAATAGGCTTGGAGGGAGAACACTTCTGAAATGTCAGGGGGGCGTCTCACTCAATCTCGCTCCCAGCCATGGGCTGTTGGGTCTTTCTTCTTTCCTTTCTCATGTACAACAAAAAGGCTCTGTTGGAGCTGCAGCCAGTGAAGAAGCTGTGGGAGAAGAAACCACCAGAATGATTCTTCAAGCTCACTGGGAACACATCCCAGAAGCGTGTGATACAAGGGGCCAAAGTCTCAGAACAAATCACAAGTAATTTTTTTTAGCTGTTTTTAAATTTTTTTCCTAAATTAAGCCTTCAAGATTAGTTAGAATGGAGCATTATGAAACATATTAAGCCAGTTCAATGTCAGTGAAGGTTAAGCAAAAATGTACTCAATTATAGCTTAGTGTCAATTCCCAAAACTGCCTTTTTAAAACATTTTCATTTACTATTTAATGACCGCCATGAGTTGCTATATTAATAGTTACTTCCTTGATTTGAAAACAACAGGACAAAATACTCATTAAGTGACAAGTCTGTCAGGACCAGAAATGCCTGTAATTAAATCCAAATCATGGGACTAGCTGTGAATCCACAATACAGTAGGCCCAGTGGGTCAGGGCTGATATTGGTGATTTTTAATAAATATTACCAATTTGTATTCTTTGGATTCAAAAATCAGAAAAAAATATTCTTTCTCGGTGTTCCATTAATGTGAAAAAATTTGGAAGGGCCACAAAGAAGTTTGGTTTTCTCTAGATTATACACGAGGCTCCATTTTTCTACCTTAACACAATAAGGAATGACAGACTTAGGAAGTATTTCATGACTGCAAAGTCGCCTAACATAAAAGTGCTGAATCCTAAAGGTGGGATGCAGGAGAAAGGGTGGTAGAGGAAGATAATCTGTCTAAAAGAAGAGCCATAAGTCTTACTGATAAATCGGTCATAATAAACAGAATCCAGGACCTACTCAACGCTAGAAGAACTGGAACAGATGGAAGATGTTTACTGACATTTTAATCAACTACTTCTTGCCTCACTTGTCCTTTCTTATGTCCCACAGGCATTTATACTAGGGTCACATAGCTTAAGAGTGGAAGAAATAAATCTAGCCTCAATCTTTCAGATGGCAGTAATTTTTTAAATCCAATTTCTTTTGACCTCATTAAATTCAAACCCAAGGCTGCTGTCAAAAAACAGTAGGATTTGAGCATACATCATTTTCATATTGGTCAATACTCTACAGAAGTCCAAGGGAAAATTAAAGAAAGAAAACCAGTTTACTTACATATTCTTACAGTCCAAAGTTTGGAAAAGTAAAAGACTGGATTTGTCTATTATAAATAAAAATTCAATCAAATTTAACTGAATGATCATTTTGAGCCTATATCATATGCCAGAAACCCTAAATGGTCCATGACATCAAAGTACTCACAATGTAGGGGAGAAAAACCTTTGTAAACCAACAAGCAAATTCCACGCAAAAGAATTCCATCACTCTCAAGCAGTGTGATTTGGGCCAAGTCACTTCTCTGTGTGTCACTGTCTTCAGTAAGATGCTAATACCTATTTGACTAAGCTGTACTTTGATTGTAAGATAAACAAGGCATAGCACTTAGCATGAAAGCGCTAAACACGTATTACCCATATGCATCACTGTCACCATTTATTACGTTACATCAGCATCATTATTAAGTCTAGACACTAATAAAGAAGAAGGATAACTATGTCAGCCTGTGGAGTCAGAAAAAGCTTGCCAGAGAGGGGCCCTTGAGTTGAGTTGGAAGGCAAGTGAGTCAATGTTGTATATTCCAAGTTAAAGGTGCAGCCTGCACAAGGATCCAGAGAGTTCAAAGAACAGCACAGCTATGGTTCTCCAAGCAGGGAAAGATGGTTCCAATAATGTGTGTGTCAATGAAAGATGAGGCCTAAGAAATGGAAGTAATGACATCATGAAGATCTTAAGGATAGGCCACAAAAAGGGACTTACCTTTTCTTCCACTGAATTGAATGCTACAGGCACTGAAGAGGACTTCCATGGCTGATGTCAGTGACAAATTATGTTGGTTATGCATTTGTAAGTTTCAAATATGTGACAGTATAACAAAAAGTTAAGGTTTTAGTAACCAGGTACTAACTAATGTTTGATGCCATGAAGGAAGGGAGAAAGCAAATGGGAAGAAAGAAGAGGGAATAGGAAAAAAGAGGAAGCTGGAAGAAAATGAAGGAAGAAAGCACAGATAGGAAGGAGAGAGACTGATGCTTGACAAATAGGTTAATACGTTTGTGTACCCTAGATGTTAAACGAGCATTTCACCACCCCAAATCCATTACATATTAAACTTTTTAGAAAAACATCTTTTATAAAAACAACTTTTTAATGAATGTTTTACAAAAAAGTTTTATAAAACATTTTTTATAAAAACAACTTTTTAATGAATGTTTTACAAAAAAGTTTTATAAAACATTTTATAAAAATTTTAAATATTTAAATTTGGACAACGGCAGATGTGTGTATGTAGAAAAAGCATAATTAAGACCATTTCCTTCATGATTAATTTTATTAAGCACCTTCTTCATTTAAAGATTCATAATATTTTTTTGCACAGAGAAGTAAAAATACACTATATATTTAAGATGGTAGAAAAGGGTCAGGTATGGTGGTACATGCCTGCAATCCCAGCACTTCGAAGGCAAAGGCAAGAGGATTGTGAGTGCAAGGTCAGCCTATGCTACATAGAGACCCTGTCTCAAAAAAAAGGGGGTAGGGATATAGCTCAGTGATAGAGTGCTTGCCTAGCATACACAAAGCCCTGAGCTTGATCTCCAACACCACAAAAAATAAGTAAGAAAAGGGATGGCAAATAGGTGTCATGGAGGCTACTTGCTACCTCCTTCTATACTCACTGCAGACACGACTAATTAATCAGTCAAGTCATTTCCAGTACAGCTTTTCTGCAGCCCAAAGAATCACTCTCAGTACTGTGCTCCAGAATACATTCAATCATTCTAGAGGAGAGATGTCAAGTGATGGTCAAGAGAAAACTTACTGGCCATGTGCAACTAAAGCAATATATTTAATATCAGGTCAGAGATTAGCGCTCTTACCCTAGACTACCACTGGACTGCCATTTAGTGAGCTGGGTTTACGGCTATACTAAAGTGTGTCAGAGGAAAAGCTGTCAGACCTGAACTAGGGAGTTAGATGGGCACTCCGAAGCGGAGCACAGTTATGGTACAGACTTAGATACATGCAGATTTTATCACAGTCATCAGCATTCTTTCCTATCCTCTACTTCACTTTCATGGATAATTGAGTACTGGCTTCTGTCCCATCACTGTGCCTCTTTCTCACAATCCCTAGAGAAAGATGAAAAAGACTAAATAAGACATATTTTATGGAACACTTAATTATGGATAAAGATTGTTCTACCACAGTCTCCTTGAATCTACTATGGTGAACCAAAGATAACGGTGTATAAAATTCAGAGGAAACTATCTCCCTCATCTACATTAAAAGAAACCAAATGTCAAACACTGTAAGTTTTCAAGATGTGTCTACTTTATTTCTTTATTACAAAAGTGGAAAACAGTGCTACCTTTCTCATACATTCCAGATAAAATCACACCTATCAGAAAGGTCCTGTTGGAAAAAGGAAAAACCTTTGAAGTCAGAGATCTGAAGATCTGAATTTGATTCTTAGCTAAATAAGAATTAGAATTTTGACCAAAAGAGATAATGTGTGTTATGGATGTAACACAATGCTTACTCACAAAAGGTTCTCAACATGTGTTAGTTATTTTGACATATATTAGTTATGTTACCTTTCCAAGGAATAGCTACAAAGCATGAAGCTAACAAATCCAGATGTCTCTTATACTGAATGACAATTTCCTACATTATTTATAGTGGTGGTTTTCTGCCCCTATGATATATCAAAAGCATAAGGTGGGATATTAAGTTTTCCAACAATGTCTTTGATTTGCCTCAGTTTTCCTTCTCAGATTTACCCTCAGTCAATCCTTCAGCATATTCCTTAAGGAATATCACTCTTCTGTCATTATTACCTTTGTCACTACATATAGAAACTTACCACATATTATGTAAATGAGAGAGCAAGAAGAAAACACAGATTCTACATATACAGACCCTATTGTTAGCAAGAAGGTGAAATTCAAGAGAACAGGAAGACTAAGAAAAACCTATATAAACCCCTCCAACAATTGTATAAAACCTGCCTAAAATGTTCTTCCATTAAAGGTCACAAACTGATTAAGTTATTATAGCTTAACACCTGGGCAAATTGGAAAACTCCTTTCTAAGGTACTCATTTGTTCTATTTAACCTCATCTGCTACACTCAAGAAGGTTCATACATGAATGACAAATTTGCTCAAAGGATCTTATAAACTAGGGACATGATACTAAACACAAACAGCTCAGGGAAAATTTCTGAGCATGAACAGGCCCAATCACATGGATTTAACTGGAGCAAGCTTCTAATCTTTGGAGTGGCCAATTTCCAGGGGTAGACATCTGACCAGAGTCAGAGGGACAAAATGCCATGCAGCTGTTTGTTTTGTGGTAAACAACTACACAAGTGGGCAAGAGGAACAAAGACAAAAAGGACACAGTGTCCTGGGTGGGTTTCTCCATCAGATTTCTTACTCTGTTTCTAACATCCCAAGAAGGTGACATCCATGTCAAATGTTTCAAAGTGGTTACTTGGGCCTCCTAATGTGATCACACAGCCAACATGTGAACATTTAGCAACACGAAAGAATTGCTACTTTCCCCAGTGAAGGAATAATCTCATGCAGATACCTATACATTGATCACCAACGACTTGGGCTTAGGTGGGAGCATATCAGTTATAAATATGCATTTAGTGAACCTGTCCAATGGCTGAATGGCATAGAAAGAATCCCAGGCATCAGCTAACCTGAGAACTAGAAGTTATGCAGCCAGAGATAGTCACCTTTAAGACTAACAGAAAAAACTGGGAGACCACATAGCCATGGAAGGCAAGGGCTGCACTGCAGGACAATTAAAAAAAAAAAAAAAAAAAAACGTGTGCCATGGTCTTTTAAGTTGCTAACCACTGTGTAACCATTTTCAAAACCTGTTTCTGAATTGCGATTAAAATATAGGGAAAAGCTAGATGGTATAGGAGGCTCACTCCTCTAATCCGACCTACTTGGAAGGCTGACATCAGGAAGATCATGGTTCTAGGACAGCATAGGCGAAAAAGTTTGCAAGACCCCACCTGAATGGAAAAAAGCTTGGCATGGTGGCATGCATTTGTCATCCCAGTGATGGCAAAAAGCATAAATAGGAAGATCACAGTCTAGGCTGGTCTGGCAAAAACACAAGACCCTATCTCCAAAATAACCAGAGCAAAAAGAACTGAAGGTATGACTCAAGTGGTAGAGTGCCTACTTAGCAAATGAAAAGCAATTAGATAGATAGATAGACAGACAGACAGACAAGATGGGTAGGTGGATGGATGGATGGATGGATGAGTGGATGAATGGATGCATGAATGGATGAATGGATGGAGAGGGAAAGAGAGAGAGAGAGAAAATACAAACAGGAGAGAACATTACGTTCCTGGCTCACTTCTTCATAGGATAACAGTCTGTTATTCTCTTGCAAGTACAACTGTCCAGAAGATCATGGTATCTATCCAGGTTAAAAAGGAAAACAAGCCATCAACAGATAGGTAAGCCTCTCCCTCACCCAAACACTCACTGTCCAGCACTGTCCTGGTACTGTCGGGAGAGGAAGTGAGTGACAGAATAGGACAAACTCATGAACTATTTTCTTAGCCAGTTTAGTTCCATAACAGCACTGGATGCAGAAACCAATGGTACAGCTTATGGTGCAGCTTGGGGGTCAAGAGGATACATACAGTAAGCTTGCCTTATTCATGGATTTATTACAAGTGGTTTTAACCAAGTACAGTCAAAGAAAATCAAAAGAAATTTCAAAAACAAAAAAAAATTTAAATATAAATACCTGCATGCTCATTCTGCAGCTCAGTTGATATCGGTCCCTTGTTATTGTCAGTTGTGTTTAAATTGTGGTGCAAAAATCTTCTGAGTATTTCCCTGTGCTTAATTGGGTCAAAATTTGCCTCCCAAAAGGCAAATACTGCCCAAAAAGCAAGGT
Organism: Castor canadensis; assembly: GCF_047511655.1. Lineage (NCBI taxonomy): Eukaryota > Metazoa > Chordata > Mammalia > Rodentia > Castoridae > Castor > Castor canadensis. The sequence continues at coordinate 46,712,412 of NC_133401.1, read as the reverse complement.
AAAAGTGAATTGCTTAATTGAAGTGATAACATGGAAATTTGAGATGTGTTGAAAGGAGGCCTGTGCTTAGTGGAAGTTGGGTAGAGCTACAGGAAAAATGACTCAAGCATCTGCAGTACAGCACTGAACTCCAGGCAACCTGAGCATGTGTGGGTTTTTTTCTCAATGGTAGTCATCTTGGAACCAAATACCTGTAGACACCAAGGGTCTACTGTAATTATCCTTCAAAAAGCACAGCCTATCTTCAAAAAAAAAAATTTACCGAAGGAAGTTTAAACACTCAATTATACAGGATCAGTAACAAATGCAAAGTTGTTCAGGAAAGGAAGAGAATAAAGTGTCTCAAATCACAGAAGAGGTGGTGTTTTGAGATGTGCTGGGAAAGTCAAAGGGTATTTCATCAACTTCAAGAAGTTAAGGAGGAAGACAGTAGGAGATACCATTATTGCAGGGAGGAGTCCCAAGGTGGAGGCCTCCTCTTCTTGTTACATCAGCAGAAACATCTAAAGCTCACTGTCACCTGTTAGACCCCTTGATTTCCATGCCCTTCTGACATCACCCACATTTCACAGTCACTGCACCACTGCATCTGGACAGATTCGTTTTTCTGTTTCTTTCACCTATATCTTGTATCTAAACTAGAAAATTGCCTCTTCTGATACAACTACAAAGAACAGAACAAATGCACAGCTATAATTTCATTCAATTATATCTGACTATCCTTTCACTCATTTTAACAATTTAAAGCCAAGTTAAAACTCTAATAGTTTTGAAAGTTACATCTCTTTAATGAGACCAAACATTATGACAGAAACATGCAAGAGTAGAAAGAGTTTATGCTAAGAAAATGCACATTAAGTTATTATTAGTGTATTAGGTTGCCATACCACCACCTATAAGCTAAATTATTTTTACACACATCTTCAACCAGTCTGTGGTAAACTGAGGAGGAATGGTACTTCAGTTTACCAAAGGAACCACAGGACTGTTTACATGATTACTACACAACAGTATGCAGGGACCTTGGAGGGAGCCATTTCATAGCTGTTCATGCACAGCTCAGCCCTGGAAATGCACAGCAGAATCAAATGTGACACCTGTCCTCAGGGAGCCAACAAGTGAGACGGAGACAAAAATCTGATAAATGCTATTATGAGAATGGTTCTGTTAGTGGGGCCCTGAAGGCCACATGTTGTACCAGACACTTCACTCATCTTTCCTATGCCAATTGTCCCCCAAGCCCTGAATGTACTCCTAACAAAACCTTTCAACGGCTCACCCTGTTACACAGGAGACACAAGAAGCACAGTGGTCATGAGTAATGATAAAAATGACAGTGCTAGTGCTAGAGTTGGAGTAACTTCCATGTGTCCATCACTGATAGCATCATGAAAGAGGCCCTATTACCCCAGTTTTACAGATGAGAAACTAAACCTCAGAAATGTCAAGATTGTCAGAAGTGCTGGTGAGAAGTTAGGAGACAGGAGTTTGAACCATGTTCCATTTTGCATTGATGCTCTTTGGCTCTGAAAAACTGCATGGGCAGCTAAGATTTTGTTCTGATTTTTTTAGGAAGGTAGCTAAATCATGGTGAATGGTGGGGTTAGGCAGAGACAGCTTCCTGAAAGAGATAATTCTTGAGATGAATTTTCATGCATCAGCAGGATGTGGGAAATAAAGGAGGAAAAACACTCCAGACCTAAAGTCAGTGAAAAGTGATATCCTTTGGAAACTCCAAATAATTCAGTATTGCTATCATAGAAGTGGTGTGTTTGGGGGAGAAGAAAAGAGATGAAAGGCACTGACAGCTAGACAGGAGCCAGGTCATGAGAGGAATTCACATTTTGGGCTGTCTCCCTGAAACAACAGAGAGCCAGGGAATCATTTTAAAATTGTTGTGATGACATAGGGTTTATGTACTTGCAGCAGATGTACTTGCAGCAGCAGGAAGGACAGACTTCCAGAAAGAGGTAAGGGAAGGGACAGAGCAACCGAGGTAGAAGCACAGAGACCACATTAACACATGTGAAAACGATAAGGGCAACAACCAAGACGGAAATCCCAAAGGTTATAGTTTTTCCTTATTATATATTAGAAAACTGCAGTACTAAAATCCGTATCATGGATATTGTTAAGATGAGACTAAAAGAAGTGAGTTGGTTTAAAGGCAAACACTAAGCTACCCCCAAAATAAAATACAGGTTGGGCATGATAGTTCAAGTCTATAACCCTACCTACTTGGGAGGCTGAGATTAGGAGAATGAAGTTCAAGGCCAACCTGGGCAAAAAGTTCAGGATACTTCATCTCAATCAATGGCTGGGTGAGGTGGTGTGTGCCTGTCATCCCAGTTATATGGGAAGAACAAATAAGAGGATCACAGTTCAGGCTGGCCTGAGCATACAGTGAGACCCTATCTCAAAAATAACCAAAGCAAAAGAAAGTGGGAAGAGAATGGCAGGATGGAGGCATAGCTCAAGTGGTAGAGCAGCTGCCTAGCAAGCAGCAGGCCCTGAGTTCAACACCTACAACTACGAAATATAGCTATATAAAAATGCAATACAATATACAATAATACATGATATGACATGAATAATACATGGTGCTATGCATAGTTTATATGGGTGTACATTTACACATTATACAGTTCATACACTATACCATACATATTAAAATATATGATATAGAGTATGCTATGTAATACAGTATAAATAATACAGATATAAAATACCCATTCATTATATATATAGCCTGTAGGAGGACCTGAGAAGAATCCAAGTCTGGAAACCAGAACAAAAGTGGTCATGTATTAGCAGAGGACAGAGGTAATAGCAAGAACTCTAAAAAGGAAGTCGCTGCAGGACAGAGTGACTATGCAAGGGGACGTAGGACAGGGAGATGAGGTAGGGGGACAGAAGAAAAGGAAGAGTACTCCCCAGGGCCCTGGCTGGAGAGTGGTCCTTCCTAAGAACAATACAGATCATGAGAAGGAAGCCTGGGGGAAGCGACAGGGTTGTCTGGGACATGGTGAGCTGGGAGCCTGTGAGACTTTCAGTGGAAGCTGCCTACAAGGCAGCTGAGTGTGGAAAAGGTTATCCACATGAGATATGCCTTCAATCTCTAGGAACAGAAGTAAGTAACGTACCTGAATTCCAGACCAAAAGGAAAAAAGTACCCTACTGCTTCCCACCTTAATTTATAATTTTTATGATGAAGTACAGAAAACAGTCAGGTATAAAATACCTTTTCTTCAAAATATAAACAAATGTACTCCAATTCCTGATTGAGGCAAGCCATACCACCAATGTCCTGAAACATTATAAACTATAACCTGAGGTGACCGGCTTTCCTAAGACTCAGTTACACAGTATCAGGGATCAGACAAGACCCATTTTTTTTCACCAACCTCCCTGAAAAGGACTCCAAACCCTAAGGCTCCACAAGCCTCTGCTTCAGACATTCTACTCAGGCTTCATGTTGAAAATCTAATTCACACATGCAATTCCACTCCTGGAAGCCTGGGAACTCAGCCACAGCAGAGGCAGGTTGCGTCCACCTGAACCTCTACCCACCAGACACCTTAGTGAGCAAACGTCACAACAAAGAGTAACACAGCTCTTGGTGCAAAGGCAGAAGAAACCCTTTGGGCCACATTTTTCCTTGCCTTTGTTGGACCATCCTCTTCTCTAACTCAGAGTTGGGTACTCTTATTTTTCTATAAAGGACCAGAGAATAAATACTTTTTATTTTTCCTGTTATTGAGTCAACGTAACTACTCAATTCTGCCACTGACAACAAAAATGCAGTAATACACTATGTCCATTAAATGTGCATGGCTGTGTGCCAATAAAACTTTACTGTTAGAAACAAGTAGGGCAGATTTACCCGGGGTGGGGGGCGGGGTGTGCTGTGGTGATTTGACCTATGAGCTGTGGTTTGCCAACTTCTGCTCTAACTAATCAAGTATTTGTCTTCTCTGTCCCATGTCCTTGCTTCTGGAACTTGGCTCAGCTCCCTCAAAACACAGGACATTAATACCCCCTATGCCACCATGAGAACTTCCTAGACCCTGGAGTGTGCTGAACTGCCAGGGCTATAATATTTGCTTAACAATAAATACGATGGAGGAATAAGAGGACTGAACCTCTACTGAGTACGTATTATGCACAGTTGTCATGCTAGGACCTTAAAAACACTGTCTCATAGAATCCTTGACACAATCTACCAAGAAGGACAATCAGCACTTTTCCAATCTAAAGATAAAGAAATGAGGCCAGAAGGGTTGACATTTTCTTTTCCTGGTCACACAGAGTAAACTCAAGCTCTAACTTAAATCTGTCTGGCTCCAAAGTCAAAGTCCCTCACTGCCCCCTGGGCTGCCCTCCAGAAGCACATAAGGCTATTCAGATATAAAGTGTCTATCTGGCCTTTCCTCCTACACTGTCTGCAGCTTAGACTTTCTGTGGCTACCCACACCCTGCTGGACAGCAACAGGCCCAGTCAGGTATCCTCTACTGCTGCCCAACAGAAGTCTTTAGCTTTTCCCAATGTCTATATATTCAACATAAATATTAGTACAATTAACAGATACAATCCACCATGACTGGAAACTGTTCTGTGACTGCCCATTTTCATCCAACGATGGTGAGCCACCCAAAGGTGTTTGAGATAATCAAGTACCCTCAACTAGTCCCTCAGGGTCAGAGGCAGATGGGGAATCCTAACATGGTGGTAGTCTCAAAACACAACATGTGTTTCCCTGGAATATTCCCAAATGAAAACAGGGCTGGGGAGGGAGCAGGATGAGTTATGTAAACACACAGCAGGTGCCCCAGAGAGCACTGTTCCTCCAAAAAAACCCTGGGCAAATTTAACATCAAGTCCATGAAATGGTTTTGAAAACCTGCTCTTTTATTTATTTATTTTTTTTACCAAGAAGAGTAGCTTTTTCACATATCATTCTACTTAAGAAAAATGTTTGAGCCCACTGGGTATGGATAGGTCAACGCTCATGCCAATAGAAGAGAGGGGATGTGAACCAATTCATAAAAATTCACATTCAGCCTGGGAATACAGCCAGTATGAATGCCACAAAGGTATATGAACCTATCATTTCCACACACAACCCAACTCCACCCCATTCTATTGCTTCTCATTTGCAGAACTTGTTCCCCATGGCAACACGTCACACGCTGGGTCTTGAAGATGAGCCTCCTTCTACCTCCTTCCCAGGGAGCATCTTGTGCTGGGCACCTGTGCTCTTGCACATGGTGCAGGGAAGGACACTTGCTGCTGGCTAAGTGCTGCAGAGCACAGGCCAGCCCACTGCCTGCTCTCTGCACAGGATGTTCTGACACAGGCTCTAGGGACTAAGTCCTAAACACATGTCCTCTTTCCCTCTGTGGATATTGTATAAAACTGCACTGAGACATAGTTGATAGATAAATTCTTTCTAAGTAGCTGCCTCCAAAGCAATCTGGGTACACAGAATCAGACAAAGCGAGACAGTAAACATGACAACCAGTGAGTGGCTGGATCTTCTGCCCTCAGTGCAGGATGCACCCAAGGGATGACTCACGAGACACAAGGCAGAACATGGTCAAAACTCAACCACTGCAAAGGATAGCAGTTGTCAAAAAGGATGATGAGACTGTGTAAAACCAATATAATAAAGAGAAAGGAGAAAACAATACAGAAGGGGGAGTCTTTTTTAAATGATATAAGAAAATCTATAAGAACTCATGAATACCAATTCAAAGAAATGGAAAAAAATAGCTTTCATCTGTGAATATGATGTGTTGTTGTTTGAAAAACAAGCATAATAGAGATTTTTCTTTATAAATTTTCAAAGTCATCTCAAACATATTCATTAAATATCCTCTTTGATATTGACATATGAGAATAGTAAAGTTCTTGACTAAAATACTAATGAGGAAGAAGCAAATTTTTAATTCAAAATATCGTCAACAGCAGCATTACCAACAGGTTCAAGCAATAAGCTACAGTTTAAACCAATATCACATATAACTAAGTTAATACACCTTTAGTACTTCTTAACTAAAAAGACAGATCATGATACTTCCTTTTTGACATAAGGACTTGTTCCAAGTATGGGATGATTTACCTATATGAAGCTTACCTATGGAAAGTTCCCAAAAGCCAAATGTTTCTGTCTTAAAATTTTATAGCTAATTTTGCAAAAATGAAATTAAGTTTTCAATCAATAGCTTTGCTTGGTAGAGATCTAGAAGTACTCAGTGCATCTTTGAAAAAGTATGAGATAACTGTTATAAATCCCATGGCCATCACTTTAATATAGCATTATATGCATACAACTGTAATTAAAAGCCTAGCATGTAAATTTTTTTGGCAGTACTGGGACTTGAACTGAGGACCTCACACTTGCTAGGCAGGTGCTCTACCACTTGAGCCACTCCACCTGCAATAAATGGCCCAATCATTATTATTCAGTATCTTAAATAATCTTTGACCTTAAAAATAAATCCAATGCTAGGATATAATTTCCATCAGCCATTCAGTATGAAATGAAATAGCTTAAGGATTAGTACTCATAAAAAACTTTAAACCTCATTACAACAGGCAAAAAAAAAAGTGCTATTCAAAGTCAAAAGCATGGCAGCATTCTGTATTGTTTCATGCTTTCTCCCAAAAATTCAGTATGTTTGTGTTAAAACTAATATGAAAATATTTGCTAAAATCTCACTGATACATAAAAGCTTCCTGAAGAAACACAAAAATCTTAGAAAGCAAACAAAGCCACATACCATATCCAAATAGTCAAATTACACTTGGAAACAACCCCATTTTAATACAGGATAGCCCTTATGAATAAATGCATAATTAGATTTTTTAAAAAGCTCAGAACATTGAAAAAAGCAAAGGAGAAATTATTTATGTAAAATTTTGCATGTTGGAACTTGTCTGCACGATCAAGTTCAAAGTTTGCAATGTCTCAATGAGTCCTATGAACTAAAAACCAAGTCCAAAGCTAAACCAACAATAAGAAATTGCTCCACACCAGAGACTGGCATGATAATAGACTCAGTGATGACTATTCAAAATGACACCAAAGAGAAGATTCCAGAAGATCCTTGATAAAAGGAAAACCAAGAACCCTTTGAGATATGTCAGTTCTTCCAGACCACTGTATCCAAGCACTATAGTTGGGATGGTGGCAATAATAAACAAAACTCTCACAAAAGGAAACCCAGGCAGGAAAAGAAAGCAGCAGCTCTTTATTTAAATAAGGAGGTAGAGCTACAGTGAATACCAACAGGGTGCTCCTAGGCACTAAGGTTTACACATTTGCCTCAGGCTGTTTTCTACCTCTGTCTCCTCCAGCAGAAGTTCAATGCCAGAATTTTCCATTATCCAAATTATTCCCTTTGCTTACTTTTCAGAGACCTTGCTTAACTCTTTTAAGTCACTCGGGTCCTCATTAGTGGTGAGGAGAGGTAGCGAGCTGTGAGGCCAGAAGGAGTTAAGGTAAGTCAGAAAGGGCCCTCTTCCAGTAGGAAATCACATCTGTGTTAATTTGTGGGGCAAAGTGGCCATTTTGTTGAAACCTATTAGCCATATAATCTTAGAATTTTAATAGTAATTACTGCTTGAAACCCAACCACCAAAATGATCTCTTCCTCCCTAAGAGAGACAGCTTTCTCACAGGAAGAAGCTAAACGAATTTTGAAAAACAAAACTGACTTTAACAGAGATTATAGTTTTCATTTAAAAATGTGTAAGGGGTATAGCTCAGTGGTAGAGCACTCACCTAGAATGCACAAAGCCTTGGGTTTGATCTGTAGCACCACCAAAAAGAAAAACAAAGAAGCAAGGAAGGATACACACGCACACACACCCCACACACAAAAGTTAATAAGAGCACTATTCAAATGCCTACCTTTTTTGTCTGTTCCTTCTCACAAATAAAAAAAAAAAGTATCACTATTTTTCAAACCCCAGGGTGGCTGGGTTCCAATTCCTCCTCTTCCACCCCAACAAACTCCAAAATTCCAAACAATAACCAGTTACCAATCCATAAATAAACCTGCCCACACTCCCAGGCAGCATTGTAGGTTCATGATGTGTAGTAACGCAATCTTCCTATCAACCCAACAGCAGAGGTACTCTATCATTCCCAGCTTACAGACAAGGACACTGACAGTTCAGAGAGATTAAGTAATTTGTCTGAGATCACACAGCTAATTAGTAGCAGAACTGGGAACAAACCCAGACAGACTGGCTCCAGAGGCAGTACACAAAGCCAGGAGACAATGTAACAAAAACAGTAAACAATCCAAAGGAGAGTCTGATAGCTCTGTTCAACAGGAAACTTTGTACAGAAAAATTACAGGAATTAATATTTTTCACAGCCTCCTATAATAAAAAGTTTTAGGAACATTTGGGCCAGGTTTCTCTCCCAATAATACTTTCATGTTATTTTTATGTAAATTTGAATTATTAAACAAGGATACCCTTTCACAAAACTGTTAGACAATATTTAAAAACCAATATCATGAAGAAATAGCAGGATATAGAAATTACAAAGAAGCTATTTGCTGGATTACCCAGCATAATATTCAAAATCCTAACTGGTACAATGGGTCTAGATACCCATTAAACCCTTATTGACCCTTAATGAAGCAGACTGTAAGTACTTCAGTATAAAAAGAAGTCATGTAAAAATTTGAAAGGGCAATTTTACTACTTTAAATAATATCTCTAGCTCAATAATGCCCCTCCTGATAGTTTATCCTTAGAAAATCAGAGATATTCAGAAAAGTTTGTCTTTAAACATATTCATCATAAAAATTATTTTAAAGACAATGTTTCTCATTTTTCTTCAATATCCAAAAAGAAGGTAAAGCGTTCAACTGATGATATCTACGTTGTAGGGTGGGTGGGGAATGGCAGCCATTAAGAATGTGTGAGCATTGGAGAAGCATAGAAACTTAGATGGAAAGAATAGGAAGTTTCTTTATACAGATACATAGCAAACAGTGTCCTTCTGCTCCACTAAGTACATTGCAACATAAGCAATCATCACTTTTGGATAGTGAGATAGTGATACTAGATCAACCAATAGTTCCCCTTATATTTTCCAACGTTTTACATACTTTCTAACATGAATATTACTAATTTCAGAAGGTTTAGTATTAAAGCCAATCAGCTGGTGTCCTTGTTGGTTATCATTTATAGGCTGGACAATCATGACATAGTAGTTCATTCAAACTGTGGTTTTAGCAAGAGAACAGAGAACCCTCCTGACAGTCTTATAGATAAACTAGAGAAATGGGGGCTGGTTAATATAGCTTGCATACAGTTGTTACTACGTGAAAGGCTATACCAAACCTCATTGATGAGCAGGTGGTAAACAACAAAAATGATCTAATTCTGAGCTCTGGTCTTGGCTCACTCAGGCTGTGGACATGGTTCCAAAGGTATACTTTCAGGAATCACAGCACAAAACTAGAAGAGAGAACTTACATGTATTAATGGCAGTTGTGAAATCTGGCTAAGAACTGCCCTGATACAGACCATGCTTCTGGTCAGAATCTAATACCCATATGGAGAGTGGAGACTTGTCAATTACATAGATCATCCACATACAAGCCCAAACATGTGTTTGTCAAATAAACATTGGAATTATGATTCAAAACATTCTGAGAGACTGAAATAGTTCTGAAGCCAATATGCTACTTATGAGGGTTAGTAAGTGTAAAGGCTTCCATTTAATTGAATAACCACTTTACAAGTGTCACTTGACAACATTTCCTGTGAAGCCATGATCATTTTAAATGATCCACAGCCAGGGTAATGCAGCTCTTTTGATGAAGGGAAGAACCCCACAGGCAGAGCCTATCAGAAAGCACTGGGTACATTTCTGACCTTCTCATTTGAAGAAGAAATTCAACAAATAGATTGAGTCCAGAAGAATGTGATCAGGGCCATTCAAAGTCTGATTGGGAAGATGCAAGGACACTGGGACTATTTAACTAAGAGGGTATTTAAAGAGACATAAGTGTTTGCTCTGTGAGCCTGTGAAAGGAAAAATTGATTTGTCCTCCTACACTGGAAATTACAGTTTGTCTTCTTTCCCTACCACTCCACCAAAACTGCTCATCAAGGTCAGCAATGACCTTCAATTTGCTAAATCCAGAATGCTCTTCTTTACCCCCAATTAACAGACCTTGGCAGCATTCAATATAGAGTATGGTGCTCCCGGCTTGAAACACTCCAGTCTCTTGGCCTCCTCCACCTTAGGGCAATTTGTAATTCCTTCTTTTTTCTAGTTTCCCCTTTACTCAACCTCTGGATGTCAGAGAATGACTGACTCTCCACCTTCTCCTTTTTCTGTTTTAGTGATTTGATCAATTCCTGTGGGTTTTAGTAGTCTCTATGCTGGTAACTCCCAAATTTAGATTTCCAGGACAGACCTTTCCTCTGAACCTCACATTCTCACACACAGTCAGCAGCATTTCAAATGTACGATGCTGAAACAAATTTCCGATCCACTCCTATCCTTCACATTTCTTTTCCACACCATATCCTTAAGTGCTCCAACCAGGGTCTCATGGATTATCTCTTCATTGCCCCTTGCCCTCACCTGACACATCCAACCCACAATTACGTTCATTGTCTCCACCATGGGTCTGGAATCGCCCCACCTTCACATCTCCATTACTGCTTCCCACGTCCAGTGCACTTCACATCTCTCTAGGTTATACCTTGCAAAGAGCCTCTCCTCAGAACCTCTCTCTCTCTCTCTCTCTCTCTCTCATATACCTCCTTAAACATTAAGTTGGATCATGAGTCTCTCCTTCGTACCTTAACTCTTTGATGACTTCACCACTTTGATAAAAGGTCCAAATCCTTACCACGGCCTCATGAGGGTCCCATACTAGGTCCCTGAATGCCCTCTCACCCTGTTTGGTACTGTTCTGCCACTAGTGGAGCCATACTGATTTACCCTCATTTATGTAAGCACAGTAAACCAGCCCTTTGCATAGGCTGCTTCCACACACTCTGCCAACTCTGGCTATTTCGTTCCCTCCATGTCTCAGTTGAAATGTCACTTCATAGAGTCCTCCTGATTCTCCCGTCTATACGTTTAACCCTCAGTCCCCGTATCTCAGACCTTCTTATGCCATCTTGGCACTTAGCACACTTCCAATGACTTTGTTTCTTAAGTTATTTTTTTTCTCTCTCCTAACCCAAATCCTTAGTGTGTCAGCTCCAAGAGGAAAGGTACCTTAGCATTATATTTGGGGCACTCACAAGCTTTACATGTTGACTATGGAATGAATAAAACCAGACTTGACCTCAACATAAAGAAAATCTTCCTAAAAATAAGAGCTGCCTGATGATAGGACACCCAGCCTTGTAGGAAGAGAGGACAAAGATGACATGCTGGGGTGGTGGGGGATACAAGGCCAGTCCCCTCCACAGAGTTCTAGATCTAGAAATAGAATTCCTAAGGAGTTTCAGGCTGAAATATATTCTCAAATTAGCAAATATTGCATCGTTTCTTAATAAGCAGAAAGCCTCTCTAAACCAACCCCACAAAATCACTTTATATCCCTGATGTTAAATCAGTGACATTTCTCTATCCATCCTGCCAGGTGTGGTCTGGGATGGCCCAGAAATGGGATGGATGCTCAAATGAACCCACCTGTGGTAAACTTAAAGGTCTACTCTTCATTCATTTGTGATGCTGCTCTGTAAACACACCGGGATCACGTTATTTAGTGTCACAGCCATTAATAATGTAGGAATCTCACACAGATGGGCAGAGGAAATTAGTCCTGAGTGATTTTGTTACTACAGTGTATATGTGAAGTCAAAAGGCCTGTCTCATTACTACCGAGGGAGAGCTCACTGGCAATATACTTGTCAGTCCTGAGCTAAACACCCCACAAATGAAGCAGTGAGGTGAGCTTTTCTCCTCACCATCTGTGGAATCCAGTAATCAACTTAGAGCCACAATTTTCATCTACCACACATAGACGAGACCATTCCTTCTAAAATGTTAGCTTCCTTCATTCTTCCAAGCTCTGCAAACTTTTTAAACTACAGTAATAAAAAGGTGACAACTACTCCTAATCACATCTTTGTAAGATTATTCAACTTCCCAGCAGATTAAGTAATGTACTGCTGGATAATACTAAATGGCTAGAGGTAAGCCTATGAGGTCTTGAGTTTTGTCCTTAAATATTTTTTCTCCAAAAAACATTTTTTTCTGGAAGATAATAAACTTTTTAAGACCTTGAAAAGCCAAAGATAATAAAAATTCCTTTTGATAATTTTCAGACTTACCAGGGCTATAGAGGAGCAGTATATGGGAAAGCAGGGAATATAAATTCTGATCTTTCTGAAGGGCTAGTAATCAATACATACACACACACACACACACACACACACACACACCCATAAATACATATTTGGTACTGGGGATTGAACCTAGGTCCTCGTGCACACTAAGCAAGTGTTCTAGCACTAAGCTGCACCCTCCATCCTAATATTGACTCAGCAATCTGAAGATTACTCTGGAAATCTATATGATATTGTCTATAAAATATATATTCAGATTTGTATATTAAACTCAATACATATTAGCATCACTTATAATAGCAAAACACCTAGAAAACTCCAATTTGCCTACCGGCTCTTACTTATCTTAACAGTGGAAAACTAATCCACAGTCCATCCATAGAACAGAATATTACACCACAGCTAAAGAAGAATGAATGAGCCATGTCTCCAGTGATTCACAAGGAAAAACCATGTATCAAAGATACATGAAGGAAGAAAAGCAAGGTATGTATATATATGTACATTTCTAAGTATTTGTTTTTGGAATTCTGGATGAATGCATATAAAACTTAAAAAAGTTTCTCCTCTGACTAAACAGGACTGAGAGTATACAGAATGTGAACTATACTTTCTGTTTTAAACACTTCTACACTGCTTGACTCATTTCTATATGTGGTTGTTGTTTTCTCAATAAGAATGATTACTGTATGTGCTATATGTTCTGCATGGTCTAGAAGCATCTGCTTGCTCCCTGTAGGAGTAGGAAAATGAACATTCTCCCCCACCCTTCCCAGGGCAAACCACAGAGCCTATCAAGCAGCGAGGAGCCATTCCTCCCAAGCCATCCAGGAAACATCACAGATCACTAAAGCCCCTGCCTCCACTCATTCCTTCCTCCTTCGGGTGGCCTCCATGCTAACTGAAGAGAAATTTTTGTTGCTTCCCTTCTAATTACAGCTTTACATAGTCCATCTCTAGAAAGCTAACTTGAAAGAAAAGATAGTTACTCCATTATAAAAGATGCCAAAGAAAAATCTGAGTGTCTTTCCCAGTGCTGCTTATCCTATAATTATAAACTACTATAAGTTGGAAATACTTTCCACCATAAAGTATTGTAGCTGCCATTCTTCCAAGTTCCCTGAGAACCAGAACAATCAGCTACCACTTCAGGGGACTTTCTTCCCCACCTCACAATCTTATATTTGCTGATTTCTTTCTGTTAAAATTGCTTCCATGGAAAAATGATAGTATAATGAAACTTGAAAAACATGAAGTGCAATGTTCATTCAGATTTTATTAAAGAGTATATAAACTTTGTTTAATATTTATTTGATCAAAGAAATCTCTCTAACCCCACTGCAAGGGATGAGGACAAAAAAAAAGGTCACCAGAAATCACGCTTCTCCTTTTTCTATAATTTGACCTTGAGACATGAGGTAGAGAAATTCACCTCAAGTAACATTTTCCAAATTGTCTAAAAGCCATCTCAATAGTATTTTTGCCTTTGTGAGAAGGTCATGATATTCAAGCCTTTATTAAAGTTTATTTATAAATTCTCTCATTTGTTCCTTTTTTTTTTTTTTTTGCTTTTACTGATACAGAAAGCAAGGCCAAATACATATTTGAAAAACTCTATCATCTACTTAGCTGAAAATCCACTTCTACTCTGCCTGATTTTTTTTTTTTTTGTCTGACACACACATACACACAATGATTTTAGTTTTGGTTGTGGAGAATAAAAGTAATTAGTGAAATGAACAAAGTATGTAGCCTGGTGCATTGAGCTGTCTGTGGTACTGAAAAATTCCACTAAAGCCGAAATTTAGGGAGCTGTACTCTTTCCAAGTCTCCCATCACACCATTTTAACCCAAGCACTCTGCCCGTGACTCACCTGAACCGTTTTATTTTGCCACAGTGTGTATAAACATTTTATAAAAGGTCACACTGATTTGCTTTCCAAGGTTCTCCATGAAAATGTCAGGGTCTCCTCAAGCCTTGTTAAGTAATTCCAGGGACACACACCAGAATATTAGCTCTAACACTTACTTTTCCCGAATGGAGTAGGAAATCATACAGAGCACCGGAAACTCACACCAGCAGCACATACTGATATGCTAAAAATAAAACTAAAACTCACTGTAGATTATATCCTTCATTCAAAGACATGCTCCGAGTGACAGCATAGCCCCTGAATGTACTTATGTAACTCAGAGCTCAATCAATATATTTGGAATTCTTTGTATGAACTGAAAAGTACCCATTACCACAGAAGTTTTTATGGAAGAAATACACCTACCATAGTGACAGCAGGAACTTAAAAAGAAAGGTACAAGTTGACATTTCCCATGAACACACATAAGCCTATGCACATGGTTTCACAAAGTTTCAAAGTGAAGCATTCTGGCTCATTGTTCACTCAGTTCCTTGGAGAAATTAGAACATTCCTACTTTTTTTTTCTGGGTCTTGACATCTTAGTTAGGGTCTTCACATTTATTTGGCCCTTTTCCCGTTAATTTTTTTTAAAGCATCTCATGAGAATTTGGAGCTTCACCTTGAGGGAGAAATCCCTCTACATAAAATACTGAGCATACATGCTCCAATCAAAATAACTAAGTGATATTACCCAAGCCTCTATTTTGAAATGCTCAAACTATAGCAGGTGTAACAGAGACATATATCATATAAAATAAACCCAATTTAAAAAAATCTAAAATTCTAAGATGTCTAGGGTACCCAAAAGTAAAGAAGTTCACTGTACTTATTCAACAAAAAGTGCCAATCCATGTCCTCATTTTTCTCACCTAATTCTACTCATACCCCAATCAATATATCTAGGCATTTGCATAACAGAACAAGTCTAAATTGGCCAATGAAAGCAATGCTTTCAAACGTGAACCTATAAAGATATGATTTCCTGTATATTTCCTAGTGTCTTTAAGTTTCAAGAATTCTAATACTGAATCAATTTTGAGGGCACACAGTTAACATTTGGCAGCTCCTCTTAGACTCCTGACTTAGTTCAAAAAAAATCTCTTAATAATTTATGAAAAGTCAGTGTTTTTAAGAAGACACATTATTCTTGATGATGATACTAGTTCTCTCATATGAATGCTTGTTTAGCTGTGTGCTTTTCAGAAGGAACAGCCAATACTAGGAAAACTGAAGTTTAATAAAATAAAAAAAATCAGCAAGGTCTCTCATTCTAGGATAGATTAAACAAAACCACTCTGGTCTCCATGAAAAATATTTTTAAGTTATTTGATTCTTTAAAAATGTAAAAACATTCTAGAATAATATTTTAGGCTTAATCCTATTCATATACCAAACTTTGGTGTGGATTTAGCGGCAAAACACAGATAAAGCAATACCAGGTTTCAGGGCTTGGAGCCAGCAGCTGAAGAACGCAGCAGGCAGCAGCATGGACTGGAAGGTGGAAGGACAGGACTTGCTCTTTGGTTGTGCTGCTGGCTGCATGATCTGGCAGAATTGTGTGCCTCCCACAGTTCCTATCTGTAAACTGAGTCACAGAACCATTTTGTTCCTTCCATCTTTGACTGTCTATTCTTCAAGTCAAAATGAAAAGATGCACTCGCCATGTTTAAGGGACATGACAGTGCCAATCAAAAACATTTGAAAGAATCTCAAAAACCCACAATCACAAGAACTGAATTAAAGATAGATCTGTGTAAATTCTGGAAGTTAAAAAGTTTCAAATGAGCATTTTCCTTATTTTGCCAGTGCAGTGTTATTATGTCTCTCCAAATACTTGCTTTATCTAATTCTTATTCCCTAACCTCAGCCCTTCAAACACACACTTTTCAAAGTTTTAGCTAATATAAATGCAAAATTCTCCCTCCTCGCTTAGGGTTATGTTTGGGCAGTCATTAAAAGTGGTTTCTTTCATACTCAGTATGTGTTTGCTAATCACTAATTTGAAATTAACTTAACTTTAATAGTAAATTACTTATGCGGTAAATCCTAGACAGTGTTTAAAATTTAAAGCAGCCTAAATTTGAATGTTTCATAATCCCACAAAAAAAATCAGAAAATACACATTTGTATAAAATCTAAGCTGGAAAATTCCATTCTAATTTTTGAAAACTCTAGTTATTTTAATCCACAAACTTCATGCTCCTTTGAGTGTGGACTCTAGTTTAAAAAAAAAAACTGACAAAAGAACCCAGGAGTTTTGTAGAGTATTCTGAGATGCTTGGTAGTGCCAAGTCCAGCAAGAAAGGGCCTGGCTGCATTTGAGCAAAACAAATATTTTCCTCTCAAAACAGTTTGCAAGGGCAGTGGGCCTTTTAAAAAAAAACTCAAATAACTGTAGCTAAGAATCTACTAAACTGTAGTTCAGTAGTAAATTCGACTAAATTTACTAGTAGGTTTAGTAAAATCTACTAAACTCTGTAATTTAGTAGTAAATTGTGTGTCTACACAGAATTTAAATTCTGTGTAGACACAGACTTTATAAAGTAAAAAAACTTCTTAAAAAATATTGGGGGATATAGGAAAGGGTTAGAGGTTCTTTTCTTGTTTCTATAAATTAGCTATTGACATCACCAATGTACTTTTTTCTTTATGCTACATTATAGAAGACGCTAGAGATGAACAAGACCTCCCATAATAACTTACTCATTAGGTGTTTAGAGAGCATTTACGATACAGATTAAGGATAGGGTATAACTAACTGACCTTAAGGAGAACAAATGTGACTGATTGAAGAAGACGGGGAAACCTTAAAAATTAACAAATACATCCCAGACAGAACTTGCATGTCTACGTGCCACACTGCCTTATTTTGTGTGTAACTTCTTGAAAGAACAGGTCAGTGGTTCACATAAGAATACAGCGTGTGTCTCCAGTAACCTCAAGCAAGGGCATACTGGTTTGGAAATCACTCTGCTGCCTTGCTTTTCCCCCAGGCTGTCTGCACGGCTTCGGCTTTGGGTCTTTCATAAGCAGCAGAAACTGTTACCTGTATTTCCCTGGCGTGGTACACGATGATCAGACCGAGCAGGATGATCGTGGAGAGACTGATAAGGCATTTCAGAGCTAAGGAATACAAGGACGCCTGCAACACAATCAGATGGAAGACTTTTTAAGAGTAAAGCACTTGTAAACACCTTCCAGGCCATGAGTGATAGTCATTCCCCCGCTAAGTGCACCTGAACTACAGTAAGGGACACTGGTCTTGCGCTGTGAAGTAGATTATTGGGCCTTGAAAACCAAGAGAAAAAATGCCCGCATCTGGGAAGGCTCCCAAGGCGGCTGGGTCCGCACCATCACCCGCTGATGCCTCACTCAACCCGAAAGGAAGTTCCTCCAGAGTTCAAGCACTGAGGGTCGACAAGGGCCTCCTACACTGGGTCACCAGACAGGAATACACATGTTTTCCCCCACCGACTCCCAGTACCCCTTATTTAATGTGCCCCGGAAGCGCCGGGCACTCTGGGCGCCCCAAGAACTTTGGCCACACGCGGAAAGGTTCTCTCCCCGAGTTGCTAGCCAACTAGGGGCGCGCGTCCCAGCCGCGCTCGCTGCTCTCGCAAAGCGTAGGGTTCCCTCCCGCGCGCAACCCATCCACTGGCGCCCCGCTCTAGGACAGCGGACAAGGGTTCGAGCCCATACCTTGTCGTAGGCGCCCCACGACAGCTCGGTCTCGATGACCATGACCACAATGCCGAACATACCGAAGATGAGCGCATAGTCACTGAGCCGCTTGCGCTTCTCGAACAGGGCGCGCCGGTGGCCCAGCTTGTAGCCGATGTTCTGGTTCTTCTTTTTGGTGGACTTGGTGCCACTGCTGCTGCCATGCCCACTGCCGCTGCCGCCGCCTCCAGTGCTGCCTCCGCCGCCGGCTCCGTAGAGCGCCAGGTTGTTGGAGTTGTTGTGCTCCGGTTTAGACACCACGATCTCCGGGGCTGAGGACGAGGCAGCGGCGGCGGCAGCGGCTGCAGACGGGGAGGACGCGCCACCACCTCCTCCGACGGACGCGGGGGGCTGCAGGGGCTGAGCCTCAGAGTCCATCTCGTGCAGGTTCCGGCGGGACGCGCTCAAGTTGCTGAGCGGCCGCATGACGCCCCCGTTATACCTGCAGCTGCTCATGGCTATTTCGGTGAAGGGGTTGCTCTCGCGGCGCGCCTGGGGCTGGTGGTGCTGGTGGTGGGAGTGGTGGTGGTGGTGTGAGAGCGGGGGCCCCGAGCCCAGGCTGCCGAGGCTGCCTGTGGGGCTGGCGGCGGGCTGCAGGCTGTGGCACTGGTGGTACTGGGAGGCGGACGCGGGCTGCTGCGCGTACTGCTGCCGGAGCGCACTGGCATGGCTGGACGGCGTCAGCTCGCTCACATTGAGCTGGCTGCCCCGGCGCGACGAGCAGCAGCAGCAGCACGACGAGCCCGACAGTGGCGAGGAGGTGCGGGTCCGGAAGGCGCCGCCGGGCGAGGAGGTGCGGAGCAGCAGGGACAGGTTATCCCCCGCCCCCGCCCCCGCCGCCGGGGCACCGGAGGAGGCGCAGCTGTTGCACCGGAGGCATGGGCTGCTGCCGCCGCTGCCCGGCTGCTGGTGCGCGAGGTGCGGATGGTGGTGAGGGTGCGGGAGGGGCGCAAAGGGCGGGCACGGCTTGTCCTGGCTCTGTGGCTGCTGCTGGCAATGCAGGTGTGAGGAGCGCGGCGGCGGTGGCGGCTGCTCAGGGAAGAAGCCGCGCTGGAACTGCAATGGGGTTTCCATGTCAGGGCTGTTAAAGCTGCAGGGAGACCAGGCGGTGGTGCACCCTGCGCAATGCGTTATGGTCGGGAGCGGGGACTCCTGCTGCTGGTGCGAGGAAGGGCCCATGCCGGCTCCGGTAGAATCCAGGCGGCGAGTCCGATTGGTTGATCGCACCAAAACAATGGGCATGACATCACCTGCGGGGACCGAGACTGAGTTTGCGGCGCGCGCGGCTTAGGGGAATGTGTGTGTGTGAGAGAGAGAGAGAGAGAGAGAGAAGTGGGGAAGGGAGTCTGTAGAATGAAACCCCAGGGGTCGCAGGTCGGGTGGGGATTCCACGAACTGGATCGATTCGGGGCCCCCCCTGAGCATTACCCGGGATGCAAACGCCACCGCCCCCCAAACACACACACACACACACACACACACACAGTCAGGCTGGAAAAAGAGGTTCCTTTCTCTCTCCCGTGCCGCCGCCCCTTGGCTGGGGCCGGACGCGCTGCGGGGATCACTGGGCCCTGGTAATGCAGCACGACTGCCCCCCACACACACCAGTCTGTGGGACAGGCGCCGAGAGACATCCAGATCGCTCTTTTGCCCTCACGCCTCATAAGGCTGTACAACAGCAGCGCCCGCCTCTCCGGGATCGTCCCGCCGAGAGTAGGCTGCAGCCTATCCGCCAAGTAATTGCGGGGTCCCAGGTTTTGGGGGAGCAAATGTTTGGCGCCAGTGCATCAACAGGAAAGGGGCAACCTCAGGCCTGCTGCTGGCTTGGCCGCTGTGGGATCGGCGCAGACCCCGCGCGGGGATGTGTCCCGAAGCCGGGATTGGCTGTGCTGGCTGTCGCCGGAGTGCGCTGCGCTGCGCTGCGGCGCGGGGAGGGTTAACCGCCTCGGCGCCAGGGCCAGAGGAGGGAGGGAAGGAGGGGGTGGGGGCGGGGCCGGAGGAGGGGATCCCCCTCCGTCCGCGGGAGGCGCCCGCGCGGGCTTCCCGGGTCCCCCTGGCGGGGGCGGAGGGCTTTCCCCGCTCCCGCCCGCTCACACTTGCGCCTGCTGCGGAACATGAGGGGCTGGCGCCCCCGGCCGCCGCGTCCCGGCTCCGGTGCTCAGGCCCTGCTGCAACCCGGGTGGGTGGGTCCGAGGGCTTCTCCCGCCGTGGAGAGGAGGCTTGCTCGAGGGTCTGGGGGCTGCTCGGCCCTCGCCGACTACTAGCTCCTCTGCTCTGCCTCTCCCTCCTCCTCACCTGCAGCACAGACAAAGCAAAGGCGGGTCACCAATGTGCCAAGCTGGAGCATCTTCCTGGCCCAGCCCTTGCTTGCAGCAGCGGGTGGGAATTTATTCACAATACCTCGGGCTGAGCCATCCCTGCCCGGGGACAGCAAAAGCTTTGCTGGGCTTGGGTGTGATGATCTTTTAGTAAACCAATAAAAAAATACACTTGGAAATTTGCCGTGCGAGGCTGTTCTCTTGGGCGATATGCTGGCTAACACTGAGTGGAGGGGCTCCATTGGAGGGTTCTTTGTTACATTGTTGCATCTCCATCTTAAGTCTACATTTGGATTTCTCTGTGAATTGACGTTCCCAGTCTTCCTCACAAAAGAAAGAGACGAAAGTGGTCAATTGAATATGGGTTTTCATTTTAAGTTGTAATTTTAAAGCATGATTTTGTTCATGATGGAGATTATAATAAATTAGACTAGGAAATTGGAGTGAAAGCCGATCGCCCTCATTAACTAATTGGAATTCTCAAGTGGATCCAATTTCTTGATATTCTACTCTGCAGCTGCCCTAAAGTTGCTTACCTGGTACCTGCTTCTAAGTCTGTGTTTGGCGTGTGTGTGTGTGTGTGTGTGTGTGTTTCAATATCATTGAGTGAATAATTTATTTTAGAATATTCTTTGGCCATGTGTTAAACAATTTTAATTTCTTGTACATGCATGTAAATAGGTTCACAAGGAAAAAGGGGAAATTCGCTTTTACTCCCATTGTCCTTGACATGAAATATGAGTGATAGCGTCAGAAGGAGAATTTCTCAGCCAAGAAAATAATTTTAGTGCCTAAAAATCAGAGAAGGCATTCTTATACATCTATTACAATTTTTTGTTTGTTTTTAAATCTCCAAAGGGGGAAATTAATAAAATGTTTAGAATAACGGAATGCCTTGAATTTGCAGGACAGCTGAGCAGACATTCCATGAATGGTGTGGTAAGAAGGAGGATTAAAAACAATTCTATGAGTAAGATTAATTTAAAATGAAAGCTTCCAAATCAGGCTTACTCACCTTCTAGCCTGAAGAAACAACTCGAGCACAAAAGCCATTAAACATTAAGTTGTACTCTTTTCACAAATTATACTGCCCTCTCCCACTTGCTCTATACAGCTATTGAGTAAAAATGTTTAATTCATCCTTATAAATCTAAATATTTCAAAGAAGCATACGGTAAATTAATGTTTTCATCAGCTGTTCATAAATGTAGCTGAAAGATTTCATGGACCAACCCCCCCTCCCCAATATCACAGTAGTTGTTACCAGTGTTGATGTCAAGTTCTAGAGTTACTAAAATATAATGAAAATAAAAACCACATCCCCGGGGGACAAACAGACTTTCTCAAATACAAATTCAAGACTGAGGCTCCAGAAACAAAATAGCAGGGGGAAAAATAATTGATTCTTTTGCTATGTATACTTCTATACCTTAGCATGGGGTTAGTTGCAATGTCATATTCACTTAGAAACAAAGAGTGCTAAGTAAAGCTTAAGGCACTGCTGCCTGTACCTGCTTCTCACTTCTCTGAATGAGGGTGTAGAGGAAGAGAGAATGTGCAAATTACAGAAGAAAACAGAAATTGGGTCTATGGCATGAAGACTATCAGAACACCAAAACTCAGGTTAACAACAGATATTTTCAGAAGATATTTTGGAAAAGCTCATAAAATAATGTAATAATGTGAAACTGGCTGTGGCTAGAGAGACAGGAGAACCAATCAGACATTTGTCCTTAAAACCTTCCTATTAAGGAGTCAACTAACCACACACATTCAAAACCTCTTCTTGCTAATAAATGTCTGCATTTCGAGAGTGTGGGGAACCTCTATCAGCATGATGACAAAAGACCACAAGATTAAAAGCCCAACAACTATGTGTTTCATTTTTAGTCCGAATCATAATTTGAAGACAGGAGTCCTTTTAAGTTCTTTTCAAGATTTCCCTTTAAAAAAAAAAAACACGATTTTTAAGATTATATGTAGACTATCACAGTATGTATACCATAACTTTGTGGGGTTTCTTCCTGCGTAGGCTTGTGAGGAGATAATATGTAATGTTAAGCATTTGGAGCAACAAAGACAACACTCTTCAATGTGGACAATGCTTTGCACATAGCAGATGTTCCTATGTATCAGAGTGGGAAGGGAAGGCACAAAGGAGGAAATAAAGAACTCCAAACCAGGACCAGCAACTTCCAGTGATAAGCTTTCAGAAAATGACATTTGCTTCTCTTTCTTCTATTAAGGCATTTAACTGTTAGAATTTCCCTAGATTAACACCAGAGGTCATGCTTATCCACAAAATGCACTTGAACTCTAATCAGTTAAAAACCACTATTTCTGGCATCATTTTTTTTTGCCACAACTTGTAATTGTTTTTTCTTATGCTCTACAACAATGGCTTTCCTATATGTGGTATGTCAAACACAATACACATACATATACACACACCAAACATGTACACTTTCTTAGGCTTCCCAAGCCACAGAGGTCATGTAATTTGCACTCTGGTCCCTTATTTTATTCAGATTTGCATTGCGCCACTGTTTATCATCATCTTCATCCTAGGACTTATTTGTCTATATCATCTCTCTTTGTTGTTCCTTAAAAAAGCAGGCCTCTCTTGAATGTGGGCATTTTTGGTGATTTTCAAAGTCAGTCAGAACAGGTCAGGCACCTGTGGCGTCTGTTTCCCACATTGGGTAGTCTGAGAAAAATGTCCACTGTCCTACAAAGTAAATGCTTTTCTGACATTCACTTTTTTCAGTGCCTGGCTGACTTGATTATTTGGTGGTGCCAAACGTAAAGGTTGTGATAAGATATGGTGTCTCTGAACTTATTTCCTTAGCCACAAGTCTAAGTTGAGACTCAGATCAATTGTAGTTTAGCACAACAATTCCATGAAAAAGTCCTGATTTCTATATCACGTATTACCCTAAGGTCATAGAAATATACTGTATTTGAAGAAAATAAAATAATGATCATAGGTGTTCTTATACTTCTAAATGATAATTATTGTATCAAGCCTAAATCAGCCTATTTCATCAATGATAGCCTTATTAATTTTCATCAATACTTCCATTTTCCAGAGACTAATGATCACATTGGGTCTAGCCATTAATGTCATTAAACTTTCCAAGTTTTTTCCAAGTTGCTCCCTACAACCTGGTTTCCTACCACTTCTCTGCTGATTAGCATATGTATAAAAGTCTTGTCAATGCCGGCAAAACACAGAAAGGAAAATCATACAAATTTTGCTAGAATTGAACTTGAGTTATTAAATGAGTAAACAGCTTGAAATTATTGTAGATGATAAGCTTATTTTTCATGAAATATGTAGATTTCATGAACAAATATCCCTTGGCAGATAGAAACAAAATCTAGAAAATCATTTTTTTTGAAGTGTCAGCAAGGATTTATTTAGCTAGAGTAGGGAGAAGTGATGAAAACAAAAAAGGAGGAGAAACACTTCTGACTCCCCACACAGGAAATGGGAGTAAAGATTCAAACATGGAGGCTCTTGTTTGCATCTTTATACTTTTTGAGCTGGGGAAATATGGGTTTTTTTTTTTTAAAGACTTGATGGCTTTTTTTGTCGTTGTTAATAATTCAGTTTCTCATGGGTTATTTTATTTTGAGATGGGGTGCCTATGCTATACAAGGTGAGTACAATGTCTTTAGAAAGGAAAAGCCAGACATCAACCCAACCTTCTGAGTCTGTGTGGAGTGGGGTTTCACTCTGCCAACTTTTCCAGCAGCAGAAGAATAACCGGTGGATTGCTTCCACTTATGCAGGAACACACAGCAATGGCCTATCATTAGCAGAACCTGCCTCTGAGCAGCCTAGTGAGTGTTTCCTTTTTGGTTTCCATGATCTTAGTATTGTCCTCTTGTGGACTTCATTTCATCAACAGAAAAATTTGTGTAAAACAAATGTGAAGAAAATGGCAGTGTTGGATGCCTGCAGGTCCAAGGTGCCCAATCAAAAAATATAAATACATTTTTTAAAACACAGATCCTTATATATTTATTCAGCATGTCTACAGTCTTCTGCCTACTTTTCTGCCAGCCTGGGCATTTCTTATTTTTGGTAAAATGCATAATAAAAGTGGAGGACCAATGAGTTGGCACTAGCAAATGCCATCTTGTCTTTTTACGTAAGAAGTGAGAAGGAGCAAGTTCTAGCTCTTGGCCCAGTGACTCAGGACCTTGTCTGCAGTCCTGCATGGATCCAGCCTGGCTGTTGAGCAGTTCTGCATTTTGGCACTGTTCTGTTCTCACTGTCTGTCCCTTTAAGCCAACAGTGAGGGGACCGGGGAAGGAAGCCAGGCCCTTAGCCACAAAGAGAGAAACCAGTGTCTCACAGCTAGGGTAAAGAGTCAGCAAAAATGGGGCCAAAGATAATATAAAACCAGCACCAAATAGACCAAAACTTCCACTTGGTGACCACAGAAGTTCTAGGATTGCTCATTGCCACAACACAGGAGAAGAGAAGTTCTCAAAAACTTAATTTTCATCTGAAATCCAATGTAGTTTTTCTTCCCTTTCTCCTTCCTGACAAGGTTAGAGTCCACCCTGTATTGCCACTTTTCTCTCTTTTCCTATCGAAGTACTATAAATGATATTCCTACCTTATTCATCAACACTTTATGGTTCCATATTTTCCTTTTTATAAGTATGCTTCTTGCAAAGTATGCTTATAAACTCTATCACTCTTTTTCATATTCATATTGTCCCCCTTTCTAGGAGTATTTGTAAGTTCCCATCTCCTAATAATTGTTTAAGCATAGGAGAAAGTCGTGCCCAGTTATTTAAAGGGGAAAAGAACAATCTGTTAAACTGGATTAAATATACAATGTCAGGGCTGGGGCAGTGGATCAAGTAGTAGATTGCCTAGGCAAGCAAAAGCCAGGTTCAGGCCCCAGTGTCACCAAAACAAAACAAAAATCCAAAAACATAACAATGTCATAAGCAAAGAAACACTAGAAGTGCTAATACATTGTCAAGGTTTTCATACTTGTCCTCATCCAGGAAGTTTTTCTTAAAAAATGACTGCAATTCAGTATTGTTGCTGTTTTATAGCAATAGGTTCTTCAGTTTTTTGTTCTATCTTGATTATTAATATGCAATGAATATCTATTTGCTACAAACTTATACAGATTATACATCAGGAAAAAACCCAACAGATAGATGTTAAACAAAAGTAGTGAGAAAAATGTATTATATGACAAGGTGTTTTGCCCTCACTGCTTAGAGTGAGTCTTCTTCCAAAATGTTCTCATGAGTTAAAACAACTGGACATTTCCTTTCACAAGTCAGACTTATTTCTTGGCTCATATAACTGGGAATATAATTAGGAAAGACTTCGGTGTCATTTGATCAAGAGATTAAGACCAGCTACTCTGCTTGGATATCTTCTCATCATTGTCCTCCTTCATGTGACCTGGCTTAATCCTCAAGCTAACTTGTCTCTTCACAGCAGGCATACTGTGCAGTTCTAGACTTCATATCTGCACCCGCACCATGCACACATCAGAGGGAAGCAAGCCATCCTTTCTCCCGACAAAGAAACAATTTTCTACACATGTCTAATTGACACAGTTTAATTTACTATGCTTAAAAATGGCTCAAGCGTGATATGACAGGAACTCCCACAAAACACAGAATATGGGTAAACAGAAATTATTCAAAAGAACCAAATCACAATTCTGAAATTGAAAAGTGCAATATCCACAATGAAAAGTTCACCAGGGGTCTCAGCAATGGATTTGAACTGGCAGAAAAAGAATGAATGAATGCAAAGACCAGACATAGAAGAAAGAAGAAAGAAAAATGCACAAAGCCAGCAGGAAAGCATAAGATGGCACCAACAGGCCATGAAAAAGAAGACCGATAGAGGAAAGAGGAAAATGGAACAGAAAAAAGACTTAAGTAATGCTCAAAAGTTTCCAAATTTGAGGAAAAACATTAATATAACTATGCTAAAAGTCCGGCAAAGTTCAAGGAGAACAAACATGAAACAACCCATACCAGATGTGTCATAATTCAAAAAGTTCAAAGTCAAAGGAAAAATCTGGGGACTGGCAAGAGAAAACTTGCAAGCCAAGAATGAGGGCCCCCAGTAAAGTTAACAGCTGACTTCACACCATCCCCATTGTTGACTAGTATTCATGAGCCAAGAAGGAAGAGGAGGAGGAAAGAAGAGGAAAGGAGAGGAGGGGAGGGGAAGGGAGGGGAGGGAAAAACCTGCTAACTAAGAATGTTGTATCTAGTACCAGTACCAAACATGACTTCAAAAAACATAAAACAGAATTTGTTACTCACAAAACTTATGTAAAAGAATTTCTAAGAATGTTTCAGGCTGAAAGCAACATGGATAGCAACCTGAAACCACATGAAAAGCTGTGTCAGTAAAGGTAATTATATTGGCATTATTACAAACAGTCTAATTGCATCATCTTTTCTCTTTCTCCTAACTAAATTAAAAATACATTTCATAAAGTAATAAATATAAATTCTGCTGTTGGGTCTATAATATAGAAATGTGATACATTTGACATTACAGCACAAAGGAGAAGGTAAGAGCCGAGATGACAGCGGAGGATAACTTGACAGGAGGAAGTGAAGAAGACCAGTAAATAAGAAGATTGATATGATAAACCTTACAATCTCTCAGATTTTAAAAGTAAAATTATTTAAAGTAATTGTAATATTATATTAATGAGGTAGACCATACACAGCAATAATGGAATAAAAGGTGATAAAAGACTAGATGTCTTTAGAAATATTTCTACATTTTACTAAAATTAAATTAGGATAAGTTAGAAATAGTTTGTGATAAGTTACAACATATATTGCAAGCCCTAGAGAAATTCTAAGACAAGAACACAAAAATTTTAGAGCAGAATCACTAAAGGAATCAAAATGTGACAGTAGAAAATATTGGCCTCGTGCAAGAAAGCAGGAAAGAATAAAGAGAGCAACAAAAAAAGACATTAAAAACAAGAATAAAATCAGAAACATTAATATCACTAAATGTGAATGTGTCCAATAGTTCAAATGAAAGGCAGAGGTGGTGGGACATAATATTTTAAAAATACAACACGTGCCATGCTCAGGAGATAAACTTTAGGTACAAAGATAGAAATAGGTTGGAAGTTAAAAGACATGTCATGTTTAACAACAGCCATAAGAGAACTGCAGCAGGTATACCAGTAAGAGTCAAAATAGACTTTAAGGACAAACGTTAAATCTAGAAACAAAG
This sequence comes from Castor canadensis, assembly GCF_047511655.1. NCBI lineage: Eukaryota > Metazoa > Chordata > Mammalia > Rodentia > Castoridae > Castor > Castor canadensis. The sequence goes on along the minus strand of NC_133401.1, from coordinate 46,684,848 downwards.
GAGGAAATTTTATGACAAAGTTTTGATCCATCAGGAAAAATAACCATTATAATTACATATGTGTATAGCAACAGATCTGGAAAATACACAAAGCAGAACTGACAGGACTGGGGGACGATTAGACAGATAGTTTAATAATTATAGTTGGAGACTTCATATTCTACTTCCAAGAATGGTTAGAACAGTTGTGCAGATCAACAACGGTACAAATGACTTTAACAACACTATAAACCCACTGGACCTAATAAACATTTGCTGAATACTCCACCTAACAACTGCAGAATGCACTTTTTTGTCAAGCACACAGGGAATATTCTTCAGGATAGACTATGTAGTCAGCCCTAAAATAAGCTTCCATAAAATTAAAAGGATTAAAATTATACTAAGTATGTTATCAGAGCACAATGGAATCAAATTAGAAAATTAAAAACGAAATTTGTGAAATTCACAAATGCGTGGAAATAAAACAGCATTCTCTTGAGTAATTAATTTTAAAAAAGGGATTGCAAAGGGAATCAGAAAATACTTACAAGTAAAGACAAAACCTATAGCATATATCTAAAGTAGTCCTTACAGGTAAATTTATAGCTATCCATGCTTACATTGAAATAACAGGAAATATCTGAAATCAATTAAGTAATGTATTACCTTAAGAAACTGAAAAAGAAGTACCAACTAAGCCAGGTAGAAAGTATTATAAATACTGGACTGGAAATTAATGAAATAAAAGACAGAAAAACAGCGAAGTCAGTGAAAACAAAAGTTCTTTGAAAAAAGTCAGCATAATTGACAAACTTTTAGCTAGGCTGATTGGGGATAAAAAAAGAGAAGAAAAATTACTAAAATCCAGAAATAAAAGATGTCCCTACCAATCTCACACAAATTAAAACAATTTTGACACTCATATGAATAATGATTTGCCAATAAATTGATGACTTGGATGAAATAAGCAGGCCCTAGAATGACTCAAACTACCAAATCTTACCAAAAATTAAATAGAAAGCTTGAATAGGTTCTAAAATGAAGTGATTGGATTTGTAATTTTAAAAATTCCCATGAAGAAATGACCTGGGGTAGGTGGATTCATTGGGAGAATTAGTATAGTAAAGAGTAATTAACATAATTCCTCACAAACTCTTCCAGAAAATAGAAAAGGAAGAAGCCCTTCTCAACTTATGACACCTGTGTTACCTACTCTGACACCAAAACCAAAGACAGCACAAGAAAACTACAGACTGATATCACTTACGAATGCAGAAGCAAAATTCTTTAACAAAATACAATCTAACTACAGCACTAACTGTACAAAAAATATTATATACTGTGGTCACAACCAAATAGGATGGAAGGAAAGGTTGGTTTAACATTGGAAAATCAGAGTGTAGTACAATAAATCAATGAGGATCGATACAATAAAGGAGGAGATCCACATAACCATCTCACTAGAGAAGAGCATTGGACAAACCCACAATGCTTTCATGGTAGACAAGCTATATTCTTAGGAACAGTAAACAGAATATTAGGACTTCCTCAACCTGGTCATCCACCAAAAAACCCACTGGTGTTTGATAAAGACAGAAGGCTTTCCTCTTAACATCAGAAACAACACAACAATGTCTGTAGGAAGTTCTAGCCAGTGCAATCAGGCAAGGAAAAGAAAAAAAAGGTTCCAAGCTGGAAAGGAAGGAATCAAACTGCCTATTCACATGGTTATAGATATATATTTGTGTGTGTATGTCTATATGTATGAATGTGTGTGAATATACATAAATAGAGGTAGACAGAGAGATACAGAGAAAATCCTAAGGAATCCAGCAAAATAAAATATTAAAACTAAGAAATAGGTTCATCAGATTTCTAGATCCCAGGTCAGTAAATGCAAATCAATTATATTTGTATACACTAGCAATGAACAATCCAAATACAAATTTAAAAATGATTCCAAGTGCAATATCATAAAAAGAATAAATTAATTAGAAACGTATAACAAAAGTGCAAACATGGGCCCAGTGTGGTTGTACATGTTTGTAATCCTAGCAACATAAGAGGTGGAGATAGAGGATCGCAGTTTGAGGCACCTCTGACAAAAGCTAGCAACTAAGAATAATGGCTCACACCTATAATTCCAGCTACTTGAGAAGTGGAGGTGGGATGATAGAGGTCTGAGGTTGACCCATTTTTTTTTTTTTAAGCCAGAGCCCCTATCTGAAAAACAGAAAAGCAAAAGAAGCAGGTACAGCTCAGGTGGTAGAGAGCTTGCCTCGCAAAGCCCTGAGTTCACTTCCCAGTACTGCCAACAAAAAGTGCAAAACTCACATTATGGAACTAAAAATATTGTTGAAAGAAAGTAAAGAAGACATAAGTAATTGGAGAGATAATTCATGCTCACAAAGCGGAAGATTAACTTTTTAAAATACAGGTTCTCCCTATGTTGCCCAGGTTGACCTTGAACTTGTGATCCTCCTGTCTCAAGACTTAGTATTTTTAAAATGTCACTATTCCCCAAACTGAATTACAGATTCAATCAACTATCCATCAAAATCTGAGCTTCATTTCTGAAATTGACAAACTGATTCTAAAATTCACATGAAAATGCAAGTAGCCCAGAATAGACAAAACAATTGTAAAAAGAATGAAGGAGAAAGAAGAAGAAAGTTAATATAAAGCTGCAATAATAAAGGTGGTGTGGTACTGGCATCAGGATAGACATGTAGATCAATATAATAGAATTGAGAATCAAGAAGTAAACCCTTATACTTGTGGTCAATTGACTTTTGAGAATGGAACCAATGTAACTCCATAAAAGATCGGATAGTTCTTTAAAAAATGGAGCTAGCAAAACTGGATATCCACATGCAAAGAAAAAAAAATGAATCTGGACCCTTTCCTTATGCCATATTAAAAAATAAGAAATTGAATGTAAGAACAAAATGATAAAACTCATAAAAGAAAGTATGTACGTCACTGTGACCTTGGGTTTGGCAATAGTTTCTTAGGTATGACACTAAAACCATAACTACAAAAGAAAGAGAGAGAAAAATTGGACCTCATCAAAATTAAATACGTTTGTGTTTCAAAGGACACCATCAAGAAAGTGAGAAGACCATCAAGAGAATGGTAGAAAATATTTACACACACAGATGTGACAAGGGACATAACTCTTAAACTCAATAATAAAAGAATAACCCAAAGTCAGAGTCTCTGAACCAATGTTTCTCCAGATATCAAAAAGCCAATGGCACATGAAAACCAATGCATGACACTGGCCACTAGAGAAATACAAACCAAACCCACAATAAGACACTATTTCACACCCAGCCAAATGCCTGTACTCAAAAAGACATGAAGACCAATGCAGTGGTTCATTTCTATAATAACATGTACTTAGGAGGCTGAGATTGGGAGGTTAAGACTCCCTTCCAACAAACAGCTAGGTATGGTGGCAGGTGCCTGTCATCTCAGCTATGCAGGAAGCATAAATAAGAAAATTGTGGTCCAGAAGGGCCCAGGCATAAGCACAAGACCCTATTTAAAAAATAACTAAAGCAGAAAGGGCTGGAGGCATGACTCAAATGTTACAGTGCCTGACTAACAAGCACAAGATCCTGAGTTCAAACCCTAGCAGATAAAAACAGATAGGGTTTGGTGAAATCTGAAACACCATACACTGTTGGTGAGGACATAATATGGTCTTTGGAAAACAATTTGACAATTTCTAAAAAAAAAAAAAGTATTAAACATAAAGTTACCATTATCACTTAGCAATTTGACTTCTAGGCATATACTCAAGAGAAATGAAAAATATACATCCACGCAAAACCTTTACATGAGTGTTCACAGTGGCATGGTTTATCATGGCCCAAAAAGTGGAAATATTCATGTCCATTAACTGATGAATGTGTAAATAAAATGTGGACTGTACAATGGGATATTATCCATCAGCAAAGTGAAATGAATACTGATAAAAGCTACAATATGGATGGATCTTGAAAACACATGGACAAAAGCCAAAGGCTATGTATGCATTCTATGACTCCCTCTATAGGAAATGTCCAGAAGAAGCAAGGCTGACTGCAGATAAAAACTTTTATTAGTGGTTGTCTAGGGCTCAGAGGAAGCAAAGCACAAACCAGCCACTATTATTCGGTACAATAGTTCTTTTTTTAGTTTGATGAAAATATTTTAAAAGTCATTGTTGTGATGATTTTACAACTCTGTGAATATAATAAAAACCACTGATTTTTACACTATATTTATGGATTGTATAGTATGTGAGTTATATCTCAAGAAAGTTGTTTAAAGTGAAATGAAAAAACAATAAAACTGAATGCCAACTTAAAATGAGTCCTGGTGAGGCAGCCTGTACTGTATAAAGGAGTAAAGGGAGGGATAGGAAAAAGGTCTCCCAGATGGCATCACTACCACCTGCATCTCCTAGGCAGTTTACAGCATTTGAGGATTGAAGATTTTTTCTTCTGAGACTTCAGCTAAATGATTTGTAAATCCCCATAGTATAATGATGCAATGAATAAACTAAGAAGAATTTCAGCACATGAGCTGTGACATTTTTATTTTAATTGTGGAATTTAGAGTTCTCTAAATGACGCAAGTAGTAGAACAAGGATATTTTGTACTCAGTTCCATAGTTAAAAACTGCAGTCATTCATTGCACCTAATGGAAACTGTTGAGAAGTCCAACAAAAGCATTCTCTGAAGATGCCTGGTACTGGCCCCTTCTGGTAACTGATAAAGTTTCTCTATAACCTCTTAGTTATCCTGTCACTCTGTGGCACCTCTGATGCATGCATATGGTGTCTTGGAATAGAGGTCATAGTGGCTATGAGTGGCAGTTTTGCAGGTCTAGGTTCTCAGTTTTCAGGGCAGGCAATGAACGTGTTCCCCACCTTTGAAGTCCACATCTTAAAGGACCCAACAGCCAACAATGCATACAACAGGCAGGCACCGTATATGTGGTGGGCGTCTCATTTAGGAGGTAGGTGTCTCGTTTGATATTGACAAGTGACTGTAGCACCAGGAACAGATTGCTTAAATGCTCATTTCAAAAAAGACTGCAAGGGAGTGAGGCCCTTTCGGGTAAGAATTGTCTCAGGGATGGATGTGGAGGGAAACTGAGGAAGGGAATGCTTTGAAGTGGTTCATAATTCCCATCCACTTCCCTTTCTTTCATCAAGAACTAATTTTCTCTTCTTTTTTTGTTATTGTTGTTGCTTTTTGTGTCTGATCTTAGCCAAAGTTAAGGTCATGTTGTTATTTACGTTTACTAAATACTTTTAAGAGTGAAAAACCTTTTTAGTGGTCTCATAGACAAATGGAAAATGATGTAGGAAAACAGAATACTTTATTTCCAAGGGTAAATTATAGGAAGTATATCAAACTTGTGAAATAAGATTAATCAAAAAGATTTTATTACTCTTGTATTTCTTTTGCAGGAAGAAACTGACACATGAATATTTTCTTTCATAAAGGCTAGGTACTATATTCTTTTATACTTTGTTTTTTCACTTAAAATATCTTGAAAATGTCTTGATATGAATCTCTCTTTCCCACTCTTCTTATGGGTATGTAGTCTTTCATCCTGTGGGCATACCATTGTTCACTCAAACTCTGTCCTCTATTGGGGCATCTAAATCATTTCAATGCTTTGTAGTACAAAAATGCTAGAATAAATAACTTTGTTCATACGTATTTTCTTACCTTCAAGGTAGAAATCCTAGAGGTGGCCCTCACAGAGAAAACTGTGAGTGCATATATAGTGTCTCCTTGGTTAGTTGTTCATAAATAAGTCATGCCTGGTCTAGTAGATTTCTTGGCTTTCCTTCCTCAGTCAAGCCTCTTTAAATGGGCTATAATTTTTCTGTGGCAATTTACAATCTTGGTTCTTTCACATGTAGCATAAAATTTGGCCTTGTCTGAAGAAAGGTCTGGCCTTTGTACCCTGGGTCCTAGGAGGTGACCTCTGAACCCTTAGACTCTCCCAAGTGTTACTCATGATGGTTCCTCAGCCACACCTCACAGATTAGGTTAAGGATGTGTGATGGTAAAGCTTGATGGTTGACCTGACTGGATTGAGAAGCACCTATAAGATTATTGAAGCACACTTCTGAGTGTATCTAAAGGGGGGTGGATGACCTGCCTGAATGTGGGTGTAACCAGTAGGTAGGGGTCCTGGGGGTCCTGGGTAGAATAAAAGGGAAAAAAGTATACAGGCATTCTCTCTCTCCTCTCTCTCTCTCTCTCTCTCTCACTTCTTCCTGCCTCTTTCTCTCTCTGCTTCTTGGCTGCCATGGGGGTGAGCTGCTCTGTTCCTCCATGCTCTTTCTACCATCATAGACTGAAACCTTGGACACCATGAGCAAAAATAAATCTTTCCTCCTTTCAAGTTGCTTCTCTCAGGTATTTTGTCACAGTGACCATAAACTGACTAACTCAGGAAGTGATTCGTGGTTGGCCCCTTGAGTCACATATTAGCTGACCTCTGGGGAGAGTGTAGCTGGAGACTGAGTTCCATCACACAGGCAATCAATCAACTCGTCATGTCCATGTAGTGAAGCCCCAATACAACTAAGGACAATAAAGTGGAGATGAGCGTCCCAGGTTGGTAATTCTTAAGAATGTGGTTACATTCAGATACTGGACAGGTTGGCACATCCTGAGGATGTGGAAGTTTTGTGTTTAAAGCCCTCTCAGACCCTATTCTATACTCCTCTTCCTTTCCATCTGTGCATTTCCAGGAATACACAGTTTTCAGTGAGTTCTGTGAGTCCTTCTAGCAAATTATTGAAACCAAGGATGGTTTTGGGAACCCCTCAAACTTGCAGTTAGTCTCAGAAGTCAAGGCTATCTTGGTGACTGGCCCCTCACACTGTAATTAGACCCTAACTCCTTGTATGTGGTTCAGAAACTTGGGCAAAACTGGCAGTGCCCTAAACCTTGCTCTTTGACTAATTCTGGGGACTTGAGCCCTTGTACAGGCTAAACTTTTTAATTTTCTGGGAAGAGACAGAGAGAACTAAATGGCAGTGTTAGCTTCAATTCCAGTGAATGGTTGAAACATGAGCAGCAAACTGGAATCCTCCACTGAAGGCTGAGCAAAAAATGCTCTATTCTTATGAGTTTTTATGAACAGGTGAGGAAGAAAAAAAATCCCTTTATGGAGGCTCCTTTTGTAGGAGAAACTCAATCAGCTAATCCTGTTCTACAGAAAAGCCACTGGAAAATTAAACAGCCTCTAAAAGTACCTAACAGAAGAAACAAGTGGATGTAGTTACTACACACCCATAGGGATTCACTCCTGTCTGTAGGATTGTGGCACTTTCCCTCCTCCACACATACCAACACATACCACACACATACACACACTATACCACACACACCAACACACACATACTCACACATTCATACATCTTTGCTCTCAAGTATCCAGTTTTCAAGTCTTTGTTCTAGATCCAACTGGAGAGAGAAACTTTCTCTCTGCCTACTGATTCTGACTCCATCCCCCTGCCCCTGTCTTTCTACATCCACCTCTCGGGAAAGCAGACATTAAACCCTGTATCTTTTCTCTTCTATGGAAAATTTCAGTGTCCTGTGTGCACCTGGGATTCCATCCATATTCTGCACGTCTCACTTTACAAGGGTCATAGTTTAAAAATGTATTTAAGCCAAGAGTGGTATTGTACTTCACTCATTTCTTCCTGCTCATTACTCATAAGTGATCCCTCAGACTCTCAGTAATTCTGGTGAGTTCCTGGTCCACCATGTATCACATGCTTCAAATAAGACTAAGAAGAAAGAATACTGAGTCAGGTAAATTAACAGTATCAAGACATTAGCCGAGACAACTGATTACTTGAGAAACTAAAGTGAATTTATAAACAAAATTTAATGTGCATTCAGATCCATGCAACATACAAACTCAAAAGACAACTGGGGAGAAGTAGTCTGTCATACATGATTAAGGTCTGATGTTATCCTTGTGTTCACAATGAAACTAATATATGTTCTGATGGTAATCCTGAGTGTCCAAGAAGACTTTAAATTACACACACTATATACTACTTAATAAAACAGGGACACATTCAATGTATTTTTAAAAAATTATCTCCAAAATTATTAAAACAAAAGAATCTTGGGGCTATAACCTTTATTTCAGAATTTTGATTTCTATGAACAATTCTAGATTTCCAAGAATTTACCATAGTGAGTTTGTTATGGCTTTACTGTGGAAACCCTATTATTCGGCCACGTATGGTGGTGACCTAAAACCTAAAAAGAAATTTGTGTGGAAGGAATCCATCCCAACATTCCCCAAAAAATCATCACTCCTATCTCTGGTACCTGTGCCATATGGCTTAGGAGGACTTAGACAATTTCTGTAAATTTTTGGTGGTACTGAAGTTTGAACTCAGGCCTCACACTTGCTAGGTAGGTGCTGAATCACTTAAGCCATACCCCATATCTTTTTCCTTTAGGTTATTTTTTTCTGACAGGGTCTCACACTTTTTGCCTAGGCCATCCTCAGACTGAGATCCTCCTACCTATGCCTCCTGCATTCCTAGAATCACAGATATGAGACACCATGCCTGGCTTGTTTGTTAAGAAGGGACTTTCCTTTTTGTCTAGGCTGGCCTCAAACTGCAATCCTCTTGATATTCATCTCTAGGTACTAAGATTACAGATATGTGCCACCATGCCCAGACCAATTTCTGTAATTACTGACACTCTGTATATCTTCACACATCTTTCAGTGTCAGCTGTAAAGGAGAATGTTTATTTGTTTTTCATGCCCATCCTTATAGCACCTTGCCTGAACAGATACTTTAATATACTATATGATTCAATGTTTAAGAGGACTGACAAAATGCAATTCTGGCCCTTTTTTTGTTGTTTTTACAGCACTAGGGTTTGAACTCAATGCCTCACAATTGTTAGGTAGGGATTCTACCACTTGAGCCACTCCACCAGCCCTGTTTTGTGATGGGTTTTTTTGAAATAGGGCCTCATGTACTATTTGCCTGGGGCTGATTTTGAACTGTGATCCTCCTGATCTCTGCTTCATGAATAGCTAGGACTACTGGCATGAGTCACTGGTGCCCTGCAATTCTGGCCATATTTTTAAAAATATTATGAAAATGCTTTAATTTCTGTTTTATACCCTATTGTAATCAACAGCAGTTTTGTGTCATTGTCAGATAAAACTGAAAAGATTAAAAGCAGTTAAAACTTCTCTATTTTGGCCATATGTGGAACCTTAGAAAAAGTATATACCTTCTTCATTAGTATTTTATGAGTTAAATCTCTGTGACTAATGATAAATTTTATAGATATCACTAAAATTTCCAAAAAGTTTTTTTATAGTCAGGAATATTTTCTAATTGCTCTGAGAAAATGAGATCATGTCCTGGACTTTTTTAGTTTGGAGTGAATGCCTTTCTTTTTTCCTTTTTTAAAAAATTGTTGTGCTGGGTAGGGGAACATTATGGCATTTACAAAAGTTCTTACAATATTCATCTCCTCCATCACTCTCCTTTATTCTCCCTCTCCCCCCATTCCTGGAACAGTTTCAACAGGGCTCATTTTGCCATTTACATACATATTCACACAGTAGTTTGACCATATTCACCCTCCCACACCCTTTCCCCACCTCCTCCCCCGTCCCACTGGTACCAACACCCTCAGACAGGACCTGTTTTGCCTTCCTGTTCTCCGATTTTGTAAAAGAAAAAATGATATCTTTGTTTGTTTAAGATAGCTACCCAGGGATTTTCCTTGTGACCTTTCCAAGGATTGAATGTCTTTCTGAACTACTGCCATGATCCCAAGCCAGGAGTTCAGGAAGATCTGGTTGTGATGTGCTAAACACCATACCTGAAAACCACTAATTTCCCCCTTTTCTCCACTTTAATTTATAATCCCATTTCCTGCATTCATCCCTATTCATCTTCACTTTATTTTCAGCCCCATCAAAGTTTCTATGTCATCCTTTTTATAGCTCTGCCTTTGCATTCAGAACCCAGCTCTAAATCCACGTTGAATTTACCATCTATGTAACAGTTTTCCTTGGAGAGCACACTTAACAACTTTTACATTCATGTGGATGACACTTCATGTACTACAAATGTACACTTGACTAGCATACAACATTGGTGCTTTTTTTAACTGTAGTTTTTTTCAGCTTTATTATTCACAATAGTAAGATACAGAAACAATGGGAGTCTTTGTTGACTAGTGAATGGATAAGGAAATTGTGGTATACACTCTTGGGCATATATCTGAAGGAGTGCAAATCAATATACAAAAGAGAGATACCTGAATACCTATGTTTATTGCAGCTCTCTTCACAACAGTCAAACTGGAAATAGCCAAGAGGCCCAACAACCAATAAATAGGTAAAATATGGTATATTTATACTAATGAATATTACTCATCCACAAAGAAAAGTGAAATTTGCTGGAAAATGGATAGAACTATTGATCGTGCTGAGTAAGATAAGTCAAGCTCCAAAGACCAAATACCACATGTTCTCACTCATTTGTGGAACCTAGACCTAAAATGATGGTGATGATGATGGTGGTGGGACATGATGTATATGGGGACTGTCTGGGGTGGGATAAGTGGGTAGGGGAAGAGGGAGGGAAAGGATGCTGTGGGGTGAAGAAGGTGTGTGACATTTATACACATGAAGATAGCACAATGAAACTCACCAAACACAGTTTGAAAAGGGGCAGGGAGAGAAGAGAAAGGGGAAAGTGAAATACAATGGAAGGGGTGAACATGTTCAAAGTATGTTGTAGGTATATATGGAATTATGATGAAATCTCATTGTATTATCAGTGTATTAAAAAAAGAAATTGTGGTTTATACATATATACAGTAAGATACTAAACAACCTTTAAAAAGAAAGAAATCCTAGCCAGGTGTTGGGGGCTCACACCTGTAATCCCAGTTACTTAGGAAGCTGAGACCAGGAGGGTCAGCCAAAGAAAAAAGTTCAAGAGATCCCAGATCCACCAATTCCTAGGGCCTATCTCAACAGAGAAAAGCTGGGCATGTTGGTGCACACCTGTCATCCCAGAAGCATAAAATAGGATGATTGCAGTCCAGGTCAGACCAGGAAAAAGCAAGTCACTGTTTCTGTAATAAGTAGAGCAAAAGGGCTGGAGGCATGGCTCAGGCAATAGAGTGCCTACTGCCCAGCAAGCACCACCAAAAAAAAAAAAAAGAGGAGGAAACCATGCCATTTGCAACAGCATGGATGAAGGACATTATGCTAAATGAAATAAGCCAGACAGGAAGGACAAATACTGCACGATGTCACTTGTAAGTGGATCTTAAAAAGTCAAACTTATAAAAGCAGAGGATAGAACAGTGGTTGCTCAGAGCTGAGGGTTAGGGAAATGGGAAGATGTTGGTCGAAGGGTTCAAAGGTTTAGTTCTGCAGAATGAATAAGTTCTGGAGTTCTGATGTAGAGCGCATTGACTGAGGTTAACGGGAGCATCGTGTTCTCGAAATCTGGGTGCTCAGCACACACAAATTGCGAGGTAATGGATAGGTTGATTAGCTTGGTGATTAGGTTAGCTATTTCACAGTGTACACATGTCAAATCGCGGTGTATACTTTAAATACAATCTTTATTTCTAGAAATGCACATTATATTCTGGCTACTGATTGTTTTAATGAAAGATAGTTACTACTTGAGAAAGTAAGTTAACCCTGAGACATAACAACACACACACACACACACACACACACAGTCATGGAAACGCTCTGATCATAGTTATTTGGTCTAAACATGGCTATACATTATGAGAATATTTTATAGTATATTACAGTATATTTGGTTGTCAGGTAGGAGGTTGGGGCAACTTTAATAGAATACAATTAATCAATGACAGTCTGCTCAGACTTGAGCAAGTGATCGTTTGAATTTCTCTTTCCATAGGTGAAAATATTGGGGACTAGAGCCACTAAGATCTTTTTTGGAAAAAATGTTGACTTCTACTGTACTTCATAATACTGCTTTTCATGGTGTAATGGAAAGCATTTGAACTTTCAAGACAGACAGCCCCAAGTTCAAATGCTTTGCTTCATGTCCTCATGTAGCAGAGAGGAGGATCAGAAGAAAAACAGACTAAGCCAGAGTCCTGATAAAGCAGCAGAAAGGCATAACAGAGAGATAAAACTTGAGGAATTTGAACATGAAGGTCACATAACACTGGAAAGAAAAATTCACATAACATTAGGGTAAAAGTAGCCTATAGGATTGAATATAACCATATATGGATTAGAACTTGCTTTTTGCTTCTGTAGCCTGCTTGCGAGAGTATATAAGGTGAGACCCCTTTGTTCTCGGGCTCAGCCTTTGGACACAAGTCCTCTGGGTCTGTGCTGGCACAATAAACATTGCTTTCTGCTAATCTTCCTCAATTTCTCATATCCTGGCTAATGGCTTCCTGCAACACTCATAGTCAATTTTTTCATCTTTTCCAAGTTACGGTTCTTTGGTGGCCCATGGCAGGACACATGACAAATTAACTTGTCTGTTGTTTTCCCTCTCCCTTCACCCCTGTAAGAGGTTTATTATCCAGCAGGGGTGGATAATAAGCTGGGCTTTGTGCTTGGAGATCTAGGTACAGGTTGCCAACTCAGATACCACCACAGGCCTGACCTGAGACCAATGAGTAAGCACTTTTAGAAAAAGACAATGGGGACTCGTAGGGGCTGTAGTAACTGGGAAGTGTCTGCTGGACCTAAAGGAGGCTGACCAGTTCAGATCCATATGAATTGCCGCTGAGATCTATGAGCCACGTATGGCCAGATTTCCTACATTGTAAAGAAAAGCATGAAATCCAACAGTTTATGTTAACTGTCCCCATTTTTAAACCTTTGCAACTTGTTTTTTCTTTTTATTTACACAAAGCAGTAAGTGGGGTATGTCTGCTGCTCAAAGCTACGATGACATCACCAGCTGGCATCTTCTGATCAGAACCATGAGGAGTTAGAACGTCATTATCTGACAAGGGTGGAGAGGTTGAAAGTAACCAGAAATGAAGTCTGGAAATGGGGCCCGAGATTTCTGAGTGGACAGACCTTAGTCTTCCCAACACTCAACTAGAGGAGGGTAGACCTCAATAGGAACTGGCTAGCTAGGTGGCCACCAGAAACCATATCAAGCATTGTTGCTTGGGAACATTGATGCTGCCCCTTACCTGGCTTTGCCAGAGGAGAAGAATCACTGGAGCGAAGGTGCATTTCCCCTCTTTTTTATTACTGTATATTAATTGAACAAGTGAGTTTCATTGTTATACTTCCATGCATGCATATAATGTACTTTGATTAACTTCACCCTCTTTGTTACTTTCTTACTCCTTTTGCCCCTTTTTAAATAATTTTAACAGGTTTCATTCTTTTTTTGTACATGCATATGAAGTACTTAGGTCATATTAACCCCTCCCCCCTTCTCCCTCTCCTTTAACTCTTCATTCTTCTGCTGGTTCCCACCTCTAATCAGTTCCCCAGTGTTACAGTAGTGTCATTCATTTTATTTTTTAGGTCTATATTCAGCAAATGATAGAGAACATACAATATTTGTCTTTCTGAGTCTAGCTTATTTCACTTAATAAGATGATTTCCAGTTCCATCCATTTTCCTGCAAATGAGATCATTTCTTTCTTCTTTATGGCTGAATTATACTCCATTTGGTAAGTATATATACCATGTTTTCTTTATCCATTCATTAGTTGATGGATACCTAGGCTGATTCCATAGTAATTTGTTTTATTTCTTTTTCTTCTTCTTCTTTGTTTTTTTGGGGTTTTTTTTGTTTTTTTTTTTTTTTGGCAATACTGGGGCTTGAGCTGAGGGCCTCATGCTCGTTATGCAAGTGCTCTACCACTTGAGCCATGCCCCTAACCCTGAAGGTGTCCATTTCCTAATAGCCCAAGTGGCTTATGCAAAGTTTATGACCAAGGACTGGTCACAAAAGTTCTAAGGTTCTTGAATGTCTCAAAGCCAAGGAGACCCTCCTAATTTCCTGGAATTCATATTTTCTTCTTTCCTGGTTTTCTCTCTCACTTTGCTGGAACACATCCTTCAGTAGCTTCTAAGAAGAGATACACAGAAAATACACATATCTACCTCCTACATCACTGGCCTCCCCACCATTCAACTCCAGTAGAAATGATGTCTTAGACAGCTAGGGTCATCACCCTAGGAAACAGTAGCTCCCACCCCTCAGGGAAATCCTAAACCTAGGAATAACTGTAGGTTTTCCAAATCTGTAATTATAATACTGTCTTTTGTCCTTTCAAAGGGTTGTATCGGCTTCTGTGGGGGTGATTCTGATTCCTAACCTCCTCATATAATGATGTAGAATGATAGAAAAAGCTACAAAGGAAAAAAGATCAGGATTTAAATCCTGTTCCAATCATTTCTGTGGAAGTGTTTAATCTTTCTTAGTTTCAATGTTTTTATCCACAAAGTGAGGATAGGGCTATACTTCCCTGGAACGTCATGGGAAGGAAACATTTGGAAGGTACTAGAGAGTATCACAAGAACTGTTAGAACACAAGCTAGACATGACCTGAAACATTCAAACTCTTTTACATGTACAACAAGGATATTATGTTTCCCTGTCCTTAGAAAGGCGTGTGTATGTAGAAGAGATCAGTGGTGACTTACATCTACTTTGTAATAATCTCCCTGTACTTATTACTAATTCATTAGTACTAATTCCAACCAGTTTTCAGTATTAGGATTTAAAATGGAAATAACATTTGAATAACTTGTGCTCACTTACCAAATTGCACATGAAAAATAAAAAAGAAAGAACAATTTAAAATATAGACGTAAAAGTACAAGGTTGGTTTAATGGTTCTTTAAAAAAACCCACTCATAAAAAGTCCTGTGAAAGGTACTCATAGCACACAGCTGGTTGATTTTGTTCAAGGAAATGACTTTGAAGCTTTTGAGGAAAGTGAAAACATAGCCAGCCTCTTCAGCTGGGACAAATTCAATGCACTTAATCTTTTATTCCCAGTGACTGACTTTATCAAAGTTTCAATTTGAACATGTAGACTTCATTTTTCTCTCTAACAAGTAAAGCAAAGCTGAGGGTTTTTGAAAAGGAAAACTCTTAACCTGTGAGCTTACTTCCTCCAGAAAGAAAAAATGTGGTTGGACTGAAGTTATGAATCATCTGTGTTCTACATATTAAAAATTCAATACAAGTCAAGAGTGGAATATTTTTTCTTGGCTATCTTCAAGAGGGTTATAGGAAATCATTATAAACATAGGTATGTATATATCTGTATGATCTGCTCCAGAAAGCAGAAAAGCCAAATGATATTTTGGCTCTTTTAAAAGCTATGTTATGCCGGGCGCCAGCGGCTCACACTAGTAATCCTAGCTACTCAGGAGGCACAAATCAGGAGGATCACAGTTTGAAGCCAGCCATGGCAAATAGTTCATGAGACTCCATGTCAAAAATACATGACACAAAAAAGGGTTGGTGCAGTGACTCAAGTGGTAGAGTGCCTGCTGAGGCCCTAAGCGAAAAAAAAAAAAAAAACACTATACTAACACTCAATGGAGACAGGTAAGAAAAAGTAAATACACGTATGAATAAAAAGGAAGATGATAAAATGTAATCCACTGTTATAGGTTGTTAGAAGACTGGATTAGAATTAGCAGATTATTTTGTAATTAAGATGTGAAATACTAAGAACTTTAAATATGGCAGGAGTTTTGGAAATAGAAAGAAAGGATGGAATCCATTAACATTTAAAGAAAAGTTGATTACCTAAGTGACAACCCATATATAAGAGGACAGGAAGAGTGATATCAACTAGGAATCCAAGTTATTCCCCTTAAATGATTGGTATAAAGTTAGAGTCAATTAAAGAAACAAGGAAAGGGAGCCAGACTTGCAGGGAAAATGATACATTCACTTTCAGTTGTACATGGTACAGTTGCAGGTAGGACTCTGATGTTAAGCTATAAACAGAAAAAAAAGAAAATCCTAATTTCTTGAATTTTAAATTAATGCTGAATTTCTTAAATTACAATTTAAGCCCTTAAACTTATAAACATTTGTATTTATAAATCTGGACAATCATATCAATAATTCTTTTCAAGGGATTCATTTAGTTTTGGTAAATTCAATTCCTTTTTATTAGGTGGTAGTGGGGATTGCACTCAGGGATTCACACTTGCTACAAAAATGTAGAATTACATCAATTGGTAACTTTGCTTATAAAGTCATCTGTATGGAAAATATTAGAAGCCAGACACTATGACAGACACTCCCATGACTCTGAGGACAAATCAAGTAGATTTTCCTTTCCATAACAGATTGCCCAAGAGAGCAAAGGATGTCTGTGTCACCTTTATGGAAACATTGTGTTGAAAAGGAAATATTAGCTATTTATAACCTTCAATATAAACAAGAAAGAACATGTCAGAATGAAATGCCAAATGTAAGTCAGACATAAGTAAGCAAAAAGGTAGAGAAATATTATTTATGTTCATATCAGTCTTCATTTCTCTAGCTTTTTCACTTTATTTCTAGCTTTATTTCTTTAGCTTCCTCACTTGTTCCATTCTGATTTTCATTTGGTGGCAGGTTTCCTCTCCAAGGTTTATCCTTACTTCCTATTCCTCCTTTTTGCTCAATTTAAAATAAACTAATATTACTAAGGTATCTTTATTTTTATTCATATCAGCATTTCTTATTTCAGATTGTAAACTTTTAGGGGGCATGGATCACCACATGTTGTCAAATAAACATGACTTTTATGGATTAAAAAAAAAGTGTTCATTAAGGTTACCAAGGTAAGGCCAGGGATTGTATAAATCCAGGTGGGAGAAATGGGATCTCCCCAAGGGGGAGTTATGGGGACCTCATTGGGAAAGGACTCTTTTCGAATTCTTTTTTCCCCCATTTTAATTAGGATATATTCATTATACAGGAGGGATTCATTGTGACAATTCAGAATAGTCTTATACTGTACATTGGTTAGATCTACCCTGACCAGCTCCTCCTTCCCCTATAATCCACTCCTCACCCCATGTAAATCAGTTGCAAGAGGTTTTATTGTTTTATTTTGTGTATTTATTTGTATGGTTGAAGTCCATCAACCATATTTCCTCACCTTTACTCCCCACCATACACACTGTACCTATTTTATAGTCCAGTCTTTGGGATAAACCCCGTGACAGCAGGCAAAAAGGAGTAACATGAATACTCAGAGGGAAATGTAGGAAGGAATAAGTCTATGGATCATGTGAATGTTTAATTCAAGGTATGAAAGCAGTTAGAATAAGTATCAACTGCCCCTCCATAGTCTTCATATGGTGCCCTTATCCCCCAACCAGCACAGCTGTGTGAACAGGAAGGTCAGCAGCTATGACAAAGAACACTGGATACAGATGATTCTGTAACTGTGAGGTAGTGGGGTGGGAGCCCAAGACAACCTCAAGATCTTTTCCTCACATTTGAAATTTCTACTTGATAATCATTTTTCCTCTTTGCTTGCCAATCACCACTCTACACATTTTCCCTATCACTTAACCTTACCAACTACTAGAATTTCCCAGAATCTTAGATGCTATTTCCTTTTGCTTGGTTCTTGTTTGCAAGGTTGGGCACAGTAGAAGGGACCTTTTCCTTCATCTAATAAACTTCTTCTCACTTCTCAAGACATGGCCTGTGACTGCTGAGGAGATTGGCTAATGCTATTCAGGCAGCAAGATGTCCACTTTCTGGACTAATTATCTATTGGCCAGTCTTTTCTTCTCCACCCTGCTCCTGATTATAAACTTCTTGAGGGTAGAAAATATTTTACACTTTTAATCCACACGGACTATGAAATTAAATCCTCGAATTAAAAAACTGAATGAATTAATTAATGCAATCTTTGCTTCTTTGGTTCTTTTTAATAACTCATACATATATCTTTCCCTTGTGGAGACTTTTTGTTTTTAATCTTTCATAGTATTGACATCTTTGCATATATTAACACTCCCAGCTAAATTTCCAGCAACTTAAGAGAAGATTTGAACTTGGTTCTCTTGTGGTCCATCTGGTAACACGAGTTTTAGGATTGAGCAGGTGCTCAATATGTATTAAAACAACGAATAGGCTAAATTTACCAGTGGTTGTTATATGAATAGATCATTTGGCATTGGAGTGGAAAAATAAATATTTTTTTAAAAATATAGTCCTACTTACAATACACTTATATTTATAGAGGACATACTTGGTCACTTTTTAAAGAGGAACATTAATCATTGTTTTTATATAATCAGTACTTCAAAAGTACATGAGAGTACTTGAAAGCCATTGGTTTTTATTAAGTTGGTTAAGTATTTATACTATCAATTTGCATAGTAATTCTACATGGAGCATAAATCTACATTTGATCTCATTCCCTTAATACCACAAATTCAATATTAGTAGAATTCATCTCGATGAGGCTTCTTTGTTTCCTGATGTTTTATTAACAAAATACCAACAGGACTCCAAGGGTCTTCTGTGACCGACTCCCTGCTGTGTGAGCCTTACCTATGCCACATTGCTCTGTACATGGAGACAGGAGAGCACAGCTATCATAGAGTGGTTCAGTTTCCCTTTCCTGTGATCCCCATAGTTCTCTTTTCTAGCTCATCTACTACTCTTTCTTCTTGAATTTCCAAACTGCGACCTCTTCTGGTTCATAAACATTTCCTTCATTCATTTTTCATTTTCTTCCTTCCAAACTTAACTTTGGTTATCTTCATGGCTCAAAATTCTGCCTTGTTTCTGATCTACTTATATTCAGAAGCTGGACTCCTCCTTCAAGTAGTGCACAGATCTGTTAAACTTCCTTTTGGCTCTGTGGCACTTCAACCAGTGACAGGATGAGAACAAATAAGCCACTAGAATATCAGGAAATTTAGTGGGAGTTAATTCAGGATGAAGGCTTGGTATGCTTTGTAAATAAAGATATGTGCATAGTCATTCTATTTACACTTTTCCATCCATTTAATAAACACTGAACACCAGTTAATATAGTCTGCATTCAACTGAGATATGAAATCAAGCAAGTCAAGGTCATCCCATCAGTCAGGGAGTGATGGCTTAGTGAGAAAGACTCTGTTCATGGATAATTAACACATGGTAGCAAAAGTCTTCTGGGCCCCAAGGCAGCCAGTGGAGGAAGTAATAGAGCTGTTGAAGAACCTTTTGAAAAGAGGCTGTGGAACTGCACTCCAGTGATCAAGTGGGAATTTGTCAAATAGTCTGAGAGCAGTCTGCTCCAGGAAAGAGAAAAACATAATAGAGGCTTGGAGGTATGAGAAGAGTAATATGTTGACAAAAGCACATATTAGACTGTTATCTAAAATGGAGCATTTAATGGTGGCAGGAAATGAGGCGAAGAGAATTTTGTATAGGATCATAGCACCCATTTTAACAACTCTGAGTGTTGTGTTTCACGTAATGAAAAGTAAAAGGAAGTGCACACAATTCAACTTTTAGAAATGTAATGAAGATTTAAGTTAAGCTTTTAAAAAGGATGAGGGGTATAAATGTAAAAAGTGTGAGTATTCCTTTATTCCATTATGAGAGAGAGAGAATATGTGAATGTTGGGATTTGTTGATGAATACTTTAGGATAGAACTCATCCCAGGAACTGCCTGAACTATACTCAATAAGCTTAATACAATAGCCACTTCTAGTAAGCATGATACAATGGCCACTACTTGACTGGAGAGGATTCTGAGAGCAATCTTAACATTGTAGCTCATACTTAAATCCACTTCTATTCCAGGCAACTAGATAAAGGCCAAGGTCATAATAGGAGAAGGAGTACTGACTGGACTATTACAAAACACCATAACACACTAGGGCCTTGGTATGTAGAAAGCAGGGCCCAAAGGGACAGAAATCATTCCCCATTTTCTGTTATTAACCTCGGCAGAGGGTGGTGCTCTCATGGGGTTCAGGACTGTAGATGAAGGCTGCCCAGCAGAGCAGCAGGAGAAACAATGGCACTCTAAGAATAGGACACAGCAGCATCAGAGCCTCACCATGCACACAGATACAATGTATAAGGCAGAGACTAAGAGAGAAGAGAATGTGGCAGAGCACTGGGATCCCAAATGCTTGTGGGTGCTGGACATGGCAGAGGGTTGGGAGTTGTGGCATCAGTAGACAGGTGTAATGTGCCAAGATAATTCAAGGGTAATACCATTTGTGTCCATCATAAGGAAACTTATGGTACAGCAAGAACATTTAGCTGGTAATACAGGGAAGGAACTACAGATACAAAGATTATGAGGTTGTCTGAACTAAGGAATGATGAGTGAGGGCAGGCATAAACTGATAATAAGGTTGTGGGAATATAATTAAGGATTGTGTAAGGCAGAAATATAACTTCTTTTTGGCCAGCTAAAAGGAATTGATTACTGTCTTTAGGCATTTGTTTCCCAGAACAGAATTATCTGAAGAATGAATTATCAGAATTATCTGAAGGTGACCCTTCATTTGCATTTGTAGTTGCCTATACAAAGATCTGGCTGGGATGATTTGTGGGGGAGGAGGGGTTCTTCCTATAGAAAGGGCTGCTCCAAAGCTCAGTTTCCCATGGCAACAGTGGCTTCTTCATAGTAGAAAGGGGATGCAGTACCCCATGGGCCCCAAGGTGATCAGGCATCAGGCAGCTAGGTTCCTAGACCATATCTGTTATTCAAACAGAATGCTTGCCACCAAGATCTCTGCTTTTCTCCTGCACTGACAAAGTTGCACTCATAGCTGCACCATAGCAACGGAGCATGAAAGTGGGGAAGGTCAGGACCATACCTGCCCTGTTTAGCAAAGTGTCCAAAGATGATGAGAGGTTTGGAGGAGTAGGGCAGTGACTCTGCCTTCTCTTTTCTCACTACTTCATGGCTTTATCCGTTTCTCAGCCTCTCCAGTCCTCAGCAAAGTCTTGTTTCCTTACTCACGGTATGTGTGCTGCTGTAGAATTTGTCTCTGACCTTGGAGCATGATAGATGGTAGCCATTAAAGGACCCACCTAGCATGACCCAAAGTAGCCTTATGAATGATTCAGCTGCAGCTGGCACATCCTGGAGATATAAACTGTAGGAATGAGTACTACATGATTAAGACTGTGGTCAGACAAAGGACTTACCAAAAGACCAAAAGCCACCCACAAATTGATGGTTACACTGACAGTGTTTTAGGATAAAAGGTTCTAAGGGATCCCATGGCAGTCAGGATGAACCTTGATAAAGTGCAGCACATTCATTAATGTGCCTAAGGTCCTCAGGCTCTACATCTTAATAAAAGGCCATTTGTCTCTTCAATTAGTAATAGCCATAGGTTTTCTGGTGAAACTAGAGTCAAAAGTCAAGCAAATAGATTGGCTGATTCAGGTAGTAGTATTTCTAAAAGGGAATTAAAATGATGAATATCAATGGCTTGTCATGTCCTTATTGTATTTTCACATATCTCTTTGATTTACTAGTTAGACTAGCTGAATATTTATTCCATTTGGAGGTAGTAAAGTGTCTATATTTGGAATACTAAAGATGTCTTAGCCCAAGTTCTGCCTCATTTTTGGTCCAAAAGTCAATGTAGCATTAAAAGAGAAATCACAGATAGAAACACCTGGGATGGCAATGATGATTGACTCACCTCCAATATCAGAGAATTTCCCTTTTGATAATACAAATTTGGTTTGATCTGGATTGTAGTAATTTTTCTATTTCTAAGATTCTGTGTCCTATGCATTTTTTTCCAGCCAAGTCATTCATCAGCTCTTATAATATGGTTAAAATCAACTCAGAGAGTTTTCATAATAGGCTTGTAACTTTGATCTGTGTTTTGAATTGATGCAATTATGGCATCCATGATAACAGATGAGAAAATACTTCATCACAAGTGTTTTCCTAAATCCCATTATGAAAGGAGGGCCAGCCTGGTTCTGTGAAACCATGCTCCTGCATAGACACATCTAAACAAGACCACATTTTAAACACATATTCCCTGTATGAAAGCCAATGGTGCTTTAACATATATCAAAATATTGCTTCAGTTGACTTCACAATTTGTCTTGCAGGGTAAATCCTGGAATCATTTATCTATTTCTCACAGTATCAGAACTAAGAATTATTTTTATTTGAGCTCAAGGAAACTGTGACATTTCCTTGACACTAAAACACATTTTCTTTTCTACCTTCATCTCAGTGTGTGTGTGTGTGTGAATGTCCTTTTCTTGGTTCCTTTACTCTGCCCGCTTTTTGAACAATATGTAGTAGGAGCAGCTAGGTAAAGAAGAGAGGGCCTCATTTCTGTTGTCCATTACCTTTGTCTTCTAAATATTATAATATTTCTGTCCCAAGTCAGAGTTCAGTGCTGCTAAAAACAAAACAAAACAGAATACATTGGGTATATCCTAGAAAGAGAGAAAAAAATGGCTACTATACCATTATTTTACATAGAGTAAATAGAAAAGCCAGCAAGAATAGGACCAAGTATGAAATAGGCAATAGACTGAAATAAAAAAACTAATTTCTTTTAAAATGGAGCATCCTCCATAAAAATCCTTTTGGAACTCTAGTGTGGTCAGAAGTCTATGAAGGCAACCAAGTCTATGGAAAGAGAAGAACTTATATCAGGATCCATAAAGGGAATTCTAACCATGATGTGCAAGGTTTGGTCTCTCATGGGCCTTCAGAGAAACTATTTTCTAAACGCATCTACCTTTTAACACAGGTCCATGGGCACAACTGGCCATCCCTCCCTGCCTGAGAGCCTGATGGCTCATGTTAGTGCAGAATAAAGTCCACACTCTTGCTTCCCCAATCCAGCAGTAGTTCCATCTTCTATGATCCTTCTCTGAGAACAACTCAGTCACTCCATCCTTCTCACTGCCCTCAGATCACCACCTCCCCATTCTTTCAGTCTTCTACCCCTTTGCTATATTGTCTCTTCCATCTGGAACAATTGTCACCTCTCGTATTCAGTCACACAAAAAAATCTTTGAAGAGATGAAGAGTGTGACTTCAGATATCCTTAATCAAAGCTGGAGCATCTAAGAAGCTTAAGGGTCTTGACCCTCAGCCATCTCAGCAAAAACCAAGAAACAAGGATGGGATGATCTAGGAAAGACTGTGGGAAAAAGTTCTTGCCTAGAAGCTTATGGGTCCAGCTCAGACTCACATAGGTAGAACTAATCTATTCCTCCAAAATATTCTCACACTCTTCTCCAGTTTGTTTCAATTTTCCTCCCTCCTTCTCCCTCTCTTTCCCTGTCATTCTACACATACATACACGTGTGCATGTGCACATACTTGCAGGCACCTGAAGTACCCAAATTCTAAAATGTTCAGATTCTGAAAATTGAAAAAAATTTCCCATAATTCATTTGGTGGTGAAACATTAACTGAAGTTACTTAGAATCTTGATTTACCTTATTTATGTTAATGCACACATTTAACTGAAAAAAAATGATATTAGACCACAAGCTCCTGTCCCAGATCCCATTGGGAGCATTACGTAACACTGGGTATTGAACGTACTCTTAAGACCCACGTGGACTCCTGGAACCAGAAGTGTTCCTGGAAATTCTCCACATACCTTCTCCTTTGGGGTACACAGGACCAAGGTGGAATTCCAATGCACAGATCCACAGCCACATGAGCCATAGTTCCTGTTTGTTTCCTCTGAAGCATGGGGCCATCCACCAGAAGACACAAGGATGCCTGGTGTGTCACAGTACTCAACTAGATAAGAAGCTTTTCCCACAGTCTTTCCTAGATCATTCCATCCCTGTTTCTTGGTTTTTGCTGAGATGGCTGAGGGTCAAGGCCCTTAAGCCTCCTAGATGCTCTTGCTTTGATTAAGGATATCTGAAGTCACGCTGTTCATCTCTTCAAAGATTCTTTTGTGTGACTGAATACTCTGAGTATTTTCTGAAGCATCATTAAAAGGTTGTGCAGACACAGCCTCAGCCTTTTCTCTATAATATGCTTCTC
Organism: Castor canadensis; assembly: GCF_047511655.1. Lineage (NCBI taxonomy): Eukaryota > Metazoa > Chordata > Mammalia > Rodentia > Castoridae > Castor > Castor canadensis. Next base: position 46,660,808 of record NC_133401.1, on the reverse strand, counting down.
TGATGATAAATCTCCTAATTTTAGTGTCTTTTACAATTTGGACAGGCTGAAGACATTCCAAATCATCACATCCTGGTTCTTTTTATTCCTTTAATTTATACATCTCTTCTTGCATTTTATTATAAACAGCAAGAATGAGGCTGTTCCTTTAACACTAAGAATTCCCCAAAGCATCACATTTTGGTTCCTTATTCTTTCCTCATTTATTTCTCTCCTTTTGCATTTTACCATCAGTAGTAAGAAGAAACAAGGCTGTGTGTTCAACATTACATTTAGAAATCTCCTCAGATAAATATCCAACTTCATCACTTACAATATCTGCTTTCCACATGATAGTAGGACACAATTTTGTTAAGCTTTTGGCTACTCTAGACTAAGGATCCCCTTTTCTTCAGTTTGGAGTAGCAAGTTCTTCATTTCTATTTGAGTTATCATCAATAATGTCTTCACCATTCCTATTTCTACCAACAAAGATTTAGGTACTTTCTAAGGCAATTTATATTTTCTGTTCCCTGCACCTTACTTACTTCTGAGTCACCACCAGCAAAGCCATTAACATCCATATTTATACTAACAACCCATTTAAGGTAATTTAGTTCTTTCTATCCTGTTTCTCAACAGGCTTCCAGCTTCTTTCTTTTGCACAAGTCCAAAGCCACTTGCACATTTCACCTCCAGGTACCAACATCTGTATTAGTGACTACTGCTGCTGTGAAAATTATCATAAACCCAGTGGCTTAAAAAAACCTATTTTCTTACAGTGAACTTTTGTAGGTTAAAATATGAGTATTACTGAGCTCAAATCAAACTGTTCCTTCCTGGAAGCCCTAGGTGAGAATATGATCCTTTGCCTTTTTCCACCATCTAGAAGTCACCAAAACTGATTGGCTCTTCCCCCTTCCTCCATTTTCAAGCCCAATGATATTGTATCACTTTTTCCTTCTTCCATAATCACATTTTCTTCTGCCTCTGACCACAACTGATGAGGTTCTCCATATTTCAGGACTCTAGTGATTAGGTAAAGCCTATCCAAGTAAATCAGGATTATCTCCCACACCTCAAGATTCTTAATGATAATTACATAAAGATCCTTTTTCCACATAAAGTAACATTCCATGTGTCCCAATGATCAGCAGAATGAGCAGTCATTGTTCTGCCTATGATGATACTACGTAATTCAGATTTCACAGGACTTGGTCCAACAAATGAAGAATATAAAATAATAAAGTTACTCTTTAATGAAGATGACTAAAGATGGTAAAACTAACAATCATTTTCATGTGTTATTTTTTTACTTTATACTCTGTGAACACATATTAATATGTTAATTTAGATCCTAGCAAGTTTGGGTTATAATATATTTTATAGGACTTTATAGAACATGATGTGTTTTCAAATCTCACTGCTCAGTGATTTAAATCTTTTCATCTATGTATATTATGATATTTATTCTCCAGGTTTAACATATTTTGTTATGTTTTATATACAGAATAAATCATACCATATTTTGCAGTTAATGTGAACTTAATGTAATTTATACAATCAGTGATAAATATTTTACTCTCAAGTTAACTTTTAGTATTGTTGTCTTTAAGCGTTTCTAAGTGCTTGACTTTAAATGTCAACTCAAGGGAAATGCAGTATTTGGTGCTTAGGGTAGTACTAAAATGAAATGAAATTCTTACTATTTCTACTTCATAAATGGGAAAATTCTTAAAAGCAATTGTGTTGAAGTTTCATAGCTAGCTAGTACTGAAGGCAGGTTTAAGCCCAGGAAATGAGACTCCAGGGTCTATTTCCTTAACTTCTGGATTTTCAGTGTCCTAATGGGAAACTTTACCCTTCATTGAGGATAGGTTCATAATTAGAAAACTCTCATGTAAGTGAGGAGGGTCCAGCCTGAGCACTGACTCAATTAAAAGAAGCATAGTCATTTTATGTCTTTTTTTGTTTCTAAATACATCACCTTCAAAATACAAAGTTATTCTCAACTTCATGAAGAAGTTTCATAGCTGAGAACACTGTGGAATCTACCTTTCCTTCCCTGTGCTGTCAATTCCCCGCCACAATGTCAATGTGGTAGGGGGCTATATAGTAGAACAGTTTTCCAGAAGAGGAGACCTAGAACTCACTCCCATACCATGCGTCACAGTCCCTGAAGTTCAGAAACATGATGGCCGGCCCCATGCCGCTACCAGAGATAAAAGTAATAGAGTTCTTGGCAGAGTTTAGGAGTCTTAGAGTTCCTAGTGAAGTAGAGATAGGAAAATCATTAGAACAAACCCTCAGTACAAGATCAGAATGAGGACAAAAAGGAGCGCAAATTATACTTTTATAGTTTGGAAAAGCAAGAGTTTCCCAGTAATCAACTCAATGCTAAGGACTGTCTCTGGGTTTACAGCACACTGAAAGGATCTCTTTGTGCAGAGATGTGGGGGACGTAGAGACACACCAACTTGGACAGGAGATGATGAGGGAGGATCCTTTGGAGCCCAGCTGGAGCTTATCTGACCCCATCAGGAACTGGAAATGTGGGGGACTGTGTGGGTGTGGTGTACCATCTGGTAAGCTTCACAAAAAAGCTAGCATTTCAATGTTTTCCATGATAGAGGATACTTGACAGATAAGAGAGTTAAGAAACAATATTGGCAAATCACAAAAAAAACAGCTCCTTTCCCCATCCCTATCTCTAATCTTATGCCTTGTTTTGGTTGTATTGGGGTTTGAACTCAGGGCCTCATACTTGGTAGGCAGGCTATGTACCACTTGAGCTACATCTCTAACCTTGTGCCTTCTTTTGAATGGATGGAGAAGGAAATTCATTAGGATAGGGAGCAAGAGGCCACGCACTCCGGCATACCCAGTATTGGCTGGTAAAGAGGTAAAAGCATGGGATTGGCTAGTGTTCTATAATTTCCTATTTAAATTGGATTGAAATATTTTTTAATATTCTCTGATATAATACTATTTAGTATGGAGAAAAGATCTAGGATCTGCCTGAGATGATATCCAGATCCAAAGAGAGCATGTTTAAGAAATGTGGAAGGAAAATAAAGCTATAATATACATGGTTTCACCCTATGAAGCTCATCCATTCAATATATCTGATTGAAGATATACAAGATTACACTTGAATCTTTTTCCTCTCTTTCATTCATTCCTTGTTGAGGGTTTCAGGAAAAGAGGGATCTGTTTCTATTTATCTATTAAAACTTCCATTTAAGGAGTATTAGTGGTTGAACATTTTCTTCAGGATGAATATGAGCTTCAGGAAAGGAAAACAGGCTGGACTGAAAAGTCTTTCTCCAAAGACTTTGACAATGTCAAACACATGTCAATCCAGAGAGTGATGGAGCATTTCTATAAGTAGGTTATATGTTACAACCAACACAAAAACATTATAGAATAAAACAGAGCATATCATGATATAAATCATTGGCTTAAACTTTCCTTAATGAAGGAAAAAACTTGGCATTTTGTTAGGATAATGGAACATTGTAAAACATATTTTACAGTTCTTCATTTAGAAGGAATGATTGTGTTATACTACATTCTGTTTAGCCTGGATACAACTTGTCAGACTTTAACTGAATATATAAAGACTTATTTATAATAACCATGGCAAAAGAGTAATGATTTTCATATAAAACCATGACTTTCTGCCTAGCAACCCACTTCAGCTTTGAATATATCTATGGTTATAAAACCATCCTTTATCTTTCTGAAGCTCAGAAAGATAATTTTCTTTCTGAAAAATTCTAAAGCAGTTCTAAACTGCTATACATGAGAAGGCCCATTTCTGTGTTGAATGTCCACTCTGTTAAGGCAAACACCCAACTAATGGTAGAAGGCCAGTACTAAAGACTAGGTCTGAGCTGTAGGAAGCTGTGGAGCTTCTGCTCACTCTCCCTTCTGCAGACTGTGCAGGAAAACACCTTATCCGCTTAGGAAACCTCCCTGAATGGGGACTCAGGGTAGACCCATCAAGTGAGAAGATGGATGCCCTCAGTGCACAGAGAAGAACATTGAGTGGATAACTGGCTGTGGAAGTAGTCAGTGGGCTTAGCTGCTTCCTGCCCCAGATTTAGTCTTATTCACAAAGGTCACCCATAATTTTTTCCCTCTTCTTGGCAAGTGTCCCAGTATCTGGGTAGAATGGGGATATTTCTACTTTTCTTCAGCCTCAGTATTTTACATGAAGATGTGGATATGTTGAGGGTAAACAGGAAAGAAGAATACAATGATAAAAATGAGAATTAGCATGACTGATGCCTCAGGCAATAGCTTAGTCTCAGTTTAGTCACAGTGAAGTCATCATCCTCCAATGTGTTTCAACTGTAGCACTTAAATGTTTCAATGAGATTGTTTAAGCAACACAACCAAAGCACTAGAATAGCACATGTTTAAGTAGGAATCAAGACTTTCCAAGGAGCATGATGTAGAGATTATGGAAGAAGGTTGATGAATAAATAAGGAGAATTTAAACTGTAACCATAATTTATATCCACAGTGTACAATTTTAGCCAATGAATCCTAAATAAACTTACAGAAATAATGTAATTATAGAGCCTGTCAGCCAGAGAACAATACAGTATAACAACTTATACATGATCATTTATACATAAATTATAACAGCAATATAGAACAACCAAGAGAGATAAGAAAGAATATCATTATTATAAATGATAAATTATCATATATAATTATGTGTTAAGTGCAGCATTATGTTACATTGTAACAGTGATCATAAGTATATAATTATACATAAAGGTATGATAATATAGTATAACACAGCTACAGTTTATGTATTGTTAGAAATTTCAACTTTTTTCCAATCTAGGTATATAAACATAAATATTAAACAAAACATATACTCTACTAATACCTATATAAGTGAACCTTATTTAGATTTTATTAGGATATAAAAAGATGTTACATAAGAACTTGGAACAAAAAATAGTGAAAGTTGATAAGGAGTGTTGACAATGGATTTCAAATATTACAAAGTGAATTCTAGGTAAAAATGTGAAGATAAAGTACTTAGTGAATCTGTATTAAACTGTATTGCCTTTCCTGGAGAAAACAGCTTTATCCTGCCTAAGCAAAAGGAAACTAAACTAATAAGCAACTCTAGAAAGTAGAAATATTATAAGTTCAACTGAATGATCAGGACATTGTCACAAGAAGAGCTGGCCATCAGTGGATGCCAACTGGTTGCCCAAGGCAGCAATGCAGAGATGGAACTAAAAGAAAAATGAGTCAGGTAGGCATTGATTCACACTTCTAACAACTGGAACGAATGTCAAAGTGTGCTGTAGGTTTTATGCTTTGGTCTGCCCCTTAGCTCTTTCTTGTCCCTTTTCTCTTGTTCCCTTGGGTGTCTTAAAACCATCAAAGTCACACTCATGTCACCATGAAGATCAGCACGTATGAGGCCTGCGGTGGGCAGTTGCTAGGAAACACATCCTGGTCATTTTGCTCACAGTCCAAGTACTGGGAAATTGAGGAAAGCAGCCATAGTGTAAGCTACTGTTCTCCCGATATTTCTTCTATCTCTTTTTTTTTTTTCTCTCTCTCTCTTTTTTTTTTTCTGAATTGGTATCTCAGCTCTATCTCTGATACTAAATCGGCTCCTGGCTGCCTCTTTTATTAGTTCAACTCTTTATTATAGATCCCACCAATACGCACTGACTCCACAAGCACTACTTACTCTTACCTGCCCAAGCCACTTTTCATCATTTGTAGAATGTCATCTATGAGACAGTCTCCAAACATCCTTACTCTAACACCAGCTGCAGCACCGAACCCATGGCAGGGCAGTACTCTTCAGCATGTCCAATACCACTATGGGAGCGATAAAGCCAAAGATGAGGGAGAGGATGGGGTAAGAAATGAAAGTAAAATCCCAAGTGGAATAAAAGTCAGAACTAGATTAATTTCAAAACAAAATAGGTTTAATCCAACAATTACAGTCCAAAGGAGAACGGATGTGATTGTCATTACTGTTACACACTTCAAATCACAAGTCATAGAACTGGGGATCCATTTGGGATATTTTGATCAAGGATCTTGGGTCTGTGAAGTCAAAATTACCTTGTGGGGAGGGTGGTTACCTAACTGGAAGTTAATTGAAAAAGATGATCTAATAATAAACTATAGGCCAGATGATGTGGGTTTTGTAAAGTGTGTTTTCTTGAAGCTAGGCTTGAGACATTGTGCAGATGGTTACCTGGGGGAAAGTCAGACCAATAAGCTTCCAAATTTCTACAGTCCTGACAAATTCCTACTTTATTTTTATTTCTCCAAGATCTCAAGGGCCTATTGCTAAAAACCAGAAAGTTACGGTAGTAGCAAAAGGCCCGTAAGGGCTCACTAGAGAGATGAAGGAATTGAAGGAAGGAAGAAAAAAAACCAACATCTGGGAAGACATTGCAAATATGTCACTGCTGAGAAGCCCCTCCTGGAAGGTATGTGCTGGTCTCAATGGCTTTAGCATGAGTCCAGAATCTGGAATTTATGCCATAAACATTCATGAATTCTCTGCAGTGTTTCAAAGCATACTCCCTACTGTCTTTTTCTTTGCCTTCTTCTGGGGTGGGTGGGTGTGTGTGTGTGTGTGTGTGTGTGTGTGTGTGTGTGTGTGTACTTAGGTGTGACTACCCATGCTCAAGTATGATACACAGATACATATGCCTTAACATTGTAACAACTTCCGTATAGCAGTTTTAAAGTGGTTGCACTGTACAATGCTAGGTATTAAGTATTTAAACACAAGCTTTTTTTTTTTTAATTCTAGAAGTTTTTTAAATTTCTTTTTTATTGTTGTGCTGGGTGGGGGTACACTGTGGCATTTACAAAAGTTCTTACAATATATCAAATATGTCATACTGGAATTCACCCCCTACTACCATTCTCCTTTACCCCCCACCCCCAATTCCTGGAATAGTTTCAACAGGTGTCATTTTTCCATTTACATACATGTACACAGGATTTGCACCATATTCACCCTCCCACATCCTTCCCCACCTCCTCCCCCTCCCACTGGTACTAACACCCCCAGGCAGGCCCTGTTCTGCCCTCCTGTTCTCTGATTTTGTAAAAGAAAAAAAAAGTGACATTTTTGTTTATTTAAGATAGCTACACAGGGAATTACCTTGTAACATTTCTATGCATATATGTATTATAACACGAATAGGCCCACCTCCTCTATTTTTCTTCTTTCTACCTTTTTTTATTATTATTATTCATATGTGCATACAAGGCTTGGGTCATTTCTCCCCCCTACCCCACCCCCTCCCTTACCACCCACTCCGCCCCCTCCCTCTCCCCCCTACCCCCTCAATACCCAGCAGAAACTATTTTGCCCTTATTTCTAATTTTGTTTTACAGAGAGTATAAGCCATAATAGGAAGGAACAAGGGTTTTTGCTGATTGAGATAAGGATAGCTATACAGGGAGTTGACTCACATTAATTTCCTGTGCGTGTGTGTTACCTTCTAGGTTAATTCTTTTCTACCTTAGTCCCCCTTCTAATGGTGGTTTCAACAGATTTTAAAATTCTGTATCATTCTTATATAAGTGAGTACATCAACCATATTCACTTTTTTTTTTCATTTTTCTTTTATTATTCATATGTGCATACAAGGCTTGGTTCATTTCTCCCCCCTGCCCCCACCCCCTCCCTTACCACCCACTCCGCCCCCTCCCTCTCCTCCCCCCCAATACCCAGCAGAAACTATTTTGCCCTTATTTCTAATTTTGTTGTAGAGAGAGTATAAGCAATAATAGGAAGGAACAAGGGTTTTTGCTGGTTGAGATAAGGATAGCTATACAGGGCATTGACTCACATTGATTTCCTGTGCGTGGGTGTTACCTTCTAGGTTAATTCTTTTTGATCTAACCTATATTCACTTTTTTAACTTCCTTCTTTTACCCTCCCCCTCTTGTATGTGGACACAACCTTTGTAACATGGCTGGCTGACTGTGTACTTTTCCCTCATGGATGGGTTTCTGGACTCATGTTAACACTTACCATACACTTTAATTCCTAAGGATCATGTGTTTCTCAATCAATTGTTACATGAGATCAAAGTAAGTCTACCATCCAGCAATTCCTACTGCTGGCAAAGTGCTCTGTTGTGGAGCTGCAGGTAACTCCCAGAAGGGCAGGGTTGAATAGGATACCTAACATTTCTGAGCCTAGATTTGGTATCTGTCAGTCAAAGGGGTTGGCTAGCCTAGTAGTTTCCAAATCCAGCCTTCTGAAGTCCTCAATTTCTTCAGCGGCATCTTAGGCACCACTGCAGGGGCCAAGAGGAGCTCAGATGTCCTCATTCTAGGAGAGTAGTTCTGTTTCTGTCTCATATATTGGAACTCTGTCCAGGCTGTCATTGGAAAATTGTGTTTTATTCCTGAAATGAAATTTATGATGATCCAGAATTAAAATTATGTTAGGCATTATACAGCACCTCATAAAAGTTAGAAGAACTGGTCACTTCCACAGTGGGAGGCTCAGGTTAGATAAAGTAATGTTAACACAAATTGCAAAAATAACAAAATATATAAGGCACATGCTGAATGAATTTCAGTGCTGCTTGTGATTCTCAGGGTTACATGAGAAAACTTATTGGGAAACAGTCTTTCAACTTGAGATCTAGGCCACTTTTTTTTTTTTCCTCCCATCAACTCCTGTCTTTAGGATTACACCTGGTTCCTTCCAGCTTCCTCACTCTACATATCTGTGTGTCATAGAAACTCTTACTTTTAAGACTTGAATGTCCCACTAAACTCATTCTGCAGAATGGCTCCTCTATCGAGGGCCCAGAGAGCTCCTAAATGTTCATTATTTCTAGTCCATCTTCCAAGATACAAGCTTAATGAGTATGTAAACAGGGTTACTTGATCTCAATGTACACATCATGTTAATACTCAAAACACTGGATTAACATAAACCCAACAAAATAAAGAAATTTGAATATCTCTCTGAATTTTCAGTAGAAAATGGAGGGACAGCCATTGTAGTTTACATTTAATCAGTGTTGCTTCTTTCATGAAAGGTAGAAACAGAAAAAATACTTCATTTTAAAACTGTCTCAGCACTAAAGGGAATAAAATTTGAATATGAGTAAAAAATAATAAAAATATATAAATAAAAATGTATAAATATTTTAAATATATAAGTGAGATGTTAAAAAAAGTATTCCATGGTATGCATTCCATGTCTTTTTGATATCTCTGTAATATAAATGCTGACCCAACATTTGACTAGGTACCCAACGAAAGCAAATTACTAGGTGCTGATAAGTGGTGAGAGTTTTCCATGAATAAGCTGAATTCACCAGGAATAATTATTTATAAGAAATGTGATCATCAACATAACCAAAAGGAAACAGGAGACCAGCAGATGTTTAAGATGTTTAAGAGCAGTGAAGCCTAGTAGGGAGGATTCTGTTCCTCCTTGTTCCTATTTGAAGACCCCTAGATTGGGGTTACTACTCCTCTCATTTCCATTGATTTAGTAGTTCACCAATCATGTTAAGCTGTAGGTGAGTTGGGCAGCAATCAGAGCTGTGTGAACTCAGAAAGCAGCCTGCCTCAGTCTCATGTTCAAGTATACTGACTTGAGTTCATTTTTGGCTTTTGTGGATTTAATCCTCATGCCTTTGAGGATCCTCAGAAGCACCTGAATGTTTGTGTCATGTGGCAGTTTATCATTCTGTAAAGGAATAATTTTGAATCTTGTGCTTCAAAGCATAATATGCAAGAGGGAGTCACTTGGCAAGTTGAGTGGGCCTAGGTTGGCTTTAAACACCTACAATTCAGGCTGGCTATTACTGTTCTATACTCTTGCTACCTTTACAATAATAACTCTTGGGTTGTATAATTTACATTCTTCATGAAAAGAAAATCTTCTGCTAGTTCAGTGATCAAAATGAAGGGAAAATAGCATGTCACACACATGGTTCTTAACTGTAACAAGTCAACAAGCTTGAAGAGTGAGAAAGTTGTATGAATGGTGAACCTACTGAGAGGTTAAAAGGATCAGTTGTTGACAGGGGTCCAGTGAAGGGGAGCAGAAAGGGGAAAGTAGAATAGGTAAAGCACAAAACATATTTTCAGGACAGTGAAACTATTCTCTATAACACCATCATGGTGTGATATTTAACATTATGCATTTGTTAAAAGCCATAGAACTGAACATCACTAAGAGAGAATCCTAATGTAAAATTGGACTTTGGTTAGTTAATTACACATAGACATTGGTTCATCAACTGTAACAAATGTTCCACATTAATGCAAGATGTTCACAGAGAAACTGTTTACAGGGGGTAAAGGGAACCCAAGAACTTTGTATTCTCTGCTCATTGTTTTAAAAACCTAAAACTGATCTTGACAAACATACCTATCATTTTTTCTAAGCTGTATTAGGATGTAACTCCTTCCTCATGTTGTTCCTGTCCCACACAACATAAATAGAAATAGGAAAAAGAGAACAAGAAAATCATTCCTTGTTCTATTCCAGTGAGTGCAAAGGCTGTCTATCAAGTGAGAAAGGAGATCTTTGTCAAAGCTGAACAACTTTGGTTGTATGAAAAACAACAACAGTAAAACATCTTTTAACTGAAAGGTGATTTGGGAAGCAGTCAAAAGACTGTATTCATATTTCCATAAAGCAACCAATGAGCCCACGGAACTGACTTATTCATGGGTAAATTTAGGAAGTGTTTGAGGGAGTGCTCCATGCTGTGAAATGCAGAAGAGAGTGAGAGCTACTTAGCTGCAAAACATGTCTTTGGAGCTGAAAAGAAGATGGGTATATATTAATGGATGATGCTTTGCAGTGGTACATATACAAGAAAGAAAACTATTTAGAATCTTAAGAAGTAGAGACCTCTCCTATGATACCCTGCAGATGGGCCCAGATTTCATTGTCACCTTCCCTAGCTACTTTGCCCAAACTTTATATTTCTATACAGTGCATTGTCTTCATCTTTGTCTACATGTTAGCACATTTTATCATTGCTGTAGTAGTTTTGTTGATTTAGATTACTAGCAAAAGAATAAAGTGGATATAGATTATTTCAGAGGTGGGCTTTGTGTTTCATAGTTATACACACAAGTGACAAGCTCACATATCTGAAATTACTAAGGTTCTGAAAAATTCAGTTAAGTTTTCATCTATAGTTAACACTTTTGCATAGAGGGTGGGCTAAATGTTCCTTGAAGCAAATCATCTGAAGATTCTTGAGCACCTTAGAAAGTTTCTCTTGTGAAAGGCAAGGCTTACTTTCATTTGAAGGAGGTGACAACATTCAATGTCAGAAAAGTGAAAATTCTATTGTTTTTCAGAATACATGTTGGAGCTAAATGTACAGAGGTAATGTAAGTCAAAACCAAATGAACAAAAACAAAGAAAAAAATGTAATAGGAACTCAGGCTAATATCTTCGTTTCTACAGAAATCAAAACAAGATTCCAGAGAGGCAGGGTAGCTTGTAAATATAATAGCAGTATAGCAAATGAGAAAAAACATGTTTCTAGTTTAAAATGTAATTAACTAGGCACTATGCAATTACTGACAACTTGTGTTTTCCAGTCTTATCATAGATCTTCTTTGGGCTACATATGTTACTGAGAAAATTAGCTATATTACATAGCAATAACATTAAAGACATCATTTTGAAAAGCACCACATAAAATAAACATTGCCTTGAAAACTGGGTGGTTGCTAGGAAATGATGCAAGTACAATCCTCTCAAGTTATATCTGATTTTTCCATTTTATATCTTCCTCAATCACTAAGGCTTTACCCCTACAGGAATTTACATGAGCATAGCTTACATACCTCTGTAAATATAAATTTTCCAGGGGTTCCTGTCAGTCCTTAGAAGGCCTTAGACGTTAGTGGTAAGAATTTTGGGCAGGGTCAGCTGTTCTGGAAAAGGGCAACACTGGGTTTCTTGACCATATGGGGGTTTGTACAGGACGGGAGAAGATAAATCTGGTCTGGGTCCATGTGGAAATTTATATTTTCTTCTGTTTCAACAGGATGAATCAGGGGAGAAAAGGCTGAGGGGCAGGCCAAATCAAGTGATTTGAGTTATTTTAAGAAGAAGCAATTCATTGCATTCCTTGCCAAAGTGAAAATGCCTGGACAGCCTGTTCAAAGAGCCAGCAGCAGGAAGAGAAGAGAAGGTGCCAGAAACTTAATCCAACAAGCACTGGGAGCTGGGGCAGTCCTCCTCCTGTGAATTAACATTTCAATGGAGCTATTCGCCAAGGAGCCAGGAAAGCCAGAGAGATTTCTCTCAGAGTGGGTTCCTAAGATTTCCTTCAATTCATTGTATCCACCCTAAAGAGGTGGGTTCCTGATTCAGTGATACAAACAGGAGTAGAAAACACAGGGAAATAATTCATGGTGAGAGTTGGATTTTTCTTTCTCATAAAATTAATAGGGACTGTACTTTGCAGAACCCAAAGCATTACTGCATTCATTATGTGAATTCATCCATATGCATTCATTAAGCCTCCTGGCCCCATGTGGGATTGTAAGATTTTTTCCATTTATAGATGAAGAACCAAGGCTCAGAGAAATCATATCTGATCCAGCATATCAAACATAGTAAGTGGCAAAGCCAGAACATGAAAATCCAAGCCATGTGTATTGAAAATGAAACCAAAAGTTCATCTCTAATTCATGAAGAAAGACCTTGTAATAGTAGTGAATTGTGCTCGCATTAAAAAAACCCGGAGCCATGCATTCTATACAGGAATCTTGATAAAACAAAAAAAATTAGAAACATTCTTCAGATAAGTACAGGCATAAAGCAGGTTGAAATGACACGAGGATGATTTTCCAAGAGACAGGGAGTCTGCCAAAAACAGTGAAAATAAACTTTTTAAAAAGAAAAATTTAATTTCATTCAATGCTAAATGACAGAGACTCTGCCAAGGGATAGTCACCAAATGCAGCCTCTCACTGGATAGGTTCCACATTCATGGTCATGGCTATTAAATAGCTGAGATTCTTGCTTCATAAATTAGTCATCGCTAATAGAATCACTTTAATTTCTAGAATCTAGAGTCGCTCCATCATCCACAAATGAGACCATGAATGAACGGCTATTTTATTTACATTTTTTCCTCTTACTTCAAGTACCAAGAATATGTCTGAGTTAAGTTATTTTGAGTCAGTGCCATTATATTTTTAGGAGGAAATTTACCAATGCCTAATGTTTAAATAATAACATGGTTGACACAGACAGAAACAAGGTCACTTCTGATAAAGTCTACTTATCCTCCGTGTTAGTGTGAACTTCTTTCAGCCTGTTCCTTCCCAAATGTGCCCAAAGCTGACTCCCCAGGAGAAACTTTCCTGCAGACAGAAAACTTCAGTGGTAGTAAAAAAAGGATCCACTTGGACTGATGAATAAACTCACCATGATAGCACTGTGCCTTGTTTCCTGGTACACTCTTGCCCTCAGGGAAAGGGAAATGAGTTTTGTTTTTAAAAACAGAACATTTTACTAGACGCAGAACACAGAGCTGATGAACGTAGTACCCTGTTTCATATCTCCCTTGTCAGTCTCTTGCTTCCAGCTTTGTTAAGTAAACTGGCACCTGCAATCTTGTATGCCTACACTTACTACTCTTTAAGAACTCCTGAATTATGAAGAACCCATGTCTGATATAGTTATAGTTGTTAAGTCCCTAGCTCTTTGCCTATAATTTTCCAGTTTTCTCTGAACATATTTTAGTAAATGGTCATTTGAAAAAAAATTTAACTTTGCAGTTTTTTTTTTTCTTTTGTTTTCCTGTTCCCTGGGGCTTAAACCCGTGCTGGCTAATCAATCACTGTACCACTTGAGCTATCCCCGCCCCCTGCCAGCCCTTTTATGTTTTAGCTATTTTCAGTTAGGGTTTCATGTTTTTTTCCCAGGACCTGCCTCCGATCATGATCCTCTTAGGAGCCTTTCATGTAGCAAGGATCACAGACATGTCAACACCACACCTGGGATTATGATGAGATGGGGTCTCGCTAACTTTTTGCCCAGGCTTACCTTCTCTCAATTTCAGCATCCTGAGTAGCTGGGATTAGACGTGTAAAAATTCATGTGTAGCCTAACTTTGGAATATTTTAGGGGTGATCCTGCATAGTCCCCCTTTAATACTAAGTTTCCAAGAAAATGACACATTCTAGAAGTGTGGAGTGGTCCTAGATTAAATTATTGAAGAAACAAACATGTTTAATTTCTCATCTGGTCCTCACTTTAATATGTTTCAAATTTTTTTTTTTTGTTGCTAGAGAAAAGAAAATTAAACTTATCATATCTGCACAGCTGAACTGCTCTTGCACAAAAGCACCTTGCAGGATAATCTTGCATTTGTGCAGGTCACTCCATTTACCACTTGGACCTGGGTAGTTCTGTGTGGTAGGGTGGTCCTGTCACTTTCTAACACTTCTTTTTCTCTATGTGCAAACACAGGAGGGATGTCACTGGTGAAAAATTTCTCAAAATGAACAGAACAAGAATTTTCAAAATAAGACCATGGCAAAGTCTACTGGCTGTGTTCCTCATGGCCTTCCTTGGACAGACACTGATTGCATGGAGTACTGACTACTTAGTGTACTGTGCTGGACACTGATGCTCCACAAGAGTCAGACAGGAATCAAGCATTCAAGTTGCTCCCACTCTGGTAGAGGCACTGATGTGTATGCAGCAAGAGTCTAAAACAGTGTATGATAAATGGTAGAGAAGAGGGAGAGACAGCTTTGAGACCAGGAGAGTGCTTGTCCAGGAGAGTGCTTGACCAGGAGAGGGCAAGTCTTTGTGAAAGAAGTTGCATTTGGGCTAAAGCTTAAAGTAAAACAGAAATATCTCCATATGGATGCCATCCATTCCACCTGTCCCTTCAAGGTTCAATCCAGACTCTTGCCCATCTGTGATGTCTGTCATTCCTGGTGCCACACCAGCACCTGTTTTAGTTGTCTTTCTGCTCTTTGAACAAGAAGTCACTCTGCACTTCTCTTGCACAGTCTTACAGGGATTAGAATTATCTGCATGCCTTTTTTTGTGGGGGGAGTATTGGGGTTTGAACTCACAGCCTCACATTTACTAGGCAGGCACGCAACCACTTGAGCCATTCTACCGGCTGTCTGAGGTCTTATGATGGACTCTTCTAGACAGCTAGTTCTCAACTTTGCACATCCTGACAGCACCTAGCATGGCTTGTATTACAGATCTTCCTTCAGTGAATCTCTACAACAAATGAATAAATGACTATACCTGCCCTTCTCTTTGTTACATTCAGTGGTCTGTAGTGTCACTTGCCTGCCCTTTCCACAAAGGAATAATCCAAGCAATTGTTACCCCATCTTTCCTAGTATTTGGGGAAATACACTAAGAAGCTTCACTTTTCATATATAATGCACTTTATACACAGAGCATAAGCTTATGCTTTGTGTGTTGTTTTCTTACACAATTATATGCAACCCAAGAGGAAAATCTAGTCTAAAAACCTTGATGCTATGTTATTACACTGCTTCCCATGAGCAATAAAGCTGAGAGTGGGACTTGGTCTTGATGATTGAGTTTAGTTATATTATGGAACTTGATTTTAAGTTTAAATTACTGTTTACCTGTGAAATATACTGGCCCAATTTTGTCTGCCTTAGGTAAAACCTCTGGCTTTGTGAAGCATTTTAAAGGTAATATGCAGGCTTTCAAAGGGACGTGAGTGAATGAGTGTAATTGCTAACATTCCCTAAATGAAATATACATGCAGCTAGCCCACGAGTGGTAAGAATACAAATCAGACAGTAAGATTAATTTAATTTTCACTCCTTCAGGCCTAAATAAAATATTGGAAATAAATACTCTAGTTTCTTTAATAATTTTCAGTTCTGTAGTAAATAACCAATTCCTTTGACAGTTGTTAGAATATAAAGCAAGTTTTCTACAAATTGTAATTACTAGTGAAATTTCATTTTCCCTTTCAGAAAAGGAATAATGTAACACCAGGTTACATTACAGACTTGAAGCAGAGAATCAGTGATTTATTATTCACTTAGTCTTAATCTATCCACCCACCCATCCATCCATCCATCCATCTATCTATCCATCTTGGTGTGAGGATTTCTATATACTACTTTAGTGATTTAGATGACTATTGCAAAATTTCCATCCTTTTAGCTCCAAGTTTTACTATATCCATTATCATTACAACTCATTCCAAATTGGCTTTGGCCAGCTTCACCTATTCTGTGACAGTGCCTCCATTTAAACAGTGTGTTCTCACTTTCTGTTGTGGGGCTCCTCTGATACTTGATATGGGACATTTATGGGAAAATACTTAATATACACATATGACCTGGAACTTCAGGGAGGACTGGATTCCAGTCATGTCAATGAGGATGATATGATTCTACAATAGCAGAAAGAAGATAGGTGGCATTTTACCATCAGAGGTAAGGTTGACATAATTATCAAGGCCAGGCCAAACAAAATGATACTCAGACCATTATTAGGACATTATTAAGACCAATGCATATATAAACAGTAACTAGTGCTTATTTTTCAAATCAAGCCTGGCAGCAGAATTCTGATGTCATTGGCTACACTGGAATAAAGCAGGGGTCCTCATTTTTTTTTTTTTTTGGTGGAATGGGGTTTGAACTCACAGTGGTAGAGGCAGGTGCTCTACTACTTGAGCCACTCCCCGTCATAGTCTATCTAAGTTAGTTCATGGACTCCAAACCCATTGGCTAATGAGGAAGTTGGGAAAACTTGAGATATAATCCTGCAATGACACCATAAATATGTATAGTAAGAGTTTTTATTATCTTCTCTCAAGGGCACCTAATGCCATTTACAGGTAATGCTGCACTGGGCAAAATATAATACACAGACATTATAAGGACCATTAGACACAGAGTCTAACACTAAGGTCAAAACCATGATCACGGCTAGTGATCTCCTGATCGCTAGAGGATCTAATACTAGAGGAACAAAAGCAGATCACAGTTCCTTTATTAACCGGTAAATGAAAGGTGGGCAATAAATGTATTTCTACCCCAAGCTCATTTCCATTATGTCTTCAGATCAATCCTATGGATATTCTTTTTTTTTCCATTTGTTTGGGTGGGTTTTCTTCCTCCCTAAGGAAGAACAATGTGTAAGTCTCATAAACTGTCCACCATTATTAAAATAGTAAATTAGAAACAAAGCCACATTCCAGAGATTAACATCACTATCAAAGACTTAAAGAATGAAAGACATTCCTCACTGTATTTCCATTTAATTTATCTGTTTGGCTATTGCAAAACCAGTTAGAGAATGATGCATGATCGTGAACACCCATAAAGTTAACTAAATAGGAGCCCTAATCACAGCTTCTGTGCAGAGTGTGGAGTCCTTACTAGAGAGCTCAACAAAGACTTTGGCACTTGACATGTAACCATGAATGCTAGATAGCTGGTGAGTAGGTTTTTTTGTTATCCCCATCAGAAAGGAAAATCAAAAGCAGCTTGCTTTCTCTTGGTAAAGATACCAATTCACTTTTATTGCCATGCTCTGAGGATATGACAACTCCACTACTGTCACAATAGAATGTTTAGCGACTTAATCGCCTTGACATTGTAAAGACTATTATGCTGTTTTACTACAGAGATGACATCATACTGTTAGACCTTATGATGAGGAAATGATTCACTTAATAAGAAATATGCTTGCCACAGGGCAGGCATTGAATTCCTCTGCCACTTACTGCCTCAGCTCAAATCTATCCTTAATCACCTATTTTGTGGCAATGGACTGGAAAGTATGTAAGCATCACTCAGATGCAGAGAACATTAAGTTAATCTTGTCAACAGAGGGCAGTGGTGGGACACTGCAGAGAAAGGAACTTCTTATGCTGGTTTCATTGTGCTGCTGTTTTGCTTCTTGTTGCTCCTACTGTGCAACTAGGAAGGGTGTGTATGTGTGTGTACATCCAGTGGTGCTTTGCTGTAGCTGGTCCCATACAATTTCTTGAGCACCTTGCAGCCCCAACCCTGGCCTAGTGAACACAAGGACCAGGGGTCTTATGCTCCTCTGTTGGTAGGAAGTCCTTGATGCTCTGACTCTTCTGTGTCAGCTTGGCCCATCTGCACCTGGGAGGGAGGCTTGTTTCCCATGGCCCTCCCCACACAGATACTGCACATCCCAGGCACCTAGCCCTTACATTGAGCACGCTCCTGAACTGACACCCTCTGTAAGCCCACCTACCAACATTAGCCTGCCTGTTTCCTACTTGTTCAGAGATTATACAGAGAATCTCTAGCTTGGACAAAGCGGTGAATTTCTCTGCCATGAGGGGCTGCATCTACATCTTCTCTAAGAATTTAAATCCTAGCCTATGTGTGGGGACCCCTTGCCCATTGTTCCTATCCAACAAGTTTCTTCCTCCATCTCATACTGTCCCTCAACCAGAGGGTAATCTTTGGAGATCTCTTTAAACCTTTATAGTTATTCTCCTGATAGTTAAAATTCCCCCACTTGGCTTCAAATGTACTTTTTTCTGCCATCACTGTGGGGCAACAATTCTAACTTCAATGGTAAGCAAGGAAAATTACCTGCTAACCCCAAAATGTTGTCTCAATCTGAGATGATGTTGTGGGGTTCCATGTGACATACCAGGCATTTTTTCTAAGTCCCAGTTGGTGGCACTTGGAAAATCATGGAAGCAGGGAAGTTAAAGTCTTAGATACTAGTAGTGAAGAGTCACTCTACCTCAGGCAGAAGGAGCCCAATACACTGAATTCATCGAGTGGCAGGCAAGTCTTCAGAGAACGAACAATAGCAAGATCAACACTGGCTTTAGCAAGTAATGGGCAGCAGAAGCAGCTAGATCCATCTTGGGGAGAGGAAGCCCGTGTTAGGCACTAATATTATGCCATAAAAAGACTTTTTGTTGACTCTAGATCCTTGGCCTGTATTTTACTTTTACAACTAGCCTTCCAGAAAGATGAATTTGTAATATGTGACTCCTCTTCCTCATAGCTTTATTCATCCATTTCTTAACTTTCAATTATACAGCATTCTTGGCCATCATTCTATACCACCTTGTTTTAAAAATATTACCAGTGACTTCTTCATTCACAAAAATATTAAGAGTTCAGGCTTAGCTTCCCTGAACTCTCTGAAATATTGTCTCTTAGATGGGCTACTTCCTCCTCTCTTGCCACTGTTCTTGGAGAGTCCATGTTCTGTTCCATGTCTTCTCCTTTCAAACCCACCTTCTTCCTGTCGAATCCTTTTTTGATCTGAATGTACCTAAAAGTTTAGTCCTCTCCCCAACCATATTCTCTAACTGTTCTTTAACTCTTTAAGCAATTTTTTCCAAAGTGGAATGTGTGCCAATGCTTAGCAAGGCTTTTTATTACTTTCCTTTTTATGTAAATGACTACTGAATCATATCTGAACCAAAACTTTTTCCAATGGCAAATCACAGATGTCCATCTACTAGAAAATCTCTCTGCTAATTTATATAAACAATACTTCAAATTCTAAATATCAGAAATATAATACATCATTTTCCCTCCTAAAATTGTCCTTATAAAGGCTTCCAAACTTCCTTCATCACAATCTCCTCCATTTCCTTAGATCCACCCAACTCCCAGTTCTATTGAGTGGTATCACCCTACTGCTCTTCAATCTGTTTTATTCTACTGATTTACACTGCACCCCTTAGTTAAATTTTTATTCTCACTCAACCTATTGAAAAAGATTTCTAATAAGTCTCTCGACACTGTGCACATGATTAAAAGATGAATATTCTTGAAGTACAAATAAGGTGCTATCACTCACTTCTAGTGAATCAACGGTTCAAATGTTAGCTTCAAACTCTTTGGTTTAGTATTCAAGATCTGGCATCTGCCTACCTTTAGACATCTATTCTTACTGGTTTCCCTTCATAAACTCCACTTAAAAATAAATTTGGGCCATGTATTAAAGTGAAAACCACAGGATATTAAAGTCAAGCAAATCTTTGTTCTAATCAAAGACTGGAACTGGCTTTAAATGACTGAGATCTTGGGCTAAATCCTTGTGCTCCCACATTGAGGTTTTATTTTTTCTCATCTGAAAACCAGTACAATTAAAACCTGCCATAAAGCCTTTCTAAAAAGGTGAAATAAGATCATATATAAAAAGTACTAGGCAGAGTCCGATACTTACAAGAAGAGTAATACATATTGTTTTACTCTTCCTCCTTTTTATCCATGTACCAAGATTTCCAAAAACAGGCCAACTGCCAAAAATCAACCTGCCTAACTGCCAGGATGCCAAATTGAATTGACTTTTTGGCAAATTGGTTTCACCACATTGATGTATCTCCAAATTCATTCCCTTTGTGCTTTGCTTAGGTTACTGTCTGTTTGCATGTCCTTATCTATGCAGTCTCTTTAGTACTGTCCATTCTGAAGTATTCTCTCCTGCATTTGAACTTTCAAAGTGGCTTGTATGGACTATCTGTTACCTACCGAGTACAATCAATATGGCCCCTGTAACTCAGGGAATCACAAGACCTGGAAAAACCTTTCATTTTCTTTTTTTTTTCCCAAGGTGTATGCAATATAAAGTAAAATAAAATTCTATTCACATCCTATTTTTGTCTTCCTTTTTGTGCTAGCCACCATTATAATTTCTCTAATTACTTCCCAAACATTGATACCTATTATCTCATATTTTTTCTGTTATAACTGTTATTCCAGTTGTCTTAACTCCTCAACTAGATGAAGAATGTCCTTATGATTTGGGATCTGGTTTTTGTATTTTGTTTTCGGCAGCATCTACTTTATACAGTAACTTGAATGAATGTAACGAGGTATAATTTTTTTGGAATGAATGACTGATGGTTGTATTGTGAGAGATATAATAGTATATGTAAAATATATAAGAGACCTCAATCCCCAAGGAATTCACCTTTTTAGGTGGGGATATATGCAATTTACAAATGAGCCATTGATAACTATGCAAAGTCAAACAAGATTTTAAGTTCAACAGTATATTAAGGAGGCACTGTGAGGGAGATCAGCTCCCCAGCTCAGAGTACTTCTAAGCAGCACCCTGCTCTCTAACACATACAGTTCCCAAAGACACATTCTAATCTGCAAGGAGGGGGAATGATATGGTAGAAGAGTTACTCTGTAATATTCTTTGGTGCCAGTTAATGGTCAGTATTTTTGAGCCCAAAAATAGTGATAGAAATTTATAACTCACAAGATTTTTTTGAAGACAATATTACAGATGATTTATGCAAAATGTTTTATATTTGCTGGTCACTTAATGAAACTTAGCTGTTAAGCCATTTGGTTTTAGACCAACGTAAAACTTTCTTACCCTGTGGACTGAAACCTGCCCAATGCTGAGTGAGTCACTTCTATTGTCTTCTGTAAGTTTCTATTAAATAACTTGTCAGCCAGGACAGCAATACTTGCTTAAGATTCCTGTGAAGCTGAGATGATGCCTGGAGCCAATGTCTAGTTGTGTCAGATGGGACTTTTAAAAACTTCTCAAGACAACAGTCTTAAAAGTCACTTTGTGCAAGGGGCATATACAAGACAATGAAAAGATCTGGGGGAATTTTCAAGACTGGAAATGGATTTAAGCTTTTGAATTTTAAAAAATATTTTTAAAACATTTATAAATGGAGAGCTCATAAATAAGCAAATTTTGATTATGCTCTGAACCAATGCAAATAATCCTTTCTCCTTTAGCTCATGAATGGATTCAGGGATGTGCCTGAAACTAGGGACTAAGCCAATTGTGTATACACATTCTCTGAAGCTTAGTACCCAAAAGTAACTTCTAGGTTTATTTTGATTTCCTTAATTTGATTTTTTAGTTTCTATTCCAGATGATGATGATGATGATAATGATGATTTAGTGCTGGGGACTGAACCCAGAGCCTCGTACCGCCTGCTAAGCACACACTCTACTTCTGAGCTACACCCCCAAGGATCATTTCTAACAGCATATTTGTGATGATATTATTGCAACACAAGTTTAGATCCTGTTTTATTTTTTATGTAGCAAGTAAGTGCCAGAATAAACTTCACAGCCTAATGCCACGGCCTGAGAGAGGGAAGATGTGAATAAAAAATGACCCTGAATTCAGCTCTTGATCTCTTGTTGATCATTCTGGAGTTTAGCGTGATTGCTACCAGTGGTTTGTGACTGATGAACCAGCAGGCCCTGGCATGAGTAGTCAGAAGTGTGGAGGATCAGGAAGATATATCAGGTTGCTGAATGAGCTGATGTTTCTTTGACATTGGTCCTGTAGCACCAATGGAGTTGATATCTTTGTGCAGGAAAAAGGCAGGAGAATTTTGGCCTTCTAATAGGAAATACTTGTGTGTCTCTTGCTCAGAAGAGCAATTTCTGTACAGTAAGTGGCTTCTTTTGTCTACATGAAAGGACTTATTTATTTGCTAGTGATTGCTGGCTTCTTGCCCTGAGCCTATTGTGACAACTCTATAGTAAATGATGATAATAGCAGCTAGTGTCTACAGAGCACTTGTTGCATGCCAGGTACTGCTTAAGCAATAGACATCAACTAACTCCTAATTTTGATGGCAATTACATGAAGTAAGCATTAGTGTGTTAAAGTTCTATCATTCTCATTTTTCTCAGCAACAGAGAGAGGTTACATAGGCACACAGATGAGGACATATGCTTTTACCACTTTTACACAGCTTGATCATTACGTACTACATATTTAATACTTCCTATGTTACTTAATACAAGTTTTTAAATTTTTTTCAGCACTGGGAGTTGAACCCAGGGTCTTGCGCACACTAGGTAAGCACTCTACCACTTGAGTTACACCCCCAGCCTGATTGCTACATGCCATTGACTGACCAAATACATATTCCATTCTTTGTAAAGCCAAGCCTCTATAATGTAATATTCAGATTACTCCATTCTTTAATTTCATAAATAATGCTGAAGTACATTTTTGCAGATTTTCTATACTTAGAATTTTGAGGGGGGATATGTTCTCAGATGTATTTTTAAATTCTTGAGGTATAACTCTTTCACAGTTCTTGAGATATACTGCAAACTATCTCGTAGGACTGTTGTACCAATTTGTATCCTCAGTGTAAATGTAGGAGAAATTCTTGTTTCACCAAATTCTATCATTAGTTCTTATGGCATTCTTTTATTATCAACCAGACATACTAAGGAACAATACCAAACATTCTTTACTTGACTTTTTAAACACATAAATAATGTTTTGTAATAATTAAGGAATTTAGATGAAACTTACCTAATTAAGGAATTTAGATAAAACAACTTACCTAGTTAACACCTAAAAATTGAATCTTTAAAACATTATTTCTAATTACTACATAATAAGTTAGTAATTTTAAAAATTCATATACTGAATGATCACACAAATACTCTTTCATCAACTTAATACCAAACAGTAGCTGAGGAGCAAATATTCACAAAGCAACACTGAAATAAAATATACAAATAGAATTATGTCTAACATACTTGCTTATCTCTCAATTAAGTGAAATAATAAAAGTTGAACATGTGAGAGAAAAGAAATATATAATGCCACACATTAATGTCAAAGTATGAAATGTCTCTCAGAAATCAAAGACAACAAATCATTTCCATTAACTCTCACCATTGAGGCTCTCAGTGCTTGGCTTAACTTCTAAATGCCCTTTCCAGTTGATGACCTAAATGGAAGCCTTGCAAAGCTATGAATAGTTCCATCCACTCTGCACCATTCTCCTGCCTCCCCCATTAGCACTTCGTGATCTCCCTTAGGAATGAACTTGGGCCAGATGGCCTTCAGCCCAATTTCCTGTAAATATTCAGTTTTAATGATAATAATTAAAAATACTAATTTGCTCCTACCCAAGGACATTTCTACAGAGACCTCTTGGTGCTTCAAGAAATACTAATTAAGCCTCAGATATGTGACCTTTCTTTCTAGTCTTACTAAATGCCTAAGGGTTTGTCCCTTAAGCTATTTTCTAAGTTTAAGTAATAACATGAGCAGCAGAGATGAGAGTTTCAGTCTCTTTCTTCCATCAGAATGATCGTCAGGATACTGGGATGTGCTCACACTTTTGATATCTATTTTGTCCAAGATGCTATGGGGGAAAATCTTAAGTCTCTGCTTTCAGGCTGGAGATAACTTGTAGCAAGGAGATACATGGAGCTGACCATCTCCCTTTTGTTGCTACAGCAGAACTTACCTAATGGTTTAGAGCAATGTTTTCCCAACTAAAGGACAGACCCATTAAAAAAGTATTGTTAACTTAGAGTCATTAGGCCTCCAGACGGATTGGAGATAGTCTATCAGCTTGGGTGGGGAAAATTAGCATATTGGCTCGCAATTATCTAAAATTTATCATTTCCTTTAATTACCAACACCACAGCAATATTAGTACTACATATGACACCAACAGAAATAACTGGTATCTTCACAATACTTTTGGTTATACAAATATCTTGAAATACTGTTTACATGCATTACTACTTTGAGATTATGGAAGTTTATTTCAGGTTTTAATTTGAAAAGTATAAATATTGCTATATCATTCATTTAAAATAATAACTATTTCAATCTAATAATTTTCCTTTCCAATGCCACTTACTTTATTCTATGCATAAAAAACCTAATTTTAGAAACACACATTCTTCTGAGTGCACATGGAACATTTTCTATAACAGATGATATGTTAGGCCACAAACCACATCTTGATAAATTTAGAATGATTCAACCACACAAGTATCTTCTCCCAACAGCAACAAAATGAATACAGAAAGTGCTATCAGAAGGAAAAAATGGAAAATTAACATATGTGTGGAAAGTAACCTACCCAAGGGAGACAATGAATAGGTCACAGAAGAAATCACAAAGGAAGATAGTAGAGAAAAATGATAAGGAAAGCACAAGAATACTCAAATTTACAGAATGCTTCACAAGCTTGACTCTGAGGTAAATTCATAGCTGTATACAACTATATTAACTAAGATGAATACCTCAAATCAATAACCTAAACTTTATACCTTAAGGAATTTGAAAAAGAGAACAAATTAAAGCCAAAGCTAGTAAGAGCAAATAAATAACAAAGATTAGTGTGGAGATAAATGAAATAGTGAATAGAAAAATAATACAGTCAATGAAAGCAAAAGCTGATTCTTTAAAACACAGTCATTGAACCCAAAAGGTTCAATGGCTAAGGAAAAAGAGAAGATACAAAACACTAACACCAGAAACGAAATTGGGGACATTATCCAATTGGGGACAACCTTAAAGAAATAAATGAAAGGAATTGTAAGAGAATACTACAAATAATTGTATGGCAACAAATTAGATAACTTAGATGAAAAGAAAATTCCTAGAAATACACAAATTACTAAAACAGACTCAAGAAGAAACAGAAAATCTGAGCACACTTATAACAACAAGAACAAAAAGATTTAATTAGTAATCCACCTGCCCTGAGGAGACATCCAGCACCAGACTTCACTGGTGAATTCTACCAAACATGAGAAAGAACATCAGTCTTTCCAACCCATTCCAAAGTAATAGAATGGGAGGGAACATTTCCTGAGTCAATTATATGAGACTGGTATTACCCTAATACCAAAACCAGACAAAGATACCACAGAAAATGAAACCACAGGCCAAAATTTCTTAGAAGTTTGCTAAAGTTTCAGGGTACCCATAACCAATGAATAATTCAAAAAGGGAATTAAGAAAACCATTCCATTTATAATAAAATCTGAAAGAATAATATATCTACAAATAAATTTATCCAAGGAAGTAAAAGACTTGAATACCAAAAACCATATGACATTGCTGAAGGAAAATTTAAAGAACAAAATAAATGAAAAAATATCTCATGTGCATGAATTTCAAGACATAATTTTGTTGAGGTGGTGATACTACTCAAATGATTGACAGATTTAATGCAACACTATCAAAATTCCATCAGCCATTTGTTCTCAGAAATAGAAAAGTGAAGGACTCCAGATGTAGCTCATTGCCTACCATGTGCACAGCCCTGGGCCAGATCCCCAGAACCATAAGAAATAGAAAAACAATTCTTAAGCTCATATAAAAATGAAAGCTAAACAGTTTTGAAACTGGCCAAATACCCAAAACATTCCTGAATGCATACTGACTGTAAATCTACAGTAATCAAAATAGTCAGTATTGGCATAAAGGTAGACATACAGAACAGTGAAATATTTGAAAATCCACTAATAAACCCACACCTATAAGGTAATTGATTTTCAACAAGGGTGCCAAAATCATTTAATAAGGGGAAAGACTAGTTTGGATGCTTGGACCACTGAATATCCATATTAAAAAGAATGAAGTTGGTGGAGGGGAAGAGATGATGGGGCGATGTAACTAGTGTACAATATAAGTCTAATAGGAATTGTCACTACGAATCCCCCCATCCCATATAATGAATGTATCTTAATACAAACAAACAAATAAACAAACAAAAGGAATGAAGTTGGATTTCTACCTTATCCTGTATAGAAAAATTAACTTCTCCTTATTTGGAGAAGTTACCCAAATAAGGAGCTGAAATCATAGAATTTTCAGGAAAAATACAGGGGTAAATCTTCATGACCTTGAATTTGGTAATGGATTCTGAGATATGACTCAAAAATACAATGAAAGAGAAAAATATATGAATTGAACTTCATAAGATTTAAACACTTTTGCATATCAAAAACCTGTCAGGAAAGTGAAAAGACAGCCCATTGGAAATATTTGGAAATCACATATCTGACAAGGACTTTGTCTCTAGATATAAAGAATACTTACAACTCTTTAACAAAATGACAGGAACTCAAT
Organism: Castor canadensis; assembly: GCF_047511655.1. Taxonomy (NCBI): domain Eukaryota; kingdom Metazoa; phylum Chordata; class Mammalia; order Rodentia; family Castoridae; genus Castor; species Castor canadensis. The sequence continues at coordinate 46,633,923 of NC_133401.1, read as the reverse complement.
TAAAAATAAACAAAGGGCTTGAATAAACAACTTCTCCCAAGAAACTATACAAATGGGCAACTGGCACACGTAAAGATGCTCAACACGAGTCGTTAGAAAAACACAGAACAAAACACAGAACAAAACCACTGCAATGCCACTTTACTCCCACAAAGGTAACTTCCAAACCAAGATATAAGAATCACTTACACAGATGTCAGGAAATTGCAAACCTCACGTTATAGGTGATAAAGTAAAATGATTGTTGCTCTGGTAAACCATTTGGTGAGTCCCTAGAAATTTAAACACAGAATTTCCATAAGATCCAGCAATTCTACCCTTAAATATACATGGAAAATAATTAAAAGGATATGTTCAAATACACAAATGCATAGATGTTCATAGCAGATCTATTTACAAGCCAAAAGGTCTGTCAACAGATTAATGTATACACAAAGCATGGTGTACATACATAATTGACCATTACTCAGCCATGAAGAGCAATCAAGAATTGAAACATACACAATTTGGATGATCTTTGATGATGATGCTATGATAAGTAAAAGAAGCCAGATACAAAAGGGTATGTCTGGTATGAAGCATTATTTGTACAACATATCTGAAAGAGTGGTGACTGTCAAAGAGTGGAGGGAGAGTGAATGAGAACCTTTGTTTTTAGGTTGGCTTTTCACCCCCTTCAGTGTTGGCCCTTGGTATTCTCCAGGGTTGTAGCCAAGAGGTTCTTCTACATACACACTTCTAGCAATCATATTCAGTCTTGAAGCCTTTGGAACTTCTGTTTTTCACTTTACATTGGAAAATAAAAGACATCTACCTCAAAGTCAGCAATTGATACATATATTTCCAACAGTTAGACATTTCTATTAAGGTATTCTGGAGGCACTTCAAGTTAACCACTCCTTTCCAAACCCATTCTTCTGTCTGACCTACCATATAAGTAAATGGCAATTCCATCTACTCACTATTTCATACAAGCAGTTTTATCTAAGCATCAAAAACTTGGGTTTTTTTAAGTACTAGAAAGACATTGGGATCTTTATTTCAGTCTTTTCTTCCATCCCCCACCTCCCATACTCAACTGTTTGACTTCTGATGTTCCTACCTCCACAACTAAGTAGAAACAATAGCCCTCTTTCTTCCCTTTGCCATGCCTTAGGTTTCCACAGTGTTTTTTTTCCCTAATGATCGACTGCCCTGTTTATGTTCACATCAAATTCCTAAACTCACACAATCTGCACATGAATATAAATAATGTTTAAAACTCCATAAATATCATCTTGTGAATGTGTTACTTAATTTCCACAACTATTTTAGTAGAAAATCCAGGTTTCTTGGTATGGCATTTAAGGACATTCATGAAACAACTTCATCTACTTATTTTTATTTCTGCCATTCTTCCTTTTTTATCACAGTCCTGGTTTTTTTGTTCTAGCAATACTAAACCACTTGCACATCCTTTCACAGACTGCATTCACTCTTTTCTCATTGCATTTCTTCAGATTTCCCCACTAACTGGAATTATCTATACCTTCTTGCAAACTGTCATCTGCTCAGGTTGCCATATTAAATCCTATAGGATGGGTGGTTTAAACACAGAATTTTTTTTTCTCATAGTTCTGAAGGCTAGAACTCCCAGATCAAGCTACTGGCCAATTTTGTTTCTTTGTTATATTGTTTCGTTTGTTTTTGCACAAATACAAGTAAAGAACTGGTGTATACTTTCATTTGTTTAGGTGTCTTGATTTCTTTTATTAGCATTACATAGTTTTTACCATCCAGGTCTTATCAACATTTTTGCAAGACTTATCCGTCAGTATTTTGTGTTGTATAGCACTGTTGTAAATGGTACTTTTTATTTCCCTTTCTAATTCTGCATTGCTAGTATACAGAAATAGGACTTTTTTCTTTAATTGACTTTGCATCCAGATATGCAAACTTGATAAAGTTCCTTTTTAAATTAGTTCCTTTTAAAATTAGTAGCTTTTCCTAACTCCTTTGGGATTTCTTTTTTTACATAGGTAAGAAAGAGGTGATTTTGCAAAATCTGCAAAAAAGAGATAATTTCACTTCTTTCTTCCCAAATCTGCACATTTTATTTCTTTTCCTTATTTTAGGTAGCACTGGCTAGAATTTCTAAAACAACAAGGTAAAACTTGCCTGTTCATGATCTCAGTGGGGAAGATGTTCCTTCACCACTAAATATGATGTAAGATTATAGGATTTTGTTGAGGCCCAATAATGGGTTGAAATTCCCTTCTCAGTTTGCTGTGAATTTTTTAAAACAGGAACTGATGTTGCATTTTATCAAAGGCCTTTTCTGCATCTACTTAGTTAGAATTATGAACTAAAAATTTTTTTGCTTTTACTGAGGTTTAAACTCAGGGCTCTACCACTTGAGTCATACCATAGTCCTTTTTCTTTTAGTTATTTTTTAGATAGTGTCTAGTGCTTTTTGCCTGGGTTCCTCCTACCTACACCTCCTGCATAGCTGGGATTACAGATGCACAATACCAGACTCAGCTTGTTTATAGAAAGGGGGTTTCATTAACTTTTCACCTGGCCTAGTTTCAAATCATGATTCTCCTCATTTATACCTCCCAAATAGCTGAGATAATGGACATGAGTGACTGTGCCCAGCCTAAAATTTTTTCTTCAGTCTATTGATATAGTGGATTACATTGACTGATTTTCATATAAACTTGTAAACATTCTAAAAACTTTGATTTTTGTCAGTGCTGCACCTATTTAAGATATCTGTGTAGCTAGGATGATAACTATTTGCTATCTTCTTTAAATTTTCTGATATAAGTATATAAGTTTTCTAAAATATAAAGAAGTTCCACTTAATTAAGCACTGGATATTATTGGTCATCCACACAATATAGCTGTAATAAATAAGAACGTTATATCTTATTTAAACTTCATTTACTCTGAAGGCAAAATTAAATGGAGAACATTTAAAAATTCTAACAATGACTGTTGTAAGTGTTTTTGTCACCTGCAGTTTGGATCTTTCTAAGGTGCTTACAATCAAACTTATGGAAAACATCTCTAGAAAGTACTCCCTTTTCAAACATTTGTTTCTTTAAAAATTTCCATGTAAAACTTTGTACCTTTTGTCTGTTGATACTGTACAAAATGCAACGAAATAAACTAAGGAGTATTTTTTTTAAGATGCCAGGACATTACTTATAAAGCAGACAAAATTAAACTTAATGGACTCCAGGTAAGCCCAGCCTCAGAGCCACTCCTGCTAATTCTCTTTGTTGCTTAAATTTGGCCAAAAGGGTTTTTAATGGTACTGACTCCCACCTGACCTGCCTGTCAGTCCCCTCCAACATGGGATTGAATCAGACCTACTAAGACCATTCAGAAAGAAAAATTTAAAACTGGTCAGACAAAAGGGGAAACTGTTGGATTCCAAATGGAGTCACTTGTGCCCTGACTGTCCAAAAGCCACTAAACTTGAAAGGTCAGAAAGAAGTGGTTCAGAAGCATGATTATCGGGTGCCCATGCCTGTCTACTTTCCAAGTGGACAGGAACTTGCACCCTTGCCTTTTTATCACCCTTTAGTTTTACAGTTCCAGGAGAAATCCAGATGCTCTTTACTAAACCTTACATTAATGTTTTAACCAAGTTTGTTTCCTCTCATCTCCAAACTATAAAACTATAAATGATCCAGCTCAAGGATTAAGTCTACTAAACACTGAGCAGGCTTTTTCTCTTTAAACACAGCTATGGTTGCTTATGATCCCCAAGGTCCAAGGACTTAACCCTGCCTACGGGGGTCCCCCTGAGTCATCCATGATTGGCATCCCAGATATATCTACTGCCAGAAAGCAAGTACAAGAGACTCCTGACCTAGGCCAGCTTCCCATACCAGCAGGAAGTAGCCACAGACTGACTTTGACTTCCCATTCCCTAAAAGATTTTAGGGTCTCTAGTCCTCAAGTGGGGAATGTTGGGTAGCAGTGAAGCATGAGTGATGGGATAAGCAAAGGGAACTGAAAATGCATGATTCTTCAGGGTCTCTGAGAGAAAAACTCTTAACAGCTTCTGTTGAGATCAGAATAGACGATGTCACGAACATTTTAGAGTCACCTACCCTAAGGTGAATCAACACCAGTTACTGAAGTAATACTTTTTTTTTTTTGGTGATACTGGGGTTTGAACTCAGGGCTTTATGCTTGCTAAACAGGCACTTTACCACTTGACCCTCTCCACCAGCCCTTTTTTGGGTTGGGAATTTTCAACATAGAATCTCACAAACTATTTGACCAGGCTGGCTTCAAACTGTAATCCTCCCGATCTCTGCCTTTTGAGTAGCTAGGACAATAGGTATATACCACCAGAGGTCAGCCAAAAGATCTTTACTTAGCACAACAAAGACCAGACCCTAGGGGTCATGTGGACTGAGTAATAGTTGGCACATTGTCAATCTATATATAGACTTTCCCTAGTCTCAGGACCTTAACTGTGACTTAAGCCTCATGGGCTGGTCCTAGGGAGGGACAAGCTCCTTATGCTTCAATGAAAGCTGGAACCAGGGTAAAAAGGACTGTTGTTCTCAGTCTCACTCTAGACACAGTCTGTTTGCAGTCTATTGAAAGTATAATCCAGCTGCTAACATTTCCATAATAACCCACGCCCAGTCACGCTATATTATCATTTCTACCTACTGTTGAATTTAACTTCCCAATATTTTATTGAGAACTTTTGCATTTTGTTCATGAAGATGTTGGTCTGAAGTTTTCTTTCTTTGTAAAATTTTTGCATGGTTTTGGTTTCTGGGTACAGATGCCCTCAAAAAAATTAGCTGGAAACAATTCCCTCGTCTCTTCTTTTATGTTCCAGAAGTTTGTATATACTTGTTTTTCTTTCTTCAATTTTTGGTAAACTTTGCATTAAGAATCACATGGGCTGGAGATTTTCTTATTGAATGTGTGTTAACTACAAATTCCATTTCAGAAAAGATAGCAGACTACTAAAGATATCTATTTTGCTTATTTGAGCTTTTGGCAGTTCCCCCGCCCCCCCCCCCCCAAGGTATTGGTCCATTTAATCAACTGAACCAAATTTTATTGATTTTTTTTCCAGAGGACCAGCTTTTGTTTTTCTATCATTTCCCTTCTAAATTTTACTGATTTCTCTTTAAACCTTATTATTTCAACCCTTCTGCTCATTCAGGTTTAATCTCCTCTCCTCTACTTTGATAAGGTGCTTTGAAGTACTTGTCTGCTTTCTCATTGATTCGAGCTCATTATCCTTTCCTAACATACACATTTAGTGGTATAAATTCCCTCTCAGTAATTCTGGAGCTTCATGCTACAAAGCCTGATATGATGTGTTTCTATTTTCATTCAATTCAGAATATTTTCTCATTTCTTTGGAGATTTCCTCATTTTTATGTATGTTGTTTTTCAAATATTTGGTGACTTTTAAGATACCTTTCTCTTAGTGATATCTAGTATGTATAATACTGCTTGAGCCAAGAAATAATATATGTATTTTCAACACTTTTTATATCACAGTTATTTTTAGCCCAGAATCTGGTGTACCTTTATGTATATTGAATGCACTTGAAAGGATTATATACTCTGCTATTGTTAAACCAATGCCCTGCATATGTCAATTACATCATGTTGGTTGAGAATTCTACACAAGGATTTCATATTCTCAGTGATTTTTCTTTCTACCTTTCCTACAAGTTACTAAGAGAGAGGTGAGGCCTTCAACTGTAATTTTATGTTCACTGGTTTAGTCTTTAAGCTCTGTTTTTGCTTCATGTATTTTGAAACACAGTCCTTAGGTACATTCACCGCCAGACTGCTATGTCTTCTTGAAGAACAGATCCACTTAACATTGCTAATATTCTGTCTTGTTAAGTTTACTGTCTCTCCCATTCATATAGATACCCCATCTTTCATTCAATTAATGATTGTATGTATCTTTTCCATATATATGTATATATACATATATACATATATATGTAAGAAGCTGTATATAAAGTTGATTTCTTATAGACAACATGAAGTTATGGTTTATTTTTTGTTAATCCAATCTGATTACCTAGCTTTTAATGATTGTGTCTAGACTGTTTATCAATTTATATTTAAAATTATAAATATGATTTGGTTAAAAATTTTCCATGTTTCTACTTGTTCTATATTTTATCTTTCTTCCTCTTTTGGGCATTCTTACAGATTGAGTATTATTTATGATCCAGTTATCTCTCCACAATAGATTCAACATTTACAGCTCTTTTTAGCACTTTTAGTTGTTGACTGGGATCTTTCAATTTTGCAGTCTGCCTTTAGATAACGGTACACTACCTCACAGGTGGCATATGAGCCTCACAATTATACACTCCCCATGCTTTCCTGGTTTTCACTGTAGACAGTCAGTAAGCTTTTAAAGCAAAAGTCTGCCAATTATATTCCATAGGCCAAATGTAACTTGTCACGTTTTTGCAAATATAGTTATATTGGAACACAACTATGCACACCGTTTGCAGTCAAACGGTCTACCACTGAGCTATGCCACCCCTCATGCCAATTTTAACACTTTAAACAGATGTATACCTGTAATATCTACTTTTATTCAACAAGGGTGGAACTGGGTAGTGGTAATAGCAACTCCAAGTCCACATACAATACCTGTAACCCTCTTCCTACATCCCCAAGTTTAAAATGTTCTACTCTCTGGCTCTTTAAAGACAAAGTGTGTCAAATCTCATGTAGAGTAATTAAAAAGTAACAAAAATAAATTTTATTGACTCTCAGGTGTTCCATTTCCAGCCTCTTCCTGTATTTGTGAAGATCTACATTTTGTCTAGTATTACAATCCTCCCACCTGACATTTCTCATGGTTTTTAATCTACTGGCAATAAATCTCTCATTACTGTTGTTTTTCTGGTCTAAGAAAGGGCATATTTTTTCCTTCATTTTTGAAAAACATTACTATTGGATATATAATTCTATTTAATAGCTTTTTCCTTTCATTTCAGCACTCTAAGGATTTATTTTTAATATATTCTATCTTGCATATCCTGATGTAAAGTCTGTCTTTGTTCTTAGGGATATTCTATTTCTCCCCCCCCCAATCTCTGGCATTTAGCAGTGTAAATCTGATGTGTCCAGGTATACAAATGTCTGTGCTCAGTGTTGGTCTGCTTTGGTGGCCGCTGTGCTTTAGATCTGTGAGTTAATTGGCGTTGGTCATTAACTGTGGAAAATTCTTGGTTAAAAATTTCTTCCATATTGTTGTTTTTATTTTCCTTTTTGGAGATTCCATCAGGATATGTGTTGGGTAACTTTATATCGTCCCACATGTCTTAGATGCTGTCGTTACAGTAATCTCTACTGACATACCTTCCTCTTCTTCAAATCTTTCCTCTGCTCTGTCAGGTACACTGATGAGTCTCAGAAGGCATTCTTCATCTCCCTTAGTGAGAGTTTAATCTATACCAATCCCATTTGATTCTTTCTTATACTTTACATCTCTGCTGAACTTAATCATCTCATTGTAGTTACTGTTCACATTTTCAACTAAAGCCTGTAACAACTGTAAGAATGTTTGTAAATGTTGTAATGTACCCCCCCGTACACCATAATATGATAGTAAAAAATGAAAAAAGAAGTAAGGTTATTTCTATTCTAAAAAAAAATAAGGCTTGTAACATATTAATCTGTATTAAAAACTGATTAAGTCATTTAAAAGTCCCCAGGATCTCACATTCTACCAGAGGACAAGGACAGCTCTACTTACTGAAATTATAGGCTTTGACTTAGATACCAAGATGAAGTTTCTGTTGAACAGAAAAATTTCATTGCCAATTATCTACAGATTAAATGAAACTGCATTAGTCAGCTTACTGTTGCTGTGACAAAATATCTGAGATATGTCAGCTTCTAAGGAAGAAAGGTTGATTCTGGCACATAGTTTTAGAGGTTTCAGTCCATGGTTGCTTGCTTCTGTTTCCACGGTCCTGTGGTAAGGCAGAGCATCAGAGCAGGGAGCGTAGGATGGAGCAGCTGCTCAACTCATGGCAGTCAGGAAGTGGAGAGCTCACTGGGATAACAAAGCCTCTTCCCCCAAACTCATGAAGCTATAAATCCATAAACAGATTAATGCATTCATGGAGCCAGAGTACCTCTCAAAGGCCCCACTTCATAACCCTGCTTCATTGGAGACAAACCTTTCAACACATGTGCTTGTATGGGACATTTAAGATCCAAACCGTAACAGAAACTTTATCTACAAAATCCAACAATAAAAATTTCAGGCTGGGCCCAGTGGCATCCCACTATCATCCCAGCTATCACAGGAAGCCTAAAACAGGAGGATCACAGTCCATTCCAGGCTGGGTAAAAAGCAAGACCTACCTCAAAAATAACCAAAGTAAAATGGCTGAAGACATGGTTCAAATGGTACAGTGCCTACCCAGCAAGCATCAAACCCTGTATTCTAACCCCAGTATTAACCCATAAAAAATGGAGAAAATATTGTAGAATACAATATTTTGACATGATAAAATTGTAAATTGAAAGAATTTTTTCTTTTATACCTAAATGTCTAGAATTATGTTTATGTTACTCAAATACTCTAAAGACCTTGAGGAAGTGAAAATATTTGGTTCTTTTCTAGACATTTATAAAGAATCTAAAATATAGTTGCTAAAACTTACTTGTGGACATAAAAATAGTTAATATTTATTGAGCATTTACTATCATATAGCAAAAGTATTGCTCTAAGTTCTTTCTTTCTTCTTTTGTTCTTCTCCTCCTCCTCCTTTTTTCTCCTCCCTCACTCCTTCCTTCCTTCCTTCTTCTTTCTCCTCCTCTCCACCTCCTCCTCCTCCTCCTTCTTCTTTGGTGGTAATGGGATTTAAACTCTGAGTCTTATGCTTGTTCTAGGTAGGCAGTTGCTCTACCACTTAAGCCACACACCTCTAGCCCTTACATAAATTAATACATTTACTCCTCAAAATAAGTCAACTAGATAAGTATATTATTATGCCTACCTAAGAGGTTATCAGACTAAAGTATACAGAGAGTGGGTAATTTGTCAGCTTACACAACTAGTAAGTATGGAACAGAGATGTGAGCCCTAGGCACCCTCTTCAGTCTTCAAGGGCCTATATAAACCATAAATTTAAAGATGATGTAGAAATGAACATTAACTCATCTCTTCTAATGCTAATTAGTGCTGGATATGGAAAATACCCATCTCTTTCTCTGCGTTCTGCTATTACAACTAACCAGAGCTAGAGAGTGGAAGTTCTTTCATAAATTCATGCAGCTAATAAATTGCCTCATGCTGGAGCACAACCACTTGGCTATTTTCATCCATACACACCAGAACATTTCAAATCATACAGTGACAAAGGCCAATTAGGACATAAAACAAAGCTACCAGTACACAACCATCTGGATTAGCTTTCAAGATGAGTAGCCAATGAAAAACAATCAGATATGAGAAGACTCACAACTTAAAAGAATAGCAAGTGGCATAACCACAAGAAATATTGTTGGAATAGAATCTGAAAATCTAATTATATGTATACACACAGATACACATTCACGTACATTGGCTTCCACATGTGGTAAGGGCAGACTAGGTAATTTGCACTAAAACTTTTATTGCAAACCACTAAAACTTGATAAAAAAACACCAGAAAAGATCTTAATTAACATCAAACATGGAGTCTCTACTCCCATTTCCTGCATGGGGAGCAGAAAATGTTTCTCCCCTTTTCCCTCATTTTTATCCTGTTATACTAAATTCCTTTCCTAATAAACTTTCCTACAAAAAAAAGTCAAAGATCCAACAAGAATTTCTCAGAATTTTTTGCTGAGAGTACTGAAGCAAAGGAGATGAACTAGGATTATCCTTTTTAAGGAAATCTTTGCTGAGAATGGAACTTTTATTGGTGGGAGGGATGAGGTTTCAGGCCACAAAGGTCAGAGGACTAGGGAACCTGAAGAACATTCCCTCTTGGCTGGGTGTCACTTTACTCTGGCCAGTGTGTCTCTTCTTGAGGAAAGGTTTTAAGGGCAAGCAGAGTTTTCAGACAAATTTCAAGCACTGGAAGATTGGGTCTAAATTTAAAGTCTACCAAAGGTAGAAGCCTAATGTAACTGTACACTCTATTGGGGTAGCGCTCTTCAGCTGGAGTAACTTGGCAGATCATCTATCAGCTCAGAAAATCCTCCAGCCTCTGTCTAAGACTGCTTTCATTCTGAGGTATTTGGCTTTAAAAGATAAAATTTCACTCCAAAAGACATCTATCATAAGTCTCACATTATTTCTCAAAAATTACCTTTTCAAATAAAAATTTTAGGCAACAAAAAAGGTGCCTAAAAAGAGAACACAAATCAAAATCAAGATAAATAATAATCAGAAACAGAGAATTCATATTTGCAAATTATTATATATAGAAAATAACACACTTACAGTTATTATCACTGAAATATAACCTGAATTTAAGATTAAAACAAGCAATAGGAAAAAGTAAAATGTGACTTGAAAAATACTGAATTAGAAATTGGAGAACTAAAACATGCAAAACTGAAATTAAGAACTCAATAATTAGATTTTAACATGACTGAAGGAAAAATCAGTAAACTAGAAAACACATCAGAAGGAAATATCTGAGCAGACAAAATGCAAAAGAGGAGATGGGACATTAAAACACACAGTTTAATTTTTCAAATTTGAGTTCCAAAAGGGAAGGAAATATGAGGCAAAAACAATGCCTGGAAAGAACTGAACTCGTATTGAAAGAAAATAGTCCCTGTACAATAGGCTAAAGAACACATGAAGGATGAACAAAAACATATCTAAACTTTACCTACTGTGAGTAAAACTACAGAAAATAATCTTAAATATATCAGGGAAAAATATTAAATTCATCAGACCAGCACCAGCAACAACTGGTTTCTCAACAGCAATATTGGAAGCCAGAAGCAAGCATAAATATTTCTTCAAAATATGGTACAAATACTGTGTACACATGTGTGTAAATGGAAAAGTGAGACCATGTGAAACTATTCCAGGAAAGGGGGAAAGGGGATAAAGAATGAGGGAGGGGTGAATTCAACTATGATATAGAATAAGAACTTTTGCAAATGTCACAATGCACCCTCAGCTCAACAATAATATAAAGAATATATATATATATAAAACAGAAAACATGACTAGAAATTGAATTGCATTCATTTATTGAATTGCAATAACAGCTTTCCTATAAAGAAAACTGTGGGTTCAGAGAAAGAAAGAAGAGGAAGAGGGACCATTTCCCAAGTTTAGGCTCAACAGAAGAGTATTCTAGAAGGTCTTAACAGCAATGTCTTGGGAAAGTGTTGACCATGCTCCAAGATAAAGTGAGTCATGAAGACCTTAAACAAAGTTACAGAGAATTGCTTCTTCTCTAATTCTTTAAAATATCAATGCTTGTGACTTCCCAAGGAGGGCTTTTAGCAAATATTGCAACCACTGATTTATTGATTTTATAAACCATATATATTGAGTATGTACCATGTTTAGGCACCAATATAATCAAGGATAAAGCAACAAGCAAAACAAAAACTTTCACGGTGCTTAGATCCTAAAGGTACAAACTCTCAATAACAAATAAATGAAATACTAAATACTGTGAAGGCAAGGGAGTGGCAAGGACAGGCTCAGAATGGAAGCAGTCAGAATCAGAAGTCCAGGCATCTAGCAACTATGGCATATTGCCCATAAAAGAATAATTTTATAAATCTTACAAATACTTCAAAAAGAAGCTCATTAAAATGCAGGGAATAAAAAGAAAGATCGTGTTGAAAGGAAAAGTAGCAAGCATAAAGCTGACATGACAGATGACTAAAGATGAGAATTCCTGCTATCACAATGGAGATTAAGCTTCCCTGTGGAGAGAAATCACTCTCGTTATGTACATACTTGTGCTGTTTGTTTTGTTCTTGTGTTTTTCTGTAGGCCTCAAGTTTTCACACAGTCTATGCAATTTGTTTAATGGTAAAATGGTTATAAAGGGTTTTGAGTGACAGATTTATCAGGTTTATTAACTGTAAATTAATCAACTTCCAAAGAGTAGAAGTGAAATATGAGTTTGGGCTAATAATTTAATCCTTAATACTTTCCATACTTCTTTAGCTTCATATAAATCAACTTTTTGTATTGCTACTTTAAAAAGTATTGATAGTAGAATCTTGATGAAATGCCAGCTAAATCAGCACATTTAGCATGCTAGCACATTCTTGTCCAGAAAACTGACATTTGATGTCAATATTTAGACTACTATGTTTTCAAAATGCAACATACACTAAAGCCAGCTTCTCTATACAGCCTGATTTGCTTGAACTTGTTAGACAATAGAAACACCTCACAATTTGAGTGAAGGCTTATATGATTATTCACTATAATCTTCACATAGCCAACAGTTAATATAAAATTCTTTTTGTCTCAATAGAAATATAAAGTAGATTACAGCACCAAATAGTCTAGATCAAACACTTTTTCAAACAGCAGTCATGTTCCAAATATCAGGCCAAGAAAGTATCATCAAATTTCTGGTAGATTGACATGTTCTTATGAATAGATTAGAGTTATTAAGGGGACAAGGGAATTACAATTAACCAGACAAAAACATTTTGCAAATGCTGACCAAAGCAGTTCAAGAGTGACCTTCAATTTTCTTTTTTTTTTCCTCTTGATTAAATGTGGACATATCTCTGAATCTTGAATTCAAACTGATTAAATATTGAGAACTTTTAGTTTCACTGTTTCTAAAATAAGATGTGAAACAATAAGTTTTCCCTCTATGAACTTTTTTCCTCTTTTAGAATCTTTTTAAGCAGAGCTTAGTTTTGGGTTTCATGGATGACTGTGGGGATCACTGAAGGACACACCACCATGGCAATCTGAAATAGTCTGTGACTAGAGAGTGTGTTTGCATGCCTGAATGGTCTCAGGAGACATCTGTAAGTATTCAACAGTTCAGAGAAGTTCTGCAATCCACACCCCAGAAAAAGGTTAAGAACCACTGGGGAAAAAAAAGCCTATGACTGTATCAATCATCCAGGAATGAAATCTGAGTTAAGAATTTCAGAGAAGCTGGGCATTGGTGGTTCCTAGCTACTCAGGAAGGAGAGATGAGGATCACAGTTCCAAGCCAGCCCAGGGGAATAGTTTGCAAGACCCTATCTTGAAAAAACCCATCACAAAAAAAGGGCTGGTGGAGTGGCTCAAGGTGTAGGCCCTAAGTTCAAGCCCCAGTACTGCAAAAAAACAAAAAAAAGAATTTCAGAAAACCCTCTTTCTTTCTCTGTGTTCACAGCTGGTAAGTCCATGTGTTATTCTGGTAGCAAAGAGATGGTTTAAACATTAGGAAAGGAAACTAGAAAAATGAAGCAAAAAGCTTCCACCATGCTAGCTGCTTCTGGAGTAGCTTAAGTTGTTAAAGGGAGGCCTTTGCTCTATGGCAAATAGTGAAGGCAATTCAAGATAACCAGAATAAATGAGGAAGAAACTGAGCATTTGAGACCCACTGTGCACACTTATAATATATGGCTTCTAATTGCTTGCAGAAACATGGCTTTAATGACAAGAGGAGATATATTAAAGAGAGGGTAGTCTGTGTGTGCAGTTGTGTCACATAGGATAACTTAAAGAAGGAGCCCATATGTTTGTCAAGGATTTATGGGCAAGCCTCAGATGTGATGGCAGACCATGTCACCAGATGGGTCTCTTGTACTTTCTATTCTCTGTGATCCTCAGAGAATCCCCCACAGGTGGCTGGGAGACCTGGAGGAGGACATAAGCCTCTCTTTTCTGCTGTTTCTGCTGCCTGCCAACTGTAATCACCCTTTTGTGCAGTTGTCACTTACATGTGTGGGCTGAAATTCCTCACTATGAGCCCTAAGACAGCAAAAATGAAAGAAACCAAGCTGCCTAGCTTGGAAACAGGATCACCAAGGGCCATCTCCCAGGAGTGAGAGCAAATGGTTCTATCTGGGCAAAGGAATGACCCCGAGATCTGCATTAGAATTCCAGTCTGTGTTCTAAAGAGTGGTTCTTATCTTCTAAGTCCACAGCTGCCCAGAGATGCCTCTGATCTTGACCTGCTTCCTCTGCCCTTTTGGATCAGGTGGCATCTCACAAAACTTGACCACTCCTAGGAAAAGTGAAAGGTGTCAGGTTGGGTGAGGTAGAACATGAAAGATACTATCATAATAAGCTCTGCATGCTGTTACATGTTTTTATATAAAATGTTGGAGCATCTTGGGAACAGGGAACTTAAACTCAACTCTAAAAATTGTGTTGAAAGGATACTAGTGATAAAAATGCATGAGTAATAAATGCTATTGACAGAGATCAGGGAAATGAAGGCAGAAGGGAAGCTAATGCATGATAAATGACTTGGTGCATTGGACTGGACACTTTCCCTTGGTCGTCAGCACTCTGTGTTTTCCCCTAATTTAGCTTTGATGGTTTGCCAAGGTGCAGAAGTTTGGGGAATGTTAGTGCACACAGTGTGCCCTGATGCAACTCAGGCAGCAAATGAGGGGATGAGGCAGGAAGCACGGGGGTGGGATCAAAGGAAGTAGACCCTGGGTGGTTGGACATAGCTGAGAAGGAGCACTCTGCAAAAGTGACCTAACTTTCTCCCAGAAAGAAACAAGTATTAAAAAACTCTGAACGGAGGTAAAGAAACATGCATCACACAGTAAGAGAAAACGCTTTAACTAGATGTCTGACTAGAAACTTGTGCATCTAGATTAATGTTCCTGAATTTGCTACAATTTACCAAATATAATTAAATCTCACTTTATTATAAATATTAACAAGGCATGACATTCTTTTTCTGGAGCGAGTCTTTTCTCTCACTTCCTTGTTGGCGTGAGCTTCTTCTCGCTCCTGGTTATTACCAAACCTAACTAGGGGGCGAATGGAGATGCAGAAAACACACAGGATAGACAGACAAACAGAAAGTGGGATGAGGTGTGTTGGGCGATCGGGTGGAGACGCACAACTGCCTCATTGCTTCTTTTCTCTATTATTCTCTTCATTTTCTCTGCTTCTTACATCTATCTTTATTTTTTAAGGCCTTACTCCTTTGCAATTCTTTAAAATCTTGCTTCGCTATCTTTAAAACCTCTTGCCTTAGACTCACACTGTACCTGTGAGTCTAAGCTTAGCTTTTCTTTAATATAATCTCTCTCAAAGTCTTTGCGCCCAGACTTGCACTGTCCCTTGTTCTCTCTTTAGCTTTCTTAAAGCCTCAGTGCTCAGACTTGCAAACAACAGCCATGCCTAAAAACTGCATATGCATAACTCTTAAAGTCTCAGTCCTTAGACGTGCTCTGTCCCATATTCTCTTTAGCTTTTCTCTAGCTTAGCTTTCCTAAAGCCTGTGTATAAAGTTCTCGGAGCAGACTTTCTATCAACCCCTCTTTAGAAATTCCCCTACAGCAATCCGTTTCCCTTCCAAAAGCCAAAAGCCAAAAGCCAAAGCCTCAAAGCAAAAAGGCCCATATCCTCCTTCAGCGAGTCTTTTATACCCAGTGGTAAACGAGGTGGAGCAGTTCTCAGGCAGGGGCGTGACATTGTAACGGGAGAAACCTGCCTTAAACAACTTAGGAAAAGCAGCTGAGCTCCATCTCACCTTCTTTCTCATAGGTTTCTCATAATTGGCTCCTCACATTCTTCCTCTGTAAAGGGAAAACCATGGGTCACCATTTAGGGGATGCTGCTTCCTCAGGAACTATGATATTTTTTAATTGAAAAGGACCAAGGAGATTCAAAAACAAAAGAAGACTCTTTCTGGTTTCATTAAGTAAAATTATGTTTAAAAAAACTCCACCAGCTATAGATTAATAAACTGGAATCTAAATATATTCTATCCTAAAATTCAGGGGTCAACCACTGTCTCCCTGTAGCCCTGGTACCCTGAAGGTTGAATTGCCTTTTTGTTTGATATAATAGTGACCTTGTCCAATCTCCAGTTGGCATCAAAAAGTGACCTCACCAAGGGCAATTTCGTGAGCTGGAGGCAACTCAGGTTATGAAGAATGGGTACCAAATAGTCTATCTAGGAAAGCTTTATTAAGAAAGAGAAGCTGGGAACAGTGGCTCACACCTGTAATCCTAGTAGCTCTCAGGAGGCAGAAATAAAGAGGATCATGTTTCAAGGCCAGCCAGAGCAAAAAATTAAGATCCCATCACAGAAAAAAAAAAAAAAAAAAGGAAAAGGGCATTATACAGGAAGTATATGCAGGCCTCGGCAAAAATGCCAGACTCTTCAAAAAATAACTTAAGCAAAAAGGGTTGGGGGCTGATAGAGCCTAGCAAACACAAAGCCTTGAGTTCAAACTCCAGTGCTAGCTCTTTCTTCCCGCCAAAAAAGGAGGGCAGAATGCTCATGGAGCATCTTAATACGGACAAGGACACAGGTTAGTAAGAAATGGAATTCATACAGTACATTAAGAATGCAGTATAGGGATGCCTAAGGAATCTTAGAAAAAGTGGTAGATCTTCACTGAAAAGGTGCTCCCGGTGGGAAGGGAGGACAAGCAGAACTCACAATGCAGCCTGTGTTGGAAGGGGATCAGCAGAACCCTGGGAGAGTATGGTCACCTTTGACTGGTTTGCAGTATAAGAAACATGTGCAGTGTGCTTTGGCTCATGTCTTGTACATTGGACTACACTTTTCCAGTCCTGGGAGTTTGTCATGCAGCACAGAGTGGTAAACATGGGTTGGGATGAGGAGACATTAAACATACAGAGGAAATAATAGCTGGAAGCAGGGTTGCCCAAGAATGAGCTGATTCTGGTCCAAAAAGAACAGATGACCTTTTTAAACAATGCAGTTCTGGCAATTTGTTGATGGAGAGCCATCACCAATCATCGGTCTGATTTTCCAAGGCAGCTTGTCCTGACAAAAGTCACTTAGGATTTCCTTGTGTTTTATCAGATATACTCCAAAGAGATGCTCTTTCCCAACAAAACCCTCTACTATTTGGGTCTAAGACTCACAACGGAATAATATAAGACACCTAACACAGAGTGTTCTACAGTAGACACTGTAGGATGCACTGCCCAATACAGCGGCCGCTATTCAGCTATGGCCACTGAGTCTTGGAAATGTGACTGGTCTGAACTGAGACATGGTAGAGCTGCATAATACATGTTGATTAAAGACTCAACACAAAATAAAATAGTGTAAAATATCTCAATAATTTTTGCTGTTACCTGGTGCAATAATGTTCTTAAACACTAGGTTAAAGTATGCCCTTAAAATTTGCTTTTTAAAACATGGCTACTAGAAAACCAAACTCATACATATGGTTTCATTTATATTTCTAATGGCCATGTCTGCTCTAGAGGAACCAAAGGACACTTCCTCTTGATAGTGACATCAGCTGTGTCTTGCCCAATCCTTCTAGGGAAGAAACAACGTGGTTTGCTTTGTTTAAATCTTCTTAGGAGACTGGCAGGGAAAGGAGCACAGGCTAAGTAGTTAACAAACACCAGTGCTGACTGCCTAAACACCATGTAAAATATGTGAGATAGAACACTTTCAGGCTGGGCCATGGAGTACTTAGACATTTAGTCAAACACTATTCTGAGTATGTTTCTAAGGGCATTTTGGTTACGATTAGAATTTTAACTGGTAAGGTTAATAAAGCAGGTGACCTATTCTGATGTGGGTGGGCTTCTGTCAATCAATTGAAGACCTGAAGTGTGAAGAGGCTGAATAAGAAGGAACTTCTCCTGGCTGATTATTGACCTGAGACACTGGTCTTTCTCATTTTTGGGGTTTAGGCTGAAACACTGGTACTTCTTGGGTCTTAATCTGCCAGTTTTCATCTGAGAATGTATACCATCTGCTTTCTTGGGTCTCCAGCTTTCTGACTATAGATTTTGGGACTTCTTAGCCTACATAACCAAGGGAGTTAATTTTTTAGAATAAATCTCTTCATATATACACATACATGTCACTTAACAATAGGAGCACATTCTGAGAATTCTGTTATGGGTGATTTGTCATCATGTGAACACCACAGGGTATATTTGCACAAACCTAGATGGTCTAGGTCAATCACTTGGTATAGCCTTGATGCAATGAAGAGACATGGTGAGCATGAGGTGTATGAGGCTTCAGCCAGCAGAACATGGCATACCACTTTATAGTAAATGTGTTCTATAAATAGGAGGATACTCTACAGTAATGATAAAAATCACAGTATAGTAAATACGTAAACCATAAACAGTCAAGTACTATGTTCTATGCATAACAGTTTTGCTATACTTTTAAGTGTCTGGCAGGGCAGTAGGTCTGCTTACACCAGCATCACAACAGAACATTATTAATGTTCTTCTGTGATGTTGCACTGGCAGCAGGGTTCTAGGTGATAGGGATTTTTAGTTTCATTATAATCCTCATTTTGAAAATTATTTTAATTGACATATTAGTATTTATGGGATTCATACATTGAGTACGTGTATGCATGGTATAAGGATCAAATTGGGATAATTTATATTTCCAATATAATCTTACAGTACTACTGTCATACATACATCTCCCCATTGACTGAAATGTCACTCTGTGGCATAGGAACTGTAAATATCGCCTCTTGGTGATTCTTTCCCCTGTATGCCTAATACTATATGTATTAACTGGTCCACTTATAATAAAATCTTCCACAATATCGCAATTTTAAAAGCCAGTAAGAGGTCAATTTTCTGTATATATTCTGGAAATGGCTCTAAGACTAGGGATGGTCCAAATCTCAATTTTCCCATTGTAAAAATCAGTATCTCCTTCAAAAGGATGATGTAAGAGTTAGAGGAGGTGCTGGCTAAGACAGTGCTTGGTCCCTGGTAGGAACTCTACAATCTCTACTTAAAAATCATTTAGTCCTGAGCTGGGTATCAATGGCTCATACCTGCAATCCTAGCTACTTGGGAGGCTGAGATCCAGAGGATGGTGGTTCAACGCCAGCTTAGACAAAAAAAAGTTCATGAGATTCTGTCTCAACCAATAGCTGGGTAGAGTGGCACATGCCTGTCATCCCAAACTATGCAGGAGGCTGAAATGGAGAGGATCGTGGTGCCAGGCCAGCCTGGGCAAGAAAGTTTGCAAGACCTCATCTCAATGGGAAAATGCTTGGCATGGGTATATGTACCTGTCATCCCAGAAATGGTGGAAATCTGAAAGTAGGAGGATGGTGGTCTAGGCCAGCCTCGGCAAAAAGTAAGAACCTATCTGTAAACAATCAGAGCAAGAAGGGCTAGAGACATGGCTCAAGCAACAGAGTGCAAAGCCAAAACAAATCATTTAGCCCTGCCTTGTTTCTCACACAATGAAACCAAAAATCAAACGGTAGACACAATTAAAAGAACTCATATGCTGAGTTAGGTTTCCAAGCAATAGGCAAATTCATCTTAAATAGCTGTGTGCTTAAGGGCACTTGATCCTTCAGTGTCCATTTTCTGGATGGCCAGATATGTGACTCACGGAACAAAGAAGCACATGGGAGCCCACAATGGGGTGGGGGTTAGGGAGAGAGGTTGTGCTGAGCCAGGGCTGCATTCCTGCAGCTGGACTCATGCACAGTAGGGTTAGCAGCTACCAATACCAAGCCAAGGGATTCTTCATACTTTTCTTAGGGCCCCTGCCCTTTGCAGTTGGTAGCTACTAAATCTTCAGTGTTTTAAGATGAGCACTGGAGCATCTTCTCCAGCTTTGGCTGGAATGAGGCCGGCTAGAAGTAGGAAAAGTTTGGGGCTCATGTAGGTTGCCGGGGGGTGGACCAAACCACCCTCACCTGGTCATGAACTGCCTATGCCCCTTCCCACTCACTGATTATTGAATGGGAATCACCTGGTCCACTCCTTCCCATTGGTTATCAAAGGTTTTAAAAGCACCTAAAGGGCAGAAACAAGCCGTTTGGGTCCCACCTGGGTCCCACCATGCTTCCCTTTGTACTTACCTTTCCTAACTTTTAATAAACTCCCTTTACACTCATGTGCCTTCCACAGATTCTTTCTGGTGAGATACGAAGAATTTGGAATTCTTCTGATCACAGACTGCATCAGAACCATAACAGAAAGACTGTGATCCTGATGGACAGATACACCAACATCATGACAGGAGCTTCTACTGTGCTGTCAATAGGGAGGAGGTTACCTCCATGTTTACTTTCTTGTGCTTTCATCCAACAGCTTGTAGGTTTTTTGGGGGGGAGAAAGGCCCACTATGTCTTTCTACTTCATATCTTATAAAACTCTGCTTTATGTAAGAGATGAGTTGGTCTCTGTAGTTTACCTGATGTTTTCCATGTGTACAAAATGAATGCCATGAAAAGGAAAGCTACAAAGTAATGACTGGGATTAGGGCTCATGAGAGGATGATTATGTTTAAATAAGCACAGATGACAATTCACACACAGAAAAGGTCACAGAAGGAGTATCATTAACCATCATGTCTCATGTCTCAAGAAAGTGGGTAGAGTTACAGAAAAGATGAAAAGGAAACAGGAAGCTCTGTGGGAGCTAGGAAGTGTTTCCAACAATAAAGATAGAATGGATCATTAGGTATCTTCAGCTGGGAGCTCATTGAAGGATGTTTTCTAGTCAGTAAATCAAGTTCACATACGCTTCCTCATTAAACTGCACCACAGAGCTTTGTGACAGGGTACACTCTTCTTATGCCCTTCAGAGAGCCTTGCTGGTCTTGGGATCAGTTCAGAATGAATGGAGGATGAATCAGCATCCTCCTGGAGCACCTCTCCCTTATGTACTGGTTGGATAGCTGCCACTTTGCTGAGGAGAGCTCTCCGAAGTTTCCAGGTCCTTTGTGAGATCAGGGATAAACGCACGATGTGTGAGGTGCTGGCCAAGTTAGCTGTTACTTGTTTGATCACTTAACTATCTTAGCAAATAGAATCACTCTGAGAAGGGAGGATTTCCCCTATCAGAGAAAGCTTGGAAATTGAATTTTCTGTATTTAATAAACAGAGATTTTAAGAACCCAAAATAGAGTTGTCTTATTGACAGAAAGAAAAGCCTGGTTTTAGATCATATGGGCCATGGAGGAAGATGCTAGAAATGGGTCAAAAGAAGAGGTTGAGTTGAAGAGGGTAAGATAAACCATAGGGTGAGAGGGAGGAAGCTCTTTGTCATACACTGAAGAAGTCTTCCCAATTGTCTAATATGTGCTAGGGATATGTACATAAACAAGAATACAAGTAACAACTTTCCCTGTCACAAACCCATGAGGTACAAGTGTCGCTCACTTTTTAGAAGATACCACTGGCTTAATTTCAGGTTAACTTCTCTGAACAATGAATTTTTGTCAGGTTTCATGAGTCAAGATGAGTGCCTACACACATCCTCACCACACGACATCCAAAACCCACTGGCGCACACACACACAAAAATCAAAGCAATTTTTCCTGTTTTATCTTCCTACCCACATACTCAACACAGACTAGACCAAAAAGAGTACAAAAAGAGTGAGCAGTGGAAAGACCAGGTCTAAAACAGTGGTTCTGAATCCAAGTCCAAAGACACTCAAACACAGCCTGTTCTTTCCACTCACTTTATTTTTTATTATGTCTTTTTGGTATTGTCTTTTAAAGTATTTTCATTAAACTTCAGATTGGGGAATGATATTACCGGAGCACAACATTTTAGTATTATTGGAAAACTTTGAAATTATCTAGGCCGACCCCTCTTTTTTTACAAATGTAAGGACTGAAGGCTAGAAATATCAGATCATTTTTCCATGTCACAGGGTTGATTGGTAATTAAGCTTCAAGGAGAATCCAGGCTTTTTTTCTACCACAACAAGCTCCCTGTCTTTCAAAGTTATGAATAAGGATAATTTTCAAAACATTAACCATAGGTAATTTTTAAAAACACAAGTTTCAGCTAGTATCATAAGCACTTCTAAGGCCCTTCAGAATTTAGTTTTAAAATTGCCTTATGAAGAAATTACTAGTATTATTGCAATTTTATATGCAGGGAAATTGGAGCCCAGTTCAGTAAATTTCCCGAGACCATTCAGCTGATTCCAGAGCCAGGATTCACTCCCAGGCAGACTGGCTCAGGAACTCACATTCTATCCACTCTGCTTAATTAACTCTCTTGAAAAATGTTGGTGAGGCTTATGCAAATTTTGGAAGTCATATAACATTTTTGTATTTTAACTGCAAATTGCTTTAATGAACCAAAACATTCGTTTGCTAAATGGCTAGTCTATAGATATAGTTGTTCCTTTTCAAAGTCAGCATCAATTCTGAAGAAAAAAAAGTTCATGGAAGTAGGTTGTGTTCTTGAATAGATAAATTCTAAAAATGTTGCAATGAGAAAAGGCTGGTTCAGGAAAACTGGAAGTATAGGAATGAAGTCAAATTGGAAAATACAGATTGGTAAAAGCAAACAGCAGATGTCAGGAAGTTATAAATTGAGATATTAACCTCTCTGGTTTAGAGTATATATTTGTAACTGAACTTTTTCTTAATAAAGGTCATGTCGCTACAAGGATTTAAATGCATACAGTGGTACACAGAGAGCATTCAGTCCTAGTTTAGAACCAGCTTTCTCTAATTTTCCCAGGCAAGGTTTCTAGACTGGACAGTACATAAATGAACAATCAAAACAATCAGCACCATACATCCATCTCTCTCTAGGCAGTTTCTTAGATGGTAACTGCCCTGCCCAGTGGGACCTAATGGAAGGCTGACCCCACTTAGGCAGCCATGCTCTGGTTAACATGAGGGAGGTGACTACTTCCTGTGGTCCAACCCAAATTGACTTGGCATTTTTGACAATCAGACTTACCAGGAAAATGTTGACATCCTCTGATAATACATAGGTGGACTATTGCACCTGCTCATCCCACAATCACATTACAGTAAAATTAAGTCTGAAAAAGCTCTACAAGTACAAACACTTAGATTGTGGTTGTAAAGAAATATTATATATCTTGTTCCCCTAAGTGTGGGAGGTCCTGGCCCTCTGCCTTTTCAGGCACTCTGGTGAGTACTTTGTCTAGTAGATGATATTCTGATGGAAAAATCAGCCTTCCTTATCATTGAGTTGCACACCCAGTGTTTACCATAAGGGGTGTGTGGCAGTAGAAAGAAGACAAAACTGAGGTCTATCCCCAGGATTCTGTATTTGACCATAGGCTCACTGGATGCCTTGTACAAGGAAGGACAGATATTCAAGGTACTTGTCTCATCATTAAAGGGCAGAGTGACTCATTCAATCTTTCTAGCCAGGTCAATGTCTTGAAGACTATTGAATTTACCAGTGAGAAATTATTTGTTGGCAATTAGTAATACTGGAATAATTTTCCTAGAGATCTCTGGATTGTGGATTTCTAAATGGGCATGTCAAATGTTAACAAAACACATGAATATGTTATTAATTTACACAGTATGTGTTTCTCACAACTTTAAACTTACGTGTTTAGCAATAAATCACAGATAATATAGCACAATGGGAAAAATCAATGGGTCAGAGTCCTGCAATGGTTATGCACTTATGCCACACAGGACAACAATCTCACTTCTTCTCCCCTTCCTCTGCTCTCAATCTCACCTGGTAATGCTCAGAGCAGATTTGTGGCTTGCCTTCCTCCACACAAACATTATAAACACAGGAAGGTGGGAGGACTGCCAGTTTTCCATTTGCAAACAAAAGCCACCTGCATCTACTGGAGTGCTTAGCTATAAAGGGAGACATCTGGCTGTAAGATTAAGACAAACCAAAGAAGGGAAAGATACCTCTGAATTGTTCTCAGGAGGGAGGGAGTTAGCGGCACCAGGATGAAGTACTTTTATTTTCCTTCAGTCGTTCATTCATTTAAAAAAATATTTATTCATATTCTACTATGTTCTAGGCCCTGTGCTAGGTACAGGGATATATCAGAAGACAAGATGTTCAACGTCTTTGTTCAGTGAGGAATGACAATGGTGACACACATAAATTTATATACACATAAATAACTGCAGATGGTGATAAGAGGCGTGATATAAAACTTGACTGACAGTAAAAGGCTAAACCATGAAAAGACCTGGAGAAGAACTTTCCAGACAAAGAGAATGAGATAAAGCTAATGGGCTGAATGATGTAAGGATGATGTCAGAGAGGGAACGAAGACTGCTTCCAAGGTCAGGGAAAGGCACTGTGGGATTTAATTCCAAGTGTGACATGAAGTTGTAAGCAGAGGGGAAAATGGTCTGAAGTACCCTGACTGCTATTGGAGAATGGATGGTGTGGAGACAGCCAGGTGCTATTGCTGAGTTTAGACAAAAGATGGTGGCATCCTGGAGTGAGGTGGTTAAGTTGGCATAGCAGGATGGATTTAGGATAACATTTGAAGTGGAATTGTGAAGACATGCTGATAAATAGTATGAGGACTAGGAGGGTAAAAGAAGAAATGAGGATGACATCTGAGACTTTTGCTTTTTTTTTTTTTTTCAACTTTTGAACAACCATTGAAATGTAGAAGTGGCAACCAACCTAAGCCCTGATTTTACTACCTTCTAAATTAATACAGCTTCTCCTGGCCTTTGAATACTCCAATTTATGATTTTATCATCTCTGACCAGGCTTATAAAATAACTCCATACTACATCCATTCTCACCTTTCTGCAACCTCCCTCCACTTATGCTTGTCATTGTTTCAGAATGAAAATTTGATCATTCTACATTGTCTCCTCTGCCTACAAGACCTGAATTCTTTATCCCCTTCCTGCACTATCTCCTGCCTCTTTCCCAGTGTCTCTCATCTCTCATCATATGTTTCTCCCTGCCTGTCCCCCAACATCCTTCACTCAGGTCATAGTGAGCTCTTTACACTTCTCAGAGTCCACATGTCCTCTTTACATTGTTATTTTTTCTTGGAAAGCCCTCTTTAGTCCATCTGGAAAGTTCCCTTGTTTAGGAGTCAAATGAGTTTCCCCATTCACTACCTTCCTCAGTTAAATTTCAGTTGTCCCTGCACCCTGCTTTTGTCAGTTGTAATATAGTATTGCATTTTACTTGTAAGGTTTCGTTCACGTAGCCTTTTCCTCTCTAGATTATAAACTCCTAAAGGAAGGCACTTGGACTTTTCCTGTTTGCATGTCCTTGTGCCTTCACAGTAACTGAAACATATCAAATGATCAATAGATGTCAATTGAACATGCATGTCCTTGTGCCTTCACAGTAACTGAAACATATCAAATGATCAATAGATGTCAATTGAACAATTAAAGGAACAGCCTCCACTTTCCTTCCATCAAGCAGTCATTGAGCTTCTGCATAAGTATCTTTACTACCTGTGAATCAGTGCCTCTCAACACACTTCTTCCACTTTGTTGTAAATCTTTCTTCATCTACTGGTTCTAGGGTCTCTTTGTTTCCATAGGTTTTGTTTTTCTTTTTCTTACATACTTATTAAATTCCATAATAAAGTAGTCAAGGAAGTAGATGGCATCTCTGCTTTTGCAATATATTCCAATGTGAGGGAGAGACAGACAACAAACAACAAAATTCAGTGTGATAAGTTCTGTAAGCAAATTCTGTAGATTGAATTGAAAAAGGCAAGAGAGGTATTAAATTGGGGAGCCAGGTGATGACTATTTTGAGGAGGTGACATTTAAATTGACATTTGAGTGATTAAAAAAAAATAAAGATCAGTCTTGGGAAGATTGGGGAAGATTCCAAACTGAATGGATTGCTCCTTCAAGGACTCCAGGGGAGGAATACACTCTTGGAAGTTCACAGGATGGAAAGGCCATGTGGCTAGATAATGGACAACCGTGAGCAGGCAGGAGAGCACACAGCACGCATAGTATGGAGTTTACATTTTATTTTTAGTACAACAGAATGCAATTGAAGAACTGTAATCAGGGTAGTGATATGATGTAGACTGTGTGTGTGCATGTGTACATGTGCACATACTAAGGTTTGAACTCAGAGCCTGGCCACTTGCTAGGCAGATGCCCTACAACTTGAGCCATACCCCCATCACTTTTTGTTTTGGTTTTAGTTCAGATAGGGTCTCACATTCAGATCACAATCCTCCTACCTACGCCTCCCTGTAGCTGGGATTACACATGTGTACCATCACACTCAGCTTGTTGGGGTCTAACTTTTTACCCAGGTCTCAGAGAACTTCCCCATCTTGAGTAGCTGGGATTGCAGGCATAAACCGCTGTACCCAATCCTGAATTATGTGCTTAAAAGGGCACTTTAGCTGCCAGGAAATGTCTGGGGTATAGGAAAGCAAACAGTAGTATAGACAGAGGAGAATGAATTCTATCCTCTGAAGGGAGAGTTACTTTCTCAGAGATGAAGAAGTCTGGGGGAAACCTTTCATACAGAAGAGTCATCATATGAAGAAGACAAATGCCCAGCTCTTGTTGATGTGGGTGATGTGATCTCCTACTGGCTCCTTGGGTAGATTTCCACAGTTATTCATTCACTCAGCCTGGTCAATGTTCTTCTGCTGTGTAGCCACAGCCACGTCAGTTCTTCTGAAATCCACAGGACCCAGTGACTTCCACAGCAAATATTCTATACCTATGCTATTGATTTACCAAAGTAAAGAGATTTAATTACATTTTTCACCCATATTAAATTCTTCTCATTGAATTCACTCATTTCCCAGGATTGCTCTCTGGTCCTTCCATCTTCTTATCTTTCCTTTCTCCTTCTCATCCAGACCCAGGGCCTCTATGCTTGATTGAGCCCTTGAACTTATTAAATAGCAGTTGGCCCAGAGGGGTCAGCAGTGGTTCAAACCAGGGCTATTTTTGACAGAGAGAGAGAAAGAGAGAGAGAGAGAGAGAGAGAGAGAGAGAGAGAGAGAGAGAAAGAGAGGGAGAGAGGGAGGGAGGGAGAGAGAGAGAAAGAGAAAGCTTTAATTTAAAAACAAAAAGAATTTACCTAGTTCTTGCTATTGGTGGATTAGAATACTGTTGCATTTTGTGAGTCTATTTGAACATCAAAGTCTTCACTTTCATCTAGGGAATTAAATCAAAGAAATAGTGGATATGCTAATTGGAGGCATAATAAGTGTAGTAAATGAGTGTCAAAAAAATCAGTGTTTGGAATTTATTACAGATACTTTCCAACTGTAATCAATTAGCTTTGGTTTCTAATGAGTGCGGGTACCCATGGAAGTGATTCTTAGAACAGCACAGGCCTGAGACTTGTGTTAGAGAGAAGTGTGTGGGGGACCTTCGCTTCGCTGCTGGGGTCTTCAGCATTGCCACTGTGGCCTGGGCTTTCTGCATCCTTTCTAGAACCTGTCTACTCAGGGAAAGCATCTTTAAACACTGAAGGTCCCTGACACTTCCTCAACAACAACTCCATCTCTCTAATCAACTCTGTACCACCACCCTCTCCCTCCATCCTCCCAATCAGATAGCAGGGACAGGGCAAACTTGAAGCAATTTCTTCTACTGTAAAGCTCTGTCATTTGACAATACTCCAGACACAAACCACAAAGGGCTGGTGGAATGGCTCAAGTGGTGGGGTGCCTGTCTAGCAAGTGTGTGAATTCAAACACCAGAACTACCAAAAAACCAAAACAACAACTAAAAAAAAAAAAAATTGTCAGGCCAGTGAGTTTTTATTGAATTGCCAGGAACCCAACTTTATAAAGTTATCAGATTACTTAAGTCTTTTCTTTTTTATAGCCAAGCCTACAGATAATTATTGAATAGTAAGAACAGACCATTTAATGTAGTTCTGTACACATTTTCTAGAGTTAATTGAAAATGTTTTATATCATTTTCTCCAGGTAAAGGAACAGATTTCACTTATATTTACTTTTCTAGTTAGTTTCAGATTAGGGGATACAAGGATAAGTACAGGTGATATTTTTATAGGGTTTACAAAACTGTATAAAGGCAAGAACATAATAAAGAAAGGCTTAATCCAAATGCCATATTAAAATACAGGAAAAAACATACTAGAACCTAAAATGACACATCTTTCATGGTTGCTTATTTTTTCTGAAATATTTACTATGATGAGTTGAGAGCCCCATTCTGCAAATATTGGAGACTGCTGCAGCTCTGTCCCTCTGTTCTACCAAAAAAAATTTTTAAGGATCTTTCTGAAGAAACCAGATGACCTATACTGGAGGTGTATTTCAAATATATCTGTGTGAATATCAGCTTTAAAGAAATGAAAACTATTTGCCATTTCAGATAAGCTTATATCTGTTCTCTACAAACTCAGTGTCAGTACATAAATGTTTCAAATCTGTGCATACAAAGGACTGAGACATTGAACTTTGAAAGATGTTTTCCCTTCATGTGGAAACATTTAAAGGTCTTTTATAATACATTTGCTTACTTACAAACATAAAGACAGAACATGGAGAGAAATGATATTTCCTATCTCTTTTTGCATTTCCTTAAGATGAAGCCTTTTAAAAATAGTCTATAGTAAGACATTAACATATATTTTCATGGCTTTAATTTCTTTTGCAGAAATATCTTCATCAAATAAAAGCATTTTTGTCAGTGACCCTCTGAATAAAAAGCCTGTAAACTTTATAAAATAAAAAAAAGTGAGCTGTCAAGTTTCTCTTGCTGAATGTCTTCACTCCTTCCTTCATGGCCATGTTGATGAAGTGTACTTGGCATTCATTTGTTGATGAAATAAAAATTCTTAAAGCAGAAGGTGAACAAGGCTCAGAAATTAATAGCATAATAAGGATTCAATAAAGATTTAATAAGCATCCAACAAGCTAACACAACAATGAAACTCTTTCTGAAAAAATAATTCTAAATGATCCATAATCTGTAAAAAAAAATTAACAACACAAATAGGGTAGAAATGGAATAGCTATAATAGAAGAGACAAAAATGAAAGATTTCCTCCTTCTCTTGAAGTATCATTTCTAAGCATTCCAACAAACAAGGGAAAGTCAGCATTGTCAGTATGTATTTCTGGGAGCTTCATGAGGGCAGCCCTGATAAAAGATCCTCCACTTATCTTTTGTACTTCTTTCCTCTGCTTCTGCTCTGCTCTGGTAGGAAGCTCACCACAGGCTCACTCTGGGCTCCTCACATTCTCTGCTACTCCCTTCTAACATGCATCCCCCTGAGGTTGGAACCTCTCCCTTTGGATTATTAATCGAAACCTTTCTTGCTTAAGGATTGAAAGAATTTAGGAAAATATGTAAGTCCATTGCCTCAGGATTCTGAATGGAATGAAAGGCAGTCATAAGATTTGCTCATGGAAAACAAATAAACCTCTTCTTTTCCCTATGAACAAAAGTCAAAAGCATCTTGTTGACTACTCTGGATGTTAAGAAAGGCTATTCCAGAAGGACGACTCCCCCTTGAAGATGAAAACAGTTCCCACCAAGCTAGCGGGAAGAGTACGCTTACAAAAGACATGTGTGATAGCAACCGCAATACTGCTTATTGAAGCAATGGGGTTGGTCAGGGGAGATGTCAACCAGGCTACAACCCAGGCTGCCCACTCTCTTTCTAGTCTTAGCCTTCTCTTTGAGTAGTCATCCACATGTCATCCATCCATCCATCCATCTCTCTCTCTGTCGCTCTCTTTCCATATAGAGAACCCCAAAACATCAAGCTTGTCCTGGTCGTAAAAGTTTGGGGGGAATTTTCTTGGATGTTGACATCCATAAATTATTGATTATGATTATCTAGTTCTGTTCCTCTCTGATAGTTAATTACAAATGAAATCCTGAAATGGGAACCAACCACAGCCTCAATGTTACTGTCATTGAGTATCCCTCTATAATGGGATATCTCTTGTATAATAATATTTACTGTTGAGAAAAAGCAGGGGAGAATATATATGGGCCAAATAATAGACCACCTGCCCTAGTCTCTGGAACATGACAGGTTTTCTCTTCCACTGGGGTTCCCTATTGCCTCAGCTGTGAGGAAATACAGGAAGACATCTTGTCATCAGGAGCTTCTATTTCATCTGAGGGAATCATCTCATAGCCAGTTCTCTATGTGCTTTTATGTTACTATGCTTTCATTGTTTTGGTTTTTGTTACATTTGTTTGCTAACTCAACTGAAAAGTAAATAGGATGCAAGAAATAAAAATATATTTCAAAATATTATTAAAAAGCAGAAAAACTATATAGACCACAAAACTGTTTTTACAATGCTATCCTATTTCTTTAACCAAATAAAGAAATCAGCTACATAAAGAAAATAAGCTCAGTCAAGAAGAAGCAAAGGAATTTATACTTTCTGATGAAAAAAAATCCCCAAATAACCAATTAAGCACAATGTAAGCGTGAAAGAATACAAAAGGTAAGAGAGCTTAGGAGAAATGCACATGCTATCACAGCTAGTGCAGCTCTTTCCAACATTAAGGATTTGCTGAATGTAATCAAGGAAAAAGCTTAATGAACAATTTGTCATGTTAAGTAATATTTAAGGTTGGATGTGTTAGTTCACGACTGTAATCCCAGCTACGCAGGAGGCATAGGTTGGAGGATCACAGTCCAAGGTTGGCTGTGGGCAAAAAGCATAATATCCTATCTGAAGAATAACCAAAGCAAAACAGGGCTGGGTATGTGGTTCAAGTAGTATAATGTCTGCCTAGCAAGCATGAGGCTCTGAGGTCAATCCCAGTCCTGCCAACAAAACAAAACAACCAACAAAAATTTAGAAAGAACCACCATTAACAATAACAACATCTGACATTCATCTAGTGTTTCTTTGTGGCAGGTACCACACTATTTTCTTGAATGCCTTGAACAACCATGCAAGGTAGGTATTCCTACTTTCATTTTGCAAGTTATACATTTAGTAAACAACACAGTAGACTTCAAACCCAGGTCCATTTCATAAGCCTTTGAACTTTCCGTTGAAAAGGGAATTTCCTACTTAATGGTTACAAAATCAAAATGTTTAGAAAAGCTAAATAGGCCATTAAATGGCAGAAATGGACTGGTTGTAACAGTAATTGTTACCACAATTAGCACTGGAGAAGGGTCCAAGCAAACTGGACACTCTCTCCCCGTCTTACAAAGGGTTGATACCACTCAGCTCCAACTGATTGCCATTAGGATGTGGTACTGCTATTACAGGAGCTTTCAACCATCTAGACAATCTAGGTGTCTCTATTGTTAGGAAAAATCATGTTTTTTAACTATCTGTGTAAAACTGGCTTACCAGTCAAACCACATCAGCATCACAGGTACCATATGATTTTGACATGTCACCTTGCTTAGTTCTTAAGGTTAGGAGCTCACAATCTACTCAGCACCAGAGGTGCTGAATGGTCTCTGGAGGGTTGGAGAGAAATATTAAACTCATTCCAGTTAATACCAGGCTTAGACTCAGGCAGTAGAAACAACCCTGTCAGAATTGTGTGATTCTTAGTGTGGCTCAAAATAGACAATGGCCTAGCATACTCTGAATCCTGCATGAGCATTTCTGACTTTTGCCTGCATTCCTTCAGGGGCCACAGACTTCATTAAATCATTGATAGGATCCAATTACCAGCTATCTCCTGGATGCCAATTTTATCAAACTTACCGAGATGTGCCCAGGACACTCTACCTTTTCATATTATCAGCTGTCATTTCCATCCAAGTATTGGAAATGTCTCTAATTTTGTTCTGACACATCAAGGCAGGTACAACAGGTACAAAGGTTCTCTGGTCTCAGAGAACCTTTGAAAATGAGCTTAACACTAGTCAAGTGCTCTTTCTGCTCCTCAGTAAAAAAGACACTTCTAATTCTCTCAAGAGATCCTATGTGTGGGCATAAACACCCAACAAGATTCCTCCCACAATGAAGGAGCTCTGTCAAGTTTCCCAATCCTAAATCCAGATTGTATGATAATAGAGAACCAACTTGACTTTGGGGATAGGCACCACTTATGCAACTATATAGCCTGTTTATAATATTCCTTTTACTAAACATTTTTCCAAAAGATGCAAACTAGACTTGGTATTTATTACCTCTTTTCAGGATTATAGAAAAACAAAGGTATAGACTCAGAGTGTCATTAGATGATTTATTTCAAATACGCTAGACTTCTAGCAGCACCTTACTAGGAATGTCTATTGTGAACTTTGCTTATAAGTTGTCTCTTAGCATTTAAATATCCACCAACCTCAGGTCAAAAATCCTGTCCCCCAAATGTGTTTGTACTGAACATGTATAGCCTTTTTTCTTGTCATTAGTTTCCTAAATAATACAGTTTAATAATTATTTGCGTAGCAGTTATATTGACTTAAGGATTATAAGTAATCTAGACATGATTTAAAGTATCTAGGAGAATGTGTATAGGTTCTATGCAAACACTACACATTTTCCAGAAGGGACTTGACAATCTTTGGATTTTGGTATCCACAGAGGTCTTGGAACCCGCGCCCAGTAGGTACCAAGGGACAACTGTCCAGCACAATGGAAACCATGAGGGGTCAGGGAATCTAGACAAGACTGTATGAGTTATTAGAAAAGCTCACATAATGAGAACACTGCACACACCACAAGTCGCCCAGACACTAAGTCACTTCCATAGCATTTAAGATGGGGCACTAAACTTCAGCATTCTTCTTTTTGTGGATCCATCCCGTCTGCAGGAAGACAGTTTTGCATCCCTCTTGCTGAAAAACAAAATAAAATGCCTCCCGTTCACTTTTTTTTTAAGCTTGAAGTTTTTAAATCCTCGTTTAAGTTTTTCTTTATTCTAACTTCAACTTACACTTAATTTTAATAGCTATTAAAATTTTTGTATATTTGAGTCTATTATGAAATTGTCAGTGAAAATTCCTTTTGGAAATCTATTGGGAACTCTCATGATACCATGTTTATGTCCTTTAAAAATGTGGTCTGTGGAACTTTAACTAACGTCCTTTTAGAAAAAAAAGTGTTTAGCCTTCATTGTTTAGCTCATCAGAACAACAGGGGAATGCTTTGCTATTTTGATTTTGATCTGTACTCTCCTCAGGCTTTATTTAATTTTTTCTAGTCTTTTACTTCTGAACACTTCCTACCAAGCTAAATCTGAAAGGGATGGTGTGGTAGCATGCTGTACTGGGGTGACCCCACATTGTATTTTCACCAGAACAGATCTGGTTTCTATCCACTGTCTTGGCATGATTAGCACAGTACTCCGTTCACACCCAAAAGTGTTCCAGTTCGAACAATTCATTAAATGCAATGCTATATGCTACTACTCTCTTCTTCAGAGTGCTCTGTAACTTCTAGGTATTAACATTTAGCAACTAAAATGAATTTCTTGATAGAAGTGAGCCAGCAAAATTCTTTGGAAATTCTTGTTTTATGTAATGTTAATATATCTTTCTATGGTCAGAATTCACATGATAATAATTACTTGAGTATAATTTCACAAATTGTGATTTCTTCTTTGTAAATAACTTTGATATCATTCTTTTGTGAAATGAGACAACTATATACAATTTATATGTACACTAGATGCTAGGAGCAAAGTCTAACCTATTTCAAAATCAACGAATCTTTTTTAAAACTACCTTGAAACATCTATTCCCTCTGCCTCCTTTGGAAGATTCTGTGTTCTTTGATCCATAGCTGTCTCACCTTTGATTATCATTCACTTCACCTATTCTGATAGAAGCTGGTCAAGTATTCATTTTATATTAAGTGCAGTATTCTCAAAATACCAAAATCTCTCAGCCTTCTTAGTTCTAATTACAGAGGTATTATAGGTATATTTAGTGGTAGAACTACTACTGGTCAGTGTTCTATTGAAGATGATGAGTTTTCTTACTATAACTGGGAGGATGACTCCAACTCTTAAGCTGGAAACACATGTGTTTGAGTTACCCTAAGTCCCTAATACTCACATTCCCCTCTTATGTCCATATAAAAATATGGAGGGAACCAAGAGCACAACTGTACAAGGAGGTCTTGAACTGAAAGCCTCAAGTAGAACTTGACACAATCCAGATAATGAAGGAGATACGTTGCAGATTCTTCCCCACAGCATCACCTGAGTGATAAAGTAATCTAGAGCTCTGCCAAGTCAGGATGGAAAGCAAAAAGAGAGGGAGCCCACAATGTCTCTGGTGGAAAACATAAACAATTAACACTGAAAACAATTAACACTGGCTTCTTAAAATAAGTGTATTAAGTTGTAGAAGGAGTTCTTCCAGTTACACTTGGTATTTTTAAACATTACCACACTGAGAAACCAACCTAACACATTACTGCTCTCCTGAAAAACACAACTGGTACCAGTAACTGATGCTGTAATGAGTGCTATGCTTTTGAGTACTTGCTATGTGCCAGACATTACTGTTACCGATTTCCATGGATGAAATAACTTATCATATTTCATTAAATCTCAGCTATCATTGATTTTAAGAAGCATTAACAAATCATGTACCACTGAGAAAGAAAAAAAAGTCACCATGGATTTTACCATGACTTACCATTGATTGTAAAGTATATCTGATTTCAGAGATGTTGTTTTTTAGATGTGTTTTTAAAATTTTTCTATGTGGGAGGTAGTAATTTTCACAGCTATATTATGGAAGTGGTTACTGTGTCCTATCTTTGATTGACAGATGAGGAAACTGAATCATCATCACTTGCCCAAGGTTAGAGCAATGGTGAGTAGGAAGTTGGCCTGGCAGTCTTGGCAGTCTAGCTCTAGAGTCTACTCTAGATTCATTCATCTTCTATTTTCTATAACAATAGTATCGACAGCTTCAAAGGCAAGCATTATACTATTAGATAGTTCTTCAGATTACAATATCCTTTTTGTAACTGAGCTGTATAACAATTCAATAGCAACAGCATCAATAACTATATACGAGGTAGGATGCTAGGTGCTTTACAAAAGTCAAGTCATCTATGTAGAGACTAAATGCTGGCTAACCAACCCATGTTTGGATGAATATGAAAAGGTCCACTTATTTCCTGTTCTAAGTAGCCTCCAGTCCTTACCATGAACTTCAGACACTAAAGCTGTAGGGTGAGGCCCATAAATCAGATATTTGGGGAGAAGCACATAAAAAAACAACACTGTATCGTTGCAACACCAACAAAATAGTGTGCCAATTTTATAGGCAAATCTCCCTTACTGCACCAGTCTCCTGAATCTAGTGGGCTCTTCTATTGCAAAGACTAAATAATATGTTTTCTATATATAGAAAACATATTCTATATTCAGTGCATGAATTGCACTGTGGTGATCAGACCATCAAATCTGAGAAAAAGATCAGTTTTTCAGGATCTGTATGTGATCCTTTTATTCCATGAGAGTGGGGAAGACACCATGGACATTTTAGTAACCCCTCTGTTGTGTTTACACAAGGGCATGAACCATTACTGATCCATTATAGAGTTTGGAACCAAGACTCAGCCTGGGGTTAGATGGAGAGGATGGTGTGGGGATGATTCAAAAACACATTGCCATAGAGAATCTGCCTGAGGGTATGTTTGTGCTGGAATTTCCACTCCTGAGATGAGTTATTGCCATTGTGTACCTGTGCAATGAAATTCTTTGACCTGAGTCTTATTGGGAATAACTTGCACAAAAGCATGGAACAAAGCCGCCTTCACGGCTGGCACTAGCATCTGATTTTCCTTTGAACATTGGCACATTGAACCTTCACATGGAATCCCTCCTGTTTCACTTGGCTACCATCACCCCCAGAGAATATAGCTAGCCTCATGTATTAACCTCCCCAAACTCTGAACTCCTGCTGCCTCAGAAGGAAAAGAGAGACCTCAGCATGTCCTCGTCTTCCCTTTGGGCCACCCCAATATGACAGAGTAGCAGTCTAACCTAGACAGTGCTTGTTCTTTATGGGGGATGGGGACATCCATCCAGTATAGAAATTTATACAGGTTTGAAGTGGTAGTGAAGGTTTGAAGGTTTAGGAATACAGTTTGGAACTACTGACAGGACTCCATAGCTGCACAAGTTTTCTTTTAGGTAGATGAATGATAAAAGATGTATTATGTTCAAAGAGAAGTTCCTAACTCTCTCCCCCAAAACCTTTAGATAATAGCGGTCCTTCTACTCACTCTTTGTAGACAAATGAGGAGTGTCTACACTCACAGACAGTGCAGGAACTGCTGTGTATACATTTAAACTCAACTATCATATTTGTGAACGGCACATATTATTCATAGCTTAGAGTGCTACTTAATAGCTCTATAGCTCTCTTGTAGTTGAAAAAATTGACAAAATTCCTCTCTTGTAGTTGAAAAAAAATCTCATTTAGAACTAAAAAGACCCTTAGGCACTCTGCAAAGGTATCCTACAAAATGCTTGCGGCACAGTCTTTCAACACCTTACTTTAAGTATGACTGTTAAGCGCTTCTAAAGCAAGAACTCAAGCAATTAATCATATTTTCTGGCCATCCCAGCAGAGGCACAAAAGGGGACCACCATTCAGGAAACTGGTTTTCTCTGGCTCTATTCCCAGCTGCCATCACAAAATCTTACCTTCTGACACATCTTCACAAGTGATCCACACCCACTTACTCTTTGGGGATGTTCCCAAGGAGGATTTCACTTGGTTTACAAACACTACCCTTTCAGGTAATGCTTACAATTTATAATTTTCTTCCCATCCTTTCTACTACCTTTTGATGACATCTATGCTGAAACAAACTCCAACTGAAAGCCACCAAAAATGATGACCTCTCGCAGCTTTTTCTGTAAGTCAGATGTGGGCTGCTCTGTCTGCTGTACAAGCAAACATTTCTGAAAAGGAATCCAGTGTGTTCCAGGGTGCTCCATGGCATAAGTGTTACTCTTTGCCTTATTGGGTCATTCTCAATCCCAATATATTTCATAATCATTGTGGTATAACACAAGCAGTCTTCTCGTTGCATGGTTCAGATACACATGAATTTTAATTATCAGAGTTACATTAAATAACAACAAGACTAAAATACACAGTCAGCATTTGAGTTAGCATGGGATATTTACTGAGACATGACATACAGTGCAAACACCTCTTCTAAACCTTCATTTCATATATAGACTTCATCTTTCAAAGTCTGTCACTGACAGGTCATGGCACAGCTGTCATTCAGTCCACATACAGATAGCAAAGCATGTAGCTGTGCTGCCTGATTGTCTTCCAGTGATAAACCCATATGACATTTTACAAAAGTGGTAATCGACAGAGGGAAATGGTTAACAAAGATGAAGTTTCAGCACAGCAATGAAAAGTGATATTGCTGGGAGCAAAGTGTGAATGGAAGATATATGGAGCTATAGAAGAAATAGCTGACCACAGGGTGATGGCAGGGTTGATGTTCAAGAGACTCTGATGTGAAGCCAGGTGAGGGTGAATTTACAGATGAAAACATGAGGATGTTCCAGAAGTGATGATAGCATACTTCATGTAACAGGAACTCAGAACAATTTCATGACCCTGGAAGTGCAAACAAAAAAAAAATCTTGGAAGTGGATCCATGTTTAGAAAATGGTGTGATGACAACGTACCAAGGCAGAGAAAAGATGCTTGCTCCAAACAGTAAGGCATGTGGTGAAAATAAGAAAGCAGGCCACTTCAAACTGTTCTTACAAACAGTTCTTACAAAGAAACAAAACATTCATTCTCCAAGTTTTAAATTATAGTATATTAAATAAACAATAGTTTTTATGTTTTTTTTATCATTTTTATATGTTTATATCTGATAGTAAGATAATAAGCTTTGGCACAATCTTTAAAGATCATGGGATGATTGTGATTTTTCTCACTGAGTGTTAAGATCATCTTGCAGATTTCCACAGTTATCACAGGCTTGTCCACTGTAAAAGTAAAGATGGTTCACATTTTCTGTTTTTATTGATAGCTCCTTCTTACTTAGACTAGGGGATAATTTATTTGACAAGCACAATATTACCTCTCTTAACACACTCCAAAGCTAAAACATTTTATTTTGATCAAGCATATATGACCAGACACTTATGAAGACTGGGTCCTATGAGTCCTTGTCAAAAATAACCTGAGGTGCTCTACAGTTACTCCCCTCGCTCCAAGTCACTACCTTTCCTATGTACATGCACCCCTATATATACATGGTTGTAGGGATCCCCAGACACTCTCACTGAATAAAAAGGGGAAGAATTGCATCTAAATTTATGAAAGGTGAAGGTAGTTGGCCAAATTCCATCATAGAAGGTGGTGTAAACAGTATTCTTATCAAATTCAGGGTTCTAGAAAAAATTAGGCAAGATAACAATTGTTTGTAATTGATTTAACTATTCAACAGATAATGTGGATCATAAATCTATTTTCAATCATGGTACTTTCATTTAAAAAAAGCCTTCAGAAATTATTCACTAAGACACTGTGGGACACATTTCAGCATTTTTGACTTCCAGAGAAACTTGCCAATGGTCAGTAATGGAATAAATGTTCAAAATCTAAATGATAAAATTTTACAGTGCCTTGTTAACCAAAATGGTTCTTCTGGAACATATATGAGCAGAAGTGACCAAGATCCATCCTAGCTGAGTAGCAAGAAGGTGCTGTAGATGTAAGAAACTGACCCTAACCAGAAACTGGACACAGACAGCCCACCACCCATTTAATCCAGGGAACTCCTCTATTTGCCAGTGACATAATCTTCCCACTCAAGGTAACAAACCAGAGAAAGCACATTCCAATAAGTGTTATTGTTCTTCTACCTTCTCAATTAAAAATTTAGATTTTAGAAATTACTACTAAATTGGATAATAAAGGCATTACTTAATTTTCCAGATTTGGAATTGGGATTATGACTATCACAAGTCATAATTAGACTTAAAACAGACATAAAATAAGTCTAAATAGTAAGGTTTGAAACATCAGAGTTTTTACTTTTATATGATGATAATATTGATTTAACTTGGCATAATTAGGAATCATTTTGTAAACTTTCTGGGTTCAATGATTTAGTTATTCTACTCTGTAAACAATGCAGTTTGTAGGATAAAATACATCATTATAATAGGTAGACTTGGCATTAGATTTTTTTTCAAAAATTTCAAAAACACAATGATTTATCTACTTAAAAGTTTATACAGTTCTTGCTGCTAAAGCAATCACAAAAAATTTCCAAATAAGATAGTCACCCCAAATCATATTTATTATGTCTGTCTTATGAGTACTGATAAATAAAATGAAACAAAAACAAGTATTTCTTGGCTCTGTAGCACTACATACATTTATTATCTCAAAGAAGTACAAATGTTACAGAGGCAGTTCTATTGAGTTACTCCAATTTGTGAAGGCAGGAGTTAAAACCAGCGGCAATTCAACTGACAGGTAGTGGGAAACAGATTTCAAAGTCATGATTGCATGCCAAAGTGGGAAGACACCTCTGATCCTCCAAGAAATCATTTCCACTCTAGAAAATCCATTTGAATGTCTCATATCTCTCGGGGGTATGAGGCCATTAATTTAACTGGCTTTACACTGCACTCCCTAGGAGTTTAATGGAGGTTGGGTCATGAGCAGGAAGAGGCAGCACAGGTGAGCGAGCGCAAAGCTCTCACCAGCTGAGTATGCAAGACCTGTGACTTTCTTCCTAACTGCTCTCCAACTTGGTAGGTGTCCTTGGGAAATTCATTCAGCTTTCTTGGACCTCAGTTTCCTCATCTGTGAAATGAAGGGCTTGCCCAGCAATTCTATGTTCATTTCTCCCCAACTTTTTTTGAGAAAGAATATCAGAATTTATCGAGAAAATGGCTTCTGTTGTCACTTCACAGTCAGGTAGAGTAGGCACACAAGCAGCTCACCCAAGGTGCTTCACACAAAAGGACTCAGTGTGGCTGAAGCACGCTGTGTGGGAAATTAGGAAATCCAATTTTGAGATAGTTGTTTTGTAAACTTGGGCAATTCATCTTCCCTCTCTGAACCTTAGTTTATTTGCTAGTCACAACAGTCTTGAAAAGATTAAGGGAAACAGTATATGCAAAAGTGTTTGGTGAAGTATAAAATGCTACACAAATGCAAGGTGTTTTATTATGTACCTAAACATGTATCATGTCCACAATAATTCTAGTAACATTCAAGCCATTTTGAGCCTCAGCAGACACCCAAATCCTCTGCCTTCCTCACCCACCAAGCATGTGCACTGTGGCATCAGCACCACCACAGTTTCTGATTACAGAAGAACATTTTCCTGCTTTTACTATGGGCTATTTGTCTCCATCGACTTTGACATCTTAATCTTCTTTTATTACTTTAAAGATTTAAATATTTTATCAGTATCTGCTTTTGTCTGATGAATTTGTTTGCAAACGACCGAGCAACTTAATTGACAATTCTTTTTCAACAGCTAATGCATTATAAACCCATTATTTCTTGGCTTTTATGTTCAGTGATTTAACAGCCATTAACATTTTTGCTTTATTTTATAGAAAGGTTTCACCTGCGTAGTTATCACTGAGTTTCGGAATAAACCAGGATATCTAGGAGGTCCTCAATAAAAGCACTATTTTATGTTTTTTCTTTATTCATGTATTCATATGTGCATACATTGTTTGGGTCATTTCTCTCCCCTTCCCCCCTTGCTTCCAGGCAGAAACTGTTCTGCCCTTTTCTCCAATTTTGTTGAAGAGAAGACATAAGCAATAATAAGAAAGACAAAGCATTTTTGCTAGTTGAGAAAAGGATAGCTATACAGAGAGACTCCTAGCATTGCTTCCTTGCACAAGTGTATTACAACCCAAATTAATTCATGATTCATCTCTGCCTGACCTCTTCACTACTTCCCTGCCACCTTCCCGTATTGACCTATCTCGTTTTAAGGTTACTGTATTAGGTCCTCTGTAGTGGGGACATCAAACACTTTCAAGTTTTGGGTTTCCTACCTATCCCCATACGTCCCGTATGTGCTCTCCCCTTAGCCTGTGACCCAAGTCCTACAACATTGCTGCATTTGCCCTGGATCTAAAGACCACATATAAGGGAGAACATATGATTTTTGGTCTTCTGAGCCTGGCTAACCTTGCTCAGGATGATGTGCTCCAGTTCCATGCATTTACTTGCGAAGGATAAAATTTCATTCTTCTTCACAGCTGAGTAAAATTCCATTGTGTATAAATATGTTTTCTTAATCCATTCATCAGTAGTGAGGCATCTTGGCTGTTTCCATAACTTGGCTGTTGTGAATAGCGCTGCAATAAACATGGGTGTGCAGCAAAGCACCATTTTAAATAATAAGCAAACCCACTGAGGAAATGAATTTCTATTTATGACGTGGGAGATGCATAGCGCAAATATGAAGCTCAATGAGTAAAACTTCAGATTGCTGGTTAATAGAAGTTGTAAATACAAAACCAGGAAGCTGTGGGTGCTGCCACAAATTTCAGCAAGGAAACACAATTGGCTTATTCCCTGGAGAAGTCTGTATACCTTTTTCTATTGTCTCTCTTTTTTAAACAAATAAGAAAAATCTTTCTTGGATCAAAAACTCAAGGAATGCCACCCCTGGGAATTTGCTTATTGCCTGCTCCAGTAAGAAAACTGCAGTCAGGTGAACACCCTTCTTATTGTCAGGAAATTCAGAGACAGCTTTATTAGAATGAATGAAGTTTTTGAAAGCTGCTTTTAGTTCTGGATTTGGGGGAGCATTCAGGAGCATTCTCAGGCATTTGTGTATCAACTGACCAGCTGCATTCCCCTAAGGAATACAACTGGTATTATATTTCTCTTCTTTTTTCTCCATGACCTCCCATCCCAAAATATATAAATACATATAGAATTCCTGCCTTTCCTCCCTTCCTTCTTCCCTCCCTCCCTTTCTTCCTTCTCTCTTTCTCTCTACCTCTCTCTCTTCCTACATTTACTCTGAAATTCCCTTTTTTCCACTTACTGTTATGACATGAATTTCCTTCCAGTGAAACAGAAATAAACCTAACACTTGTTTTTTTCTAAGGAGCGAATACTGAAATACCTAAATGAGCATAACCTTTCTTCTTTTGATGGACTTTCAGGCTGTTTATCAAATGGTATCACCACAAACAATTTTCAAGTATCTTCTAAATAAATATTTATAGAGAACTGGATGTAGGTCCATTGGAGACATTATGACATGGAATTTCTGAGTCAAAATTATACACATTTAACATATATACGGATGCATGTTGAACATGCATAACAGATGAGCACACTGTTTATTATAGGTGCTCCAAGAATTTATATGAATTTTATTATTCTACCTTTAAGCTTATAGGAAGGCAGCTCACCACAAGCCTCCCATCTTTCTTTATGCCCACTGAACAGAGACATTGGCTACCTTTCCTTTGTGCTCTTTATGCAAAGATGTTTGTACAGAGAACAATCATGGAAGACAGACTGTGCCTTCTTCTGTAGTAAAAGGCAGGTTTGCTTATTGCCTATTTAAAAATTAGGGGACCTAAGCTCAGGGTGTCTCTTCTGTAACCACTGTCAGGTGTTATCTGACAGTTACCATTTCAGCTCAATTTCAGGACTTAAGAAAATGCTGAAACTCTAGCTTCTGCTACTGCTGTGAAGGATAAAGCCCTTTGTCTCTGAACCAGAAGGCCTATCTTCTGCCAGCAGATACACAATTGTGATGCCTAAATTGTGAGTTTTCAGGTGGATAAAAGTCAGATGCTTTATGATTTTAGATAACTATAATGCTTTAAGTAATAGTCCAGTATATATGCCTTAAGTTTTCTGGTGGATCATGTCTCATTTTCTTGGTCTCTTATGCTCTTGAATTATGTAAATATGCTGTACATTTTCTTCTATTTTCATATTTTAAATTTGTGAACTTAATATAGATTCCATCTTGCCTATGGTGAAAGATAAGGGCCTCAGGTTTTTCTCTTCCATATGATAGCAATTATATTATTATTATCATTATTATTAGGATTTAACCCAGGGCCTTGTGCATGGTAGGCAAGCACTCTTCCACTGAGTTTATATTCCTCGCCTGTAACAGCAATCATTATTAAGTGAATCATCCTTTATTCTTTGAATTAAGAGTTTTTGCCTTGTTATATACTAACGTCCCATATGTACTTAAATCCATTTTGGAATATTTTAGGTCCACTTATTTGGATTCTTGTGAAAGCAGAAAAGTGTTTTGATATGGTAACTTTGTATATTTTAATATTCATCAAGGCATAATCATCTTTCCTATTTTATTCAAGATGTTTGGCTAGTCTTGAGCACTTACCCTAAGATGTGAATTATTTAAAATATTTCTTACTTGGTACAAAAATCTATTGACATGCTGAGAATTACATTAAATTATGGAATACTTTTGAAGCTATTGCTACTTTTGTGACAATAGAGTTTAACCACACATTTACTTTTTGTATGGGTCTTATTTAAGTACTTTGAAAATATTTCCTATTTTCCTTATATTATTGAATATCTTCTTTCGGGTAAACACTGAGATGTTTGTTTTTCTTTGGATCATTCTAAATGTAGACACATACATAAAGTTCACATATTTCAAATGGTATTTACCAAAATGAATGCAAAGTTACATCAAAAAACTTAACTCAATGGATAATAGATGATTTAGATATTGTTAGTATGCACAAAATGTACTAATTTTATTTATATTTATTTATTGTTGTGTTGGGTGGGGGTACATTGTGGCATTTACAAAAAGTTCCTACAATATATCAAATATATCACATATACACGCCACCATTCTCCTTTACCCCCTTTCTCCCATTCCTGGAACAGTTTCAGCAGGTACCATTTTTCCATTTACATACATGTGTATACAGTATTTACACTATATTCACCCTCTCACACCCTTTCCCCATCTCCTCCCCCCTTCCACTTGTACCAACCCTCCCAGACAGGACCTGTTCCACTAGTCTATTCTCCTATTTTGTACAAGAAAAAAAAATGACATTTTTGCTTGTTTAAGATAGCTACATAGGGAGTTTCCTTGTAGCACTTCCATGTTTATATGTATCAGAACCCGAATTGATTCATATCCTCTATTTTTCTTCTTTCTACCTTAGTCCCCTTCTTATGATGATTTCAACAGGTTTAAAAATTGTATATTCATTCTTGTATAGAGAGTACATCACCCACATTCACCTTCCTAACTTCCTTCTTTTATCCTCCTCCTCTCGTATGTGACCTCATCCCCCTAGCGTGACCTATTTTTCAAAATATTGCTGTATTTGTATTAGGCTTATATTCCACACATAAGAGAAAACGTGGCCTTTGGCTTTTTGAACCTGGTTAACTTCACTTAAACTGATGTTCTCCAGTTCCATCCATCTACCTGCAAATGACAAAATTTCATTCTTCTTTATGGTTGAATAAAATTCCATTTTATATAAACACCACATTTTCTTAATCCATTCATCACTTGTGGGGCATCTTGGCTGTTTCCATAGCTTAGCTATTGTGAATAGTGCTGCAATGAACATGGGTGTGCAAGTGCCTTTACTGCAATCTTTAATAATTTTATTCAGTCATTTTACCAACTACCATAGTGTACGAGTTCTTAATTAATCCTCTTGAGATTATAGCTATACTTATGTTATCAGTAAACAACTTTTTATTCAAGTGTTTATATTTATTTTTAAATGATTCACAAAAATATTTTACTAATTACATTAGCTAAAATCTTCAAGATACTATTGAATAATAGGCATGATAAGCTGATATTTCTGTGCCATTTATTATCATTTATTTTTGAAAATAGTAGTTTGATTTTTTAAATACAACATCAATGTAGTATTTATGTAAATAATTTTATATGTCTAAGTAATTTCCTTGTATTCTTAATTTTCAAGATTTTATGAGGAATAACTGATATATTTTATTACTACCAGTTTGGAATCTTACAGTATCATTAACTAATTATAATATAAGCAATATAAACAATCCATCTTGTTTGTGACTTACCTGAGCTTGTATTTCTAAGTTGTGACTACTCATG
Organism: Castor canadensis; assembly: GCF_047511655.1. Lineage (NCBI taxonomy): Eukaryota > Metazoa > Chordata > Mammalia > Rodentia > Castoridae > Castor > Castor canadensis. The sequence continues at coordinate 46,589,003 of NC_133401.1, read as the reverse complement.
TTATTATTCCTTTAACATACAGCTATATCAGGTTAGCCACTTAACCCACAAAATTATCTATATTTTATTTGGGATTTTCCCATGAATATTCACAAATAAAAATAATTTTTCATTTTCTTATGGGTATTGTCTCCAATAAAAGTTTTGGTATTAGTGTTATGCTGGTTTCTCAAAATGAATTAGGAAGAATGATTCTTTTTTCTACTTCTTGAATTATTTAAATAATATAGGGTTTACTTTGTTAATGTTTAGTAAGAGTTTAGCTATAAAATCATCTAGTCCAATGTTTCGACAGTTTTATATTCCAATCACCTTTTTAATGTCTCCTATGGTTATTAGTGTTTGGTGTTTATAACTGACAGTTCAAAGCTTTAGCATCTATGACATCAAATGAAGAACTCAGAAGGTTTTGTCAATAAAATTGCAAAACAAATGAGAGTAAAGCTCAAAATCCCTCAAGAAAACCATTATAATCACTTCATTAAAACACACTGCTCAGAATCACCTTGATCCATGGGTGTGAGTAACCACTGGGGGCAGCCAGAAAACCAAAGGATTCAAATTATCAGACACAAAAAAGAACCTTTGTTTGCTCCCTTCCTGGGGCTCCTTGCACAGAGAGACAGATAGGATAAACACAATTAATCCACTCCCACTTTTTTGGGGGGGGCCCCCAAATCTTCTTTGCTTCACTTAGGCTTCATTTAAAAACAAGGTCAGGAAACAAAGTCATTTTTTCCCTAGTAGAAGAGCTTTTAATTTTTTAAAGCATCTCATGCCAGGTTTATCCCCTAAGTATATTTTTCCTAATGTTTCAAGAAGTACCTCTTCCCTGACCTCCATTCCTCTGCATCCTTCCTTCCTTCTAATGGAATTTGGTGGGGTTTTTTAGGGGGAGAGACAGGTGACATTGAACCTAGGACACTGGGCATACTAAGCACATGCTTTACCACTGAGCCATGACTTTGGCCCCTTTTGGTGGCTATTGAATCAAGTTACTGAAAGATGTCCCTCATTGTCACTTATTTCCTACATCACTGGGTTTATAATTTAATCTCTGCTCTTCTAGCTGAACTATTTCCCTAATTCTCCTTCCAGGCATGGGCTTCTTTCCATTATGCTCTTACTGTTATTTTGAGTCACCAGAATCACCCCCCAAAGAGCCCACTAACACAGCAGTGGCCTCTTCACAAAATGATTTAATTGCTTCTGATGCAGTCTCTGAACGTCTCCCTATCGTCATCAACATAAAAATTAAATCTGCTGCTGTTTGAGAAAGTGAGCCACACTGAGCATGTTGTACCACTAGGAGATGAGAATGCAGACCAGTAACTAAATGATAAAGACATTATCATCAGGCTCAAAAATAAATGAAGCCACATCAAAGTTGTCAGGAGCACGGCTTGTACTCTGTGTTCTCCATCTCAGCACAACACAGAGAAACAGCCGCCCTCTTCATGAGCAAAGGCCTCTGCGTTCTCATCTCTGTAAAAGGAAACATACTGCTGAGGCTCACAGGTTAGTGGATTTACATCCTAAATGGACATAAATTGTTACATTAACTCCCTATAGGAGAATGCGAGACATTTTTTAAAAATTGAATTTCAGTACAATAGAGATCAATAATCCATTTTTTTAATTAATGAGAATTAATTGTCCTTATGGAAATACTGTATGTTTTCCAGAAAATAAATAAATTAACCACACTGGAGATCTTTTGAAAAGGACAATTTGTAAGAAGATAGTAAAATACCTTACTTATGAATCTCTGCTGTGCGTCTGTATCTGCCTTGACTCTGGTCATTCTGCCCTTTGGCATTGGAATTCTATGTCTTGTATTTGGTGTATCTGTCAGAGAGACTGACTGTGCACCAAATGCTCAGCATTTCCCATTTGTCCAGATTGCCTCCTTTGCAATTGAGACCACGTGGCTTGATCTGACGAATGGACTCAAGCGTCACTTCTGAGCTAAGTCAAAGGCCAGAATGTTTCCTGCATCCATGTCTTCCTATGCTGCTACAACCCACAGGATACAAGATTGAGTCACTCAATGAAGTGCGAACCCACTGCAAGCTGTGTGTGACATAGCAATAAACCTGAGATTTACGGCTTATAAGCTGCAGCTAACAGCAGCCAGCAACAATTACCCTAAATAATACAGTGACGTGTTAAAGAAGTTAAAATGAACAAACTATAGTGATATGCAAAATGTGATGAATCTCAGTAAAGTAGCTACGAAAGTTATTTCCTTAAAGATTACATACAGCATAATATCCTTCTTCATAAAGTAAAACAATAAAAAACATCTGTTGTATATATTTATATGTGCTTTATATGTATGTATGCATAAATGTGTATGCTTAGTGTGCATACATAGGTATTTCAAATGCAGAAATGACACAGGTTAATGATAAACACTTGATTCAGAGTGATATTTAGTCTGGATAAAGGCAGGCGGTAGGTAGGGGCAGGGATGAAGGGCATATGGCTAAATGTCAGTTACTGCTTCTAAGATTTATCTTTTACTTAAGGTTGTGGGGTCAAGAGTGCTTATTACTTTAGGTGGATGGAGCAATGGATCGACAGATACATAGACAAAAGGACAGAGATAGACCAACAATGGCCATGTGGGTTGACCTTTGGATTTTGATTAGTTCAACTCTGAGCCTGAGGTTTTATGGAGAAAATCATATTAAAGAACCTGAACAGATTTTAGGACAAAAAATGGAGACAAACAGGAATTCTTCCCCTCCAAGAGCAAAGCAACAACACTTAGGTAAGATTTGGTTTAAATTATCAAAAGGAAAAGTAGGATATCATTAATAGGTTTTGGAAAGATAAATGACTATTCTAGAAGAACTAAAGAATGTGTATGGTAAACAATGCACTGAAAAAGCAACAGCTAGGCCACCATACCCCAAAGAAAAGAGAAATGTATATGAAAGACTCAATTATGAATGTTTATATATATGTATCTTTACATATCCTCATGAAGGGAGGATTGAAATGGAACCAGAACAGTTTAATTTTAGGTAGGTTTCAAATGTACCCATTTCTCCCTTTGCACCTTCAACACTACCATAGTATACTTTGACTGGCTAGTTTTCTTTCCTGACCAGCTGGGTGATTGTGAGGAAATCATTGAACTAATTTTATACTCAGTTTCTTCTCAGTTGGAAATAAATGAAAATGTTAATACAGAGTCTGATACTTAATTGTTTTCCAGAAGTGTTAACCAAATTTTAATCTCAAATAGAGAATAAGGAAAACAAGATTGTTATAATGTACATTCAAGTGACGTTTCAAGCAAGCTACTCTTTTGTTTATGTAGATTTTAGTCTTTTAAAAATCAATAGTTTAAGTTGAACATATTGGTACATGCCTGTAATCCCAGCACTTGGAAGGCAAAGGCAAGAAGATCATGAATTGGAAGCCAGGTTTGAAACTAAGTTTCACATTGTAACTCTGCCTCCTAAAAAACAACAAAAATAGTTTACCCTCACTCCTACCCCTGTCCCTCCCATCTCTTTCTCTGAGTCTGTTCATCCCAAAGTATTAAAAAAATGTATATACATTGCTGATATATATGTATGATTTAGAATGAGAATCATACCTATAGATTAACAACATATAGACCTTCTTTTAAGTAATCTATTCTCTTGTGTATAATATTTTGAATTTTCAGAGTAATTATGTTGTTCTACTTGGTGCTTATAATGAAGGTAATGCATGTCATCTTCATTTATTGTGCTAGCATTCCATTAAAACATTTACTAAAATTAGGGAATTTTAAAACCATGGAAACTTAATTGCATTGATTATCCTTTCTCACCCTCCACTGTTTTATAATGAAACAAAATAATGGATGCAATAATGAAGTGAAGGACAGTTGGATTTGCATATTTTATAAACATGCTTGGGCGAGTAACTGTGCTACTTTGCTTGCAATGGTAGTTAGGTTAACCACCTGTTTATGAAAGAAAGAACCCAATGTCCTCGGGGCAGGGAGGGGTTAAGAGGGGTGACTTTGAAATGGAATCCAGGTGTTCTCCTTTGCTCTTATGTGGGAGGAGATGAGAAAATAAAGCTTTCAAAAGAATATTCATGTGTACAGAACAGTTACCTGTGAAATTGTGAAAGCAGTTTTCCCATAGTCCCTGAAATAAGATGAAAATGTTTAATTTACTGAGTGTTACTGCAGGTAAATTGAAAAACTCCCAAGATTAAACTCATGAAATACTCTGAATGTACTTCATCATATGAAGACTCTCTTTAAGAAGAGTGAAAGAAGTCATTGTTCTTGACCAGCCTTTGCTCCCTAAGTCCATCCCAAGAGCACCCAGTACTGACTAGGTGGACAGCCATCCTGCTGGTTTCCTGGATGCCTCCAGCCTTTGGGTGAGCAGAATGTTGTCAGCATCCTGCCTGCCTGCCCAGATACACACATGCACTAGGACTGCAGATCCCTGACAGCTGGGATGGAAGCACCAGTGTCATATCAGGTGAATGACCTAAATAAAAAGGTACCCCAATACATCTGGAATCTACTTTGTTTGATATCCTGCATTCATCCAATGTAAGAGAAATGACAAATCCATATGGATCAAAGAAAAATGGCACCTGATGAAAGTATTTGAAAACTGAACAGAATTATAGAAATTAAATGGAAGCTGTGTGTGTCTCTCAGTCCAATCTGTTCTTCTTCTCTGTTTATTGGAAATGCTAGTCTTACATTGCTTGAGAAAGAGAGAAAAAAGTACATGTGACCTGGGAAAAGTAACTTCAAAAAAGGAGATCAGAAACAAATGAAACATCTGAAAACATTCTAGAACAGAATTCAGAAAAAAACTCCCAACAAATTTTTGATACTGTCAATAAAGTACTAGATGCAGTCTTTCTGTAAATAACCAGTTGACAAAAAAAATTAAATGAGGTAAGGATGGATTGCTACAAAACAAAAAAATGATCTAGCCAAGTTGAAATTCACATTGGAGGCTATAGCAAGTCAGCTTAATTCTAAGAAGTCAGTGAACTGTATGAAAGATTCAAAACCCTTCTCAGAACTCAGAAGAAGAGGATAAAATTACAACATGCAAGAGCAAATATAGGAATGGAGACTAGAGAAGAAGTATGAAAACAAGCAGTTTTCTTAAAGAGGAGAGGCATTAGCACAAAAGCAATCAAAGATAAAGTACAACCCACTATTTCCTGAGCGAATTAAGTCTTATGGCATTCTCACTGTGTTTAACTATGATAGATTAAAATACTTCTTTGGTAAAACTTTGAATTGTCAGAATAGGAAAAGTTCCAGTATTTTTTAACTATAAAAATAAAGGGAGAAAATTATTTCTGAATATCTCTGTTGAGGAAAAAGGAAGTAGTTTTTCACTAAGCACCCAAGCCAGACTGGCTCCAGACTTTTTCACTACAGTATGAAAGAGTCAAGGGAGAAAAATGCAACTAACCAGGAGGAAGGATTAATGCCCAACTTAAAAATAAAAACATATGAGAGCTGTTTTTTATGAATTAAGGCAGAAGTATGGCCTTAGACATATGAGCAATCAGAAAATACAGTATTTGGGCACCCCCTATTGGAACCCCCCCCACCCTGGGGGCTCTACTTCCTACTTCACACTTTTCTATCTCAATAAACTCTCCCACTTTACACTTTTAAAAAAAGAAAATATAGTATTATATACTGTAAAACAGGAAGAAGTACTCAAATTGACATGATAGAGCATTATCTAGGGTTCAAATTTCCTGCTGCTCTAAAAAATGAGACTGTTGAAAGCAGTAAAACCAGTTTTAAAAAGTAAGAGACTAACTAACTTATTTTTGCACCTGGTAAGCAAAAACTAAAAGTGTGAAAATTGGTAGTAAGCATTTTTTTTCCTTCAAAAGCACCTTCCTACTTCATGTTTCACACTGTTAATCAATCATAGAATTATTTTCTGCCGAGCTCTTCTGAAGACTCAAAATCTTTCTGGACATAGTATTCTGGGCAATCATCAATGGATTAGAATTGGCCTTTTCAATAAAACCACTTGACAACACAAGGCTAAAAAACAAGTAACATAATTCAGTGGGAATTCTTCAGAAGTTTACCAAACGAGATCACCTAAAAATGACAACAGAGAAGACTTGCGAAACCCTTTGGTTCAGCCTGATTGACTGTGAAGGATTCATTGTTGTGAATATAGTTGTGTATCCACACAAATACATAAAAATGTCTTCTGAAAATACAGATCCCAGCAATGGAACACATGTGGACAGAATACAAGGCAGCATGCACATTTAAAGAATTACTGATAGTTACTAGTGACTATTTAGTTTCCACTTTTTAATGCTATTTTTAGAATTCAGAAATGAAGAAAAGGAAGTACTGTATGATGGGTCATGTTTTATTGCAATTTTCATGACACTAATTTAGAATCTAATTTAGTGTAATAATTTGTGGAGAAAATAGGACTGATGATATATTCTGCTCCTATTCCAATTCAGACTAGACTATTAATTCTCTCTCCAGTGGAGCCTTTCACCTTTAACAATTTACTCCTACATGCTATGCTCTGTTTGAACTCAAAGTGATAGAAAGGGTGGCAAATCACAGATCCTCTGGCCCCAAAAGTGGCAAATAATACTACTGAGATGACTACAATTTTTATATTACTTATACTTAGAATGCCAATTTATAGACGTTTAAAATTGAAATCAGTAGATTAAAAATATATGAACATTATTTTAATTTACACAAAATTGTACATATTAATTAGAGTACCATGTGGCCTCAATACACATAAGGTTCAAGTCAAAGTAGACATATCTATTTTCTAAAATATTTATCATTTCTTTGTGGTACAAACATCCAAAATCCTTTCTTCTAGCTTTTTTTGAAAGATAGTGCATAATTGTTATCTATAGTGACCCCACAATGCAGACCACCAGAGCTTATTTCTCTTATCTGTTGATAAGTTAGATAAGAGTATCCATTGATAAAGCTTTGTCCACCCCTCTCTCTTCCCAGCCTCCAGTAACACTATTCTGTTGTATGAGATCAACTGTTGCATATTTCACATGAGTAAGATCATGAATGTTTTCCTTCTGTGACTTATCTCACGTCACAATAGTGACCCCCAATTCCATCCATGTTGTTACAAATGACAGGATTTCATTCTTTTTATGACTGAATAGTAGTCCATTATTCATAGGTGTCACATTTTCTTTATCCATTCAGCAGTTGATGGATACTTAGGCTCTTTTCATTTCTTGGCTGTTGTGATGTAATAAACAAGAAAGTACAATCTAATTTCAACATACTGATTTCATTTCCTTTGTTTACATACCCAGTAGTGGGGACATAAAGTAGCTCTATTTTTAATGTTTTGAGGGATTTCCATATTGTTTTCCATAGAAGCTGTACTAATTGATATTCCTACCAACAGTGTGTAAGGGTTTCCTTTTCTCTACATACTTATCAATACTTGTTATCTTTTGTCTTTTTAGCAGTAGCAATTTTTTTGGATGTGTTGTGTTTTTTTAATAAATAGAAACCACATCACTTCATTTGTTACAGTGAATAATAAATGAGAGGCAATAATTCAAGAGGACATCAATAAAGCTTTTATATCCACAAAATAACAGGAGAGGGAAACACCTTCACCACCCAAGACTCTGGTTAACATTTTTCTTCTGACCTTTGTCCTCTCACCCACAGTAGCCTGCTGCTTCCAGATGATACTCTGCCTTCAGATGTGATACTGGTTAGGATGTGAGTCTTATAGCATGCTTTAATAATGTAAACAAGGTTCCTAACTTAGCTGAGGAAGCTGGACAAGTCTTTGATTTCAGCTTCATCTCAAGGCCCATGAATGTTTTCCTTAAAAGGCTGCAAGTGAATGAAGTAGTAAGGGCAGAGACATGAGACCGAAACCAGCAGAAGGGCAAAAAGTATGGCACCCACACCACTAATGGATAGCAGACCTCCAAAGGCTGAAAATGCAAAAAAGCTACTGCGTGGTCCCCACATAGCTGCAGGGAGTACACACCTTCAGTTTCTTCTGTTAACATGGGCCAGAGTGCAAAAATCTGGATGGCAAAGGTCACCATGATGAAGCATGCAGGGACCAGGGAAGATGTGAGGCCAGGCAGACTGAAGCAAAGATGGTTATGTTCAAAAACAGTGTGCTGGATACACATTGAATACACTGTGACAGGACTGACCACAGTGGAAGAGCATGAGGCACCCTAACAGCACAAAGTCTGACATGGTAGATAGTGTCAATACTGTCAGACTCTGTCAGGGTCTTCAGCACTGGTGCAAAACCTCAAATGGAAGTAGTGAAGACCAGGGCACTCTTTAGGTCAACCCAACTAGTTCATCTACTCTCCTTCCATCCATCTCTTCCATCAGTGAGATACAACAAAACATGCCCAATCAATGAAAATGCCAGGCCAGTCCCCAAAAGCCAATGGGGAGCCAGAAAACCCTCATGCATACATCACCAGATAATACAAAACATAGACACTGCATGGCTGCCGTATTACCACACTGGACTCAAATACCACAGCCCAATACTTTTATTTCCTGGCATAGATGTTTTTCCAATGCTCGTTCCAGTCCACATAGTTATCAGGGAAGGGCTGTCACTCATATAACACCTTCTATTGCTTCACCTCTTTGCAGGTTGGGCACATATTACCTTATCCTCTCCCTCAAATTCAGTCTACTTCCATCTCCCTTGAGGAAGTCCACGTGGTTCTTGTTATTCATGAAGTTTTGTATAAGACCTCTCTGGAATTTCCATGCTGATAGTCTATGTATCTTTCCTTATTTACAAACTTCAGCAACCCAGGCCAGGCCTGTGATAGATGACTTTGTTCTCTGAGGCAGGACAACACAGCTAAATTCCTGCTGGGAGTTCCTAGGTATGGGTGGCTGGGGGAGGGTGGCTGCCCCAGTAGTAGCAATTCTAACTGGAGTAGATGATGTCATGTGGTGGGTTTGATTTGCATTTCCCTCATGAGTAGTGATATTTAGCATTTTGTTTCCTGTACCCATCGGCCATCTATATGTCTTCTTTTGAGAAATGTTTATTACCTATTTTTAATTGGATTTTTTTCTACTGAGTTGTATTAACCCCTAATCAAATGTACAGTTTGCAAATATAAAAGTATATTTTTAACTGAATTCAATATTTTGAACTCAATACATTTCAGCTGACTTTTGCCAAGTCAGATGAATAAATTTATCCAACTGTCCTTTAGGCCTCTCCACCTGTAATAACCTAATGTCAAATAGTAGAAGGTAGTAATAGAAAAGTAAGGTGTTCCATGACAAGGTGAAGATAAAGAAAAGGATGGATGTGACCAGTCATCTAGGAATGGAAGTCAACACTTAGAAGAACTGCAGGAAGCTACAAGAGAAACACAAGAGTACATGAAACAGCATAAAGACAAAAGCAAGACTCTTCTAGGAAAAAGAGGAACGAGTCGTGCTAGTGGGGATACAGTGGCTGTATCTGAATACAACATTACATTGACAATAACTAGACAATGAAAGGGAAACAAAAAAAGGAGATGCCAGAAATTTCATCCGATGACAAAAAAAGGACGGGCCAGCAGTTCCATAGCTGAAACATTTTCCAGAAATTAAAATTCTAGAAAGAAATAATCATTATCACACAAATCCCTATAAAAATGATTCACCAGTAATGTAAGGAAAAGTATCTTCACCTGAAGTTCTGAAAAAGGATTTAATTCACTTTCATTTTTAGGACAATCGTAAGTTTTTGGAGCTTCATTTTGTTCTATCGTTTAACCTAATTAAATAATCAATATTATCTTAATTAAGAAAAGATTCTCTTTGAAATATTTTCAGAATATTTTGTCATATTAAAAATTCATTTTAATATTTTAAAACTATTAGGGGCACTAGATAGTGTCATGAAATTGACAATTTTTGAAAGTTAAAAAAACATAAAACTTGCAAAGAGAAAACATAAATGACAAATTTTATTAGTTAAAAAAGAAACCCATAATAGAAAGATTATATAAATCCAAGGCCACTTAAAAATCTGTATGAGACCACTGACGAATGGATTAAGAAAATGTGGTATCTATACACAATGGAATTTTATGCAGCCATGAAGAAGAACGAAATGTTATCATTCACCGGTAAATGGATGGAATTGGAGAACATCATTCCGAGTGAGGTTAGCCTGGCCCAAAAGACCAAAAATCGTATGTTCTCCCTCCTATGTGGACATTAGATCAAGGGCAAACACAACAATGGGATTGGACTTTGAGCACATGATAAAAGCGAGAGCACACAAGGGAGGGGTGAGGATAGGTAAGACACCTAAAAAACTAGCTAGCATTTGTTGCCCTCAACGCAGAGAACTAAAGCAAATACCTTAAAAGCAACTGAGGCCAATAGGAAAAGGGGACCAGGAACTAGAGAAAAGGTTAGATCAAAAAGAATTAACCTAGAAGGTAACACCCACGCACAGGAAATCAATGTGAGTCAATGCCCTGTATAGCTATCCTTATCTCAACCAGCAAAAACCCTTGTTCCTTCCTATTATGGCTTATACTCTCTCTACAACAAAATTAGAAGTAAGGGCAAAATAGTTTCTGCTAGGTATTGAGGGTGTTGGGGGGAGAGGGAGGGGGTGGAGTGGGTGGTAAGGGAGGGGGTGGGGGCAGGGGGGAGAAATGACCCAAGCCTTGTATGCACATATGAATAATAAAAGGAAAAAAAATCTGTGTGAGATCAACAATGTTCTGTAATTTCTGAACTCCTAGCAAAATAATCAAGAAGTAAATGTGTGAAAATCATGAATATACACTTTCCAAGAAAGTAACTAAGTGAGAAGTTCCAATCGCAATCCAGAAATGGAATAACATAAGGGAATTCTTGCTATTTCAATTTCAGGCATCATACTACTATTTGGCCAGTGTTCTTATTAAAAAATATTCCAACTCTAGATAGTTACTGCAGTTGAAATCATCATAATTTTATCTCAAAAATTAGATGGTTAAAGGTTTTACATTTTAAGCTGACTGATTTTTAAATTTGTTCATTTGAGAACACTTTCAAATTTGAAATGCAACTGCTAAACTTAGTTTCATCTTATTAATTTGGTTAATGGCATATCAAGATTTTCTCTTGTGCACCACACACCAATAAACTTTATATAAATCTATTTTGCTTACTTCACCTAACAGAACTTCTAAAGTAACTGAGCTATTCACCATCTTATTTTGAGGCTTATGATAAGAAGAGGCTCTACATTTATTTAATTTTTCTATTGAAACAGAACTTGATTTAATAAATTGAGAAAGATCATTTCAAGATTAGAATTCCATTGTTCCACATAATATACATGTGAACTTCAAATTCCTTAAATGAAAACGTATGCCCTTTTTTTATTCTTCCTCAAATCACAAGCATTTGTCACTAAGAATTCTAAGAAGAGGGATGTGACATCATAACCACCATGGTCTTTATTAGCATGTGTCTGGAACACAATAGCACTCAAACGTTTACTGAATGAGTGAATTACCTACTATGTTCCAAACACTCTGTGCCACATACGCTTCTCCTGTGTACTCAACATGTGTGCATATTGCATGTTTACTCTGCAATCTTGCAAATTAGGAACTATTACCTTCCTTTAAAGTGAGGAGAAAGGTGTGTGGAGTTTAATTTAAAACACTACTATACAGCCAAGAGTGAAAGGAATAGGATTCACATTTTTAATTTTTGGTTCCAAATTCCATTATTTTTCCACGATGCCCGCTACTAAAAGAAGCATGTACTTGTTAAGGTACTTTTGGCAATAATTCAACTAACTGAAAATTTCTGTCAGGTGCCAGGCGTGGTGATGAGTGCTCAGGAGGTCAGAGAGATGGCTGATTGCTCTGTTCCCCAAGGAGCTTATGATCTACTAAGGATATGTAATGATGTTATAATGGTTGTGGCCAGAATAAGGCAAGTGGAAGACTGTTATGTTATGGGTACTTCAGGGTCATGAATAAAGGAGAAATTCACTTCCAAGAGCAAAGGGACGAAGGGATGCTTCATGAATAGAAAGGAACTGGAGCCAAGCCTTGCAGAGTAAATACCACTTGCAAGGTAACATGTTTAGTAGAGGGAAAAGCAGAATGAGGAAAGGTTGTAGGAAATCAAGCAGGTTTATTATTCAAACTTACATTCAATCATTGATTCATTCAATTACTTATAGACTAAAAACTGGACAGAGAGCAGGTTGGACAAGGTCCCTGCAAAAAATAAAATTTATATTCAGCAGTTAAATGGGGGTAAAATACCAGAAAAATAAATGAACAAAAATTTCAGAGTATAATAAGTATGAATCAATTAAAACAGTGTTTTGGATTGAATGGTCAGGGAAACAAGTAGGTTAACACGAATGAAATCCAGTAGCATCTGCTCACACTAGACACTACTATATAGTTTGACCAAACAATCACTTTACATAGGATGGTTCAAAACCTTCCACTGTTAACACAACAACACAACGAGCATCTCTGAATAAACATCAGCTACTTAAAACATGATCCGCTACTTACAAAAATCATGGGGTTAGATCTCTAGATCTCTCCTCTTCTGACCTCAAGGGGTGTAGGCATGGTACACAGGTAACATAAACATCTGCTTGCAAAATTCTGCGTATCATTATGATCAGATCGAGGAAAATGTAACTGATTACTTTTTAAGTGTTGTGAAGATGCAGGACATGGACACTGTTAGCCACTGCCTTTAGAATATAAATCAGTAAACTGTGCTGCAGCAGATCTGGCAGTATTGATCAATGTCAAAAGTACTCATTATCACTGGACCCAACACTTAAAAAAAAAACACCCTTAAAAATAAAGAAAAAGCAAAAATAAAACACTCTTTAAAGGAGTCACATATGCTCAGCATTTTGAGAAAATTTCGTCTATGGTTTCTCTTGTTTTATACACACACTTTTGTGTATTCACCCACTCCACTATTCCTCCAATCCTTGGCCAAGTATTTCTTCAGGCATTTTAGTCCCATATTATTTTAAAAATAAATTACATGTTTTATTGGCTTACTTGTCACCAGTCTATGTCCCTTTTCAATTTATTTTGGTTTCAAATGAGCACAACTTAAGTTCTTGTTTTATGAAGTCTGAGATGATTACACTTTGGTCTTAGCATATTTGCGAATGTCTGATCTCATACTTGGGCTTAAATGCTAATATGGCCAGCTATAAGAATATGGGTTCAAGGAGAGTATGAGGGGAGGTGGGTTTGGTGGTGGTGAGAGGGTAGGAGGTGGGAAAGGGTGAAGGAGGATGAATATAGTAGAAATACTGTGTACGAATGTATGGAAATGGAAAAATGATGTCTGCTAAACTATTTCAGGAGTGAGGGCAGGGTGGGTGATGGAGAATGGTAGAGGGGGGTGAGTTCAAGTATGATATATTTGATACATTGTAAGAACTTTAGTAAATGCTACAATGAACCCCTCCCCCAGCACAACGATTAAAAAAACTCTTTTTCATAGACCAATACGTGACCAAAACTCCTAAACAATATACATCCCACCACCAAAAACTTAAATAAAAACCTGGATAAAATCATTTGATACCAGAGCCTGAAATTATATTCTACTTCATACTTCTTGTTGTGGATTAGTTTTATCACAATCTGATTCTTCCTTTTTTCCCCATTGAAGATGTTTCAGATTTCTTCTCTTTATCCTTGGTATTCTCAAATTTTATTTTTTTATGTTTTGATTCATTTGATAAATATTAATAAGCACCTATTATATGCCAAACATTGTTTTCTGTGCTGGGGATAAATCAGCAAACATGACAGAAAAAAAACGTGTCTTTTATTATGTATGTACTCACTTGCTTTTTTGTACTGGGGATTGAACTCAGGGACTTCAGCTTGCTAGGCAAGAGCTCTACCACTTGAGTCACAACCCTAATCCCTATTATTTAATCCACTGGCTACTTATAACTATTGTAGCATTTCATGCTGAAAATACAAATAATTTCTGTGGTGAATTCTTCTAGTCACCTTTTTTCTATTCTATGAGCTTAGAATGCTTAGATGACAATACTGAATATTCTCCACCCATCTTCTGTGTAACAGATATTCTGTCATTTTAAATCTCTGTCCTGTTCTCCATACTGGAGAAACCCTTGATTTGTCACTCATTAGCTGTGTCTAATCTGCCATTAAACTAATTAATGAGGTCTTTACATTTCTACCATCATATTTTAATTACAATTCTTCCCACAATAGCTTGCTTTTGATAGATACTGCATTCTCTCTTAAATACTATTTAAAGTTTCTTTAACATTTTTGATTATTCTAATGACTTTTTTTTTGGCTGGTACAAAGGCACTGTTGAAGTTGGTGATCTTCCGCATAGGGGACAAATTATTCTCCATTGCCTGGTCATCTCTGTGTTCTTGAGTCCCTATTTGCCTCTAGGGGATGCCTGCTTCTCTCTTGGATGGGTAATGCTTATGGGGACAAAACAGGGCATTGCAAGCCACATAATTTTATAACTAGTCTTCTGACTTCATGCTTCTCCTGGATATCACTGGCCTCCCAAATCCTACTTCTTGTGGCCTTACAAGCTATACTCAGCATTTGATCTAAATAAATTGTTACAGTCAATTAGTAAGAACCACTAGAGGGAAAAAACAGAAACTGTGTGGTTCTTGGACTTAGAAAACAAGCATCCTACAGCTGATTTCCACGTCCCCAAAAGCTCACCCATTCCTTGATTCACTGGCTTTGAGTGTGGAGCTCCCTGGGAATCACTCCCACACCGACAATGCCATTCTGTTCCTTGTGCAGTACCTTCCCTGTAGTATTGCTCTGCATGAAACAAACCCATCTGCCTTTTCCCACTAATTGCTCTCTTTCCACCACGAATGTTTTATTGTACAATTAAGATATATTATTAAAAAACTAACACTTTAAGCTATTTTAAGAGATTTGTAGGAAGTATATGCATGTGTTTAGTCATCCATTTTATCCAAATAGTTTCTGTTCATACACCGCTAAATTAATTCAACGAGAAAAACATTTTCTGAAAAATGGTTACTTTTACCCAGATTATGGAAAGGGAACGGTAATGAACATATACTCCATGAAACAATCATGTAGAAGGTAGGTAAAACAAATAGGGTTTTTATGTTTGTTTTTACCTAATTTTTCATCTTTTAGCTTCAAGTCATTTATTGAGTATTTTGCTTCCTGTTATTCTAGGCATAGGACTCTGAAATTCACACTTCTCTTTTGTCAGTAGTACTGTGAAGGCTTCCAAGAAGAGCACTGAGAGAGCTGAGATGGCTAGAGGAGAGAGAAGGTATGCTTTCTTTCTAGGCTACATCCCCTTTCCTGCTTTGTGTCCTTTTCTCACCATCACTCCACACTGTTTTACCTTAGCAATGGCTGACTGTTGCAACAGTGCAATTGATTTCAGTTTGCATTTTTTTTCAGCACTTATAGAACCAGCATCATTATATTCCATCATAGGTCCTAGCTGTGGCTGCCTGGTGCTCTGTCCTCAAAGGCCTGTGCCCCAGCCCCATGCAGTACCTTTATGGCTGAGTTCACAACACAGCTTAGTAGCCTTGCTCTCTCAGAAGTTTGGGTCCTAGCTCTTTGAGGCTCTTACCAAACATCTAGACTTAGAAAGTCTAACTTCTTCCTTTTGTTCCTTCCTCTTACAAATGTGAGAATCTTTGCGTTAACTTTAAAATTTCCACTTCCTGGCTTTCAAATGTTTGAATTCCATTCTGCCATTAAGACAATTGCTGTGGTTTCTAACTGGATTCTGAGTAATATACTTCTCTATTAATAATGGCTGTCTTTGAGTGTCTAAGGAGACTCCTTTCAAAAGGATGTCAAAAGATGCCATTAGTTGGGTGTGGCATGTAATACCAGCTACTCGGAAGGCAGAGATCAGGAGGATCACAGTTCAAGGCCAGCCAGGCAAAAAGTTAACACGACCCCATCTCAACAGCAACAAAAAGAGCCAGGTAAGTTGGCATATCCCTATGATCCCCTGCTATGCAGGTAGCAGAAGAAAGAAAATTGTAGTCCAGAACAGTCTGGGGAAAAGTGTGAGACCCTATTTCAAAAATAATCAAAGCAAAAAGGGATGGGGATGTGGCTCAGTGACAGCAAGTATAGCAAGTATGAAGCCTTGAGTTCAAATTCCAGTGCCACCAAAAAATAAACAAGTATGTCATTAATTTCATAACAAATGAAAATTATCATTACATATTATTCACGTTTTATTAAATTATTTTAAAACATTGTCAAAGCAAAAAGGGCATAACCCTCCTTCTTTCTCATAATTTCAAAGCATTTCAATCAAGACAATTTTGGAAGGGTAAATACATTTCTATGGGATTATTTTCCAAATAATGGCTTTTTTGGAAGCCATTTTTTTTTTTTGGAAGCTGAAAATTCCAGAATCCACACCGTATATCTTTGAAAACCTTTTTCCTCCAATGTACTGACTAACCACGGGTTACTTTTCAGTTCACATCTATAATTCTGGTAATGTTAATTAAGGGATGCTATCAATTGAAGTATAATTGTGCCCAGGTATTTACATTTCTGTAACACTTGACCTAAATTGTACTTCTTTTAAGTATGCAGCAAAGAGAACAAAAGTGATAGGATATTTATTAAGTCTATGTTTAATTTTTGTAGACAATCAATGAATGGCACTGACTCTTGGTAGCCAGGAAGATGGAAAGCATGAAGGCAGACGGGGCCTCAGTACAGATCACGAGGCCGGGCACTCATCCCGCTGCCCTTAGTGATTAAATGTTTGGATCCAAATATGTAGCTCATTCTCAGTTTTAATAATCAAAACCTCCAGATGAAATATGACACAACGTCCACAAGATCTGGGCTTTTTCAAAGTTGACCTCCAGCAATTACCACGTAAATATGCAGTATTTGAGATCAGGATCACTTGCTTCACCAAAAGTCTAAAGCAAGGTTTCTAACATTAACATTAATGTCACTCAGACTTGACAACCATGAGAATATGGGTAAGAAGTTGCGCTCTACAGGATATTAACTGAAGAGCCTTACGTATCACTGCCAGGACTCTAAATGCACTAACTGATGACTGAGAAGCTGAACTGGAGCCAGAGTGTGAAAGAATTACCCTTAATCTGCCAACACAATGAATTTACCACCAGGGTGAGCTACCCTGCCATCTCTTCGAGTGATTGCTCTACATATATACAAGAACCTGAATGCAGACTCCTCACAGATACTGCTTGTAGACTGGGCACGTGAAAGAGAACGTCTGTCTGCTCCATATTGAAACACTTGAGTAATGTGCCCTCAAAGAGTTCTTAAGAACTTTATCTTTAAAAATGTTTCTTCTTTCCAAGCATGAACAATTTTTTTTTTGTTACTGTTGTTCAGGCCAAACCAAGAAGTAATTTTGTCAACCTAAGATTCAGTTCTTCAAGGACCTCAAAGAGAAATTCCAAAAAGACCATCTCCCTAAAAATTATTCTTTAAAGCTTATCGTAAGTTATTTAAGAAGCAGACATTGTAACATATTTTAAATTGCAGGTTTATTTACTTATTTATTTTATTTTATTATTCTTTTATTCACATGTGCATACATTGTTTGGGTCATTTCTCCCCGCTGACCCCCTCATCCTCCTCTCCCCCCTTACCCCCTCTGTTCCAGGCAGGTCCTGTTCTGCCTTTATCACTAGTTTTGTTGAAGAAAAGAGACAAGCCTAATAAGGAAGACAAAGTGTTTTTGCTAGTTGAGTTGAGGATAGCTATACAGAAATATTCCTAGCATTGCTTTCATGTACATGTGTTATGACCCATGTTGATTCATCTCTAACTGATCTTTACCCTGGTTACTGATCCACTTCTCATGATAACCTCTGTTGCTTTAAGGTTTCTGTATTAGCTCCTTTGGAGTGGGGACATAAAACGCTTTCATGTTTTGGGTTTTCTACCTATTTCTATATTACCCAAATGTGCTCTCCCCTTGTCATGTGGTCCCAGTCCAACCACATTGCTGCATTTGCCCTAGATCTAAAGTCCGCAAATAAGGGAGAACATATGATTTTTGGTCTTCTAGTTTGGCTGACCTCGCTCAGAATGATGTTCTCTAGTTCCATCCATTTACCTACAAACGATAAGATTTCATTCCTCTTCATGGCTGAGTTAAATTCCATTGTGTACAAGTACCACATTTTCTTGATCCATTCATCAATAGTGGGGCATCTTGGTTGTTTCCATAACTTGGCTATTGTGAATAGCACTGAAATAAACATGGCTGTGCAGGTGCCTCTGGAGTAATCTGTGTTGCATTCCTTTGGGTATATCCCCAGGAGTGGGATTGCTGGATCATATGGTGGGTCTATGTTTAGATTTTTAAGAAGACTCCATATTTTTTTCCAGAGTGGTTGCACCAGCTTGCATTCCCACCAGCAGTGGATTAGGGTTCCTTTTTCCCCGAATCCTTGCCAACACAAGTTGATGGTGGTGTTTTTGATGATGGCTATTCTAACAGGGGTGAGGTGGAATCTTAGTGTGGTTTTGATTTGCATTTCCTTTATGGCTAGAGATGGTGAGCATTTTTTCATGTATTTTTTGGCCATTTGAATTTCTTCTTTTGAGAAAGTTCTGTTAAGTTCAGTTGTCCATTTTTTAATTGGTTCATTGATTTTAGGAGAGTTTAGTTTCTTAAGTTCCCTATATATTCTGGTTATTCATCCTTTGTCTGATGTGTAGCTGGCAAATATTTTCTCCTACTCTGTGGATGGTCTCTTTAGTTTAGAGACCATTTCGTTGGTTGTGCAGAAGCTTTTTATTTTATGAAGTCCCATTTGTCCATTCTTTCTCTTAGTTGCTGGGCTGCTGGGGTTGTATTGATGAAGTCTTTGCCTGTACCTGTTAGTTCCAGAGTGTTTCCTGCTCCTTCTTGTAGTAACTTCAGAGTCAGGTCTGATATTAAGGTACTTGATCCATTTTGAGTTGATACTAGTATAGGGTGATGAACATGGGTCTAGCTTCAGTTTCTTGAAGATGAATAACCCAGCAACATTTGTTGAAGAGGCTGTCTTTTCTCTATCATATGTTTTTGGCATCTTTGTCAAAAATGAGGTGGGTACAGTTATGTGGATTCATATCTGGATCTTCTATTCTGTTCCACTGGTCTTCATGTCTGTTTTTATGCCAGTACCATGCTGTTTTTATTGCTATTGCTTTGTAATATAGTTTGAAGTCAAATCACTCTCTTCTGGTAAGAATAGACCTAAGATATTATTGTCCTGTAATTTTGCCAGACCCATACATTAATTTGGGAAAAATTAACATTTCCATCTAAGAATTTAGGATGCCTCATGAGTTTTCAAATGAACTTAAGTTTTTTTTCTTTATTTGCACATTGAGATAGAACACAAATCAATCTTGCCACTGTGGAACACTGTTACTGTCATTTCAGTCCAGTAATGAATCTATTCATGGTTTCAGAGGCAAATGTACCCCCAAAGCATTCTGGGAAAGGACTTCAAACAATTGGTACTTTTTTTTCTCCTTGATGGTATATCCTGCCCATGTGGCCCCTTCTGTTCTGGTAGTTTCAAGTGACAATCATGTCAATCAGGTTTTTGGCAGCCTACATTACCTATGTCTAGGTACACTACACAGATAGTCACAGACGCTGACTAGCTCCTTAGATTTCTCTCCTCTTTTAATTTCTTACTTAATGTTTTCAAAAGAAAACCCAACAGAACTTGTAAACTACTATTGTGCTTTGCCTTACATATACTTACACTGAAGTATTAAATGCTTATCTGGCTACCAAATAGCAAGAAATACAGGGAGGGAAAATAAGTAAATCTCTGAACCATATCACACGCTATGCACAGTGCCTAGTTTTAACCTCACCAAGGCTAACAGAATCATCCTCAGTTTCAGATGAGAAATAAGGGTAACAAAACCCAAGAAGTGTTTGAGAACACAGGTTGATTAAAAGCAGAGATCAAGCTACAACATATGTCCTGAAACCTAATCATAGCAAAATGCTGCTTGTCCTCATAAGCCATCCTTAAAATTTAAATGAAAATACATTTACTTACTCAAGAAATCTTTTTGAGCACCTATTACATTTTCTTTGTATAATGATGGTTGGTTAATGAGAGACAGGCAGTTAATGACTGAGAAAACATGAGTCAAGCCACTAAGCTAAAAGAGTTGAAACCATATGCAGAAAAGAGAGTTTAATTACAGAAATTCAGCTGACCTAACTTTAGCATTTTTCAACAAAATCACTGTTTTACATTATAAATAAATGTGTGTATTTCTCTGCTATTTTTACTCACCACTATTGCTTACATCCCACTCCATTCCTTGGGTTCACTTTTTCTCTTGCTGGAGTCCATCCTTTTGTAGCTGTCTCAGCAAGAATCTGTAAGAGGTAGATTCTTTGAGCCTTTGTTCAAAACTTTCAACATTTTCTACTCACTTTTGAATGATGATTTAGTAATGGTCAGTTCTTATTCCTTAGAATTTAAATATTTTATTTCATTATCTTCTGGTATGTATAGGGATGATTTTAAAACTGTACAGTGGCTCATGCCTGTCATCCCAGCTACAAGGGAGGCATAAATAAGAAGGATCATGCCCAGGCTACTCCAGGCAAAAACACAAGACCCTATATGAAAAATAACTAAAGGAAAATGGGCTGGGAACGTGACTCAAGTGGTAGAGCCCCTGCCTAGCAAATGAAAGGCCCTGAGGAGTTCAAATCCCAGTACTACAAAGAAAACCTCAACAATTGAATTAATTATTGCTACTTTGAAGGGAATATTCAAAATAATTCCTAAATTACCTCAATTTTTGCCTGACTTACTCTACACAGAGCTGTGTCATTCTTGTACTGTACAAGGAAATATGGCTAAGAACCCACTTGTGTAATTAAAGAAAAGCTGTCAGAGGGCATTGTTTTCTGTCCACATAAAAGACTCTTGTAGGGCATGGTGACGTATCATGTATATAACATTGAATTTTCTCAGTTTCTCATTTTCACCAACTGCATTGCTTCCTAAGGATCTGTTTTTCTTCAACTCAGAAGAAACTGTTGAATTTCCTATTTGGGAATACATACAAGGCATGTATTGGATCTTCTCATCTGGGTAATTAACTTTAGTTCTGTTTTTTATAAGTTATGGTGTTTTGTTCTGACTCTTCTAGCTTATTAATTATCTCTTTAGCTATGTTTGTCTATTAAAAAGACCAATATTTTCAGTGCCAAGATATCTTATTGTTGCTTTTTCATTTCCCCTGTTAATTGAATTTCATTTGTCTGTTTTATTTCATAATTCATTTTTTTCTATGAATGTTTACTTATTCCTGTATCTGTTTTAGGATTTCAAAATTTCTTAAAGACATTGCATTAACATCTGCATTTCTTTGGATGATAACTCGCCTGTTATTAAATTTACCAGCAAATTTTTATGAAGTTTTGTTTTCATCTTCTTATGCCAATTTTTTTTCTTTTTCTCTTCTTTTTCACAGTGTCATGGTAAGGAAGCATCTGGATATGTTAAACATACATTTTAAAATATTTCTAGCATTTTTATGTTGGGGTGTTGAAAGAGGTGGTTAATTCATCAATCGGCAATACTATTTGAAGTAAGAATTTCAAGTTAACATTTCTAATGCATTATTTGATAAACCAAGAAGGATTCAAAAATATTTTATAAATTTTGTTTGTAAAGTTAGCATTCAGAACTTTTCTGTGCATTTCTAATTACACAGACTAGACATGAACAACCTGGAACTCACATTCCTTATCCAACCTGCTACCTGTCTTTTTATAGGGCTCAGCAGGTAAGAATTCTTTTATATATTTTGAAAGGATTACAAAACAACCAACCATAAAAAGGAAAACAAACAAAAAAATCAACAGAGACCTATTTGTGGCCCAAAAAGCTTAAAATATTTACTACTTGCCTCTTTACAGAAAATCTTTTTTGACACCTAACACAGTCTATCTTTAGATGTCAACTGATGGAATTTATTTTCTCATATTTTAATAGACTGCATTTTAGAGTAGTCTTAGGTTCAGAATAAAATTGAGAGGAAGATAACCTCTGCATGAACACACACACACTTTCCCAGCCTCACCACCTTGCTACATTCCTTACAACAGATGAACTTACACTTACTGTTCACTATCACCAAAAGTCTATAGCTGACACAAGGATCTACTTTTGGTGTTGTAAATCCTATGGGTTTGGGAGTATATATTATGACACGTACCCATCATTATACCATCAAAGACAGTAATTTCACTGCCTTAAAAATCCTCCATGCTTTGCCTAACATTTGTCTCTTTCTCCAACCCTAACAATCACCGATCTTTTTATTCCCTCCATAGTTTTACCTTTTCCATAATGTCACATGGCTGAATTATATAATATATAGCTTTTCAAATTGGGTTCTTTAATTTAGTAATATGCAGTTGTTCCTCCCATGTCCTAACTTGTTCTTGCACTTTCACCTACTGAAAGACATCTTAGTTGCTTCCAAGTTTTGGCAGTTATGAACAAAACTCCCTAAACATCCATGTTCAGGTTTTTCTGCGAACAGAAGTTTTCACATTCTTTGGATAAATACCAGAGTGCAATTGCTGGGCCACATGGTAAGACTATGCTACATTTGTATGAAACTGCTCATTTGTTTTTCCAAAGTGGCTGTGCCATCACACACTCCTGCAAGTAATGAATAAGATTTCTTGTTGCTCCATGTCTTGGTCACCATTTCATATTGTCAATGTCTGGCTTTTATCCATTCCCACAGATATGCATCACTATGTCAATGTTTTAATTTGCATTTCCCTGATGACATATGGTGTGGAGCAGTTTTTCATTGCAGTTGTATCAGAAAGAAATTAACTTCTCTATATTAACTTTATATCCTGAAATCTCATCATAACTGCTTTTTAGCTCCATAGGTTTGTTTTTGGTTTTGTTTAAGCTGATTCTTGTGGATTAACTGCATAGATGACTACATTATCTATAAGGAAAGACAATTTAAACTTCTTCCTTCACAAACTGTAGCTTCTTATTTCCCTATCACATGAGCAAGCAATTTGAGTACAGTTTTAAAAGGGGATAAAGAGAGGGGACATTGTCGTCTTGTTTCTGATTTTAGTGGGAAAACTATGAATTTGGTGTTAACTGCAGGTTTTCTGTGGTTAGTCTTATCAAGTTGAGGTGGTTCCTGTCTATTACTAGTTTACTGGAAGTTATTAATCATTAAAATTAATGTCATATTTTGTCAAATGCTTCTTAAGTACCTATCATGATGACTTTTTCCTGCATGAATCATAATTTTACTTTAAAAAACTGGAAATAAAGCTCAGCTATTTGTCTTATATATAATGACCTCAGATAATTCTAATTCACATGGTCTGAAGACTACACTGAGATACCCTGTTTAAAGTTATCTAGCTTCAGGTACAATGCCTTGAGATCCACTAACATAGGTTTTCTCAAAGTGTAAATAAGTGACTCTAATCAACTGACCATGCAGAATTGCCATTGATTTCAGAGTCCTGTGCAAATTTCAGCTCTCTTCAATAGTAGCCCAACCCCAATATGGAGGACTCTCCCCACTCCTCTTACAAGGACATGGCAGATAGAAAAATACCAAGGGCCTGGTGAAATGCTGAGGTGAGGCAAGGGGAGGGAATAGGGCATACAGAATGCAGAAGTAAAAACCAAGCATGTGAAATGTCCCCACAAGGTTCATAATTCAAACCATGATCCAAGGAAGAGGACCCCAAAAGGAGACAGCCAATCTAAAGTAGCCTAACCCGCAGGGGGAGAGGAAGAGAAATGACCCAAACATTGTATGCACATATGAATAAAATTTTAAAAATAAATAAATAAAGTAGTCTAACCCAAGGTATAATAAAAGCTACCTCAGTCCTGTCTCAGCCCTATGCTCCCTTGTCAAGCTGCTCACTATTTTACTTTAATAAATCTGTGTTTCTTATTCTCCCATATCCATAAATTCTTTTACCAACCTACAGCTCCAAAATCCACTACATCAAATACCATTTAGAAGTGTAATCTTCTTCCTCAGATCAAAATGAGAAAATGAACTTCCCTGCTGCTTTCCATTTTTCTCAAATAATTGAAATTCCAGAATTTTTTTTATTTCTTGGTGTAGTAGTGATTGGTTTGATGAGAGAAATAGGAAAATATTCATCGAAACAAAAGTGAGTCATTAAATTTAAAAAAATTGAAAACCATACAGAGAATCCTAGTTGAAGTCATCAGATTTTTTTTTTCAGTAAAACAAGTGAGTTTATACTAGACATTTTAAAATGCTGCATTTGTCCCTAAGGATAGTTTGGATAACCGACTTATTAGTTTAAAAAGTGCTTCTAATTCTAGGTGGTGAAACACTAAAACTTATTTATTTCTTAACCTTGTTCTGGGTAGTAAAAATTGCCAAAATTTTTTGTCCCAATCAAGCATGCTCAAAGGCAAATTTGCATCCACTTTCTACAATAAAGGTGCAAAAGAGCTTCTGAAATTATTTATAGAGCTAGTTTCCGAATGATGTCAAGACCACAGGTGACTTTCGGTCTGTGATGAGAGCACAATCTGTTCTCCCATCTTGTCTCTTTGCAGAGTCGGGGGGTCCAGGACTAATCAATGTGAAATGCATGGTAGAAATTTCAACGTGCAGAGAGAGTGGTTCAAGGCAAAGGACTTTTGACTTACAACACTTTGGGGTCTTGGGTTCTTACCTGCCTTGCTGATTTTACAATGGCAATGAGACTGGACTGTTTTTTAAAGTCTGAAGACAAGCAAGATCTCCTTCTGTCTTAGAGTGTGAGCCCATAATCATGCTGAAAGGGTTTTTGTTATTAAGCATAAGGAATTGTTTCACGATGAAGAAAAGTAACTCTCCCTCGCAATTCTTTATTCAGCTATTGGTTTCTTTCTCCCAGATGAATACAAAGTACATTTTCTACTTTAAAATCACCCTTTAGAAATTTTCTTCTTATTCACTGTGGCAGCAGAGATTAAAAAAAAAAAAGTGATTGTCGTTTCTATCCTGAGCCTCGGATCCTGGTTACAGCTGACAAATCTGTATTCTAGTAGGAACAAAAATCTTAAAGATTGCTATCTTTCTGGCTTCCTATACAATACACAGACAAACCGTGAAACAAGCCCTGTTGAGAAATGGAAATATTTCATTAAATCTATCCAAG
The DNA here is from genome assembly GCF_047511655.1 of Castor canadensis. Taxonomy (NCBI): domain Eukaryota; kingdom Metazoa; phylum Chordata; class Mammalia; order Rodentia; family Castoridae; genus Castor; species Castor canadensis. The sequence continues at coordinate 46,563,688 of NC_133401.1, read as the reverse complement.
TTATACTCTTGGCAGAGTAAAATCTTTCTGTCACCAAACCAGTACATTCCTCTTCTCTCCTAAGTCCTTGGTTACGTGGAGGTGATAAGTAAATGATTTTTCTGATCTTGGTTCCAAATGAATAATATCCATATTCATTTGGATATTATTCATTTGGAACCAAATATGCCATCTGTTCCTTGTTACCAAAACCATGTGGCTGTAACTTAAAAGTTAGTTGTTTGTTGCCTTACTAAATGACTCCTTTTGATTGACATTGAATTTGCTTTTAAAATTGTCCCTCAGACAAAACATTTTAGAATTACTATTAGTTTTTTTTAAAAGATATTGGAGGATGGAAACACAGTCAATTTGTCCTAATTACAAGTGCTGATTTTGTATCATTTATCCATTTTCATTGTTTCATTCTTTGAAAGCAAATAAACAAGTCTATGGGGGAGCCCAAAAGAACACGGTGATGGGCCCTTGAACACCTGTGCTGCTGTATCTGTCCTGAGGCCACTGACTTTCCCCTTTTTTTGTCAGCTTCCTATTTCAGTTTCACTAGAGATTTTGAAATGCCTGTGCTTTCTCAACTCATTGTCTAGTACCAAGAGTGTAATATCCTTTCTGACTGGAGCAGAATTTAGCTTCATTACCAGTTGCTCATTAGTCGTTTGTTTGCTTGATTTGAAAACAGTATTATCTGAGACAGAAGTGGACAAATTTGGCCCATAGGACAAGGGTAGCCTATCACTGTTTATAAACCAAGTTATACAAGCATGCTCATTTTTTATACTATGTGTTCATGGCTGTTTTCATGCTACATGGCAGATTTGAGTAATTACAGCAGAGACCATATGGCATACAAAGTGTAAGATATTTACACTTCTGTAGGAAAGTTTGCTGAACTCTGGTCTAGCGTGCTGACACTATTTGTTTAGGACTTTCTCCTACATTATATAATCTTTCTATGGCTCAACCTTCTTATCTGTAAACTGGGGACAGAAGTAGAACCTATCTCACAAGGTTCTTGTAAGGATGGAATTAGAAAATGCATGTGAAGCACTTAGCACAGAGTCCAGGGAAACACTCAGTAGGAGTGAATTCTGGTAGGACTTGAAGTCTTGTTTGAAGTTATCAGTGTTAAGTCCTTTGAAGCAGTTGAATATAAAGAATGGAAGTTTCAACTCTAGGTTCAATCAATATGGTACAAGTTACTACTTGTACTGTCTTAAGCAATTTAATGTACTTTTATGTTCTTCTCTCTATAATGGGAATAATGAAAACCACCATGGAGACAAAAGGAAATTCTTAGAACTTCCAGTGAAGATCAATATCTATGTTACAAGTTAAAATACAATAGATTGTGGATTACAATAGACTAAAATTTCTGGGAGATAAAAAGAAGTGAAATGCTTTCAACGTGGATGAAAGTGACTTTTAACCTGAATTCTCCACTTAGCTAAACTTTCAACTAAATGTAAGTATAGATGAAGATATTTTAGAAATGCAAATTATAAATCACAAAAACAAAACATAACAAAAAACTTCCTGTAAACACTTCTTTGGCAATTCATTGACAGATGTGCATGAAAAAAAAAAAAGAAGTGATATAAGAAAGAGCTCCATGTGTTATTTGGTAGGATTCTGGGAAGAAGATGACATGTATAGATTTTTAAATCTCACAGTATCCCCCCTCCTCCCTTTACAGCAAGAGCAAAGAACATAAATTAAACAAAATCTATAGGCAACATTTACAACAAGTCTTGGTAAAAGTAGGTTACTCAATGTCAAGAAGTATGAGTAGATGGGGAAGAGCTATTGAAACAGCAAGACTTGAATGTTCTCAACAATGATGACAAAGAAATTTGTGGGAGCTAGGGACCTAAATACTTACAAATTTGCTATTGGTTTCCTACTCTAAAATCATAGCTCTCTTTGTCTCCCTCTACTTCCCACCCCATCATCTAATTTAAATTATTATCATTTCTCTCCAAGCACTATCTCAAAGGCAATTAATAACATTTACTACTTTTTGTATGCTTGCCCAATTCCTCCCATTAGTTGGTTGTGTTGTATATATATTTTAGGGCATAGAGTCTTACTTCAAGGACATTGGTACAATTTATTGTCTAACTCAGACAAATTTTGAGAGTGAAAGTGGCCACTATTAATTAGGCTAAGACAAGAGGTATCAACTTGATCTATTTGCAACTTGGACAGGTGACCATATTATTTATTGCAGTAGTTTAGTCTCCATGCTAAAGGTAAATATATATTTAATGCTTACCACTTGTCCTTACATTAATGTCCCAGTATTTTTGCTTGGCCTTCTGCAGTCTACTGTTTTATGGATTGTGCAGGAAGAGCTCAGGGATGACCTGGAGTTCTTGCAGGGTTTTTTGGGCTTTAGATCAAAATTTCAATTAGACTGAAGATAAAATATGATTTGTATTTATATAACAACTTTATTTAGATATAACTTACCCATTCAAAGTATATGATTAATTGGTTTTTAGTATATTCACAAGCTTGTTCAACTATCACCATAATCAATTTTAGAACATCTTTACTATCACATAAGAAACTCCATCACCATTACCATCACTACCCTTTCCTCCTAACCCCTCTAGCCCTAGGCTGCACTAATTCACTTTCTATCTTATACAAGGCATCTTTCACAAGTAGAATCATGCACTATACTGTCTTTTTTGACTGGTTTCTTTCACTGAACACAGTGTTTTTAAGGTTAGCAGTATTATAGCATGCATTGGTATTTCACTTCTTTTTATGGCCAAATATTCCATTATATACAGAGAATGAGAAAAATAAGATTAATACTTGAACTCCAAAAAGTTTTTAAGTGGAACTTTTCATCACTAGCATAATAACTGACATAATTATCATATGAAGTATAATATGTATAGCAAACAAGCTTAAATACATTAATATAATATCTACTTCATATTTTAACAGTATAAGGTATTTTATATTTCATTTAATATAAAATAAATATTTAATACTGATTTTAATAGAAGGTCAACATTTAGTTGAATTAACATGTTAGGCAGTTCATGAAACCAACCACAAATAGTCATGAAAATGAGGTGTAATGAGCCCTGACAGCTGTTTGCAGATATAGTCAAGTGAGAGAAAAGGAAATTAGTTTTCCTGACTACACAGAGAACAATCCTCTGAAGAAAGTTATCTTTCACTGAAACCTTAAACACTCTGGTTTTATTAGAGAAAATCTTACGATCAGTGAACCCAGTTATGAGCTGCTAGGTTTCTAAGGGAGAACTACTTAAAACTCTTGAGATCAAGCATGTACCAGAGAAATAGTGAGTATACCAATTCTAATAATTGAGGTTAAACCAATCACATCTTTGTGGTGTGTACTGTCACTAATAACTAAAATTTGGCTTAGTATGTATTTGAACAATTTTCTACCATTGAAATTTAAAAGTTACTGTAGTTTGTGTAGATTAACTTTTTTACTTTGTTTATAGGAATAGTAAAATTCGCTCAAGTGTAGTCATAATATGAAAAATTATACTGTGATTATTACTCATAAAGGTCAGCTGGCTATTAAGACTAACTTGGAAAACTTTTTATTCAGTCAGTTCTCATTTTTCATAGCAGTTGCATTGTATTAAATCACTATGGATGCTGAATTAGTGAATAGTGAATCACTGCTTTTAGGGGAAATACAGTTAGGTGCCCGTGAGCCACTGTTCATAACATTTGCCCAATCAATCAACACATGCTTTGTGTTATGTGTGTTTTTAAAGATGCCTTTTTGAACATATACTGTTTACTCATTAACACTGTGCTCACAGCCAGGAGAACTATAAAGGACTGGAAGAGGTGAGGGAGAATAAGGTAGAGCAGTGAGAGTAGAAGACAGATTTCCAAACTGAGATGCTGACCAGGAGAAACAGAATAGGTGAGAGAAGAGACTGTCAAGATATCCTGTAAGTACTCTGAGAATGAAAAGCCAATAAAAGAAGAAAGCTGATAATACAGCCAGATTCATAAATATCCAACATTTATTCTGCCAGGTGCTCTACAGAGTTGTGAAGTGCGGCTCTTTTGAACACACATACATGCACACAAGATGCTTGCCCTTGTGGAGTTTTTATCATGACTTCCCAGAGAGTCACTTTAGGAGCTTTTAGAAGATACTGATACCTGAGCTTTACCCTTCAGAGACTCTGATTTCATTGGCCAGAGGTGGGGCCTAAGCATCAGTTTTGTAAAAGTATCACAAAGGCTGATTGTCACTGTTCTAGAGAGAGATATGGGTTAGTCAATATACTTCAAAGCTATGTTGCTGACCTAGTCTGGGGCACCATCCTCATCCACCTAAAGAGGAGTGTAAAAACGATATCAGCATGAAGTGGATGGAAAGTTGGCACCTAAGGAAATTAATGCACAGAGGCCTCTATTCTCTGTGAAGTCAAAGATAAATCATCTCATCAGCAGAGTGTGAAGAGTGGAAAGAAACTCAAAAAATGGTCAAGTTTGGACTGATGACCTTAGTGACAGCAAGGTGGAGTTGCCACAGACATGCTTCAGTCCATTTTCAGGAAGCTGGGAACCTGGAAATTGTAGCAACACTGACTTCCACATATTCTTGATTCTCCACCATAGTATAAGAAAAATGTATATGTCTTATCTGTGAATTTATTCTTGTTTTTATCTTCATCCCTGAGCCCATGCTATGATGTTGTTAATGCCCCTCTGAGGAGACTCAATAAGCAGCATACTAAGACCAAGAATCGAGTACCTGTCTCAGTCTAGTGGGTTCCCACTAAGACACGTAGTTCTGAGATGCACTGCCTATGTGGCAGCCTCTCCAGGGCTTTTCATGTATTAAGTTATGTGTGACTAAGATGGACATTAGTTGAGGGACTCACTTTGAGACTATTATAGAATATCGCCATTCTGTTCCCACGTGATTTTCACTGTATAAAGGGCTAGGCAACTTTGGTATACTGAGTACCACCAGAGAGATGGATGTCATTTTAGAAGGACCCTAATGTTTTCCTTCCTAAAACTGCCCTCAAGAGGTACACATAGGCAAACTTAATGTCCCTAAAGGTTATTCTGAGTCAGATGGTGTTATTAGAATGGTCCTGATAGTCTTTCTTTAAAGGACAGAAAAAACTTCTTGTAATCATTTTGAAAGATAGGAGATGGACAAAAATTCCCCAAACAATAAAATTAAATGATTAAAATGCTTAGGATGCTGAAAATTAGGCAACACATATTACTTAGAATTTACAGGTCTTTCTGGAAAGGCCATACAATATAGCAGGTATAGGTACAGAAAGTTAGCCAACAGTGCATGGCCAAAGAAAATACACAGAAAATAGCCCAAACAGTGGAATCTCTTCAATGACACACTCTTCTATTCTGTTGTTCACAAATGAGGAGGCTGTGTCCTAGGAAGGGTAAGACCTATTTTATTGAGAGACACTGTGAGAGGGAAAGAAAAAGAACATGAGGTTCTCCATACGTTCAGATAGCAGTTACTGTGAAAGAGAATCTCACAGTTCAACATTCTTTTGACTCCCCCACAGAGTAAGAAGTGGTCCCGAGGGAGCTACTTATAGGGACACTTCCCTCAGTCCCAGGGAGAAGTCAGCTTTCATCAGCTGCAGAGAAAATATCACTTTAGGGGTATCACCATAGGTATGTGTTGAAGAAAGGAAAGAATATAAAAAGAAAGAGGACTGCAGTAAAAACACACTAAAGTTGATCTGGGCAATTTATTTATTCATATGTGCATATACTGCTTGAGCCATCTCTTCCCCCCACCCCCCACCCCATCTATCTCCTCCCCTAACCTCCTCACTTCCATCCAGAACCTGTTCTGCCCTATTCTCCAATTTTGTTCAAGAGAACACACAAGCAATAGTAAGAAAGACATAGAGTTTTGCTAGTTTGAGATAAGGATAGCTATACAGAGCAATTCCTAGCATTGCTTCCATGCACTTGTATATTACAACCTGAATCGATTCATCTCTACCAGACCTCTTCACTACTTCCTGGTCACCTTACCATAGTGGCCTCTGTCAGTTTATGATTACTATATTAGCTCCTCTACAGTGGGCACATCAAACACTTTCAAGTTTTGGGTCTCCTGCCTTTCCCTATTCCCCCTGTGTACTTTCTGCCCTTAGCACATGACCCATGTCCAATATCATTACTGCATTTATTTTAGGTCTAAAGTCCAAATATGAGGGAGAACATACAATTTTTGGCCTTCTGAGCCTGGCTAACTTTACTTAAGATGATGAGCTCCAGTTCCATCCATTTACTTGAGAATAACAAAACTTCATTCTTCTTTGTGGGCGGAGTAAAATTCCATTGTGTATAAATACCACATTTTCTTAATCCATTCATCGGTAGTGGGGCATCTTGGCTATTTACATAACTTGGCTATTGTGAATAGTGCTGCAATAAACATGGGTGTGCAGGTGCCTTTGGGATAACCTGAGTCACATTCCCCCCCACTCCTATGCTTAATTTTTTAAAAAGCCTCCATATTGTTTTCCAAACTGATTGTACTAGATTACAGTCCCATGAGCCATGTATGAGGGTTCCTTTTTCCCCACATCCTCACCAACATTTATTGGTGGTGGTGTTTTTAATAATAGCCATTCTAACAGAAGTGAGGTGGAATCTTAGTGTGATTTTGATTTGCATTTCCTTTATGGCCAGGGATGGTAAGCATTTTTTCATGTGTTTTTGGCCATTTGGATTTCTTCCTTTGAAAAAGTTCTGTTTAGTTCAGTTGCCCACTTCTTTATTGGTTCACTGATTTTGGGGGAGTTTAGTTTTTTGTGCTCCCTATATATTCTGGTTATCATCCTTTGTCTGATGTATAGCCAGTGAATATTTTCTCCCTCTCTGTGAGTAGTCTCTTCAGTTTAGAGACCATTTGTTTTGTTGTGCAGAAGCTTTTAAATTTCATATAGTCCAATTTGTCTATCCTTTCTCTTAGTTGCTGAGCTGCTGGAGTTCTATTGAGGAAGTCCTTGTCTACACCTATTGCTTCCAGAGTATTCCTACACTAACTTCAGAGTTTCAGGTCTGATATTAAGGTCGTTAATCCACTTTGAGTTGATACCAGTACAGGGTGATAGACCTGGATCTAGTTTCAGTTTTCTGCAGGCAGATAGCCACTTTTCCCATCAATATTTGTTGAAGAGGCTGTCTATTCTCCATCACGTGTTCTTGTTGCCTTTGTCAAAAATAAGGTGGGCATAGTTGTGTTGATATATATGCAGGCCCTCTATTCTGTTCATGCTGTTTTTACTGCTATAGCTCTGTAATATAGTTTGAAGTTGGGTATTGTGATACCTCCAGCATTGCTTTTTTTGCTGAGTATTGCCTTGACTATTCGTGGCCTCTTGTGTATCCAAATGAACTTTAGGGTAGATTTTTCAATCTCTATGCTGAATGTCATTGGGATTTTCATGGGAATTGTGTTGAACATGTAGATTGCTTTTGGTAGTATAGCCATTGTTACTGTGTTGTTCCAGGTAGGGGATTATAATGTGATAAATAAGTAACAAAAAGCTCAACATCAGAAAGAGGCACTATGATTTTGCTAACATGTCAACAGACTGGTCTGATTGGAGAGGAAAGACTTTTATTCAGAAATAATGCAAAGGCTGGTGGGTGTAGCTCATGGATACAATACTAGCTTAGTATGGGCAATGCCCTGGGTTTGATTCCGAGCATGGCAAATACAAACAAACAGACGAAAAGGTAAACAAGGTGAGATTAAAAACACAGATTGGGACTAACTATGTGAATCCTTCAATCTGAGACTATTACTCCATGGACAAAGAAGAAGAGCTAGGGTGTTACCCAAGTGAATACCATAAGGAAAGGAATATTTTAGGAGTGCTGCTCTGGCTGTGTGGAGTTAGGGAACAGAAAGAAGGAAACCAGTCATGGAGACATATCTGTGTTGGAAGTTATTATGAAGGTCTGGAAAGACTAAGGTGGGTATCATGAAGGAAAGGGGAAGGTATTTGAAATTCAAATGGAGTACAAATGGCCTGAATGTGGCTCTGAAAAGATACAGGGATGGAAAGAAATATGGTCAAGAAATGAATGAAAAGTGATTTGGAGATTCTGAGCCCTAAAATAGTAGAGGGTGAAGGTGTCCCTGTCAGATACCTTGTATTCAGGAACTACTATTGGTAAAATATGCTTTTAAAGACACATGGAATTTAGCTGCATCTTAACCCACAAATGGGAACACTTGGAGGGGAATGAAGATTAAGAACTGATCCTTTCATGATAAAGACTCTGATGAAACTAGGAATAGAAGGAATGTACATCAACATAATAAAGGCTATATATGACAAACCTATAGCCAACATCATATTAAATAGGGAAAAATTGAAACCATTTTTTCTAAAGTCAAGTCGCTTCACTCCTATTCAACATAGTTTTGGAATTCCTAGTCAGGGCAATAAGATGAAAAGTGGAAATAAAAGGAATTCAAATAGGAAAGGAAGAAGTCAAACTATCCCTATTTGCATATGACATGATCTTATACCTAAACTCCACCAAAAAGTTCCTAGATATCATTAACACCTTCAGTAAAAGTAGCAGGATACAAAATCAATAAACAAAAATTGCACCTTTTCTATACACCAACAATGAACAGACTGAGAAAGAATGTAGGAAAACAATTCCATTTACAATAGCCTCAAAAAAAATACCTAGGAATAAACTTAACAAAAGAGGTGAAAGTCTCCTACAATGAAAACTATAAACCACTGAAGACAGAAATCAAAAAAGACTACAGAAGATGGAAAGATCTCCCATGCTCATGGATTGGCAGAATCAATGTTGTGAAAATGTCTATGTTACCAAAAGCAATCTCCATATTCAATGCAATCATCATCAAAATTCCAGTGACATACATCACAGAGATTTAAAATCAACCTTGAAGTTCATATGGAATCACAAAAGACCTCAAATAGCCAAGTCAATACTAAACAAAAAGAGCAATGCTGGAGGTATCACAATGCCCTATTTCAAACTATACTATGGAGCCATAGCAATAAAAACAGCATGGTACTGGCATAAAAACAGACAAGAAAATCAATGGAATAGAATAGAAGACCCAGATATCAATCTATGCAGCTACACCAGCCTGATTTTTGACAAAGATGCCAAAAACATATGATGGAGAAAGGACAGCCTCTTCAATAAATGTTGCTGAGAAAAGTGGTTATCTGCCTGCAGAAAACTGAAACTAGATCCATGTCTTTCACTATAAAAAATATCAACTCAAAATGGACTAAGCACCTTAATATGACACCTGAAACCCTGAACTGGTACAAGAAAGAGCAGGGGATACACTGGAACTTATACGTGTAGGCAATAACTTCCTAAAGAGAACTCAAATAATTTTAGTAACCAAGAGAAAGGATTGACAAATGGGACTAAGTGAAACTAAAAAAACTTTCTGTAGAACAGAAGAAATGGTCACCAGATTGAAGAGGCTGCCCAGAGAATGGAAGAAAATCTTTGCCAGCTATACACTGACAAGGGATTAATAACCAGAATATACAGGCAGATCAACAAACTAAATTATCAAAAAATCAATGACCAAATGAAGAAAGGGGCAAATGAACTGAACAGAGCTTTTTCAAAGAAAAAAGTCCAAATGGCCAAAAAAACACATGAAGAAATGCTCAATATCCCTGGCCATAAAGGAAATGCAAATAAAAAACCACATTAAAATTCTACCTCACTCCTGTCAGAATGGCTATCATCAAGAATACAAATAACAACAAATGTTAGCAAGGATGTGAGGAAAAGGAACCTTCATACACTGTTAATGGGAATATAAATTAATACAGTCACTATGGAAAACAGTATGGAGACTCCTCAAAAAACTAAAAGTAGAACTACCATAACCAATACCACTTCCAGGGATATACCTGAAGGAATGTAAGTCAGGTTACAATAAAGACACCTGTACACCCATTATGTCCGACACTGATGAATGGATTAAGAAAATATGACATTTATATAGAATGGAATTTTATTACGCCATAAAGAATGAAATTTTGTTCCTTGCAGGTAAATGAATAGAACTGATGAGTTAGCCAGGTTTGGAAAGCCAAAGTCTACAAGTTTTTTCTCATATGTGGAATATAGGTCAAATACAAGTAACAAGCAGTATTACGAAAGACAGATCACAATAAGGGAGGTAACTAACAGAAGAGGAAGTGTAAAAGAAGGAAGTAAAGAAGAAGGAAGTTTGATATTTCTATACAAGAATGAATATAGAATTTTTAAACCTGTTGAAATCACCATAAGAAGGAGACTAAGGTAGAAAGGAGAAAAATGGAGGGGATGAACCAATTTGGGTTATAATACATATGTACATGCAAATGTCATAATGAAACTCCCTGTGTAGTTATCTTACACAAATAAAAATATCTTTTTTTCAAAAACAACAGATAGGGAGATAAAAGAGTTCCTGTCTAGAGGTTGGTAGAAGTGGGAAGGGCAAGGATAAAAGGAAAGGGTGTAGAAAGGTGAATGTGGAGGACATATTGTATTATGTACTCATGTATGAAAATGGAAATATGAAACCCGCTGCTGAAACTATTCTAAGAATGAGGAAGAAAGGATAAAGGAAAATGATGGAGGGGGTGAATTTAATTAAGATATATTGTAAACACTTTTGTAAATTTCACAATGTACCCCCTGGACTGAAATAATATGATAATAAATAATTTAAAAGGAAAGAACTGATCCTAGAAAAGCAAGGAAGAGCATAAGAAATGGAAGAAATGGAAACTCATCTATTTGGAGCTGAGAGAGCCAAAGTCACATCAACATCTCGGTTAGGGGGGGTTAGGTTAGCCAATACATTGGGAATATTCCTGTCTCTGATTGAACTTTAGTTTCTCAGGAAACTAAAAACAATCAAATAAAGCCTACAATCAAAGAAGGAAAAGGAAAAAAACTCAGCTAACTCTGTCAATTTTTATGAACTTCAGACTAAGTCTTTCCTTGATTGGATCCATAATGAACAGTTACTGGGAAATAGCTGTTTATTGCTTTATACATTAACTATCCTGTTTTCAAAAACAGAAGAATAAATCTGCTTTTTTTCCCACAAAATATCCTGAATGTAATGGGATGCAGATGTCTTTTAAATGAAATCACAAAGGTAACTTTTTAGAAGATTATAAATATCATTATTTATTATTATTATTTAATTGCCTCTGAGAGCAGTTAGGATCTAGACATTGAAAATCACATGTAAACTGTTGAGAAAGTGTTGTTTGGAAAATAGAGACTGTGGGCTGGGTGCTGGTGGTTCACCACTGTAATCCTAGCTACTTGGGAGGCTGAGATCAGGAGGATCTCAATTTGAGGCCAGCCTGGGCAAAAAAGTTTGCAAGACCCTATCTCCAAAATAACCAGAACAAAATTAACTGGAGTTGTGGCTCAAGGGATAGAGTGCCTGCTTTGCAAGCATGAAGCCCTGAGTTCAAACCCCAGTCCCATCCAAAGAAAAATATTTAATTGTTAACTCCATTTGAATTTAAGCAAGCCCCCATTGGCCCATTTTGGGGGAGGGTTCCTTCCAAAACATCTTCTGAATGATGTTTGTGCAAGTGCATATTCTGCTGAAGATTTCATTTACATTTGTCTGAATCCTCTTATTTTGCTCTCCTGTACCACCTATGGTGGCCAAAGCTCATTTTTTAAAATTCACACTTCTGTTTTTTATAGGTTATTTAATATTGCATAACCCAGTGCACTCTAAGCAGCATGGGAATGATCCAAAAAAGACAAAATAAAGTTAATGTAACATAAAAATGGCTGTTTGGCATATTAAAGAACCAGATTACTTGTAAATACTTTAGGGTTGTTGTGATCCTCTGTAGTGTAGCAAATTTAATATCCTCTGTGTCTTCCACACTATGAGATTTTAGCAGACTATTTGCAAATAATTTCTGAATAATTTTAAAGACAGAACCTCACATTTAAGTGCATGTTCTTTTATCTCTGTGTTGCATAGCTTCTAGAATTTAGTCAGTTTTACTTATGCACAGAAAGATAATATTTGACCAATCATTGATAATGTTTGACCCATTAAATTAGAAGGAAGATCCTGAAGAGTCTTCCAATGCTTTTGCCTTCATTTAAGTTTCCTTCTTCCTTCCAGTCTTCAGCTAGCTGAATAGATGCTGTGTCCTTATTTCTCCTCATTAGCAAAGCATTCAGGATACTGTTTGCAAAGTGAATCTTTTATGCTACAATGGCTTGATGTAACCTCTTTTCCTACTGAGTTTTGGAAATCATGTTAATAATGATACATTATGCTGTGGTAACAAATTGATCCCCAAATCTCAGTGGGTTAACACAACAAAATATGTTTTTCTCACTCAGTCTACAATTGGTCAGCCTGGAGCTCTGCTTTGCACTCACATTTTTGGAGGCTCCACCATAATCTCCACACTGCCATATTATATACATATACATACATATATATATATTTATAATGGCCACAGAACAACTAGCTAACTATATAGAAGATCTCTCACCTTTACTTGTTTGGCAAGGGAGTCTAGGAAACCGAGGAAGAGAAATTATGGTGAACATCAAACATTATCTTTAGGTCAGAGGCTACTTCTCCTACGAGGTAGCAATATGAGGTAAAAAGATCATTAGATTTCAAGGCAAGAGACCTTTCAGATTTTAGACAAATCACTTAGATTTTCTGTGTCTGAATCTGCTAAATGAGAAATTCAATGATACCACAGGAAGATTGTTTAGACTTTAAAATCTTGTTTTGTGACATAAGGGGCAAGGGGTTGTAGATGGTGAGTTTCACCATGCTGTAAGAATTAAATTACAACAGTGAGCAAAAGAAGTATAATATTAAAATAGAATTACACAATAAATGGATAGTGCCAAAGAACTTTCTGCCTTTTCATTCTCATTCATTCAATGCTCTACCTACAAAATAACCTTTACTGGCAGGGCAAACATATAATGGATTTCCTTTCCTGTTAAGTTGGATTCTTTTGTTTACAAAAAGGATGATTCTGGATTTTGAAGCCCATGAGAGTCCTTTGAAAAATAAACAGGAAAGAGGAATAATATCTCTTTCTTATTTCATATGCAATCTCTCATGTTTCTAGTTTTAATACCAGGCTTGAAGTGTTATAATGGTTAATAAAACCAGAATCCTTCAATATTTTGGGGTTAAAACTGAGTATCATAAGGTACTATGAACTGACAGTGATAGATGATTTTATAGAACGTCAGGAAGAAAGGGAACAGGGAGCACTATTACGCTTTTCTCTTGGCTAGGTTTCTACCCATAGCCATCAGGACTGCTACCATTACACGGGAATCAGAAAAGTGCTGTGCTGAAACACATTGGAATTAAGAGGAAAAACCAAGAAAGTTGTTTTAATGTTGGCGTTTGTTAAATATTCAGAAATATCTCTTTCTCTGAGGCTTAATTAGCTTGGTCATTGCTTGACTTTCATGATATGGGGGAAGTCTGTGTCTAGTGAAGTTAATTATATCATGCAAATGATTTTCACCATAATTTGAATTATATCAGGACCATAAAGGTCATGGCTACTAGAGGGAAATATAATTGGTTAATTAGTACAGTTAAAAAGCTGTACATCATGTCTGAATTGAGGGTGATTCTTTACCTTTATCCTTAAACTAGTCAGAGACCAGTGTTAGGTTAGGCCTGAAACTCAAAACCACACTAATAGGACATCGTACATGCATACTAAAGGATGTCACGATTTGTCTTAACAAAGTAACATGATTCTGTCCCCAAAGGTGCTGAGGAAGCTTCTTGAGGGTAGGATATCAATATTATATAGGAACCAGAGCAGATTAAAGCTTAATATTATCTAACATTTTTATCTGACTCAAATTCAATGTGAAGGTCAATGAAGCCATCCAAATTAATAGCCGACCTAAGAAATGAAAGATGAAGCTCCTACAGGGAAGAAATTATTTATTGAATGTACCTTCTACAATTCAATTACATGTTATTATAGCATGGAAATAATATCCTCATAAAAATATCCAAAGTAAATCAAAAGTGAGGTAGGGAATGGAAGGAAGCCAAAGGAATCATTCTATTTCAGAATCTTAAAAATAAAGAGGAAAAGAGCAGGACTTGGGAATGAAGGAGAAAGGAGCATGGCAGACAATTTTCCCAGAAAAACAATAATTTAGAAAAAATATGAGATATGATCATTAATGGTTCAGATTCTCTGGAAATTTTCATAAATGTATTCAGCAAATAGAGAAGCATTCATTCAAGAAAAGTTACTAAGTTTCTGTAAGAAGAGGAGGTTGTAGCATTTGAGCCATGATCCAGCCCACTGTACCCACTCTCCATTTCCCAGGAAGCTGTACTCCACTCATGCTCAGTTAAGAAGATAAGTACACTCTCTGCCTCCAGCTCCCAGATACAGGCTACAGTTTCACCTCAGGAGGGGTAGGATTCTGGAAATTCTCAACCCTGCCCCCCCTTCTGCTTCTAAGCCCCGTTTTGCAGAAGCTCCATTCCAGGCAGGTGAGATGAAAAAGACTACATCTCTAGTCCTTCCCCAGAACTCACACAGAGGGAGGAAATTCTACCCCAGGCTGAGCACACTAGGGCCCTGACTATCCTGTGCTTCATTCACAGGATGGAAGTTCTACACTGAGAGGGGCAAGGTGAGGGTTGGAAGGAAGGCTGGCAGAATTGAAGGGAGAAATAGATAATTCAACAATGATAGCTGGAGACTTCAATACCCCACTTGCAATAATGGGGAGAACAATTCAGTCAATGATCAACAAGGAAACAGAACATCTAACCAACTCTATTAACCCACTAGAACTCACAAATAGCCCTAGAACTCTCCATTAAACAATAGAATTTAAATCCTTCTCAAGAATACAAGGAACATTCTTGGGGTAGACAACATACTAAGCTATAAAATGAGCCTTCATAAATTTAAAATAATTGAAATAATAGAAATGAGCTTTTAGATCACATAGAATTAAATATTGGAGATCAGTAACTGAAGAAAATTTGGGGAGTTGACAAAAACACGGAAATGGCCAACCACAAAGACCATTAGAAAATATATTTTCAATGAATGAAAATGAAAATACAACATAACATAATGTATGGGTGACAGCTAAATTATAACTATGAATGTCTTTGATAAAAAAATAATGATCTCAATCTTTAACACCTTTCACTTTAGGCACAAGAAAAAGAAGAGAAAAATAAACATAAAGCAAGCAGAACTGGAAAGAAATGCTAAAGATTGGAGCAGCAGTAAATGAAATAGAGAACAAAAATAGAACAGAATACATCAATAAACCCCAAAACCAGCTCTTTGAGAAGATCAACAAAACTGACCAAACTTTCTATAGAATGACAAAGGAAAAAAGAAAGTAGAGGCAAATTACTAAAGTCAGGAGGGGAATTAGGCTATTGCTACTGACCTTGCAGGAATAAAAAAGATTGCAAAGGAATATCATGAAAAACTATGCACCAACAAAGTAGATAACTTATCTGAAATGGATAAATTCCTAGAAAGACAAATTACTAGACCATTCTCACAAAAAAGGGGGAAAATCATAACAAGCTAATATTGAATGAAAAGATGGAATTCATATTATTAAAACTTTCCTCAAAGAAAATTCTAAATGAGAAGGGGATCAGGAACCAGTGTAAAGATCAGTTAGAGATGAATCAGCCTGGGTTGTAACACATTTGTACATGAAAGTAATGCTAGGAATCTCTCTGTATAGCTGTCCTTATCTCAACTAGCAAAAACGCTATATCTTTCTTATTATTGCTTATTTCTACTCTTCAACTGAACTGGAGAAAAGCATGGAACAGGTTCTGCCTGGAAGTGAGGGGGTGGGGGAAAGAGGGTGGAGGTGGGGGGCAGGGGAGAGAAATGACCTAAACAATGTATACACATGAGAATAAATGAATAATTTTTAAAAAAGAAAATTCTAGGCTCAATTGGACCATTGATGAATTCTACCAAATGTTGAAAGATGAAATAATATAATACTTTGCCAATTATTTAAAAAAATATAAGGAGGGAACACCAGTTCATTGTGTGATGCTAACATTACTCTGATATAAAAACATATGACATGAAATAAAAACTAGCTAAGCAATGGTGGCTCTCACCTGTAATCCTAGACACTCAGGAGGCAGAGATCAGGAGGATCATGGTTCAAAGCCAGCCTGGGCAAATAGTTCATGAGACCCTATCTCAAAAAACCCAACACAAAACAGGGGTGGTAGGGCGGCTTAAGGAGTAGGCCCTGAGCTCAAACCCAGTACTGAAAAAGAAAAAGAAATGAAAACTATAGGACAATATCACTTATAAATGCAGATGCAAATATTCCAGACAAAATGCTAACAAAATGAATCTAACAAAACAAAAACAGTGTATCCCAGGGCCAGGCAGGAATTATTACAGTAATGTACAATTGGCTTAATATCTGAAAATCAATTACTATAATACACAAAGCTAACAGGATAAAGGGCAATAAACATGACCATCCCAATACAGGCAAAAGATGGAATTTCACATTAATCTAATATTCATTCATTAAAAAACCTCCCAACAAACAAGGAATAGAAGAAAATTTAATCTGATATAAAGCAGCTGCTGAATCATATTTAGTGATAAAAATTAATGAATGCTTGTTTTCCTCCTAAAATTAGAAATAAGAATGTCTAGTCTCATTAGTACTATTCAACATTGTACTGGAGGCACAGTCATAATAAATAGAAGACATTCAGATTGGAAAGGAAAAAGCAGAACTATCTCTATCCATAGATGACATAGAAGAGGCACTTTCTAGCATGTGCAAGACTGAGGGTTCAATCCCCAATGCAGCAGAAAGAGAAAGAAAGACAATCCTAGCAATTTATTAAAATAAAAAGTTCAGCAAAGTTCTAGAGTAGAAGATTTAGAAACTATGGGAAAGCCAAAAATTAAATTAAAAGAACAATTTCATTTCTAATAAAATAAAAAAGAAAAAAACAATTCCATGTATAATAAGATAACAACTATACATTTTAAAACAGAAGTTCAAGATCAACCCCTAAAACTGTAAAACATTGTTGTAAGAAATTAAAGAACATCTAAATAAATCCAAAGAGATTTTATGCTCATGGATCAGAAAATGAAATACTGTTGTCTATATTCTTCAAATTGATGTACAGATTCGATCAATCCTATTAAAATTCTAGCCATCTTATTTTTTTTGAAAAACAGATCTTAACATTCACCCGTAAATAATCCAGAAAAGTCCAAATACTTCAAACATATGTTACAATTTATAAGATTCATACTTCATTATTTCATACTTTTTTATTGAGAATGCAGCAATAGTAACTAATACAACTTTTGGCACTGGCATAAGAACAGATTTATAGATGAATAAAATAGAACTGAGTGTCCAAAAATAAACTCTTTGGCTGTAGCTTTGGTGTGATCTTAAATGTCCCAAGAACTCATGTACTGAAGACAAGGTCCACAGTTCGTGGTTCTATTGGGAAGTGGGACCGATTTGGAGGCAGTGAGGTCACTGGGAGGTGTGCATTTGAAGGGAATTTAGGGATCCAAGCTCCCTCTGTCTCTTTTGCTTTCCAGAGGCCATGATATGAGAGGCTCTGCTCAACCATGTAATCTCTACCATCATGTTCTGTCTTGCCAGAGACCCAAAACAACAGGACCAAGTAACCATGAACTGGAATCTCTCAAACCACCAACCAAAATAAGACTTTCCTCCTTTTAAGTTGTTTATCTCAGGTATTTTGTCACAGCAATGGAAAGCTAACACATTGGTTCAGAAGAATCTCAACGTACTTCATGTTTTAATTAGGCCAGAGGAGGCTATGAAGAGAGCAATCTGAACAGCACTACCTAAAAGAGTGTCTTGTTATGCTGAAATTCCATTATCCATCTGGATGGTCTGGGAAATGGGTGAGCAGAGAACTTTGGGCAAGAGAAAACAAATGAGGAGTAAGCACAGGGACTGAGGGTCTTAATGTCTTCAGATGAACCATGTGTCCTTTCAAACCTGTTTCCATGTGCCCAGAGACAATCCAACCCCAACTGTGGTTGTAATACATATATGCATGGGAACGACACAAGGAAACTCCCTGTGTAGCTATCATTATCTCAAACTAGCAAAAGCATCATGTTTCTTTTTTTATGTTTTATGTTTTTTCTTCTACAAAATTGGAGAACAGGAGAATACAGCAGGGAGGGGTTAGGGATTGGAGGATGAATATGGTACAAAATACTATGTACACATGTATGGAAATGAAAAAGCAATACCTGTTGGAACTGTTCCAGGAATGCAGGGGAGTAAAGGAGAATGGTGGAGGGGGATGAATTCAAGTATGATATATTCGATAAATTGTAAGAACCTTTGTAAATGCCACAGTGTACCCCTGCCCAGCACAACAAGAAAGGAAAAAATATAAAAAGTGAATATTAACAATATACTAGTTTTGTTTTTGTAAATGTAAAAAAATAATATTATAACCCATGTATGACTCCACAACTTGCTTTATTCCACTATTTTGGAATAATTGAGGGAGGTTGTACCTATGCTGAATCTAGATGCAGTTTATTAATTTTAAAAATGTATAGAATTCTATACTAAATGAATAGACCACTACTTATATACTCATCCATCTGATTCCTGTTGGTATATTTAGGTTGCTTTTAATTTGAGGTTGTTATAAGTAGTGAAGATACATAAGACTTTATCTTATGGCTCTACCTAGAAGAACTGCTAGGCCAGAAGACACACACTTCTGCTGGTTTCGTGAGGATTAACTGATATGTCATCAAATAGATTAGCAGTGCTTGGTGCGGGGCACGAGACATGCCTTACACAACAAACATGTGAGATAGTTTATATTTTGAAGTCAAATGATCCATCTTTTTATTTTCTCATCTTGTTTTAAAGGTTTTCTTCTCTACTGTGGTGTTTTAAAGATATTCTTCTACATTGCTTTTTCTTTTGATCAGTCTTAGAACTTCTACTTTTTACGTAGAGATTTTTAATTTAGCTGGAATTTATTTTGTTTTTATTCTGTGAGGGGAAATGCTAGCTGTTTAATATGGATAAGCATTTGTCTCAACACCATCTTATCCCCAACTGACTAGCCATGCTATCTTGATCACATTCCAAGCATGTGTGGGTGTCTTTTCTGAGCTCTCTGTTCTATTCCACTGGGATAAATCTTTACGTCCTCAATCCCAATGAGTCAGTTTCATTTATAAATGGGCATAAAGTCATACCTACTTCACACATTTCTATAAGAATTAAATAAATTAAGACATGCAAAATGCTTAGAATAGTCCCTGTCTATAGTAAGTGTGTGTGTGTGTGTGTGTGTGCGCACACACGTGCCCGTTGTGTTTGTACACACAAAAGTTAGGTATGATGATGGTAAATTTTATTTATCAACTTGATTAGGCCATAGGGTGTCTAGGCTTTTGGTACAAAATCATTTTAACTATGTATATGAGGGTATTCCTAGATGAGAGTAACATTTGAATCAGCAGGTTAAATAAAGCAGATGGCCTCCCTCATGCAGAAATCCCTTATTCAATCTCTAAAGAAACAAAAAGGCTGCTAAAAGGGATCAGCTTGACTGTTCACATGGGGACATTCATTGTCTCCTCAAACTGGATCTCGCACCATCAGCTCTCTTGGTCTCAGCTGTCAGACAGTGATTGATTAACTCTTCTAGGTCACCAGCTTACAGACCGGGACTTTCAGCATCCACAATCATGTTCCAATTCCTTGGAACAAATCTTTTCTATAAACAAATACATGTTCTATTGCTTCTGTTACACTAGAGAACCCTAATACAGTTGTTATTATTATATGTCTATCCATTTGCCAGCATAGCAAAAGATAAGCATTTGTATTATTTCTTGATTTCTGAAGGGCAAGTTTTCCTCCTTCCTTAAAATTTTATTCACTTCTTTGAACCTTCACTCTTTCATATGACTTCAGGAATCGACTTTTCAAATTCATCAAAAACTCCCAGAAGATTTTAACCAGAAATGTAGTAATTTCACAGATTTCGAAAAACTGAGATTTTATTTCTGAGGCCAATAGGAAATGGGGACCAGGAACTAGAGAAAAGGTTAGATCAAAAAGAATTAACCTAGAAGGTAACACACACGCACAGGAAATTAATGTGAGTCAACTCCCTGTATAGCTATCCTTATCTCAACCAGCAAAAACCCTTGTTCCTTCCTATTATTGCTTATACTCTCTCTTCAACAAAATTAGAGATAAGGGCAAAATAGTTTCTGCCGGGTATTGGGCGGGGGAGAGGGAGGGGGCGGAGTGGGTGGTAAGGGAGGGGGTGCTGGCAGGGGGGAGAAATGACCCAAGCCTTGCATGCACATATGAATAATAAAACAATAAAAAAAATTTATATCAAGAAAAAAGAAAGAAATGTATTTAGATTTTCATTATGACAAATATATATGATTTTTATAGTATTTCCCAATGCTAGATAGCTTTGCCACTATTATGAAAGAAATTTTATTTTATAATTTCATTTTCAATTTGTTATTGCATTGAAATTCTGCCAAGTGTTTTTTCTATGTATTGTGCACCCAACAAGCTTGCTGAACGTTTTTAATTAGTTATTTATATAGTACTCTGAATCATTGTGTATTATATATCTGACTGCAGAGGATAGCAGCTTATCTCTTTGTTTTCTATTATAAATTTTATTATTTTTGTCTTTTCATATTGTACAAGACTTCCACTAATATTTAAATTTTAGCTTACTATAAAAGGTTTAGCCTTCTGAGACACAGAAATGTATACCACATAAAGATAATGTTTGTCTTCACTGCTCTGAGAACTTTGCTATAAGAAATAAATCTGTAGCCATTTGTTTAGGTATTCAGTTAATTGTTCTGATAGGAAAGAATAATAAAACTTTTGAAGACCAAGTGGTTACAGTTGGGACAAGGTACCTAGGATAGATCCCTGAAGTGCCAAGGAGACTGATGTATTAACCTCCTGAGGTATATGCATTTCAAATGGTACAAGGCCAGAACTTGAAGACATCTCTAGATCTTAAAAGCCAAAGACACTAGCCATCTAGCCAGCTCCAAAGGTCAGGCTGACAGTCCAGGGTGCTTTTCATCAAATGACTCATTTGATTTTTCCCTTCTTCACTTCTAAAAGTGAAGAGGGATAGTTATGTCTCTTCTCTATATGAAAAGAGAAAATCCACTGTTCATCTCTGGGCAATGGAATGCCAATTTAACCATGAAAGTGGCTTTCCATCTGGCTTTATCAGTGTCACCCCAAGGGTAAGGCCTGAGGCAGAAATCAGGGGGGAGATGCACTTATCACCCTATTATAAGATAATTAATAATAAATCTGCCTTTCATTCAGAACACATCAAGAGCCATTCAGGATAAAATCTGTAGACATGACTATTATAAAGTGATGATTTGAATAGATTTTTCCAATGCTTTATCACTCTTCCATTTCTGAGAGAAATCTTAATTGATGATGGTAAATTTAATTTTAACATTTCTGGGGTAGACATACCAATATTATATTTAGCACTGCTTTACCAGTGTTTCTGTGGGGATGTCTTGTGACTTTGTTTCCACATTCTGTCAAGTTTGGTACTTAGGTTATACTGGCCTTATACATGGATGGATGACTTTAGCTTCTTTTTGTGTTACAGTTTGTACAAAATAAATATCACCTCTCTCTTCAAAGATTGCTTAATATATACTCAAATACCACATGAGCCTAGTGTCTAGGAGGGGGAGTAGAAAGGACAATTGGTTCAAAATCTTTAGAGGTTATAGTTTATTTCTCAAATCAAGTTCTGCCATTTAATATGTCTAAATAAATGGACCATTTCATTTATGCTATCAAAATTGATTTCATAAAGTTTTATAGTAGGCTCTAAAACCAGTGAGACTGAACTTGGAGATTCCAGCTTCAACACCTAGGCATCATCATCTCTTTGCATCATTTTTTTTAATCTCAGATCTTTCTTACTTTGTTTCTGAGCTCAGCTTTATTAATTAATTTAGCTACTATTTATATTTTATTGAGCCTCTGATATGTTTGCAACATGAAATTTCTTATATCAGCTTACTCTTTCATATCAACCAGCAAAGTGCACCATGTTTTTCTGTAAGTCATTATGTTTTAGCACATTTTCTCATCTTTTTATTGTAATTTCTGATGAGTTAATGTTAGAAAAATCTTTTTAAGTACTAACAAATACAATCCAGCAATTTTACATCTGAATTTGCTGAAGTTGCAATACTGTACCCAAATCATCAGAACTGTCTGATGACATCAAATTGCTAGGCAAAAAAAATTTTCAAACATATAAAAGTTTAATACAATTGGTTACAGAACTAAACTGTAATTTTCCACTAGAGGATGACATTAAAACTCTAGAAATTCCCAAAGCAAAGAGGAAGGAAATCTATATTTCATTTGCTAAGAACTGAATAATCAATGACATGAAAAGTACAGAAAAATGAACAACATAAATAAGGTTATACTCATTGTGGTTTAAAAACTTAGGCCTGAGATAAAGAGTTCATCTGAACTATCACATACAAATCAAAATTTTCAATCATCTCCTTAATCCAATGACCATTACATTTCAGGACAATCCCAATGAAATGACGTTTAACCCAAATTATTAACCCAAACAAGCCATTGAACATTTGTCAACGTGGTCTTTTGCTTTTTGCCTCTTCCTTGCCATTAGTCAAATTCCTTGAATTCTGAGCAATCATGATACACAAAATGAAAGTCTAACTTCTCAACAATTCCATTTTTACCTTATATTTCAAGATTTTAGTATGTTATATAACATTTACTTACATATAAGGGTGAATAGAATCTTAGATCTGGTAATTATGCTTAACATCTGTTTAAAGAAGAAGTGCAGAATAATAAAGTTTAAAGAATCTGGAGCACACATACATCTAGATAATGTATAAGCAAGCCTTGGACTTGCTCCTAGTCCTGTACTTGTTCAACACTTTCTTGTTCTCCTCTTTTCTTTTTTAACTTCAGCATTCTGAATCGTCCAGAAGATATTAAAACTTGCTTATGAGAGTTGAGAGTTTGACTTAATCATTAAGAACCACTAATCTTTCTAAGATCTAAAATAATGATTTACATGTAATTTAAACAGTGAAAACATCCTTCCTAGAGTTGAGTATACTTGTGGATGTTTACAATGAACAGTTTCTGTTTCAGAATGATTACCACTAAATCACACACAGACATGTTACAAAAACAGAAAAACTTCCAATCAGTGAATAGTATACCAATTACAAACTAAAGTGGAATAAGCTGAACCTCAGAAATATGATTAGCATGTTTAGGAGAAAGGAGGAATTAACTGATATGCCTCAAAGTGTACACTGGGCCAGGAGAATGGTAAACATTTTGTATCATTTATTTCAGGTTATTCTCAAATAAAAGAGAATTATTACAACATTACTAGTTTGTTGTTCTGAATTCATTTTAAAATGATAGTATATATTCCTATACATGAGCAAACATTATTTTTTTTAGTTATTCATTTATTCACATGTATATACATTGTTTGGGTCATTCCCCCCCACCTCCCTCCCCCACACTCTCCTCCTTCCCCCCCCACCCCGCCTCACTTCCAGGTAGAACCTGTTTTGCCCTTATCACTAATTTTGTTAAAGAAAAGACATAAGCATACTAAGGAAGACAAAGTGTTTTTGCTAGTTGAGTTAAGATAGCTATACAGAAATATTCCTAGCATTGCTTTCGTGTACACATGTGTTACAACCTATGTTGATTCTTCTCTAACTGATCTTTACCCTGGTTACTGATCCCCTTAAACCTTCGCTTTAAGGTTTCTGTATTAGCTCCTCTGGAGTGGGGACATCAAACACTCATGTTTTGCATTTTCTACCTATTCCTATATCTCCTGCATGTGCTCTCCCCTTACCATGTGATCCAAGTCCCACCACATTGCTGCATTTGCCCCAGATCTAAAGTCTGCATATGAGGGAGAATATAGATTTTTGGTCTTCTGAGCCTGGCTAACCTCGCTCAGAATGATGTTCTCCAGTTCCATCCATTTACCTGCAAATGGTAAGATTTCATTCTTCTCCATGGCTGAGTAAAATTCCATTGTGTAGAAGTACCACTTTTTCTTGATCCATTCATCAATAGTGGGGCATCTTGGTTGTTTCCATAACTTGGCTATTGTGAATAGCGCTGCAATAAACACAGGTTTGCAGGTGCCTCTGGAGTAGCCTGTGTCACATTCCTTTGGGTATATCCCCAGGAGTGGGATTGATGGATCATATGGCAAGTCTATGTTTAGATTTTTAAGAAGACTCCATATTTTTTTCCAGAGTGGTTGCACCAGCTTGCATTCCCACCAGCAGTGTACAAGTGTTACTTTTTCCCCACATCCTCACCAACACATGTTGTTGGTGATGTTTTTGATGATGGCTATTCTAACAGCGGTGAGGTGGAATCTTAGCGTGGTTTTGATTTGCATTTCCTTTATGGCTGGAGATGGTGAGCATTTTTTCATGTGTTTTTTGGCCATTTGAATTTCTTCTTTTGAGAAACTTCCATTCAGTTCAGTTGCCCATTTCTTAATTGGTTCATTGATTTTAGGAGAGTTTAGTTTCTTAAGTTCCCTGTATATTCTGGTTATCAGTCCCTCGGCTGATGTATAGCTGGCAAGTATTTTCTCCCACTCTGTAGGTGGTCTATTCAGTTTAGAGAGCATTTCTTTTGTTGTGTAGAAGCTTTTTAATTTTATGAAGTCCTATTTGTCCAATCTTTCTCTTAGTTGCTGGGCTGCTGGGGTTCTAATAAGGAAGTCTTTGCCTATACCTATTAGTTCCAGAGTATTTCCTGATTCTTCCTGTAGTAACTTTAGAGTTTCAGGTCTGATATTTAGGTCTTTGATCCATTTTGAGTTGATACTAGTACAAGATGATAGACATGGATCTAGTTTCAGTTTTTTTACAGACAGGTAACCACTTTTCCCAGCAACATTTGTTGAAGAGGCTGTCTTTTCTCCATTGTATATTTTTGGCACCTTTGTCAAAAATGAGGTGGATATACTTGTGTGAATTCATATCTGGGTCCTCTATTCTGTTCTACTGGTCTTCATGTCTGTTTTTGGGCCAGTACCATGCTGTTTTTATTGCCATTGCTTTGTAATATAGTTTGAAGTCAGGTATTGTGATACCTCCTGCATTACTCTTTTTGCTGAGTATTGCCTTGGCTATTTGTGGTCTCTTGTGTTTCAAAATGAACTTTAGGGTAGATTTTTCAATCTCTGTGATGAATGTCACTAGGATTTTGATGGGAATTGCATTAAACATGTAGATTGCTTTTGGTAGTAGATTCATTTTTACTAATGTTGATTCTACCAGTCCATAAGCACAGAAGATCTTTCCATCTTCTGTAGTCTTCCTTGATCTCTTTCTTCAGGAGTTTGTAATTCTTCTTGTAGAGGTCATTCACATCCTTTGTTAAATTTACTCCTAGGTATTTGATTTTTTTGAGGCTATTTGTGAATGGAATTGTTTCCATATGTTCCTTCTCAGTTTGTTCGTTGTTGGTGTATAGAAAAGCTAATGATTTTTGTAAGTTGATTTTGTATCCTGCCACCTTGCTGTAGCTGTTTATGGTGTCTAAGAGTTTTTGGGTAGAGTTTTTTTGGGTCTTTAAGCTATAGGATCATATCGTCTGCAAATAAGGATATTTTGACAGTTTCTTTACCTATTTGTATTCCTTTTATTTCTTCTTCTTGCCTAATTGCTCTGGCTAGAAATTCCAGCACTATGTTGAATAGGAGTGGGGATAGTTAGCGCCCTTGTCTCATTCCTGATTTTAGGGGGAACGGTTTCAGTTTTTCACTGTTAAGTATGTTGTTGGCTATAGGTTTGTCACGTATAGGAATGTTGAGGTACATTCCTTCTATTCCTAGTTTTCTTAGAGCTTTTATCATGAAGTGGTGTTGGATCTTGTCGAAGGCTTTTTCTGCATCTAGTGAGATGATCAAGTGGTTTTTGTCTTTGCTTCTATTGATGTGCTGCATTACATGTATAGATTTGTGTATGTTGAACCACCCCTGCATCCCTGGGATGAAGCAGACTTGGTCATGGTGGATGATCTTTCTGATGTGTTGTTGGATTTGGTTTGCCATTATTTTATTAAGGATTTTTGCATTGCTATTCATTAAGGAAACTGGCCTGTAGTTCTCCTTTTTGGAGGTGTCTGTCTGGTTGTGGGATAAGAGTAATATTGGCTGCATAAAATGAATTAAGCAGTGTTCCTTCCCTTTCTATTTCGTGGAACAGTTTAAGGAGGGTTGGTATCAGTTCTTTAAAGGTCTGATAGAATTCAGCAGAGAATCCATCAGGTCCTGGACTTTTCTTTTTTGGAAGACTCTTGATTGCTGCTTCAATTTCTTTTTGTGTTATAGATCTATTCAGGTGATTAATTTCCTCTTGGTTCAGTTTTGGGTGGTTGTAAGTTTCTAGATATCTGTCCATTTCTTCAAAATTTTCAAATTTATTAGAGTATAGGCTCTCAAAGTAATCTCTGATGATTTCCTGGATTTGCGTGGTGTTTGTTGTTATCTCCCCTTTTGCATTTCTGATTTTACTGATTTGGGTTTTTTCTCTCCTCATTTTAGTCAGGTTTGCTAGGGGTCTGTAAATGTCATTTATTTTTTCAATGAACCAGCTTTTTCTTTCATTGATTCTTTGCATGTTTTTTTTTTGTTGTTGTTTCTATTTCATTGATTTCAGCCCTTTTTAAAATTATTTCTTTCCTTCTGCTTGTTTTGGGATTTGCTTGTTCTTGTTTTTCTAGGAGTTTGAGCTGTAGTATTAGGTCATTGATTTGAGATCTTTCTGTCCTTTTAATATACACAATCATGGCTATAAACTTTCCTCTTAGGACTGCCTTTGCTGTGTCCCATAGGTTCTGGTAGGTTGTGTTTTCACTTTCATTAACTTCTAGGAAACTTTTAATTTCTTCTTTTATTTAATCAATGACCCATTGATCATTAAGCAATGTGTTGTTCAGCTTCCAATTGTTTGCAGGTTTTTTACTGCTGTTTTTGTTGTTGATTTCTAGTTTTAATGCTTTGTGGTCAGATAGAATGCATGGGATTATTTCTATTTTCTTATATTTGCTGAGGCTTGCTTTGTGCCCTAAGATATGAACAATTTTGGAGAAGTTTCCATGGGCTGCTGAGAAGAATGTGTATTGTGCAGAAGTTGGATGAAATATTCTGTAGACATCAGCTAGGTCCATTTGATCTATGGTGTGATTTAGTCCTAGGATTTCTTTATTGATTTTTTGTTTGGATGACCTATCTCTTGGTGATAGGGTAGTATTAAGTTCTCCCACTATCACTATGTTGGAGTTTATATGTTTTTTGGTCCTTCAGAGTATGTTTGATGAAATTTGGTGTATTGACATTGGGTGCATATAGGTTGATAATTGTTATTTCCTTTTGGTGTATTTCCCCTTTTATTAGTATAGAATGTCCTTCTTTATCTCATTTGATCAATGCAGGTTTAAAGTCTATTTTGTCCGAGATAAGTATTTCTAGTCCTGCCTGTTTTCAGGGACCATTGGCTTGGTAAATCTTTTTCCAGCCTTTCACTTTCAGCCAGTGCTTATTTCTGTTGATGACGTGGGTCTCCTATAGGCAGAAGATTGTTGGAGCTAACTTTTTAATCCAGTTTGCCAGTCAGTGTCTTTTGATGGGGGAATTTAGTTCATTAACATCCAGTATTAGTATTGATAAGTATGTGGTGATCCCTGTCATGTAGTTGTCTTTGTTGATTAAGAGTTTGATTATGTGCAGCTGAATAAATGTTACTTTTTGCTGTCTTGCATTTTCTTCTCCTGTGGTTTGGTATTGCCTGCCCTTTCATAGTTTTGTTTCCTTTCATTATCTGTGTGCAGAATTCCTTGGAGAATCTTTTGTAGTGGTTTCTTGGTGGTCATATATTGTTTTAATTTCTGCTTATCGTGGAAGATTTTTATTGTTCCATCTATTTTGAATGATAGTTTTGCTGGGTAAAGTATCCTAGGATTGAAGTTATTTTCATTCAGTGCTTGGAAGATCTGACACCATGCTCTTCTTGCTTTTAATGTTTCTGTTGAGAAGTCTGCTGTGATTTTCATGGGCTTACCTTTGTATGTTGTTTGTTTTTTCTCTTGTACAGCCTTCAAAATTCTTTCTCTAGTCTCTGTACTTGCTGTTTTAATGATAATATGTCATAGGGTAGCTCTACTTTGGTCAGGTCTGTTCAGTGTTCTGGAGGCTTCCTGTATCTGAATGGGCATAGTTTTCTCTAGATTTGGGAAATTTTCTGTTATTATTTTGTGAATATATTACACATTCCTTTTGCTTGCACCTCTTCTCCTTCTGCAATGCCCATGATTCTCAGGTTTGATCTTTTGATGGAGTCAGTGTGTTCTTGCATTTTCTTTTCATAGGTCTTGAATTGTTTAACTAATAGTTCTTCAGTTTTTCCTTTAATTGCCATTTCATCTTCAAGTTCTGAGATTCTGTTTTCTGTTTGTTCTATTCAGCTACAATGGCCTTGCATTTTGTTTTGTATTTCTGTTTCATTCTTTTTTCTGAGGTTTTCTATATCATGAGTTACTTCTTCTTTAATGTTGTCAATTTTTGTCCTTAACTCCTTTATTGCTCTGCTTATGGTGATCTTTGTTTCAGTTTGGTGTTTGTTTAGGGCTCCTATGATTTCATGTATTTGTTTCTGTGTTTTCTCATATTCTTGAGTTTTGTTGTCTTGGAATTTCTTGAGTGCCTCCTGTACATTTTGGTTGATCATGTCTAGTAGCATCTCTATGAAATTCTCATTAATTACTTGTAGAATTTCTTCTTTCAGGTTGTTCTTGTGGTCTTTGTTGGGTTCCTTGTTTTGTTGGAGTCTGGGTCAGGGTATCCATTTTCTTCATTTTGCTCTAAATCCTGTACTACTTTATTTTGGGGGGGGAGAATGGTTTCAATCCCTTTTTCTTCTTCCCATATTTCCTTAGGTACTGTTTCTGTCCCTGAACTATGTGTAATTTGGTATTAGCTGAGTTACGATACTAATACTAATAAAATCATGAGAGAAGAGAAAAAAGAGAAAAAGAAGGAAAGACAAAAGGAATAGAGGAGAGAGGAAAAGAAAGAAAGAAAGAAAAAGTGTGAGAGATGGTGGGTGATCAAACAGCACACCAGGCTGCTAAACCTTAAAGAAGAGAGAAAAAGGAAAAAAAAAAATCACCAGTTCTGGAACAATAGAATTGCAATCTTTGTTGTTCTGATGTTACTCCTTTACCATCCAGTCCTGACTGTCTGTGTCTATTAGGCAGGTTTGGAGTCCTCCTGTGGTGACCTGAGCAGGAGCCTGGTGGAGTGGTTATCTGGCAAGCCTGTAAAGCTGGGGCCCAGTGCAGCCCAAGGGGTGGGGAACCTGGCAGAGTGGGGATGCGGCTGTCTCACATGAAGTTGGTGCCCAGCGGGGCCCAATGGGCAGGGATCCTGGTGGAACATGGCTCTGATCATCCCATGTGGAGCTGGGGCCTGGCAGGGCCTCATAGGTGGGGGACCTGAGGGGCAGGGATCCTGGCAGAGCAAGGATCCAGCACAGAGCTGGGGCCCTGCATGGCCCAAAAGGCAGGGATCCTGGTGGGGCATGGAGCTGGGGCCTGGTGTGGCCCAAGTTTCAGGGATCCCGGTGGGGCATGGATCCAGTGTGGATCTGGGGCCTGGAATGGACTGAGGGGCAGAAAGCCCAGCAGAGCAGAGCAGCAGTTCCACAGGCCTATGGGTTGGGGACTTGGCAGGCTGTTCTTTTAGAAGATTGTGGCATGGAGAAACCTTCCACGATCTAGGGGTTCAGAGTGCCATACTTTTGGCTCTCCCTGGTGCTTTACCTCAGCCAAGTGTGTCTCCTGCATCTCAGCAAATCCCTGGTTCATGGAGTTCATGTGGTCTTTGGCTGTGTCCCAGTCACCATCTTGGATTCTGAGCAAACATTATTGCCATGGAAAAATATGATGGAAATGTCACCAGAGAGGGGTATGCTATAATATGCTAAAGTACGACATAACAAACATGGTGAGATGCTCTCTGTATTTGTTTTTCCATCACTGGGGACAAAAACAAAGGCCTTGAATATCAAAGCAAGTACTCTACCACTGAGTTGTATTCAGCCCACCTTCTCTCAATGTGTATGAAGAAAGAACATGTAGTTTATATATTCAAAACTGTGGAATTTGCAATAAAATATTTTAGTTGCATTTTTTTCTATCTTTTTGTAATATTTTGATCTAATTAACTTGCTTTATTTCCCCAACACTGGTAGGAATTTATCAACAACACTAGCCACCTGAAAACATTTGGGGATTTAAGTTGAGGAATGAATTCTGAACTGCTCAACAATGAAAGCATTCCCAAAGGACCAGGGAAATTCAAATCACTTATAGAATTTATTTATCAGGTTGTTTTTTTTTTCAAGAAAACAATGCTATTCTCAGTCCTCTGTAATAGATAATACAAGGAGTTTATCGTTCACAATTCTCACAAACAAACTGAAACATCTAGGTAACCTAGACTATTGTAAGAAAAAAAAGATAGGAAAGAGGAAGTAAGTAATATGATATGATGGAAGAACAATGAACTGAAAGCTATTAGAAATATGCCCAAGTCCTACCCTTCCATTACTAAGGGGTGTATCCTTTTGGCATTTTACTTTCCAGAATGTAATCCTTAAAATCAGTGACCTGATTTTCTACCTTTATTGTCTATATAAGGAAGAATAAAGCAAATACAAAATAGAAGAAAGT
This sequence comes from Castor canadensis, assembly GCF_047511655.1. Lineage (NCBI taxonomy): Eukaryota > Metazoa > Chordata > Mammalia > Rodentia > Castoridae > Castor > Castor canadensis. The sequence continues at coordinate 46,532,695 of NC_133401.1, read as the reverse complement.
AATAAAAATTAGGAAGATATAAGATAGAAAACAGAAAAAAATGTAAAATCTTAAAAAATGGTTCTTTGAAAATCAAACACTAAAAAAAGCAACAAAATGGCAGAAATTTAGACATACCTTTCAATATTAACATTGAATTTTAATGTTCTCAATTCTTCAATAAAAAACATAGAATGGCAAGTTGGATTTTTAAAAAAGATCCAATTATTTGTTGCCTTTAAGCAATGCATCCCAATGACAAAAACAAACATTGGCTTGAGGTAAAGAGGTGGGAAAAAATGTTCTAAGCAAATGAAAGCAGGAAGGAGGAGCAATAGTCACACTGAAAAAGTAGACATCAAACCAAAATTAGTAATAAAATACAAAGGTGTTCATATTAATAAAAAGAAAAACTCATCAAGAGGAAATAACAATTGCTAACATATATGTGCCAAATGTCAGTGCACCCAAATTCATTAAACAAATACCATTGGACTTAAAAGCATAGACAGATATCAAAATAATCATAACTAGAGAATTCAAAATCTCATTCTCATGAACAGATAAACCATCCAGACAAAGTAATCAACAAAGAAACCTCATAATTAAATGACACTATAGACCAAATGGACTTAACAGATATATATGGAATATTTTATCCAGTTGCTATACAATATACTTTCTTTTCAGCAGCCCATGAAAGTGACTCCAAAATAGATTATATTTTAGGACACAAGCAAATTGTAGCAAGTATAAGAAAGTTGGAATAACTCACTGCAGCCTATCAGACTATGGGATAATACCAGTAGTCAACAGAGAATATTCAAATACATAGAAACTGAATAGCAAATTGTTGAATGACCAGTGAGTCACTGGATAAATAAGGGAGAAGTCCAAAATTTCCTACAATCTAGTGAAAGTGATAGCAGAACCTATAGCATATAGAAAAGGCACTGCCAAGAGCAAAGTTTATAGCCATGAGTGCCAACATTAAACAAAACAAAACAGAGATCTCAAAGAAAGAGCCTAATGGATGCAACTCAAGGCTCTAGAAAAAAAAAAAAAAAAGAACAAGCTAAATGCCCAAGTCAGCAGATGGAAAGAAATAGTAAAGCTTAGGGCAGACCAAGAGGACATAAACCACTTTAATAGATTTATAGCAATCAATGAGATTGATACAGAATTAAGGAGGCTCCCAGCAAAGAAAAGCCTAGGACTGAATGGAGTCACTGTTGAATTCTCCTAGACATTAAAAGATTACCTAACACCAATACTCTTCAAGTTTTTCCATGAAATGCAAAGGGAAGGAACATTACCAAAATCATTCTATGAAGCCTGTATTATACTCATTCCAAAATGGACAAGGACACATACAACAAAAATAGGGAATTACAGACCAATCTCTTTCATGTACATAAATGTAAAAATTCTCAATAAAATACTTGCAAAATGAATTCAAGAACACATCAAAAACATCATACCCCATGGTCAATTTGGTTTCATTGATGCAAGTATGCAAGGATGGTTTAATCAATCAATGTACTAATGTACATAAACAGAATCAACGTCAAAAGCCATGTGGTCATCTCAATTGATCCACAAAAAACCTTTGATAAAATTCAACATCTTTCTTTGATAAATATTCTGAAGAAATTAGGAATAGAAGGAATATATGTCAACATAATAAAGGCTATATATGACAAACCTACAGCCAACATGAGACTAAATGGAGAACTACTAAAATCATTTCCTCTAAAGTCAGGAACAAGACAAGGGTGTCAACTTTCCCTATGCTTATTCAGGGAATAAGCCACATCAATAACACAAGAGAAAGAAGTAAAAGGGATTCAGATAGGGAAGGAAGAAGTCAAATTATTGCTATTTGCAGATAATATGATTCTATATTTAAAAGACCGTAAAGATTCCACCAAAACTCTCTAAGGACATAAAATCAACATATAAAAATCATTAGCTTTTCTATATACCAACAATGAATAAGCAGAGAAAGAAATCAAGAAAACAATTACATTCATAATAGCATCAAAAAAATACCTAAGTACAAACCTAGCCAAGGAGGTTGAGAGACCTCTACAATGAAAACTATAAAACACTGAAGAAAGAAATTGAAGAAGACACCAGAAGATGGAAAGACCTCCCATGTTCACAGATTGGCAGAATTAATATGAAAATGGCTATACTACTGAAAGTAATCTACAGATTCAAAGCAATGCCTATCATAACTTAATATCATTCTTCACAGTAATAGAATTGTCAACTTTAAATTCATATAGATGTCTAGAAGATTGAATAGCAAATGTTATCCTGAGCAAAAAAGAACACAGAAACATCACAATATCAGATTTCAAATTATACTACAGATCCATATTAACAAAAACAGGATGGTACTGGCACAAAACAGAAATGAAGATCAATGGAACAGAATATTTCTATGATAGCCAGAAATAAAACCACACAGCTAAAGTCATCTGGTCTTTGACAAAGCAGCCACAGACATATGATGGAGAAAAGACAGTCTCCTCAACAAATGATGCTGGGAAAAGTGGTTATCTGCATGCAGAAGATTGAAACTAGACTCATATCTTCACCCTAGACAAAATTCAACTTGAAGTGGATCAAAGATCTTAAGATACCAAACCTTTAAAATACTACAGGAAAATAAAGGGAAAGCACTGGAAGAAATAGGCATGCATACTTATTTTCTGAATAGGATTCCAAATGCCCAGGAAATAAGAGCAATAATTTACAAATGGGGCTGCATCATATTAAAATGTTTCTGCAAACCAAAAGAAACAATTATCAGAATCAAGTGACAATCCACAACATGGGAGAAAATCTGTCAGCTATTTAATGGATAAAGGATTAATATCCAGAATATACAAAGTACTCAAAAAAACTAAACAGCAAAAAATAATCTAATTAATAAACTGGCCAATGAACTCAGCAGACAGAAGTGTAAATGGCTAATAAATACATGAGGAAATGTTCAATGTGTTTAGTGATAAAGGAAATGCAACAGTAAGGTTCCATCTCACCCTAGTCAGATTGGCAATCATCAAGAAAACAAACAACAAATGATGGTCAGGATGCAGAAGGAAAAGGAACCCTCAGACACTACTGGTGGGAATATAAACCAGTGTCACCACATGGAAATCTGTATAGAGGTTTCTCAAAAAACTAAAAATAGATCTACCTTATGACCTTGCCATACCACTCTTGGTCATAAATCAAAAGGATTGTAAATCAGATACAAGAGAGATAGCTACATAGCCATGTTTATTGTAGCTGTGTTTATAATAGCTAAACTGTGGAATCAGCTGAGGTGCCCAACACCAATGGATGATACAGAAAATATGGTATGGATCATGTATACATACATATATAAAATATTGAGAAATAAGTTTAAGAGAGAGTTTCAAAATCCTCTACACTGAAACTTCACAGAACATTGTGGAAAGAAAGTGATGTGGACATATGCTGAAATATGGAATGTTATTAAGAAGGCTCGTCATAGTTCATATGCAATGCCCTTTTTATAGTCAATGCAATCCCTATGATAATTTATCAGTTATTTTCATGAAATTGTACACATAATTATGTATTTCACATGGGATTATAAAGAACATGACTGTCATAGCATATATTATAAGAATAAAGTTTAAGGATTCATGCTACCTGATTTTCAGGGTTATTAAAAAACTAGACTAAAAAAGACAAATCAATAATCAGGATCAACATCTAGATCAATAAAACAGAATAAAGAGCACAGACACATCCAAAATTACAAAGATCATTTGATTTTCAGCAATGATTCCAACATAATTCGCTGAGAAGGAATGTCTCTTCAATTATTCTGAAACAAATGGGCATCCATATTTTAAAATATAGATTAACTTCTACCCCACACCATACATACAAAGAAGTTAATTTGAAGTGGACTGTAGAACAAAACATAAAATCTAAAACTGTAAAATATTAGAAGAAATAAAGCAGAGGGTCTTTGCAGCCTACAGTAGGCAAAGATTTCTTAAACAGGAAATAGAAAGTAATAACTGTAAAAGAAGAACATGATAAGTTAAATTCTATTAAAATTTAAAACTGGCTCAACAAAAGATTTCAGAGTAAGCAAATGCACATGCACAGGGTGTGTACACACAGAATCAGTGCATAAAGCACTGCTACCAAAATGTAAAAACAAAACTCTTGTAACTCAATAAATAAAAACTAAATAAAAAGGAAAGACTTCACAATGGAAGATATATTAAGAGCCAATAAATATACTAAAAGGTACCCAGTATCTTTATCCATCAGAGAAATGCAAATTAAAACCTCAAGAAGATATCAATACACAACAAACAGAATGGCTAAATTTAGAAACTTGCAAGATCAAGGCAAGCATAGTGGTTTATGGCCATAAATCCAGTTACATGGAGTTACAGGAGGATCAGGAATTTGAAGCAGCCCTGGCAAATATTGCAGTGAAACCCTATCTCAAAAAGAAAATTAGAAAAGAAGGGCTGGGGCCACAGCACAAATGGCAGTGTACTTGCCTAGTATGCACAAGGTCCTGGGTTTAATCCCTAGCACTGAGAAAAAATTAGACCCTCGAGATCAAATGTTTGCAAGGAAGTGGGTCACCTGAAACTCTCATAAGAATGGTACAATCACTTTGGAGAAATATTTGGCAGTTTCTGAAACAAACATTTACCTTATGACTAAACAATTTCAGTATTAGCATTTACCTAAGAGAAAACAAAACACATGTTAAAAAAAGGGGGAGGGGCTTGTATGAAAATCTTTTTAGCAACTTTATTCACAGAATCAAAAAATGGAAACAGCTAAAGGGCCTATTAATAAGAGAATGGATAAAATAATATATTCAAATAATGGAATACTACTCAGGAATGAAAGGTTAAATAATAAAACTCTGATATAAGTACAAGTATGAGTCTTCAAATCAGTATGAGTGAAAGAAGCATTACATAATACAATAGGCACTGCATCACTCCACTGATAGGAAGTTCTAGAATGGCAGAGTCAGAACAAAATCAGACCTGTGGTTGTCTCTGACGGATTTGTAAAACTGACTGTGAATTGGGGGAACTCTTTGGGGGGTGATGAGAATTTTCCATATCTTACTAGGAGTTTCTGTGTCAGAGGTAGCATGCACTGTTGGAACTTACCCAATAGGGAGGTACAGATAGCATAAATAGGATCATTGATGTAATATATTAAACCATATACATTAGGCACATTTAATCTTTGTATCTTTAAATGTACTTAAGCTTAACCTTAAAAAATGAATCATAATAAGATATTGATATGAACACTAAATGATGGTGGGGGTTACTTTATAATGTATAAAAACAAAAACAGATTGACAGGTATACAGAAATATAGAGAGAGGAATTTATGTGGTATTTTTTCATTTTCTTTTTTTAGATTTTTTAATTATCATATTGTTGTACTGGGGATACATATTAACATTTATAAAAGTTCTTACAATATATCATAGTTCAATTCATCCCCTCCATCATTCTTTATTACCTCTCCCCCTATTCCTGGAATAGTTTCAACAGGTCTCATTTTCCATTTTCACACATGAGTACATAATATTTCTACTGCATTCACTTTTCTTCACCCTTTCCTTATATTCTCCTCCTTCCCACTGGTACCAACCCCTAGAAAGGACCTGTTTTACTTTCCTGTAAAAAAAGACATTTTTTTGTTTAATATAGTTATATAGAATGTTTTGTTGTGACATTTCCATGTATATATGTATTATAGCCTGAATTGGTTCATCCCCTCTATTTTTATCCTTTTTACCTTAGTCCCCTTCTTATGGTGATCTCAACAGGTTTAAAAATTCTAGGTTCATTCTTGTATAGGAAGTACATCAACCATATTCACCTTAACTTCCTTCTTTTACCCTTCCTCTCCTGTTAGTTACTTCCCCCCTAGAATGACACATTTTTCATTATATTGTTTCTATTTATAATGATATTTTTACAACAAATGTGTTAATTATCACTGCAAAAGGTCTCAGGTTTTCTGTATGTTTAAAACATGACAAAAAATGTTGGTAAAGATGTGATATAAATATATGGCCAAGATGCACTTACAATGTATGATAATACATTTGATAAATTTTAAAGAAGCCCTTAGTCTCCTGGTATAATTTTTCTTGAAATAATTTAGAGCAACATGGATTATTAGAGGACATCAGCTTGCAGAAAGCAGATATTAGGTTCAAATTTTCAGCTCTATTTACATGTTTAATTTTTTTCTATTAAATCTGAATGATCCATATCCAGTCATTGGGCTTCTACAAATTCTGTAGATAATGTTGCAGAGTTTAAAACATAGAATTATGTTATATAGTAACCTGATGATCTTTTCAAACAACAATCACAATATCTCAGGGATGTACCATGACTTTATTCAAAGGGAGGCAATGCAGGAGATGGAGTTTGAAAACAGATAATTTGAAACAGAAAAGCAACATGGTAATCTGGAGGACATTTCCATTACAGACAAGGCCTGTGATTTCTATTTTAAAAGCAGGGGAAGACATAATTACAATGGAGAAGGTAAATCAATAGCTTTGGTGAAATATGAAATATTTTAACCAATCATTATGAATTATAGGTCAAACATTTTATTTTGCATGGCACTGTGCTTGATGCACACTAGTCAGTGACTGGAGTTAAATATGGGTGGACTAAACTGATGTTGAGTGCTAATATTAAAATAGTGATGAAGAGTTACCATCCCAATTCTGGTGAAGAAGCAGCAAAACAGCAACCCTTGTACACTACTGATGCGAATGCAAATTAGTACAACCACTATGGAAAGCAGTATGGAGATTCCTCTAAAAGCTAAAGATAGAACTGCCATATGATCCAGTGATACTGCTCCTAGGCATCTGCATAAAGGAACGTAAGTTGGGATACAATAGAGACACCTGAGAACATGTACACCAATGTTCATGTTCATTGCAGCACTAGTCACAATAGCCAAGCTTTGAAAACAAACCAGATGGCCTACAAATGATGAATGGATCAAGAAAATGTGGTACATATACACGATGGAGTTTCACTTAGTCACAAGGAATAATGACATGTGGTAGGAAAGTAAATGGATACAACTGTAGGACATCATGTTAAGTGAAGTAAGCCAGGTTCAGAAACACAAAGGCCACATGTTTTCTCTCATATGTGGAAGATAGATCCAAAAGATAAACACATACACAAAAAACAAACATAATCATATATAAATTCATATACTGAACATGTTTATAATAGTGGAAATACTCCATGGAACTCAGAGAAGGAGGGGAAAAAAAGGAGAATGATAACATAATGTTATTGTCACATAACACCTGTGAAGATAGAGGATATAGGATATGTATTGAAAGCTATTGAAAAGTGGGGAAGGGGGTTGGGAGGTAAACAGCTAAGGGAGAACAAAAGAAAGGGCTGAATGGGCTAAAGTAAAGTATATTCACAGCAGGGACACACTGAGAAACCCCTTGGAACTTCAACTTAAATATTAATAATTAAAGTCAGGACTGTAAAAAAGGTGTAGTGGGGGGGTACTTGTGGGAGGGGGAAGAATGAATGAAGGAGATTAAGGTGAGGGTACATGGTAGATGGACTTCATATACTCATATGAAATAGAATAAAGAAACAACTTGCAATTGCTTTAAGTGGGGTGGGCAAGGGATCAAGTGGGAGAGATGGTGACAGTGATCTAACAATGTACAACACAAGCCCATTTGGAATTGTCACAATGAATCCCCCCTGTTCAATGAATATATCCTATTAAAAAATTAAAAACTGAGATAAAAGTAAAAAAAAAATTATCATCCCAGTACTTTTGGTAATACGATGTCTGTCTATCCTTTGTCCTTTCTGCATCTCCTGTCTCCCCAGTTAGGTTCAGTAGTAACCAGGAGAGAGAGAAAGCTCACTCTAGATATCCTCACCAGCACTTGTTTTCTGGAGTGAGATGTGAAGAAAAGGAGTCCTTATACACTGTTGTTGGGAATATCAATTAATACAGCCACTATGGAAAACATGCTGCACAAAGGATCATCAAAAAATTAAAATAGAACTATCATGTGGTCTAGCAATCCCACATTATATCCAAAAGAAATGAAATGAGTATGTCAAAATTACATCTGCACTGTCATGTTCATTGCACCACTATTTATAATAGCCAAGCAATGGAAACTACGTAAGGGTCCATCAACAGATGAATAACGAAAACGTGGTACATATACACAGTGAAACACTAGTCAGCCATACAAACAAGATTTTGTCATTGGCAAAAGCATTTATGTAACTGGAGATCATTATGTTAGGCGAAATAAGTCAGGCACCAAGAGATAGAGCCCATGATCTGATTCATATGTGAAATCTAAAGAAAGGTGTTGAGTTGAGAGGCCTGGGAAAATGGGGGGACAGGAGAAGTGATGGGAAAAGTTGCTCAATGGCTACTGAGATACAACTAGATGTGAGTGAGAGGTTCTGTGTGCTCTTACACAGTAGGGCAGCTAGTGATACAAATAACATTATCTCTAACCAGTGAAACAGAAGAAAGGATTTTGAATGTTTCCAGCATAACCAAATGATAAATATATGAGAAAAAAGATGTACATGCATTGAAACATTACAAGCTGCCTCATTAATATGTTAAAAAAATTGGTAGCACTGGGGTTTGAACTCAGTACCTTGCTCTTGCTAGACAAGTGCTCTAGCACTTGAGCCCAAGCCCCAGCCCCAGCCCTTTTTGCTTAATTTATTTTTCAGATAGGGTCTCATGCCCAGCTGGCTCTGGATCACAATCATCCTACCTTTGCCTCCCAAGCAGCTGGAATGATAGGTGTGAGCCACCCAGCATAGCCCAAAGTGTACAACTTTTATGTGTTTGCATGTCAGTTAAAACTAAATTGTTTACATAAAAAAATTAAAAATTAAGCTGATTTGAATTATATATAAAAATGCAACACATATAATAATTAAAAATAACCTTGAAACACAACACAGAGCTGTTCAAATCAAGACTTCTCATAAAGTACCAATAATCAATAAGTGACTGATGTGATAACCAATAAATCAAGCTATGGAACAGAAGAGTGCAGAAATAGATGCAAACTTTACTGGTCTTCAATGAAAGTGTTAAAGTCAAGTCCTCTGAACAAAGGATGTAGAAGAAATGGGAATATATATATAAAAAAAAAACCAACAAATCTTGATCCCTACCTCACACCTTCACAAAATATTACCCTGTATACCAGGCTGAAATAAGAAAACTAAAACTATAAAGCCTTTAGATGAAAACATGGACCAATGCTATCTTGAACTAGGAGAAGGTAAAGATGTCTTCAGAGAGACACAGAATGTAATATTCATGAAAGAAGAGTCATAAATTACGTTTCATTAGCATTAAAATTTTAACTGGGGAGGGGAGAGGGCTGAGAGGGAGAGACGATGGTAGCAGTGTAAATAATGTACAATACAAGACTGATCGGAATTGTCACTGTGAATACCCCCCTGTACAATGAATCTATCCTAATAAAAATTTTTATGATAATAAAAAAGAATGCCATTAAGAAAATGAAGAATTATGTCAAACATCTTAGTGATGGTGGAACTACTCTATGGAACTCAGGGAAGGAAGAAAAGGAAAGGAGAATAATAAAGCATCAACAATATCAGAAAACAACACCTGTGAAGGTAGAGGATATAAGGATATGTATTGAAAGCTGTTAAAATTGGTGGTGAGAAGGAAGGGGTAAGGGAGAGCAATGGAAGGGGCTGAATAGATCAAAGTAAAGTAGACTCACAGCAGGGATACATAGAGAACACCCTGCCGAACACTGACTTAGAAATCAGTAACAAGCTGGGTGCTGGTGGCTTATGCCTGTAATCCCAGCTACTCAGCAGGCAGAGATCAGGAGGGTCATGGCTCAAAGCCAGCCTGGGCAAATAGTTCATGACACCCTATCTCAAAAAAAACCCACCACAAAAAAGGGCTGGTGGAGTGGATCAAGGTGTAGGCCCTGAGTCCAAACCCCATTACCACCAAAAAAAAATGAAATTAATAACGAAAGACAGAAATGTAAATTAGGTATAGTGTGAGGGAGGAGGGTGAATAAAGGAGATTAAGATGAGAGAATAGGGTTGATGGACTTCATATATACAAACAGAACAATGAAACATCTTGCAGTTGCTCTAAATGGAGTGAGAAGGGTTGGAGGGGGGGAGACAGTGGGGACAATCTAACCAATGTACAATATAAACCTATTCAAAATTGTCACTATGAATCCCCCTTATACAATGGATATATCTTAATAAAAATTTTTTAAAAAGAAAATGAAGAAGATGAATCCATTCACTAACACTGTGCAGATAGTATTTTGTTTATTAATTGAAAATACCTTTTTAATAAAATAATAAGTATGAAAACACAAATATTGAAGAATGTCACTCTCACATACTTTTCTTTGCAAGATTCATGATTCCCTTCCCCTGCTGCATAAGAAAATATACCTTATCCAACATCCTCTAACACTTCTTGCTTCCCCAACTTCATTTGATTCACAGACATAAGAAAATGTATGCTAACATCAAACATTTTATTTACATTAATTTCTTTTAGCAAATACCAAAGCCATTTTATAAAACTGTAAATTTGTCCTTTTCTTCATTGATTTCAAATATCCTACTAGACAAAATATTCTCTATTATTTTTCTAGCTATTCCTTCTCCAGATAACAAGATTATGAGATATACTGAGTGTGTGTACCAGGCAGGTTGAACTGAAGATGGGGAAATATTACATGTAATTTTTAGGCTCTTTAATTTCAAATCCTAGCACTTGAGAACTTGAAGTGAGACTATTACATCTTGATAGAGGCTAACCTGGGTCACAAAAGTTTTAGACCAGCCTTGGCTGCATATGGAAACCCTGTCTCAAAAAAAAAACAATCCAAGTATATAAAGCTACTCTAAGTCTAGAAAGAATACTAGGCTGAGCAGAGTGGCTCATGTCTATAATCCCAACCCTTGGGAAGTAGCAGCAGGAAGATTTTGAGTTTGAGGCTAGCCTGCACTATATAAAAAGGCTCGGTCTCAAAAAATCTAAAAAATGATTCTAGAATACTTACTTGTCTGTTCTCTTTCCAAATACTATGTAGCAGTTAAGTTATTTCAACATTGATAAGATAAATATAAAGAAATACAGTTAACAGAAAGGTTTTTGTCATTCATGAACAGTCAAAACCAAAAATCACTAATTAAAATTTGCTGAATTTACATTTCAACTAGAGTAAAACCACAGGTCAGATTCCTACTTTCTACTTGTAAGGCTATCCATATTAATTTTAGTCATCTATCGATACTGTATCATGGTTTAATGATGTGTAATCTTTTCACAGGATTGAGGAAACATGCTCATTCTTACTGGTTTTCATGGACATGCTCGCACACATTGAGAACTCAAAGCAAACTCTGAAAACCTCTCTACTTTAAACTGAGAAATTATTTCTTGTGTTGTTAACTTTGTTTTAATCCATTTAGCAATCCCTTCCAAGGGTTTCTTTCTATCAGATTCATTAAAATTGCATTAAAAAGTTCTGACGTTAACCATGGCCAATGAACAGAGTAATCTTAAAGTAATAATGTAAGTAACAATTTCTAATTACACAAACACAAACCAAATTATCCAGAGTACTCAGTTAAAGAGGTTATTATGATTATGTCTACATGCACATTTGAGCAACAACTACCCAGAAAATGACCAGGTGGCCTCTGCCCCCACACAGACCACCCTGCTGTCACACTCCCAGGCTTTTAGGAGGGCAAAGCTCTAAGCTGCTCATTTCACAAGTTCAGACACCTTCCACTACTGGAAGGTGTCTTTCTAGGAGACATGGGAACAGTCAGAGAACTTTCCCATAAAGAACATGAAAAGCCGCAAAACTTCACACCTGGACTTTCTCAGAGCAAACTCTAATATTTCTTTAGCAATAATTATTAAAGAAGGTGGATTCAAGTACAGTATTTACACCTATATTCCCAGAACCTGGGAGGCTGAGGCAAGGAGGATCTCAAGTTTGAGGCCAGCCTTGGATACACAGACAGACCCTATCTCAAAGAAAAAAAAAATCAAATGCATATATTCTATTTACTATTATTTCTTCATAGGTTCATCCTCTCAAGCACTGGTGGTACTTACACAGAGAGACATTAAGAGGGTAGCAACTTGCAAAAACATATTTTTGCATTAACTTTAGCTTTATTATTAAAAAATCAGAATAAAGATTCTTACATTTATCTTTTACATTTTTATTAAGCTTAAAAATTACGTTAAAAACAAAGCCACCAGTCAGGCATGGTGGCATAGGACTGCAATCCCAGCACTCTGATGACTAAGGAAGGAAGATCCCAAGTTCAAAGTCAGCCTGGGCTACAATAGTGAGTTTCAGGGAAACCTGGGCTACATAATGAGTCACTGTCTCCGAAAAACAAAACAGCTGGGCCTGGTGGTTCATACCTGTAATCCCAGATGGTCAGGAGGTGGAGATCAAAAGGATCACACTGGAGGCCAGCCTGTGCAAAAGTTAGGAAGATCCCATATGAACAAAAACACTAGACTTGGTAGTGTGTGCCTATTATCCCAATTATACAGAGATATAAGTGGGAAGATCATGGTCCAGGCTAGCCCAGGCCAAAATCTGAGACCCTATCTGAAAAATAACTGAAACCAACAAGGGTTAGGGTCATGAATCAAGTGGTAGAGCACCTGTGTAGCAAGTGCAAGGCCCTGAGATCAAAACCCCAGTACCACTAAAACCCAACGAAACGAACAAAAACCCCTGCAAAGACTCAAAATGTCAGACCTTTTCTAATGTTCGTCATAAGGATGGAAGCAAAGAATTTAAAGAGGAAAACACTTATTAAGACTGAGGAGAGGGAGGGGGTGGAGTGGGTGGTAAGGGAGGGGGTGGGGGCAGGGGGGAGAAATGAACCAAGCCTTGTATGCACATATGAATAATAAAAGAAAAAGGAAAAAAAAAAAAAGAAACTATATGAACTTCAGAAAGTCATAACTCTCAGAGACTCAATCCCCACATTTTCCATATGTATTTTATACATATTAATATATAATATGTTGTGTATATGTAATGTATATATACATGTAATATGTGTGTGTATATGTGTGTGCGTGTGTGTGTGTGTGTGTGTGTGTGTATTTCCTCATGGGATTGCTGACTCTGTGTTTTTACAGAACATCCCACTGAGCAGCTCCCACTGAGAAGCAGCTAAAGGACTTGGCACTTCTTGGCACTTAACAGATGCTCAGTAAATTGTACAACTTATTATCTAAGCCTGTTTCTTTGGCTTCTCATTGGAGAAATAGTCATTCTTTTTCTTTTCCTTTTTTTCTGGTGATACTGGGGATTCAACTCATGGCTTCCTGCTTGCTAGGCAAGTGCTTTACTACTTAAGCCATGCCTGCAGTCCTTCTGCTTTCCAGTTTATTTTTCGGATAGGGTCTCACACTTTTGCCTAGTTAGCCTTGGATCTTGATCTTCCTACGTCCACCTCCTGCACGGATGACATTACAGGTGTGTGCTACCAAACTTCTTGGTCACTAAGGTTAGTGAAGGATTTATTAAGGTGATCAGAGGAGGATTCCAAGATGGCGGCTAGAGGTAGGAAGCAGAAAGCGACCATCCTATAGTGAAATCTTGGAGAGACGCTGGAGACACACTTTGCAGGCATAATCACCAAGAAAAGGCATAACATTGACCCCTCCACATCTCCAGCCAGTGCAGAGAATCTCCACTTCACGTTAAACGGAGAAACGAGGAGGGTCCCCGGGGCCGCCAGTGGCTGGCGCCCAAACAGCTTGGGAAGACACGGACCAGGTGAGCTTCGCAGTACCATGGTAGCACCACAGACAAGCCTGGGCCAGAGCAGCATAGCCCCCTGGACAGACTGACCTCCACCCGGGAAAAAAAAAAAAGAGAAACTGAGTAATAAGCAATAAGAACAGTTAAGACACGCTGGAAAGAGGGTGGGGCGCCCTGAGCGCTGAAGATTGGGGGAAGGCAATCCTTCCCGGGACTGTAAATAAACAAGCCAGGCGGGCTAGAGAGCCTCTGGCAGGAGCGGGGCGCGCGCCCAGCAACCAGGAGCGGGGAAGCTTGTGAGAGGAGGGAAGACCCACTTCCCACGTGAACTGTAAACAAACATGGTGGCCGGCAGGAGCAGCAGCACCGCTCAGTAAGCAGGAGCAGGAAAGCTTATGAAAGTGGCAGTGGGAAGAAAACTTCAGAGGAGAGGGGGGAAGACCCACCTCCCACATGAACTGTAAATAAACACGCAGGCCTGACAACGTGGGGGCAGTGTCACCTTTCCCAGTGCTTGGAAAGGGGAAAGCCTGTAGCAGAGGGTCTCGCACAGGAGAACTCTGAGCAAACAAAGCCTGTGGGACCAGGTGAGTGCTAGCTCACCCCAGTGATCTGCATAAATAACGCCGCCAGCTAAAGGCTGAGAGCAGCAGGCAGGCAAGCCACAGTTGCAGATACCACTCTCAGAACTGCCTCCAGACGCTTATTTTTCTTTTTCTCCCTACCTTTGATGAGAGAACAACCGAATTACACCTGCAAGCCGAAAAACTTACTTAAACTGTATTGCATATGAACTGGGGACACTTGGTGGGGCTTTGTGTGTGTGTGTGTGTGTGTGTGTGTGTGTGTGTGAGTGTGTAGTTTTGTTCTACTTTATGCATCCCCTTTGATGAGACAACTACAGAACAACATCTGAGGCACCAACTCCAGGACACCCAAATTATTAAGACTGAGACTGAATTGCATATAAACTTGGAAGTTTTTTGGTTTTTTCTTTTTTTTAATTTTCTATTTTCCATTTTATTTTAATTCATTTTTATATATAGATATTACTTTCATTTACTTATTTTCTATTTTTTTATCTTTGATTTTCAATCCTCTCTCTGTCTCTCTAGTTCCATAGTCAACAGAGGGAAAGTGATTTAAATTAAGTGGTTTTAAGAAATAGGTTTTCAAGCTGGCATTTCAAGATGAATTTCTCAAACTTTTAAGGAGCACAATGTAATTGTCTCATGAGGGTAGGTATAATCGCTGGTAACCCATGACATGTGGTGAGCCATGGCTTCTCAGGTTATCATGTGTAGGACAGAATTAAGTGAGAAGTGAAAACTAATCACTACAGCAATAAAGTGATATAAAGAAGTCATCATCACGAGGTTTCTTCTTCTGGTCCTGGAAAGCAGGGAAAAGGAGAAATAAGGCCACAAGCATCCAATAAATAACATAGGCAGAGAACTTGAAGGGCCATGTGGATGCTTTGAAGGAATTCTTTGGGTAGATGTGAGTAAGGACCAGTCCCAGTGCTGACTGCCAGGTTCACAGAATGAAGGCTTCACTAAGTCCCTTATACTATGGTGGGCACTGGTAGGGGAATGTAGGATGCTGAGAAATGAAGGATTTAGGCCAACCAGGACAAAACTAAAATGTCTTCTAAATTCTCTTTGCCCTTGGAAAGAATTCCATTTTCTTACCTGAAGAAATAGTTTCTCATGACTATTCATAGCACTAAGTTCATAAACTGGACCCATCCTTACCACCTCTTACTGCATCCAGGGCAGTTAGGTTCTAAGGTTTATTTTGTCCTAGGGAGGGAGTTAAACAGAAGTCCTGCTCAGAGCAGAGACAGTCTTCCTACTAAAAAACGTATAAGACCTCAGCCAGCTATGTCACCAGAAGCCTGGTGAACATGCATGGAGGGGTAGGGTCTAAGGGTGTTTGAAAAGGGAAGAATGAACTAAAAGCTTCAAATGGGCCAAATTCACTCCTGCTATGACCCACTAAGGAGTCAGGATTGATGTCTTGTTCAAGCATTTTCCTGTGATACTTGTCCTCAGTAGAGTTGACAAACCGAAGCATAAACTCAATGATGGCTTGAATTTTTTAAAGTAGAAAAGTGGAGACTTGTTAGTATAATGTAGAGGTGAGAGTCTAAAGACTTGGGGAAATGGAAACATTGGAATCATCAGCTTGCTGTGCCATGCTCTAACTTTACAGCCTGGGAGAACCTAATCGACCTTCCTTTTACCAAAATGCATTGGTTTTGCAAAATAAAAGCAAAATTTTAGTTTTTAAACGTATTTTAAAACTGAAATTTCCTCCATGATTCTTCTTGTAAAAATTTCAAATAGTGTTTGTTAAACACTGTCACTTGTTTGTTTAATAATATTTAAACAAACAACTATGAAAATAATATTATAACGCATGGGGATTATTTAGAACACCATAGATTAAGATTTCAACTTGATAGTCACAAGTAAAAGTCATATGTTGTTATTATAGTGCCAGCTTAAAAAAATAGGCAATTGATACTTTTTTGATAGACAGAAACTTAAGTAAACCCACATTGTAAAGTTACCTTTATTTAGTTTAGCCACTATTAATCAAAACAATTGCTGTGAAAGCTCTACTCTTTTCTCTTTTTAAACTAAATTGGAATTTAGCAATTGGAGAGTAGTTTTACCTTCTGGAAGTATTTTAGTATATTGTCCTATGTTATATCACACCTGTGCTTTCATGGCATAAACATTTGGATCTGACCTATTGAATATTCTGTAATGGAGTGTGGATTTTTTGCTGGTTTGGGGGTTTGAACTCAAGGCCTCACTCTTGCTAAGTAAGCATTCTGCCACTTGAGCCACACCTCCAGTCCACTAATGGGAAGTTTTATGTAACCATCATCCAAATCAAAAAATAGTATTCTGTCACCATCCCAAAGCTCCCTATCTGCCCTTAACTAACTACAATCATACCATTCTCCCAAAGTTAACCAGTGTTGTAAATTGTCTTGCTTTTCTTTGTGATTCTATATGGATTTTTAGACAGTGTGATTTAATTTTGACTAATTTTGCACTGCCATCTTTTTATTTATAAAAAACCAAATCGTGAGAAAAGTTCCAAGTGTAGTAAATTTAGTGAAAGTGTAGCAGAGAGGAGGATCAGAAGAAACAGACTAGGGCTGAGTCCTGAGAAAGTAGCAGGGAGGTAGGGATGGCATAGCAAAGAGATAAAACCTGAGAAATCTGAACAAGAGGAAGGTCACATAGCACCAGGGAGGGGAAAGTCACATAGCATTAGGATAAAGTAGCCAATAAAATTAAATATAACCATATATGGATTAGACCTTGCTTTTTGCTTCTGTAACCTGCTTGCAAGGGTATATAAGGTGAGACCCCTTTGTTCTCGGGGCTCAGCCTTTGGACATGAGTCCACTAAGTCTGTTCTGGCACAATAAAATGTTGCTTCCTGCTAATTGCCTTGAGTCCCGTATCTCAGCTAGCAAACTCCTGCAACAAGAGGAATATTTTTAGTATAATTAAATAAATTTAAATATGAACTAAATATTAAATGGTATGAAGAAATTTTAATTTCATTAAGTGCAATGATGCTATTTTGTATACGTAAGAAAATACTTTATTTTCAGAGATGTATACTAAGAAATTAGAAGTACAACATTAAGATAACATTAATTCACTTTACTTCAGAAGAAATAAAGTGAATTTAAAAATACATACTATACTCACCACAGTTGAGAAAGATGGTTTTAGGTTAAGACCCTTTCATCCTTTGCTAATGACTCTTGTCTATTTAAAAAAAAAAAAACTGTTCTGGGCTGGGTGTGGTGGCTCAAGCCTGTAATCCTAGCTACTTTGGAGGTGGAGATCAGGAGGATTATAGTTCAAGGCCAGCTTGGGCAAAAAGTTCATGAGACCCCCATCTGAACCAATGGCTGGGCTCCGTGGCATATGCCTTTCATCCGAGCTATGCGGGGAAGCACAAATAGGAGAATCATAGTCCAGAGTGGACCAGGCATAAAGCAACACCCTGTCTCTAAAATAACCAACCCCATAAACACTGGCGGAGTGTCTCAAGTTGTATAGCACCTGCTTAATAAGCATGAGACCCAGTGTTTAACCATTAGTACTTCCTAAAAAACAAGCCCACAGCGCCCTGAGTGCTGAAGATTGGGGGAAGGGAATCCTTCCCGGGACTGTAAATAAACAAGCCAGGCGGGCTGGAGAGCCTTTGGCGGGAGCAGGGTGCGCGCCCAGCACACAGGAGCTGGGAAGCTTGTGAGAGGAGGGAAGACCCACTTCCCACGTGAACTGTAAACAAACATGGTGGCCGGCAGGAGCAGCAGCACCGCCCAGTAAGCAGGAGCAGGAAAGCTTCTGAAAGTGGCAGTGGGAGGAAAATTTCAGAGGAGAGGGGGGAAGACCCACCTCCCACATGAACTGTAAATAAACACGCAGGCCTGACAATGCGGGGGCAGTGTCACCTTTCCCAGTGCTTGGAAAGGGGAAAGCCTGTAGCAAAGGCTCCCACACAGGAGAACTCTGAACAAACAAAGCCTGTGGGACCAGGTGAGTGCTAGCTCACCCCAGAGATCTGCATAAATAATGCCACCAGCTACAGGCTGAGAGCAGCAGGCAGGCAAGCCACAGTTGCAGATACCACTCTCAGAACTGTCTCCAGATGCTTTTTTTTTCTTTTTCTCCCTACCTTTGATGAGAGAACAACTGAATTACACCTGCAAGCCGAAAAACTGAAATTGTATTGCATTGGAACTTGGGACACTTGGTGGGGCTTTTGTGTGTGTGTGTGTGTGTGTGGTTTTGTTCTACTTTATGCATCCCCTTTGATGAGACAACTACAGAACAACATCTGAGGCACCAACTCCAGGACTGGAGATTGAGACAGACACCCAAATTATTAAGACTGAAACTGCATTACATATAAACTTGGAAGTTTTTTGGTTTTTTTTTTTTTTAATTTTCTATTTTCCATTTTATTTTAATTCATTTTTATATATAGATATTACTTTCATTTACTTTTTATTTTTTTATCTTTGATTTTCAATCCTCTCTCTGTCTCTCTAATGTCTGTTCAGCTTACTGTCGATTAGTACACTAACACTCCCTGTTTATACCTTTGAAACTCTCTTGTCTGATACCTTGTTCTGCTTTCTCCCTCTTGTCTGTATATTTGTTTTCCCCTTTTCTTTAACTTCTTGCTTTCCATCTCAGCTCACTCTTCCATTCTAAATATTACTATTGTTATTATTACAAGCTAGAAAATACTTAATTACACACAGTACAGGGACAGTAACAACACCAAGGACAATGACGGGAAGACAGAAAAAACAGGGAAACCAGTTTCCCCACAGCAAAAAATTAGTACAGGAACCAGAGGGGAATGAAGAGAACAGAAACTCAGATCCAGACTCCAACAAAATGAAGATAAACTATGCCAAAGGACCCAATGAAGCCCACAAGAATAATTTAAAAGAAGACATACTACAAGTATTCAATGAGAATTTTATAGAGATGATACTGGATAGGGTCAACCAAAATGTACAGGAGACACTCAAGAAATTCCAAGACAATAAAAATAGAGAATTTGAAAAAGCAAAAGAAGAAATAAAGGAAACCATAGAAGCACTGTATAAACACCAAAGTGAAAGAGAGAACACAATGAATAAATGGATAAATGAACTCAGGACAAAAATAGACAACAATAAAGAAGAAAACTGCCAGGACATGGAAAACCTCAGAAAAAAGAATGAAACAGAACTGCAAAACAAAACAGAGGGCCAATCCAGCAGAATAGAACAAACAGAAGACAGAATCTCAGAACTTGAAGATGAAATGGTAATTAAAGGAAAAACCGAAGAACGATTAATTAAACAATTCAAGACCTGTGAAAAGAAAATGCAAGAACTCACTGACTCCATCAAAAGGCCAAACTTGAGAATCATGGGCATCGAAGAAGGAGAAGAGGTGCAAGCGAAGGGAATGCGTAATATATTCAACAAAATAATAACGGAAGATTTCCCAAATCTAGAGAAAGATATTCCCATACAAATGCAAGAGGCCTCTAGGACACCAAACAGACCAGATCAAAATAGAACTACTCCACGACATATAATCATTAAAACAACAAGTTCAGAAACTAAGGAAAGAATATTGAAGGCTGTAAGAGAGAAAAAACAAGTAACATACAAAGGTAAATCCATCAAAATCACAGCAGACTTCTCAACAGAAACATTAAAAGCAAGAAGAGCGTGGGGTGAGATCTTCCGGGCACTGAATGAAAAGAACTTCAACCCCAGGATACTCTACCCAGCAAAGCTATCATTCAAAATAGATGGAGCAATAAAAGTCTTCCATGATAAGCAGAAACTAAAACAATATGTGACCACAAAGCCACCATTACAAAAGATTCTGCAAGGGATCCTGCACACAGAAAGTGACACCCAACTTAACCATGAAAAGGCAGGCAGCACCAAACCACAGGATAAGAAAAAGCAAGACAGTAGAGAGTAACCTCAAGTTAAGTAAACACAATCAAACCTTCAAACAACTAAGACAACTAAATGGCAGGAATCACCACATACCTATCAGTACTAACGCTTAATGTTAATGGACTTAATTCACCCATCAAAAGACACCGTTTGACAAAATGGATTAAAAAAGAAGATCCAACAATTTGTTGCTTACAGGAGACTCATCTCACCGACAGAAATAAGCATATGCTTAGGATGAAAGGCTGGAAGAAGATTTACCAAGCCAATGGCCCCTGAAAACAGGCAGGAGTAGCAATACTTATCTCTGACAAAGTAGACTTCAAACCTACATTGATCAAACGAGATAAAGAAGGACATTCCATACTAATAAAAGGGGAAATAGACCAAAAGGAAATAATAATCATCAATCTGTACACACCCAATGTCAACCCACCCAATTTCATCAAACATACCCTGAAAGACCTAAAAGCATATATAAACGCCAACACAGTGGTTGTGGGAGACTTTAACACTCCATTATCATCAATAGATAGGTCATCCAAACAAAAACTCAATAAAGAAATCCAAGATCTAAAATATGCAATAGATCAAGTGGACCTAGTAGATGTCTACAGAACATCTCATCCAACCTCTACACAATATACATTCTTCTCAGCAGCCCATGGAACCTTCTCCAAAATAGATCTTATCCTAGGGCACAAAGCAAGCCTCAGCAAATATAAGAAAATAGAAATAATACTGTGCATACTATCTGACCACAATGCAGTAAAAGTAGAACTCAACAGCAAAAGTAAAGACAAAAAACATGCAAACAGCTGGAAACTAAATAACTCATTACTTAATGAACAATGGATCATCGATGCAATAAAAGAGGAAATTAAAAAGTTCCTGGAACTCAATGAAAATGAAAACACAACCTACCAGAACCTATGGGACACAGCTAAGGCAGTCTTGAGAGGAAAGTTTATAGCCATGAGTGCATATATTAAAAAGATTGAAAGATCCCAAATCAATGACCTAATGATACATCTCAAACTCCTAGAAAAACAAGAACAAGGAAATCCCAAAACAAATAGAAGGAGAGAAATAATAAAAATAAGAGCTGAAATCAATGAAATAGAAACCAAAAAAACCATACAAAGAATTAATGAAACAAAAAGTTGGTTCTTTGAAAAAATAAACAAGATCGATAGACCCCTGGCAAATCTGACTAAAATGAGGAGAGAAAAAACCCAAATTAGTAGAATTAGGAATGCAAAAGGGGAGATAACAACAAACACCATGGAAGTCCAGGAAATCATCAGAGACTACTTTGAGAACCTATATTCAAATAAATTTGAAAATCTAAAAGAAATGGACAGATTTCTAGATACATATGATCATCCAAAACTGAACCAAGAGGAAATTAATCACCTGAATAGATCTATAACACAAAATGAAATTGAAGCAGCACTCAAGAGTCTCCCCAAAAAGAAAATTCCAGGACCTGATGGATTCTCTGCTGAATTCTATCAGACCTTTAAAGAAGAACTGATACCAACCCTCCTTAAACTGTTCCATGAAATAGAAAGGGAAGGAAAACTGTCAAACACATTTTATGAAGCCAGTATTACAATTATCCCAAAACCAGGCAAAGACACCTCCAAAAAGGAGAACTATAGGCCAATCTCCTTAATGAACATTGATGCAAAAATCCTCAACAAAATAATGGCAAACCGAATTCAGCAACACATCAAAAAGATTATTCACCACGACCAAGTAGGCTTCATCCCAGGGATGCAGGGGTGGTTCAACATACGAAAATCAATAAATGTAATAAACCACATTAACAGAAGCAAAGACAAAAACCACTTGATCATCTCAATAGATGCAGAAAAAGCCTTTGATAAGATCCAAAACCATTTCATGATAAAAGCTCTAAGAAAACTAGGAATAGAAGGAAAGTACCTCAACATTATAAAAGCTATATATGACAAACCTACAGCCAGGATTATACTTAATGGAGAATAATTAAAACCATTCCCTCTAAAATCAGGAACCAGACAAGGATACCCACTATCTCCACTCCTATTCAACATAGTACTGGAATTCCTAGCCAGAGCAATTAGGCAAGAAGAAGGAATAAAAGGAATACAAATAGGTAAAGAAACTGTCAAAATATCCCTATTTGCAGACGACATGATCCTATACCTTAAAGACTCAAAAAACTCTACTCAGAAGCTTCTAGACATCATCAATAGCTATAGCAAGGTAGCAGGATATAAAATCAACATGGAAAAGTCATTAGCATTTCTATACACTAACAATGAGCAAACGGAAAAAGAATGTATGAAAACGATTCCATTTACAATAGCCTCAAAAAAAATCAAATACCTAGGTGTAAACCTAACAAAAGATGTGAAAGACCTCTACAAGGAAAACTATACACTTCTGAAGAAAGAGATTGAGGAAGACTATAGAAAGTGGAGAGATCTCCCATGCTCATGGATTGATAGAATCAACATAGTAAAAATGTCGATACTCCCCAAAGTAATCTACATGTTTAATGCAATTCCCATCAAAATTCCAATGACATTCATTAAAGAGATTGAAAAATCTACTGTTAAATTTATATGGAAACACAAGAGGCCACGAATAGCCAAGGCAATACTCAGTCAAAAGAACAATGCAGGAGGTATCACAATACCTGACTTCAAACTATATTACAAAGCAATAACAATAAAAACAGCATGGTACTGGCACAAAAACAGACATGAAGACCAGTGGAACAGAATAGAGGATCCAGATATGAAGCCACACAACTATGAGCAACTTATCTTTGACAAAGCTGCTAAAAATATACAATGGAGAAATAGTAGCCTCTTCAACAAAAACTGCTGGGAAAACTGGTTTGCAGTCTGCAAAAAACTGAAACTAGATCCATGTATATCACCCTAGACCAAGATTAACTCAAAATGGATCAAGGATTTTAATATCAGACCCCAAACACTTAAGTTGATACAAGAAAGAGTAGGAAATACTCTGGAGTTAGTAGGTATAGGTAAGAACTTTCTCAATGAAACCCCAGCAGCACAGCAACTAAGAGATAGCATAGATAAATGGGACCTCATAAAACTAAAAAGCTTCTGTTCATCAAAAGAAATGGTCTCTAAACTGAAGAGAACACCCACAGAGTGGGAGAAAATATTTGCCAACTATACATCAGACAAAGGACTGATAACCAGAATATACAGGGAACTTAAAAAACTAAATTCTCCCAAAACTAATGAACCAATAAAGAAATGGGCACATGAACTAAACAGAACTTTCTCAAAAGAAGAAATTCAAATGGCCAAAAAACACATGAAAAAATGCTCACCATCTCTAGCAATAAAGGAAATGCAAATTAAAACCACACTAAGATTCCACCTCACCCCTGTTAGAATAGCCATCATCAGCAACACCACCACCAACAGGTGTTGGCAAGGATTCGGGGAAAAAGGAACCCTCTTACACTGTTGGTGGGAATGTAGACTAGTACAACCACTCTGGAAAAAAATTTGGAGGCTACTTAAAAAGCTGGACATCGATCTACCATTTGATCCAGCAATACCACTCTTGGGGATATACCCGAAAGACTGTTACTCCAGAGGCACCTGCACATCCATGTTTATTGCGGCACTATTCACAATAGCCAAGTTATGGAAACAGCCAAGATGCCCCAGCACTGACGAATGGATTAAGAAAATGTGGTATCTATACACAATGGAATTTTATGTAGCCATGAAGAAGAACGAAATGTTATCATTCGCTGGTAAATGGATGGAATTGGAGAACATCATTCTGAGTGAGGTTAGCCTGGCTCAAAAAACCAAAAATCGTACGTTCTCCCTCATATATGGACATTAGATCAAGGGCAAACACAACAATGGGATTGGACTTTGAGCACATGATAAAAGCGAGAGCACACAAGGGAGGGGTGAGGATAGGTAAGACACCTAAAAAACTAGCTAGCATTTGTTGCCCTTAACGCAGAGAAACTAAAGCAGATACCTTAAAAGCAACTGAGGCCAATAGGAAAAGGGAACCAGGAACTAGAGAAAAGGTGAGATCAAAAAGAATTAACCTAGAAGGTAACACCCACAGGCAGGAAATCAATGTGAGTCAATGCCCTGTATAGCTATCCTTATCTCAACCAGCAAAAACCCTTGTTCCTTCCTATTATTGCTTATACTCTCTCTACAACAAAATTAGAAATAAGGGCAAAATAGTTTCTGCTGGGTATTGAGGGGGGGGAGAGGGAGGGGCGGAGTGTGTGGTAAGGGAGGGGATGGGGTCAGGGGGGAGAAATGAACCAAGCCTTGTATGCACATATGAATAATAAAAGGAAAATGAAAAAAAAAAAAGGTGAAGGCCCTGAGTTCAAGCCCTAGTACCTCAAAAATAAATAAATAAATAAATAAATAATATCCAACCCAAAACAGGCTGATGGAGTGGCTTAAATGGTTAGAGTACTGCCCGGGAAGTGTGAGGCCCTAAATTCAAGCCAAGCCACAGACACTGATGCTAAACACAAGGGTTTTCCCCTTGGAAGAAGGCATTTTCAGCAATGTCACTTACAATCTATTGTATTAAATATTCCCAACTGAGTTTCAGACTCAACAAGTGATGAATAACAAGTACACAACTCATTTGTATAATATTCAAAGCTGACCACAAATAAAATTTACATATAATTAAAACAAACAAACAAAAAAAAAGGTGATCAGAGACCAGTTAAAGACATTTTGTCCTTTTCTGGAAATTCCAAGTGGATTTGGATGAAAAGACTTTGCTTATACCCTGCCTCTTTTGCCCCTTGGCCTATTTCTTCAACCCCTCCACATCCAGCAACGTGAGACAAAATCTCTAACTAAATCAGCAGGCCAACCCCCCTAAGTCACTCACCCAGGAGTTCTTGGAACTCAAAATGCAGTTACCACAGGTGCTGTCTTGCTGCCAGTCATGAAATCATAAAAAGAGACCATTCTCTGTTGGAGAGCAGGGACAGGGGACACATGCCCACCCTGTACTCTCAGACCACAGGGCCATCAGCAGGACATTTCTGATTCACCAGCCCCAATCCACTGGCCAGGCTCCCTATCCACTAGAGTGGAACCAGTGGAATCACCATGGAGGCCTGAGTGCCCTGCATGTGCTGGAGTGGCCCCTTGGGTGTCCTACACAGGCTGCTGAAGTACAGGGCAGGGAAGGAGCTATGCTTCAGAAGAGATTCACAGACTTCCTGCTCTATTATTTTAAACAATGTTCAGTGGACTGGACAGGGGTTTGAGGATTCAGAAGTAAGACCTGCACAGTCAGCAGTGTCATTAATGGAGACATAGCTGTTTCTTGCCCTCAGCTTGCTGAGTCAGGGTGGGTGGCAAGAAAGAGCACTGGAGTGCCTTCAGCATGTGAGTTTACACACACATGCACACACACGTGCACACACACAAAAAAAAAGACTGCAGGTGGTCTGAAATGTATTTATCAGCTGTCATTATGTCAATAAGGAACTAGACTAAATCTTAAATAACAATAAAGTCTCAGATGGATACATTGCTTCATAGCAATGACTGAAATTCTATGTGGAGCTCAGGAACACAAATTGAGACTCAAAATGTCCTATGGATTTGGGGGATGGGAAGAGGGGGTGGCATAAGTAACATGAGTTTGTGAACTCATACTACTTTGACACTTTTTTATTTTAAAATTATTACTGTATGTTAATTGTACAAAAATAACAGGCTTATGACATTTTCACACATGAACATAATGTACCTTGATCATCTAATCTCCTTACTCCCTCCACTGTTCATCTTTTATTTTGCTAGTACTCCTCTGTACTATGTTCATGGCTTCTGTTTGGTTTTTTTTTAAACACCTAGATCCTATACATGAGAGATAACATGATGCTTTTCTTTCTTAGTTTGGCTTACTATGCTAAAACAGATGATCTCCAGTTCCATCAACATTCCTGCAAATAACATGATTCCATGTTTCTTTGTGACTGAATAAAAGTCCATAGTGTATATACACCACATTTTCTTTATCCATTCATCCACAGATGGGCACCAATGCTGATTCCATAACTTTGTTATTGTGAATACTGCAGGAATAAATATAGGTGTACATGGATCTCTATTGTATGCTGATTTTTATTCCTTCACATATACACCTAGGAGTGGTATAACAGAATCATATGATAGTTCTACTTTTAGTTTTCTGAGGAACCTCCACACTGATTTCCATAATGGCTGTACTAATTTACATTCCCACCAACAGTGTAAAAGCATTCCTTTTTTCCAGGAGCTTCACCAACAATTTTTTTTTATTGTCCTGTTGACAGCCATTCTGACTGGGTTGAAATGGGACACAATGTCATTTTGATTTGCATTTATGCTAAGAATGCTTAGCATATGAATATTCAGTTTTCCCAACAAAATGTATTACAGAGGCTGTGTTTTCTTCAACATATGATATTTGGCACTTTCATCAAGAATCAGATGGAGCTGTGTGAGACTATTCCTGGATCTCCTGTTCTACTCCATTGGTCTATGTGTCTGTTTCTGTGCCAGTATCGTGCTGTTGTTTATTGTTTTTATGGCTTCCTAGCCTAAGTTGAAATCAAGTATCATTTGCAAAAACAATAAAAAAGCAAATCATTGGTCACTTTTTTCAGGATTGCATTGGGTATTTGTAGTCTTTTGTATTTCCATATGAAATTTTAGATTATTAATATTTCTATGAAGAATATCACTGAAATTTTGGTAAGGATTGCATTGAAACTGTGTCACTTGGGTAATATGGTCATTTTCACCATACTGATCCATGGACATGGGAGGTCTTTCTATCTTCTATTGTCTTCCTCAATATTCTCCATCATTGTTGTGTAGTTATCATTGTAGAGGTCTTTTATGTCTTAAGTTTATTCCTAGGCATTTTATTATTTTTTGAAGCTATTGTGAAAGGTATTGTTTTCCTGATTGCTTCTCAATCTGTTTGTTGTTTATATATAGAAAAGCTACTGATTTTTATATGTTGGTTTTGTATCTTGCTACTTTGCTGAAAGTATTTATCAGATCTAAGAGTTTTGGTGGATTCTTAGGGTCTTTTAAGTATAGGATCATATGTTGGCAAATAGGGATAAGTTGACTTTTCCTTCTTTCTTATTTGTACCCCATTTATTTCTTTCTCTTACATCATTGCACTGGCTAGGAACTCAAGTACTATATTGAGTAAGAATAGCAAGAGTAGGCACTTGTCTCATTCCCAATTAGAGGAAATATCTTCACTATTCCCCTATTTCGTATAATTTTTGGCTATATGTTTGTCATGTATAGCCTGTGGTATGCTGAGGTAAGATTCTTCTATTTTTATTTTCTTCAGGACTTTGATCATGAAGAGATGTTGACTTTTGTCAAAGACTTTTTCTGCATCAATGGTGATCATATGAGTTTTATAATTTATTCTATTTATGTACTACATTGTATTTATTTATGTTGAATGATCCTTGCATTCCTGGAAAGAAACCAACTTGCTTATGGTATATGATCTTCTTACTAGGGTGTTGAATTTAGTTTGCAAGTATTTTATTGAGAAGTTTTGCATCTATGTTTATCAAGCAATTGGTCTATAGTTTTGCTATCTTCTAGATTTCTTCCAGATTTTCCAGTTTATTACAATGCAAGTTCTCAAAATATACTCTAATAATCATCTGAATTTTGTTGGTATTTGTTGTAATATTCCCTTTTTCATCTCTAATTTTATTAATTTGGGCCTTCTCCATCCATATTTTTGGTTAAATTGCTAACAGGTTGTCAATTTTGTTTATCTTTTCAAGGAACCAAATTTTATGAAATTCAGCAAACCAACATTTGGTGCATATATAATTATGATCATTATATCTTCTTGATGGATTATTTATTTATATATAGTGACCTTCTTTATCCCTTCTGAATAATTTTTACTTGAAGTCTGCTTTGTCAGATATGAGTAGGTATTCCTACTTGCTTTTGGATTCCATTTACTTAGAATATCATTTTCCAATCTTTAATGTTCAGTCTGTGTATTTCTTTGACAGCAAGTAGAGTATACTTTAGACAACACACAGTTGGACTTTGTTTTATGTTAGTTTTGTTTTGGAGGTACTGTTTTTTGTTTGTTTGTTTGTTTTGGTGGTATGGGGGGTTAGACTCAGGGCCTCACTGCTGTGAAGCAAGCAATCTACCATGTGAGTCATGCCTCCTGGCTGTGGTACTGAGGCTTTGATCTAAGGATTCATGTTTGCTAAGCAGGTGCTCTACTGTTTGAGCCATGCCTTCAGCCCTTTTCCTCTCAATTCTCTAATCAAAAGACACAGACTGGTAGGTTGGATTAAAAAACAAGACCCAACCATTTGTTGCTTACAGGAATATACCTTATTGAAAAAACCAGACACGGGCTTAAAGTGAAAGCATGGCAAAAGGTTTTCCAAGCAAATGGAACCATAAAGCATGAGTAGCTATACTTATATCTGGAAAATCAGACTTCAAAAGAAAATTAGAAATAAAAAACAAATCAAGTGACTTTACATCAAGAGGAGATAACAATTATAAGAATATACATACCAAATGTTGGCACACCTATTTCACAATACAAACACTACTGGACATGAATACACAAATAAATCCCAACACAATAATAGTGGTTGACTTCATTGCTCCACTCTCATAAATAGGTCATCCAGATAAAAAAAAAACAAAGAAACTTCAGAATTAAATGACACAGCAGACCAAATAATAGAGGTCAATAGAATATTCCACTTGACACCTGCAGAACACACATTTTTCTCAGCAGCCATAGAACTCTCACCAAAATAAATCATATTTTAGCACATAAAGCAAGTCTTAACAAATATAAGAAAATAGAAATAACCTCCTGTATTTTTTCAGAAAACAATGGAATAAAACTACATTTGAACAGGAAAAAAACATCACAGAAAACATTCAAACACAGGGACACTGAACAATACACTGGTGAATGATCAATGGATAATTAGGAAAATAAGAAGGGAAACCAAAAGTTTCCTAGAATCAAATGAAAACACAACTTAACAGAACCTTTGGGACACAGCAAAGACAGTACAAGGGGAAAGTTTATAGTTATAAACACCTACATTTAAACATTGGAGGGATCTCAAATACATAACCTAATGATGCACAACAAGCTCTTAGTAAAACAAGAATAAGTCAAACCCAAAATTAGTAAGCAGAAAGAAATAATAAAGGTGAAGCCAGAAATTAATGAAGTAGAGACTTAAAAAATATAAAGAAGCAATAAAACAAAAAGTTGGTTCTTTGAAAATGCAAATCAAATGACATTGAGATTCTATCTCACCCCACTGTCAATGGTTTTCATCAAGAAAACAGTAACATATCTGTGTTAGTTTCTCTGCATTGAGGGCAACAAATGCTATCTAGTTTTTTTGGTGTTTTACCTATCCTCATATCTCCCTTGTGTGCTCTTGCTTTATCATGTGATCAAAGTCCAATCCCCTTGTTGTGTTTACTCTTGATCTAGTGTCCACATATGAGGGAGAACATATAATTTTTGGTCTTTTGGACCAGGCTAACCTCACTCAGAATGATGTTCTCCAATTCCATACATTTACTTGTGAATGATAAGATTTCATTCTTCTTCTTGGCTGCATAAAATTCCATTGTGTATAAATACCACATTTTCTTAATCCATTCATCAGTAGTGGAGTATCTTGGTTGTTTCCATATCTTGGCTATTGTGAATAGTGATGCAATAAACATGGGTATGCAAGTGCCTCTGGAGTAGCCTGTGTCACAGTCTTTTGGGTATATCCCCAAGAGTGGTATTGCTGGATCATATGGTAGGTCTATGTTTAGATTTTTAAGAAGCCTCCAAATTTTTTTCCAGAGTGGTTGTACTAGTTTGCATTCCCACCAGCAGTGTAAAAGGGTTCCTTTTTCCCCTGCATCCTCGCCAACACCTGTTGTTAGTGGTATTGCTAATGATGGCTATTCTAACAGGGGTGAGGTGGAATCTTAGTGTGGTTTTAATTTGCATTTCCTTTATGGCTAGAGATGGTGAGCATGTTTTCATGTGTTTTTTGGCTATCCTTATCTCAACTAGCAAAAACCCTTGGTCCACTCTTCAACAAAATTAGAGATAAGGGCAAAATAGTTTCTGCCTGGTAGTGAGGGGGTGGGGGGGAAGGGAGGGGGCGGGGACTAAGAGAGGGGGCAGGGGAAGGTGGGAGAAATGACCCAAACATTGTATGCACATATGAATAAAAGAAAAAATTAAAAAAGAAAACAGTAAGAAATGTTGGGGAGGATGTGGAGTTAGGGAAGGGACTCTTTTACACTGTTGGGAATATAAACTGTTCCAGTCACTATGGAAATCAATATGGAGGTTCCTCAAGGAATTAAATATGATAGTGCAATGCCTGTCTTAGCTATAAATCCAAAGAAATGTAAATCACATATAATAGATACACCTGCACATCAATGCTTATTAAAGCATTATTTATAGTAACCAACTATGGAATCAGCCTAGATCCCCAATAGCCTATGACAGCATAAAGAAAATGTGGTTACATATATACAATTCAGTATTATTCAGCAATAAAGAAGAATGAAATTGTCACCTGCAAGAAAATGGGTGAAACTGTAGCCAATGTAAGCAAGATAACCCAAGCTCAGAAGGCCAAATACCATGTTTTCACATATAGGTAGAATCTGAATTTAAGAAATAATAATTAATAATATGGCATGATTATTAATGGAAGGATCTGGGGAAAGGAGAAAGGGTAATGGTAAATATGACTGAAGCTATGTTATGTATATGCATGAAAATAGCATAATGAAACCCAGATAAACTGTTAAAAAGGAGGGGGAGGAGGGAAAAGGGTTAAGAAAAAGTAACATAAATGGGGTGAATTTGATCAAAGTACATTACATGAATTTATACAAATATCACAATGAAACTCCTTTGTACAATTAAATTATGCCACCAAAAATTTTTTTTAAAAACTAAAGGGGCAAAGATAATGATAAATGAATTAATAAAGCAGGGAGCAGCAGAAGGCAAAAAAGAATGAAGCAGCAAAGTTAATGAAGAGAAAAGGAAGAAGAAAAATGAAATGAGCATGAGGAAGAAGGAAAAGCAAGAGATTAAAAATTCTGAATAAAAACAAAGAAAAATTACATGAATAAAATTAAATGAAGACACTAAGAGGAATCAAATATGAAAACAAATTTTTTTAAAAGTAAAATTACACAAAAATACAATAAAAAAAATTTTAAAACCACGAAGATTTGGAGAAGCTTCGTTCTCAGTTCTCTGGCATTGAAATCTAACACGTAGGGGCGGTGATCCATAGCCAGGGTCTTCTGTAGTGCCCACTACTCACGTTGGCACTGTACCTGGACTGGTAGCTAGCAGGTCAAGGGCACATTGTCAGAGTCAGGGCCGCGTTCACTTTTGTTTTGTTTTGTTTTGTTTTGTTTTTCAGTATCTCAGGTCCTAGTGCTTACTAGGCAAGTGCCCTTGAGCCATATCCACTGCTATTTTGATTTAATTTATTTTCTCACATAGGGTCTTACATTTCTGTCCAGGTCCAGCCTCAGACCACCATCTTCCTACCTATGCCTACTGTGCACATGGGATTACAGGTGTTCAGCACCACACCCAGTCTGTTTGTTAAAAAGAAATGTAGTTTACTTCTTGCCCAGGCTGATCTCTACCTCCCAAGTATCTGGGATTACAAGCATGTGACACCATGTTTATCTCCATTCACTTTAGAAGGTTCCCTTCTTTGTGTCCTAGAAGCCATTACTGGTAGCAAGGATTTTTGGAGCATGTGGGCTGGACAGGCTCCCACTCACTCCTGAGTCACCCCAGTGTGTTCACGCAGGTCAGCAAACACTCAAGTCAAGGGTGTGTAGAAAAGTCAGAGAGTGGGTGAAACAATCAGAGCACTGGGTTCAGTACTGGAGAGGGAGGACAGAGGGAAACTGGCACTCTCCTGCCACTCTCAGCATTTTCAGACCTCACTCAGCAGTAAACTACACTGTGGGAGGGAGGATTTGCTACTTCTTATTTAAAATTTCATTTATATTCAATTTTGTTTTCTTCATCCAGGGTGTATCTGCCCTGGCACTGCAAAACAGAGACATGGATAAAATGCTTTGAACTGTAAAAGTCATATTCAATTTTCTCTCCCTAAACATTTTGAGATACTTGAAGGTATAATCCATACTATCCTTTTTCATAGTCTCTCTCTAACACACTGAAAATGTGGTATTCAATATGAAGATGTGTTTAAGATGAAAACTTTAAAAGTCCTATACAATAAACCAAACTTTATGTAAGTGGGTTGGGGAGGGGGCTGAGACGGAGAGACGATGGGGGCAATGTAAATAATTATATAAGACTAAGCAGAATCATCACTACGAGTCACCCCCATACAATGAATATATCCTAATTTTTAAAAATTATAATAAAAAAAAACCCCAAACACTCTCTAAAAGTAGACAAGGTCAATGTTCAAGGTAACAAAACTCAAGTGTAATGAAAGGAACACATGTTCTTTTCTATGGACTGGCTCTGTGACCTTCAGTTACTTGTTTCTTCAGCCTCTATCTTCTAAATGGACATGATAATCTCTACTTGAACAACATCATGGGGAGGGAAGGATGAGGTACTTTCACTAAAACATTTAGTGGCTATCCAATCGATAGAAACTGTGATAGTTTTAGTGCCAAGTCAAACAGCACTTGTTAAATCTCCTTCTACATTGAACCAAACTTAGTTCATGTAACCAATATCACCTTGCAGAAGTGATGGCACTTCACTTTGGATATTGGATTACAAAAGACCATGACTTCTGTCTCTGACATGTTCTCTCCTCCCTTTCTCTTGTATCCCAAGTCGTGATTGACCCTAGGAGAAAGCAGCAAACATGGAAAGCAACTGAAGACTCTATTCCAAAGCCAACATGGAACAGAGAGGTGCCATCAACCTGAGTGACCTTACCAACAGCTTCTGTACTCCAACTGAGCTTTGAGACAACTGTAGCCCCAGTCAATAGGTTAACAAAAGCCTGGGGAGAGAATCTGAGCCTGAACCATGGTGTTAAATCATGCTAATTTGTGGCCTTCAAAACTGGGAGATGAAAAATGCTTCATGTTTTGCAGCTGCTGAGTTTGGAGTGTATTTGTTTCATAGCAGTGGAGAACTAATACAGTTTCCATCAGATGAATTCTCTCTTGGAGGAATCTTTTTTTTTTTGCCTTTTTTATTAATGTCTTTATTTTTTAATTTATGTCTTTGTTGTTGTGCTGGGTACATTGTGACATTTGCAAAAGTTCTTATATCAAATAAATCATACTTGAATTCACTCCCTTCACCATTCTCCTTTATCCCCCCCTCCCCCATTCTTGGAATAGGTTCAACAGGTCTCAATTTTACATTTACCTATATGTATACACAGTATTTGCACCATATTCACTCTCCCACATCCTTTCCCTACCTCCTCCCCCCTCGCACTGGTACCAACCTCCCCTCCCAGGCAGGACCTGTTTTACCCTCCTGTTCTCTGATTTTGTATAAGAAAAAAATGACATTTTTTGCTTGTTTAAGATAGCTACACAGGGAGTTTCCTTGTGGCACTTCCATGTATATATGTATTATAGCCCAATTTGTTTTGTCTCCTCTATTTTTCTTCTTTCTTCCTTACTCCCTTTCTTACAGTGATTTCAACCAGTTTAAAAATTCTATATTCATTCTTGTATAGAGATTGAATGGTTATACATCAATCATCCTGCAGGAATTTTGACAAGCCTATCCAGGCTACTGGCTTTGCATTCAAAGTCTCCAGGAGTTAAACTATATCAACAGTCCCTCATAAACCACTGCTAGACTTAGAGGAAATGGTAGGCCATAGAAAAGAAAATTCACTTGCCACACACTTCTGGTCTCATGGGAGAGACTATGTCAAAACATACATCAGAATATGCCCTAATTTGAATGCAGCCACATGAAATGGCCTCCATACCAAAAGGAAAAATGACAATATCTCCATGACTATCTTAAATTTTAGAGTGAGATAAAATGCAACGTGAAATTAACTGCAGCATTCTTGGAACTGTATTTTTTTATTGTCACATTATTCAATTGTGCATACAAGGCTTGGGTCATTTCTCCCCCCTGCCCCACCCCCTCCCTTACCACCCACTCCGCCCCCTCCCTCTCCACCCCCCTCAATACCCAGCAGAAACTATTTTGCCCTTATTTCTAATTTTGTTGTAGAGAGAGTATAAGCAATAATAGGAAGGAACAAGGGTTTTTGCTGGTTGAGATAAGGATAGCTATACAGGGCATTGACTCACATTGATTTCCTGTGCGTGGGTGTTACCTTCTAGGTTAATTCTTTTTGATCTAACCTTTTCTCTAGTTCCTGGTCCCCTTTTCCTATTAGCCTCAGTTGCTTTAAGGTATCTGCTTTAGTTTCTCTGCGTTAAGGGCAACAAATGCTAGCTAATATTTTTGGTGTCTTACCTATCCTCACCCCTCCCTTGTGTGCTCTCGCTTTTATCATGTGCTCAAAGTCCAATCCCCTTGTTGTGTTTGCCCTTGATCTAATGTCCACATATGAGGGAGAACATACGATTTTTGGTCTTTTGGGCCAGGCTAACCTCACTCAGAATGAAGTTCTCCAATTCCATACATTTACCAGCAAATGATAACATTTCATTCTTTTTCAAGGCTGCATAAAATTCCATTGTGTATAGATACCACATTTTCTTAATCCATTCGTCAGTGGTGGGGCATCTTGGCTGTTTCCATAACTTGGCTATTGTGAATAGTGCTGCAATAAACATGGGTGTGCAGGTGCATCTGGAGTAACCTCTGTCACAGACTTTTGGGTATATCCCCAAGAGTGGTATTGCTGGATCAAATGGTAGATCAATGTTTAGCTTTTTAAGTAGCCTCCAAATTTTTTTCCAGAGTGGTTGTACTAGTTTACATTCCCACCAAGAGTATAAGAGGGTTACTTTTTCCCCTGCATCCTCACCAACACCTATTGTTTGTGGTGTTGCTAATGATGGCTATTTTAATAGGAGTGAGGTGGAATCTTAGTGTGGTTTTAATTTGCATTTCCTTTATTGCTAGAGATGGTGAGCATTTTTTCATGTGTTTTTTGGCCATTTGAATTTCTTCTTTTGAGAAAGTTCTGTTTAGTTCACTTGCCCCTTTCTTTATTGGTTCATTAGTTTTGGGAGAATTTAGTTTTTTTAAGTTCCCTATATATTCTAGTTATCAGTCCTTTGTCTGATGTGTAGCTGGCAAATATTTTCTCCCACTCTGTGGGTGTTCTCTTCAGTTTAGAGACCATTTCTTTTGATGAACAGAAGCTTTTTAGTTTTATGAGGTCCCATTTATCTATGCTATCTCTTAGTTGCTGTGCTGCTGGGGTTTCGTTGAGAAAGTTCTTACCTATACCTACTAACTCCAGAGTATTTCCTACTCTTTCCTGTATCAACTTTAGAGTTTGGGGTCTGATATTAAGATCCTTGATCCATTTTGAGTTAATCTTGGTATAAGGTGATATACATGGATCTAGTTTCAGTTTTTTGCAGACTGCTAACCAGTTTTCCCAGCAGTTTTTGTTGAAGAGGCTGCTATTTCTCCATCGTATATTTTTAGCTCCTTTTTCAAAGACAAGTTGGTTATAGTTGTGTGGCTTCATATCTGGATCCTCTATTCTGTTCCACTGGTCTTCATGTCTGTTTTTGTGCCAGTACCATGCTGTTTTGTTATCGTTATTGCTTTGTAATATAGTTTGAAGTCAGGTATTGTGATACCTCCAGCATTGTTCTTTTGACTATTAGGCCTTGGCTATTCGTGGCCTCTTGTGTTTCCATATAAATTTAACAGTTAATTTCTCGATCTCTTTAATGAATGTCGTTGGAATTTTGATGGGAATTGCATCAAACATGTAGATTACTTTTGGGAGTATAGAGATTTTTACTATGTTGATTCTACCAATCCATGAGCATGGGAGATCTCTCCACTTTCTATAGTCTTCCTCAATCTCTTTCTTCAGAAGTTTATAGTTTTCCTTGTAGAGGTCATTCACATCTTTTGTTAGGTTTACACCTAGGTATTTGATTTTTTTTGAGGCTATTGTAAATGGAATTGTTTTCATATATTCTTTTTCAGTTTGTTCATTATTAGTGTATAGAAATTCTAATGATTTTTCTATGTTGGTTTTATATCCTGCTACCTTGCTATAGCTATTGATGGTGTCTAGGAGCTTCTGAGTAGAGTTTTTTGGGTCTTTAAGGTATAGGATCATGTCATCTGCAAATAGGGATATTTTGACATTTTAACCATTTGTATTCCTTTTATTCCTTCTTCTTGCCTAATTGCTCTGGCTAGGAATTCCAGTACTATGTTGAATAGGAGTGGAGATAGTGGGCATCCTTGTCTCATTCCTGATTTTAGAGGGAATGTTTTCAGTTTTTCTCCGTTAAATATAATGCTGGCTGTAGGTTTGTCGTATATAGCTTTTATAATGTTGAGGTACTTTCCTTCTATTCCTAGTTTTCTTAGAGCTTTTATCATGAAACGGTGTTGGATCTTATCAAAGGCTTTTCTGTATCTATTGAGATGATCAAGTGGTTTTTGTCTTTGCTTCTGTTAATGTGGTTTATTACATTTATTGATTTTCGTACGTTGAAACACCCCTGCATTCCTGGGATGAAGCCTACTTGGTTGTGTTGAATGATCTTTTTGATGTGTTGTTGAATTTGGTTTGCCATTATTTTGTTGAGGATTTTTGCGTCAATGTTCATTAAGGAGATTGGCCTATAGTTCTCCTTTTTGGAGGTGTCTTTGCCTGGTTTTGGGATAAGTGTAATACTGGCTTCATAAAATGTGTTAGGCAGTTTTCCTTCCCTTTCTATTTCATGGAACAGTTTAAGGAGGGTTGGTATCAGTTCTTCTTTAAAGGTCTGACAGAATTCAGCAGAGAATCCATCAGGTCCTGGACTTTTCTTTTTGGGGAGACTCTTGATTGCTGCTTCAATTTCATTTTGTGTTATAGATCTATTCAGGTGATTAATTTCCTCTGGTTCAGTTTTGGATGATCATATGTATCTAGAAATCTGTCCATTTCTTTACAATTTTCAAATTTTTTTGAATATAGGTTCTCAAAGTAGTCTCTGATGATTTCCTGGACTTCCATGGTGTTTGTTGTTATCTCCCCTTTTGCATTCCTTATTCTACTAATTTGGGTTTTTTTCTCTCCTCATTTTAGTCAGGTTTGCCAGGGGTCTATCGATCTTGTTTATTTTTTCAAAGAACCAACTTTTTGTTTCATTAATTCTTTGTATGGTTTTTTTGGTTTCTATTTCATTGATTTCAGCTCTTATTTTTATTATTTCTCTCCTTCTATTTGTTTGGGATTTGCTTGTTCATATTTTTCTAGGGGTTTGAGATGTATCATTAGGTCATTGATTTGGGATCTTTCAGTCTTTTTAATATATGCACTCATGGCTATAAACTTTCCTCTCAGGATTGCCTTTGCTGTGTCCCATAGGTTCCGGTAGGTTGTGTTTTCATTTTCATTGAGTTCCAGGAACTTTTTAATTTCCTCTTTTATTTCATCAATGATCCATTGTTCATTAAGTAATGAGTTATTTAGTTTCCAGCTGTTTGCATGTTTTTTGTCTTTACTTTTGTTGTTGAGTTCTAGTTTTACTGCATTGTGATCAAATAGTATGCATGGTGTAATTTCTATTTTCTTATATTTGCTGAGGCTTGCTTTGTGCCTTAGTATAAGATCTATTTTGGAGAAGGTTCCTATTGGCTGGTGAGAAGAATGTATATTGTGTAGATGATGGATGAAATGTTCTGTAGACATCAAGTAGGTCCATTTGATCTATTGTGTATTTTAGATCTTAGATTTCTTTATTGATTTTTTGTTTGGATGACCTGTCTATTAATGATAATGGGGTGTTAAAGTGTCCCACAACCACTGTGTTGGAGTTAATATATGCTTTTAGGTCTTTCAGGGTATGTTTGATGAAATTGAGTGTGTTGACATTGGGTGCACACAGGTTGATAATTATTATTTCCTTTTGGTCTATTTCCCCTTTTATTAGTATGGGATGTCCTTCTTTATCTCGTTTGATCAATGTAGGTTTGAAGTCTACTTTGTCAGAGATAAGTATTGCTACTCCTGCTGCTTTCGGGTGCCATTGGCTTGGTAAATCTTCTTCCAGCCTTTCATCCTAAGCCTATGCTTATTTCTGTCGGTGAGATGGGTCTCCTGTAAGCAACAAATTGTTGGATCTTCCTTTTTAATCCATTTCGTCAAGCAGTGCCTTTTGATGGGTGAATTAAGTCCATTAACATTAAGTGTTACTACTGATAGGTATGTGGTGATTCCTGTCATTTAGTTGTCTTAGTTGTTTGAAGGTTTGATTGTGTGTACCTAAGTTGAGGCTACTCTCTACTTTCTTGCTTTTTCTTTTCCTGTGGTTTGGTGCTGCCTGTCTTTTCATGGTTAAGTTGGGTTTCACTTTCTGTGTGCAGAATCCCTTGCAGAATACTTTGTAGTGGTGGATTTTTGGTCACATATTGTTTTAGTTTCTGCTTATCATGGAAATCTTTTATTGATCCATGTAGCTTCCATTAATATTTCATTATTTGCATTGTTGGCAAGAATGATTAAGTAATTGTTTTCAAATGGGCAAAGAATAAAAGGTTTTGGGAAAACAAAAAAAAAGTCAGGATCAGGAAAAGTGTTCAAGTTTTTTCTGCAGTGGTTTTCGTCCAGGGTTGGTTTTGCCCTCCAGGGATCATTTAGCAGTGTCTGAATACATTTCTGGTGCCACAACTTGGGGGAAGAATGTGACAGTCCTCTTAGAATTAGAGGCCAGAGTTGCTGATAAAAATCCTAAATTGCCAAAGACAGGCTCAACAACAAAGAATTTATGTGTCTCAAAATGTCAGTAGTGCTAAGTTCGAGGAACATGAGTCTACCATAGTAAAGAACAGTGAGAGGAGGAGTTACTAGACACGAGCCAGGAGGAGAACAATTACAGATGAAAATGCTCTTCAATAAAAATATGTATGTAAGTATTGTGTTATTCTAAGCAATGTAGCAATTACCTTTGAGACTTTCTCTGTTTGCAGGGAATATAACTTGTGACTCATTTCAGAATTGATACAGAAGTATTAAGAACAGAATATGAAGTTCTTTCACTTTTCACGATAACTCGGCAAAATGGCAAATTATACTGCAATTCAACTGGTGCAATTACCACTAGTTTTATAGGCTGTATTAAATCTCAAAAGAAATGAAATATTTCACAGGTTTAATATCATCTTGGGTCATTTATTACCTGGATTTTAGTGCAGAATATCTATTTTCCCTTGCAATGTTTGTGTCCTAG
Source organism: Castor canadensis (assembly GCF_047511655.1). NCBI lineage: Eukaryota > Metazoa > Chordata > Mammalia > Rodentia > Castoridae > Castor > Castor canadensis. Next base: position 46,492,752 of record NC_133401.1, on the reverse strand, counting down.
AATATGCCAATATAGTAAGTCTTCCTTCATCATGTACTGCTGGAATTTCAGAAATTATTTCATTTACAGAACCATCACAATTTTTTCAGTGATTTCTGTGTGAAAAGAATCATACCAGCTCTTTTCCTATGGGTACAACAACAAAATTCTGACCCTTTCTGAGTGACACAATCTATAGGACTGGAGGGTAAACATCCATCTTTGGTATATACACTTGGTGTACATGAATATCTTTAGAGATTTATGAGCACATTATTTTAAAGAGAGACAAAAGTCTCTATGTCTACAAATGCACAACTTACTATTGCAAAACTCTGGGAAAGTAGTTATTAGCAAGCATAGGTCTCCGACTTTCAAAAGAAATTTTGTACTACAGATAAGTGTTAGATTGTAAGACTTTCTTAATGTGTGAGAAGAATACTAGATGTAAGAATTCCCTGTAATTCTAGCCTAAAGAGGGAACAATTGTTAACATGATAGTGTTGATCATTTTTTAGAAAAACAATCCTAAAACCAAAGCTTTACCTACCTACTGCCAAATATGTCCAAGTTGACATTATGTACTATGAAAAAAAGAGAAAGAAAAAAGACCCCAGAAAATAAATAGCATTGTTGGTTAAAAGAAAAGCAGTGTTGGGACAGAGGGTTTTGATTATTTCCTGATGTGAGAACAGGACTCACATAGCTCCTTGGCAGCTTTGATTTCACATATACTGAGGGCTGAAAAGATGACTTCCCATTTCCTGCTTTGACTTGGATAGAGAATTCAGTTCATTTAATTAATATCTGGCACCAGTTAGAGCATTCAAAATCATCCCAAAGATGGAGTATTCTATTTCAATCCACAACCTGAGGAAGCAGGCCTTTTGGAATTAATCAGAAATTAGATTTCATGAAATGCTGTTTCATTGAGAAGAGCAATAGACAAATTCATCTACAAGGGAACGCAAGATAGAGGTCTGCCATTGCACCTGAGCAAGCATGGAGTGCCTGTGACTGTAGCTGATCGCTTTGAAATATACATCAAAGTGCATGGGGCACAGAAAAATATACTTCCAGTCATGTGGGGGAGAGGATCTTCCATTTGAAAAGAAGGCCAGCTCAGAAGTGAAGTAAGCAATAGTAGAAAACATGCTTTCCAAAGGTACAGTGAGAGAATGGACAGGTCACCTTCTGTGATCTACCTTAGGTAAAGTTTACAGTGAGACAATGGACAGGTCACTCTTTGAGATCTACTTAAAGTGTTCTTGTCTAGATTAATTCTAAACTCTAGAGGGCAACAATTACCCATCTGTGGTTGGTCTGTTTGTGTCACTGCTTAACTAGAAAGCAAACTTACCGTACAAACCAATTTTTCAGAAATATTTGTGCTGTTTCCTGAGGCAGCAAAAAGTCTCCAACAGAGTCCATATAGCTCAGGAAGTCACGACAACCACCGATAGTTTATACTGAGAGATAAAGCTTGCCAGCTGTCCTTGGGTTTTTGAAATTCATTTTTATTTACAGTTTTATTTCAACTTCCCTTAACTTTGAACCACTTGAAAAGATTAAGACTCGTATTGCATTATAAGACAGATTTCACTAAAAAGGCCATCTGGGAGAAATATTCCATATGAAATTTGTGAAAGTTAGATCTACAAAGACTCTTCCTCATTATATTTTGTCATGGAGATATTTCAGAAGATTTAGAATAAAAGATGTTATTTCATGATTAGATATATATTGAATTTGCTATCTACTTGTCAATTACTGCATGATTTTCTTGGAAAGTACTTTAAGATATGTCCATTGAAGGAAAATGGAGAATAATTTAATTAATATTCCATAAAATTTTGAATACTCATTAATTGAGATAAGGTTACTATTCAATATTTGAAGGCAACAAAAAGAAAATTGAAAATCTCTGTTTGGGAAGGAGACAATGTTTCCATTGTAATTCTTTGAAGCTCTTCTTTTGAATTTGTAGTGTATTAGGTGCTGATCATTGATTCTCAGTGTACTGTAATTTCGGATTCCAGTGAAAAATCTAAAGAACTTCATATAAAATTGAGTGTATATACAAAGGTCTCCACTCTTCTGATTCTATTTATAGATTCTAGAGACATTCTAGCACATACCGACTAGGAGAATATATGTTGTTAATTGTAGCAGTGTTTGCACTAGGAAAAAATGGAAATAACTCAAATGGCAATTAATAGGAAAATGTATGAACAGGTGATATTATACCTGGAATAGTCACTGGAACACCTATATAAAGGAATGAAGTAAAGGTGTACATTTCAACATGGAAAAACTTATTATGTACCAAAGCAAATAACTAAGTGGAAAATAATATTTATCTATCTATATGATATCTCAAACATATATACAATACCTAAATATGAAAATTATGTCAGCCTTCTATATATTCCCAACTGAAAGCTTTCACATCACTGTATAACTCTCCCAAACACTGTATTTTTCCTAATCTTTAGAAGAACAGGGCCATTCCCTAACTGTGATGAGCCTATAATCATCCCAGTGAAGATAAAAGATAGGCAAGAATTACAAGCCTGATTTTTCTATTCTATAAAAACCTATACAATGCACAGGTTTTGATAAGTATATATATTGGTTATTGGAAGAACTAATAATGAGAGACTGAAATGGTAGAAGATGTTGGCTGAGTGGGTAATACTGTACATTTCCAAATGTCAAGATAAGAACCCTGGAAGTAGAAATACCTTTTCTACCCCCTTTGTTAATACTTATTATATGATTTCATGATACTTATTATGGGATAAGCATCATGAAATCATATAATAAATATCAAAAATTTTTGAATCAATAAATGGCAATGATATTCCATTTGGAGATGTAAATTAGCAGTTGGAGTGAAAACAAGAGTTGTGCAGAATTGAGAAGAGACATAAGAAACCATTACAGTAATCTCCAAGGGCTTATCTACGATGTCTTTATGGAAGTTCCTGTCTGTTTGCAATGGAAAAGCATTATGCGATCCATAAAATTATCAAAGTTCCTAAGATCCAGACCTGATAAGAAACTTTATATCACTATCACTTCACCACACTTAGAGGCTCCAACGTAATACACCTTAAAACTTGAAATGATTATATTGATAAGTTCCTAAGCCTCATACACTCTCAATTCAGCTCAGCTTTAGGGTATGTGAGCTCAAAGGAGTCACAAAGAACCAGTCAAGTAGCCATCAAATGACCTCCTATAAGTCAAAGAGTACATTTATTCATTTATGTAAAATCATCAATGAATAGAACTTAGGGTACTAATTCATAATTAAGGTTAGGCATCTGGAGAAAAACAGCATGGCTCCCAAAAGAAGCTAATGAGAATAGCCAAGTTCTGGGATTCCAGAATTTCAACTGAGCTTAAAAATAAGGGAAGTCTGTAAGGAGATGACAGCATATGCCCAAATATGCAATAAGAAGAGTGGTAAGGGCTGGGATATACTGAGGGTTGTGCTTTGCCTCCAAGAATCCAGAGAGATGAATGGAATACTTTGTGGTGCTTTTGAAAGAATTTATTAATTGGATTATTAGTAAATCTCATTGAACTCCTTCATTAATTTTTAAAAATGTTTCAGTCTAATGAACAATATTGACATTTTGCAAGATAATGTGAAATAAATTGGAGTTTCAACTACTAGCATTTTCCTCCCACTCAATGAATATTTTTCCCGTGGGGTATGTATTACCCACAAACATTTAAGGAAACATTTAAGGAAACTGAAAGTTTTTTATTTTTTGTTGGTGATCTTATATTTTAACATTTGATACAGCCTTCCATCCAGCTGAGGACAAAGCTACTGCAGTGCCTACTTCTTTTCTAAGAATGGCTTTCACTTTGATGCTTTAAGACACGGCTATTGATTCATCAATATAAGAATATTAAATTATTGGTCAGGTATGATAGTTCAAACATGTAATCCAAGCTACTCAGGAAGAATGGGGTTCAAGGCCAGCACAGGCAAAAACTTTACCAGACCTCATCTCAAACAATAGGTGAGCATGGTCACACCCAACTGTCATGTCAGCTATGTGGACAAGGACATATAAGAGGATCATGGTCCAGGTCGGCCCAGACTTAAAGCATCTCAAAAATAACCTATATCAAAAATAACCATAGCACATTGGGTTGATGATCTGGCTCAAATGGTAGAGGGCGTGCCTAGAACTTCAGAATGGAAAAGTAGAGCCAAGTTCAGTACTTGAAAGTCAGACCTCAGGTCGTACTCACTTCTTAAAGCCAGGTAACAAAGATGACTTTGAGCTTCCTCAAAACGTGAAGGATGCTCACAGTAGCCATATGATATAAACAAATTAATTCTTAGAAAAAGCATAGTTTGAGATTTTCGGAGAAATGCTTTCACGGATTTTCATAAAAAGGACAATGATTCAGTGCAAGTAAGCTGGTTTCTAAATATCTGACTGAACATAAGACACTAAAACAATAAATTCAAAAAGAGATCTAATAAGAGATTATTTTTTAAAATGGGAGATAAATTTTGAGTATATTCTATCTAATAGAATGTGGGGCACAAATATTTTATGTTATTGAGAGAGATCTAAGTTTCAATTTTCAATACCTGGAAAGCTGGATATTGCTGACATATTTTTAAGAAAATCTATGTAGACACATGCAGAGAAAGGTGGACACCTCTACTTCATGAGGAGGCATCTGAAGATGGGGATACATTTGTCCTAAAATCATTTTGGTCTGCTCCAGCCTAAAAAACGATCAAAGCTGAGTGTTTCATGAATTTGGCAAAAGTAAATTAATCATGGAAAAATTTCAATGTGGCCTTTAAACATTATCCTACTACTTCGTCATTCTTTTTCAATAAAACCCATTAAATTTCTCATTTTATGCAAAATAGCTTCTTGATCATCTTTCATGATAAATTGGTTAATAAAAAGGTATTACCAGGTAAATGAATGATTTGACTTGCTCTATAAGGGTTATTACCTACGAACTAACTAAGTAATGAAGAATAAATAGCAAAAAGTGATGTTTTTGGATTAGGATAGTGGAGTTCAAGCCAAAGATTTGACAATTATTAAATGACATAATCAATTATCTATTGAGGTTGTTCCCAGTAAGTGACAATATAACACAGAGGTAGGAAAGAATCATTATCTTTCTATTTACGATAGAGGGAAAGTATGCATTCAACCAATCCAAAAATAATTCAAATTACCCATGAACATGCTGTTTAATAAGCAGGAGGCATAAACTGCCTTTGTATTTCACATTGATCAAACTTACTGTCTTACTTGAAAGAATTCCATCAATCTATATCCTCTTTGACATAGTAAGCAATGGTTTCTGAAAAACCATCACTATCCTGGAATTTTATTAAATTCTTCTAATTTAGGTCAACTACAAGAACATATATGTTGTTCAACCACTGTATCTCACAGTTACAATCAAGAATGGTTCAGGTATGTTAAAAGACTAGTCACAAGACATATCACTCTGGCATTCTTTTGATCTTATACTCAAGCTGCTGAGGGAAGAATAGACCCAGTGTTCCCCCCTAAGAACAGGTCCAGTCATTTCTTCCCCTTGTTTCTGTTTCATTTACAGCCTGAATGCTTTCCCCCATAAAAGAAATCCATTATTCTTTTTCATATTCCCTGTACTATTTTCTCCCATTTTGGCTCTTACCCTTCCATATGGGCCTAGAATTTCCTATCATAGAATTGGGCAGTTTCTACCCAATGCTTCTGGGTTGTCCCTGACATCCAAGCTGAAAGACCTAAGTTCCAATGAGAAGTTCCTATTTAACATAGACATTTTTCTTTGTGAACAGTTATATATCTCCTTTGGGAGTAAGGAGAGATAATGGTGACATAGAATACCAGAATTCTTGGTACCACTGCCATATATTAAAATCTGATGCTAGCTGGAAATATTAGGCATGACTTCAGCAAGTATGAGATCAGGGACTAGTCTTTGTTATATTTCACAACAAGTGCTGGTGAATTGGCTCAAGTGATAGAGTGCCTGCCTAGCAAGCATGAGGCCTTGATTTCAAACCCCAGTATTGCCCAAAAAAAGCCACAGAACACAACACATCCTTGTGCCAATCTGTTCTTTGAATAACATACAATGAAAATATAATTGAAATTATAAATATTTTAGATTTCCTCAGTAACATTTACTAGCAGGGACTCTAACAATAGCAAGCCAACATAACAAATGCCCATTTCTCATGAAGAACATTAATTAGCAGGAAAAACAAACTTAGGATTTCTCAAGGATGCTGCTAGGTTCAGGCACTGGAAGAAGTGTTCACTCAAATGGAGGTTTACAATTTTGGGAAGACAAAGTAGTATCCTTTAGGCAAAAATAGTCCAAATCATTTTGCAAGAGATGATTAATGACAGGAGACTTGCCTCATTAAAGTAAAACACGGTACTAGCCCAGACAATGATAAATAGACCACAGAAACTGAACAGAGAACTTAAATCAGACTCATGCATCTGCAGAAATTATGTGTGTATACATGTAAGCAGTTATGACACTACCTATGTTATATAAAGAAATATATATAATCACACATATCCAAAAATAAGAAAAACTGGAAGCAAGCCAAAAGTCCAGCAATAAGTGAATATAAATCAGGGAACAGTTTTGCATATTATTCAGAAACAAAAAGTTCAAAGCAACTGCTACTTGCAATAACATGAATAAAACTCAAAATCAATATGCTAAGTGAAAGAACCCAGGCAAAAGAGTACATGCTGTATAATTCCATTATATAAAATCCTAGAACATGCCAACTAATTTCCTGTGACAGAAAGGTCAGTGGCTGCTTGGGAACTGGGGAAGCACGAGATGGACTACAAATGGTCATACAAAATGTTGGGGTTGGAATTTCATTATCTTGATGGTGATGACGGCTTTTCTGGAAAAAACATAAATTATAACTGATCAATACGTATGTTTATTACATCTTAATTACATGACAATGTTTTCAAAAAATGGAACAGGTTTAATTCAATAAAAGGAAATTCAAAAGATAAGATAATCGAAGAGATGACGATTATTTAGTATATTGGAAGCTGGACTGAGAAACAAAGAGCAAGCAGGAATTATTAACCTTAAGTAGGAGTAACTAATCCTGTACGGTAAGAAAGGCGAATTAGTGTATATATAGGGAGATTTGTGTATTTGTTAGTGCTATGGTTTGAATGTCTGTTCCCTTGCTAAACACAGGTTGAAATTTAACTGCCACTAAAACCGGATTCAGAGGTGTCTGCTGTCAGAGGTGTTAGTCCCCAAGGGCTCTGCTCTGCTGAATGGATTGATGTCATTATTATGGGAGAGGGTTCATTATCATAGAAGCAGTCCTTATTAACAGAAGTGTTCAGTCAACCTCCCTTTCTATCTCTGGTTCTCTCTCCCTCCTTCCCTCCCTCCTTCCCTCCCTCCTTCCCTCCCTCCTTCCCTCCCTCCTTCCCGCTTCCTGAGATAATACAATAAGAATGCGCTCAGCTGATGCCAGGCACCAGGTCTGCCAGCAGTCTGATCTTAGACTTCCCAGCCTCCAGACTGTAAATACTACATTTCTTTTTATTATGAGTTACCCAGTCTGTGGTATTCTGCTAGAGCAGCACAAATGAACTAAAACTGAAAAATAAGAAGGCATTGCCATCTGATTACTTCAACTTGCTCTGAAGTTGGTGACAACTTTCTCCCTCTAAGTGAGAAAGAAAGAAGGGGAATTTCAGAATACAAGAGAAAGCAATTTGGCTACCATTTCTGTATATAAAAGTAAACTTAGAGGCACAAAATAATAACCATTTCACCATGCCCAAGAATTCTGTGAATAGGGCACAGGAAGGACAGTTTATTTCTACTGGAAAATGTCGGGAGCTTCGGCCAAGAAGTCCTGAAGGTCAGAAGTAACTCAGTGGCTGAGGCCTGAAATCATCTGAAGGTCATTCTCTCACTTGCTGGAAATAGGTAGGTACTGGCTGTCTATTAGGACTCACCTGGGGCTACTGGCTGCAATTTCATCTTAGTCACTTTGCACTGCTATAACAAACTACTAGACTGGGTGGCTTATGTAACAGAAATTTATTTATCACAGTTTTGGAGGTAGATAGTGGATGAAAGGGTGTCTCAGATTAACCTAGGAATAGAACCAGTGCCCATAAGGACGTGAGGCAGGCTAAGATAAGAAAGTTTGGGACTCGACTTAATATTGTATTTCAAGTGGAACATTTTCCTCTCTCTCTGAGCCTTTTCAATTGGAAATGTGGGTAGGTTATTCACACCCTGGCCCAGGGACAACTCAATCCATCCCCACCTTAGCCCAGGGACCACCCATGCCTCTTCCCACTGATTATTTGTGGTCCCATAGGCTAGTGTAAGTTTAAAAAACACCTGGAAAGAGGAAGATGCTTTGACTTCCACCTGGCCCCACCATGGCCTTCTGTGACTCCTTAATCTTTCATAAGTTCATTATTTCCAGTACTACACCCACGTGTCTTGTCTGGATGCTTCCATTTGGAACAAAAAGAATTTGGGAATCTTCTAATCAGGGACTACACATGTCTACAATAAACACTCTTCCTGGTTAGAAACTGATCATTTTCAGGTTTTATCTTCCAATGGCAAAGTGTGGAGGAAAAAAGAGAGAGGGTGTGTGTACTTCCATGTCTCTTCTGTTAAAAGCACTAACTCCATCATGATGGATCCTCCATCATGATGGATCCGCCATCACGGCCTGATCATGTCCCACACTCTCACACTGGCTGTCAGGATTTCAGCATTTGAATTTTAGGGGGACACAAACACTCAGTCCACAGAAACTTCTACATATTCCCTGGAGGCTTCCTTACAACATGGCACCTGGCTCTAGAAGAAAACCTCCAAAAGAGCCAAGTGGAAACTTTAACCCCTTTTACAACCTCCTGAAAGGCAATTCTTTCATCCATACCATCTGGATTCAAAGGGAATGACCTAGTTCTCGTGTCTCAAATGGAAGAGCAGACACATCCCCAGCAAGTAACTGGACACTGTTGTGGCTGTTTTAAGAAAAGCACAATTGGCCAAAGAAAGTTTGGAAAAGTCATTAAATGAAAGAACATGAGCTGACCAGAGAAATGCTGACAGGCTGTGTTTAAGACCCACTGAATTTGGTGATAGTGTAAATACACAGTGTAAATGTGTAAACTAAGAAGAGCTTGCAGTGACCACCAACATAACAAATCACTTGACTCATCTGTCATGATGCTTTGTTAGATACAAAGACAGAGAAGAAAATTTAGGCTGTTGACAAGAATGCTTGAATCAGAATTGAGTTGGCTGAGAAGAATTTTTTTTGCAATGCTAGAGACTGAATTCAGGACCTGGCAATTGCTGATAAAGTGCTCTACTATGTGAACCATACCCCCAGTCCTTTTGCTGTATTAGTTTTTCACATAGGTTCTCATGCTTCTGCTCTTGCTGGCCTCCTCCTACCTCTGCCTTTCAAGTAGCTGGAATAATAAGCATGAACCACCATAACCAGCTAGTTTTTGAGATAGGGTCTTTCTAACTTTGCCTGGGCTGTCACTACAAACACAATCTTGTCTGTACTTTGCATAAAAAAGAATTTTTTTTAAATGAGTGTTTATGTATAACGAGAAAATACATAGGCTGCTTAATCTCATCAACTGGCAAAGCTTAAAAAAAACATATTGACAGGAATCAGAATACATCAGAGAGATTAAAAGCAGCACCTGGAGGCAGGTTACTTGGATTTGTATCTGACCTTTACTTTCTGTATGACCTGAAGCAAGTGATTTAAACTTTGCATGCCTGTGGTCAGTCCTTTCATCTGTAAAATGGGACATGTATACTCTCTTCAACAAATTATTTGGAATACTAAATTAATGATTATATGTAAAGCACTTAAAATAGTAGTTGGCATATAAGTAATAAATAAATGCTTGCTATAAATACTAATAGAAAAGTCAAAATAATTTTTGCTATAAAAAGCCTTCATCAAATACCTAATTTTGCTACAATTTTAAAATTAGTTTGTGCTCAAGACAAAGGCTACATTATTCTACAACTTATAGAATTCCTGCATTACTAAATTTAAATATATACATCTCAAAAGTACATGAATTATCTCAAGTTCTCAACTCCTGTTATGGAAATACAGTTTTAGTGGACATATTCTGATTTTCCTTACAGACAATATTATTATCAAATAACCAGAATTTAGTAAATTGCCAAAGTTGCTACTTATTAATTTCTTAACTTCATTTCATTTGCATCTCACCTCAATAGACTGTCAAAAATAAATTTAGCTTCCAATAGTCCTGATTATAGAAAGTAAGCAACCATGTGAAATAATATAGTTAGCTTATGTTATTAAAAAAAAAAAGTCTTATGGGAATGACTGCAATACTTAGGGTTTCTTTTCCTTTATTGCTGTTTGGGTGGGGATACATTATGACATTTATAAAAGATCTTACAATGTATCAAATTTATATACTTGAATTCACCCCCTCCACTGCTCTCCTTTACCCTTCGCCCCCATTCCTGGAATGTTTTCAACAGGTGTCATGTTTACATTTACATACATGTGTACACATTTTTGCACTGTATTTACCCTCCTACTCCCTTTCTCCACCACTTTCCCCTCTGACTGGTACCCCCACCCCCAGCAGGACCTGTTCCACCCTCCTGTTCTCTAATTTTGTAGGAGAAAAAAGAGAAAGAATAAAACAAACCAAAAACAATGACATTTTTGCTTTGAGATAAAGGTAGCTACGCAGGGACCTTCCTTGTGATATACCATGAATATATGTATTGTAACCTCAATCGGTTTATCTCCTCTAATTTTCTTCATTCCACCTTTGTCCCTTATGGTGGTTTCAGCTGTTTAAGATTTCTAGTATAGAGAGTATATCACCCATATTCAAGTTCTTAGTTTCCTTCTTTTACCCCATCTCTCCTGTGCATGACCTCCCCTTAGTGTGACCAGTGTTTCAAAATACTTCCACATTTGTGTTAGGTCTACATTCTACATGAGAGAAAACATGACTTTTGGCTTCTGAGCTTGGCTAAATTCACTTAAGACACATTCTCCAGTTCCATCCATTTATTTGTGAATGACAAAATTTCATTCTTTTTTGTGGCTGAGTAAAATTCCATTGTGTATAAATACCACATGTTCTTAATCCATTCATCAGGAGTGGGGCATCTTGGCTGTTTCCATAGTTTAGCTATTGTGAATAGCGCTGCAATAAACATGGGTGTGCAGGTGCCTTTGTTGTAAGCTGACTTGCATTCCTTTGGGTATATCCCTAGGAGTGGTATTGCTGGATTCCTTAGGATATCTATTTTTAGTTTTATGAGGAGACTCCATACTGTTTTCCATAGTGACTGTATTAATTCACATTCCCACCAACAGTGTATGAAGGTTCCTTATTTCCTCGCATCCTTGCCAACATTTGTTGGTGGTGGTGTTCTTGATGATATTCTAACAGGAGTGAGGTAAAATCTTAATGTGGTTTTGATTTACATTTCCTTTATGGCTAGAGATGTAAGCAATTTTTCATGGTTTTTCAGCCATTTGGATTTTTTCCTTTGAAAAGGCTCTGTTCAGTTCATTGCCCATTTCTTCATTGGGTCATTGATTTTGGGGGAGTTTAGTTTTTTGAGCTCCATGTATATTCTGGTTATCAGTACTTTGGTGGCAAAGATTTTCTCCCTTCCTGTGGGTGGTTTATTCAATTTAGAAACCATTTCTTTCAATGTGCAGAAGCTTTTTAATTTCATGTAGTCCCATTTGTCCATCCTTTCTCTTGTTGGTGAGCCAACTGAGTTCTACTGATGAAAACCTTGCCAATGCCTATCATTTCCAGTGTATCCCCTGTTCTTTCCTCTACTAGCTTCAAGCTTTCAAGTCTTAGTTTTTATGTTCACTTTTTGAATGTGAAAAAACTTTTAATCGACAAACAATAACTATGTATTTATGGAATATAATATGATGCTTTGATACACATAAGTATCCCACAATGATCGAATCAAACTAATTTCACCATTATCATTTTTTATGATGAGAGCATTTTAAATCCATCGTTTTAGAAATATAAAATGTTATTAGCTATCATCATATTGGTGTGCTAGGTTATCAGAACTTATTCATCCTGTCTGACTGGAAGTTTGCACACCCTCACCAACATTTCCACTTTACTGCCCATCCCTTCCCCTCAGCCTATAGTAACCACCACTGCACTTTCTATTACTATAAATTTGACTTTTAATTGTACAAATAAGTGAGACTATGTGGTATTTGTCTTTCTCTAGCTGGCTTACTTCCTTTCTCATAATGTCCGCTACTTTCATCCATGCTGTTGAAAGTGACAGAATTTAATCTTTTGAAAAGCTGAATACTATTCTATGCTGTACATATACCACATATAAAAAAAATCTATCATTCACTGATGAGCACTTCAACTCCTTCCATCCCTTGGCTATTGTGAATAATTCTGCAGTGAACATGGGAGCACAGACATCTCTCCAGTATACTGACTTCAAACCCTTTGAATAAAACTACATAAGTAGGATTCATTGGATCATATAGTAGTTCTATTTTCAGTTTTTTTGAGGAACTTCCATGTTTTCTAGAATGCCTGTACTAATTCACATTACCACCAAAAGTATACAAGGATCCCATGTCTCCACACCATTGCCATACATGTGATGTTTCATCTTGTTGATACTAGCTATGCTAACAGCCATGGGGTAATTCAGCTCCTTGTGATTTTAATTTGCATTCCCTTGATGACTAGCAATGTTGAGCATTTTTCACATATCTACTGACCATTCATACAATTTCTTTTAAGAAATACATATTTAGGTTGATATACTCTCTATACAAGAATGAATATAGAATTTTTAAACCTGTTGAAATTACCATAAGAAGGGGACTAAAGTAGAAACAAGAAAAATAGAGGAGATGAAACAAGTCAGGTTATAATTCATATACATGGAAGTATCACAAGGAAACCCCCTGTATAGATATCTCAAACAAACAAAAATGTCATTTTTTCTTTAACAAAATCAGAGAATAGGAGGTCATAACAGGTCCTGTTGGGGGTAGTGGGGGGTTGGTACCAGTGGGAGGGGGAGGAGGTGGGAAAAGGGTGTAGGAGGGTGAATATGGTTCAAATACTGTGTACACATGTATGTAAGTGGAAAAATGAGAACTGTTGAAACTGTTCCAGGAATAGGAGGAGGGGAGCATAAAGGAGAATGATGGTGAGGTAAATTCAAGTATGATATAGTTGATATATTTTAAGACCTTTTACAAGTGCCACAATGTATCCCACCCAGCGCAACAATTTTTTAAAAAGATGATTTACTACTTAAGAATGAATTTAGGATGAATACTCAAAAAAGAAAGAAATACTCATTTAGATTTTTTGTCCATTTTTAAATAGGATTATTTGTTTTCTTGGTCCTGAATAGCTTGAGTTCCTTACATAATTTAGGCATGAGCCCTTATCCAATGTATGATTTATAAATATTTTCTCCCAGTCTGAGGGTTGAAACAACCTTCTGCTGTTTCTTTTGCTGTGTAGGAGCTTTTTAGTTTGACACAACCCCATTTACTTACATTTGCTTTTGTAGCCTGTGCTTTTGGAGTCATACTCAAGAAATTATTGTCGAGAACAATGACATGCAGCTTTTTCTTTAGGTTACCTTCAAGTACTTTTACAGGTTCAAATCTTTTTTAAGTACTTAATCTATTTTAAATTTATTCTTTTTCTGTTTTTTTTTTTTTGTTGGTGGTACTGGGGTTTGAACCCCGAGTCTCATGCTTGCAATACAGGTGGTGTACCTTGTCCTGTGCCTCCAGCCCTCGAATTGATTTCTGTATATGCTGTGATATCTGGGTGCAAGTTCATTCCTCTGCATATGAATATCCAGTTTCCTCAGCATCATTTATCAAAAAGACTTCTTTTCCCCATTGTATGTCCTTGATGCCTTTATCAAAAATTGTTTGGCTAATAAAGGAAATGCAAATCAAAACCACCCTAAGATTCTACCTCACCCCTGTTAGAATAGCCATCATCAAAAACACCACTAACAACAGGTGTTGGCAAGAATGTGGGGGAAAAGGAACCCTCGTACACTGCTGGTGGGAATGCAAGCTAGTGCAACCACTTTGGAAAAAATATGGAGACTTCTTAAAAATCTAAACATAGATCTGCCATGTGACCCAGCAATCCCACTCCTGGGGATATACCCAAAGGAATACAACACAGGTTACTCCACAGGCACCTGCCCACCCATGTTTATTGAAGCACTATTCACAATAGCCAAGTTATGGAAACAGCCAAGATGCCCCACTACAGACGAATGCATTAAGAAAATGTACTTATACACAATGGAGTTTTACTTAGCCATGAAGAAGAATGAAATATTATTATTTTCAAGTAAACGGATGGAACTGGAGAACATTCTGAGTGAGGTTAGCCAGGCTCAGAAAACCAAAAATTGTATGCTCTCCCTCATATGTGGACTTTAGATCTAGGGCAAACACAGCAATGTTGTTGGACTTGGGTCACATGCTAAGAGGAGAGCCCATACAGGTGGTATGGGGATAGGCAGAAAACCCAAAACATGAAAGTGTTTGATGTCCGCACTGCAGAGGAGCTAATACAGAAACCTTAAAACAACAGAGCTCAATACGGGAAGGAGATCAGGAACTAGTGAAAAGGTCAGGTAGAGATGAACTTGGGTTGTAACATACTTGTGCATGGAAGCAATGCTAGGAATCTCTCTGTATAGCTATCCTTATCTCAACTAGCAAAAACGCTTTCTTTCTTATTATTGCTTATGTCTTCTCTTCAACAAAATTGGGGGAAAGGGCAGAACAGGTTCTGCCTGGAAGCGAGGGGGAGTAGTGGGGAGAAATGGCCCAAACAATGTATGCACATGTGAATAAACAAATAAAAAATTTAAAAAATTAAAGTCACTATAATCTGGTTCAAAAAGAAGTCGATTGGTTATATAAATGGATGGGGTCATTTCTGGGCTCTTTATCCCATTTGATTCATTGATGTGTCTTCTTTTATGTCAGTAGTATTAATTATAGCTTTGTAATATATTTTGAGATCAGGTAATGTGATGCCCTAGCTTTGTTCTTTTTGCTCAAGATTGCTTTGACTATTTGGGATCTTTTATAGCTCCATTGAATTTTAGGATTATTTTTTCTGTTTCTGTGAAAAATAACGTTGGAATTTTCATAGAGATTACACCAGACCTGAAGATTGCATTTCTTTAATGGGAGACTTTTTATTATTGATTCAACATCCTATTTCATTATTGATCTTTTCAGGTTTTTTATTTCTTCATGATTTAATCCTGGTAGGTTGTACGCTTTAAGCAATTTATCCCTTTATTCTAGGCTGTCCAATTTATTGGCATGTAATTTTTCATAATAGTTTCTTATTATCCTTTGTACATCTTTGTTATTAACTATAACATCTTCTACTTCACCTTTCATTTCAGTTGTTTGATCTTCTAACTTTTCTTCTTAGTCTACTTAAGGGTTTATGTGTTTTAACTTTTCAAAAAAATTTTACTTTTATTGATTTTTCTCTATTGCTTTTCTAGAGTCTATTTGCGTCTGCTCTGGTTTTTATTCTTTCTTTCCTACTACTAACTTTGGTTTTAGTTGTTCTGTTTCTAATTCCTTCAGATATATTAGGTTATTTGAGATTTTCCTCTCTTTTGGTGTAGAAATTTAATGCTATGAATTCCCCTGTTAGTACTGCTTTCACTGCATCTCATAAGTTTTAGGACAATGTCTTCCCACTATCTTTTTGCTTGAAGTATCTTTAAATTTTTCTCTTGACTTCCACTTTTGTCCAATAGTTGCTCAAGAGGTAAAAAAGATCTCACCCATGTATATTTCCATGTATTTGTGAATTTTCCATGAATTTTCTGATAGTGATTTCTAGATCTATAATACTATGGTCTGAAAAACATTTTTAATATAATTTTGATCTCCTTGAACTTGTTAATCCTTGTTGTGTGGCATACTATATGATCTATCCTATACAATGTTCTATGTGCACTTGAGAAAAATATGTATTATTTTGTGGTTCATGAGATGTTCTGGGCATGCCTGTTAGGTCCATCTGTTCTGAAGTGTTGCTGCAGTCCAATGTTTTCTTATTTGTTTTCTGTGCAGATGATTTGTGTGTTATTGTAAGTGGATGATTCACAGTCCACATATCACTGTTGTAGTCTATACCTGATTTAAGAATAGCTTACATACCTGCTTTCTTTTGGTTTTTACGTGCATGGAATATCTTTTTCTCTCCCATTATTTTTTGTTGTTGTTTTGGGGTTTTTTTTATGGGGATACTGGCATTTGAACTCAGGGCCTCATACTTGCTAGGCAGTGACTCTACCACTTGAGCTACTCAGCTAGCCATTCCCATTATTTTCAGTATGTGATTTCCCTTTATCATGTATTGAGTCTCTTGTGGGCAGCTTATAGTTGGGTCTTCTTTTTTATCCATTCAGACACCTTCTGCCTTTTAATTGAAGAACTTAATCTGTTTATATTCAAGGTAATTATTAATAGATAAGGACAGAGTGGTATCATTTTATTTTTTTCTGGTTGTTATGTAAGTCTCTTGTTCCCTTTTTCCTCTCTTTCTTCCTTTGTAGTTTGATTCTGTAACTGTATATTTTAAATCATTTGTTTTTATCTTTTGTGTATCTACCATAGGCTGTTGCTCTGTGGTTACCACAAGGCTTACATAAAAATTTTGTAAGTGGCTATTTTACACTGATAATTTTAATCACATACACAAACTACTCTTTACTTCCCCTCACCCAGAATTTTGTTTTTTGATGTCACAATTTACATCTTTTAATAATTTGTATACCTTAACAAATTTTTGTATCTGTAGTAATAGTTTTGTCTTTTAACTAGAGATATGCCTCATTTTTCCACCACCATTATAGTAGTCATGTTTTGAATTTGACAATTAACTTAATTTTAGTAGTGAGTTTCATACTTTCAAATAGTTTCATGATACTAATTAGAATCTTTTCCCCTCAGCTTGAACAGTTTGTATTTCTTGTAAGACAGGTATAGTGGTGATAAGCTTTTGGGAAGACAGAATTGCTGAGTGTAGTATTTCTGATTGGTAGTTTTCTTCTTTCAAGCTTCTGAATATATAACCCTACTCTCTTCTGACCTGTAAGGCTTCTGCTAAAACAAAATCTACTGCTAGTCTTAGTGAGGTACCCTTTTATATTACAAGTGCTTGTCCCTAGCTGCTTTCAAAATGCCTTCATTATCTTTAACTTTTGACAATTTGATTATGATGCATCTTGACATTATGATGTGAATATGGTTTGTCCCTCTGAAAACTCATGTTGAAATTTAATCCCCACTGTGAGGTGTTAAAAGGATAGAAACCTGATGTAACTATTGTGGGGCATTTGAGAGGTAGTTAAAAGATCATCAGGGTAGAGACCTTACAACTGAATACTGGAAATTATAAGAAGAGGGAAGTCATACCACATGTGCTCTGTATCTTTAACCATGTGATTCTTTGTGCCAACTCTGGACTCTGCTGACAAAAAAGCCATCACCAAATCTGGCCTGTTGACCTTGGATCAAAACTCTAAGCCAAAAGCCTCTCTTCTATATAACTTACTCAGTTCATGTTGGTGTATTATGAGCAACAGAAAGTAAACTGAGACACTCAATGTGGGTCTCCTTGGATTTATCTCATTTGGTTTTCTTTGGACTTCCTGGATCTGGATTTCGATTTCCTTCCCCAGGAAGGAAAGTTTTCTTCATTGTTTCTTCAAATATGTTTTTTGTCCCTTTCTCTCCTCCTTCTGACAAATCAATAATGGTTGCTCCACTTGATGGAATCCCCTATGTTCATGAAGACCTTTATTTCATTCTTTTTAATTTTTGTACCACAGATTGGATGATCACCAGTGACTTGTGTTCAAGTTCACTGATCCATTCTTCTTGATCTAGGCTTCTGTCAAACCTCTCTATTGCATTTTTCAGTTCAGTTATAGTATTCTTCATCTCTGTGATCCTTGTTTGGTACTTTTTGTAGGTTCTAATATTTACTGGAATTCTTAGTTTGCTCTTCCATTTCTCCTTAACCTTCATGAGAATTATTGACCAATTCTTTGACATTTCCTTTGGAATAAATAACATATCTCCATTTCACTGGGGTCAGTTTCTGGAGTTTTATCTCATTATTTTATTTGGAACATATTTCCCCATTTCCACATTTTCCTTGATTTACTGTGTTGGTCTCTGTGTATTAGGTAAGAAAACTTTCTCTCCTAGTCTTGTCCTGGATTTGTATACTAGCTTTGTATAAGAAAAGGTCACAGCCATCTAGTTTGACACAGATTTTAATGTGCATATTTGCCCCATCTTTGGTGGCCATCCAAAGATGAGAATGTTCCACATTTGTCTGTACTCTAACATAAGAAATATGGAAGTCAGACACTCTAGAATTATCTGGAAAGGTTGGGGTGTTAGCTGTGTTCCAGTTTTTGATCCTCATAGTAAAGATCCACTAAGTTAGGTAAATACCTGCCCTCATGTTTAGAGTGCATGCTCTGATTCTGGGGAGATAGATGCTGGAAGTGGGTCCACTATATTTCTACCCTTGTTTTTTGGTATTCTAGATAGATTCAGGAATGCTGAGCTCTATCAACTCCCACAGCAAGGTAGTTTTACAAGTAGACCATTGTAAAACTGCCTAGGCTGGAAATATCAAATTTAGGGTGCTTAATTTATGGGGGAAAAAAAGCCTTCCAGGAGGAGTTCTTAGACTTGTGGTTATTACTGGGTCAATCAGGGGAAGAAGGCTTGAAACACGCTGAGTTCCTGCACAAACAAGTGGTCCACTCCCTACTGACCCTTTAACTCTTTGGTGCAAGTTTCTTAGCAGCCAGGCAGACAAGAGCCACTGGAAGAGTACATGTAAAACCCCTGCCAAGGAGAAATAGCAAGGTATTCTTTTTAACCCTTAGCTGCACTGTTTGCAGGAGGTATCTCCTGAAGCACTTGCAAGACTGGTTAAAACCATCTCTTTCTTTTGTGACCTAGAAAGTCTCATGCATCCTGTTCCTAGAGCAATGAAGTTTAAGATGCAGTGCCTTGGGTGGGGATTGTAAAGGCTGAGTGCTTGATGTGTGGGCAAATGCCCACCAAAGGCTGATGCACCTAAAGTTATGACTGGGATGAGCTTAGGGAAAAGGAAATGCCTGTTTATGTTAACCCAGACATTTCTATGATATAGACTAGGAAGAAGCTCAACTATTATAGCAACAGTTGGAAGAGTACACGGGTAAATCCCTTCCAGAAAAAAAAATGAAATCTTTTATTTTTAGCCTCTTTTGTACTGCAGTTCATTGTAATGAAGGCCTGGAGGTACTATACACCCAAACAAAATGAGAGCATTTTTCTATGAGCTAGGGATACTTCTGAGTGTCTAATCCCTAATACTTCCAGAATTGGTGAATTAAGAGCCAAACTCAAGATTGTTAGAGCTGGGGCACTCTATGTGTTGTCTACAACCTCTTTTCCTCAGGCAGAAGCTGCTTTTTGGGGTTTCCTTCCCAACTGACACAGTGCAGGACAGGACCTGTGCCTCAGTGTGCTTTTCTTTCCTGTTTGATAAGGATGTTTTCTCAGGGGTTCAGTGCAGAGGACTCTCTCACTGTGTTTCTGACTCTCCCTGAGAGGGAAGTGATCTGCAAGTAGATGCTGATTCAGTGAATCTATGTTGAGGGAGTCAGTGGCCTCCTATTCTGCCATGTTGCTGACCTCCCCCCTGGAGCACTTAATTTGGACTTATCTTTCCAGTTTAATCTTAAAACTATCAGTTATTATGATAAAAAATAAAAGTTCTTAATCCAGTTAAAGCATGCATTAGTTCTTCTCTTAATGATGCATGGCACAAGTACTTCTTAACTTAATTTTTGGGTCATCATGTTCTCAGTGACTCACATTAAAACAGATTTCCTGGTTAATAGTGATTTGGGTGCCACTAATATGTTCTAAATAGATCTTACCTGCAAGTTGGATTGATTATACATCTCACTAGAGAGTAATACCTGGGTATTCTGAATATTTTTATAATCCTTCTTGTGAGACACAGCACAACTCATTGGAATTAGCAACTTACTCAGCTGAGAATTAGATTAATTTCATGAATTTCAAGAAAAGGCAGATAGCCCCTTTTCTTGAATAATGAAAATGTCTCGTGCTCTCAATATTCTATGCCCATGACTAAAGTAAAACATACTAAATAAGAGACAGAAAAGGATTGCTAAATCCTAGTGAATGTCCCCTCAATAAAAATGATACCATATCTTCTAAGAAGTTCATAAATAACAATAATAGAAACCATGCAATAAACTCTTACCTATGCTGAGTATTTTGTAAGGTACTTCAAATGCCTCTGTACCCTCAACCCTCCCATAAATTGGAGCACACTATTGCTAAATAGTGTGCATGAGAGGACACACACCAACCTTCCTACATTACAAAGAGAGGCACACCAAGACCACCAGGGAGGGCAAGAAGAAACAAAACTTCTAACATTCTGACTAAAGGAGGGGAGTACAGAAAAGCAAATAGTAGATTCCACATAAAATAGACATAAGAGCAATATACAAGAATATTGCCTAGAGCAAAATATTTATATTGGTACATGGAAAAAAAACAAAGAATATTAACATATCTAAAGAAGCTCTGTAATAATCAGAAGCAGAGGTGATAGAGAGATACCATGTTTAAATGTATGCCACAGAAGTAGAGATGACTGGCATAGGAAAATATCTTATTTAACAAGCAACTAAAAAAGGCGACTTTTGGTGATCTAAAAACATGCCTACAAGCAGAATATGCAGATTTGCATATTCCACTTGGATGACAGTAATATTTCTCATTAAAAATAAGTAAATTGGCATTTCCAGCATTTCTGGAAATAGAGGTACTTGCAGTATCCTAGCAAAATCAGATTTCTGAGCAAGTAGTGTGGATAACAAAATCAATGCTGAGATCTCAGGTTTCTATCCTGCTGATTGTCCTCTAAGGCCTCCCACACTTGAATACACACTTCCCCACCACACACATCTCTGGAGTGGCTTTAATGTCAAAATTCTTAAGAGGAAGACTGTATCACAAAATCCAAAAGCCAATTTTTGTGGTCCCTAAAATATCCATGTAGCCTCATCTTTCTCTGCCTATGTCATAGTATCAGGAGTTCTCAGAGTCGTTTCTTTGCTCTCACTCCTCCCACTCTTCTCACTGTTTTCCACTGGCATCTCATCCACTCCCCCAACTCAGAAACCTGGTGCCATTCAGGATCCCAACAGCAAGGAGATGGCACGCTCAGATTGGGGTAAACCATGAAGGGTTTATCTAAATTTACAAGGTGAATAGGATATGAGGGACAGGGCTAGGTCAAAGAAGGAACTACTACTGTCCCTGTTCCTATTAGACTAGGATAGAATATGACAACTGTGATTTAGGAGAGGGTTGAGAAGAGAATCACCTTCAGAGACACAGTGACCTTCAATTGAAGGACATAACCAGACCCAGACAACTTCCAAGGGAGGGAAATAAATGAATTTTACCACACTGTCTTCACTCCTATTGATCTCTTACTAAGGGTTGTTAGGAGAAGTTCTCATGTGATTTTTTGCATTTCTGTAGGTCTTAAGAGTAAGGGCATGCTGCCTTTGTTTCCATCTTTTCGAGGATACTGGTATAGTAGTCTTGGAAGATAAATATAACATCATCCTCCTGAGCCAAGTTAAGGCATATTTACTTCCATCATATGTTTCTGGTTCTCTAAGCTAACAGTTCTTCATCCAGCACAGGTGTTACCTGGCCTTCTTCACAGTACCCTGTGAACACTAGGGTGTAGGGAATAGACCCAATTAAAGGCTTATACTCTAACAACTGTTATTACTTTAACTGATGCAGTCCTTTGTCTGGATAGGGGCCCCAAGTCTTCTGTAGCATCTGTGATACTGTGGTGATCCACCTCATTTGCTTATTAGTAGGATAAACTCCCTGGTCCTTTGCAGTTTTTCACAGGATTCCCTATCAATAGAACCTAATTTGAAATCAGAGGGTGGGAAATCTGTAGATTAACCCATAGAGGTCACCATTTGGGAGTTAGGACAAGGGTGCAAGAGGTGAGAAGTGTACCTGAATGGTCAAGTGTAATCTATGTATCATAAGATCAAAATGCCATTGGCTGTCAAATCTGTACTTCCAGTCCTGGTTGAAGATATTCTGAGTTTCTGACTCATATGTCTTCCTACCTACTGACTGTTCCATGTGTGTCTCAGACTCCCAAGGCTTACAGTTTCAGCAAATGACACCACCATCTGTCTAGCTGCCATCCTGTGTTTAATTCTTGACTCCTGGATTCTCTCTATCCCACTCTCATTTTGTCAATTCCAATGCAATTCCATCTGCTCTGTTTCTCTTCAACCCTACTATCACTAGCCTTACTCAAACTAACCCTCTTTGGATTTCTATATCAGCCTGCTAACACTTTTTGCCTCATCTTCTCTCCCCTTGAGCTTTCTCTATACTTTAGCCACATTGATCTTCCTCTGATTCCTCATAGTAGCTGCTCTTCCCATCACATGCCTGTTTTACAGGCTTCATGCTTCTCCAGGAACTGTTTTCCTGTCCTGTTGTGTGGATAAGCTCTGCTCATTATTTCAATTTCTGATTAAACATTCTTCCTTAGAGATACCTTCCCTTGCCAATCAACTCAAGTCATGTCTTTTCCCATAAGACTGTGCTTTTGATGACAATAGGAGCAAATTAAATTTTCCCTGTGATTGTCCCAGCTCCAAACACAATTTCTGACCAAGAATAAGCTCCAATGAAGATATATTAAATCTAAGAGTCAGTGGAACACAATGGCCAGGTCACAGTCAAATAATCCAAATAAGACCTTTCAAATATGCAAATAACTCAATACAATATTGTATTATACAACCATTTTCAACTGTTTGTAGATTTCTGACAAGATGAGAAAATGACCAAAAACTATGTTCAAGAACAGTATGAAGATAGATAACTTTAAAGAGCTCATCATGGTTGAAATAAACATTTACTATAAAAATATTTTCATGATCTTATTAAAATTTTTCTGGCTCCTAAAACATAATTTTAAAAATGTGTGACATTTCCCCTATATCAATTTGAATCTAAATTAATGTAACAGAAACACACTGGTAATTGGAGCTACAACAGACATTTTTATTCCTATTCCAAAGCATTTATTCTTATCCATAAAATCTGAGCTTTGAGTTTCTACTTTTAATTTTTTTTAATATTTAAGAAAAGGTGCATAAACTGAAAAATAAGTATTAGCTCCATATGAGTATAAACACAATATATTTTATCTGTTGCTATCTTACTGCTTTAAGAACAAGAACAGTTTAATTTCCTCATTTTTATCTATGGAGTTACAGTGTTAACACTGCATGAATTCAAACATTAATATCTTCAGTGCCCATTTTTATGGGGAAAAATGACACTCCCTAACAGTGCTATGCAGAGAGTTTATTGTTCTAGACAATCCCACCAATTCCCAAGTCAAACACCCGGAAAATGCATTGGTAAAACATCTTCCCTTCTTATTTCAAGCTCTAAGTCTATGGCAGCAGCAGCTGAGAAAGTGACTCTAGGAAAGGTTCCCCACTAGTTGAAAAGTAAAAATATTGCTCAAACTTTTATTTGGAGGAGAGGTGTCCAAATATCATCAGATAATCAATTTGATTGAGATATTCACTGCAGTGACCAAACTTATGTTCAGGAAATCAATCTCTCTCTCTCTCTCTCTCTCTCTCTCTCTCTCTCTCTCTCTCTCTCTCTCTCTCTCCTCTTTCTTTCTCTCTCCCTCTCCCTCTGAAATGACTGAAACCATTATGGATAGCAAGATTAAGTGAGCAACTCAAACCCATAACTGACTTTTCCAGCTCTTCTCATGACAACCTCCTCTATTGTCTCATGAAATGAGATGACAGAGCTGGCATAATAAATTGGTGCAGTGAAAATACATTAGATGAGATCAGGAGAGTGCATCGTTCCTGAGCTATGTCTCTGACCTGCTGCCATTTAATCTTCCTTTAACTCAGTTTCTAAGATCTAAAAAACATGACTGATAAGCTTAAGACCAAGACTCTTTAAACTGTATGGTTTCTATTATCATGAAGAAAGAGCCATTTTGGGAGATCCAAGATGTCAGCTAAGGTAGGGAATCAGAAATCCTAAGCTCTGTGACACAGAAACCTCCTAGAATGTCAGAGCTACACTTGGGTAGTTCTGATTGCTTCTAGCCAAAATAATAACCACCAACACATTAGGTTCACATAGAATTCAAAGACTGACCCTAAATCAGCCTTTAATTGCACCTAACAGCTGCAAAAATCCTCATGGCACAACCAGCAAGGGATGTCCAGCCCTGGGAATAAAAGCCCCCCTGGCCATTTCTCCTTTTCTTTTTCTCTTTCTTTTTTTATCCCAACAAGAAGAAGACAGACCATCAATCAGAATCAAACTCTGTGACATCCTGGAGCCCTACTCTATGGAAAGCCTCCCTACACCACACCACACTGGAAAAAAAGTGGTGCCATTTTTTCCCCCGAGAGCCGGCTCCAAAGCTGTTTGCATAAAACTGCAGAATAAACAAACAGGTGAGCATTACACACCATGCGCAACTCCCCTACCCACCCCTGGGGAACATAAACCAGCACAGCCCCTCGGCAGACTGAACCACCCCCTCTCCCCTCACAGCAAAACTGAAAAAACGTAAACAGGGGACTGTAATCTAACACCAACAGTGGAGGTGGGAGTGGAATGCTGAACCTGCCCCAGAGAATAGGGGTGGGACAAGGAGACAAACACTCAGTGAAATATGGGAAAAGCAGCAAGGGCTGAGACTGGGGGGTGAGGCAACAAGCCAACCTCCCAAAGGAGCCACTAGCACCCAGGAGAAGCACAAAGGCTGAAAGCAGGGGTGGTACGATAGGCCAACCTCCCAAAACAGGAAGAGTGGTGGATCCTGGAGCTGATATCTGGGACAGAGGGCAGTATTCAAAACTGAATTGCCCCACCTTGCTGGGGGAGGAACTGACCAAACAGCTACAGCTGAAGGGCAATGCAGCTGCTGCCTGGTGAAAACAACAGCTCTGACCACCCTATGCCAGCTGCAGTCTTACCTCACCTCTCAACTCCAACTAGTCTTGTGGACAGAAGGACCAAATACCAATTACAAGCCAGACACCTGGTGAGACCACATCAGAGCTCCTGATTATATGCCAATACCAGGATTGGACACCTAAAGAATAACTCCAGAACTTTTACCAAAAGACTGAAATTTTTGTAGTTCCTGAACCTGGTATTTTTTTTATTGTGTTTCTTTTTTTTTTCTGTACTATTAACTTCACCATTGCTATTCTATTATCCCTATTCTTACTCTCTCCACTTTCTCTCCTTCTCCTTTGCTACAATCCGTTGTTCTCTCTCCCAACTACTCTTTCTGCCTCTTCTCACCTACTCTTTCCCCTATCTTTGCCTCCCTCTCCTACTCTCCCCCAACCCTCCAACACACTACCCCTCCCTCCTAGACACTCACCACTCACTGACTAGCCTACTGTACCAACTGTACACAACCCCAGCCTCCTGCAATCCCTGACACAAACATCCTCTACTACAACAGGAATACACCCAAACATGCACAAGAGACACAAAACCCTACAGCCCCATATCTCTTCCCCCATCCCCTATTTCCCACCCCCCTTTTAGTGCCACCTTTACCAATACCCCAAAATCCATAACTAGCCCAATAAGCATTACTCCCCCCATCCCACTGTTTATAGATATTATCACCAAGAGGTTTTCTATATTACATGTAAACAACTGTTATGGTATCGAACCTATGAATTTATTATTGCTAAATTATACCTGCAGACCAGGGACAGAAAGAGTACATCAACCTAGCTAATGACAAAGTCAGTTACAACATAAAAATTAAATCAGGGAAAGAAAACAGGCAATCAAAACCACCAACTAGCCTATTTAGAACATAGTTGCACAGTATAAAGTAGAATTATGGGAAGAAGAAGGGATGGAAACCACTTCCTCAAAAAATAATTCAATGCAGAATTCAGTTGGAAATGAAGAAAATGCATACTCAGTTCCTTACCTCAACAAAACAATGATAAGTGTCACTAAAGAGCCCGGCAACACCCACATAACACTCTCAATGAAGAAATCTTGGAAGATACCACTGAGAAATTCATGGTTAAAAAGAATGTACAAGATGCACTCAAGAAATTTCAAGACACTACAAATAAAGAACTTCAGAAGACACAGAAACAAATAAATGAACTCAGAGAGGACTTCAACAAACACCAAAGTGAAACAAAGGACACTATAAAAAGAGAGAGCTATAAATTAAAGATGACAACACAAAATATAAAAGAGGAGTTGAACAAAGATATGGAAAACCTCAGAAAAAAAGAATCAAATAGAAATCCTGGAAATAAAAAGTCCCTTTAGTCAAACAAAAAACACAGTGGAAGGCCACTCCAATAGACTGGAACAAGTGGAAGACAGACTCTTGGAGCTCAAAGATAAAATAGAAATTAAAGAAAAAACAAGAAATCTTACATCAACAATTCAAGAGCTGTAAAAGGAATATGTAAGAGCTCAACAACTCCATCAAAAGACTAAACCTGAGAATCACAGGCATTGAAGAAGGAGAAGAGGTGAAGCCAAAGGGATATGTAATATACTCAATAAAACAATAACAGAAAATTCCCCAAATCTCAAAAAAGTTTTGCCCATTCAGGTACAGGAAGCCTCCAGGACACCAAACAGACCTGACCAAAATAGAACCTCCCCATGGCATATTATCATTAAAACAACTAGCACAGAGAACAGAGAAAGAATATTGAAGGCTGTAAGAGAAAAATAACAAATAATGTATAAAGGTAAACCCATCAAAATAACAGCAGATTTCTCAAAGGAAACCTTAAAAGCAAGAAGGGCATGGAGTGAAGTATTTCAGGCACTGAATAAAAATAACTTCAGCCCTAGGATACTCTACCCAGCAAAACTACCATTAAAAATCGATGGAGCAATAAAAAAACTTCCACAATAAACAGAAACTAAACAATATCTGACCACCAAGCCACCACTACAGAAGATTCTACAAGGAATTCTGCACAAAGAAGATGAAAGCAAATAAAACCACAAGAGGACAGGAAGTATCAAATCACAGGAAAAGAAAAGACAAGTAATAACAGAGTAGCATTGCTGCATACAATCAAATCCTTAAACAACAAAAACAACTAAATGGCAGATATCAATATTGACACTGAATGTCAATGGAATCAACTCCACCATCAAAGGACACCATCTGGCAAACTGGATTAAAAAGCAAGTTCCAACAATTTATTATTTACCAGAGACCCATCTTATTGACAGAAATAAACAATGGCTTAGGGTGAAAGGCTGGAAGATTTACCAAGCCAATGCCCTGCCCCCAAGCAGGCAGGAGTAGCAATACTTATATCAGACAAACTGGACTTCAAACTTACATTGGGCAAACAAGATAAGGAAGGACACTTCATACTAATAAAAGGGGCACTACATCAAAAGGAAATAATTATCAACCTATATGCACCCAATGTCAGTATACCCATTTCATCAAACATACACTTCAGGACTTAAAAGCACATATAGATTCCAACACAGTGGTAGTGGGAGACTTTAATACCCCTCTATCACCAATAGACAGGTCTTCCAAACAAAAAGTCAACAAAGAAATCCTAGGACTAAATGACACCATAAATCAAAAGGACCTAACTTATGTCTACAGAATAGTTCATCCAACACAATATACATTCTTCTCAGCAGCCCATGGAACTTCCTCCAAAACAGATTATATCTTATGGCACAAAGCAAATACAAAAAAATAGAAACAACCCCCTACATTCTATCTGATAACAATGCAATAAAACTAGAACTCAACAACAAAAAACAACAGAAAATATGCAAACAATTTGAAACTGAATAACACATTGCTCAATGATCAATGGGTCATAGAAGAAATAAGAGAGGAAATCAAAAGTTTCCTTGAAGCTAATGAAAATGTAAACACCACCTACCAGAACTTTTTCAAAGTAAGAAATTCAAATGGTCAAAAAACATGAAAAAATGCTCACCATCCCTGGCCATAAAGGAAATGCAAATCAAAACCACACTAAGATTCTACCTCACTCCTTTTAGAATAGCTAGCATCAAGAACACCAAAACAAAAAAAAATGTTGGCAAAGATGCAGGGGAAAAAGGAACACTTATACACCTCTTGTGGGAATGTAAGCTATTAAAACCACTTTGGAAAACAATATGGAGACTTCTTAAAAAACTAAACATAGATCTGCCATATGCTCCAGCAATCCCACTCCTAGGGATATGCCTAAAGGAATGCGACTCAGGTTATTCCAAAGACACCTCCACACCCATGTTTACTGCAGCACTATTCAGAACAGCCAAGCTATGGAAACAGCCAACAGCCAAGATGCCCCACTACCGACAAATGGATTAAGAAAATGTGGTATTTATACACAACGGAATTTTACTCAGCCACAAAGAAGAATGAAATTTTGTTATTTGCAAGTAAATGGAACTGAGAACATCATCTCAAGTGAAGTTAGCTATGCTCAGAAGACCAAAAATCATATGTTCTCCCTCATATGCTGATTATAGACTTAAAACAAGTACAGTAATATTATTGGACATGGGTCACACAGTAAGGGAAGAATGTGCACAGGAGGAATAGGGAAAGGGAAGGAAACCTAAAACCTGAATGTGGTTGATGTGCTCTCTGTTGAAGAGCCAATAGAGTAATCTTAAACTGACAGAGGCCACTATTGGAAGGGGACCAGGAAGTAGTGAAGAGGTTTGGCAGAGTTGAACCAATGCGGGTTGCAACACACAAGTGCATGGAAGCAATGCTAAAAATCTCTCTGTATAGCAAACTAGCAAAACCACTATGTCTTTCTTATTATCTCTTATGTTTTCTCTACAACAAAATCAGAGAACAAGAAGGCAGAACAGGTTCTGCCAGGTAGTGAAAGGTGGGGGTGGGGGAAAAGGTGGGAGGAGGGGGGAGGTGGCACAAACAATGTAATTAAAAAAAAGAAAGAAAGAAGCCATTTTCCTCAGCTCTACTCAAGTGTAGCTCTCCTGAAAGTTTCTCATGGATATATTTGGTTTTAAAAAATAATGAAGATAATTTAAAACAAGCAAATAAAAAGTATGCTAGAAGAAATTATTTTCCTTTTGTTTTGTTTCTTTTTATAAATGATCACCTGGTCCTTGTGTCCTATTAAATTCAGGCACTTGGCTCTTGCCATAGCTTCTGTTTGACTGTCACAGCAATAGAAAAGTCTCATCAACCCTCTTTTTTTTTTTTCCCATTGGCAGTACTGGGGTTTGAACTCAGAGTTTTATGATTATTTGACACTCTACCACTTGAGGCACACCACCAGTCCTCAGCCCTAATTGCCCTAATACAGAGTCCCTGACCAGTCCCAGACAAAAGGCTTTATACAAAACACTCACATCTCAAAAGAATCCACAGGAGGTAACCAGCCCAGCAAGAGCTAAGCTAAAGCTTGCCTTCTTGAAAATAAACCCATTATGGTATGCATAGAACCTCAAAACTTTTAGTATCAGGCTCCCTTTACAATTCTACAAGTGTACTACTTTCCATGTAGAACACTAAAACAAAAAATTTTAAAGATGCACATATTAATTCCAAAATAACAATAAGAAAACCATTTTAAATGATGACAACATATTTGTATGAAAAATAAAATGGATTCAGCTCAGTGGTAGAGTATTTGCCAAGTACACATAAAGCTATGAGTTCAGTCCCCAGTACTTCAAAAAGAAAAAAACCAAAAAAGATTGGTGAAAAAAAGGCTCTTATTGTTTCATGTGTTTTGCAAATCTAATGTCTGGCTTAGTAGAAATGCAGAGTACACAGGAAGCGGGGAGGGGCAACAGGCTGCAGGATCAGACCTAGGCAGTCAGGGTCACTTGTCCCAGGTGTGTGTGGAGGGAGTGGCACCTTGCACAAGTCCTGCTCCTCACACCTCAGGGCATCAGACCTAGCCCTTGTAAGCCAATTATTAGCTCAAGGTTATAGTTCCAGAAATAACAAAATGGACATTACTGTGGTCTCTAAACTTCTCATTTAGAATTTTCTATACCTTTGGCCTCAACATAAATTTTTCCCTCCAAATATTAACACTAGTTGTCCCATATGGTACTGTTATTGGCCTGAAATGCCCTCTGAATGCCCTTCTTTAACTTTAACGTTTTGTTCTTTCTAGATGGGACCAGCATCTTCCAGTCTTCTGGCTGGTAGATGTTGGAAGCTTTGTACTGAGGTCAGCCTCAGTATGCCTTGGGTGACCAAGAGAAGTGGCCTTCACAGGGTTCCTTAAATTACAATACCATACTCCAATTAGACCTTTTCTATAAAAGTAAAAAAAAAAGTAAACTGAGGTCCCCTATACAAATTTCTCTCATTAGAAAAGCAATGAGTTCTGGCCCAGGCCACTCAGGTTGGAAATGATTATATGGCTCCAGCAGCAGTGTGCCACTTTACAAGCATAAAGTCCTGAGTTCAAGCCCAGTGCAGCCAAAGTAAAAAATAATAATAATAATAATAATAATAATATTTGGGGCTGAGGAAGTAGCTCAATGGGAGAATGTCTGCCCAGCATGTGCAAAGCCCTGGGTTCAATTCCCCAGCATTACTAAAAATAAATAAAAAATGGTAAAGAAGATAAGTGGCATTAATGTCACTTCAGCTATCTCATAGTAGAAAAACGTAGTTTAACCTAGACCAGATCCCTCATTCTTCAAGTGAGGAAACTGAGGCCCAGAGAGTTCAGAGACTTGCTCTCCAGAGTGTCAGGTGTCAATGTAAAATAACAACTTTACTTTACAGCAACAACCTAAAAAAAAAATCCTCTTACCTTTCTACAGCATCTCAAGGATGCTATCAGAAAGCATACCATGCTGGACTCAGAGTCACAGGTGAGAGAGGTTCTCCTCAAAGATAAATTTCTAACAGTCAGCCCCAGATATTCATAGAAAACTCAGACTGTGGCTGAAGGGAAAAGTCACTGAACCAAGTAATACAGCTAGCCATGTCTGTATTTATGGCTACGTCTGTATGTCCAGGACATTACTAACAGGAGAGAAAAGATAAGAGACGCCATGGCCTCACTGCTGCTCTCAGAGAGGGCCCCACCCAACTGGGGCCTGTATCCTGAATTTGCTACCACGGTGGACAGGAGGGGCACTTCTGCAGAGAATTCTTATGGGGGGATAGCCCGGGAGACAGCCCCGCCCCCAACCAGGACCCTGCCTTCTTCTTTTTTTTTTTTTCTTATTATGCTTGTATCTTTTATTTATTTTTTTTTCATTTTTCTTTTATTATTCATATGTGCATACAAGGCTTGGTTCATTTCTCCCCCCTGCCCCCACCCCCTCCCTTACCACCCACTCCTCCCTCTCCCTCTCCCCACCCCTCAATACCCAGCAGAAACTATTTTGCCCTTATTTCTAATTTTGTTGTAGAGAGAGTATAAGCAATAATAGGAAGGAACAAGGGTTTTTGCTGGTTGAGATAAGGATAGCTATACAGGGCATTGACTCACATTGATTTCCTGTGTGTGGGTGTTACCTTCTAGGTTAATTCTTTTTGATCTAACCTTTTCTCTAGTTCCTGTTCCCCTTTTCCTATTGGCCTCAGTTGCTTTAAGGTATCTGCTTTAGTTTCTCTGCGTTAAGGGCAACAAATGCTAGCTAGTTTTTTAGGTGTCTTACCTATCCTCACCCCTCCCTTGTGTGCTCTCGCTTTTATCATGTGCTCATAGTCCAATCCCCTTGTTGGGTTTGCCCTTGATCTAATAGGACCCTGCCTTCTGCAAGGGTAACCACTGAAGGTCTAAGTGCCCCTGTCACCAGATGGAAGGTGAGGTGCCACCTCCTATGGATTGATGGGTGATGGGTCCCAGCCTCCTGTCCGCACTCCACTTCTTGGTATCAATGTTGAGGAGCCATAATGGCAGAAAAACAAAAGGTCATTTTCCTCCTAGACAGTGGAGCCCATTTCTCTGTTTTACCTTTTTCTCCTGGTCCCCAGTCCAATGACAAAAGTTATCGTTCAGGGCAAATCTGGCCAGTCCCTTGAGCGCTAGTTTACCTGGCCTCTGGTCTGCTCTTGGGAAAACCTCCTCTTCTGTCACTCTTTCCTCATAGTACCTAAAACTCCAGTGTCCCTGCTGGGATGTGATTTACTGTCTCAATTAAAAGCTCAAATTCTCCTCCCCGCCAGGCAGCTATCTCTGCTGCCCCCTCCTTCAGGAACAAAGAGATTCCACAGTGTGGATGAGATGAGTGTAGGGTGAGCCAGGATGGCCCTCCCTATTCAAATAAAACTCAAAAATCCCTCACAGTTTCCACACCTAAAACAATATCCCCTCAATTCTGAGGGACTTATGCCTATTCCTTAAAAAAACAAGGGCTACTAATTAGTTGCTCCAGCCCCTACAATAAATTTAAAATTCTTATAAAAGTTATTTTAAAAAATACAAGTTACAAAGTAAACAACTAGAAAGGATATAGATAGGTAATAAATATATTTTTTAGAAGTTAAAGGAAAAAGGGATGGTTTTTTGGATGAGAAGGGATTTTGTAAAGAAGGGGTTTGTCCTAAAGATTGTTTCAAATAGGAAGGATAAGGACAAACCATCAAAGGGTTTAGTATGTTGCATGAAGGTCTGAGTAAGTTTGAAAAGTGTATAATAAAAGCTTCACTGTGTGATAAAGTTAAAGTTGAATATAATCTAAGAGTTGCCTGAAAAATTTTTAGGGTCATGTCAAAATAAAATCAAATCCTCTATGTCTATGAAATAACAAGTTTATCTTAATATTGTTCTGCTCTGAGTAACATCTACAAAAAACCATTACAGAGAAAGATTTTATCAAAGAAATTATTTGTGTTTTCTGCTGATCTTGTCAAGCTTTAAGTACTACTAAATCAGAGTTCATTTATATATTGCTTATGTGTCTTAAATGACCACCTTGTAACAGTGTTATGTTATACTTTATCTAAATATGGTACAAACATTTAAAAGGTTAAAAGTGTCAGTTTATATAAAATAATGAGCTAAAGCTCTCTTTTATCCAAGAGTGTTACTTTTAAATCCTGACAGCCCCTGCCTCCCACAGGGCACCTACCTAGGTGTGGCCTTAAAGGGACAGACTCACTCCCTGAGTCATAAATGCATCAATCCAATCTTCCATTTCCCAACCCCCATACCATAAGACAGCTTACAGTTTTCCTGGCAGTTATAGGATTTTGGAGAATTTAGATCCCTAGGTATGTAGTCCCTGAACAGACACCTTTTTATGCTCCTCCTAATGTTCTTATTTGGTTCTTAGATAATGTATGGCCACCCATTTCTCTTAGAAAACTTGCCTCCAACAGACTCTGCTCCTCTGGCTGACTACCTGCCTCCTCAGGGAACTTCTCAGAGAGCATGCAGACCAGATCCTGCCCCACCCTATAACAATTTCTGTTAAACCAGGGCATCTTGTTCTCCAAAAAGGATCTTCTACCCTCTCCATTGGGACTTTGATGGACCAGCCCTCATCTGGTCATTCTCATGACACCCACTGCTGTCAAGCTCAATGGGATCCCCCAATGGCAGCACCTCTCAAGAAACAATTAGAAAATGGAGAAGGGAATTGGAGGACTCTTGAAATTGTCTAGGGGACAACATTTCACAGTGGTTCTCCTGGCCAATGCCCATCCTAATGCCTATGTTTTTGCTTTCCTGTTCTTAAGCTTCCTCCCTTGTATCATACTACATGTCTGCTCTTGCTAATCAAAAATTTAACCAGTTGTACCTCCAGGGATACCAACCTCTCCAAAACGTGAGGATAGTTGGCTGATATCCACCATGCGGAGGTCAGAGGATTGGCTCGAGACTCATTATGACCTATGGCTACAAGGGACCTTCATCAACTTCAGGGAAGAGGAAATCTTCATTTTCAGAGCCTGGGTGTATGCCATCATGAGGCTCAGCACCCCAACATTGTTTGCCAACTAACCCTCCCTTCCCCTACACCGCCCCTTGCCAGCTTGAAGAAGCCAGAGCAAACACAACGCCCCTCTTCCTTAACAAACAAAAAAGGGAAGAATGTTGGCAATAATGGTGCCGATAGGTTTCGGTTCTTACTGCACCCTTAAGCTTCCGTTTCCCAGGGTCACGGTCCTGCCTCAAGTCTAGCTTGAATTCTCCTGCCCCAACCTCCAATCAGCATGAACCATAAGATCCTAACCAATCAGATCATGCCAAGTCTCACTGAGGGGTATTTAAGCCCCTGCCCCTCTCTCTGTCTCTTGGCTCTCTCCCTCTCCTACCCGGCAATAAAGAATCTCTTCACCAGATCACTCCTCTTCGCATGGTCACTTTGGGGCCTACATTTGCCTACATTTAGCTTCTACAATGTTTACTTATTATACATGCTATATAATATATGCATATTATTACTACAATATCTACTTAACCTCTATAATAAGCTCCAGGGGTTGTCTACGAAAAAGTGATGTATGAATTAGGGATATATTTTCCACTTTGTAGTGTGCGTGTCTGTGCATTTGTGTGTGTCAGGGTAGGGGTATATGTGTTCTTTGATTTATAAATTTTTAAAAAAAGGAAGGGGGTGGAAAGGAAGCCAGGCTAGTTTCAGACTTCTCCTGGGCAACAGATAATGCCAGAAGACAGAAAAACTATCTTACCCCAAATATCATTTCTTGCAAATAAATATTCATATGAGAAAATGGAAACACAAAATTCTGAAATAAGCAAAGGACACAAAATAAACACTATATATGTGTCTCTTTGGAAAAAGGCTTTTAAAAGGTATCTACTCAGGTGAAAGAAAAAACACAAGTTAGGAACCAAATAACAGAGAAGTTCCCCTGTAAAGTGATTAGCTACTAAATATCCTGGTGTCACTATGAGAGGATAAACATTTTAAATATAATCAGTCCAAGTACTCAAGGCTTATAACACAGATGCCGAGACAGGCATACCTTCTGATATAAAATCTATAGTATTTATTTCCTTTTCTTTTAGGATATACATTCATACTAGTACAATTGTCATTAAGTAAGGCGTGACCAAAAATCAAATAAGCAACATTTCCAACAAGTCAAAGCTCATAAAGGAAAACTGAAAGACAAAACTGAAAATTGCCAGCTTCTAACCCCCATTTCTTATTCCACCTTTGCTTTATTTCATCTGTCTTCTCTCTTTCTTCCTTCTCCCTTCCTTACATACCCCTGGTCCCGTGCCCAGACAATCTGTTCTGCCACATATACAACAGAAGTGGGTCTCTGCATTTCTCCAAGTTTCTCACTGAGGTTTTAGAGAATGGAAGTAGGTTAGATGAACAGGTCAAGTTGGCAATAGTATTAGTGGATATTTATATGAAAATGTACAAGTAACTTCTAGCTTCAAAGGCAGAAGAAGATTTGAATTCTACATTTGGTAACCAAGTCTATGATCACCATTCAATTTAAAAAGCAGCATATATAACCTTAAAGGATCTTTTTCTGACTTTTGATAAAAGGAATATCAAGTACAGAATCATATAAATCATTAATTTACTTGAAAAAAAAATGAACCTCTCTAAGTATCAAGCACTGGGCTAAATGGTGGGGTTGCGATGGGAAATAAAATAGTCGTGAACATGTACAATTATTATGCATTAATTTGAGAGAATACAATTTTAAGAAAAGAGAATAGACAAGTGTCTTCCCCTCTCAGATCTCAGATTCTTTGTTGCATTTTGTCATAGATGGAATACTAACTGCTTAAGGACAACAAGTGCACTTACAGAATATTCTTTGGGGATATAGTTTCGTAATCTTTCCTTAACAAATTTCACAGCAGAACACACACTAGACTCCCTGTCAGTCTGATTTTAACAATAAAGAACAGTGTTTCAACAGGTGGTCTAAAATTTTTCCATGTCTGGTGAAAAATATTAACAAAGTAAACAAGAAAGATTACTGCAATTTTTGACATATGATAGAAGTAATAAATTGATATATTTTCCTAGAATTCTGTTCTTTAGAAGATTATCTCTTGGTTTATTATAAATATCCTGTAGTGCTTCTATATACCTTTAATGACAACTAATTTTAACACAAAAGTTTAAGTGCAGTGGCATTATAATTACTGTTCATATTGCTTTATTCCAATTTTCTTCTATTTTTTCCTATTTTCTATATATGAAATATTCTTTCTTCATCAAAATCTAAATTAGCTTTAATTATTTTTATCTTTTCTCAGGTCATTTTTGCCAGGTCCTTATCATTCCTGTTACTAATTTCTGATTCTTTCTAGATTTCTAAAGCTAATGAGGTTGTGAGAACTTCACTTTGTATGCTGTCTTTCTCCAAGATGTGGACAAGAATCATTACCACTATGCCCTGAGGCATGCTATTTTCATATCTAAAATGTATCCTATTTAGGCTTCATAAGGCTGAATTCAATTTTTTTGAGGATTTGCATGTCTGAAAATGTTTCAGTCTTCTGCCACACTTAATTGATAGTTTTGCTGGGTATACAACTTCAAGTCAGGTATCATCTGTCTTCAAGATTCTGACTACATTACTGCATCGACTCCTAGCTTCCAGTATTGCTGTGAGGAGTTGTGCAGCTGCTCCGATTTCTGATCCTTTAGGTGTTACACTCACCCCCTGTGACAACCCTCTTGCTTCTTGTAGACCTTCTGTTTATCTCCAGTCTTCTGTTCTAAGATGTTATACTTACTTTGCTTTCAGGTAATTCATGTCATTTTTCTGAAAATTCACTTGGCCTTTTCAATCTACAAACTTAATTCCTTGATTCTATAACTTTGACTTAATTTTAATTTTTTTTTTCACTTCACTTTCCTTATTCTTCTCTTCTATAGCTCTGATTTTATTCAGGCATTATGTTTCCACTACTGATTTTCTCTCTCCTCTCTTTATCTCATCCCTTTCCCCTACCCCCCTTTCCCCTCCTTTCTTTCCTTCTCTTCCCTTCCCTTCTCTTCCCTTCCTTTCTTGCTCCCTCTTCCTTTCTCCCTCCCTCCTTTCCTCTCCTGTTTCCCTCTTTCTTTCTTTCTTTTGAGATAGGGTCTCTCTTTGTAACCCCAGGCTGGTCTGGATCTCACTATCCTTTTGCCTCAGCCTCCCAAGTGCTGGGATTGCAGGAATGTACCACATTCCTGGTTCTCCAAATTTATTAATTTACTCTTCGGTCCAATTTCCCATATATCTACATTAATTTTGAAGATTTTTTCTCTTTATTCCTTTAAGAATCACATTTTATTCTTCTTTCTCAGATTCAATCTTTTTGTCTTAATTCTGAAAATAATGGTTAATTTTAAAGGTTTTATTTCCCCCATTAGTCTTTGTTTGCTGTAAGTTTACTTGTTTTCTGTCTTTTATGTTAGACACTTCCTTGGGTGATTAGTAATTGTGGAATATCTGCTCTCATCTGAAAAACAAGTAGTTCTGTGGGCTGCTTAATAGTGAGCTTCATACAGAGGAATCTGGCTAGTCTTTTTCATTAGAAGAACCCAGATATTGGTATATTCAGATATTTTCTTTTAGGCTTAGCAGAAATCTCAGAAAATTAATCTTCCAATCCCTCAAGCATTGGATCCCAGGAGGAAAAGAAATGGCAGTGGGGTGGGAAGAGTAAATACTCAGATATGACTTCATTTACTACCCCTGTCTCTGTCTGGTTCTCTTTCCTCATGTGTGGCCAATTCAGTGACACCTGATTTACTATCTACAGAAGAATAAATGCTTTAATTTTTATGTAGGACAGTCTTCAGTTTACCATTGGGTTGGAGTAGGGGAATGTTGAATGGGGAGAAATATGTTTCAGTAAGATTCTTGCACTCAGTTGTCTTGCATTCATCCCCACCTTTACCCACCCCACCCCACTCTCTCAGCTATCTGGGGATACCAATTCTTGAACATTTTCAGAATTTTCTGTGCAAATCATGGTGCATGCTGTGTTCTCCACAATGAACTTAAGAGGAAGATCTCTCACATCTACTAAGTCTTTCCTTTATTTTTCTATTGTTCCTGATATTGTTACCTCTCCTCTCCATCTCTATGTTTTGTCTTAAAAATCAACATCATCCCTTCTGTATTTATTTATTTTACTCAGGTTCCAGAAAAGTAATTTGGGATACACAAGTGTATATGCTAGTGACATGTATTCACATGCTATCTTTAACCAGAATGTTCAGTTTCTATGCTTTTCCTACTACTCTAAGACAGAGATAACAAATTACATAGTGATGCAAAAAGATAATGAAGTATGTTCTTTACTTTTTCACATTACCTTGCTCTTAGCTTTCTTCACTGCTCTAGAAGATTAGAATCATTATGGCTGGAATGAAAAGAAGATTTGCAAAACAGGCCCTTACAGCCCATTTTAGGAGAAATTGTGTAAAAGTCAAGATTTCACTTACAAGAGCTATCTAGTCAAGAGAGAGAGGGAAAAAAGAAAGCTTTCTAAATGTAAAAAGCTTCCCAAAAAACATCAAAAAGCCAAAGCTAAGAGAACTGAGCATATGGTTTCTCCTATAAACTGTGGGTTATGAAACTCCTGCTATAAAGATGGTAATAAAGTTCCTTCTTAGGATAGTAATTAGCCTGGAGAAAGAGAGAGAAAAGGGCAGGCTGCAGCCCTGAAAGGAAGCGTGGTAAAAGAATAACTCAAGATAAACTTAGCAACAGGAATGCATGTTGCCAATACTCTTACCATATGGAAACCCGAGTGTTCTCCTCATGGATTGCATCCAGCCAACAGAAAGCAGAGGCAACAAAGTCATGTAATTAGGCAAATATGGTCCTGAAATGGAATTAAAATAACCCAAGTAGACAAACTGTCCCTGTAGAATAACAAACTAGAAATGCATTGGCTACCTCCCTGTGATATGAGAACAAATTCGGAACCAGTGCATTCTAACCGTCAGTAACAAACCTTTAGACTTCTTACTTGGTAATGATGCATATGATGACGACAAGTACTGATAACCTGAAGAAATGGGTTTTTACATAACAAACAACATTTGCTTTTTCTACAATAGTTAGGATCTTCTCTAATAATTTGATTTCCCATATAGAACTCTGAATTTCTTATAGCTAACTAAGGCAACTTCTACTGATCAGAAAGTGACACCAGAAGGGTTACCAAGAGAAATCAAGAAGACTATGGAAGCTAAGAGGCTCTGGAAACCCAATGATCCTGGTTTACCACCCTAGATTCCTTTGGGGTCCAGGTAGGCCAAGCAACATGTGGGAGTTGAGCTGCCCAATTCTATCCTCAAAAAAAAAAAAAGAAAAGAAATACCAGTGATTACACTCAAAATAGAGAATCAAACCCAGCATTTAAAGCTATATGGTAGATAAATCATAAAGTACTAAAGTAATCATAAAAAATTAAATTCCCTTGACCGTATTAGGACTGTATGAGTCCATGGTATGTTATGCCTCTAGTGGCTCTAAAATAAGACTAGTGGGACATATCTCAGAAAAAAATAAGCATGATCAGAATTAGAAACTACTATTAATTATAGATTCAGATAATTATCAGAATCCAAGTACTGACCTAATGAGACAGAAAGTCATTAATTATGTTTCTTAAATTTAGGCAAAGCCAATAAGGTCACAATTTTTTTTTTTTTTTTTTTTTTTTTTTTTTAGTTTCAAGACAATGTTAATAAGTCCCACTTCTTTGGGAATCTGAGTAGAAGAGTCTTTCTCAAGAACCTCTCTCTTCCCATTGGCCCAGGGGACATGAAAGATCAATAGGTTATCAGGTTCTTGTCTGAAGGCATTTTACAATAGTCTGATTATAACAAACAAAGTCTCATCTTCTGCAAACTCGCATCTTTGCAATTCTTATACCTATTGTTGATGCAAACTGCTCTAGTTGGTGTGATTTGCTTTAGCAAACCACTCATCCTGCCTAACGCAGTATAAACAAAGAAATTAACAGAGACCTACTTAAAACAACCTTCTGTGGCATTTAACTTGATGTTTTTAGCATTTATATTGTGCTTTATTTCTGGTCTTTCAGTCATTTCAAACAATATTTCCAGCTCCACCAAAACAATTTGAAATAATAATGGATAAAAGCTAAGATATTAGATTTTAAGGTTATAAGTATTCTTATCCACATTTAATTTCATAAAGAGCAAAGTAAAGTGTATTGGACTTGAATTGGAATCTATGATTTTTATGAACCCTACCTGGGAAACCTTAAAGATTTTTCCATTCACTCTTTTTATGTCCACATCTTTTATTTGATCCATAAAATTAAGTTTGCTTGTTTACCATAATTTGAAGTTTGTCCTGGACTGAGGCCAGACTCTTGAAACTACTCAGTGCACCTGGAGCAGTCAAATTAAAGCACCAGGCTTCTTGGAGTGACTGTTACACACAGGCTTATAGAAAACATGTGCTGCCTAGATCAATTATAGAGCACTTGTCATACATTTATACATACATGCATGGCGGAGCTCTGAATTTATCCTTGCTTTTAAACCTGCAGGATTAGGCTTTGGCTGTGAGAAACAAACACAGCAAAGTATAAAAGTTTTCTTATAGAGTGAATAGAGATGAGGAGAAGCCAAGCTAGGTAAGGAGATCTAGATGTACTGCAGGCACGGTATCTGCTGAACTCTGCAAGGAAGGGGTGGTTGTAAGTCCCCAAAGTTAATAAGGCAAACCAGTCATGTCTATAGTCAAAGGGGCAGAACTAAAGAATCTTAGCCCACTAGACTTTGGTAATAGATCCAAATTTTATTATTTTTTTTTTTCAAAAAGAAAAATGTTTATTGCTTTACCCTGGAAACTGAAAAAGTATGTAGCTCAGCATCACGGACTTGAGGACACTGTGGTTGGAACTCCACACCAATTTGCAAACCTTCAGCTTCAGACACAACCCTTGCAGGATGATGACACAGATCCAGGTCTGAGCACAGCTGATTCTGACAGCCCTCCTCTGAAACCTCAGGAGAGCACAGATGAGCCTCCAGAGCCCCTTGAGCAAGTTGAACCTTCTGCAGTCCAGCAAGAAGCCCCAGTTCAACCCTCAGACTTGCCAAAAGTCACTGTGAAACATATCGATCTGGAGGTTACACTAACTCCAGAGCCTTCTCCAAGGCAGAAGCAGGCCTCAGAGAATACTGAGGACGTAACAGTCTCATCCATCCAACAAGAGGCTCCAGCTCAGACTTCAGAGCTCCCTGAAGACACTGAACCTTCTGCAAGCCAGATGGAAGCCCCAGTTCAGCCTACAACTCCTCCGAAAGATGTAAAACCCCCTGTTGAGCAAGATCCTACAGATGAAGCTCCAGAGTCCCCTATGGAGAACACAGCTCCAACTCTACCAAATCAGGAGGTGACGGTTCAACCTCCAGCTCAGGATCAAGCTCAACAAACTATCTTGCCCAGTGTTACAGGTAAGCCTGTGGATGTGGAAATCACCATGACATCAGAGCCTACCAAGGAGGCTGCATCTTCTCTAGCCCAGCCACAGGCCCCAGCTGAGCCTTCTGAATCTCCCGGGGAGGCTGAAACTTCTGGAACCCATCTGCAGTCCCCAGTTCAGCCTCCAGAGTATGGTGAGGAGCTTCAACCTTCTTTAACCCAGCAAGTGGTCCCACCTCAGCCTTCAGGCCCTCTTTCAGAGACTGAAACTTCTCCCAGTGAGCAAGAACAGCCAGCTCAACCTTCTGAGTCTTCTGAGGAATTGGAACCTTCTGGAAGCCAGACAGAAGCTCCAGTTCAGCCTGCAAAGCCATCTGAGGAAGTCAAGCCTTCACCTGAGCAAGAGGTTCCAGTTCAAGCTCCAGAGGCTTCAGTTCAAGCTCCAGAGGCGACAGTTCAAGCTCCAGAGGTGACAGTTCAAGCTCCCGTTCAGAATCAAGCACAACAGGATAACTTGGCCAGTGAAACAAGTAAGCCTGTGGATGTGGCAATTACCATAACTCCAGAGCCAGCCCAGGAGGCTGCATCTGCTCTAACTCAGCCTTCAGAGTATGCTGA
Source organism: Castor canadensis (assembly GCF_047511655.1). NCBI lineage: Eukaryota > Metazoa > Chordata > Mammalia > Rodentia > Castoridae > Castor > Castor canadensis. Next base: position 46,450,438 of record NC_133401.1, on the reverse strand, counting down.
AGGGGCAGAACCCTCTCTCGGTGAGAAGGAACAAACAGTTCAGCCTTCTGTGTCTCCTGGGGAGGCTCAACCTTCTGGAATTCACATGGCTGCTCCAGTACAGGCCTCAGAGCATACTGAGGAGTTTGAACCTCCTCCACCCCAGCAGGAACAACCAGCTGAGTCCTCAGTGTCCTCTGAACAGTCTGAAGCTTTGAAAAACCAGCATGAGATTACAACTCAGATGCCAGAACCCTCAGAAAAGGATGAACTTTCTCCAGTCAATCAAGGGGCTACAACTCAGCCAGAAGAGCTTCCTGAGGAACCTTCTCCAAGCCAGCAGGAGAGCTCAGTTCCTCCTGTAATGCCCCCCTGCGAATGCTGAACTTTCACCAATTCAGCCACAACTCCCAACTCCGTCTCCAGAATCCTCTGAGGCTAGCGATCTTCCTCCATTGGCAGATAGCACATCACTTTCACCTCACGATCTGTTGTAAAGGATGGCAGTTTTCAAGAATCCAAGTTCATGTTGTTTTTGTTGTCCCACCACTGTACAACTGAAGCAGTTGTCTTCTTTGGCTTTTTTTTTTTTTGTAGAAATCTTGGTTGCAATTTAATCACAGAGTTGAACTTTGGAACATTTCAGGCATGGCATGGAATGCAGTTTTTACAGCAAGTGTAAGTGGAATAGAAGATAAGCATGTTTCAAAACTGAATTATGTCTTTCATGTAGTCTCATAGACATTGAAAATGACCATTTAATTCCATTGCATTTTTCAGAATTCTCAGTCGTAATCCTCTGACAACTGTCGAAGATTCCCATCTTTTTAAATTGCCAGCATTAAAGTACCTGCATACAATGAATAGCCAAGCCTGGTCCTGTGTATAATTTCTTATGACATATATGGCATTTAAAATGCTTTGCTTTTTGGTGCTGTATGAGAATTTTTTCATCATCAAAATCTCTATTACAATACCAGCACCACGGCTTCAGCTGCTTCTTCTTTTTGCGACCCATGACTGCGCTCTACCGACAAAGTAAAAAGGAGGAGAAAAAAGAAGGAAAAAAAGCGAGGAGAAAAATCGCCCGCTTTTCCGACCTAACGGCCACACCGCGTCCCACAGGAAGCCGACACAAAATGGCCGACAGTAGATCCAAATTTTAGTAGACAAGAAAGAGAAACCTGGATCCTATTTTAGTTTCAATATGAAGATCCCAAACCCTATTTCCACCCATGATCCTCAACTTCATGAATGAATGAAATGTTGACATGAGCCACATCTTCTGCCCTACTTAAGTTCTTCTATTGCCTAATAAATCCAGAAAGCAAGCTAAGGAAAATGTACCAGTCCATTCCTAGAGAGAACATAGGCTTGAGTGGATCTACACCTAGCCAAGGAATAATAAAATGAGAGACGGGGAGGGGGGAAACACTTTTGAAACAAAAGAAAAAAATACAGCCTGCAAAACAAAATTGAAGAATGTATTTATAAAACTTTGTCAGAAAAATAAGAAAACTGAAGACAGTAACTACTTTGTATTCTGAAATGATGTCAAGAGCTGGTGTGCAAGGGAGCAAGATCAGGATGAGGTCCTAAAGGATAGAGATGTGTCTTAATTTAACAGCCTTTTCTTGGTTCTGTGTCGCATTGCCAAAATGAGTGGCACTGGACTCAAGAGTAATGATCAGAGTGATCCCTCTCTCAATTACACTCACTCATTTTATTGAAAACAGGGCTTGATGTGTTTGGAGGTTCCAGGGTCCACAGAAAGAGAGATCACCAGGAATCACAACAGTGTGATATAAAATGGAAAAAGAATATCTCCAGATTGACATGGGTTCCTCAAGCCACTGGGGCAATATCTGAGAGCATTTCTTCATACTGGCCAAGAATGCTGATTTGGACAAGGAGACAATCAGGTTGCTCATACACAGCAGAGGGCCATGTGTGAAACCCAGGTATTTACTGGGTCTCTTTCAGTCACTTTCCTTATCCAACTGTAGTGATCAATGGGAAACTGAAGTGACTTAATAGAAACAAGATCACTAAGTCAGATCCTCCCAGAAGGGAGACTGGGTAAACAAATGGGTAAAGATCACCATCCAGCTGAAACTATAGCACAGTGGCAGGGAACGTGGAATGGGTGAGTGAGAAGCACAGCTATGGATAGGAAAGACAAAGGCATATCATCAGCTACAGAATGAGGGACTTTAACAGCTATGTTTTATATCACTAAACTGTTACCCTAGCCCTCTTACTATTTTTCCTCTTACTACTTTATAAGAATAACATCAATTGCAGGAACTTTAGTTTTAATCATTAAAAGATTGGATACTGAGGGGCAAAAGATTTCCTGTGCTGGAACTCTACTATACTTCATGTCCTCTCCTCTAACTTTCTCATGCTCTGTCTTGAAATCCAGACATGTAAGAACTGTCTGAAAGAGCTCTAATTTGGGATATACTTAATACTTTGGATTCCAGTTGGATTTGGCTATTGGAGAGCTATAGCAGAAGTTATGTGAAAATAAGAATAAAGCTGGTTTATCTATTTTCTTTTTTTTCCTATTCCCTCAAACAAAGATCATTGGTACTTTTGCCTTCTGACTCCTGCAACTGCCTCCTCATCTCATTCCTTAAGATCTAGGGTGATAACAGTTATCTTGTTGTGAGTCCAGGATACCAAACCCCACCTTATAAATTATCCTTTATTAAAACATCCTTAATTTTAATGTGCTATCTGTTGTCAATAAGGACACTCACCAATACAAGTAGCAAGACACAATTGAAGATACTTTTAATTTACCTAAAAAAATAGTTTTACTTTACCTATAGAAGGAAATTAAGTATTAATCTGAATTTGGATTAGCCACGGAGGAATTAGTAAGAAAAACCTCAAGTAACATTTACATTTACTGAAATTCTCTTTGAGATTTTGGCTTTATTTGACTGTCTGGTCTTAAGTATCAATTAGCAAATGACTTGAGTTCAGAATCCAGACAAACTTAGTGTAAATGATGTTAGTGAGAAAAGCAAGCAAACACTAAACATTGTCTTAAGGTCTAAGCTTCACATGAGTTCCAAAGGGAACATGAGCCAGTGCAATCCCTGTTTTAGGTTGAAGTATGTCTCCCCAAATATATATTGACATTTAATACCCCCATACTTCAGAAAGTGACCTTATTGGGAAACAGTCTTTTCAGGGCCCAAATTTGATATGACTGGTGTCCTAATAAAAATGAGAAACTCAAACATACAAACAGATACTCATGGGGGAAAACAATGTGAAGAGGCACAGGATGAAAAAAATCACATGAAGATGCAGGACTAGAGTGACACCTGCACAAGCCAAAGAACACCAAAGGTTACTATAAACTCACCAGGATCTATAAAGAGTTCCTTTTGTTTTGGACTAAATTGTGTTACCCAAAATTCCTATGTTGATGCTGTAACCCCCCAGTAACTAAGAAGAAGATACTTTAAAGTAGTAGTTAAATTAAAATGAGACATTAAAGTAGTCCTTAATCAAACATGACTGTTGTACTGAGAAGAGAAAATTTGGCCAGGTGTGGTGGTGCACCCTTATAATTCCAGCTACTCAAGAGGTGGAGGTAATAGGATCATGGTCCAAGGCTATCCAGGGCAAAAGCATAAGACCATATCTGAAAAAATAACTAATGTGAAAAGGCCTGGGATCAGGGCTCAAGTGGTCAAGCACCTACTTGCTAGCATGAGGCCCTGAGTTCAAACTCCAGTATTGCAACAACAACAATAAAAAACCAACACACAGATACATTGAAAAGGAAGACAATACAAAGATGCAGGTGAGGCCTCAGATGAAACCAACCCTTGATCTCAGACTCGAAGCTTTCAGATTGTAAGAAAATTACTTTCTGCTGTGCAAACTACCCACTTTGTGATACGTGCCATGGAAGCCACAGGTGTCAGAGGGAGTGTGGTGACTGCTGGCACCCCCATCTTAGACCTCCAATCTCCAGGATTGCAAGAGAATAAATCCCTGTTGCTGTTAAGACACCTCATCTGTGGTTCTCTGTTATGGCGACCCTAGGAAACCAATAAAATCAGTTTTAAATTTCTGTAGTAAGAGTCCTAGAAAAATGTCCTAAGCTTTGATTAGTAAGCCACCAAAAACCATACCTGGATTTTTCACTCTATGTACCAAATAGACAGCTCTAATGTACTTTAAACACACTTGAATTGTTAGTTTTAGTCCAACTCTTATTAATGGATGCAGTTATATTCCTATTAACTTCAGAAAATATTGGGACAACAGGAGCCAGAATTTCATTTTCACGGCTTTATTCAGTTTTATATCAGCAATGCTAGTTAGAATGAATTTTAAAGTCTATCAATGCTAACGAAATGACACGAATGGAACTTTCCACCGTGGTATCAGCTGAGACCCCCAAGTCCACATGGGGAAAGTGGTATCACCCTCCAAAGAAAGGTGTCGGGTCATTTCAGCAAGAGTTTTCTAGAAGACAGTTTAAAGTGGGGGATTTTCTTTATCAGTTAGCTTTTAGTCTAACAGTTACCATGTAGGTATAGAAATTTTATTATTTTTATAACAAATCCCTTAAATTTAACATAACCTATTATGAAAATATTTCTCCAACATGTAACAGGTTAGACCAAAATTTCAGGAAACCTTTCAGCTGAGGTCTCACATAGTCATTTAACAAATGCTGGAGGTACAACAGTGATTGCAACAGAAAAAGGCTTCACCTTCCCAAGCTTATATCTGGTAAAGGAGAAATAAAAACGAACAAGGTAATGATAAATGTAATAACCTGGAGAAGAAAATAAAGCAGGGAACTAAAACAGAAAATGTGTGTTGGAGGCATTTACCAGTTTTATATAGTGTAGCCAGGGAAGAAAGGCTGCATTGAGCTAGAAATATCTGATGGTCAGAAAGGAAGTGAAGCAGCAAGTTAAGTACAATTTTGAGGGGAAGACATTCAGAGCAGAGGAAACTGCATTATCCCAAGGCCAGTGATTTCCAAGGACCTGAGAGGGGGGTGGACTCCTGAGGAGCCCAGAGGAAAAGGAAAGGTGTGTGGAGGACAGGAGTGTAATGGTGGAGGTGGCTTTGGTCATTAATAATCTTGGTTCTCCAAAAGCACACACAATGTCCCTAACTTTGCTACCCATTGTAAATTGCAGGGGACAGATCATGCTCTTGGTTATAACTTTGCTTGGGATAATTTTGATTCCCTAAAAGTACACACACAATGTGTACCTCACCGCTCTCAGTGGATTCCAGAGTTTTAAATACCCATGACCTCTGTTCTAAAATTTTTCTTTGATGGGTCTCTGAGGAAAAGTAGCCAATGTTCAAGAATCATTTGTGAAATTAGGGAGGAATGTGTTTCATGAAGTCTCTTGAAGGTCCTTTTCCTTTTGTTTTATTTGAACATTTGGAACTTTTGAAGTCACCCCTTTGGCAATTTTAATTTGCTCATTATAAAATAATACTGTTGTTTGTCAGAAAGTACCTTGGCTGATCAAACTAGAGGGAAACGGGAGATGATGTACTCACCCATAATTTGTGTTTTAGAAACTTAAACAAGCATAAGGCATTTGTGACACCTTGATCATTAAGATTTGGACTTTTCAGTACACAAGAACATACCTATTGCAAAAACTGGGGGAAAGAAGTAGGCAATAAGGGTTGGATGAGTTAAATAAGCAGCTGTGTAGCTGCAAGACCTGGCATAGATAATAATTCTGATTAGTAAGAACAAAGAAAAGAACATTAAGACAATATGGTGGTTGAACAGGGAGTCCCCCAAAGGGACTCAAGCATTTATTTAAAATGGAACACATACTCTAGGAGAAATACAACATAGTGCAATCTTTAAGAATGTCCTAAAGATTGAAATTTAAAACATTGGCTGAGGATTAAGGCTAAAGACAGCAGGTATCCTTTAGTTTGATTTGGCAAAAGCATTGAGAAAATGTTTATCAAGGCAGGCACTGCTGGTGCACACCTATAATCCTAGCTACTTGGGAGGCCAAGATCAGAATGATCATGGTTTGAGACCAGCCCAGGCAGGAAGCTCATGAGACCCCCCACCTCAATGGGGCATGGTGGAGCATGCCTGTCATCCCAGTGACAATGGTAAGTTTAATATAGGAGGATCATGGTCCAGGCCCACCAAAATAACCAGACGGTGGAGAATAGAGCTGGAGGTGTTGCTCAAGAGGTAGTGCACCTGCTCAGTAAGCATGAAGCCCTGAATTCAAACTCCAGGGATGGAGGGAGGGAGAGGGAGGGAGAGGGAGGAAGGGAGAGAGGAATGGAGGAAGGAGGGAAGGAGGGAAGGAAGGAAGGAAGGAAGGAAGGAAGGAAGGAAGGAAGGAAGGAAGGAAGGAAGGAAGGAAGGAAGGAAGGAAGGAAGGAAGGAAGAAGGAAGGAAGGAAGGAAGAAAATGTGTGTCATCGAGCATTAGAACTCAGGATGAAGTTACTAAAGATATACCTGTCTACTTTGAATAAATACAAACTTCTAAGCAAAGAGATAAAAAGACACAATATCAGCAGCAAATGTGATTTTAAAATGTCAAAAATTATTTGGAAAATTACAGTGAATCAGGGACTAAAAAAAAAGATGTCTGGACAAAAGTAAACATTGCATCAGTGAGTGGTGCCAGTTTCACTTGTGATTTCTCTTTGTGTTGTGCTGTCCATTTTCTGCTGTCCTTGTACCTTGTCTCTTACAGTGTTCTCCATCACAAATAAGCCTGCTGCAGGATGGATGGACATCTCTTCCTCCAAAAATGCTTAGCTACTAGGTATAGTAAATAAAGCACACATACTTTTGAGTGAATATTTACCTTCTACTTAAAAGAACTTGTTTTTTTTTTTTTTCAACATCTTAGCTAATTACCAGTTGCCAGAAGTTCTCACTTGGAGCAACTTTTCTTTCTATGTCATCAGTTTAGCAGGCTTCTTTTCCATGTGTCTCCTCCTCTCCTTCACCCCTCACCCTTCATTTTCTCTGTTGAGAAGTAAGGCACTTCATATTCCTCCATTTTTTCTAATAAAGGAGAATAAATTTCAGCTTTGGGTCTAAACTCAAAAAAATTCTCAACAGTTAGCACAGAGAATATTTTATTTTCTGTGTACTGCTAATAAGTATCCTCCCCAACAGGGCTATCACTGGGTATGAGGGGCCCTTGGCAATAATCTTACAGAGATTTGACTAATAGTAGAAATTTGTTCTTTGAAATCTGATACAGAATTCATGTTAGGTATAATGAGTTTTTGAGGAACAGATAGAATAATGGCTAGAGAAGAGATAGGTGCTGATTTGTTTTCCAACCAGAGCTTGTGAAGATTTCTCTTAGTGTCCAAGAACCACCTCTTCCCGACCAGGCTCGGGAATGATCAACTCAAGTTCTTTACTGGCATACACATTATTCTTGAATATTTCATGTTGCCAACTTAAGAAAAAGGTAGCAAAACTATTATTACCCACAATGCCATAGCATGTGGGGAGGCTGTTAAGTCAGAGGATTACCCCAGTCAAACACACAAGACCCTATTCAAAAAATAATTAAAGTGAAAAAGGGTGAGGAGCATGACTCACATGGTAGGGTACCAGCCTAGCATGCATGAGGTCCTGAGTTCAAATCCCAGTACTATTAAAAAAGAGAAAGGGAGAGAACAAGATTAAGATCATATAGGTCCATGTACATGGCTTGAGTCCAAAAGAAAGTAGTGAAGTTTGGGTGCCCCAGAGGCTTAAAATGGTTCTCTGTGCAACATGTATAAAAGTTATCCAGAATGATCATGTGGACACCACTCCGTTGCCCAATCTTACGTGCTCTCAAAAAGGAAAAACTCTGTGGGCTTGCTAATCTAACCTCAGAACCAGGGCCTTGCATATAAACCTAGCCAAGGGAGTTGCAGGATACGCCAACAGGTCCTCGGGACAGCTGGTCAACCTGTTACAGGGTAAAGGGGACTCCAGACACTCCAAATACAAGAAAATGATCCTGGTGCAAACATGTGCCCCAGTACAGGCTCAGGGCATCCTAGCTTTTACACAATTCCAATGTTTGGAGGGGGATTCCTACAATTTTAAGAGTGCCACAGTACAGGCATAGGGTCCTCCAATTCAAGGCCCGGGACGGAGGCCCCACTTGTCCAGGTCTAAGAGAAGTACTATTCCCCAAACACAGCAGCTCATACTTTAAAACATGCTCTTCTCAGAAGCACACAGCATGCATAAACGTATAAAATGTATTTCTTGGTTTAGATACTGGAAGTAAATATCAGTATTTCTCAACACGCCACAAAATGGTAAGGTGTTCCTCAATCTTAACAAGCATGAAATATATTTATCAAATTATTTTATTATTGATACTGAAGTAGAGAAAAGTATTGGTCGCTCACCAATCCACCTCCTCCTCCACCAAAGCAATCTCCCAATCTGCTCTTCTCACACTATCACTCACCAGGGTCTGAAAGTATAAACTGGCTTCCTCCACTGCACCGAGTGCAATGACCTGATTTTCTCAGCATGGTATGAGATATTGCTCACCATTGGTGCTCAATCAATACATTCTTGACAAATAATCCAAATTCCCATAACATGCTTGCCTCTGAGAATTCAGTCAGCTCATTTCAACACTCCATAGGGCAATGATACAGCAGCATTTTATTATATTGTAAACATGACAAACTAGGTTTATATACCAAGAGAAACCTAGAATAAGAGGCTCAGCACTGACCCTAAAGATGAGACAAGCATATAGGCAGCTGTAAGCATTCCAGTGTAATCATATTAATCACCACAGCCCCAGAATAAAATAGGAGGGAGACAACCAAGATTACTGCAGTGGCACTAAATTAACTTCCTTCACCACCATCAGGAAGGAGGAAATGATTCATCATGTTGAAGCCCGAAGCTCATTTTCTACATGATAAATGAACTTAAGTATAATTTAATAAAACCTCAGAAACCAGATACATTTACACAATGTTTAGGGATTTGTAAAACAAAATCAAGAGCTTTCTGGCTAAATGATAATCAAAGGATGCAATACTTCCCCAAGTAAAGTTCATTTTAAAAGAGCTGCCACTGACTTTTCCTGGAATAGATTACTTGCATGCTCTTTACTGTATAAAGAATTGTGTGTTAGTGTGTATATGTGTGTGTTTCTTTTTTGATGTTGGTATCCTTCCATCGCCTAATGGCAGGACACTGATGACCTCCAGCATCTCAATGATCTTTAAGACCTACAATAGACAATAAGACATGGCAAATTCATCTCAGTCTTTCTCAATCAGCATAGCAAACAAAACAACTTGGACCTTTGGACTACAGATATTATGTAGTCATAAAGGCCTTTTGGAGCCCTCGGTACTTCAAGAACATTTTCCCTAGTCAGAATAAGCAAAGAGGCTCAGGCCTAGCCTACAATGAGTGCTTTGTAGAACACACATATTGAATGGAGCTTTGAAGAATTGAGGATGAAGCCAGACAAAGGGGAAGAAGAGTGGGTCAAGAAGGGGAGTTAGTATACATGGGGCAGACAGGTACGAACTTCACAGAAAACTGACGGTGCCTGGGAGGTGAGCAGTCTCTGGCTTTAGACAGAGGTTAAAAATACCATTAGCTAGATCTGGTAAGGAAAAATTAGACATTAGTGGGCATATATTCATATTCTTTAAGTTGAGAAAGCAAGCACAAGGAATAATTTTATCAAAAGCCAGTCAATAAAGAACTCATAATTTTCTGTAGTTTGTCAGATTTTTACATGATACATCAATTTTATATATGACTTGGAACACAGTACCTCTGCATGGTACTGTGTACAATGGAACATGGGGTAGTATGAACAGAGGGAGATGTCTACAAGTCAGAACACTGAGCTCCACACCTGGCTCTCGTCCACCTACTGGGTTGATGTAATTAAATCTGGAAAACAATTCTAACCCAACTTTAAAAGGAATAAACTGACTCTCCTGTCAATATGGCTTTCTGAGTGCTTAATGAACTGTGAGTTAAGGCATCAACACCTTTGGGGTTTTTGCTTGGTCCTTATCATGACCACCCTGTGAGACTGGCATTATTATCCTCTTCTTACATATGAAGAAATAAGGCACTGAGACCAGAGTCATGTTTTGTCAGACACGATGGCCTGAATCCTCAATTTGTCTGCTGTCCTGCCTCCATCCCATTCGAGTGCACCAACTCCTTCAAAGATTGCTGAGTGTGGGAAAGAGAATATCTGCAGCCTGGAGAACATAGTTTTGTTTGCTTTGAGGACCAAGAGCACCCAGTTGGTCTGTACGGGTGATAGTTAATTTTATTTGTCACCTTTACTGGACCACGGATACCCAGATCATACATTTTTGAGGGGGAATGTCTGTGAGGAAGTTTCCAGATGAGATTAGCATGTGAACTGGTAATAGACTGAGTAGATTGCATCTCCCGTCCCTGAATGGGTGGGCATCACTCAACCACTGAGGACCTGAATGGAACAGAAGATGAGAAAAGGTGGAAGTTGCCACCCCCTTTTTGTCTGTTATTCACTGGTTAACCTAGGACAATTTGCCTCATCTTCCTCTCCCTTGGGTTGGGACTTACACCCCAACTTCTCTGGTTCTCAGGGCAATAGATTCATACTGAATACACCACTGGCTTTCTTGGGTTTCCAGCTTGCAGACAGAAGACTGTGGGGGTTTCCCAGCCTTGTAATTGGAATGAGCCAATACAAACACACATGAACCATGTTGCTTCTATGTCTCTGGAGTGTGACTAATACAGTATGAATCACTTGTCCTCACTTATCTATATTTCTGGCATGATAAGTGTGTTTGTGTCTGTGCACATGCATGTGTACGCACACACACTACTGTTGATGTATTGAAATTGCTGTGATATTTTAACAAAGAGGGTAAAGAATGAATTCCAAGTGGGTAACACCATGACTCTTAGAAGTCACGAGAACCAAAGATCTGGCTTTTCACCAAGCTGGTATTCAATGGGCAAGCTACAAGCTTGCAGTGCAGATCAGCTCTATATGACACAAACTTTCAGGATAGCAGGGCTGTGCTCTCCTCCTCTGTGTAGATGTATCCATCTGGCATGTCCCACCCAGCCCTTACAGCTATGAGCTTTGTGACTTTGGGCAGGCCAGCTCTCCTACATGAGTGTCTTCCTCCAGCACTGTAAAGGAATAGCAGTAGGTATGCTTTCAATGGCTGTTGTCTATCATTGTGAAGGTCACAGAGTCCCCTAGCTTTCATACAAGTAGAGAAGGCTATTAAGTTCCTTTAATCAAACAAGAGCTGACTGCCTCTCTCCCTGCATAACTTTTCCTGCTTATAGAAGCAGATGGTAAACTTATGGTAAATCAAAATGGATGAGTAATAGACCAAAGAAGCAAAAGATACAGGTATGACCTCATTCCTAAAATCCAAGAATAATTCTTAAAATGGCATAAATAAATTATATCAGTAGCTCAAAACCAAAGTCTTCTACAACTCAATGGAGAATCAAAACTGGAGGAAAACCAAGGAGAATTTTATGAAATCCAAATACCTTGGGGAAATACTACCAAGATGTGATTACATTAAACATTGTTTTAGGTTTAGATGTGAGTCTCAAAATCACATTTATAATAATTTATAATATTTGCATGAAGTAAATGGATATTAGCAAACTGCTTCCTAATGTATTTGTTTAAGTGGGAAAATAGTAACTATCTTAGGACAGTTTCTCAGTAAACTTCTTTATTACACACATGAGGCAAATATCAGCCTAATCAGTCAAATGAGCACAAAATCAGCATTAATGAAGATCAAAACATAATTACATACTTTATCCTTTACATTTAAAAACTTCCCCAAAACTTGAGATTCTATAGTTGCCCATCACGTCACTTATGGGCACTTTCCTTAGGTAATCAGGAAAACTTTCAGTTACTTAAACATTCTCTCTTTGTTTCTCCAACAGTAGAGGACACTCATTGTTTTATTGTCTGACATTCACTCTCTCCCCTTCTGATAATGACTCTCTGGTTTTCCAGGGGGATGGGCATCTACCTCGCCCACTTGCACTGTGGTTTGGGGAAATTTGACTTCCCATTTTGGTTCCAGAGTGAGCATTTCACAGCCACTTCGACTAGAGGAACCAGAACCATCAAACAGCTCCTAATCTCAGATCTCCTCTCTTCTGTCCGCTTGGCTTCATTCCTTCCATTCGGTATAGATTTGCACCTCCACATCTTTACTATGTAGCTCCTAAGTTTAATTCATGTCTCCTACGTTCTATCATTATTATCCAGTCCTTATTTCAACACTTACCAGCTACCTTCATATCCCGATTCTAAAAACCCTAGAAAGAGATTCCAACTAGCATATATTTGTCTACCAAGTAACTAAGGATTTATTGTCAAGAGTGTAGGGATTTCTATTAGTACAAATGTGGGTGGCTCATTCCTCACAAATATGGGGCCAAAAGAAATGACAGTCTCTCTTGATGGATGGTACCCCACAGGTTGTCTGCTACAATCTCTTTATAAAGAGATTTTTAGATCCCTTTAGCAACACATTTTTCCCTCTTTGTTCAAACATTTCCAAAACCACACAGAATGGTCATTTCACAAGTGTAGACAGTTTACCAGGATTCAGTAAAGTGGCAAAAGTTTGGGAGTCTGGGTTCCAGCAGCTGCTAGAGAATCTGACATTTCTGTACCAACATTATATTAGTGTCATCTTCTATGAAGCAGCATGAAAGGTATCCAAGTCAATAGGAAAGATTTTCACAAGGCTTTATCATCAGCCTTAAATATTCTTTCACCTTCATGCAAGGTTTTCAGCTCAATGGTTTTGTATATGATCAAGGAATAATAACAGCATTTTATAGATGACAGATGGTTGGTATTTAATACAATACTTAAAAGCAAGTTAATAAGAAAAATGCTATTTGCATAAATTAGAAGAGGTTGAAGTTTTCTGGAACATGAATTGTCCACATTTTGTTGCTCAGAAGTGTATTTCTAATAAACTTAACCATATGGAATAATCACTGGGTTTAACAAATTTAATGAAAGCCTGAGATCTTCCTAAACTGATTCAGAACGAAGAATTTCCAGAATGAAGGAGAGTAGAACTTTATACCATGTTACCACAGAGATTCTATTAGTTGATAAGAATACAGACAGACATCAAGTTATTTTTTACATTAAGTATACTCTACCAACTGACATCATGAAGGGAAAAGAAAATCTTTTATAATAATTTAGAGAATATTTCCTCAGAAATCTTTGCATTGAACTAAGGGTCCATACCAAGCATTCATCCTTGTAAAAACAAGGAATTTACAAGTTGGCCTTGTAAAATCTGATGCCTTAGGTCGTCAAACAATGATCGGTTTTGATTTCTTCTTCCTAGCTGGATTACCAGCTCCATGAGAGTCCAAGGAACGCGTGTCTATGCATGAATGTAAACTCAGTGAGTACTAGTTGAAAGACTGACTATAAACCACCTGCACTGCAGTGCTAAGTGAAGATTAAATTCTTGAACACAATCCAGTTTCCAAGTTCTGGAGCAACATATGCAATCATTCCAGTTCATTCATGGTCCATGAGGAAAATCCATATTTTGATGTTTATTTTCTCAGTTGTACCCCTAGAATGATTAACAGTGCCAGGCAAAAACTAGAGACTGGATAAGCACTTCTTAAAAGAACAAATGGATGCCATCAGTCAGCCCAGGATGAAGAGGAAGGATCTGCTTCAATTTATCTTTGCACATATGGAACCACCTTTCTACATATCCACTTCTAATGTAAACACTTAATAGAACAAACAGAAGAGTAAAATACATATTGAAGATTTGGAAAAGGGACTTGCAGGAGAAGGAAAGGCAGGCTGTGAGCTGGAGTTGTTTCCCCTGTGGGTCGTCACTAACCGTTGCTGGTGGTAATGCAGGGGATCACAACACACCATTTTGGCATAAAGACTATTTTGAGCTGAAGGAATGTGCAATTCCACAGATGCAGAAGGAAGCCTTCCCCAAACTTCCATTATCTGACAAAAAGCAGAAAATCCTGCAAAATGACAAGTGGCACAGGTCTACTCTCGCAGTGCAGATATGTGACCATGATAAAGAAAGGAAATTGACATCAAAAGAGTCCTGCACACAAAAAAACACTAACTAAAATCAAGCTTGTATTCCATTAGGTCTGCCCCATAGACTTCCCTTCCCACAATTTATCACCTCTACAAGCATAAAGTCTGCCCTTTTTCTTGTCACATCTCTGTAATTTATAATGTATTTTTTTCAAAATGGCACCTCTCAGACCTGTCTCTCCTTGGTCTTCACTTCTTTCCTAATAAAGCCCCTGTGTTATGAGAAACATAATGTCAAATAGAATTTTCATGTCTTTTCTGTTGTTCATCTGTCTTTTTTCAGTCTGTTTTGCAAGGCTCTAGCCAGTTAACCTAAGGCAGAAGGAAAGGGTTTTTCCTTCTCTGTACTACCGCTTCCTTTTTCTTCTATACATTAAGTACAAAATTGCACGCTGCTCCTTTATATGGTGATTTTTGGCTTGGATGACAACCCTGAGGCTTGGCCTCACTAATCACCTTACTCCCCTGAAGAATTATTATAGGAAACACTCTAGACACCCATCTGTCTTTCAAAGTAAGAAAAAAAAAATGGCCCTAAGTGGAGCAAGAGTAACTTTGGTTAAACAGGAGAATGAACTTGAGACAGATTAGACAGTGAATACCTCCCAAAAGAAGACTGATTAAATGGTCCTATTTAGAGATCTTTAAAGCAGAGGAAACAAAACTTCTTTTTTTGAAGTATTAAAAATCCTCTAAGCAAACTGTCTTTAATAGTTTCAGAAAGTTCCTGTCTGCTGTCTGCACCATGACTCACTATCCATCCTTAAGTGCATTTCTCTGTCAGTATTTGAAGTCAACACATGAAGCAATTCAGACACTGGCTATTTGATTAAATTAATTTCTGCCTTTTGAGCTCCATGTTTAAGAAAAATTCTTCCAATAGGAGGAATTATTTTCTCTGAACTGAGAGGATGGAAAAAGACCCCATTATCAAGCACAGTTATAACACATTTTGAAGCAATATGCCCTTGTTCCCATGTGAATAAAAAGTGTTATTCATCTTTTCAGAAATTATTTTAATTCAGTCTGGAAAGTAAAACACAATTTAATATAGATACTTCCTGTTTCCCACCCACATAGCTATTTGAATTTTCAACTTCTAATTGGCTTTATGACATAAAAATGCTCTTCAAATTTATAGTCCTTTGAAATAAAATGCTTTATTCAGTTTACATACTTACTAGACTATCCCCAGAGAAAGGTTTTGGGCCCAAGGTCTGCATATATAGTTGGTGAAAAAAATCAAGTTGGATCAATGCTTTTGCCAAACCTCGGGTGACCCAGGAGCCTTTCTGAATTAAATGTGACATTCTGGTCCATTTATTTCTCTTTGAATTTCCCTTTATTTCTCATTGTATGCTCTGCCCTGGGAATGGTCACCTGTGGCAAGGATCTGCCAGCTATTATCAGATTTATCTGTAGTCCAAGCCTGCATTCTGAGTTCCAGACCCATCTAGCAACTACCCACCTCTCCCTGCCTTTTGGGCATTTCAACAATCTCCCCAAATCCACAGACCAAACCCTAAACTCATGACCTGCTCTCTCTCTAAAACACATGCATCTCTTCAGTGTTATTTCTCTCAATACATAGAAAAAACATCCATTTGGTCATGTAAGTACCATCTCATTAATGCCTGCTGGGTTTTACCTCCTAGTGCAAGTTTTACATCTAGTTCCTGTATTTCTGGTAGCACCACCCTAGCCCAGGCTGTATTGTCTTTTGCTGTGATAACCATCTTACTGCTCTTCCTACACCCTCTCCTGCCCCTCTTCAATCTATCCTTAACTATGCAGGTAGAGCGATCTTTTAAAATGCAAATATCCTCCCCCTCCATCCTAATAATGTTTTTAAGAAAAACAGTAAAATGCTTAACTTGGCATAAAAGAGTCCTTATGGTCTGTTCTTTTACAATAACCCATTACATCATGTAGTCCCCCTTCCTAGGCTGTAACTGGAGTTGTAACTACCATGTGTGGGTAACTCATTGGTAAGTCTAACACCTCAGGGGGCTAAGAATAATTCTATTCCAGCACTAGTATAATTCATGGCAGCTCAACAAATAGTTGATCAATAAGTGAGAGGCCAGATGACCTTTCTCTAAAGGCCACATACGTACATGTGATTTCAGAAGACAGAGAACACCACTTTCCTACTTAACTCTTCCACCTGTCCCAACATATTTAACATTTTATGTTTAAGAAATAAGACCTCTTATTCCACTGTGAGAAAGAAGTTTACAGTAGAAATGTCCTTAAAAAACTAGAGTATTGAGGCCATGGAGATGGTGTGTCAAATTGGCAAAAAAAAAAAGGAAGCTCAAAGTGAGGCTGTTTATGTTACCAGCCCCTCCTACACACACACCTAGAGGCCTTCAAGGAGTCCCCTAAGAAAAGACCCTGCAAGGTTTTCACTTTGGGGGCTCCCTCTCCCCATAACTATACATTTAATTCCATTCCAATCCCTAGAGTCCTAGGCAGATGAAATTTAAGGAGATAAGAACTCTAAATGCTCCAGGACTCACCTGAGCTAGTCTTGACCTTGTACCTTAGTGATGAGAACAATGTGGCTTATTCCTAAACCCTCTCCTGAAGTATATTCCCTATTCTGGTATTTAAATACTGACTTTAATCTTAGACTCATATCTTTATTTTCTATTCTCTCCCCTGTTGGCTCCTTACCCATTTTAATTCATTTTGTACTGCTGTCACACAATACCTGAGATCAGGTATTTTATAAAAGGCAGAAATTTATTTCTCAAACTTCTGGAGGCTGGGAAGTCCAAGAGGAAAGCAGCAGTGGATTCAGCTGTCTGCATCTTCAGGAGGGAAGGCACAGCATGTCCTTGCATGGCAAAAGCAGAATCGAATCCTCTGCTGCACAAATCCTCTTATAAAAGAATCTTAATTCCATTCACAAAGGAGGAACTTTCATGGACTAATCACCTCTGAAAGATCCCATCACTTAATACTGTCACAATGGCAACACCTGAGTATTGAAGGAGACACATTCATGCCATAGCATTACACATGTTCTCCTAAGTCTCATTCAGGAATTGGAATACTGCTAGAAGTCCCCATACCTTGACAGGCACATGGTACCTACTAAAAAATCCCTAGCCTATGAACACCTGTGAACACCTGTGAATACCTGCCTCATTGGCCAGATTCTGCATCTGTGCTCTGCTACCATTGGGTCATTAAGGAGATACAGTTTCAGAGCTCTCTTTGGACCATAATTGGACTGTTACTGGTTTTGCTGTCCATTATGCAAAACATTCTTCGTGAGAGCTTCTGCTCCTCAAAAGTGGATACGACTAATTGCAAACCCTGACTCCTCCTGTTAAGTCATACCCCATTATACTTGTTTGGTCATTTTCAGCTGTTTCATTATGGCTAAGGTGACCACAAAGGTATGTATGCATCTCTGAAAAAGTATCTATCTTTGAGACTAGCTATGGTAGACAAACTCTAAGATAGTCCAATCATTATCCCTATCTCCACTCCTTGGGTGACTGAAGGACAGATGACCTGCTTCTAATCAAGAGAATAAGGCAGGTAGATAAGATGCTACTTCCTTAATTACCTTGCATAATATCTTAACTTCTACTTTGCTAGCAGACATTAACCATTGATTCTCTGCATTGCTAGCTTTGATGAAGTAAGCTGCTCTATACAGCCTACATAACAAAGAACTCAGATCAGCCTTCAACCTATGGCCAGCAAGAGGCTGAGGTTCTAAGTTCAACAACTTAACAGGAACTGAATCCCACCAACAACCCCAGAAACTTAGAAGTAAATCCTTCGTCACTCAAACATCAGACAGGACTCCTGCCCAGCTGACACCTTAAATAAGCCCTGTGAGAAACTGAGCTCATCCATGCCAAAATTCCTTACCACAAAAACTGTGAGAGAATATGTGTCATTTAAAACAAGTTTGTGGTAAATCTGTTATGAGGTAATAAATAAGAAAATGTTATGTGTCAAAACCACATTTTACCTGGTCATTTTAAAGCCAAAACTCTTTCCTACTACACTAACAAGATAATTGGTACAATCAACTGGGCAGAAGCTCAGGATAATGGAAAAAATGTGATCTAGAAAACAAAAATATGTTTGATTTTTAATTGCCTAACATATCTGATTCTGTTTCTATATTTAATAAAAATTAAGAGAAAACAAACTTTGGGTAATTACTAGCATTTATAAAGAAGGCTATCTCACATAAAAATGATTTTAGTTCTTCTTGAGAAGAAAAATTGCAAGGTTGAGCCTCCCTTACCTGTGGATGAATGGCTGGTGCCTATTTCTGAGGAAATGCACATTTCAGTTCAGCACAGATAATCAATCTCAATTATCTTTCTGAAACTAATAGTTGCTACCCATTTTTCATTATGTATATGCAGTATTTCTTAAATAACAGAATTGTAAAATAAAACATTTCTAGGACAAATGTGTCTATCATGGGGAAAGCAAGCTAACTAGAAAAGACAGTGGGTTGATCCTGAGCCCACTTCATTTTGTCTCCTGGAGATAGTTGGATTTATGATCCTTGGATTAACAAAATACATATGGAATCTATACAGAGAAAAGTATAAAATATTGATGACAGAAATAGGTCTAAATAAATGAAAACTTATTCCATGTTCCTGTCGGAAAACTTGATATCCCTAAGATGTAAATTCCTGCAATATTGATCCATGGAGTTCAAAGAATACCAACCAAAGCCACAGCGACCCATTTAGTAGATAAAGAAGCTGATTCCAGAATTTATGTGGAAAGACAGAAAACTTAGACTGTCTAATACAATACTGAAGAAGAACAAAAGTGAAGTTTTCACATTACCCACCTTCAAGTTCTACTACAAAGCTATCATCATCAAGAGCGTTTGGTATTTGTCAAAGAATAGACACATACACCAATGAAGCAGAATTAAAAGCCCAGAGCTAGACCCATACAGATAGAGTTAACTGACAGTAGACCAAGGTGCAAAGGCAACTCAGGGGAAAAAAGGATAGTGTTTTTAATAAATGCTGCTGGAATAATCAGATTCCCATATGCAGAAAGTTGGACATAAGCAAAGACCTTTCACTTCACACAAAAAATTAATTCAAAATGATTCACAGACCTAAATATAAAATGCAAGAGTATAAAATTTATGGAATAAACATGGAAGAAAATATATATGACCTTAGTTTTTGTGATGAGTTTTGGAGACTTGATCCCTAGGGAAAAATTAGTAAGTCAGACTTCATTAAAATTAAGTTTTTCTGCTCTGGGAAAGATAGTATTAAGAAAACAAAAATATAAAGTGTACACTGAGAGAAAAGATTTACAAAATGCATATCTAATAGAGGATCTGTATCTAAAACATATAAGTACTCCAAAAACCCAGCAATAAGAAAACAACCCCCCAGTGGAAAAATGCCAAAAAGGATCTGTCATGAGATATACAAATGACAAATGAGCATAAAAAAAGATGCTTACGAGCATTTGTCATTAGGGAGATGCAAGTTAAAACAATAAGAAACTACAACTACATACCTGCCTATTAAGATGTTTACAATCCAAAATACTGACAATACCAATTGCTGGTGATTATGCAGAGAAAGGAAAAGAACTTCGTTACTTGTGGAAATGCAAGATGACACAGTAGAGAAGAGAGCTTGTCAGTTTCTTAAAATCTCTTATATATTGACCCAATTAATTGGAAAACTTATGTCTATGTAATAATTTGCGCACATATATTTATAGCAGTATTATTCATAATTTCTGAAAACCAGAAGCAACCAAGGTGTCCAATAGGTGAGTAGATAACAAACTGAGATGCATCAATGGAATGAAAGTTTATTTGGTGATTAAAAAAAGATTAAGATGTATCAGCCCACCTAAAGACATGGGTGATTCTTAGATGCATGTAAGTGAAAGAGATCAGCCATAATTCTGTATGATTGCATTTATATGATATCAAGAACACAAACTGTAATACAGTAGATACAGTGACTGACAGAGATTCACGGTAAAGGAGTAAAAAATAAAGCATATGTGATTTTTAGTGAGCTAAATCTATTTTCTATTATAGTACAAGTAATAGTGTATGTGTGATGCTAGGCATTTGTCAAAACCCATAGAACTTTACAGAAAGAGAGAATTTTAAGATAGATGAAGTCTTTTTAAAAAATTATTGAGAAATTCAGAGAATCTCAGAATGGAATGCTTATTGGGACCAAAGAGCTGTTTCACAAGTTCATAAAACTGGGGGGATAGAAGGTACAGACCTGAGGAACTGTGGAGATGACTAGAGCTTGTAAGACTAAAGGCAAATGGAACTACACAGAGCACTGTCCTTTGGTTTAAGGGTACAGACTGTTCTGAAACCACAATGCACATGTGCTGGAATCACTTAAGTAAGTGGATGGCAGCAATGGGAGCCAGGTGTCACACTGCTGGAGTGAAAGGGTACAGAAAGGCAAGGAGAAAAGGGCAGAATGATCCCTGTGGATACACCAGTATAAACTCATGTTCAGCTTAATATAGATACGGAGGGAGATAGTCATAGTTACAGACAGGTAAGTATCGATTTATGGGTTTATATTTATAGATACATATTCTCTTGCTTTTTGCCTTAATCCATTCTGGCTGCTATAAAAAAATATCAGACACTAGTGACTTATAAACAAGAAGAGTTTATTTCTCACAGTCTAGAGGCTAGAAAGTCCAAGACCAAGGTTACAGCAGACTCTGTCTGGTACAGGCCATCTTTTCACTATATCTGCATGTAGTGGAAAGTGTAAGTGAACCTTCTGGGCTCTCTTTTATAAGACACTAATCTCATTCACAAGAGCTCTACACTCATGACCTAATGACTTCCTAAAGCCCCACTTCCTAATATCACATTGGAAGTTAGCATTGGGGCAGGGGGAGATAAAAATATCCCATTTATATCAATTTGTCAGTTTTTTTTCAATTTTTCTCTAAATCAAATCTATTTTCTAATAAAAAGCTTATTGAAAATGAGAATTTTTTAAAATTTTTACTGACATACATATATGTATACATACACTTGACACTATACATGTTAACTTTCCCTCATTAATATGTTCATCTATAAAGGAAATTATAAACAGCTATAAAACACACAATATTATTATTATTATTATCATTTGCAGTGCTGGGGTTTTGAACTCAGGGCCTGTGCTTAATAAGCAAGTACTCTATCACTTGAGTCCCACCCCACAGCCCTTTTTGTTTGAATTACTTTTCAAATAAGGTCTTATATGCTTTTACCTGGGGCTACCTTTGGACTGTGATCCTCCCACCTCCATCTCCCAAGTAGCTGGGATTACAGGAGTGAGCCATCAGACTTGATCTATACAATATTATTTTTAATGTGAACATTAATACAACTGTTATTAAAATGCAACCATCTTCTATTGCTAAGTGAAATTAAAATGAAGTGATAATAGGTATTTCAAATTCTATTCTGGAGAGTAGCAAAGTTTTCCCACTAACTCTGTGTGGGGGGGAGGGCAAAGAACTATTCAGAATACATTTAAAACTTCTAAAAATCAACAATAAAATGAAAATTAATACAATTGTTTAAATGAGCAAAAAATTTTGAATGTACACTACATACTAAGCTCTGAATATTCATGTCTTCCCATAATTTGTATGTTGAAATCCTCACCCCCAAGGTGATGGAATTAGGAGGTAGAACCTTTTGGAGGTGATTAGTTATAGGAGCAGAGCTCTTATGGATATGATTAGTGCCCTTAAAATGGAAGCCCAAGAGAGATACCTCATTCTTTCTCCCTGTGATGAAACAGTGAGAAGACACCCATCTATCAGAAAGTGGGCCCTCACCAGACAATGAACATGCCAGCACCTTGACCTTCTACTTCCCAGCTTCTAAAACTGTGAGAACTGAATTTTTCTATTGGTATTTCTATTTGGTATTGCGTCCCAAGTGGGCTAAGGCACTTCATAAAATATGTAAGAATTAATAAGCATCTGAAATGGAACTCAACATTATAAGTAGGAAAGAAAGGAGATAGCATAGTTCAACCCTATGATAGATAAAATTGAAAAGTCTGACAACATCCAATGGTGAGGAGGTGACAACTGAAACTCACACATTGCTCATTGGAGCACGAGATAAACAAATCACTTTAGAAAACTCTCTATAGCAACTCAAGGTCTATGTTATGATCTAATTGTTCCACTCCTGTTTACCCAAGAGGAATGAACACATATGTTAACAAAATGAATTTTACAAGATGGTTAATTGTTGCTTTAACAACTGAAGCCCTAAACTGGGAACAACCCAACTGTCAATGATAGTTGACAAACTTTGGCCTACTCCTTCACTGCCATTGCTGAACAATAAAAAAAAATCCAGAAACCCACACCAAATAAAGACAATTGTACTATTCAAGAAAAGGAAAAGCTAAGTAATCTATGAAAAAAGTCAAAAGCATGTTAGAGAGTGATCGAAGGGGACATAAGGGAATTTTTTACTGATGAAAATATTCTATGTCATGATAGTGTTGCTGAAATGTGGGCAAAATATACCAAGTAATAAACTTAAGGTCTGTGCAATTCACTGGGCATAAATTTAGTCTACTCAATTAAAAAAGGAACGAGACACTGAACAACTTTATGGCAATAAATCCAACAGTTTAGATGATATTAACAATTTATTCCATTTTATGAGGGAGAAAAAATTTCAGCAAACTAGAAAAAGAAGAATCTAACAGTACATAGATAACTTTAAAAATTTGCAATAAATACCTTACTGATGAAATATAGAAGTACTTCCTTTTGAGATTTCCTATCATCATATGTCAAACTAAAACTAGTTCAATTCAACACCATCCTCAAAAGCCTGTCTAGGAAAATAAATGAAAGATAAAAGGATTGGAAATGAGGACACAGACTTACCACTATTTTTAAGTAATATGTTAAGATGCAAATTAACCCTTAGCAAGACAAATGGATATTTTATAATACACCAACATTTAGAAATAAAACTTCAAAGTACCAGTTCTACCAGCTTTAAATACCATCAAACACCTGGTAGTAAGTCTAATGAAAGGAAAGCAATAAAGAATGCTCAAAACATCACCAAGAAAAAATAAGATCTACAGAAGTGTAGGTTAATATTATGTTTATTCAAGGATGCAATGTTGTAAAGTTACATGACCTCAAATTGATATATAGATTCAATGCCATCCAAAATCAAAATTTCAGCAGTTTTCTTTTGGATAGAAATCAGCTCATTCTAAACTTCAAATAATAACAGAAAGAATGAGAAGTGAAAAAAAGGTTATTTTCTGGAAAAAATGGAGAATTTAGTACTATCAGATGTCAAATTTGTTATAAGATATAATAACAAAACACTATTGTATTTGCACAAAAATAGACAAGTGGACTGTTGACACAAGAGAAAGTTCTGAAGCAGGTTCAAACATGTAGTTGCCTGTGCTTTATAACAGCAATGCCTCTACTGTGTTGTATGGAATAATAACTTTTCAATAAATGGTGCTGGATTAGTTAATCCTATGGGATGGGGAACCCTGACCCTTAGACTCAGAACATAAATATCAGCTCCAGATGGATTGGCTGAAATATGAAAGAAAAAACTAAAATGCTTGTTTAAACAAAGGTTTAAAGGTCATCTTCATGACCTTGAAACTGTTAAAGACTTCTTAAGACAGAGAGCATCACACACAAACAAAGTTCAGAAGCTGGACTTTCATGATAAGGTAAAGCTTCCATTCACAAAAAGTTACTATTAAAACACAAAGAAGACAAACCACCAAGTGAAGAGGTTTTCAATACATATAACTGATGGGACACTCACAGAGTATAGAAAGATGTCATGCAAATTGGTAAGAAAATGTAGACAGTTAAGGTTTTTTTTAATGAGTAAAAGCACAGGAGATTCCAAGATGGCGACTAGAGGGAGGAAGCAGAAAGTGTGCCTCCTAAAGTAAAATCTTGGAGAGACGCTGGAAATACACCTTACAGGAAAAACCTCCAAGAAGAGGCAAAACTTTGAATCCTCCACACCTCAAGCCCAGTGTAACATTCCCACTTCACATTAAATGGAGAAACCAGGAGGGCTACCATGCCACTGCCAGATGGCAGCACCCAGACAGCTTGGGAAGATGGGGACCACAAGGTGAACTAAGCGGTGCATGGTACTCCCACAGACAACCCTGGGCCAAATCAGCATAGCACCTAGACAGACCAACCCCCACCAAGGAAAAGAGAAAAAAAACTGAATAATAAGAAATAACAACAAAAAAGACATGTAGCAAAGAGGGCAGGGCACCCTGAGTGCCAAAGAGGGGGGAGGAGAAATCCCTCACAACAAGCTGGCTGGAGAAAGCAGGAGCGGTGGCACATGCCTAGCAACCAGGAGCGGGAAAGCTTGTAAAAGTGGCAGTGGGAGGAAAACTACACAGAAGAGGGGGGAAGACCCACTTCCCACATGAGCTGTAAATAAACAAGCCAGCCTGAGAAAGCAGGTACAGTGTTACCTACCCCATTGTGCTTGGAAAGGGGAAAGCTTGTAGCAGTGGCTCGCACACAGGAGAGCTCTGAGTAAAGAAAGCCTGCAGGGCCAGGTGAGTGCTAAGCTCACCTCCGAGATCTGCATAAATAACGCCACCAGCAACAGCAGGCTGACAGCTGCGGGCAGGCAAACCACAGCCACAGATAGCCATTCACAGAACTGTCTCCAGACTCTTTTATTTCTCTCTCTCTACCTTTGATGAGAAAACAACCAAACTACACCTGCCTGCTGAGAAACTTACTGAAACTGTATTGCATTTGAACTTGGGACACCTTGTGGGTTTGTTTGTTTTGCTTTTTTGTTTTGTTTTGTATTGTATGGTTTTGTTCGACTTCAACAGGATAGTAATGTAGAGAGATTTGGTTCTGTGAAAAACGGGCTTTTGTTTTTGTTCTACCAGAAAACTCACAGAATTTGTGAGTAGCAAAGAGCCCAAACTCCACACTCATCCCTGCTCAATGCAAGATGCTTCTTAAATTTCCCTAACATGCAGAAATGTTTTCCTCTAGAACAGAAAAACGGACATCACAGCATCATTAAATTGTTGACATTTCTAGTAGCCAAAGTAAGATTGATGACAGCACCCTGGTGCTTTTTTTTGGTGTTTTGTTTGGGGGTGGGGGAGCCTGAAGGGGGAAAAGCATGTATGTTTCCTTTTACCCAGGGGAATTCTCAGAAAAGATATGGAACTTCAAGCTTCAAGTTCAGTCTGGGAAGTAGAAGTCAAGGATATTTCAAAAAGGGGAAAACAAACAAAGAAAAATAACACAAGAAGCCAGTATTACTCTTATCCCAAAACCAGGCAAAGACACCTCCAAAAAGGAGAACTATAGGCCAATCTCCTTAATGAACATTGATGCAAAAATCCTCAACAAAATAATGGCAAACCGAATTCAGCAACACATCAAAAAGATTATTCACCACGACCAAGTAGGCTTCATCCCAGGGATGCAGGGGTGGTTCAACATACGAAAATCAATAAACATAATAAACCACATTAACAGAAACAAAGACAAAAGCCACTTGATCATCTCAATAGATGCAGAAAAAGCCTTCGATAAGGTCCAACACCATTTCATGATAAAAGCTCTAAGAAAACTAGGAATAGAAGGAAAGTACCTCAACATTATAAAAGCTATATATGACAAACCTACAGCCAGCATTATACTTAACGGAGAAAAATTAAAACCATTCCCTCTAAAATCAGGAACCAGACAAGGATGCCCACTATCTCCACTCCTATTCAACATAGTACTGGAATTCCTAGCCAGAGCAATTAGGCAAGAAGAAGGGATAAAAGGAACACAAATAGGTAAAGAAACTGTCAAAATATCCCTATTTGCAGATGACATGATCCTATACGCTAAAGACCCAAAAAACTCTACTCAAAAGCTCCTAGACACCATCAATAGCTATAGCAAGGTAGCAGGATATAAAATCAACATAGAAAAATCATTAGCATTTCTATACACTAATAATGAACAAACTGAGAAAGAATATATGAAAACAATTCCATTTACAATAGCCTCAAAAAAAATCAAATACCTAGGTGTAAACCTAACAGAAGATGTGAATGACCTCTACAAGGAAAACTATAAACTTCTGAAGAAAGAGATTGAGGAAGACTATAGAAAGTGAAGAGATCTCCCATGCTCATGGATTAGTAGAATCAACATAGTAAAAATGTCTATACTCCCAAAAGTAATCTACATGTTTGATGCAATTCCCATCAAAATTCCAATGACATTCATTAAAGAGATTGAAAAATCTACCATAAAATTTATATGGAAACACAAGAGGCCACGAATAGCCAAGACAATACTCAGTCAAAAGAACAATGCTGGAGGTATCACGATACCCGACTTCAAACTATATTACAAAGCAATAACAATAAAAACAGCATGGTACTGGCACAAAAACAGACATGAAGACAGTGGAACAGAATAGAGGATCCAGATGTGAAGCCACACAAGTATAAGCAACTTATCTTTGACAAAGGAGCTAAAAATATACGATGGAGAAATAGCAGCCTCTTTAAAAAAACTGCTGGGAAAACTGGTTAGCAGTCTGCAAAAAACTGAAACTAGATCCATGTACATCACCCTATACCAAGATTAACTCAAAATGGATCAAGGATCTAAATATCAGACCACAAACTCTAAAGTTGATACAGGAAAGAGTAGGAAATACTCTGGAAGTAGTAGGTATAGGTAAGAACCTTCTCAATGGAACCCCAGCAGCACAGCAACTAAGAGATAGCATAGATAAATGGGACCTCATAAAACTAAAAAGCTTCTGCTCAACAAAAGAAATGGTCTCTAAACGGAAGAGAACACCACAGAGTGGGAGAAAATATTTGCCAGCTACACATCAGACAAAGGACTGATAACCAGAATATATAGGGAACTTAAAAAACTAAAGTCTCCCAAAATTAATGAACCAATAAAGAAATGGGCAAGTGAAATAAACAGAACTTTCTCAAAAGAAGAAATTCAAATGGCCAAAAAACAAATGAAAAAATGCTCACCATCTCTAGCAATAAAGGAAATGCAAATTAAAACCACACTAAGATTCCACCTCACCCCTGTTAGAATAGCCATCATTAGCAACACCACTAGCAACAGGTGTTGGTGAGGATGAGGGGAAAAAGGAACCCTCTTACACTGCTGGTGGGAATGTAAACTAGTACAACCACTCTGGAAAAAAATTTGGAGGCTACTAAAAAGCTAAATATTGATTTACCATATGATCCAGCAATACCACTCTTGGGTATATACCCAAAAGACTGTGACACAGGTTACTCCAGAGGCACCTGCACATGCATGCTTATTGCAGCACTATTCACAATAGCCAAGATATGGAAACAGCCAAGATGCCCCACTACTGACGAATGGATCAAGAAAATGTGGTATTTATACATAATGGAATTTTATGCAGCCATGAAGAATGAAATGTTATCATTCACTGGTAAATGGATGGAATTGGAGAACATCATTCTGAGTGAGGTTAGCCTGGCCCAAAAGACCAAAACTCGTATGTTTTCCCTCATATGCGGACATTTGATCAAGGGCAAACACATGATAAAGCGAGAGCACTCAAGGGATGTATGAGGATAGGTAAGACACCTAAAAAACTAGATAGCATTTGTTGCCCTCAACACAGAGAAACTAAAGCAACTGAGGCCAATAGGAGAAGGGGACCAGGAACTAGAGAAAAGGTTAGATCAAGAAGAATTAACCTGGAAGGTAACACACATGCAAAGGAAATCAATGTGAGTCAACTCCCTGTATAGCTATCCTTATCTCAACTAGCAAAAACCCTTGGTCCTTCCTATTATTGCTTATACTCTCTCTTCAACAAAATTAGAGATAAGGGCAAAATAGTTTCTGCTGGGTATCGAGGGGGTTGGGAGGAAAGGGAGGGGGCATGGGGGTAAGTGATGGGGTGGGGGAAGGTGGGAGAAATGACCCAAACATTGTATGCACATATGAATAATAATAAAAAAAAAGCACAGAAAAGGTATTTCTCACACACACACAGTGGGTCAGTATCAGTAGCCATCAAGGAAATCCAAATGAAAGCAGTAATAAAATATGATATACATCTCCCAAAAATATCTAAAACAAAACAGAAATAACAACATTAAACATTAATGAGGATATGGAGCAATTACAATTCTTATGTGGGCTTGAATTCATATGACCTTGTTGGAAGTGCCATGACCACTTGGGAATTGATATAACCACTTGGGACAACTCTTTAGGAACATATAATAAAACTGAACACACATAAATTCTAACAGCCAGCAATTCTACCCATGGATAGATACACCATGGCACTGAATGGATTGTACAGAAAAAGAACAAAAGAAAACAGTATTGCAACACTGTAGCATGCTCAACAAAGGACAAAAACTAAACACAACCCAAACATTCAAACTGCATAATGAGTAAATTGCAAATTTAAAAGGGGAATGTTACATGGGAATGAAAGACAACAAACCATTGCATCATGAAAGAACAGGGAAAAACCGCACAGACATAAAATGAGGTAATGAAGTTAAATACAAGTCCATTTTATATAATTCCCTTCATAATAAGTTCAAAAAAACAGATAAACTGATCCAGGTTGTGTGTATACATTTTCATAAGTAGTCATTAATTTTCTTCTATCTGTTTCTGCTATCTGTCTATACCCTTCAACTTTCATTTTCTCTATATATTTTTGGTATTGTAAAGTCAGCCATATAAACCTAGGACACTATGGTTTTAAATCTGGTAAGGCTATATGTTTTACAGTGATGTTTTGTATATATCTTCCACAAGAATACAGAGAATTTGCTAGCCTTCACTAAGTAAGAATGAGACACACAGTTACCATTCTCTTCAATCCTGATTCACCTTAATAAGTTTGTGATTATTGACATATCAGCATCAGTCTTTGATCAAGTACCATCAAAAGTTTCACAGTACACAGTTTCTCTAGTATCACAGGCATAGACAGGAAATTGCACTCAGCCATTAATCATCAGCTCATAATTTATGACAAAATAAGTGCAATTGCATTCCTAAGACTAATTTTTCTAATAGTATCTTTCATTTGATTTAAGAAGAATTTTTTTTCATTCAAAAGATAAAGTCTATATTTGATCTTTTGAGAGTGCTAGGCTACCAGTTCCTCAGTGTTCACTTCCACATCACTAGGAGGTAGACAGAAAGAGGGAAAGAACTGTCAGACTGCAAAGCTCCATAGTAGTTTCCTTTCACTTGAAAATGAATCCCTTGGCAACCACACTTCTAATCCCCTCTACTCCTTGGTCTTCAAAGACTGATATTAGCATGAAGTGGATGAAGAGGTATACATTCATGAATCTAGGTGGGTTAGCTAGCCACTCTCTGATTTATTTTTAACTTATTAGAACTTAAAAAGAAAGTTTTATAATTATTATTTTAAAATAATATATCTGAAAATAATTTTCAAGAATTACTAAAATACAGAAAAGTGTAAGAGAAACATTATAGTCATCATCACTAATACTATGATCTGCTCATGTGGTGAACTCTGGCTCACATTTTTAATAATAAAATAGGAATGGTGCACACAGTAAGAACATTAAAGCAGTGTAGAACAGTGTAAAGTTAAAAGGAAAGGCCCTTCCCAGCTTCCTCCCTATTCTTCTCAGTGCAGTTAGCCCCTGAGACAGGTCCAAATAGCCATGTGTTGCTCAACAATGGAACATGTTGCGAGAAATACTTAATAAGACAACTTTGTTGTGCAAACATCATAAACATAGTAAACAAACTAACACAACTACAACATGACAAGGCAATATGATCTTGTGGGACCAACAATGTATTTGAGTCTTATTGTTGATCAAGATGTTATTATGCAATGCATAACTATATGTAATTTTATAAAACAATTAATATTCTTTTTGTTTGTACAAATCAAATATCTATTACAAATATCTTAAGAGGTTACTTAAAACATATCACCAGTCCCTTGTAAGTTTGTAGCACTTATCCAGTGTAGAAATAGATACATATTTGATTCTACAAATACTATGAAATAATAACTTAAAAGGACTATGAATATTGTAGATACTTAAAACTTTAGATAATCCCATATGCAACTCAATGTGAAAGAAACTCAAAAGTGAAATCACAAATTTCTAGGAAAAAATTCAAGTTAAAAAATGAATTTAGAATTTTATATGGATAAATTATTTCAAATCGTCAATAAACAAGAAAGTCTCCTGTTATGTTACATTAACTTTTAGGCCATAGAAAAAGATTAAGAAATTATAAAACAAGTATTACCTATCTATGAGATGTATGAGTATTTGGCAAACTCGACTCAACAAAAACCAATCTAAACAAAACTACTGATGAATATTATTAAAATTGCAAAGATTCTCAATAAAATATTAAAGACCAACACATTTTTTTATTCTAAATGTTTGTGTCCCTGTGAAATTTATAAGTTAAGATCCTAACCCTGCAAGGTGATGGTATTAGGTAGTAGGGCTTTAGGGAGGTGATTAAGTTTTGGGGGTAGATCCCTCAGGAACAGATTAGTGACCTGAAGAGGCCCAAGAGGAACCCCTCACCCCTTCCACTGCTCAAGGCATCACCTCTGAGCCAGAAAGTGGGCCCTCACCAAACACCAAATCAGCCTTGACCTTGAACTTTCCAGTCTCCAGAGTCATGAGAAATAAATTCCTGCTGTTTATAAGGTACCCAGTTCATAGCATTTTGTTATGGAACAGCCCAAACAGACCAAGACATCTGTGTACTAAAGGAATAAGATATTAACAACAGCTAAGTTTTATTTCATTAGTGGCAGGCTATTTTAATGGTAGAATATGGATGATCATATTTAATCAACCAATTAATTAGCCAATCAGAAAAATGAAAGGAGAAAAATTATGATTATTAATAAATGTCCAAGGTGATTTGAAGAATTTCAGTATCTATCCCGAATAAAGAAATCTTCTAGTGCTACGAAAACACATCCATAATATGAAAGCATATAGAAACCAATCACTCTGAAACGGTGTCATCCTGAATGGTAAATTATCGGACATATTCTTACTCATGGGAGCAAGTCAGCAATGGTCATTCTGTATAAAGAATTTCTTAAATTAGCCAAGGATTGAGAAATATCATGTTGACAAATAGAAGAAAAATGATTTTTTGCCTAGTACTTGTTTGTCTGGAAAATTCAAAAGAATTAAATTTTAAAAATCAGCTTAAAAGGACTGGCAAATAGATTATTGATGGTAGAATGTTGGATACAAGAGCACTCAGTACAAAATACTTTCAATTTTTCAAAACAATTGCATTTTTTTTCACAGCAAAATGTGGAAGAAAAGATTAAAACTAGTAATATAATTCAACAAAATGGCCAGTTCAAAAGAAAAACAGAACTTGAATAACTACACTGGAACCACAATAACAATTCAGAAAACTAATATAACATAAAATAACTATAACAGGAAAAGATAATATAGATGAAAATTACCAATTCTGTTTTTAGCAACCTGGACAAAGGCACTAAGTATATATTGTCAAGCAAAAATGGCTGAAGACTGAGGACTTACCACAGTCCAGCATTAGACATTCATGGGCTTCCCTCAGGACTAACTTTAATTCCTGAAAATTTCATGAACCTAGTAAAAAGAAGAAAGCAAATATGATAATCCGTTAGCAACAAATGACCCCAGTGTTTTGATAGCCAAGAATCATGTGAAATACATTTGATTTTTTAAAATAAAATTACAAGATAATTTACATGGATGAAGCATTATATAAACATTGTTATAAATTAAAGCATATCTTAATATATTTAAGACTCTTTTTTAATTGACTCATTTAGCAAAAACCAAATGTTGGGTACATGATGTTCACTGCAAAATACTTTCAACCTTTCAAAACATTTGAAAATCTTTGAATTTTTCAAACTTTGAAGGTAGAAAATTTCATATCATTTTATCAATTCAATTTTGTTTGACTTACAGATGAGTTATATTGCTACTAATACTAGGAGCAAATGAGAGTCGCAAACAGAACACTACCAAAGAAGCTAGAATACTTTTGCACTTTGATTATGAGGACACTTTCATCAAACATCTTTCTATAACAATTATTTATAGAGATGATACAATAAACGCCTCATTAAGTTGAAAATACTGTAAATCAAAAGTGCACTTAATTCTTCTAATATATCACATCGTGACTTGGCCACACAGTATACTGTAGAGTATCAGTGATTTTCCCTCATCATTGTGTGACTGGCCTGAAGTTCACAGCCACTACTCAGTATCAAGAAAGAGTATCACACTACATATCACTAGCCTAGGGAAAAAAAATCAAAATTCAAAGTACAGTTCTTCTGAATATGTATCACTTTCATGCCATGATAAAGTCAAAAAATCTTAAGTGGAAATGTTGTAAGTTAGGGACCATCTATACTTCAGTTTTGCACATTGATGGGAACCTCAACAACTCAACAACTGAAACATCGCCTATGTGTTCAGGGCAACAATAAGCTTCGTGGGGTGTGCAAAGTGAGCAGCATGTAGGTGCTGCTACTTGAGCACTGCAAACTCTAGGATGAGGACTTACCTGAAAGTCTTCCATAACAGAGACATTGATGAAACAATTCCCAGGGTACATAATGGGATTTATGTGAGTAAATCTGCTGTAATACAACATGCTCATCCATTAATCAGAAGAGGAGGTACAGTAGGTGATACTGGGAAAGTCACTCAACTTCTTGTGACCTCTAGCATGACTTAGCAGCTCTTCCTTCTGCTTAGGACAAGTTCCATGCCCTAGCACCATCATCTGTCTTTACCCTGAAGAATTTGCGATGAACTCTGCATGGACATTCTTCCACTCTCTCACTCCTGTTCTTTCTCTACCATCCTTTTAAGTCAGGTATCAGCAGAGACATAACTGATTCCCTCCTCATCTTCTGGTTCTGAGGTGAGTCTTTCTCCCTGTGATCCCGTGTGGACCTGTTGTGCTGCTTTTATCACTGTTGTGTACCTCCATAGTTATGTGTATATTTTTTCTGTACGCTGAGAAGCTTCAGAGGTTTGGAATTTTGCCTTCTTCACTATTTTATGTGTAGGAAGTGGGGATTCAAACAAATGCACTGAACTTTGGGCTTTGAAAACCATAAAGGATACCATTGTCATAAACCACTATGTGAATGGCACTCCTTAGAGACCTGTCTTTATGCAACCAGTAGCAGGCCCACTATAATCCTACACAGGACACGGCCTGACACACAAAAGTCTATATAATATTTGGGAGATGAATGACTATTAGGACAAGTATTTCCTAAACTCATTCTACGGCTACTTACAAAGTTTTGAAAATAGATCACAGTTGAGTGTACACTAAAAAATTCTCAAGCACATCACAATCGGAAAAGTTACACATGTACTAAGTAAGACTCATCTCAGAATGTATAGACATACTCAGTTCTATGAGACACAAATCACAGTAACAGTGAAAGATATTTACTAAA
The DNA here is from genome assembly GCF_047511655.1 of Castor canadensis. NCBI lineage: Eukaryota > Metazoa > Chordata > Mammalia > Rodentia > Castoridae > Castor > Castor canadensis. The sequence continues at coordinate 46,416,671 of NC_133401.1, read as the reverse complement.
GCACTTAGTATAAATAGGTACATATGCATACGCTATATAGGTAGATATGTATAATAATGATGTTATGCAATTTTTTAAAAGACCCACAAGATGGACATATACACAAATGTATATATACTTTATGTAAATGTCATATCATTGTGGATTTATGTTCTCTTTTCTTAAATATTTAATAATTCATGATTTTCACTATTCTTTCTATGTTCAAATGGTAAGAGTTTGAGCCAGAGGGTGCCTCTTCCTTTACCGTTTGACTTCTGTATATAACTTTTGGGGGAATTTCTTATTTTCTGGCATAATAAAATAATTCAGATATCCCAGATATAGAGTCTATAATTTTGTAAGAAGCCCTAGTCCTCATTCACTTAAACAGCCAAGGTCTGAGTGATGTCTCATTGCCATTTGGGATCACCGCTTCTCAGCCCTTTCACTTGATTGGGCAGAGCACACACAGAGAAACACACATACTCAAATGTATACAAATACTCAGCAAGGAGCTGTTTCTTTCTCTCCTACCCTATGTTTTCTTTCCCTTTCACTTAGGTGAGAACACTGCGTTCCCAGAGCAATAAGCTTCCTCGTTCAATTAATCTTATAATACACAAGTTAAGCAATGCTATATCCATACCACTTCTAACAAGGAACTTATCATATTGGTATCTCTTTGGAATTTATTCTGGTTTTAGAACATATCCAACTCATGAGATAAAGTGAGAATACCATATGTAAAAGTTACTTGGACTATTTATTTCTCTTTGTGTTTGTGCTGTAAATTTGATATATATTCAGGATTACTAACTTGAAGAGTTTCCCTACCCTTTTAGGTTTTTCTTTCTTTTTAGAAATTGTAAAACATTAATATGGTTCACAAGTCAAATCTATATTAAAATTACACTCAGGAGACAGTCATGGTGACATACACCTGTAATCCCAGCACTCAAGAGGTTGAGGCAGAAGAATAGTGAATTTCAGCCAAACCTGAGCTAGACAGGGAGATCCTGTCTCAAATCACTTACCAAATGAAATAAGCCAAACTCGAAAGGCCAAATATTGCATGTTCTCGCTCATTTGTGGAATGTAGGTCTACAATGATGACAGTAATAATAATAATAATAATATAGGACATGAATGTAAATGGAGAACTGTCTAGGGGCAGATCAGTGGAGGAAGGCAGTGGGAAAGGAAAGGACGCTGAGGGGTGAAGAGGATAGAAGGATGTCACCTAGATACACTTGAAGACAGCATAGCGAAACCTACTAAACACCATTTGGTGAGGTTTTGTTTTTGAAAGCAAAAATTACACTTTCTATACTATTTTTACCCACCACTTGTATACAGTTAATTCATTTCGAATGTTAAGACTAAGATTTACTGAGATGTTTAAGAATAAAATAAATAGTAGACTATGATTTGTGAAATAACACACAGGATATCTCATATTCCTATGGAATTACTATCAACAGACTCATGTCAAGTATGATATTTAATATTTTAAAGGATGAATATATTTCATGACTTGCTTGAAAACTGATTTACCATTTTACAAATCAAACAATTTTAATTAATTTATTTTTTTAAGTGTGGGTTATCAAATACAGGGCCTCATGCATGCTAGGCAAGCACTCTACCACTGAACTATATCTAGGTCCTAAAATATACTACTTAAAATAAGTCTTTTCATATAAGGATTTAACATCAACAATGGAAATCAATTAGAAAATAATTCTAATATGGTTGCTCAATTGACAACCGTTTCTACTAAGACTCTTGAAAAGTAGAGGCTAAGTACTGTGTCTAGTGTAAGCAAGTCAAAAAATTTTTCCCAGAAGAAAAATACAAATGGTATAACTTCCAATGAACTCTAACCATGAAGCCAAGAGACTCTAGTTATAATTGCTGGGTCTTACACAAGAAATTTTATTCAGCTAAGCCTCGGATTTCTTAGCTGGAAAATTAATATGGAAGCACAAAAGGGAGATGGGTTATTATCAAATTTGTAACAATTCGATTTTTTAACAAGTGTCCCAAATTATGCTAATGCAGTTGGCCTGTGAACAACACGTTAAGAAACCTTGGCCTCCACAGTCATGTATGTGACTGGCCCCAAGTGAGACAAGCCTTCATACTGGAGGAACGGCCTGGTTGCCTTCATCACATGATCCCAATAATTCTGAATGTGTTTTGTTGTCTAAATACTCCCACATCAAATTTGACAAGCTATTACTTTCAGTATAAAGTCAATCCTTTGGAGAAAAGAGTAGTCCACTGTAAAATCACTTCATCATTTATATTTTAATACAAATAAATTTGTCAAGTTATACAGTCTTAGACCTAGGAGTGCTATCAGTGGATTAATCAAAAGTTCCAACTGTACCATTGTCTCAGGGACATGCTGACAGTACATATAATGTCAGGCTCGAGAGTGGAGCCAAATCTCTTTGGCATCAGTGTCAAGCTCACTCTAATACCACCATATTTTTATTTTTCATTGAACAGTCGTCCGTAAGACAAAGGTGTGGTAGACCTGATAATGGTTCTAAAGATGTCACAGTCCTAAATGGATGTGTTACCTTACATGGAAAAGGGTAGTGACCTTGAGATGGGGAGGCTCTCTAGGTTGGTCCAGTGGAATCTCAGGATCCTTACAGGAGGGATGCAGGAAAGTCAGACAGAGAAGGCCACATGATTACAGAAACAGAGAGGTAACTGGTCATGAGTCAAGGAATGAGGTCAGCCTTCAAATCTGGAAAAGACAAAGAACACATTTTCCCTTAGAACCTCCAGAGGGAAGCCAGCCTTACCAACACCTTGATTTTAGCCATGCAAAACTCCTTTCAGATTTTGGACCTATAGAACAATAAGATAATAAACTGGTGTGGTTTCAAGACACTAAATTTGTGGTAATTTGTTACAGTAGCACCAGAAACAAAAGAGGCTGAAGGAAACCCAAGGCACTGCAGACAATTTAGCAGAAAATGGAGAGGTGGTACCAGAAAGGAGGTAGACCAGGGCTTAAGGACTGCAGCCCAGTTGATAAATCCGGACGTAGCTAGTGACCAGTCTCCCAGACTATGATGGAATAGTTCTTCTATCCAAAGAGTTTGAGCTCCTATATTTTAAATAAATGTGGAACTTGATCTGCTGTATGTTTGCCCTCTGAAGAAAGTAAGAGGGAAAGGAAATAAGAGATCAACTCATATTCAATTGTTTGTGACCTTCACAGTGGCAGGACTGTTTGGGAGGTGGTGACAGGGAGTCCTCAGCAAGGTGAGTAAATTATAACAAGTCTTAGATAAAAGTAGTGACTATGTTTGGTGGTGGCTGAGGTCCATAATCAAGTTCATGGAGGTGAGTGTTTACAGAGTGATGGTTTGAACCCAAAGCTGTTCAACTGCTGAGCCATCTGCTCCAACACAGTGGTCTCAACCTGTGAACTATAGATTTCAGGGGACCATCATTTACCATACCATCAGTGTATGGTAAGTGGTCTGTAAAACTATATGTGCATTTTCTGTAGGCCAGATATATGATTGAGACTTTTAAATGTATATATGTTGATGTGCTTGACAAAACAGACTCACCATAGAAATGTACACTTGAATGTCTTGGAAAACTGGCCTATTCTTAACACAGTATTGAAAGAACACAGCAATTGCATACAGAGTCCAATTCAGAAGTTAGATAGGAACTACTGGGAGCTCAATGCCTGTCTACAAGTGAGTAGAATGTGTAGGGAAGGAATACCTCCTAGGAAAGGAGAGCTAGACAATTTAGCAAACCAAGCCACAGAGGAGCCCTGCTGTACTAAGCTGAGAAACAGGGTAGAATGTAGATGAGAAATTAAGGCCAGATGAATGGTAGTTGATAGCATGCCTTTGGAATAATCTGAAAGGAATCTCAGTTCTGCCATTCGCTCTGTGCTCTGACAATAGATCTCATTCAATAGAGCCTCATATGACAGAATGTGAATTTTCCTTGTGTTATCCAATCTGCTGCAGGATTCAATGCATACAAGTCAAACTCTAAGCTCCTGTTGCAAATCCAAGTTATCTTCATCTCCTGATGCTTGAGCATTAAATGAGATAATATATATAAAGCATTTAGCATGATGCCTGGCAAATCTTCCTCTAAGCCAAGCTGTGAGGTTTCAGTGAGAAAAGGCAGTGTCAGAAAACTCACAAGTGCTTGGCATAGTGTCAGATGCTATTATTAAGCAGGTATTTGACAAGTTCTACTTCCTCTTTTTTCCTGAGATCCAGTCATTCTTTGTGTGCCAGCCCATCTGGGGACAGGATATAAAAGGAGATATATCTATGTGGTTAGAGAAGAAACTGCAATAAATTCTGTACTCTGTACTCCATAAGGAAGGACTGGAGGCAACTTCACAAAGACTATGTGTAAAGTAAGGCAGATCTAAAGCAACAAAAAAGAATATACTGACAGCCATAAGAAGGAGAAGATTTACATTTAAAAATATATAGGAAAACCAGTATTTTTAAAAAGCAGGATGGAATTATAAACAAGCATAGCATCTTCCACTGTGTGGCACGGTCACCCAGAAACAACAGGTAAGGAAGTCCCTATGTCCCTAAAAAAATATAACACATAGGAGAGCTCTGATTCACAGAGTGAAGCAGGTGAGTAGACAATGGATGGTAGAAAAATCTCAGTCTCATGATTGTCAAACTAGATTCTTATAAACAACTTTTAGAGCTGAAAGTGTTTCTGCAAAATCCACTTACAAAGTAGCTCTTTCTCCAGCAAAGCCAAACTGAGAGGTGGTATTGCCTTTAAGCTTTGAGGAATCACATTACCTGTTCCTTTTCTTTTCTTATTGTTCACAAAATGAGAAGATAATTTTTTCCCTGAATTCTAAGTCCTTATCTCTGCCATTTGGTCTCCTAGGATGGCAGGGACTGACAAGCCATGTTCTAAAAGTGGGAAAAATCCTTTCTCCCACCTTCATAGAACACCTCAGGATGTCCTTTTGAAAGAATCTGCAATCATGTATGATAAGATGGTAGCTTGGACCCATCCAATTATCCTAAGAGTCAGATTTAAAATGACTCAAGTCTAGTGGATGTGGCTGTATGGATAATCTGTTATAACATCAAGACCTGCAGCAGAGGAATACAGTCTTGGGGAGGCAGCACAGATAGAATGGTCAAAAAAGAGCCAGGGAACTGCAAAGATTCCTTGGTCAGGATACAAGCAAAGAAGGTTATGTAATCATGCCAGCAAACTCTCCTGGGGAAAAAAATAAGATGGCTCACCCACAAGTAAGATAAAACAAATAAATATAAAAACAGAACACCACAGATATTTATTCTTGAGCAGCAGGGTCACTGACAGGTAGAGTAGTTAACTGAATTGAGAAGAGGTTTTATTCAAATCTCCACACTACATGTAGATAGGGATTGCTTACTTAACCTCACAGAACCTCCATTTCTCATCTGTGAAATGAGCCAAAAATATTTGCAAGGGGAAAAATTCTTTAGGTTGAAAGAAACAAAAACTCATCTTTGATTAGCTTAAGGGAAAAGAAATTTGCCAACTTGTGAAACAGTTCAAATATAGCAGGATCCAGGGGTTCAACCCATTGGGAAATTCTTATCTTTATCTATCCTTGTGTCAGGATGCTAACCTCATTCTTTCCTACTCTAACAACTTGGGTATTCCAAGTAGCTCCAAATTGATATCCATCTAGTAACAGGACCCTAAAGGCAAGAAGACATTTTCTCAACATTAATTTCACAAGGAAAGTGCTACAGAGGACACTAATCGCCTTAGAATCATATGCATTTTCTTTCTTTCCTTTCTTTGATCACTCTGGAGAATAAATTTTATTATCAGGTATGTGAGAAACAGAAATTTCTTAAGACCCATCTATGCTATCCCAAACACATGGGAGAAAAGAAAGTCTCTGATATTTCCCCTAGGTGGAGGCAGACAGGCTTCTCATCTCAGGAGTCTTTTCAGCTCACCAACCCCCTGCCCTAACACGGGACAATTTGGAAGGGCAACGAGGTGCTGGATGAATTTTTGACTGGAATTCCATGCTGAGAAGCCTGTGCTGGTTTGTGTACTCCCTTCTTGTATACAAACACAGAAAGCTTTGTGCTGGGCGTGCTTGGAACATAGCAGCCTACACATCCTGCCTGGCTCTTTCCTGCAGCTGGTTGACTCCATTCCTCACACATCCCAACACCAGATCCCCAGGTCTTCTGGCTCTCTACTGCTTTTGTGTCTGTCTCTGCTATCCACCCCTTTCACTGCAGCCACTTTGTTCCTGAACCCTGGGCAAATCTCTTGGGCCATCAGGCAGGAAACGTATTCTTAGAATACAGGTGGCAATCCTAGTCACTCCTTTCCAATCCCAGCTCATGTTGTAGCTGCAGTCATTCCATGGGGTTGTCTATTAGGGAAGGAGTTTTCTTCTGACAGGGCTGCTGTCGTCTGTCTACCCTCTCACCCCAACAGCACCTGCTCATGAATGGAGAACAGAGGCTCAGGAGTTGGGGATCTCATCTGCAGGCTGCAGAGAGAAGTGGCAGGCATAATGGTTCGTTTCCCTCTCTCCTGCCATGACTGCCTGTTATCCTCAGAGCTGATGTTCAGAGAGCAAGAAGGTGAAGGGCAAAGGGGAAATGCACTGGCTCTCTGCTTTGGGGGAGAGTGAAGGTATAAGGTGCTTCAGGGCATGGGCAAGATATAAAACATAAACCCCAGCTACATGGGCTTAATTTGGCTGGTACAGCCAACTCCTTGTCGTGTCTGGTGTTGGAGAATGAGCTATATGGCCCTCACCTCATTGAATTTTCCATTCAGCAAAGATTCTCAGACCTCACAGGTGTTGTAACTCATGTCAGACACAACTGCAATTGTGTGCAGTTGGGGAACATCTCACCCAAATGACTTAGTGAGCTTTCTTCTCCTTGGCTGAGCCACAGGTGCCCCATGATGGGATCCAAAGTGTGTATTTGCCTGGGGTTGACAGTTAGTGATTAACTGATGATGTTGTGCACTTTTGCAGCAAGGTGAGATGGAAAGTCACACCTCGTAGATCAGGACCTGCTGCTGTAGCTATGGTAAAGTGGTCACTTTAAATGGGACTGACCCTGTGACCATGACATACAGAAGGACATTCCAGCTCCAGATATCCACCTTGGCATTAAATTTTTTGGTACTGGAAGAGTTTGGGAAAAGGAAGAGGCTGGCCAACCTCTGCCTATCCATGAACCTGGTGTCCAGATCAAAGTCAGCAACTTTGATGCTGCTTCTGGAATCTAGCAGACAGTTGCCTCACTTTAGATCTCTGTGCCTGACACGTGATCAGGCCCCTCCTCCTGCAGTCAGCTGGCCTCAAGCTTTCCATCACCAGGTAGACATGTTCTACTGTTTCCATCACCTGGAAGAGCTGGATCACATTTGGGTTATCCAGAATCTTCACTGTATCTGCTGCAGATAAAACGTGTGAATTCTTCTTTCCATTCTGCAGTAATTTCACTGCCACCTGGGACCCCATGAGGCAGCAGTGGGCCAGTTTCACCCTGGGCTATTGTCCTTGGGACCCTATACTGAGGTCTCTTTATCAGAAGAGCTTGAAGAAGCCTGAGTCATAATGTCATTTCTTTTCTACTCTCACTACGTGACATAGTACCACTGCTCTTAATGATGCAAACTAAGTTTAAAAATGAAAAATAAAGCAGAAATAAATTTCAAAAATGAGAAAAGAAGTAACGATGCTAATAAAATTAAAAAGTAAAAACAAATGCATTTTAAATGACAAGAGGAAAAAAGAAAAATTTTAAAAATTGAAAGCCCAAACCAATAAACAGGCTGGCTGTGATGAATTCAGTGAGTCACCAACCAAGAACTCTCTGCAGTATCCAGACAAAAATCCAACCCAGGGCTGGGCCTTATGTAGATGATATTTTTAATTCCCTCCTAGTGGCTCTTTGTGAGGTCAGAAAAAGAAATGGGCCAATCACAACCAGCACAACACACAATAGTTGTCTCAAGAACCTTTCAATAACAACAGATTCTAGAAACCTTTGTTTCTGTGGATCATAGAGACTGATAAAGCCAGTAGCATGCCTCAATGGCTTTTTCAAGACTGAAAAATCTGTTATAACTTTTGGGTTTTAATGACTTTGTCACATCTACACTAAAGGTAATCAATTCCTTGTTTTCTTTAAATGCAGAGTGATTGATGTCAAAAGGATGGTAGTATTTTCTTTACCAATTATTGTGAATAGGAAGGTGAGGGTAGTTTTTTTGGCTGGCCATCAGAGGACAATAAGCAGGGGACAGTAGATAACTGTGAGTATCAGCCTCCCGGAACCAGGTGAATAGGGCAGAGACTCCCACAAAGGAAAGCTGAAAGGCAGTTAATGTGTCAGAACAGGAAGGATGATCAGCAGAGGACACTTAGGCATCACAGGTCCCCATGATATCGTTCTCAGGGTAGTGATATAAAGACTAAAATAAAAAAGAAAGAAGCACTTTGCAAGCCATAAAACTCGACTCAAATGTCCCTTGTTCAATTTAAATATAATATATCTACATTGGAAAACCATAAAAATATACTAAGTACAGAATAAAGAGAAAGTATATTCTGAGATAAGTTTTTAATATTTTTTACCATGTCTGACTATGGTGATAGGCTTCGGATTCTCAATTTACCTTGAGATATGGTGTCTGAGATGTCACAATATTTCTTTAGGTCTGATTAAGGAAAAAAGTCCTTGAGAGAGAAGATTGAGAAACAACCAGATAAATTCTAGACTTTTCCTACAAAGAAATGTAATAAGCAGAGACACAAATATGCAGTAATGATAATGGATATAGTCTTTCTTGTAGAACTCATAAACCTGTAAGGATTTAATCCAACCCTCCAAATTTGAGATAATTTTTCATGTCTGTTCTCTGCAAAGGGATGAAGCCACTTCTTCTCCTAGGTTATAAATATACGGATACATTTTTTCCTGGATATTTTAGCTTATTTTTTGTGATATATTAGTGTATATATATATATATATATATATATATATATATTTATATCCAATAGAAAACACTTAAAAGAATCAAAATATCCTGTTTTTCCCTTACTTTTAAGTCTTCTTGGTCACTATAAAACTCCAGTTAGAGGTTTTCTTGATTTCTTACCTATCAACTCATATAGCACTATAGGCATGTACTGCATAATGACATTTTAGTCAACAATGGACCACAACAGTGGCCACCTAAGATTACATTGCCTAATGACATTGTACCATCTTATTTGTTTAAGTATACTGCATAAAAGTTCACATAAGAATAAAATTATCTAAAGATGCACTTCTCAGAATGTCCCATCAATAAGCAACAACATGACTACAAACAAAACACCATGTCCTTGTCTATGGTGTTGGAATGCAGCTCAGCAATACAGCAGTTGCCCAGCAAGCATAAGGCCCTGGGTTTGATTGCCAGATCCATGAAAAAAGACAGAAAGAAGGGAGAAAGGGAGGGAGGAACCAATCATGCCTTAAATTTTAAGCCATAAAAATCTATAAAATTGTCTTTGCTCTAAATACATGAACAGAACCTGGTTCTGTTCACATTCAGAAATTTAGCTTTTCTCAGTTAATTAAGGACTAACTGCTGATTCAAACCCTCTAATTTTTCTTGGGCCATCTCCATGACAATAAATATCCATACAATCCCCAGCCTCATAAGTGCTATAAAACATTCATTGAAACAATAAAGGTATTAAGAAACATTTTAAACAAAGTAACATATTTTAATCCCAGGTTTGTACTTAAAATATACAATAGGGAGGTCCAACAATCCTGGAAGTTTCCCCCAATCTAAAGTCTTCTAATTCATTACCCAGGATGGTGGTTTAACCTACATTATGTCCCGAAGAGCACAAGCTACAGATTACAATAAAAAGTAGAAATATTGTTGCCTCAGCTCTCTGCCTAAAGCAATTTTCTGGCCCCATTTCATGAAGGAAGGGAAAAATGAAAGAAGAGAACAGCAATTTCTCTAAACCCAATGAAACAGTGATTTGAATTTAAGGGTGCATCTGCTTATGGAATTGGCAACTGGGAATTTGTAAGAACGATACAGATTATCCTGAGTTTTGGCATGGCTACCAGGAAGCACATGTTAGAATGGGTTTCCATAAAGTTACGAAAGAACAATTCTGGGTTTTAGTAAACTTAGGCATCAGTAAGCTGAGTAGAAGCACCCACTGGGTTAAGAGACTCAAATCCTGCTAAGTTAGAGTGAGGAGGTACACTGAACACCTAGGACACTCAGTTTAGGAAAAGGACTGAACCAGGATAGAATCTGACAGGTAAGCCAGTTCTACAGTAAGGACTATTCTCATCCCACCCAAACCAAACCTAAAGACAAGTCTCAAATGTTTCAAGTACATCCTTTAGAAGTTACCTGACATATTAAGATCAACTGTTTTTAAAGGAAAATGAAAAACCCAAATGCTTAGTAGCAAAGTAGTAAAGTTCCCCTTTATCTGCAGTTTTACTTTCTGCAATTTCAGATACCCATAACAAACCATGGCCCCAAAGTATTGAATGGAAAATTTCAGGCATAAACAATTCACAAAAATTAATAAGGTTTGAATTGCATACAATTGAGAATAGCGTGATGGAATCAGGCCACCCTACTCTGTCCCTCTGCAGGACATTAATCTTCCCCGTGTATGAGGGTATCCATGCTGCCCATGCCTCTCAGTTTTAGTTACTTAGTAAATGTCTCGGTTATCATATTGACTGTCACTGACTATTGACTATCAATTGACCGCTAACAACAAGTCAAAGAGGAGCCATAAACTGCATCCTCTAAGTGGAAAGAAGAAAGTTCTCAACTTGATATAGAAAGAAAAAAATCACATGCCAACGTAGCTAAGATCTATGGCAAGAATAACTCTAGGCATGAAATCATGATGAAGGAAAAAATATCTTATTGTTGTTTTCAAACTCTGGGAATTATGAGCACTGTGCATGGTAAGTACTTAGTTGAGATAAAAAAGATAAAAAATTTGAGGGTGGAAAGCATGACCAGGAAACATAGCATAATTAATAGAACCATCCTGCTTAAGAAAGCATTGAGCCTCTATAAAGACATCATTTAGCAAGAGGTTCATGAAACATTTACTCCAAGTAGGGAACAGTGACACAAGTTTGGGAATAAGATTAGACTGAAAATTATAAAACTCAATGGAGAGACTGTGTCTCACGACGAAGAAGCTGCAGGCACAATGGCAGCTCAATGGAAGAAACTAAGGAGAAAATCAGATACCATCCAAAGCAACTGTTCAAAAGATGCCCAATGGAACCTAGATTTCTAGAAGTGCAAATGAAGCACCAGGGTACAAAACAGGGAAGGACAGATTGACTCAGATTCGACGTGGCAACACTGCAGGGAATGTGATAAACCCAGATGCAGCCAGACCCACACACTCTCAAAAACAAAATAAAAAAATTAATAGACTACAGTCACATAACTTTATTATAGTACTTCTTATAATTGTTCTATTTTATTATTGTTGTTAATCTTTACTGCGGCTGATTTGATTAAACTTTGTCATTGGTACATATGTCTAGGAAGGAACAGTATGTAGACAGAATTTGTTACTGTCTGTGGAATCAGGCATCCAGAAATTAAAGAACTACTAATTTACAATGTCTGGTATCTAAAAATAAGTTACAAGATAAGAGAAGCAGAAAACTGTCAGTGATATCAAAGACTTTAGAAAATAAAAATAGACTCCAAAATAAAAGATGTTGGAATCAACAGAAAAAGCATAAATACATTCCAGAATATCTAAGAAAATATGAATAAGGTGAGAAGAATAAATAACTGATTTTGTAATATTTTAAATTAACTAAATGAACCTTAAAACAGTAGATGTTGGAAAAGAAATATGCATCCTTAAAGAGAAGTAGAAAAGATGAACAGAGCTTCCAAGTTGTGCGACACTGCTATGTAATATAACATAGATATAACTGGAACCCCAGAGGGATATAATGTAGAAACTGTGGCAGAAAAATACTAAAGAGTAACAGAATTTCCCAAATTTGTTGACAAAATATAAATCCATAGATCCGAAAAGTTCGGTGAAACACAAGTACAATATTCACAAGTAAATGTACCAGAGCGTATCCTATTAAGATCGCTGAGGAGAAACGACAAAGAAAATAATCCTAGTATCATGCAGAGAAACAAAACAAATGAGTTTTTGGGGACCAAAGATAAAATGACAGTGTCATTTCAAGAACAATGAAAGTCATAAGGCAATGAAAGTGTGGGGGTCAACAGTGATTGTTAATGCTATAATCCCAGCTCCTTGGGATGTGTAGGTAAGAGGATTGTGGGTCAAGGCCAGCCCAAACAAAAAGTGTGAAATCCTACATGAAAAATAACTAAAGCAAAAAGGGACAGACGTGTGGCTCAAGTGGTAGAGTGCTTTCTTATATCCAGTGAAAAGTCTTCAAAAATGTTGAAAATTTAAAGGGGTGAGGAGAGAGAGGCACTAAGGGATAGAGGTAGTGAATGTGTTCAAAGTACACTTACGCATCCGTGGAATTATTACAATGGAATCCCCTTGTACAATTATATGAATAATTTTTTAATTGTGAAAATAATTTTAAAAATACTGACAGATTCAACTGGCAGCAAATCTTCACTAACGATAGATTAAATGAAGTTATTTCTAAAAAAAAAAAGTACCAGATAGAATCTTTAAATGGTAAAAAATAAACATGAAATTTATAACCTATAGAGTAGAAAAACATATGACAAAATAGAACAAGGAATTAGAGAGGAAAAAATGGAAGGGAATTATTACATAGTTCTTACCTAACATAAAAAGTAATACAGAATTTTTGAAGGCAGATTGTGATAAGCTAAAAATAATGTTACCACTATAGTCAACACTAAAATGTAAATAAGGAAGTATAGCTAACAAGACAATAGAGGAGATAAAATGGAATACTAACTATTCAATTAGTTCAAAAGAAGTCAGGACAAAAGAAGAGAAACAGAAAATGAATGAGATAAGATTTTTTCAAAATAAAGTGGTAAGCCAAAAACTAACCAGATAAAAATTACATAATAGGAATAAACTAATCATTCTAGTTAAAAGGCAAAGGTTTTTAGAGTAAATAAAAAACCAAGACACAACTACATATTGTCTACAGAAAATTTACTTTAAATATAAACTCAAAGAAAGCTTCCACTAAAAAAATACACAATGAAAATGCTAATCAAAGAAAGGCTGCATTTGCTGTTTTTATATCAGACTTCAGGACTAAGGATGCTACTAGAAATAAGAACTGACATTTCCTACTAAAAGATGAGTCTATTTATTTAAAGAAAAAAAAGCACATAAGAATCTCAGTTTGTGTGCACCAGGTAACAATGTTTCAAAGTACATGAAGCAAAATGAACAGAAATGAAAGGAGGAACAGATAAGTCAATAACTACTACTAGAGATTTCAATATTTCTTTTTCAGTAATTGACAGGAAAACAATAAACATCAGAGACCAAGAAGACCCAAAGAAAAGAAAAAATCTTATGACTCATCTGACCTAACTGACATTTATAGAACACCAACTACAAAATAAAATTGTTTTCCAATGCCCTTGGAACATTTACCAGCTTAGATCATAAGCTAAGTCATAAAACAAGCCTCAATAAATTTAAAAGGATTGAAATTTTACAATGGGTTCCCTTATAAAATACAATTTAATTGGAAATCATTTTTTAAATCTGGAATTCTGATAAGGTTGCAGGATGTTAGGCTAATATACAAAACTCATTGTATATTCCTGTGTACCAGCCATGAACATGGAATCTGAAATTAAAAACACAGCATCATTTACAATAGCACCACGAAGCAAAACAAAACTTAAGGATTAAGCTAACAAAATGTGTAAATGATCTATCTGGAAAAAGTTACAGAACTCTGAAGAGAACAATTAAAGATCTCATTATTACAAAGATTTTGGTTCTTCCCAACTCAACCCATAGATTCTACATACTCAAAAATCCAAGCAAGCTTTTATTGTAAAATAACAAAGTGATGCTAACACTTACATGGAAAGGCAAAAGACCCAGAATAACCAACACAGTACTGAAGAAGAAGAAAGCTGGAGAACAGACACTATCTGACTTCAAAACTTACTATAAAACCACAGCAGTCAAGGCAGTATGGCACTCACTAAAGAATACTTATCAAGGAGACAAATGAAAAGACCAGAAGTAGATCCACACAGGTAGTCAACTGACTGCTGACAAAAGAGCAAAGACAATTATACAGAACCAAGATGGTCTTCTCAACAAATGGTGCTAGAACAATTAGTCATCCACGTGCAAAATTAACACAGGCAAATTTTCGACTTTTCATAAAAATTAACTCAAAGTGGATCATAAACCTGAATGTAAAACAAAAAGCCATGAAACTCCTAAAACAAAACATAGGAGACCTTAGGTTTGAGGTGACTTTATAAACTCCAGATGCAAGCTCCTTGATAGATAAAATTGATATTAAAATTAAAATTGTCTGCTCTGTGAATGATGATGTTAAGAGAATTGAAAGGTGAGTCACATACTGGGAGAAAATAGTTTCAAAATGTATATCTGATAGAGGACTTGCATCTGAAATATAAAAATAACTGAAAACTGGTAACAAACAAACCATTTCAATTTTTAAAAGGGGCAAAAAATGAACACCTTACCTAAGAAGATATACAGATGGCAAAGAAGACCATAAAAAGAAGCTAAACATCATATATAATTAGGGAAACTGCACAGAAAAGCAATAAGATACCTCTACATGCCTATTAGAATAGCTAAAATAGACTGGGCAGAGGGACTCATGCCTATTATCCCAGCTACTTGAGAAGTGGAAACTGGAAGGATCATGGATGGAGGCCAGCCAGGGCAAAAAGTTCACAAGACTCCATTTCTACAAATGAACCAGTTATGGTGCCATGCAACTATAATCCCAGTTATAGTGGGAGGCACAGAGAAGAGGATCCCAATCCAAAGCCAGTCCCAGTCAAAAATGGGAGACCCTATCTGAAAAATAACCTAAAGCAAAATGAGCTGGAGGTAGACCTCAAGTGGTAAAGTGTTTGCCTAACAAACACAGGACACTGAGTTCAAAATGCCAAGTACCACCAAAAACAATGGCTGAAATAAAAAACTCACTCCACCAAATGCTGGTGAGGATGTGGAACAAAGGGAACTCCCGATTACTATAGGTATGAATGTATAATGTACTCCCACATTGGAAGTCCATTTGTCAGGTTTTCCAAAACTAAGAATCATATCAGTATGCCATTCAGCAATCATGTTCCTGGATATTTGCCCACTTTATTAAAAAATATATGTTCACATAAAACCTTTACATTAATGTCTGTATCATCTTAATTCATATTTGCCCAAACCAGACAGCAACAAAGATACCATTCAAAAAGCAAAATGGCAGACTACGGTACATCCAAACAATGGAATACTATTCAGCAATACAAGGAAATGTGCTATGAGCCATGGAAAGACAAGGAGTATTTTTATAGTCATATTGCTAAGTAAAAGAACCACACCTGACTGCATGATCTGACTCCAACATGCAATGAGGACAAATCTACAGAGGTGGTAAAAAGATAGGGAGGGAAGAGAGGGATGAACACAGGAGAATTTTAGGGCAGTAAAACCATTCTGTGTAACGTTATAATAGCAGATAAATGATGTGATTTATTTGTCAAAACCTATAGAATTATACAGTACAGAGAGTGAACATAAATTTAAACTGTGTATTTCAGTGAATAATGTGTCAATATCATGACAAATGTACTACCCAATGCAAGATGTTAATGAAAGGGGAAACCAGGAGTAGAAGAGACATAGAGGACAAATATGGCAACTCTGTAAGACTGTAGGTCTAGAAGCTGATGGAGTGGCCTCAAGTGGTAAAGCATCTGTCTAACAAACATGAGGCCCTGAGTTCGAACCCTAGTACTCCCAAAAAAATTTTAAAAGAATATAGGTCTAGTCTTCTGTAAATGTAAAATTGCTCTAAAAACAGTCTAATAATTTTTAAAGCCCACTTTTAAAATCAGGTCAAAAAAGAGAAAATTAGAATATTCTGAATGGATGTAAACAAAACCACAAACTTTCAAAGCCTATGAGATTCAACCTAAGCAGTGCTGAGAAAGGAGGTTTAGAGTTTCAAACCTTTATTTAAGAAAGAAAAACATAACTAAACTCAATGACTTAAGTCTCTATCTTTAAAACTTAGCAGGGCAAATTAAACACAAAGTTGGTGTAACATGGCTTCAATTTCTCTAAATCCTTGGCAAAACTTGTTATTTTCTATTGTTTTTTTAATCATAAGCATCCTAATGGATGTGAAGTGGTATGTCATTGTTTTGACTTGCATTTCCCTAATGATTAATGGTGTCAAGCATATTTTCATGTGCTTATTGGTTATTTGTGTATCTTCTTTGGAGAAATGTCTGTGCAAACCCTTTGTTCATTTATGAATGAGATTATTTGTTCTCTTGATGTTCAGTTTCGGAAGCTCTCTATACATTTTTAATATAAATTCTTTATTAAATACATAATTTACAAGTGCTCTCTTCTATTTTGTGAGTTGTCTTTTCACCCAGTTGATACGGTCTTTAGTGCACACTGTTTAAATTTTTCATGCAGTCCAGTTGTCTATTATTTCTTTGTTGCCTGAGCCTTTGGTATCATACCCAAGCAAATATGACCAAGCCCAGTGTTGTGGAGCTTTTTCCATTTTCTTCTAAGAGTTTGATAGTTGAAGGTCTTACCTTTAGGTCTTTAATCCAGTTGGGGTTAATGTTTGTATACGAGGCTAAATAATGGTACAGCTTCATTCTTTTCTATGTGGATAACCAATATTCCAAGTACCAACCATTGAAACCATTTTCATTTCCCATTAGGTGATCTTGGCAGCCTTGTCAAAAATAATTTGACCATTTATGGGAAGTTTTAATTCTAGACCCTGTTTCATTGGTCTGCATGTCTTTATGTCAATACCATGCTGTTTTGATTACCATATCTTTATAGTAAGTCTTAAAATCAGGAAGTGTGTTTTCCACTTATTTTTCTTCTTTTACAAGGTCATTTTTTGCTATTTACATGTCCCTTGAGATTACATGTTAAATTTAGGAAAGGCTTTTCTATTTCTGTAAAATATGTCATTTCACAGGAATGGCACTAAATCTGCAGATTGCTTCCTGTGGGATTGATACCTTAACAATATTAAGTTTTCCAATATGTAAGCATGGGATATATTTCCATTTACTTATGCCTTCTTTCATTGCACAGGTTTTCACTTCACTGGTTGTTAGCTTCCTATACTTTACTACATTTTTCAAATTGCTTATCATTAGTGTCAAGAAATGCGACCAATTTTGTGTGTTGATTTTGTATCCTGCTACTTCATTGTTTTTATTAATTCAAGTAGATTTTTGTGTGGACTCTTTAAGGTTTTCTATGTACCTGATTATATCATCTGTGAACAAAAATAATTTGCTTCTCATCTTCTAATTTGGAAAGCTTTTATTTATTTTTCTTAGTTACTCTCACTAGGACTTAAAATACTATGTTAAAAGAAGGGGACAAAAATAGGCTCCTTGTCTTGTTCCTGATCTTAGGGGAAAAGCGTCAGTCTTCCATTACGGAGTGTGAGGTTCAAGAGGGTTTTCTCCCATACTGCTTTTCTTATATTAAGGTAGTTTCCTACTATTCCCAGTGTATGGGTTTTTTTCTCAATTGAGATAATCACAATTTTATACAAATAAATTTGTGGAAAGAGACAAAATGAGCAAATTCGTTGTAAGAATCAAAAGTTGCACAAAAAAGATATTCTGAATAGCTCCACATCAATTTAAGAAATTAAATATATAAATAAAAACCTTCTCCCGAGGTATCCCCAAGCCAGTAAAAAGCTTCATTGATGAATTCCATTAATGCAAATTCCCAACTCCTTTTATGTAGTTATGATTTCCTTAATAGCAAAGCCAAAACATGATATTCAGAAAAATCAGAATATGTTATCCTGTTGGTTAAGTGCCTTGAACAGGTTACTACAGCTTTCTAGTTCTCAAGTTTCTCACCCAAAACCTTTTGGTAGAATATTTTTCCTTGGATTCTGGTCCTGGAGAGAAAAGCCAGGAGGAGAGACTGCATCAGCCTCATCTCCTGCCCAGGACATCAGGAGATACACTTCCAGCGGCTAGTACACCACCTCTTTCTGCTTCTAAACAATAGCAGGTGAATGTGAATCTACTAGTGTTCCTTCCTTCCAGGTCTTCTCGGTACAAAATAGGTAAACTCCAAAAGCAAAAGGACTGTCATCTAGAAATGTAGGCATGCAGCATAAAGGAGAGAAAAAAGGTATAGACAATCTAAGTTATGCATGAATTTACTGTTATTTATTCATTCATATTCATTTTTTTCCTCTCCCTCACTCCTCCCCTGCCCCTTTATTGTTTATTAATTTTCCTCTTATACCTGATAATTATGGCAAGAGACATTGGGAAAATCCTGCACTAGATGGTGTTTACAACTGACTTCCTTCCTCCTGAGAACCTAGTATGTGCTACACACCAAGTTAAGCAAAATCAAACATCATGTCTATGTTCTAAAGCACGAGAGACTGGATTTTAAAAAGAACAATTCAATCCCAGTGACCCTAGATGCTAGCTATCAGTATCCCCATCTTATCGCTGTAATAACTGAGTCAGAGAGTGAATAAAGTGTTGGAGTCCACAAAGCTAGAGAGGAAAGGAGCAGCCTTTGAGCCTATCTCTGTCCTATCCTAAAGCTCACCCTACTTCCACTCTGCCATGCTACTTAATTAAGAAAGAACTTACCTTGATCCTGATTATATTTTATAGCTCACTAGTTGAGTAACTGAATATATTTTATAATGACTAACAGTATTGTATTAAATTCACATCTTGTCTGTTTATGTTTTTGAGTAAGTAATTTGGGACTCAAACTTTTTATTAGAATACCATTAAAATTCTGCTGGGTTGTCTGAATTAAATTTCAAAAATTCTTTAAACTCTTTTTCCCTCAATTGATAAAGCAAAAACAAACTATTCTTAATACAATGTATTACATTGGCTTTCCACAGCAACTTGATGGGAGGATGCATCTGTGTAGGTTTACACAGGCTATTAGGAATTGGGTGTAGTTGAGGTTGGCCATAGCAGAAAGAAGGCGTATACTTGGGTTATAAAGGTCAAGTGTCCACACTATAAAGGGAACAAATACTACCAGCTGAATTTCTTGTGTTGAATCCTAAGGCTAATAGACATATTTTTTATTATTTTTATACTGGGGGTACATTTACAAAAATTCTTACACTATATCATAATTGAATTCACTCCTTCTGTCATTCTCCCTTACCCCCTCCCCCCATTCCTGGAATAGCTTCAACAGGTCTCATTTTTCCATTTTCATATATGAGTATGTAATATTCCCACCACACTCACTCTCCTACATTCTTTCCTTATATTCTCCCCCTTCCCACTACCACCCCCAACAACAGGACCTGTTTTGTCTTCCTGCTCTGTTTTTTTTTAATACATTTTGTTTGATTAAAATAACTACACAGGGAGTTTAATTATAACATTTATATATATATACATATATATATATGTATTATAACCCCAATTGGTTCACCTCCTCTATTTTTCTCCTTTTTACCTTAGTCCCCTTCTTACTGTGATTTCAACAGGTTTAAAATTCTATATTCATTCTTATATAAAAAGTATATCAACCCAATGACCTATTCTTTCTTGCTATTAAGTCTGGTAAATACCCCATCTGCATATGTTATCAGCAGGTCTTTGCACACAGAGATAAGAGGGCCTGAAGAACAAAGTCCAGATTCCTGATTTGGAATCACAAACTTTTGACAATATGGTCAAACTCTACATTTTCTTGCCTAACTTTGTTCCAACAATCCCTTCCTCTACCTACCGAAAATTCAGTCATATTAGGAGACACACACACACACACACACACACACACACACACACACACACACTTCCAAATATTACTTCAAGCCTCCAAATGTTGTTCAGGATGTCCCCTATGAAAGAAATATTCATTTCCTTCTGCTAGCAGCTTATAACAACTCAAACCTCCATCTCCCCCTGTGAAATCAATCTTAATGGCAATTGATTTCTCCCTCCACTCCTGTCTCAGCAAACATTACACTTTCAGTGCTCTACTCATCAGCTGTCCTCATCAGGGTTCAGGGAATGGATGGAATAACCTGATGGTGTCTTCTCTTGGATTCCTGGTTCCTAGCTCAATGATGACATAAGACAAACTGAATAAATAACAAATCCATTAATTACTGCATAAAGGCAGAAAATCAAGCCAAAAACCAAAACTGCACTGGGTTGTGTCAACAGGATAAGAAAGAGACAGCCCTTCCCCCAACACAAATGCACACTGTCAATTCACCATCAAGGTCACTGCTTTCTAGGTCAAATGTGTCTATATTCTAATTTACCTTGAAGTATTGATATGATTCTCAATTTTTGTTTCTAAATTAAAGTGACACCCTCAAGGTATTTTTCATTACTTTTTAATCATTTTAATACCCATCAAGAGCTTGAAATTGAAATGTTCTGACTAGACTGCCCTGATTTTTCTGAACTCAATTTGCACAATCTCCTCAGATTTGTACCACAACTCTACTGATCACTTTCCTCAAATAGTATTTTTTGCAGCATGATGAAACTAATGACATAAAGAATACATCCCTGAAAGAAAAGCTCAGGAATATTTTTAAATACATCTAAAACAAACACATTTTTCCAACTAATGTCTCCTTGACCTCTATTTTCAATTGAACAAAATGACCAGATGAGAAGAGCAAGCCTCCACCATCCCTCTTCTGATCTTCTGCCACAATGATGCCTCACCCAGTTGGAACAGAGAAATATTCTCCAGTTTTCACACACTTGCTTGGTCTCTGCTTCAGAGCAGCTGCCCTAATGCCCTGGCCTATATAAGCATGGGACCTTCTGAGAAATATAGTCCTGTACCCATCCCTTGGGCAATCCAGTTTCCTATTCCTCTCCAACTCCCAAGCATTGCAAATGAAAGCCAATTACTATAATACTGAAGGGGAAAAGGAGACAAGAAATGCTTCAGAGGCCACCTCTTTTCGAAGATCTCGAATGACAGGAAAATCAAAAAAGACTTAAAGTGAAATTGAAATAAGGCCTAGATTTGGAGTTAGGAGATTCAGTTCCACTCTCAGATTTGACACTCGTAGATCAGGGTAACACATGCTGGGCAGGTGATACACACTGCCTGTGCAGGGATTCCCTTTTGTAAAACAAGAAGTTGGAAGAGACGGTCTCTACAGTTGCTCAAAATCACATTTATACCAATATTGTTTTATTTCCACTTCCCTCACACAATTCTCTGTCATTTTGTCCTAATTATGATGTAGCAGAGGCCCCGACATGAGTTGGATTGCGTGTCACAGTGTGGGAATTTCTAGCAGACGCCAGGACAGATGTCATCTCCAGTGCAACCAGCAGCAGAGCTGTCCCTTTGATCAATGACAAGTCCTGAAGGCAGCAGCAAAACCAAAGAGGAAAGAGGGAGGTAAGGCATGCTGGGCTAAGTACTGCACCTCAAAGAACATCTACAACACACATTTGGAACTCCTACCTCAACTGAAGAAGAATTTCAGAAAAGTAGAATTGCCCTGGCATGGTACCTAGCTGTTGCTAGATTGCACACCATTCCAAACTTAGCCTAAAACAGAAATCTAGCTCACCATGTCGGCTGGGCAGGGCCGGGTGTGTGTCTTCTCCTGGCCTCACATGGACTCAGTCATGTATCTATGTAAGCCTAGTAGCTCTACCTCTGGCTGTTAGCAGAGCCATGTATCCATCACCCAGTAGGCCAGCCCAGGCTTTACATAAAAGCAGCGGCACTATTCACAATAGCCAAGTTATGGAAACAGCCAAGATGCCCCAGCACTGACGAATGGATTAAGAAAATGTGGTATCTATACACAATGGAATTTTATGCAGCCATGAAGAAGAACGAAATGTTATCATTCGCTGGTAAATGGATGGAATTGGAGAACATCATTCTGAGTGAGGTTAGCCTGGCTCAAAAGACCAAAAATCGTATGTTCTCCCTCATATGTGGACATTAGATCAAGGGCAAACACAACAAGGGGATTGGACTATGAGCACATGATAAAAGCGAGAGCACACAAGGGAGGGGTGAGGATAGGTAAGACACCTAAAAAACTAGCTAGCATTTGTTGCCCTTAATGCAGAGAAACTAAAGCAGATACCTTAAAGCAACTGAGGCCAATAGGAAAAGGGGACCAGGAACTAGAGAAAAGGTTAGATCAAAAAGAATTAACCTAGAAGGTAACACCCATGCACAGGAAATCAATGTGAGTCAATGCCCTGTATAGCTATCCTTATCTCAACCAGCAAAACCCCTTGTTCCTTCCTATTATTGCTTATACTCTCTCTACAACAAAATTAGAGATAAGGGCAAAATAGTTTCTGCTGGGTATTGAGGGGGGGAGCGGGAGGGGGTGGAGTGGGTGGTAAGGGAGGGGGTGGGGGCAGGGGGGAGAAATGAACCAAGCCTTGTATGCACATATGAATAATAAAAGAAAAATGGAAAAAAAAAAAAAAAGCAGCAACAAAAGACAAGTCTCTAGTGCAAGCACTTTTCAAGACTGTGCTTGAGGCCTATATGCTGATGTCCCCTTAGCCAAAGCAAGTCACTTGGTGCCTAGAGATCCCAGGGGTACAGACATGAGCTCTACCCTCTTGATAAGAGTAGTTATAATGCCACATTGTAAGTGTATGACATCAAGACTAGAAAGGATTTATGGTCAATTTTACATTCTACCACAGAGAAATACAGATTTGTTCCTAACAGTGTGACCTCAGTTTTATTCCCAGGTTCAAATTGCTAAGTAAGCATGTTGATTACTCCTGTACTTTACATAGCAGCATATTTTATAGCAAAATTTCACTAAGAAATAAAATTTGAGTCTTCACACCAGAAAAAATAGGAATTTTTGAATAAATTATTGAGCAAAAGGTTAAGTTCATTTTGCCTTTAGGACTCCAGACAGTTATACATGGAAATGCAAATTTAATAGATCCCTCAAAGGCCAGGCACCAGTGGTGGTTCACACCTGTAATCCTAGGTACTCAGGAGGCAAAGATCAGGAGGATCATAGTTCAAGAACATCCTGAGCAAACAGTTCCCAGTACCCTGTTTCAAAACTACTCAACACACAAAAAGGGCTGGCAGAGTGGCTCAAGTGGTAGAGTGTACCTGCCCAGCAAGCATGAGGTCCCTGAGTTCAAACCACAGTGCCACAAAAATAATAATAATAATAATAAATAAACCCTCAAAGACGCTTTGTTTCATCTGGACACCAGTGGCTCATACCTGTAATCCTAGCTATTTGGGAGGCTGGGATCTGGAGGTTTGAAGGGATTCCAGGCCACCTGGGCAGATAAAAAATAAAATATAATGTTTCTGAGTCCCAATCCCAACCAAGTGTGGTAATACTCACCTGTCATTACAGAAATGGTGGGAAGCATAAACTAGGAAGATCACAGACCAAGCCAGACTGGGCAAAAAATAAGACCCTATCTCCAAAATAACTACAGCAAAAAGGGCTGGAAATGTGGCTCAAAGCAGTAGAATACTTGCCTGGCAAGTGTAAAGCCCTGAGTTCAACACTAGCCTCACTGTGGGAGGGATGGAAGAGATGCTTTGCTTTAGTGCCTTTTATATTATTCCTACCCTTCTGAAGACCAATCCACTGAGGTGTTCTTTGTGCCCTCAGGCAAGTCACTCAAAGCTTGTAGGAAATTCCAAAGTAATCACGCCTACAAGTAATGGCCCCTTTAAGAAATTTGTGAGTGCTCAACAGCCAGTTAGAATTTTTAACTCTCCGAAACACCATTTCTTCTTACCTCCAATCTCTGGTGATTAAACAGAGTTAGTACACAAGATCCTTTTGAGGTCTCTCTTTGTTGCCCAGACTGGCCTTAAACTTCTGGGCTCAAGTGGTTCTCCTGCCTCAGCCTCCTGAGTAACTAGGACTACAGGTGTGTACCAAGTGAGATCCCCTTAACAGTCACTCATTTAACATATATTTCTTATAAATTAACTAGATTCTGGGTCCTGTGCTAAGGAATGTGGATATCACCGGATCAGAAGGAAGAAGGTGGGGAAGGAATGAGACTGCCTTCTTTGGTTTAACAAGATGGATTCCAGAAGCTTTTGTAAGAAATACAGTTCAAGAACTTCAAACTTTAAAATTAAAGTGAATTTTGCATTTTTAAACAACCACCTCCCTTGGATCACGTCTAATTTCTCCTCTGAAGAAAATTTAAAAGTGACTGACTTTCTTCATTTCATTATTAAATTGTCACCAAGTTAGTTTTAATTTCCACAGTGTCCTCAAGCTCCTTTTGAGGACATTAATGTCTCTGGGCAGTTGGAAAAAAATTCAGAGTCAATTTCCTCTTACACAGAACCATCCTCTCAAGTAGATAACTCTACAAAGAAGGTTGCTCTATTGCTCAGGACTGGGGCAGTCATTGTCCCTGAAGTTGTCCTTGAAAAATAAGAAAGAATAGAGAGGTAAGTATGATCAAAATACATTATGCACATGTATGGAAATGTCATGAAGAGATCTCTTACTATGTTCTATCTATATAATATACCAACATATCCATAAAGGCTGATCTTCAGCAAGCTTGAAATGAGTGAGGTCCACTTCGGACACTCCACATTTTGAAAGATTACATGTCCTTTCAGGTGACCTTCTTGGCATTTTCCTCCCTGTTTTAATCGCATAAGTTGTCAAGCATCTGTTGACTTTGCTGTTACCTTTTTTAAATAACAACTCATGGTATTTATGTCCTCCTAGAAGTTTTCTTTTTAACAGGCTACCTTAAAGCCTGTCTCTTCCTCTCTCTCCCCATCCCCTCTCATCAACATATCCTCTACAGGCCTCAGAATTCATGAGATTACACTATTGATGAAGTTTCTGAAAACACAGTAAAAGAAGTGCCGTGGCAGAACCTACAACTCTCAAGAATCCATCAACACAGATGTCCAGAGCCAGAGAGAATTTTACCTCGCTTAGCTAATGGGTTCAACATTCCTTTTTTCCTCACAGAAATAATGAGGTGGCTTTTTTTTTTAGTGAGAAGATAACTTTTGTCAAAGAATAAAACCAGAACAGCAAGGAAGCCCCATTAAGGCCCAGACAAAATTCTGAAAGTTACAGATATAGTTAGAATCCTACCTTGAGAAACTTGAAAAAAAAAAACACTCACTATGTGAACATGTTAAAAAAGAACTCTACATTACAGTATATGGGGGCTCTATTTTACCTATTGTTAGTTTGCTTATGCAGTGAGATACTTGCTCACTCCAGGTGTGTATTCAATATTACTCTCTTTTATCCTGAGTGGATTTATTTGAATATAACATTCAATTTACTTTAGTAGTCACTGAACATCCAGTGTGGGTCAGGTTCTGTGCTAGGCAATGGGAATATAAGGAAGCCAGGAGCTTTGGACTCTCTCACAAAGGCTTTCAAGGACAAGTATAAGTGCTAAACAGTGTTAAATGTGATGTCCAGCTGACCTATGTGGTGACTAAAGAGACAGAGGAGAGGAGAAGGAAACTTTATTTAGGTAGGTGGAAATTTTAAATTTGGACTCACAGTCAGGCCTGCAGGACTCTAAAACTCCTGAATGCACACTGGACTAGGTTCTAAAGAGATTACCATCACAGTTAGAACAGCAGTAATATTAAGAGGAGCCACCAATGAAATCTGTGCTAACCGAATAGTAAGGATGGAATCTAGAACACAGAGAGAGAGAGAGAGCATGGACGTGTCAATGGAGTAGGCATGTGAAAAGTGACTCAGTGTAAGGAAACTTTGAAAATGGGTTATGGACGATGAAATCCAGCCCACTGATGACATCCCATGATACACATCATTGGGTGTGCAACACGGAAGCTTGCTGTTCTCAGACCTAACTTTAGTGTCTCAACTGAAGGGAATATTCCAGTGACACCAGTGTCACCCAGGACACAAAACAAGGAACAGAAAGACGACAACAATGGCTATGGAAGGAGAGATGTTATTATAATAGCCTTCAGTTTCACATAACAAATACTGCATATTTGAGAGCCAATCCATATAAACTGTAACAAAGGTTGCCTCCTCTTCATAAGAGACCAGAGAAAAACCATTGTCAGTAAACAATTGTTATAGGTATTGTCTGGGTGTAAAGTGGCAGGAAGTGGACTAAAAACTGGTATTAATATTAACTGAAGTAGATATTAGCATATAATTTTAACACTTATATAGCACTTACTTTTAAGCACTGTTTTAAATACTTTAAAAATATTAACTCATTATTCTTCATAGCTACCTTATGAAGTAGGTACTACACCCACCATGTTACAGATTAGTAAACCTAGGCACAAAGAAAGGAATGACTTTCCAAGCTCAAAATGCCAATCAATGGTAGATCCAGGATTGGAATCCAAGCAGTTTGGCTCCAAAGCCCATATACTTCCTCACTACACCATGCTACCTCCCACAGTACCCTTGTGAGTGTGAACAGGAGGAGAAATTCGTAGTGTCTTGGTGCTGCCAAGAGCAGATGCTTTTAACCAAAGAGGGAATCACAGAATGTAAGTATCACCACCTGCTGAGAGCTTCACATACCTGGCACCATACACACACTTACGACCCTTTGATTTCCCAAAGGATGATCCACAGACTCAGTACATACAAAGGCTTTATATGATGTGCCAATGGACTGTTCTCAGTATTAACCTATGTGTCAGGTACTGTATATTGACTTAATGGCTAATTTCAGTCACCTAATTGCCTTCCTCTTTCAACAGAGATTGGACATGCACCTAGCACTCAAAACCTCCGCATCCACATTGCAAGCATGTGACCTGTTTTTTCAAATAGACACACATCTTCACAAAACTTCAAGTGGGTATAAGCAACATGATCTGGCAGCCAAGAGTGGGAATTCTGACATACTGACAAGGGCAGGTGAAGGCCCTGTGAGAGGCAGCTGCAGTGTAGCATCTATGGCAGCTTCCTGGTTTGGGAGACTTTTCCTCATTGTGTGTTTTCTGTGTGTTAGCTGCCAGTGGTTAATAGCCGTGGGTTATTAGACCCAAGGCTGAATCTCTGGACCTTCCAAAAATTCTAGGTATTATCTAATATTCCTTAAGAAAAATTCTTATTGCTTAAATTAGCAAGAGTGGATCCTATAATATGTCCTTAATTGTCTTTACCTATATAATAGGTATAAAACACACCCATATTATGGATAGCACACAGTGACATATTCGTATAATCACAATAGATAGTTGCAATTCACAAATAAAATTAATAAAAGGTCATTAGGGCTTAAAGTTTGGTCTCTGAGTTTCAATAGTTTGTGCCCATCCTGAGGATGCTGATAATTGCTGATGACACCAGTAAAATATGAGATTTTCATCTTAAACCTAGAAAATGATATCACTGTGGAAATCTGTGGCCAGTGGGGAGACCCACAAGAATTTAGAGAAAAGGAAAATAAGGTTAGTCTGAGAATGTTATTAGAAAGAAAAATATATTGTCACAAACCACAAATGGTTTAAAAGTCCTAGAAATCTATACTTAAGAGGTTTTTAGCCTTAAACAGTATTTAAGTAAACATTTAGAAACTATGTTGGCATCGTTAAAAACTTTTAGAAAAGATGTTGAGATCAAAAATCACTAGTTTCTGCATTGTTATCAAAAAATGAGAGGAGAAAGGATGCAGGCAATTTTTTTCATGGAGGGTGGAGATGGGTGTAACTCCAGGGAAGGAAGCAAGAGAGTTGGTCAAGAAAAGAGAGAAAATACAGAAACAAAACTGAGCAGGCAGAGATAGTTTCTCCACACCTGCAGATTGTCTGGACAACCTACAGACAATTGGGAAATGTCTGTAGATGGAGAAGTATGAGCACTGTAAGTGTTGTTTCATCTGCTTTCTATCATTGTCAAAGTCCACTCCATGATGAAAGTAGGCTCCTCTGGGCAGTGCTGGGAAGACAGAGCCTCTCTGCATGTAGGCCACATGCACAGCAGGCTCCCCTTGTCACCGGCTACCATGTGTGTGCCAGCAGAGAGGACAGCAGCCTGACATTCAGTCCTGGAAACAGGGTATACGCACGGGAACCTCCAGGAGTGAATCTGAGTCCTGGGGAGCAGACAGGCCCAGCTTACCTACAGTAGTGTAGGTAAGTGTAGTGAATTAAAAAGTCTGGAAAAATTGCAGACTATGTGAGGCCATAAAACTTTTATGTGGTCATAAATTTTCTGTTAAATTCATATTTCTTCTATTTCTTATAAGCTCAGGGTTGTTTCTCCCCAAGTCTGTTTTCTAAAAAGGGAAAACTCTTTTGTATAGAGAAATTTATTGAATGGTTATCTTCCAAGGACTACTAGCCTCTACCCTTGAGACTAAATCTATCTATTGTAGAAAAATTCATTGGTTAGGATATTTCATGTAGAATCAGTCTTTTCACTTATAAAACTGTAAATTTGTAAACTACTTCAATATCAGGCAGTTAATCCACTTAGCAACCTGGTTATAATTAACCATGAACTCCAATTTTGTTATACTTCCCATTGGGAACTAAGCTAAAGGTTTCCCACGTTGAACATTTTCTTTTGTTAGAATAATCCATATTTGATTGTATCTATTCAATTTTTAAGTAAATACAGTATCTCCAGCTGGTAGGTGTAGTTCAGTGGTGGAGTATGAGTATACACAAGGTCCCAGGTTCAATAACCAACACCTCTCCAAAATACATCTCATTCTTCTACCCTTATACACTTGATCTTAGCCAAAAGGCCAACAAGTGGTTCATTCTCCCACACTTACAAAAACTACACACAATATATATGATTAATAATGGGGGGGGCAGGTATAAAACTACACATATTTGAATAAAAATTTTAGACAAATATTTAGAAATTTTAGAAAAATAACAGTTGATCTAAGTGAAGAGAATGATATGAAAAGATGCTCTCAGATAATATTGGAACAAATAAAGCAGGAACCAAATTCTATCTACAGTCTACACAGACCCCTGTTTGGGACTAGTGGGAATGTATACACACAACAAATGAAGAAAACAAACACTCATGACTTTGTGATACTATTTAATTCCTTATATATTTCCATTCTTTCCTATATTCTATAAACATTTTTTATAACTTTCTAATCAGAATTTTATGCTTAAGATTAAACTAAAAATCCCCTAAGTTGAGAGCTATGATAAGTATTTAAAAGCAAATGCTAAATAATTTAAGCAGAAATCTAATTGTTTATATCCTGTTAGAATAGAGTGTGTGAACAAAGGGGTTTGATTAGCTTAGACAAATAACTCATGCCAGTGAAACAAAGCCAGGAGAGCATGCAGAAAATGCAAATTCACTTCATCAATTCCAATTCAGTAAGTCTGGGATGAGACCAGAAACCTGCATCTTATCCAGCTCCAGGGTAATTTTAATGTGGTTGGAGGAACCAGATGTTGATAAATGCTGGACAAAACAGAAGCCCGATGCACCAGACTTTCAGAGAGTTCTCATCTACCATCCAAGAACAACATTGGCCTGGCCCAGGGAATCCCAGGGATCTGGTCCCTGTGGTGGCACAGCCTATGGGAGACCACAACACCATCTCCTCTTCTTTTGATCATCCTCATCTAGCAGATTTCTTATGATTGCCTTCCTTTGTGCTTTGGTATTGGAGTTGTTTGGTTGTCCTCAATGTAAAATAATAAATTTGTTCTCAGTTTATACATCGGTCTTTCCAATGTGAGTTTACCTCCCTGAAATTGGGTCCATTTTTCATAAAGCATGTGAGCTCTAAAATTGAGGTCTCTTAGCTAGGAGTTTATGATCCTTTTCCCATAAGAATGTGAATCTGTTATTAATGCTACTCTGCAATCATTTCCTTTTGGGGGAGGAGGCAGTAGTGAATTTGAACTCAGTCTTACTTGCGAGCACTCTACCACTTGAGCCATGCCTTCCAGCCCCTTTTGTTTTATTTTTTAGATAGGGTATCTTATTTTTGCTGGGGCTGGCCTTGGACCATAATCCTCTTACCTATGTCTCCTGCATAGGTGGGATGACAGGTATGCTACCACGCCCAGCTGTTTGTTGAGATGGGAGTCTTGTTAACTTTTTGCCCACGCTGGCCTCAAACTTTGATCTTCCCAGTCTCTGCCTCCTAAGTAGCTTGTGTAATAGTCATGAGCAACTATGTCCTGCCCATTTTCCACTTTTTTTTTTGAAACAACATCAACTTCTTTAATTTCTCTTCTGAAATCATTCTCAGTTTCCTTCAGAATCTGAAGGTGGACTTCCTCTAGGCTTGGCCATTTGAACTCAACCCCACTTCTGGGTTAAAACTGAACTGTGCTAAGAAGAAATACTTAGATTTGTTGGTCTTTATCTTGGACCACAAGAAAAAAGTACATCTGAGAACAAAATCATCATGAACAAAAGAAGAACTAAGAGACAAAGACAGAGCTAGAGAAAGATGATGTTCTTTATAACATTATTTGAATCCAGGATGTAGCTAGTCATACACATGGCCTTTGTGCTACCCAAGCCAACCAATTCCCTTTTGTGTTTGAACCAGTTGGAATTCAGTCTGAAATAAGACAATGTCTCCATACCTCCACATACAGAATACACTTACCATTCAAAAAGTAATAGCTACTACTTGTTCAGGGCAACACTTAAAAAATCCATGCTCACAGGAAGTGTGGACTTGCTAGACATTAACTCATGTCAAACCCACTTTGAGAATAAGGTGAACCCAATAATTATCATTACAGAACAATGACAGCACAGGCTTAGGACTTCACTTTTCCAAAGACTGTCCACCTGCTGCAGCATGAGGAAAAAAACCCAAAGACTTGAGGTGTTCTGCAAATCTTCAGACCCTTCTCCATGCTGTAAGACTCCTTCCATGTTTACACTTAGGAATATTCTTTGAAAATAAGAGAAGCCCATTTTCCCCCTGGTACCCCATGGAGGAATGGGAAAGTGATGATTGTATATCATCATTCAACCACCTTAGTTCTTCAACAGGAGGGGAAGCCATGTGGGCCACAAGAAAAGCAATGACATGACTGCATTCATGAACTTTAATTGCAGACACAATTCTTTTTGCTGGCCCCTCTCCCAATTTTTTTTTTTCATTTCTAGGGATTAATCCCAGGGCCTCACTCATGGTAGGCAAGCACTCTTACCAACTGAGCCCCACCCCCAACCCTTTTTCAATTTTGCTTTTGAGATAGGGTCTTGTTAACTTTTCTCAGGCTAGCCTTAAACTCACAATCCCCCTTCCTTCATCTTCCAAGTAGCTGAGATTTTAGGAGTATACCACCATGCCTGGAGTTTCCTGCTTTCTGAGTTAGATAATTTTCACTGCTTATATATATGAGAAAACTAAAAGAAAAGGCTTCCGGGAAGTCAGTGCAAACAAATTTTCCAGAAAAATTGAGCACTGAACAAGGAATGTTCAAACATATTAGATAGACTTTTTATTCTTTTATTTTATGGCTCCTTCAGTCAGGTTGAGACCAGGTTGCCAAATAGGATAGTCATATATAGCCACTGACATTTAAGAACCATCCAGTTCATGAAATAACTACACATGACATAATGTTTACACTCCAAGTCATTTTCCCTGTTTTAAAAAAAAAAAACAAACTGCCTAGGAGAAGAGCACTAACTCATCAAAGAGGATAGATGCTCAGAAACGACAGCTTATTGGTGTCTGACTTGTCTCTCAAGACTATAAAGCATGTACACTCTATTCTCTGTAAGAAAGGACTTGGCTCTGCAAAATAGTAAAATAAGAATCAAATCCTTCAAGCTGACAAAGAAGGCAGATGGGCTACACCTGCTTTTGCAAACGTCCAGGGAGAGTGTTATGTTTGGTGTGATTACTAGAAGGGAAAAGACCAGGCAAGACTAATATTGCATTCATGTTGGAATTCACAGTGAGCAATACGGCAGAAGGTAGAATAAGAAATCCATGCTAATGTGTTCTCTCAGCCTAAGAATGTGCTTTGCAATAGCAGTATCCAAGTAAGGCAGACTTCACAGTGTTTGCCTTAGTAAAAACCAATAAATAATAAAATGAACAAAACCAAAAAAGACCATTGCGTATCTCAGATTCCCTCAACCTCTTCCTCCTTTCTATCTCTACTGGTCTGTGCCTCATCTGCACACAGGTGCCCCTCCATTTTTGGACTTCAGTAAAACTATGTAGGATGTGGCAAGGTGCCTGCATTCCTGAGCAGCCACGTGGAGCAGCTGAAAGTATGTGGACTTCACTTCCCCTGGGGTAAAAGCTCATCAGGGAGAAATGGAATAAGAGGGAGTTTACAAGCTAAGTTCCTCTTTGTTTTTCTCTTACAGGAGTTTCTCCAGGATACAGATCCTCCTTGCAACCAAATGTCAAGTGAGTGTGCTTGTGAGTGTCAGAGCATGTCTCATCCCAGCTTCATGGGAAACAGTGGCCATGTTGCATCACAGTTTCTCTTGCCCCATTCATTCTCAATAAATTGGTATCACCCTGAGCAGTACATTGAGCTGTGCTTTCTAAATGATGCAAGACTAGGTACTTTTGAAACTATGATGATTTTGCTCAATATCACTAAATAATGAATCAATCATTTTACCCTTCTAATATGCAGAAATGTGGGATAGATTTCGCTTTGCACTTTGAATTGAAGGGGATGAATAAAACATTTCTCATTTACACAGAGCCTTTCAAAATGTCCCCATTGCATTGTTATTTCAATCAGCTCAAGGAATCTGCTTGTGTTTCAGCTTCGTGGTATCCCGTAACAAACCACCCAGAGCTAAGTACTTAAGGCAAAGATGGGGGACAGGAGTGTTGACTATACAACTCTGCTCCTGGGGCAACTCACTTAGCCAAATTCAGCTACTAGCTAGGCCGGGATAGGACATCCAGGAGAGCTTCACTTACTTATTTGCTATGTTGTTCCTCACAGCACTGTGAACTCAACAGTGAGAACTCTAGTGTGGACACTGGATTCCCCTAAGACAAAAGCCATCTGTCCTCTTCTGGTTTTGTTAGTTATTTCCTTGAGGTGTTGGGATCAAAGCCAGGCCCTTGTGCATGCTAGGCAAGTGTTGTACCACTGAGCCACACCCCCAGTCCACAGAACATGGCTGTTACTGAATATTAGTGTTCACATCAAGTCATGGAACAGCATGATTCAAAGGCATGGATGGGAACTGGACCTTACCTATTGATAAGACAAAGGGCATGTCTGCACAATGTGCAGGTACTGATGGCTGCAGTTTTCTGAAACTACCTGCCATGGAGGTTCCTAAGGATGTCTACAAATTAGAACCTTCAGGGGAGGGAGGGTCTTCTTAAAACCACCAGCACCAGCACCAGGCCATACTCCAAAGCAACTAATCCCCACCTCTGGGGCAGATCACAGGCATTTCTTTCTTTTCCAAACAACCCAGGTGAGTTCAATGTGCTTACAAGTTTGGGAACACTTGCTCTGCCATAACTTGTGAGAAAAGAAGTTGAGAAAAGCTGAAGGCTCTCACTAGCAATGCTTCGAGTATAGATGGTTACCTGTCTTTTCCCAGCATGCTTAGTGGCTCATCTGGAAACACAGCCTGGGTTTAACATGGAAACTAAACACCAATGTCTATGAAATGCTAAAAAGCAGCCATGATAGGATCATCTAAATGCCTTGTAGGAAAACTAACTCCCCCGTGTGTCTGGAACTGAGTGCTTTCCTGGGATATAAGACTTCCACTAAGTGCTAAAACAAGGTGGGTTCAGGTCAAACTATTGCAGGTGTTCATCCCAGCATAGCTGCACCTCCCTCCCCTGAGCTTTGTTTGTGAGCACAGTGCTATGATTACCACCTGAGTCTCCCCAAAAACATGCAGAGAACCATCACCTGAGAGCTCATGAGACGTGGAAATCCAGGGCCTCTACCCTAGACACTGAGTCCAGGTGTCTGGGATTAAGGCTTGGGAATCTGATTTTGAAAGCATGAACCTACCTCACTTTCATCTTCCTTTCTCCACCATCCCACATCCTAACAGGAAAATCAAATTTCAGTTTTGTAGGAGAGGTTTGAAAAGCAGAGCAGGAGGAGCCCTTCAATGCTAATTTGTGGCAGAGAGGTCTTGACAAAAAGCAGCCAGCAGCTTCAAACACACGTGTGAGCTTGCATCTTGTGGACTTAGTTCTTGTCAGTCATTGATCTGAAAGGCTGTGGGAAAGTCTTTACATCCATAATAGGGGCTGGAGGGTGGTGAGAGGGATGAGCAGACATGCTGTCTACACTGGGTGAGACCATCTCTTCCAGAACACAGCAAAACCATCAAGACAAGTTAAGCTGAATATCAAGCTTTCGCTCTGCCTGGATGCTTGGTTTTAAATGTGAATTGATAATAAAGTCATTTAGGTTTCAGTAATTTAAAAATGATTCTCTTTTGAATTAACTTGGAGAGAAATATAGTGAAGTACAATAAAGAGTATAGTTAAGCAAATTAATATCCCAAAATTATAACTGCCTGAAAAGCAGGGTTTTTTTTTTAAAGGACTTGCCTGTTCACATTCAATGCATGATAATCTGAAACTTATCTATACATGAAAGAAGATACTCCAATATAAATCATTTTTGATATATAACTGCATGAACTAAAAGCAAAACAAAAGCTTTTCTTTTTGGTTTTTTAGACGGTATCTCACTATGTAGCCCAGGCTGGCCTTGAACTCACATTCCTGCCTCAGTCTCCCAAATGCTGAGATGATAGGCATGAGCCGTGTCCAACTTAAAGTGTTTCTCAGAGCACTCACAAACACTCTAATTCTGACTTTTTGCTAATTCAGACTGATCACCCTGCACAGTGAACTGAAGTTTTAGTAATGTTTCTTCATCATTCAGTTAACACATAACCTGACCCCTAGTACACTGATGCTAACAGACATGAAAAAGCCCTTCTCAAACTCACCTTCAAGTAATTATGGCTGTTTCTTGTGTGTTTCACAATCCTCTTATCTAAAGTGACATTTACTCCTCCCCTTCCACCAGAGGACACAGTCCAGGTGACTGGTGGAGGTTCCTGCTCTGTGGAAGGGGACTGTCCTTCCATGCTTCTCTGACCAGCTCCAGATCAAGCTGTGCTGTGATTTGGTGAGAAATAATGGTGCTGCTCCTCCCCAACATTCTCTGAGCAGCAGAAATACCCATTATAACTTCTTCCACAAGAACAAAAATAGAGAAGTAGATTTGTAATACACATGTTGTTCTGGGCAACAAACTCATTTTCCTATATGCTAATTGTATGATAAGTAAGATGAGGTTTGCTTTTCTTGACTAAATTGGAAAACAGAAAAGAACCCATATTCCTTATGTAAATAACCAATGAGCAGATTTTAATCAGCAGTGCATTCCAAGTACTTCATAAATAACCCACTATAGTTAACATCTCTGAGAAAGTACAAATAGGTCGCTCCATTTTTAAGTAGGATAAGTGTCACCTATCTTTCTTTGTCAGGTGAAGCATTGAACTGATGGGACAAGCTCTGCCATACACAGCAATCTAAAGATTCACCTGCCAATTCCTCTACTTCCTAGTTACAGAGCATGGGAGTCCTCAAGGTCCTCACCAGAGCTTTGCTGTCTGGCCAAGAGTCTGAAATATTTGCACAAAGCCAACTAGATAGGGTGAGTTGTTGAGTGTAAGTCTACAGAGAGCAAAGGTCCTAAAAGGAAAATGAAGTTTAGCCTTCAAGTCTAAGGGGTGACATCAGAATCCAAATCCAACTTATACCACAGGATGGCCATCCAGACAGACCCCGGAATGAGGACATGCAAGGGGCCACAAGGACAGATCATGGCAGGACACTCAATGGGTTAGATTCCATTCGTAACCTGGGACTGGCAATCTCTACCCATCTATAAAGTTGATGTGAAAATCAAATGAAATAACTCCAAGTAAACATGATTTGTAAATTGTGAACACCTATTTTTAGACATGAGAAGCCCCTCATGTCTCTGTTACCCCACAGTGTGAGGTAGGGTGTCATGAGGCTGGGGTCCTGAATCATAGGACCCTTGAATTTATCTGTTGCTCTGTCTGTGCCCTGGCTGGGCTGTGATTTCCTTGAAAGCAGGAACTATGTCTTAGTCACCACTGCATCTCCACTTCCATAGTGAGACATTTTGTTACTGTTTATGGAATGTTGAATGAATAAATTCTGAATCCTCACTATTCTTCAGCATCCCAGCTGGCTGTGAATTGTGTGCATTGGAACACTGTGGCATAATGTGAAAAATGGAACAGTAATTGCCCATGTGCCCAGGGATAATTCCCCATCTTACAAAAATGGCTACTACTCCACACTGCCAGAGCACTGGCTCCACTACAAGGAGGCCAAATTCTCAGAACGAGACGCATTCTTGAACTTGATCAACAAAAGAGGCATTGACAATTAAATGCCTCAGGAAACCGTAATAGCTGAGCCTCACTATCCTTATGTGCCAGGCATTTACCACAGATACATCATATCATTACATTTTAAAACCATAGCTACACCGTTTGAGAGGTTTAGCTATTATCTACATTTTACAGATAAGAAACTGAGTGTTGAGAGATGAAGTGACCTAACCCGGTAGGACCAGGATAAGACTGTAGGTCTATTATATTCCCAAGCCACACTCAGTTGTCTATGGAAAGAGGGGCATTTGTGCCTTCATCACTAGGGAGAATGAGGGTAGCCTCATCTTGATCTTCTCAAAGCCTGCTCTCTCCCTCTCTTCCTTCCTTTCACCATTCTTGCCCACATACCATAAGCCAGGCAATGGGCTACACACCAGAGATACACCAGTGAATGAGTATGGGGACATCCAAGGTGAGGGGAGGTGGTCTCGTGGAAGGGTATGTCAGGTTCAGGTGTAGGGTGGGGCTAGTCCCTCACCTGTGGCACCTGGAGGGTATTGTGGAAACCCACCTGCAAGCCAAATGCTTCACACCAGGCCTAGCAGAGCAAGGGGATGGGATATCTCCTATGGGTAGGCCTCACCAACCATTTCTCAAAAGAGATGTCATAACACAGCACCCAGCCTGAGCTACTATGGGGCTGAGCAGCAGGGTATGTTGCAGCAGCCCTCAGCTGGTCACTAGCATCCATCACAGCCTACAGTGGGCGGCCTTTCAATGACTCCTTGGGCCTTTCTTAGTACCGACCACCATGGATCCCTCTGCTCATACCTCGGTCCTGTCTTCTGCTGATTTTACAATTGCTGCAGCCACAAGGTCAGCTGTATTCTTGACTGTGTCCTCGTTTCTGGCTCAGTGCTTCCATCTCTTCCTTATTCAACCCTCAGGGCTCTAGCTGGCCATCCTGTGCCTTCATTATCTCATCCCTGTCAATTCTGGCTGCTCTGCATAGCTCTGGGGACTCATATGTAATGCTATCTCCAAGACACCTGAGTCACTTCCTCCTAATGGGTTGACCCCACTATTAGACTTGCTTCAGCCCAACCAAGGATTGAAGCCTCAGCCTTCAGACTACAGCAGGGTCAGAAAACCAGGCCATTCTCCATATCCCGCTGTTGTCCATTCAAAAAATATTTGATAACCTATTCTTCCTTACACTTTGTGAGGGATAAAAAAAGACAAAGGATTTCACAATCTGACAATGACCACTAGGTGCAAGAAACTTATATAAACTTATAGCTCACACAACTGTCTCTTGCCCTAGACTCCTGCAAGTTTCACACTCATGCTCAATGCCCTATCTAACATTAGTATTTGCATTTTAAAATTACTATGTGCAAAACAGGATTTTCTTCCCTGGATGTAAACCTTCCCTGTTCTCTGTACACAGCATCAATATCCTTGCAATCAAACAAATAAATGATCCAGGCATTATTTTGATGATTTTCTCTCCCTAGTAACCCCTAAATGCAATCCATCAACAAGTCTTAGCCATTCTACCTTCAAAATATGTCCTGAATCCAGCCATTTCTCTTCTTCAAGTCCATTTTCATCACCCCAGCCCACCAGCAGACTACCTACAGAGCCCTCTATGCAATTTGAAAAATCATGTCCTTCCTCTAGCCCTTTGCAGCCTGGCACCAGGACATATGCTGACAGGAGCAAGGCTGCATTTCAGTGACTTGACCCTGCCCAGTAAGGAACCTGCAGAAACACAGCTGCAGCCCTGCCAGTTTTTTCTCTCCACTACTGCAGGGACCTCCTGACAGCCCCTTCCATTGTCCATTTTCCACACAGCATCCCCAGCAGTCTTTTAAAATCTTAAACCCAGTTATGTCACCTCCCTGCCTAAAACTCTTCCCTTTGCCACCTTGTCATGTGTGATCTACAGCCCTGCATGATCTGGTCCCAATTCACCTCTTTGATCTGCTGGCCCACTCTAACTATGGCTATGGCTGCTTTTTTCTTCCTTAAAAACATCCAGCTCCTTTCTCTCTGACTGAAGGGTCTACCTGTCTGCCTTCTCTTTCTTGCTTCCTCCCACTTAGACCACAGTACACAGAACTGAGTCCATCTCAGTATTTGGTCCATCATACACTCTCATCATCAGCCAGTCCATGTATGACCTGCCATTGTTATTTACTATTTTTAAATCATATAATTAGCACACATGGTCCCCTACCAGCCAAAACTCAACCGAGACAGTGCCACTGACTTACGTGTAACTAATCATAGCATCTCAGGGAACCATAATGACAAATTCAATGGTCATCTTTCTCTTGCTTTTCTGAACATGTTATTGTAGCTATCTATATCTATCTATATAGCCTTAAATAGTTGGACATTTTCATTTAGTAGTTTTTAATATAAAAAACCTACCATGTTACAGATAATCTTTTAGACTTACCTTTTCACTTAATATTTTATTGTTGAAACCAATCATATTGTCATATGTCACTTAATCTGTTTGTACTACTGTTTGATATTACCCCTGCATGGTAAGACTGCACTATTCAATCCAGTCCCTGGTGACATGCACTGGAGTTCCTTCCATAGTTGTATTATTAGAAACCAGACTCGTATGCATACCCGTGTACATCTCTCCTACTGAGAATGTTCCTCACCATTAAGCAGCTGGGTAAAGGGGTGGGGGAATAGTCAAATCAGATTAGATACCCAGTGGTTTCTGAAGTCATTATACCAATTCATACTCCCTTCAGCAGTGTTTGAAAATCCTTTTAATGTCTTGATACTGGGCTAGGGGCATGGCTCAAATGGTAGAGTGCCTAGCACTTGCAAGGCCCTGTGTTCAAACCCCAGTACAAAAAAAAAAAATCAATGTCTTGATATTGTCATACTTTTTTGACCTGGAGCCAACCTTGATATCGTCATACTTTTTGACCTGGAGCCAACCAAATGCACGTAAGAGGATATCTAGATGTGGTCTTGATTTGCATTTCCATGATTACCATAGGCAATTACCATTTCTTGTTATGTTTATTGACTAACTTGTATTTCTTCTCAATACTTCAAGGTTTCAGCCTGAATGTCCCCCTCAAAGAAGACTTCCCTTCCCATTCTAGAAACAGCTTTTTTCTTACTCCACTGTTTCCCTTAGGGTGTCTACTACTGTCTGAATTTGTCTACTTTGTTCTCTGATTAATCTGTCAGCCTCAACTAGAGTACAAGGATCCTAACTGCCTTGTTCATCTCCAGTGGTTAGAACAGCATCTACCACTGTGTGGATGGACAGACACGCGATGAAGTAAGCACTCTATGCTAAGGTCAGATGCTCTAAGTTTTGATCTCAGCTCTGCCACTTCCTATGATCATGAACAAATGACTTAATTCATATATTCCTGAGTTGCCCCCATATGTACAAAGGAGATAATAGTAACCCTTACTTCATGGAGTACTTAAGAGTTTTACTACTTGAGTTCACTTGTGTAAAGTCCTTGGAATAACACCACAAACATAGCAAGTGTTCATTTCATGTCCATTATTATTAACAAGGTGTGGTTTTTGTCATTTATTTCTCCATGGCTTCAAAGCATAAAGGCCCCAAGTTAGCCTGGATTTAATGAGTCCCCTCCTTCCCCTTAGGTACTATGTCTTCTGGTCTTGCAGATCCCACAGTCAAGAGAAAGAAATAGAGGCAAACCGTGTGGAGGGTGGGGGGGGCAGATTGGTCCTTGGGCCACTTTACTCTCAAGAAAATGGTCTGGTCACCCCAAACCTGAAGAATCTAACAGCAGCAAAGTGGGTATTCCACAATGTCTGAGGAGTACAAGATGTATAAATCACCCTTCCAGTCACCGTGTAACCCCAACACTGCATTCCACACAAAATTACAACACTCTCACCTCCCTCCTTTCTTCTTTTATTTCAGTCCAAATTTCCAAAGAAAGGGAAGTTAGAGAGGCAGATGAGACACAATAGTAAATCAGGCAAGAGAGAAGCAGAGAAATAAGGCAGGGGAGAGAGGAAGGAAAAGATGGATGGGGAGATGGGAAACTTCAGGTCGCTCTGTGGCATTGACCTCCAGTGTAGAACGTTAAAATGCTGAAACTAGGAGAAGGAAATCCCACCCACATGGGAATTTTTTAAGGTATGGGGTGAGGCAGGGGAAAGCCAGAGGGGAAGAGACTTTGCAGGGGACCAGAGGCCTGGAGTGGGGGGAGGGGAGCCCAGGGCAAACTTCACCATCTTGCGTGGGAGAGGCTGGTCCCCATTAAATCCGAAGCCCCCAGCCAATGTCACCTTGGTCACCAGCTTACCTTGTTCTGCAATCAGGAATGCCGCTCCCTTTGAAGCATTCCTGGCCTGCAAGTTGTAAATGCGGCCTTGGTTAAATGCGCCAGGGGGCAAAGACGGAGTGCTGGGAGAGACCGCTTCCATTTGAGAAGGATCGGAGTCCTGGCGGGACCAGCTGTCTCTGGGTGTCCAATTCCGTGATAGCTCGCAGTCAAGAGAGCACGAGCGAGCAAGAGAGTGAGCAAAGAGCCCCCGGGGACGAGAGCCGGGCTGGGGCCGCGGCCGGGACAAGCCAGGCCCCCGCTGCCCACTCGCGACCGTCCAAGTCCACCACGGGGAGTCCCGCTCCTACCTGCCCGCCCCGCTTCAGCACCGACAGTGCCAAAAACAGACCCGAGTGTCAACACGGCCCGCCGGGACTGGGGACTCCCTCCTTCCCGAGTCCTTGGCTGACAGGAGAGAGCCGGGCTGGCGGGGACCCCCACTGCTCAGGGGATCGCCGACCTTGAGGCTACTGAGGGGTGTGCATGCGCCAAAAATAAACCACGCGCGCGCGCGCTCACACTCACGCGCGCACACACCGTTTCCACTTGGTGGTTCCCTCCTGAGGAAAGTAAATGATCTTAAGCAGCATAGAGCACAGGGAAGGAACCCTGCGCGGGAACTGGAAAGCCAGCATTATTCCAAAGCCCAAATTTGGGGATGGTTTTGATTTAAAAGTTTGCATTTAAACCTCTCAAAAAAAAAAAAAAAACTGGAGTAAATTCCAGTGTGTGTGTGTGTGTGTGTGTGTGTGTGTACCGACTTTCTGGTGTGTGGCCAGGGCTTCCAAGGAAAGAGAGGGAGGGCAAATGACAGCTCGCGGTTATCCCCGCGCAAAGGCGGAGGCGCGCCTGGATGTCCTTTTCCAGCGCGTTCTGCAGCGCGCGGTGGCACCGCGAGGGTTAAGGCCGCGCGCCCGCCTCCCGCACACCCCGGCTTCCCCCGGCCGAGAGCGCGCGCGGGAGGGCGCACGGGAGAGCCGGGAATCTCCCGCGTCCTCCTCCGGAGGGCGCGTCCCTCCCGCTCTATTTATAGCTCGGCTTCCAGCTGCTGCAGGGAAGTCACCAGCGCGCCAGGCAGTGTGGGCTCCCAGAGCCTTCCAGAGACCCGGGAGTTTCATAAATTCTGTGAATGGCAGAAATGGCTCCAACCTTCTGGTTTGTGATTGCCCCTGTACGGTCTGCTCCATTTCCAGGTTGAACACACATACACACACACACACACACACACGGACAAAACTGGGAGGCAGAAACATTCAGAGATAAGAGGTGAATGCTGGCAGCCAGTTTGTTTTGCAGGGGTCTCCTTTGTTATCAGATGCCCGGGAAAAAAAAAAAAGAAGAAAAGAAAACCCTTGCTTCCTAGCTGCATGCTCATTTCATATTTTCTTCACCACTCAACCTGTCTGCGGAGGTTGCCTGTCGGTCACGTGGCCAAAAGAGGTTTCAAGCAAATTTAAAAGCGATGGAAAAAAAAAATCCCAACCTCTCCACCTGATTGCCTGCTACCCAGGGCCTCAGAGCTGTATACATAATAAGCACCGCTCACTAAGTGGTCTCTGTGTCATTTCACCTACCCCCAACTAAACACCCCAAAGACAATGGTCTAGTTTTAGTACGACATTTGGGTTCCAGCCCCACTGGATCCTGATGACACCGTGGGGGAAAAATAAATTCTGCTGGATACTTAAACTCAGCATAAAATGGAGTCAGTGTTCCAAACTGACTCCTGCTTCAAGCCCCTTCCTGTAACTACTCCTTCCTGAACAAAATTGAGCCCCTGTGGTGTGAATATCCCCTGTGGGCCCCCTGTGAGCTGCAGAGGAACAACAGAGAGCGTTCACCCTCAGCACATGGCTGACAGTGCAGCGGAACTGGAGTGGGGAAGCTGAGAGCCCACCAAAGGCCCTCCTGGAGCCTGAAGTGGAGAGGGGTGCTGAGCCACCCACCACAGCCGGGCCTTCTCTGTCCTCTACCCTCCAGTCTCCAGGTTTTTCTTTTGAGCTGATTTCAGTGCAGCAAGAGGTAAGTATTTATTTAGCTGTTTTTAATCAGAATGATCTTAGAATCTGCTTCTAATTAATTTATCTTTCCTGTTTCTATGGCCTAGGAAGAAACCTCTTGTGGTTTAGTTCCTGTGTGGGCACGTTCCCCATTCCCCTGTAGTCCCCACCTGCCCTGATGAAGACAGGATACTGACTACAGTATCCTGGGATGAATGGGCTCCAGGGTGCATCAGGGGGAAGCAAGAGAAAGGCTGTGGAGTGCATGTCCTAAGTTCATCCTGGCTGTTTGTGTGGTCTTGTCAATACACTTTCATTGGTACTGCAGTTTCTCCTCTGTTGAAAGTGAATCACAGTAATGAGGGAAACTCATGGAGGTCTTGTGAGATTGAATGTGGACATTGACATGGATTGTTTAGTCTAGCGCCTGGCCTGTGGTAAAACTCAATAAACATGAAATATTATTGCTGCCCAAATATGAGCTGGTGTTGATTCAGATGAATTTATACAAAGGGACACTTAAATAAAATCTATTTTATCTATATGAATCCACATTATAAATTAGTTTCCTGTTCATTGTACAAAAGCAAAGCCCCCCCAAGTCATTCCATGTACATTACCCTGCATTCTCTTCTTCCATAGAAAGAAAACAACCCCTCCAAAGACCCTCAAAAAGTCCTGCTGCTAATCAATGTAAAATACCTTCATTCCTTCCACCCCAGGATAAAGAATCTCCCACTTGCAGTAGCTCCAGGCTGTCCTGAAAATAACACTTTCATGTATAAAAAGTTCTTTAAGCATAAAAAAAAAAAAAAAAACTCCATGAAGTTTTCCAAAGGAAAGTATTTCTATTTTGTTGAAAACTCAAAGCTCAATACAGGTTTGTAAAATGTCTTATTTCCTCCTCCTAAAAAATTAGATTAGGAACTAGGCAGAGAGCCAGTCATCTATTCTATCTTTAGAAGACAGCCCATTCAGCTTTGTAGCAAGGTGTGGTCATGTGACCATATTCTGATTAAGTTGCCATACAAGTGTCCTGTGGAGGATTCCAATAAACCTCCCCAAAGATACCTGACTGTGGAGGCTTTGTGTCAGCCCTCACTAGATCAGAAGGATGGCTCCCAGAAGAACTTTCCCCATGTGGTTCGGAAAGATGACATATGTGCAATAGTGGAAGGTAAGAGTGCAGCAGTAGCCTATACTAGAAAGGTCAGTACAGAGTCAGCAGTTGCCGTTGCTCACCAACCCCCCAGACCTCCTGTTGGCAGACCACAGTGGCCACTGTGAGGCAGCTCCTGCTGGATCTCTACCTTCGGTTTCTCCAATTCCTGGACAGAGGTCATCAACATCACCAAATTTGGAGGCCGGGAGGTAGTTAGGGAAGATGCAGAGTAAACTTTCCCCTTGAGAGTTCCAGGATATCCTTGTTCTCTTTTGCATCATATTTGTACAAGTCATGGTTGCACCTGAAAACTAGTAGAAAACTACTCTCTCTCTCTATATATATATATATGTACACACACACACACACACACACACACACACACACACAGCTAGGCTTATGTGAGTCTGTGGGCTGACTAGCCCAGGCTTTCAGAAGGGCAGGTGGACTCCTGGGCATGAGCTGAAGCTGCTGCCCACAAGTGGAATTTCTTCCTCCAGGAAGCCTCAGTTCTACTGTTCTGCTCTTTCAGCTGATTAAATCAGGCCCACCCAGATAATCTAGGATAATCCCTTTTTAAAGTCAACCAGTTATCTACTTGAATTACATCTACAAATTCCCTTCTCAGAAACACTCAGATTAGTGTTTGACTGAATGACTTACTCATATTTCCTTCCTG
The DNA here is from genome assembly GCF_047511655.1 of Castor canadensis. Lineage (NCBI taxonomy): Eukaryota > Metazoa > Chordata > Mammalia > Rodentia > Castoridae > Castor > Castor canadensis. Next base: position 46,371,834 of record NC_133401.1, on the reverse strand, counting down.
ACTGCTTGCCCTGCTTTCCCTGCACCATATGCAGAGCTAAAACAGTGCTTTAGTGCCCACAATTAGAGAAGATCAAATCCCTAAAACAAGTTCCTTATTTGCTCCTGGTGTATCTGCTTCTCCAATCACACCCTCATTGATATCAGTACAGCAGCACACACACTTCCCCCTTCCTCCTTTTTCACTACCTTTCTGTCTAGAACAAATGACTGTAAGAACTAACTGGGACATGAGAACATGAGTTTTGTAAACTAGAAAAAAAAGAATCAGAACTAAGAAAATAAAATGCAAGCCTTCTACCAAAGGTGATGAGCTCAGAACATCACAATGGCTGGCGTTCTTTTGTTCTATCTCATTAGAAAACGTGGATAAGCAAAGGAGCACCTCCCTTACCATTAATGGCCTTGAGCTGTAGAGGTGCACAGCTGGGGTTTCAAATCTTGAGGCTCATGACTGAACTAGAGGCCTGTGGTCCCAAGCTTTCAATACAGAGGCTTATTGCTGTAGATGCTCGAGTCAGAGGTTTACTGCCCTGGGCCTGGAGTGCTAACTGTGTGACTCCTGTGTGTTCCCATCACAAATGGGGCTGCTCGTTGCTCTCTTACCGTTAAATCTTGAGTGCGTGGGTTGTGGTGGGGAGAAGGCAACTTGCCTTTTTATTTTAGAGTTCTTTGGGTCAATAGAAATCACATTTGAATCTGGTAACCACTACATATTATCTCTTGATAGAAAAAAAATTGTAATATTTAGAGGTCCTGGACTTTGATCTTAGTGCCATGATTAAATGAGAATTTGAAGTTATCTCTCTTCCAGAAGGCTGAGCATATAAACTGGGTGGGAAGAAGAAGAAATTGAGTATTTGATGACCAGATTCATGATCTATGGTAGATATTAACAGTGTTCAACAGTATTTTGTCCTCTGTTGTTTCTGTGTGCCTAGAGGATTCCACATTTCCATCCTGTTGAAATTAATAAATGTACTCACATTTACAGGGGACACACATTACTTTGAGGCAGACACACTTAATTCCACTGCAAGTCTTCTAGCTCTGTCTACTCTTACTGAGATGGACCCTAAGAAAAGGATAACATCATTACATGTGTTGCTGCCTTCACACTATGATAAACAGACTTACTTTGTCAGCCAACTTTGGATATGGAACATCAGTGGGAGATGCAATTTGTGGTATTTTGGGTTTTTTGTATGTTTTTGATTTTTGGCAGTACTGGAATTTTGAACTCAGGGCTTCACAATTGCTAGGCAAGCACTGTACCAACTTGAGTCAGCCCTTTTTGCTATAGTTATTTTTCAGATAGGGTCTTGTGTTTTTTCCGAGGCTGGCCTCAGACCACAATCTTCCTACCTATTCCTGTATGATGCTGGGATTATAAGCATTCACCACTAGGTCCAGCTTGTTTTGTTGAGATGGTATCTCACTAACTTTATTCCTGGACTGGCCTTGTACCGCCATCCTGTTCATCTCTGCCTCCCAAGTAGCTAGGATTACAGGTGTGAGCCACCACACCTGGCTTTGGTTGTTTTAAGTCACTAAGAATTGTTTGTGTTGTTGTTATAGCTAATTCACCATATCTTTGTTTATGCTGCCTAATACAGTCCTGATTGAGGAAGTGATTTTATAGAACACGAGATTATTTAGAAACTCTAATGCTAGATTACAGAAGACAGAACTGCTCCAAGTGCAAGTTTTTGATAGACTACAGACTTCAGAGGGCAGAGATTGTCTACCTTATTTATTGCTGTACTTCCCCACTGCCTATTGCAGTAACCGAGATGAAGTGAGCTCTCACTATTTATCTTAAAAGTGGATTGATGCAGGTTTGAGCATACCAGGTTCATGCTATTGTATGCCATTTCATAACAGAAGAAGAATAACTTCTTTCTGGTCCCATAGTTCTGTAAGCAATAATTCAGGATTTTTGCTACTTTTTGTATTAAAATCATCCATATTTTAAAAAGAGAATAAATTTTTTATGCTAATATTTTCCATTTTAGATACTGGGCCAATACTACAAACTTCTCCAAGTTTATAAACAGTGAAATAAAACAAAGAATTTTCGCCTCATACCCAAAGAATCAACTACTGTTCCCTAGCAAGTATGTAGTGTGTAGCGTACAGTAAATGATATCCTGTAGAAGTCAAATGCTAACCCAAATAAAAATTATACTTTTTACAAAGTAGTGATCGATTTCTGACTGTTATTAGGGTTACAGTAAGACTAACATATGCTGCATTAACATATGAAATTTTATTAATTCATCATTTAATTTCCATTTTATCTAAACTGTAGTCCTTGCAAATTGATTAAAATCGTGAGATGGCACACATTTAATTTATACTTCGGGAATGTGCTCTGACAAGGTTAAGTTTTATTAGCTTGTTGGTCAACATGTATTCTAATAATTGAATTTAAATGTTGGAGCTATTCCTAGCTCTACCATACCACAGCAGGGCAATCAGCCAAGCTGACTATAAATCCACATTTTATGAAATATAACCATTTACATGAAAATTTAAGACTTTCTCTGGGCTTAATAAAGTGTATTCTTGTTTTTCTTTTTTCTTTTATTTGCATGTCTGACTGAATAAAGAACACAAGGATTTACAATGAAAATGAATATCTGTAGTTATAAAAAACTATAATATAATAATAGAATTTCTTTGTTTTTCTATCTGTGTTCCTATTTTTGGCACAGGATATCATTATGTAGCCCATGATGGCCTTGAACTCGTGACTGTCCTGCCTCAGCCTCCTGAATGCTACAATTACAGGTATGCACCATCATGTCAGGCTTTATAGAATCTCTTATAAGCATCTAAATCTAGCATTTACTACACATAAATCATTAAATAACTACATTGCTTGGATTTAGCATGTAATTCGAAGTTCAAATTTTGGGCCCTTCCCATTAGCTGCTTACAAAGATACAAAAGTCAGAGATACATGGAGATTTTTCTCATATTCCCAGGACTTGAACCAGAGTCAGCAGTAATTCTGTTACTGTTATAACCAATAGTCACCACTGTTAGTTAACAGAGTACTGTGTAATAGAGCTGTTTAACAGGTGTACTCTGTCTACACCTGGGCTACACCAAGAGGAAGGTCTTAATGCTTAGGGGAGCTGATTTCCCAACAATAGCAACAAAAGTCCAAAGATGAGCAATAAAACCTTTAAAATTATGACAGAAATAGTCTTCAAGCTAGAATTGAAAAATGAGTACCTAATTAAAATTACAAAAGCAACAACAAAAAGAAATTCTATTATTACATTACCATTTTCCTAAAACCATAGGTACTCATTTATATACGTTAAAGGGAGTAATAACACCCTCAAAATCATGAAAGAAAACAATCATCAAAATAGAATTGAAAATTGAATTCTCATTAGTTATCTGTCAAGAATGGGGGTAAATAAAATATTTTCATTACCGTCACTAAAGAAACCTATACAGGATGCTCCATTGCAAAGCTCACATTTGTGATCCCAGAAAGAAGGTTCAAGATGTAGGAAGGGGGAGAGTCCAAAGAGCAGCAAGCACCAAGTGTTACAATTTGATCTGGAGTGTTCTCCACAGTTCCAGGTGCTGCAGGCTTGGACAACACCTTTTGTGCAGCTGGTGGTGATGCTATTGGGAGCAGTGGTAGAAACTTTAAGAGGTAGATCCTATTGGAGAACATAGGACCCGGAGGGCCTGCCTTGAAGGGTATATTGGGACCCTGGCCTGCTTGTTTCTCTCTACCTCTCTCCTTGTCTCTCCCTCTCTCCTTCTCTCTCCTTTTTCTCCCCCTCTCCCTCCTCTTCCTCTCTCTCTCTCTCTCCCTCTCTCTCCCTCCCTCTCTCCCTCCTTCTCCCTTCCTTTCTCTCTTTCCCTCCCTCTCTCTCTTTTCTCTTCCTCCCTTCATCCCTCCATCCTTCCCTTGCTCCTGGCCCCCATGAGGTAATGAACAGATTCGCTCAGCTACATGCTTCTCACCATGATGTTCAGCCTCACCTCACAGGGCCAAGGAACCATGGGCTGAGACCTCTGAAACTATGAGCCAGAATAAATCTTCCCTCCTTTAAGTTGATTTTCACATATTTTGTCATACCAATGGAAAGCTAAGTGACACATAAAGGCAGTGTTTCCACGTGGAATTACTTTGCAGCATTTCCTAGGATGTGTGAATACTTTTTAAATCTCAAATCCCAGGAAAAAACAGTTCAGAAGTTGAAAAATGGGAAAGAGTATCATAATTCTTTGAGACTCACAGTTTATTCAACACAGAGATGTTACTGGTCCAAAGGAATCCACAGGTCAAGGTCAAAGCAAGGTCAGGAAGCACAGGCAGGTGCCTAGAGTCTGTAAGAAACAGTCATTCTCACTCATACCTGTCACCATGTGATAAACCTACATTTGTGGCCCTGTCTGCTGCCAGCTGTGAGTCATTCTTGCAAATAAAACTGAGACTAATAAGTGCATATATATAATACACCCCCAACAGATCTTTGAGGGGTGTTTTAAAAACAACAAATTTAGTAGCAACACTGAATTGGGGGTGTTGGCACATGATTCTGTGAAATGCTACTAACCTTGCTAGGAGATCCAAACGTTATATTTTTTGAAAACTACCCAATAATGTTTGCTGGCTTTTCTGTGGTATCAATATTCTCTGTGAACTACATAAGAGGAAATGCAAAGCAAAAAAATATGAATGTTGTTGAGGAATAACTTTATATGAAATCAGAAACTGACTAAAATTCGAATTAATAAAGCAAGCCAGGCACCCATGATTCACACCTGTAATCCTAGCTACTCAGGAGGCAAAGATCAGGAAGACTGCAGTTCAAAGCCAGCCCAGGCAAATAGTTTGTGAGACTCTATCTCAAAAAAGCCCTTCAAAAAAGCAGGGCTGAAAGAAGGGCTCAAGTGGTAGAGTGTCTGCCTAGTAACTGTGAGATCCTGAGTTCAAACCCCAGTACTACCAAGAAAAAAAAATTAGTAAAGCAATATTGAACTCAATAGTAAATCTACAAAGCACAGCAAGTAGATGAAATATTTTTATCATTACAAAAGGAAATGAGCTTATATGAGGGACCCTAAGACTCAAAGAGGCTTTCAGATGTACAGCACTTTTTTTCCAATATCAGTGCAAAATTAAGAAAATCTTCTATAATTGAGGTATTTGTACATATTATGGTTGAACCACAAGGAATTACTGGTGTGGGGGGCATAGATACATATATGTACAAGTATGTGTGTGGAGGCTATACATATACATATATACACACACACATATGTATAAACACATATATGGACGAAGAGAGAGAAATAAAAGGAGAGACTGAGAAGAATAAAGAGAAAAAGTACAACTGTTACAAAATCATATGGACTATAGCTACAATACAACTAAAGTGATGCTGAAAGGGAAATTTATACTTGTAATTGTTTATACCAGAAAAAAATGACAGAAGGTAGAGAAAAAAAACAGGAAAATCCTAAATGAGTAGGAGGAATAAAATAATAAAACAAGATAAGAAATAAATAAAATATAAGCATGAAATAGATAGGATCAACAAAATTAAGGTTGATGGTTTGAAAAGTCTAGTACAAAAAGTCTCTCAACGTTCATCAGGGGAAGGAGAGGCGGAGGCAGAAATGGGCAATATTAGTAATGGAAAGGAAAAGAGGCTGCAGCTGGAACATAAGCTGAAAAGATAGATAAACAACTTTACATCGATGCATTTGAAAATCCAGACAAAGGGCACACATTCCTAGAAAAATACCAAATATCAAAGTGAGTCAAGAGGAAACATGAGGGCTGGGTCTGTAGCTCAATGGTAGAGCACTTTCCCAGCATACACAACGCCCTGGGTTTGGTTCTCAACACCTCCAAGGAAAAACACGAAATTTGAAAAACTATTAATCTTTTTAAAAATGAATCAATAGTTCATATTCTTTCCCACAGAAACAGCATCAAGGCAAAGTAACTTTGTCAAGTGCTACTAAATATTATACTTAATATAAATAGTGACACAGGTCATAGGAGTAATAACAAGCTTAAACAATTTCTTTCAAAGAAAAAAGACTAAATAAAACAGCTCAATTCATTTTATGAGACAGATGCCCTGATTTTAAAATGTAACAGATACTAGAAAAAAAAGAAAAAAATTGGCTATCTTAATAAGATATATACACATTTTTTTGAGATAGGATCTCACCATGTAGCTCGGGCTGGCTTCAAATTCACAATCCTCCTGCCTCAGTCTTCTAAGTGCTGGGATTAGAGATGTGTGCCACTGTGCCCAACTGAGATATACACAAATATTTTAAACAAAATATTATTAAACCAAATTAGCATTGTAAAACACATGTATTAAGATGAATTGTTTCTATCCCAGAAACAAAAAGATGCTAATCAATTTATTTTCAGATTCTCTTCTAACTAATAAAAATATTTTCAAGATATAGGATTTCCTGAGTACAGCTTAGTTATGTTCTATATATTAGTTTTGGCTTAAATTCATTCTTTTCCTCAATTTTGAAAATAAGTAGCCTGTATGCGATTTCCATTTTGACTTCCTGTTTGATGCAGAAGATTGGGGTAGCATATTCTCATTTTTCACATAGCTAAAATTGTAGTAGTTGGTTGTTGAGATTAGAGAGCATAGCCTGTAAGACATTTATGTTTTAGAGTCTGCTAGGTTTCGTTTGTTTGACTGATGCATGTGTGTGTGTGTGTGTATATGTGTGTATGGTACTAGGGATTGAACCCAGGACCTCTGACATGCTAGGCAAGAACTCTACCATTTCAGCCTTGTCCCCAGTCTTTTAATTTATTCATTTATTCTTTTTAAAGATAGAATCATGTGGGTAACTTAGCTCAAGCTGGTTTCTAATTTCCAGTCCTTCTGCCTCTGCCTCCCAAGTAGCTGGAATGACAGATGTGTGCCACCATCCTCAGTTTAGCATCTATTAAGCTTTATTTGTCCAAGTCTACTGGTTTAAAACAAGATGTTTCATGAGCTCAGAAAACAAAGTATATTCTATTCCATTTGAAGCCCACAAAATTTTGCATCTGTACAATGTCCTGGTCTCTCCACATATCTATAAACTATGTTTTGTGTTACTAAATCTTCTATACCCATTAGATTTTTGTCTCCTTGATTTATCAAATATGAAAAAGTTTCATTTCATTTTCATCTTGATCTACTTATATTTTAAGAAAATTTTCCTTTATATGCTTAGTGGTTCTTAGTGATTAAAGTATGTGTTTATCTTCTTGGTGGATTATAACTTTTATCTCTATACAACACCCTTCTTAGTCTCATTAAATATTTTTGTCTTTGAAGGTCCTTTTATCATATGAGATATGTCCCTGTTTCTTTTAGTTTGCCTATTAAATGTTTTTGCTTAATCTTTTATTTTTGGCCTTTCTTTTTCATTCTGCTTCAAGTATGTTTCTTACAAATAACATATGTATCACATTTTTAACCTAATCTAACTATCTCCACCTTATGGGGGAGTTCAATATTTCCCATTTATTTCCATTGCAATAAAACTATATGGAACAGTATTCCTTCCATATTATTTTATTTTTCTTTTCTCCTTTACTTATGTTTACTGACTTATTGATCTTTCTCTTCATTCCACCATCATTCCACAACAAAAGCTGACTTGACCTTTCTCTGTGCTCCCCTACCCTTATCCTCACTAACCAGAGAAAGCTTTCAGGAAAGAAAGTTTACATCACCAGCTCTTTCAAGTGCTGGGTTTGGTTGAGATTAATTTAGAATTTAAGTGCCAGGCTAATGCATTAATATGCACATTAACCTTGATCTTACAAATTTCAGCTGTTTCCATGGAGGTTTAACCACTTACAATGATAAGGTCCCAGCTGGCCTGTTTGTTCTCTTCCTCCTCTCCCCTATCTTTCTCTTTGATTCAGCATTTCATGAAAGTGCTTCCTTTTGTGTTCCCTTTAAGTGGTGGATGTGAGTATGTAGAATGCTCTCTGCAAGCAAACATGTGCAAATTATCTTTGCTGTGTAACGGATTAGCACATACCTTGCTGTTTGAATGCTCATGTTATCCCAAAGTTGTATAAGTCAGAGATCTCGGCAGACGGTGAGTGGAATCTCAGCTTAACTTTCAGCAAGGCTGAAATCATCTGTTAGCCAGGATGGGCTCTTATCTCAATTCTGGATAAGAATCCGTTTCTAAGCACAGACATGTTGGTAGCCAACTTTAGATCCTTGTACTGTAGAACTGAGGTCCTCTTTTCTTGCCCTCTCCATCTTCAAAGTCAGCAAAAGTGTTAGACTCCAACTTTATCTTCCTCTTCACCACAGTAACCTCTCTGCTTCTAAAGACTCACCTGGCTAGGTCAGGCCCACGTGGACAATCTTCATATTTAAAGTTACTGAATTTGAGCCTTTAATACCATATGCAAAATCTCTTCCCATCAGCATCTAGATTAGTACTTGATTAAATAACCAAAAAGACAGGAACACTGGAGATCCCTCTTTAGAATTCTGCCTGCCATCTTGTCCTTAGAGAGAAATCCTGCATATTAACTGGAAATTAATTTCTTAGGTTATAGTTCTTGTCACTTTCAATAAATTCATTCCATTGCCTTCTAATTTCTATTGCTACAAAGAAGATATTCCAAGATATTTGGATATTTTTCATACATAAATAGCATCACTTTTCCTCTTGCTGGAATTTTTATTTTTTAGAACTTGGATTTGAACTCAGGGCCTTATACTACTGGCTAGGCAGGTGCTCCACCACTTCAGCCACACCTTCAATCTTCCTTGCTGGAATTTTTAAAGAATTTTTTGACATCCTTATGTCAATGTAAAATAATGGCTCCACTTTAATGGAAACAAGAAAATTGTTTATTCTGTGCCATATAAAACGAGTGGCAATGACCTGGTAACACAGATTCAAGTTGTCCTGGAAAAAGTAAATTGAAGAAAAAAGAAGTTGTAATGATCTTAATAGGAGGAAAACAAAGGTAATTATAAATCAATACATTCAGGGAAAACATTTGGAAGGCATTACATGGTGGGTTGATATAAAGCAGGGAAAATCTGACCATTGGACTAAAAGGGTATCTTACCACATTAGTGAAAAGATTCTCAAGTCAGGGTTCTGTTCTTTGTCAAGCTGTGAATTGGTTAACCAAGTCTAATATACACTGCAAAAGGGTTACCTGCCAGTCATGGGAATGTTAGGTCAGACACAAGGACAGAGTAATGGCTTATTTCCTAAAGGCCATTCTTTTATCTCCTTTTGAGAAGAGGTCCATCTCTCCTTGTTTGAAGAGTTACAGTTTCTCAGGAAAAGCTCACTTGCACCATAGAATTCAGGACATCCAAAATAACTCTCCTGAACACCTTCTCCAACCCTTATGCTGAGCTGCGTGATCTCTACCTGTGTGTTTTAGCTCCCTGTCCTAAGATCTTTCTTTCAAAGTACTAATTCTTTGCTCAGGAGAACTTATCCTCTCTTTAAATTCGTATGTTGAATTTTGAGTGCAGAAATCAGGGTATTTTGTTCCCAAAGTATTTTTAATGCTCTAGTTTTATCTCCTTGAAAGTTCCCACCGGTTTTTATTTAAATTCCCTTCTATTTGTTCTAGTCCATTTGGAGCCATCTGTTCTGATCAGCCAGGTCTTGCTCTGATGGGTTACAGAGTCCCCTTGAGCATGTTGTAAAGTTCCATTGACTGCTCATGGCCCTGCCTTCCTTCCACGTTCGTGCAAGTCAGGCTGCTTTCTCCCCTATGGTAAACCCACAGGCACAGCCCTTTCACACTTGTAGGCAGACAAGGGAAATGGGAGCCTCTTTCTGTAGAGTTGTAGGAGACAGTCTCCATTCTCTACGTCTCACAGTCAGCTGTTCCTCCAAACCACAGAAAAGGGGAATTTTGTCCACTAAGGCAGTCTGATACCAAGTCCCACCAGGGTCAGAATAATCAGGAGGCCCCTTCTAGGCCTCACAGAGGTAGCTTCCAAGTGGCGTGCCACTGGCTACTTCTGTTCATGAGCCTCTGGAGCTCTCAGAGCTGCCACCTTGGCTCCAGGCCTCAAGTTGAATCCATCAGTAGGTTTGGTGTTTGAGCTTAAATTAGAGCAGTAAGATGAAAGCATTTTAATAAACACATTGCTAATTTCATATCTCAACTGATAATAAACAGAGAAGACATTCTAGGAAGACCCCTAGCACAGTGTCTGAAAAGATGGCAGTGGGGCGGGAGTGGGGGTGGCCTGATATGGAACCCTTTCCACTTTCGATTCTCTGCTTTGAAGAAGTGAAGATCAAGAGTAGAGAAGAAAATTTGCCTCGCCAACAATTCTGAGGCACAAATCACAAGGGTTTTTTTTGTTTTGTTTTGTTTTTTTGAGTACTGGGGTTTGAACTCAGGGTGCACCTTAAGCCACTCCCCAATCCTTTTTTGCGATGAGTTTGTTCAAGATAGGCTCTCTCAAACATTTTGCCTGGGCTGGCTTTGAAAGGTGATCCACCTGATCTCTGCCTCCTGAGTAGCTAGGATTACAGGTGTGAGCCACTGATGCCTGGCAAAAATACCAAGATTTAAGACTGAGGAGTAAACTGCAGACAGATGGACATGGATGACCATGGGAGGACCCATCTGCTTTGTATCTTTATAAATTAGTTAGCATTTTCTCACATTTTATGTAAATGGAGTAAGTATGCAGTCTTCTTTTGGGGAGAGGTGTCATGTAATTACTGTTAGAATGAAAGAGGTGCAGGGAGACAGCTCAAAGGCCAGTGCAGGGTTTATTATTCAGGAAGAAGCCCTATGGAGGGGGCCCCAGCAAGAGAGCTGGAGCCCACAGCTGCTTACAGACTTAGAGTAGATGTAGGTGAGTGGAGAAGTCCCAGGAAGGTCACTGGGCAGGAAAATCCTCAAGGGTCCTCTGACCTGCCTGAGATAATCACTTAGGGATAGGTCATTTCTTCTAGGCCAGGTGGGGGAGTTCTTAGTACATGGCTAAATATGGAAGTTTATTTTTCTTTAGGTCTGGGTCGAGCGTTTCCAATAAGTCACCTTCAAGGGGGGCAGGGGGGAGGTCCAGTTCTAACATGGGTTCCTTTTGTTCACCCTAACAATTATATTCATCACAATTTATCCCTTTTAACTGAGTAGTATTCATTTCATGATGGATATTTGAGTTGTATCCAGATTTTAGCTATTACAACAAACCTACTATCAACATTCACCTCCATGTTTTCATATAGACGTACACTTTAGTGCTCTTGGTAAATATTTTGTCAGGTAACGGCTGGATCATATGCTTGGCATATATTTAAGTATTTAAGAAACTTATAGGCAGTTTTCCAAGTGATTGGATCATTTTACATTTCTACTAGAAGTGTAGTAATGTTCAGTTGCTCCACGTCCTCGCTGTTTCTTGATTTGCTTAGACTGCTTAATTTTCACCAAATAGGTATGTAGTGAACATGTCATTTTTAAAATTAAATTCTTATTTCCTTAGTACTGTTTCGTCATTGATTTATCTTCTTTGGTAAGGTTTCTTCAAATCTTTTGCCTTTTTATTGTGTCGCCTACGTTCTTATGATGGATTTTAAGAGTCCTTTACATATTCTGAATCTGAGTTGTATCAGATTTGTAAAACTTTCTACCTTTCTATGGGTTGTCTCTCTCTCCTAGTTACATTACAGTAAAATTGTCAGATAAAAATTATGCATATTTATAAGGTGTAACACACTTAATATATTGTACATGTTGTGAATGATGCAATCAAGCTAATTAACATGTCCGTCACCTGGCATACTTATTGTTTCAGATTTTCTTTCTTAGCACTTTTTAAGTTTGTATTATTAGAAACTTTAGTCCTCTACTGTGCAATTGCTCTCTATAATTTACCACCATGTCTAACTTTGTGCCCGTGATCATGATCCTCTTACCTTCCCTAACCAGCCCCCAACACCTCTCAAAGTCCAGTCTTTGGAAGTCACCTCCACTCTGCTCTCTGCGTTTTTCAGATTTCACTTTCTAATGAACTCGTGAAGTACTTGTCTGTCTGTGCCTGGCTTATTTTATGTTTTCTGTTTGGCATGTTGCAAATTATAGGATTTCCTTTGTTTTAGAGACTAAAGAGTATTCCACTGTGTGTGTGTGTGCATGTTTGTAATGCTTGCTTGTGTGCTTGTATCCATCCAGAGACACTTAGGTTGGTTCCATGTCTTGGCTCTTATGATTAGTGCTGCAATGAATATGTGAGCACCGATATCTCTTCAGCAAGCTGGTTTCATTTCCTTTGGCTAGGAACACAGAAACTGGAGTACTGGATCCTATAGTAATTTCATTTAACTTTTTAAAGGAACCTTTCCATAATGGCTGTACACATTTACATTCCCACTGTGTGCATGAGTTCTTTTCTTAGCACATCTTATCCTACACTTACCTTTCATCTTTCTGCTACTTTGCAGAAGCATTTTAGTTTGATTCAAACCCTTTGTCTATTTTTCTTTTCATGCCTGTACTTTTGGGGTCATGATAGAGATTATCTTGTAGTGTTAGAGTTATAAATCATGATATTTTCTTCTTTAAAGTTTTCAAATTATGTAAAACATTTCATAAGGATATATTTCTTATATAATAAAAATCAATGATGTAAAATATTATGACTGCTGCTGCTTCCATTTTTTCTAAAGGTTATGGAACTATTTGAGGCTCTGAGACATTGTATTGCTGGGGTTAGGGGATACAATTCTATGCTGAAGTTTTCACTGAGTTGATAATTGTGGTTCTGTGGAAAAGTTCAAGGCATTGAGAAAAAAATCCAAATAATTAGAAATATATAGAAACATTAGAAATGCATAATTGTTTTTGCTATTAAAATATTTAATGTTTTCGAAGACTGGCTTTCTCAATTTATAGGTCTCATTACATAGATTGAAACCATTCATATGGAAATTGGCTACTTTACTACTATACAAGGAAACAAAACTAAAACAAAAAAATAGCCTGACATACCAATATTTTGTCCTCTTTATCTGCTCACTCACCAAGCCAGGTACACAGCCATTCATAGATTCACTCAACCACTTATCCATCCATCTGTCATCTTTCTACCCAACCCATCTATTAAACAGACATTGAACACAAGTGCCATGAAATGTACAGTGGGGGAAGTAGCAAGACAGCTCCCTGACTCTCAATGAGAAGCAGGTGGTACATAACTGAAATCTAGAAATAAAACAATAATTGATTGTCAGTTATAAAAATTAACAGTGATCCAGCATAAAATATTGACAAGAAGGAAAGAGTATGGAATTTAACTGTCTAAGCAGTTCTTAGCCAAAACGTGCTTCAGCTGCAATGCTAAATAAAAAAAATAATTTCAAGAATAATAGAGAAAATATTTTGAAGAAATAGAAAATAAGCAAAGCTACATACAGGGGTGCCTGCCCTCTCTAAGTGACACCTGCTGAGAACACCATTGGTACCTGCCTTGTGGGTCACCAGAGCACAAATCCTTCCCAAAAAGTGTGAGTCTTTACAGTGACCCCAAATTCAAAATGATGGTGACTTACTGAACAGAAAACTAATGAAGGGATAGATTATACCTGATTTACTCCTTGCCGTGCTACCAGAGTCCTCTCTGCTAGTCTGCGTTTATTATGTATTCATGAACCAGGCTGGCTATCTTTCATTCGTTATTGTATTCAGGAAAGAAAAAAAGCACATAAAACCATTTTCCTGGCTGAATGGGTGAAATAATTTAAAAGCCAATATGTTGGCCTGGCAGCATGTCTAACAACCATGAGACTCTCTTCAGAACAATAATGAAAGTAGCTCTCTCTTTATTATATAAATTATTCATTCACTTTTTAACACCAGGTGAATGCTTACGTTTATAGGACATGAGTACTGAAGACAGTCTTGCCATTTCAGAAGTCACCTCCCATTAGCTTGTCACCCTTCATCAGGAAAAGAAGTTACATCACTGCTTTTCCAGGGAATAATGCCTTTAATTTACATAATCCTGCACAAAAAGATTAATGCTATCTTTACACTATGAGAACAAAAATGCAATAAAGTGTTTCACAGCTGTCTTTTCCTATACATCCAAACACTTTGCATGTAGGCCTCTGACTCCTTGAGGTGTGATTTATAGGGGGCAAGATGAAAAATATGGAAATTTCTTGAAATACTGAATCTCAGCAGTGAGTTAAGACTCCAAAAAGTCTTTGGCCACATCTCACTACTAATCTTCCCCACCTACTGTATCCTACGTGCACTGATTCCCCACGTTACTTGCTTAGATTCTGTGCTGTTGTTGCCATCACTTCTTGGTACACATCCTCAATTCCCTTACCTTTATCTCTTTGTAATATTCAATTCACTAAATTCTACCAGGCTAATTTCCAACTCTCCGTCAATGCTTGCTATCGTCAGTCTTTAAAACGTTAGCTGTTAACTATTTGGAGGTATTTCATTGTGATTTAATTTGCATTTTTCTCCAAGCAATAACTATGTTGAGCACTTTCCCATATGTTTTTGGCCATTTAGATACTTTTGATCAAGTTCCAGTGCAAGTATTCTGCTCATTTAAAGGCAATATTTTTAAATGGGATTTTTTTGTTTATAATTCTTCATGTATCATAGATATGTGTTCTTTAATGTTAATATGTATTGTAAATATCTTCTCCAAATTCTCTTTAGACCATGTCTTCTCACCCTTTATTGGTGTTTTGATGAGCAGGACCATAGTCAATTTGTTCTGCTATAACACATTACCTTGAGCCTGGTTAGTTGATTTAAAAAAGTAATTTATTTGCTCACAGTTCTGGAGACTGGAAAGTCCAAGGCAAGGTGCAGCAGGTTTGCTTGCCTGGTGAGGGCTGCTCTCTGCTTCCAAGATGGCTCCACTAGAGGGGAAGGACACTGTGTCCTCATGGTAAAAGGCAGAGGGCAAGAAGAGCTGAACTGAGTGACACTGTTTTATAAGGGACAAGGGAAGAGCTCTCAAGGCCTAAGCAACTCTCAAAAGAACCAGCACTAATACAATCACAGTGGCAACACCTGAATTTTGAACAGAACATATCCAAGCCATAGAAAACAGATATTCATAATTTTAATGATGTCCAACTTACCACTTTTTTCTTTATAGAGCTTTTTTATGTCTTATTTAATTTTTTCTAATGAACGTACCTTATTTCATTCACTGAGAAAATAAAAGCAACAAAAATCAACTTACATGTTCTGTCAACCAGCAAATCCATCATCCTCCCTGCCCTTCCTCCTGTTACCTGCTCTGTACTAAAGCCAATTACTCCCCATCCCTGTCATGTACTGAAGACTTTCTCTCTTATGTTTCTTCTTCTCCTCTGCATCATCAAGTTTTTCCTCCCTATAAGATCATTCTGATCAACATACACAAATGCTACAATATCACCCATTATTTCTATCATGGAACAAGAAGGAAATTGCTGCTAAAAAGTTAGAATAACTTAAAGAGGATTCATAAGAAGAGCACTTACAAGACAAGGGCAGGGTATAGGGAAAAAAGCATGAAAGATATTGAGTGCCACAGGGATAATAATAATTGCATTGTTACCAAGGCTACACCCTTAGTAAAGACAAACATTGCCCACATTCAAAAGGAGTCAGTCATGCAGAATGACTATGGAGAGAAGTAGTGACTAGAACTAGCCAGAGAGGCTCCCTCCTGCTATGGATGAAGGCAGTGGGATAAATATCTTGAACTCTGATTCTCTCTCTTCCTTCAGTCTCCAGCTGAGGCTCCATTAACCCTGGAGACTTAGATGGTTTGTTCATATAATTCCTATGGCATGAAGAAGTGTGCAGAAGGATGGTGAATGTTCTAAAATGGCCAATGGCAGGTGTATAGCAGAGCCCATTCTTTTCCACTCTTGGTCCATACTTCTTCTTCAAATGAACTAAAAGTTTGTGTTCCTAATACAAGGCACACATATATCTTCAGCTTGCCTATCAGTGCAATGCAATGGTAATTTAGTGATCCTCCTTCCTGAGACCTAAAATATTAATATTACTGGTTTTCTTTGTATGCCATAAGAGGGTGGGAAGAGGGAAAATATGTAATTATACTTCCTACCTCTTCAGCTAGTGCCAATACCTAAATTGGAAATTTTGGCTCTTTTTCTATGCCCATTCCCTGTTTCCCTCAACTTCTGTCCTCATTTTGACTGGATGGAGTTCTTTTTTGGGAGAAGTACCCTAAAACTTCATTCCTGCTAATCTGTATACTTAAAGGTCACATCTTTATGGGGTGTCCAGAATTTTCCATTGACTTTACTATTGGGCAAAGGAATATTAAAAGGCACTCTAGTCATTCTTTTGCACTCTAAACACAGTCTTTTTCCCCCTATTCTGTACCAGAAATATAATCTCTCTGAGGAAATTCAGATCAGTTACCCCAGCATACATAGCGACCTATCTGTAGCTCTGTAGATTCGTCAGCACGAAGAGTCAAAAATGGTCACAGTCTCATTTTTTAGTTAAATCCTTCTGATTAACTGGAGCATTACTCCCTTGCACTTCAGAACCTCCAGAACCACATTCACAGGCAATGGAAGCAAAAATTCAAGTGAACTATTGGGAATATTAATAAGAGGAACTACTCTAACTTCTTCCTCACTTCTTGGAACCATGCATTCTGACTGTGAAGACAGAAACAGCTGTTAGCTTAAGGCAAAAATCTTGTCCCGAAAGACGTACCCCACCCTTCAGGGGGCAGCATGACTGAGCCTTTACCAAGCACCTTATCATTCTATTAAAGAGCTTCTACAGGGTATGGGGTAATACCTTGCTCCCTTTGCCATACAATGTGATCAGAAGTGATGAAGCATGGGATAGTGTATGGTTTGAATATTTGTGTCCCCTTTCAAATTCATGTTGAAACTTAATTCTCAATGCAACAAGATTAGAAAGGGGTCTGTGGAAAGTCATTAGTTCATGAGGGTTTGCCCTTGTGAACTGGATTAAGGATGTATAAGGGGCTTCACACAGCATTCCTGCCTCCTTCGCTCTCTGCTCTTCTACTAGGTAAGGATACAGGATTCAGAGCACCATCTTAGAAGCAGAGAGTGTTCCTCTCATCTGAAAGTGGCCCTCATATGCATACCCTGAGTTGAAATAGATTTCTATTATCTGTAAACTACCCAGTTCTGGGTATTTTGTTATAGCAGCATGAAGAGACTAATACAGAATTTGACAGTGAATAAAGAAGGCATTCTGTTAGTTCATAAAAGGTAGTACTATCTGAAACATTGTAAGCAAAGACAAATCCTTTATGAAATGTGCTCTGCATTATGGAGAGCGATAAAATATAACTAATCTGTCACAAGGTAACTAGCTTGGCTCTTGCAAAATGGTACCACACAGAGGCTCAGCATTAGCCTCTGCTTTTAGGAGATCAGTCATTCAGCTCTGCAGTAGCCAGATCAGCCTTGGCAAGGGAAAATCCATGTCATTGAGCCCACACATAGCCTCTATCCCAGCTGCTATGGCCACGTTGCACATGGACCCATTAAGTAAGTTCTAGAGTGTCTGTCATCTAGATAATGAGTTCCTTGTCTCCTTGCAAGGTTTTCAGTAGGATCCCCTCCAAAGTGGATGCCCCCTGGTACACATTTACATGTCATATCAATTTCTTAATACTCCATATCCATTCTGAGAGCAACATCCTCATCTCTTTCCCCCAGAACTCTTTGTCAATAGTTTTCCAATTTGCTCATTGCTAATCTGAACAGCAAGTAGATGTGTTAGTCCCTGCTATGAATCAATATAGGTTTGCACCTGAGGCCATCTCTATTTTAACACCAAGTGAGCAATTAGATACACATCCTGAGTTGTGTCCACTGGGAGACTGTCCCTTCTCCATTGCTCACCCTCCTCAGCACACCTAGTGATGTTATTGTGTCTTGGCTGTTTTCCTAGCCTATGGGGCCATCTTCCTTTCACTGGTCAGAGGGAAGCAGTCATGAAGTCATAGATGTGAGCTGAGGAACAGACAGTGAAGCATCAGGAGCAGGTACCCTGGCAGTCTGAGCCAAATATTATGCCTTTTGCTTTTGCCTTTTGGACCTGCTCATACCTGCTCTCTGGATTCAAATTACATTTCAGAATGGAGTTGCTATAATGTACATGTTCAATTTTATGGCTCGATGGGTTAGATAGCACCAGTTTATTATCGAAAGTTGAGATCATACACTCACTTGGTAACCTACAGTCCATTCATTCAGGCTCTACCGGGATCCAATAGCCAACCAGGCATGGCTTTCTGTTGTTGTTATTATTTTTTTTCTTGGGGGGGAGGAGGTTTGGTTGTTATTGTGGGCTTGTTTTTTGTTTTTTTTTTCTTTTATTATTCATGTGTGCATACAAGGCTTGGTTCATTTCTCCCCCCTGCCCCCACCCCCTCCCTTACCACCCACTCCGCCCCCTCCCTCTCCCTCCCCCCTCAATACCCAGCAGAAACTATTTTGCCCTTATCTCTAATTTTGTTGTACAGAGAGTATAAGCAATAATAGGAAGGAACAAGGGTTTTTGCTGGTTGAGATAAGGATAGCTATACAGGGCATTGACTCACATTGATTTCCTGTGCATGGGTGTTACCTTCTAGGTTAATTCTTTTTGATCTAACCTTTTCTCTAGTTCCTGGTCCCCTTTTCCTATTGGCCTCAGTTGCTTTAAAGTATTTGCTTTAGTTTCTCTGCGTTAAGGGCAACAAATGCTAGCTAGTTTTTTAGGTGTCTTACCTATCCTCACCCCTCCCTTGTGTGCTCTCGCTTTTATCATGTGCTCATAGTCCAATCCCCTTGTTGTGTTTGCCCTTGATCTAATGTCCACATATGAGGGAGAACATACGATTTTTGGTTTTTTGAGCCAGGCTAACCTCACTCAGAATGATGTTCTCCAATTCCATCCATTTACCAGCGAATGATAACATTTCATTCTTCTTCATGGCTGCATAAAATTCCATTGTGTATAGATACCACATTTTCTTAATCCATTCGTCAGTGCTGGGGCATCTTGGCTGTTTCCATAACTTGGCTATTGTGAATAGTGCCGCAATAAACATGGATGTGCAGGTGTCTCTGGAGTAACAGTCTTTTGGGTATATCCCCAAGAGTGGTATTGCTGGATCAAATGGTAGATCGATGTCCAGCTTTTTAAGTAGCCTCCAAATTTTTTTCCAGAGTGGTTGTACTAGTCTACATTCCCACCAACAGTGTAAGAGGGTTCCTTTTTCCCTGCATCTTCACCAACACCTGTTGTTGGTGGTGTTGCTGATGATGGCTATTCTAACAGGGGTGAGGTGGAATCTTAGTGTGGTTTTAATTTGCATTTCCTTTATTGCTAGAGATGGTGAGCATTTTTTCATGTGTTTTCTGGCCATTTGAATTTCTTCTTTTGAGAAAGTTCTGTTTAGTTCACATGCCCATTTCTTTATTGGTTCATTAGTTTTGGGAGAATTTAGTTTTTTAAGTTCCCTGTATATTCTGGTTATCAGTCCTTTGTCTGATGTATAGTTGGCAAATATTTTCTCCCACTCTGTGGGTGTTCTCTTCAGTTTAGAGACCATTTCTTTTGATGAACAGAAGCTTTTTAGTTTTATGAGGTCCCATTTATCTATGCTATCTCTTAGTTGCTGTGCTGCTGGGGTTTCATTGAGAAAGTTCTTACCTATACCTACTAACTCCAGAGTATTTCCTACTCTTTCTTGTATCAACTTAAGAGTTTGGGGTCTGATATTAAGATCCTTGATCCATTTTGAGTTAATCTTGGTATAGGGTGATATACATGGATCTAGTTTCAGTTTTTTGCAGACTGCTAACCAGTTTTCCCAGCAGTTTTTGTTGAAGAGGCTGCTATTTCTCCATCGTATATTTTTAGCTCCTTTGTCAAAGATAAGTTGCTTATACTTGTGTGGCTTCATATCTGGATCCTCTATTCTGTTCCACTGGTCTTCATGTCTGTTTTTGTGCCAGTACCATGCTGTTTTTACTGTTATTGCTTTGAAATATAGTTTGAAGTCAGGTATTGTGATACCTCCTGCATTGTTCTTTTGACTGAGTATTGCCTTGGCTATTCGTGGCCTATTGTGTTTCCATATAAATTTCACAGTAGATTTTTCAATCTCTTTAATGAATGTCATTGGAATTTTGATGGGAATTGCATTAAACATGTAGATTACTTTGGGGAGTATCGACATTTTTACTATGTTGATTCTACCAATCCATGAGCATGGGAGATCTCTCCACTTTCTATAGTCTTCCTCAATCTCTTTCTTCAGAAGTGTATAGTTTTCCTTGTAGAGGTCTTTCACATCTTTTGTTAGGTTTACACCTAAGTATTTGATTTTTTTTGAGGCTATTGTAAATGGAATTGTTTTCATACATTCTTTTTCCGTTTGCTCATTGTTAGTGTATAGAAATGCTAATGATTTTTCTATGTTGGTTTTATATCCTGCTACCTTGCTATAGCTATTGATGATGTCTAGAAGCTTCTGAGTTTTTTGGGTCTTTAAGGTATAAGATCATGTCGTCTGCAAATAGGGATATTTTGACAGTTTCTTTACCTATTTGTATTCCTTTTATTCCTTCTTCTTGCCTAATTGCTCTGGCTAGGAATTCCAGTACTATGTTGAATAGGAGTGGAGATAGTGGGCATCCTTGTCTGGTTCCTGATTTTAGAGGGAATGGTTTTAATTTTTCTCCATTAAGTATAATCCTGGCTGTAGGTTTGTCATATATAGCTTTTATAATGTTGAGGAACTTTCCTTCTATTCCTAGTTTTCTTAGAGCTTTTATCATGAAATGATGTTGGATCTTATCAAAGGCTTTTTCTGCATCTATTGAGATGATCAAGTGGTTTTTGTCTTTGCTTCTGTTAATGTGGTTTATTACGTTTATTGATTTTCATATGTTGAACCACCCTGCATCCCTGGGATGAAGCCTACTTGGTCGTGGTGAATAATCTTTTTGATGTGTTGCTGAATTCGGTTTGCCATTATTTTGTTGAGGATTTTTGCATCAATGTTCATTAAGGAGATTGGCCTATAGTTCTCCTTTTTGGAGGTGTCTTTGCCTGGTTTTGGGATAAGTGTAATACTGGCTTCATAAAATGTGTTTGGCAGTTTTCCTTCCCTTTCTATTTCATGGAACAGTTTAAGGAGGGTTGGTATCAGTTCTTCTTTAAAGGTCTGATAGAATTCAGCAGAGAATCCATCAGGTCCTAGACTTTTCTTTTTGGGGAGACTCTTGATTGCTGCTTCAATTTCATTTTGTGTTATAGGTCTATTCAGGTGATTAATTTCCTCTTGGTTCAGTTTTGGATGATCATATGTATCTAGAAATCTGTCCATTTCTTTTAGATTTTCAAATTTATTTGAATATAGGTTCTCAAAGTAGTCTCTGATGATTTCCTGGACTTCCATGGTGTTTGTTGTTATCTCCCCTTTTGCATTCCTAATTCTACTAATTTGGGTTTTTTCTCTCCTCATTTTAGTCAGGTTTGCCAGGGGTCTATTGATCTTGTTTATTTTTTCAAAGAACCAACTTTTTGTTTCATTAATTCTTTGTATCTTTTTTTGGTTTCTATTTCGTTGATTTCAGCTTTTATTTTTATTATTTCTCTCCTTCTATTTGTTTTGGGATTTCCTTGTTCTTGTTTTTCTAGGAGTTTGAGATGTATCATTAGGTCATTGATTTGGGATCTTTCAATCTTTTTAACATATGCACTCATGGCTATAAACTTTCCTCTCAAGACTGCCTTAGCTGTGTCCCATAGGTTCCGGTAGGTTGTGTTTTCATTTTCATTGACTTCCAGGAACTTTTTAATTTCCTCTTTTATTTCGTCGATGATCCATTGTTCATTAAGTAATGAGTTATTTAGTTTCCAGCTGTTTGCATGTTTTTTGTCTTTACTTTTGTTGTTGAGTTCTACTTTTACTGCATTGTGGTCAGATAGTATGCACGGTATTATTTCTATTTTCTTATATTTGCTGAGGCTTGCTTTGTGCCCTAGGATAAGATCTATTTTGGAGAAGGTTCTATGGGCTGCTGAGAAGAATGTATATTGTGTAGAGGTTGGATGAAATGTTCTGTAGACATCTACTAGGTCCACTTGATCTATTGCATATTTTAGATCTTGGATTTCTTTATTGAGTTTTTGTTTGGATGACCTATCTGTTGATGATAATGGAGTGTTAAAGTCTCCCACAACCACTGTGTTGGCGTTTATATATGCTTCTAGGTCTTTCAGGGTATGTTTGATGAAATTGGGTGCGTTGACATTGGGTGCGTACAGATTGATGATTATTGTTTCCTTTTGGTCTATTTCCCCTTTTATTAGTATGGAATGTCCTTCTTTATCTCGTTTGATCAATGTAGGTTTGAAGTCTACTTTGTCAGAGATAAGTATTGCTACTCCTGACTGTTTTCGGGGGCCATTGGCTTGGTAAATCTTCTTCCAGCCTTTCATTGTAAGCATATGCTTATTTCTGTCGGTGAGATGAGTCTCCTGTAAGCAACAAATTGTTGGATCTTCTTTTTTAATCCATTTTGTCAAACGGTGTCTTTTGATGGGTGAATTAAGTCCATTAACATTAAGCGTTAGTACTGATAGGTATGTGGTGATTCCTGCCATTTAGTTGTCTTAGTTGTTTGAAGGTTTGATTGTGTGTACCTAACTTGAGGTTACTCTCTACTGTCTTGCTTTTTCTTATCCTGTGGTTTGGTGCTGCCTGCCTTTTCATGGTTAAGTTGGGTGTCACTTTCTGTGTGCAGGATCCCTTGCAGAATCTTTTGTAATGGTGGCTTTGTGGTCACATTTTGTTTTAGTTTCTGCTTATCATGGAAGACTTTTATTGCTCCATCTATTTTGAATGATAGCTTTGCTGGGTAGAGTATCCTGGGGTTGAAGTTCTTTTCATTCAGTGCCCGGAAGATCTCACCCCACGCTCTTCTTGCTTTTAATGTTTCTGTTGAGAAGTCTGCTGTGATTTTGATGGGTTTACCTTTGTATGTTACTTGTTTTTTCTCTCTTACAGCCTTCAATATTCTTTCCTTAGTTTCTGAACTTGTTGTTTTAATGATGATATGTCATGGAGTAGTTCTATTTTGATCTGGTCTGTTTGGTGTCCTAGAGGCCTCTTGCATTTGTATGGGAATATGTTTCTCTAGATTTGGGAAATTTTCCATTATTATTTTGTTGAATATATTACGCATTCCCTTCGCTTGCACCTCTTCTCCTTCTTCGATGCCCATGATTCTCAAGTTTGGCCTTTTGATGGAGTCAGTGAGTTCTTGCATTTTCTTTTCACAGGTCTTGAGTTGTTTAATTAATAGTTCTTCAGTTTTTCCTTTAATTACCATTTCATCTTCACGTTCTGAGATTCTGTCTTCTGTTTGTTCTATTCTGCTGGATTGGCCTTCCGTTTTGTTTTGCAGTTCTGTTTCGTTCTTTTTTCTGAGGTTTTCCATATCCTGGCAGTTTTCTTCTTTATTGTTGTCTATTTTTGTCCTGAGTTCATTTATCCATTTATTCATTGTGTTCTCTCTTTCACTTTGGTGTTTATACAGTGCTTCTATGGTTTCCTTTATTTCTTCTTTTGCTTTTTCAAATTCTCTATTTTTATTGTCTTGGAATTTCTTGAGTGTCTCCTGTACATTTTGGTTGACCCTATCCAGTATCATCTCTATAAAATTCTCATTGAATACTTGTAGTATGTCTTCTTTTAAATTATTCTTGTGGGCTTCATTGGGTCCTTTGGCATAGTTTATCTTCATTTTGTTGGAGTCTGGATCTGAGTTTCTGTTCTCTTCATTCCCCTCTGGTTCCTGTACTAATTTTTTGCTGTGGGGAAACTGGTTTCCCTGTTTTTTCTGTCTTCCCGTCATTGTCCTTGGTGTTGTTACTGTCCCTGTACTGTGTGTAATTAAGTATTTTCTAGCTTGTAATAATAACAATAGTAATATTTAGAATGGAAGAGTGAGCTGAGATGGAAAGCAAGAAGTTAAAGAAAAGGGGAAAACAAATATACAGACAAGAGGGAGAAAGCAGAACAAGGTATCAGACAAGAGAGTTTCAAAGGTATAAACAGGGAGTGTTAGTGTACTAATCGACAGTAAGCTGAACAGACATTAGAGAGACAGAGAGAGGATTGAAAATCAAAGATAAAAAAATAAAAAGTAAATGAAAGTAATATCTATATATAAAAATGAATTAAAATAAAATGGAAATAGAAAATTAAAAAAAAAAAAACCAAAAAACTTCCAAGTTTATATGCAATGCAGTTTCAGTCTTAATAATTTGGGTGTCTGTCTCAATCTCCAGTCCTGGAGTTGGTGCCTCAGATGTTGTTCTGTAGTTGTCTCATCAAAGGGGATGCATAAAGTAGAACAAAACCACACACACACACACACACACAAAAGCCCCACCAAGTGTCCCAAGTTCAAATGCAATACAATTTCAGTTTTTCGGCTTGCAGGTGTAATTCAGTTGTTCTCTCATCAAAGGTAGGGAGAAAAAGAAAAAAAAAGCATCTGGAGACAGTTCTGAGAGTGGTATCTGCAACTGTGGCTTGCCTGCCTGCTGCTCTCAGCCTGTAGCTGGTGGCATTATTTATGCAGATCTCTGGGGTGAGCTAGCACTCACCTGGTCCCACAGGCTTTGTTTGTTCAGAGTTCTCCTGTGTGGGAGCCTTTGCTACAGGCTTTCCCCTTTCCAAGCACTGGGAAAGGTGACACTGCCCCCGCGTTGTCAGGCCTGCGTGTTTATTTACAGTTCATGTGGGAGGTGGGTCTTCCCCCCTCTCCTCTGAAATTTTCCTCCCACTGCCACTTTCAGAAGCTTTCCTGCTCCTGCTTACTGGGCGGTGCTGCTGCTCCTGCCGGCCGCCATGTTTGTTTACAGTTCACGTGGGAAGTGGGTCTTCCCTCCTCTCACAAGCTTCCCAGCTCCTGTGTGCTGGGCGCGCACCCTGCTCCCGCCAAAGGCTCTCCAGCCCGCCTGGCTTGTTTATTTACAGTCCCGGGAAGGATTCCCTTCCCCCAATCTTCAGCACTCAGGGCGCTGTGGGCTTGTTTTTTAGGAAGTACTAATGGTTAAACACTGGGTCTCATGCTTATTAAGCAGGTACTATACAACTTGAGACACTCCGCCAGTGTTTATGGGGTTGGTTATTTTAGAGACAGGGTGTTGCTTTATGCCTGGTCCACTCTGGACTATGATTCTCCTATTTGTGCTTCCCCGCATAGCTCGGATGAAAGGCATATGCCACGGAGCCCAGCCATTGGTTCAGATGGGGGTCTCATGAACTTTTTGCCCAAGCTGGCCTTGAACTATAATCCTCCTGATCTCCACCTCCAAAGTAGCTAGGATTACAGGCTTGAGCCACCACACCCAGCCCAGAACAGTTTTTTTTTTTTAAATAGACAAGAGTCATTAGCAAAGGATGAAAGGGTCTTAACCTAAAACCATCTTTCTCAACTGTGGTGAGTATAGTATGTATTTTTAAATTCACTTTATTTCTTCTGAAGTAAAGTAAATTAATGTTATCTTAATGTTGTACTTCTAATTTCTTAGTATACATCTCTGAAAATAAAGTGTTTTCTTACGTATACAAAATAGCATCATTGCACTTAATGAAATTAAAATTTCTTCATACCATTTAATATTTAGTTCATATTTAAATTTATTTAATTATACTAAAAATATTCCTCTTGTTGCAGGAGTTTGCTAGCTGAGATACGGGACTCAAGGCAATTAGCAGGAAGCAACATTTTATTGTGCCAGAACAGACTTAGTGGACTCATGTCCAAAGGCTGAGCTCCGAGAACAAAGGGGTCTCACCTTATATACCCTTGCAAGCAGGTTACAGAAGCAAAAAGCAAGGTCTAATCCATATATGGTTATATTTAATTTTATTGGCTACTTTATCCTAATGCTATGTGACTTTCCCCTCCCTGGTGCTATGTGACCTTCCTCTTGTTCAGATTTCTCAGGTTTTATCTCTTTGCTATGCCATCCCTACCTCCCTGCTACTTTCTCAGGACTCAGCCCTAGTCTGTTTCTTCTGATCCTCCTCTCTGCTACACTTTCACTAAATTTACTACACTTGGAACTTTTCTCACGATTTGGTTTTTTATAAATAAAAAGATGGCAGTGCAAAATTAGTCAAAATTAAATCACACTGTCTAAAAATCCATATAGAATCACAAAGAAAAGCAAGACAATTTACAACACTGGTTAACTTTGGGAGAATGGTATGATTGTAGTCAGTTAAGGGCAGATAGGGAGCTTTGGGATGGTGACAGAATACTATTTTTTGATTTGGATGATGGTTACATAAAACTTCCCATTAGTGGACTGGAGGTGTGGCTCAAGTGGCAGAATGCTTACTTAGCAAGAGTGAGGCCTTGAGTTCAAACCCCCAAACCAGCAAAAAATCCACATTCCATTACAGAATATTCAATAGGTCAGATCCAAATGTTTATGCCATGAAAGCACAGGTGTGATATAACATAGGACAATATACTAAAATACTTCCAGAAGGTAAAACTACTCTCCAATTGCTAAATTCCAATTTAGTTTAAAAAGAGAAAAGAGTAGAGCTTTCACAGCAATTGTTTTGATTAATAGTGGCTAAACTAAATAAAGGTAACTTTACAATGTGGGTTTACTTAAGTTTCTGTCTATCAAAAAACTATCAATTGCCTATTTTTTTAAGCTGGCACTACAATAACGACATATGACTTTTACTTGTGACTATCAAGTTGAAATCTTAATCTATGGTGTTCTAAATAATCCCCATGCGTTATAATATTATTTTCATAGTTGTTTGTTTAAATATTATTAAACAAACAAGTGACAGTGTTTAACAAACACTATTTGAAATTTTTACAAGAAGAATCATGTAGGAAATTTCAGTTTTAAAATACGTTTAAAAACTAAAATTTTGCTTTTATTTTGCAAAACCAATGCATTTTGGTAAAAGGAAGGTCGATTAGGTTCTCCCAGGCTGTAAAGTTAGAGCATGGCACAGCAAGCTGATGATTCCAATGTTTCCATTTCCCCAAGTCTTTAGACTCTCACCTCTACATTATACTAACAAGTCTCCACTTTTCTACTTTAAAAAATTCAAGCCATCATTGAGTTTATGCTTCGGTTTGTCAACTCTACTGAGGACAAGTATCACAGGAAAGTGCTTGAACAAGACATCAATCCTGACTCCTTAGTGGGTCATAGCAGGAGTGAATTTGGCCCATTTGAAGCTTTTAGTTCATTCTTCCCTTTTCAAACACCCTTAGACCCCACCCCTCCATGCATGTTCACCAGGCTTCTGGTGACATAGCTGGCTGAGGTCTTATACGTTTTTTAGTAGGAAGACTGTCTCTGCTCTGAGCAGGACTTCTGTTTAACTCCCTCCCTAGGACAAAATAAACCTTAGAACCTAACTGCCCTGGATGCAGTAAGAGGTGGTAAGGATGGGTCCAGTTTATGAACTTAGTGCTATGAATAGTCATGAGAAACTATTTCTTCAGGTAAGAAAATGGAATTCTTTCCAAGGGCAAAGAGAATTTAGAAGACATTTTAGTTTTGTCCTGGTTGGCCTAAATCCTTCATTTCTCAGCATCCTACATTCCCCTACCAGTGCCCACCATAGTATAAGGGACTTAGTGAAGCCTTCATTCTGTGAACCTGGCAGTCAGCACTGGGACTGGTCCTTACTCACATCTACCCAAAGAATTCCTTCAAAGCATCCACATGGCCCTTCAAGTTCTCTGCCTATGTTATTTATTGGATGCTTGTGGCCTTATTTCTCCTTTTCCCTGCTTTCCAGGACCAGAAGAAGAAACCTCGTGATGATGACTTCTTTATATCACTTTATTGCTGTAGTGATTAGTTTTCACTTCTCACTTAATTCTGTCCTACACATGATAACCTGAGAAGCCATGGCTCACCACATGTCATGGGTTACCAGCGATTATACCTACCCTCATGAGACAATTACATTGTGCTCCTTAAAAGTTTGAGAAATTCATCTTGAAATGCCAGCTTGAAAACCTATTTCTTAAAACCACTTAATTTAAGTCACTTTCCCTCTGTTGACTATGGAACTAGGCATGCATATTAAAATTGGTACAAGTTTTATCAAAAGTATATTCTGACCTATAAGTCCAGATGAACGCATGTTAATATTTGCATCGCTATCAACTCTGTTTTACTCGATGCAATTCCACTGACTCAGCCACCAACCCCCAACCAAACATCTAGAGGCTAAAACTTGAAAGAATGAACCACAATACTTCCCACTGGTGGGTTTGTTGTTGAGATTCTGAGAAAGTGTGTTTCCTTATCACAGTGCATTATTTCTCAATAGCATGCTCTATATTTTCCTTCTGTAAGTTGCCTTACACAGATAAGAAAATTGAGTTCACAACCATTTTTCACTCCTTTGAAATTATATAGTTCCAATGTTATAAATAACCAGCATTTTGTTGCTATCAACAGGAATCTACAAGTGATTGAGTCTGAACAGTCACCTGCATAGAGGGCTTGTCAGAGTGATTTCTCCAAAATGAGAAATGAGCTGGGCGACCCAGCTAGCACAGGTGACAGGGGCACAAAAGCTCACATCCATCACACAATGCACCACTGTGCTTTTCTTTTCATGTCATTAGCCCAAACAGCAGGAGCCAAATCACCAACCAAAAGCTGCAAAAGTGATGTCAAGTAAGAAAGCTGGATAAGATGCAACAGTAATTGCAGCAGAAGCTATGAATCAGGACTGGGACAGAGACCAAGTGTCCCTTTGTCTAGAAAAACATTGTTAGTAGCAAAAAAGGAGCAAGAGTGACACTTGGTGGCCAGTACAAGGTAGCACAAAGGATGGAGCCACAGGGAATACTCTCCTCACCAGCAGTACTCTGGGTGTTTTGAGGGTCAGAAGAAAACTGTGCTGTGTTTGCACATATAGTGTCATTATTACTAGGATCGGTATTTTAATATCAGACATTACACTACATAGCAAATGTTTTGAGTCGATATAACTTAATGCATCCATAAAAAGAACATTTCAGGGGAAAAAAAGCAGCATAGTTTTTAGAATGCTAATTTAGATACCACTAAAAGTCTAGGAAAACTTTATGTGATGAACAACAACTATAAATGAAGCCATTTTCATCCAATGCACAGAACTTAGTCACTTTTTCCTACACCTTGAATTCACTATTCTTCTGGGGAAATAACCTCTAATCTTTGTTGAAATAAAAACCCTCCTCTTAAGACATCTCAGCAAAGCCAAGTTAATTTCCAACTTTTGTTTAAGTGGATTCTATTTCTTGACATTCACTGTATTAGACATTAAAACTGAGCAATTTTTAAAACCTTTCTTCACTCAGTAAAAAAAAAAAAATAGCAATAAGGGCTAGTGGAGTGGTTCAACGGTAAAGCTCCTGCCCTAGTAAGTGTGAGGACTTCAGTTCAAACTCCAGTACCACCAAAAAAAAAAAAATAATAATAACAATAAATTGCATGCTAACAGAAATGTGTTGAAATGAAAAATAACTATAGCTTCCTGAACCAAAAATTGGTGAAAAGATTGACACTGTTTTACAATCTCGCACATCTATGTAATGTCTGATTAAACAGAAGACATCTGGACAGTCAAGGCTGCTTCTGCATTCAGTTTCTTTTCATACACTTTTTTTATTGAAGTGGGCAAAGAAAACCCAGTCTCCCACACATATATAGTTTACAAAGGAGGAAGTATTCTAATTACCTCTTCAGACAGCTATGGATATACATCCTTGGTTTTTATAATGGTGGATTCAATTCAGTAATTTGTTAGAAGGATAGATTGTCCCCAAGCTAGTGGACAGTTTCGTTTAGTCTGGCTTGTACAGTTGAACATTTTATTATGGAAATCCTCCTCTCTTTAAAATTCACAATAAAAAAGCAAGCATGGTAGGAAATGCTGATGGTTCATAAACCATAAACATTTCTGAATATTTGGAGATCAAAGGATCAAGGGTCTAAGATGCAGATCAAACTAATTTCCATAATATGATCAATGGAACATCACAGCAAAGAAGTAAGGATTGGGTCCTCTTGCTTCCAAATTATAACAATTAGGTAGTGTGAAAATATAATTCTAGACCTGAAGATAAGTTCAAAGTCTATATGTAGTCTCTCAATGGCAGTGTGCGCTTGATACTCTTGTGGTATAAATTAAAGGGTGCTGAGATATGAGCTGGGAACTGTGACTTAAGTCCCAAGTGCCACCCACTCACTGTTTGAAACTAGAATGAACTCGTGTCTCTGGACCTCAATTTCCACTTTATATAAGAAGCAGGTGTTTGTGGATTGGAGCAGTATCTTCAACTGAGTGTTCTCAAGACCTCCCAAGTGGTGAGCAGGCAGGGTGAGTTTTAAGAAAATAAATATGGGCTCTTCAATGTTACATATTCTCTTACCTAACAGTCATTGGGTTGAGAAGGCATCTTAATCTCCTTTGCCACCACTTTCACAACAGCTCTCTTTCCACTTTACAAGAAAAAAGACCTATTCCTCACTAGTAAGGAGTGTGCTAAACTACCCAAACCAAGGGATACACATCTCCAGGGCACCAAACTAAGGAATAAGCCAAGAACTCCTTTGATCAAGATACTCCATTCAATTTATTGAGAGAGATATTTTTAGTAAAATTTCACTTTTTGTGCTTAGCAATTATCAGTATTTATTATGTTGTTTTGGTTAAATGCATGAATTATAATGTCAGTTCACCTGGGAGAAAAGTTTTTAAGTCTGATAGTTACAAGAAGTTAATTGGAAGTTAAATGTGTGTATATTAAATATGTGTATATCTGAATATGCATATATATACATAAATAAATTTTCAGAACTGTATAAAAGGTGATGAATAAGAGATTTTTAAATGAAGTTACACAAGGGGGAAGTTTCAGGATCAGTGGCATCCACCCATGGGAGACAGACCTGGGAAAATTGGAAAGCACTACTCTTTTAAGTGGATGATGGCACGGATGCAGTGAGGTTTAGGTAGTGAACAGATGAAACCTTGTAAAAATAAGAGAATGTGGATTGGGACACAGGGGGAGAGAAACATCACCTCAGCATATGGAGCAGGGAACACACATGGACAGAAGCAGAGACTGAGGTGAAAGAAAGAATGAGAGCCTCAGAAAACACAATTAATACCAACCACAATTGTGATTTATCCACACATGGGCCCTGGAGTCTGCAGAGCACAGAGAAACTGGAAAAGCTCTCTCTTCTTCCTGTATTTGGTCACAGTACAGTGGCAGGAAGCCATTTTGAGAGGTCTTACCCGGATCTGCCTCCGAGTCAAAATTCCCTGCATGGTCCTATCTCTGGGAATCCAAAGCAAGGGTTATAGATGCTCCAGCAACCTTGAAGAAGTGGACTCACTATAGGAGAAAGACTTTGAGTCAGAGAAGCTGAGAGCTCCATTCGGTGGGAAATGTTTGAAATGTTAATCAGGATAGCATTAACCAGGAGCGTCAGATCTTGTGGAGGGGAGAACAGCAGTTCAAGTGATTACCTGCAGGAGGTAAGTAAGGTAAGTTGGAGCTATAGAGGCTGGAACTCACAAATATTCTGCTGTGGCACTGATTGCTGTATCACCATAAGGCTTCCTCATCCCCTTACCAAACCTTTGAAGGTGCTGGAGGCTGAGACCATCTTTGGAAAACTTGCAGTCTACCACATTCAGTCCTGAGATGCATAGCAGCCCAGAGTAATTACACCTGACTCTGCCCACAAACCACACCTTCTGTTAGTAGGTGAACACCACAAAGGAAACAGAGGGAGCCAGACAGCACAGGACTCTACTCCTCTCCAGGTGGTGCCTAGCCAAATGGCCACAGAAAGAGCTACAGAGGTGTTTTTGCATAGGTCAAGATCTTTTACTGCTTCCCACATGATTAAACACAGAGAACTGGAAACCTGTCTTCTTTTTAAAAATCTTTTTTAATTTTTATTTTATTCCCCCTTTTTTGTTATTATATTTTTTACTTCATTGTTTTTATATAGAAACTTTTTAGATCAGACTGGTCAGTTTAAATATTTACATATAAATTCTATTTTTAGATAATTTCTTGCCTTTCATATTTCATTCTCATTTATTGGATATTATCTTTGACACTCAACTTATTTATTTTGTTTTGTCCTGCCCTGTTTTGCTTTTCTAGACAAGCTCTCACCACAAGGCACAGGCTGGCCATACGTCCCAAGTGATGGGAAAGTAAGCATGAGCCACCCCTCCCCCACCACCACTTTTAATATTTAAGTTTTAACACTCTTTTTTCCTCCCTCTTCTACCCTCATTTAAAAATTCTCTCTCTTTTTTCAATTCTTTCTTTCTCTCTCTCTCTTGTTTCTTCTTTCTAATCTTTTATCCCCCTTTAAATTTTTCCTTTATTTTCATTATTTAGGGTTTTTCTTGGATTTTTTTTCTTTTATCTTTATCTGGATCTTGTGTATCTTCTTCTTTCTCATTCCTCCCTTCTATTTAATTTCCCTCTTCTCTTTTATTTTTCCTCTTTTTTCTAGTGTCATGCTTTAGTATTATTTTTCCCATTCCTATCCTTATTGACTAATACCTTCTTGTTTCATGCAATGTTACCCTTGTTCCTTTTGTCCTCTAATGTTATTGGAGTTCTGATGACAATTGTTTTGATTTGGTTCTTACTGTGTTTCCATAGCTGGTCTGTCCATACACTGTGGTTATTACTGCAGTTAGTTTTTTTTTATCTCTGAGCTAGAGATCAGACTCATTGCCATAAGCATGTTGGGCAGGTTTATAGCTACTGAATTGTGACAAACTGCACTTCAACTCTGTCATTACCTAGTCCTGTCCAAACCTTGGTGAATCCTTCCACCGAAAGAAATTTCCACCCAATGACTTGGCCTCAGTTGTACAAATCCCAACTCAGAAACACAAGAAATATGAAACATGATTCCTCCAAATGTCAACAATTCCATAATAACTGATTCTAATGATAGCAAAGTGGATGAAATTCTGAACAGACTTCAAAAGAATGATCAGACAAATGGTAAATTAATTCAAAGAGGACAAAACCACCTGAATAAATTCAAAGAATGCAAATAAACAGCTGAATGAACTAAAGAAGACAATGTGAGTTATAAAAGAGGAATTCAATAAAGAAAGATTCTGAAAAAAATTGAATTTTGGAAATGCAAAGTCCAACGAAGCCAAGTAATAATTTTAAAAGCTCAATTCAAAGCCTCACCAATACACTGGATCCAGTGAAAGGCAGATTATCAGGGCTTGGAGTCAAGGGAGATTACTTGGAACATTCAGTGATAAGAAAAATAAGACAGTATAAATAGAACACACCAGACCTTTTGAGCATCATTAAAAGACCAAACTTATGGGTCATAGAAGAACAAAAAGTAAGAGTTACAAGCTAAAGGCATAGAAAATATATTCAATAAAATAATAGCAGAGATTTTCCCCAATAATGGGAAAGAGATGAATACCCAACAGACATGACCAGAAAGAACCTCTTCACATATTATAGTTTAAAAAAAAACAAGAGTACAGAACAAAGAAAGAATATTAATACCTGCAAGAGAAAACCACCATCTTACAAATAAAGGCAAACCCATCAGTATAACAAATTTCTAAACAGAAACACTAAAATCCAGGAGAACATGGAATGATGTACTTAAAGCCCCCAAATAAAATAGCTGTCAACCTAGATTATGGTATCTAGCAAAGTTATCTTTCAAAATAGAAGAAGAAATACAGACCTTCCATAACAGACATAAACTAAAAAGAAGTCATGACAGCTAAGCAAACATTGCCAAATATACTTAAAGGAATCCCAAATAATAAGAGGGAGATAGACACAGCCATGAAAATACAGTAATGGTAATCCTCATTAGAAAAGCAGATAAGCAAATGAGGATTAGGGAAGAAAATGATAGTAATACATACATAACTTTCAAAAATAACTCTGAATGTTAAAGGTCTCAATTCTCCAATTAAAAAAACAGAGTGGTGGATTAGATTTAAAAACAAGACCAAACTGTTGGTTGCCTACAAGAAATGTACTTCACTGTCAAAAGCAAACACAGACTTAAA
The DNA here is from genome assembly GCF_047511655.1 of Castor canadensis. Classification (NCBI taxonomy): domain Eukaryota; kingdom Metazoa; phylum Chordata; class Mammalia; order Rodentia; family Castoridae; genus Castor; species Castor canadensis. The sequence continues at coordinate 46,337,633 of NC_133401.1, read as the reverse complement.
CTGAAAAGATAAAAAAAGCTAGTCCATGCAAATGGAACCTGAAAGCAAGCAGGAGTAATTGTTCTCATATCTGACAAAGTAGACTTCAAATCTAAATTAGTCAGAAACACAAAGATAGTCACTTCATATTGATAAAGGGAGCAATTCCTACAAATAGGTAAAGAAACTGTCAAAATATCCCTATTTGCAGACGACATGATCCTATACCTTAAAGACCCAAAAAAACTCTACTCAGAAGCTTCTAGACATCATCAATAGCTATAGCAAGGTAGCAGGATATAAAATCAACATAGAAAAATCATTAGCATTTCTATACACTAACAATGAGCAAATGGAAAAAGAATGTATGAAAACAATTCCATTTACAATAGCCTCAAACAAAATCAAATACCTAGGTGTAAACCTAACAAAAGATGTGAAAGACCTCTACAAGGAAAACTATACACTTCTGAAGAAAGAGATTGAGGAAGACTATAGAAAGTGGAGAGATCTCCCATGCTCGTGGATTGGTAGAATCAACATAGTAAAAATGTCGATACTCCCCAAACTACATGTTTAATGCAATTCCCATCAAAATTCCAATGACATTCATTAAAGAGATTGAAAAATCTACTGTGAAATTTATATGGAAACACAAGAGGCCACGAATAGCCAAGGCAATACTCAGTCAAAAGAACAATGCAGGAGGTATCACAATACCTGACTTCAAACTATATTACAAAGCAATAACAATAAAAACAGCATGGTACTGGCACAAAAACAGACATGAAGACCAGTGGAACAGAATAGAGGATCCAGATATGAAGCCACACAACTATGAGCAACTTATCTTTGACAAAGGAGCTAAAAATATACGATGGAGAAATAGCAGCCTCTTCAACAAAAACTGCTGGGAAAACTGGTTAGCAGTCTGCAAAAAACTGAAACTAGATCCATGTATATCACCCTGCACCAAGATTAAGTCAAGATGGATCAAGGATCTTAATATCAGACCCCAAACTCTTAAGTTGATACAAGAAAGAGTAGGAAATACTCTGGAGTTAGTAGGTATAGGTAAGAACTTTCTCAATGAAACCCCAGCAGCACAGCAACTAAGAGATAGCATAGATAAATGGGACCTCATAAAACTAAAAAGCTTCTGTTCATCAAAAGAAATGGTCTCTAAACTGAAGAGAACACCCACAGAGTGGGAGAAAATATTTGCCAATTATACATCAGACAAAGGACTGATAACCAGAATATACAGGGAACTTAAAAAACTAAATTCTCCCAAAACTAATGAACCAATAAAGAAATGGGCATGTGAACTAAACAGAACTTTCTCAAAAGAAGAAATTCAAATGGCCAGAAAACACATGAAAAAATGCTCACCATCTCTAGCAATAAAGGAAATGCAAATTAAAACCACACTAAGATTCCACCTCACCCCTGTTAGAATAGCCATCATCAGCAACACCACCAACAACAGGTGTTGGCGAGGATGCAGGGAAAAAGGAACCCTCTTACACTGTTGGTGGGAATGTAGACTAGTACAACCACTCTGGAAAAAAATTTGGAGGCTACTTAAAAAGCTGGACATCGATCTACCATTTGATCCAGCAATACCACTTTTGGGGATATACCCAAAAGACTGTTACTCCAGAGGCACCTGCACATCCATGTTTATTGCGGCACTATTCACAATAGCCAAGTTATGGAAACAGCCAAGATGCCCCAGCACAGACGAATGGATTAAGAAAATGTGGTATCTATACACAATGGAATTCTATGCAGCCATGAAGAAGAACGAAATGTTATCATTCGCTGGTAAATGGATGGAACTGGAGAACATCATTCCGAGTGAGGTTAGCCTGGCCCAAAAGACCAAAAATCGTATATTCTCCCTCATATGTGGACATTAGATCAAGGGCAAACACAACAAGGGGATTGGACTATGAGCACATGATAAAAGCGAGAGCACACAAGGGAGGGGTGAGGATAGGTAAGACACCTAAAAAACTAGCTAGCATTTGTTGCCCTTAATGCAGAGAAACTAAAGCAGATACCTTAAAGCAACTGAGGCCAATAGGAGAAGGGGACCAGGAACTAGAGAAAAGGTTAGATCAAAAAGAATTAACCTAGAAGGTAACACCCATGCACAGGAAATCAATGTGAGTCAATGCCCTGTATAGCTATCCTTATCTCAACCAGCAAAACCCCTTGTTCCTTCCTATTATTGCTTATACTCTCTCTACAACAAAATTAGAGATAAGGGCAAAATAGTTTCTGCTGGGTATTGAGGGGGGGGAGCGGGAAGGGGTGGAGTGGGTGGTAAGGGAGGGGGTGGGGGCAGGGGGGAGCAATGAACCAAGCCTTGTATGCACATATGAATAATAAAAGAAAAATGGAAAAAAAAAAAAGGGAGCAATTCCTAAAGAGGATATCATATACACACCAAATATCAGCATACCCAATTTCAGAAAAGAAATACTACTGCATCTAAAAGCACAGATAAGCTCCAACACTATAATGGTGGATAATGTTAACACAACACTCTCACAGATAAGTACGTCATCCAGACAAAAACAACAATAGCAACAAAAAAACTTCAGATTAGATCAAAATGATTTAACAGAAATCTTCAGAATATCCCACCAACATCTGCAGAATACACATTCCTATTGGTAGTTCATGAAGTTTTTATCCAAAACAGATCATATTTTTGGTCACAATGAAAGTCTTAAACAAATAGAATAAAATTGAAATAACTTTGTATATTTTATCTGCTCATAAAGGATATCAACAGCAATAGAAATGACACAAACTATGCATGAAAAATGAGCAATACATTTTTGAATGATCAGAGAATCATCAAAGAAAACAGGAAAATAATTTTAAATTAATTTAAAATTTAAGATTCTTACAGTCAAATAAAAATTAAAGCACCACCTTCAAAAACTTGTGGGATACAGTGAAAGTGCTTCTGAGAGGGAAATTTATGGTTATAAATGCCTACATTAAAAGGCAGAGCAATCTCAAGTAAACAACCTAATGATGTAGAAAGGTCTTAGAAAAACAAGAACAGTTCAATCTCAAAATTAGAAAAATGAGAGAAATAATAAAGATCAGAATATAGATCGATGAATTGGAGACTATCAAAGCAATACAAAGGGTAAATGAAAGAAGAGTTGTTTCTTTGAAAGGATAAAAATGATTGACAAACTGTTAGCTGAATGAATCAAAAGAAAGAGAAAATGCAGATTAATCAGGCAAAAAGGTGATATTACTATAGATACCACTAAAATCAAGATCATTAGAAGATATATTGAAAACTTATATGCCAATATATTCAAAACTTTAGACTCATATGACCTACCAAAATTGAACCAAGAAGATATTTTAAAAAACTAAATGGATCAATAATAACGAGATCAAAGCGGTAATAAATAAGGTTTCCAACAAAGAAAACCCCAAGCCAAATACTTACAGATGATAAGATCCAATACTTAAAAGACTATGTGACTCCACCAAGAAACTCTTAGGTAGGATAAACACTTTTAGCAAAGTAGAGGATACAAAATGAAGGCATAAAAATCAAGAGGGTTTTTTTTTTCCTACATACCACCAACAATCTCATAAGAAAGAAACCATGAAAACAATCCCATCACAAGACCCCCACCAAAAATAAAATACTAGTGGTAAACCTAACCAAAGATGCAAAGGACCGCTATAATAAAAATTATGAAGCAGTGAAAATTATGAAACACTGAAGAAAAAAACTAAAGAAGACATCAGAAGGTGGAAAGACATTCCAACTACATGGATCTGAAGGATTGTTATAAAAATTGCCATATTACTAAAAGCTATTTATAGATTCAATGCAATCCCCATAAAAGTTCCAAAAACATTCTTCACATAGCTAGAAAAATCAATCCTAAAATTCAATCCTAAAATGAATCCTAAAATTCATATGGGAGCACAAAAGATCTCGAATAGACAAAACTGTCTTAGGAAAAAAACCAATAATGCTGAAGGTATCACAACATCCAAAATCAAACTATACTATAGAGCCCAGCAACAAAAACACTGTACTGACATGAAAACAGACATGTAGACCAATAGAATAGAGGACCCAGAAATAAGCCCACACAGCTACATCTGATTTCTGACAAAGATGCCAAAAAATACATTGGAGAAAAGATGGCATCTTTAATAAGTGATGCTGAGAAAATGGATATCCACATCGTAGAAAACTGGAATTAGATCCCTATTTCCCAACTTGTATAAAAATCAACACAAATAGGATTAAAGACCCTAATGTAAAACCTGATAGGGCAACCTAGGGAAACACTTCAAGACCTAGACATGGACAAGGACTTTCTGGATAGATGTTATTATTAGGAAATAATAACAGGATTTAATAAATTGTGTTGCACAAAATTAAAGAGCTTCTACACAGCAGAGGAAACAATGAACAGAGTAATAGGCCGTCTATAGAATGGGAAAAAATCTTCATCTCACAGGGGATTAATATTCATATATATATAATAATCTCAAAAAGTAAACATCTAAAGGACAAATAATCCAATTAATAAATCAGCAAAAGAACACAAGTTTCAAAGAACAAATACAAATGGCCAATAAACACACGAAAACATGTTCAACCTCTTTAGCCATCAGGAAGTTGCAAATAAAAATCACATTGTGATTCCACCTCAGTATAGTCAGAATAGCTATAAAAACAACAAATGTTAGTAAGGATGCTGGGAAAAAGGAACCCTTATACATTGTTGGTGGAAATGTAAATTTGTACAGTCACTATGGAAATCAGTATCAAAAAAAAAGAGAGCTACCATAAGATCCATCTATACCACTGTGTATCTATACTTCTGGGTATATATCTAAAGGAGTAAACATCAGCTTACTATAGAGACGCCTGCACACCCATGTTTATCGCTGCACTATTCACAATAGCCAAGTCATGGAATCAGCATAGGAGCTGGTCAGCAAAATGAATAGATAAGGAAAATGTGGTTTATGGAATATTATTCAGTCATTAAGAAGAAGGGAATCATGCTCTTTAGCAAAACAGTTTTTCAGATATACAAATATCTTATGTTTTCTTTTATATATGGAATTTTTTAAAAAGACATGAAAATAGAAGGGGGACTATTAGAGATAGGAAGGAAACCATTGAGAAAGGGAGGGGAAATATGTGTGCATAATGGGTGGGGAGCAGTAAGTACAATCAAAATACCTTATACACATGTTTGAGAATTCCATAATGAAACCTACTATTTTGTATAATTCATACACACTGAAAAATGAAGTAACATTACATTTCGATAAAATTCTATGTGGAATTAGAATGGAAATGTTATTTGAAGGAAAAATACAGATGTTGTAAATTATCTAATTGCTAAAAAGTTTATTCATGCATATTTTAATGAAGGTTGAGTATAAATGCCTGTAGCATTTATATTCTATTGGAGACATACAATATTTTATTTTATGCAACACTAGAAATTATACTATGTATTTATTTAAACTTAGGACAAAAATGTTCACATGCCTAAAAATGTGACTGTTTTCTTTTTTTTTTTTTTCATTTTTCTTTTTCTTTTATTATTCATATGTGTATACAAGGCTTGGTTCATTTCTCCCCCCTGCCCCCACCCCCTCCCTTACCACCCACTCCGTCCCCTCCCTCTCCCCCACCTCAATACCCAGCAGAAACTATTTTGCCCTTACTTCTAATTTTGTTGTAGAGAGAGTATAAGCAATAATAGGAAGGAACAAGGGTTTTTGCTGGTTGAGATAAGGATAGCTATACAGGGCATTGACTCACATTGATTTCCTGTGCGTGGGTGTTACCTTCTAGGTTAATTCTTTTTAATCTAACCTTTTCTCTAGTTCCTGGTCCCCTTTTCCTATTGGCCTCAGTTGCTTTAAGGTATCTGCTTTGGTTTCTCTGCATTAAGGGCAACAAATGCTAGCTAGTTTTTTAGGTGTCTTACCTATCCTCACCCCTCCCTTGTGTGCTCTCGCTTTTATCATGTGCTCATAGTCCAATCCCCTTGTTGTGTTTGCCCTTGATCTAATGTCCACATATGAGGGAGAACATACGATTTTTGGTTTTTTGAGCCAGGCTAACCTCACTCAGAATGATGTTCTCCAATTCCATCCATTTACCAGCGAATGATAACATTTCGTTCTTCTTCATGGCTGCATAAAATTCCATTGTGTATAGATACCAAAATGTGACTGTTTTCAAAAGCAATGCTGGGGACTTTGAATACTACTGAATTAGGGTATTTCTAAACCTTTCCTTTTCCTTTTTTATCTTCCTGCCTTATGACTTCATAAAATAATACAAGTGTTAAGTGAGTTTGTTTTCATGAATATTGTAGGCAAAATATATTATCTCTATCAATTATAGTTCAGAACTCTTTCTTGAAGAGCTCTACCAACTTCTCAGAGAGAGAACTCTTGAGTCTATTCTCAAGTACACCACTTCAGACAGAACAAAGAAGTAAAAGCTCTCACTAAGAAAATAATAATAATATTATTAAAAACCTACTCTAGATTTTAAGCACAGGACTTCAAGTCTTTCAAATTCTAATTCCAATGTCAGGATGACAAGTCTTTCCTTTTCTTCAGTCTTTACCTGTCTATGAAGAGAAAGAAAGCTCTGGCTAGAAAAAAAAAAACAGAAAAGTCAAAATATAAGCATTTTTTACTAAAAGTTTACTCTTCAATATCCCAATAGTCTCAGGCAAATATAACCAGTAATTGGCTTTCATTAAGAAGAATTCTAAATCCCTTGGCAATTTTATTTAATGTTTCACTGACCTTCCTTGAAGTTTAAGGAATGGTTGTCATCATGGTACTACAACTATGGGATCTACATTAAGGAAGGGATTCTCCAAATGCCTGTTTGCCTGGTGCCTGAGGAGTTATAAACTCATGATTGGGAATTAAATCTAGTGTTTGGATCCACTGAAATGTTTGTCAACCAGTTTTATGGAAGCATCCCAGCCCTGTGCCTTCAACCTGTCTGGGATGCAAGAAGGACTGGGGAACATGGTGGGACAAGACAACAGACCAAGAAAAAATGGTTCATGGTTTCTCCAAAGGCCTAGGTAACTTGGAACTAAGAAGCTGATGAGCTCTCTGGGTAAATGAGAGAGGACTCCAAACACACAGGGAGGGCACAGAATGAACGTCACTATTCCTTAAAATAATAACGATATGATAAACTAAGTGATATGAAAATGGATAACATTTTCTAGCTAGCCTAGCAGAGTGAAAAACTATCCTATTTTATTTTTGTGTGTGCATCACAGCATACCTGAGCACCCAGGCTGGCACAGGGTCAGTGTCTAGACAACTACGTTTATTTCTCACACACCTCCACCATAGTGCGTGTCACAAGCAAAGGATACTGTCCAGACCTGAGAATTTTCTTGGTTCAACTCTTAACTGATTGCTTGTGGGTATCTAAAAAACCCATGCAGGGAATGCCTTAAGTTTTTACTTATAAGAAGGAATTAGTCTTTGAGGTTCTGTCCCAGCATTAAAAACTTGTTTTAGGTTTTTCATATGCCAGAAGAAAACAAATTTCAGCATAAGATAGAAAAGGAAATGAGCAACCTAGAAATTAGTGGAAACTCTTGAAATATTTAATAATATTGCAACTCTCTGGGTTGGAGGAGATATATATTCTGACTCTGGCCAGTAACAATACCTATCAATTACTGAGCATTTGCTACATGTCTAGCACTGTGCTAAATAGCTAATCTTTTAATAATTAAGCAAGGATTCTTAATCCCCCTTTAACTGGGGAAGACATAGGGTTAGGGAGATAAGTGACTTGCCCAATCAAGAAAACTGGTAACAAGCAGAGCCAGGATTCAAAGCCAGATGTGTCTAGAGGGGTTCTGGGAAAATCTCCAACCTTGAGACTCAATAATGTGTGATGACTTCCCATGAGCCCTGAGATGGCTTGCCCATAAATGGACTGGGTATCAACAAAAAGAGCTATAATGAACTGTGTGGGTGTCAGCCTTGGGCAGCTGAACCTTTCTAGTTCTATGTGAGACTTTACCCCTTTACCATGTTTTGAAAACCCAAGCATCCTCTACTGTGGGTGACTACTATCTGATGAAGCATTTTGACAGGCTTCCAACTGTTCTGTTCAGCTCTCCACTAAAAGCAAATATATATAAATGAACCATGTTTTGAGTCCATCCATAATTTAAAACCAACACAACTTGATGTAAAGGATTTTAAACTATTCAGCTGCCTTGTATAAAAATAACTTTTGGGGCAAAATCTAGAATAGTGTCAAGAATTTTCTGTATTAAAAAGTGTCTGTGACCATTCAGATTTTAATTCTATTTACAAAGTAAATTGCTTTTCAAAGAAATCCACAGATAGCACGTTTATCACATTTGATTTCTGAAAGTTTTAGGATGTAATGTGATATTTTTCTATGCCTCTGCCTAGCACTTTTTTGTGTAAAAGAAATCAATGAGATTTAGCACCCCCAAAGCACTTGTTATTGCTACAATGTTTATAGTTATACAACCATGGCTCAAAATTCATCATTTACAAATATATAAATGCTTCCTTTCCAACACAGGATAACAGCATTTACTAAAAATATCATGTCAACATCTAGTTTTATTTTAATGTGGATAGAAACACCAGGCCAGGTTTTCAGATAGGGGAAGACCATTTGGCAAAAGACTGAATTGAATAACTCACCGTTGAGATTCAAATGTTCTTGGCTGTGACAGTCTTGCTTGTTCATCCTCTAGCAAGCCAGATCTAGTCAAAGTCACAAAATAAACTGAGAATTTTGGACATAGCTTACACTGTTCTTGAAATAAGCTCAAACAGAAAGGACAAGTGTTTGTAAAAACACACACACACAATTTATAAATTTTCAGTTGTAATTTGCCCTTTATTTCTGATGACAGCAGTCAAGGTTGCACATGGGTGTGCTTGTTCTTTACATGAAATTTACCCTGGAAAAGTGGCCCAAAGTTTAGCATTTAGTGGCAGATGACTCCAGAGCAAAGCTCTGAATCATTCTCACTTCCTTCCTGTGTAACCTGGTTTCTCTAACACAGTTCTTACATCTACTGCAAGCAGGTGCTATGAGAATTACAAACAATATATACACGAAATACTCAACAGCATGACTAGGGACAATATAATACATAATATGAATACATTATTAGACTGCAGGCAAAGTGATTTACAAACCTATGAACTTAAAAGATTGGTCACTGGAATCACATAAATCTGAATTCCAATCCAAGTTCTAATACTTCCTGGTTGTTTTGACTTTGAGAAGTTTGCTACTTGCTCTGCTCCTGGTTTCCAGTCCTTAAATTGGGTTAATTAAAGTTACTCTTCAAGACGATTGGGAAAAATTGAGCAGAAAGTAAATATCTAAGGCTTAACATTACAACAGCCACAGACAAGGAGCCCAGTATGTGTCTGTTGCAAAAGAGGACAGTGAGGGTATAACAGAATGATGGATGACTGGCTCTGAACAGACTTCTATACATGAACCCTTGGAAGGACACAGAAAAAAAGGGGAATGGTGGGAGTACAAAAATGAAGAGATGCTGAAGGTCAGAAAAAAGATGGGAGATAAAAAAGAGAAAAATTAATGGAGCGTCAATGTGAGCTGCTAGTGACAGAAGAATCCTCAGAGATGAGGAGCTGAATCAGATTCATGGATACCAACCAGTTTCTACAGAACAAGCTCCAAAATGGGGGAGCACTCCAAGTATTTCTTCAAAAGGGTTCAGTTATTTTTTTAAACAATGTATCAGGAACCATCCATACCTGAAAAAGAAAGGCATATAGTTGTCCATCTTCATCCTTTGAGGACTGATTGTAGGACCCCACAGATACCAAATTCATAGATGCTCAAGTTGCTTATTTAAAATGATCTAATTTTTGCTTATAACCTACTCACATCCTCCTCTGTTTTAAGTCATCTCTAGATTAATTAGAATGCCTAATACAATGTCATGTTGTATATGTAATTGTTAAACTGTATTATTTAGGGAATAATGACAAGGAAAAATGCTCTGTACACGTTCAGTACAAATGTTTTCATTCAGCAGCTCATTAACCTGCGGATACAGAAGGCTGACTGAACTGAAATTACGCCACTTCTCAAATCTATGCCTCTTCCATCACCACTGGTATATACACTAATGGGAGGAGAGACATGGAGACCACTCGGGTGCAGGCAATCATGGTTGTATTGTACAGGGAACTTAATAAAACTAAAAGTCTATCTGCTTTCTATCACTAATAGATAATGGGTATAAATGAAAAACATGAATCATTAAGTTTTAGTGTCTTAAGATTTTGTCATTCCAAGTTTCCTTTTGATCCTTAGTCATGAAGAAAATGCAAATCAAAATGACATTGAGATTCCATCTCACCCCAGTCAAAATGGCAATCATCAAGAAAACAAACAACAACAAATGCTGGTGAGGATTGAAGAGAGAAAACCCGTATACAGGGTAAATTAGTGCAACCACTATGGAAATTAGTATGGAAGTTCCCCCAAAATCTAAAAATAGAACTTCCAGATGATCCTGCTATACCACTCCTGGATATATATCCAAAGGAATCAAAGTCAGCATACAAAAGAAACACCTGCCACACCCACATTCACTGCAGCACTGTGCACAGTAACCAAGCTATGGAATCAGTCTAGGTGTCCATCAACAGATAAATGTATAAAGAAAATGTGGCATATGTACACAATGGAGTATCATTCAGCCACAAGGAAGAATGAAATAATGTCATTCAAAGGAAAATGGATAGAAGTAGAGATTATTATCTTAAGTGAAATAAGTTTCTGTCTCCTATGCAGAATCTAGATCTAAAACAAAAAAAGATTATAAAAGGGGGACTATTTAGAAGGGCTAGTAGGAGGGAGATGGGAACAGGAAAGGGTGACAGGGGTTGAATGTGATTGAAGTACATTGTATACATGTATGGAAATGTCATAATGAAACCCATTATTTTGTACAATTAAAAAAAATCAGGCTGGGTATGGTGGCTCAAGCCTGTAATTCCAGCTACTTGGGAGGAAGAGATAGGGACAACCATAATTCTAAGGCAGTCTGAGCAAAAAGTAATGGAGACCCCATCTCAATCAGTAAGGTGGGCATTGTATCATGCACCTGTGGTCCCTGCTACATGAGAGCCTGTAGGTAGGGAGGATAAGTCTGAGACTGACCAATCTTGGACAAAAATGCAATATCCTACTTGAAAAATAACAAAAGCAAAAAAGGTCTGGAGGTACGGCTCAAGTGGAAGAGCAGCTGCCTAGTAAGTGGGAGGCCCTGAGTTCAAGCCCCGAAAAAGCAAAGTTTCCTGATTGCCCTTCTGGAAATTAATATGTTTTGTTTAATTGCTAGGTTTCTTTTTCTTTATTTTAAAAATAATTCCATGTATAATATACAAAGATGGCTTAGCAGTTAAACAATGAAGTACTACTATATTTTTATGTGAAGTCAGTTCCTTTGTATGGAAGCCATTTTTTAAATAAAATGTTCACATTTGACATCAGAGTGGAGATGTAGAGATATGCTGTGTAACAGCTTAACTAAACTGTCCCTAATAATCAGTCCAAAGCAGTTTGCACTCTCAGACAACCAGTCATGCAGTTAATGACTGAGAAAACCCCCTTGCTAATTTGCCAGTGGAAAACTTGGTGGTTATGAGCTTCATATAATAGGTTACCAGCCTCCTAGTGAAGTCACTGTCCCTTAAAAAATCCATGAAATGGCTGATGTGAAGACTTCTTCTCATTCCCTTTTTGAATAGCTACTTCCTGTGTAAAAGAAAATTTCTACCAATGTCAATTCACACTCCAGTGACAAGGCTGACAGACAACGATCAGAGACCAGCAGTTCCCCAGCCTGCTTGGGTTCCCTAGAAAGGCCTAAAGCAGTCTGGGCAGGTGTTACTGCCACCATGGCCATGGAACTGCCCACCAGCATGAAAATGGAAAACATGTCCATGAATGTTTTGCTTGAATACTCTTACTGAACTCAGAGCGGCATAAGGTCAAAAGGACAATTAAGCAAGAAAAATGCTTCGAAGAAGTCAGAGTGTATAATATTAAATATTTTCAAGGAGTCAAATTAATACAGAGAATAATACAGATCTTCCCAGGATCTTCAGAGGAAAATGTGTGTAATGAAGAGGAGACTGTGAGTACAGTGCACTAGAAATAACAATATATCCCTTGCTTGGAGTTCCTCAGGCTTTGCCATCTGCACTCACTGCTACAAATATCTGAGCTATGTCCAGATGAATTCTTGGTCCTGAGAGCAAAGTCTGATGGAAAGGGGAAGATGCAGAAGGATAATGGAGGAAGAATAGGCAATTTGATTGGATATAAAATAATCCTTGTACTCACAGCATGAAAATAGAGGACAAGCATAGAAAGAAAAAAAATGTTAAAGCTATCTATTCAGTTGTTGATTCTGAATTCTGAATACTTTCTCTAAGTTAGGTATATTCTTAATGTGCCAATTTCCTGGTGAAGCCATCTGAGAAATTTGATCAGACAATAAAAACACTAACTTCCTAGCCACTTAGAACATTTCTACCAATGCCAATTCACACTCCAGTGACAAGGCTGACAGACAATGATCAGAGACTAACAGTTCCCCAGCCTGAAGGGGAACTGAGTTCCACAGAGTAGTTCCACTGTTACAGATATGTTCTACACCTGAGCTTGTATATGATCATGCCTGTTTTGTGTGTATGTTTACTTTTGGATCTATCTTCCACATATAAGAGAAGACATGTGGCTTTTGTGTTTCTGATCCTGGCTTACTTCATTTCACCTGATGTCCTCCAAATGCAGATTGGGGAGGGACTTACAGAGCACTGAGTCTGACAGCTTCATTTTTAAAAATGAAAAGCTAAGGTAGAACACTAAGTGGCTTTCTTCAAGGTTACAAGTTAAATTAGAGACACACATGCAATAAAGAGCAGGTCTTTGACTCCTTGTGTGATGATGTTTTCTTGATAGGAGGTATGAGACAAGTGAAACATGGTGCCCTGAGTCTTAAAGCCAGTTCTTCTGTCTACATGGTTATCCAGGAACTTCTCTAGGGAAGGATCCCTGAGACCAAATTGGGAAATTGGATTTTCGCCTTTGGAGCATTTTGCCTCCTGAATGTTCCCCTTTCTGGTAGAGGTATACCAAAAAGGCCTGTGCTGTTGCTCCCAGTTGTTAGGGATTCTTACTTTGGGGTGGAACACATAAGATGAAAAATAAATAAAGTATAAGGGAAGGGAAATAAGTAGAAGAATGATAAGCTTGATGACCAATGTCTTACAAAGCAGATTCCCTGCTTGGTACTATAGTGTTAGATGCTCCCCATTTTTTGTCACTCTTTTCAATTCTTATTTTTCTTTTCATCCATCTTGCCACAAAGAATATTTGAATTCTAACCATTTTAATTTGTTAATTACTTCTAACAGCTTGATTTTTTTTATTAAAATGATTTAAAAGGTTTCATCTCTCTTTTCATTTCAATTCTCTGGATTTTATGAAGTATAAAAGCTCTTTCATTTCTTAAGGAAATATTCCTCACAAGTCAAGAGAAATGTCTGTTATTGTGAGGAAAAGTCAAGTTTTTATTTCAGTATCACCACATTGATCATGTTTCTACTTCTGTCTCCTTGAGCACAAAGAAAGTATCTTCCTCTTTGAATTACTGACTTGACAGACTAGAAGAAAATATAAAGGCCATCTCTGGAGAAGCTATAACTCACTAAAATGGTGACTTATGATCATTTAAGAAGTTCAGAACCAACTACTCTTTGGTAAACCAGTAGAATCAAACATAACTACAACACTGTATTGCCTGGATTTTAAGAACTGCTTCCCCTTCCCACACACATACATTTATGAGGTTTTAGAAAACTCATAAAGGTTATACACAGAGTTCCTCTATACTCCACACCCAGTTTCTCCTCATGTCAATATCTTACATTTGTATGGTACATGAGTCACAACTTAACAAGTCAGTATTGACATACTCTCTTTAATGAAGTCCATACTTTATTTACATTTCCTCAGTTTTTACCTAATGTCTTTTTTTTCCTGTTCCAGGATCTTATGCAGAATACAAAATGACATTTCATTGTTGAGTCCCCTTAGCCTCCTCTATGTTGTGTCATTTTCTCAGATTTTCATTTTTCTCAGATTTTTGATCATCATGAGTAGTACTGACTAAGAGTTATGTAGGGTATCTGTTCATTTGAGTAGCCTGATGTTTTTCTTATGAGGAAAATGGAATTGTAGGTTCTTGGGAGGAAGAACACAGAGGAAAATTATCATTCTCATCATATCCTATAAAGTTATCCTATTAATATGATTCACACTGATGCTGTTAAGATTTTTTTTTTTTTTTTTTTAGTTTTTTTCTTCCTGCCTCAGCCTCTGGAGTGAGTGCTGTCTTACCTATTTTAATAACAAAGAACATTTGAATGTGGACAATACCTAATGTCTTCACCCCACTGAGGTAAGGTCTGTCAGGTTTCTCCACTGTGAAGTTTCCCCTCTTTCCTTTCCTTCCAGTACTTCTGTGAAGGAAGCCACTATGTGTAGCCCACACTTAAAGGAGTGGGAAATTTGCTTTACCTCCCTCAAGGGAACATCTGCATAGAAAATTTTCCTATTCTTCTTTATTTATTCATTTAATCACTTCTTTTTATCTGTATGAACTCATATTTATTTATACTTTGGGTTACAATTTGATGTTAAGTCCTTTATTTTGTTTCTCAAGTTATTCCATCTTTGGCCCTCAAGAGCTCCTTCAGTCCAGTTGACCCTATGTTCATTGGACACACCCCACCATCAGTTTTCTGTAGGACTTACTTGCTGGCATGACAGATGCTCATCAAGTGTATTTTCTGACCTAGCCTGCAATCAGCCATTTTTCCACAGAGCCATATTTCTGTCTGTAGGAAGGTAATAATAAAAACCAACATCTGGGTGCCAGATTTGCTCATTGCCATTGGGATACTGTACTTTTGAGATCCTCTTAGTTGAGTAAGAAAATATATGTATATATACTAACTAATGCATATATGCATATATACATATCTATAATTTCTATGTATATTCATATTCTACAATGACTGAAATACACCTCAACACACACTAGGGAGTTAATACCCAAGAACCCTCACACCTTACAGCCTTCCCCCGATTTACCCCATCCTCCCTTCCTGCCCCTTCCTCCAGTACCTGTTCTTTCAATACCTAAGTATTCACTTCTACCCAAACAACTGTTATTCCCTCAGTCTCCACACTTTATAGATAATGTTACCAAGGGGCTCACTACATATTTTGTAAATAACTGGTCCAGCATTGAATCAATGAATTTATTATTGCTAATTTATACTGCCTAGTCAGGGAAGAGAAATAGCACATCAACCTTGCTAATGACTAAGCCAGTCATAGCAAGTAATTGAGTTAGGGGAAAGATAACAGGTGATTGAAATCCCCAATTATCCACTCCACAACATAGGCACACAACATATCATAGAAGAATGGGGAGAATAAGGAAGCCAGAAAATCCTACTCCCCAAAAGACTAACAACCGAATAGAGGATTTAGTGGGAAATGAAGAAAATGAATACCTAGTCCCTGACCCCAATAGAATAATGATAGCTATCACCAATGAGCTCAGTGACACTCACAAAAAATCTCTTAAAGAGGAAATTATGGACAAGATCACTGAGAAACTCATGGAGAAGCTACAAGGCACTGTTAACTAGAAAGCCCAAGATGCATTCAGGAAATATCAAGACATCACAAAAAAAACCTTGAGAATACACAGAAACAACTAAATGAATTCAGAGAGAATGTTAACAAACTCCAAAGTAAAACAAAAGAGACTATTAAAAAAAAGAGACATATGCAGTAAAGAATACAACACAGAAAAGAAAGAAGAATTTAATAAAGATATGGAAAACCTCAGAAAAAAACAATTGTACAGAAACCCTGGAAACAAAAAGTTTCTTAAATCAAATAAAAAATTATAGAAGAAAGCCATTACAGCAGACTAAAACAAGTAGAAGACAGAACCTCAGGACTTGTAGACAAAATAGATGTAAAGTAAAAACAAACAGAAGAACTCTTAAGACAAAAGACTCAAAAGCTGCAAAAAGAATACACAAGAACTCAGCAACTCCAACAAAAAACCAAACCTGTGAATCATGAATGTCAAAGAAGGAGAAGAGGTGTAAGCCAAAGGGATATGTAATATATTCAACAAAATAATAGCAGAAAATTTCCCAAATCTTAAGAAAGTTGTCCGTTCAGGTACAGGAAGCCACCAGGACACCAAACAGGTTTGCCCAAAAATAGAACCTTTCACAGAATATTATTATTAAAACAACAAGCACACAGAACAGAAAAATAATACTGAAGTCTGTAAGAGAGAAAAAACAAATAACATATAAAGGTAAATCCATCAAAGTAACAGCAGATTTCTCAACAAAAACCTTAAAAGCAAGAATGACATGGAGTGAGGTATTTTGAACACTGAAAGAAAACAATTTCAGTCCTAGGATACTCTACCCAGCAAAACTATCATTCAAAATTAATGGAAGAATAAATGTTTTGCATGATAAACAAAAACTAATATATGACCATGAAGCCAAGAGTAAAGAAGATTCTGAAAGGAATTCTACACACAGAAGAAGAAAACAAACATAACCATGAAAGGACAGGAAGTATTAAACCTCATGAAAAGGACAGACAAGCACTCAGAGAATAGCATTGAATTGGCTCCACACACTCAAATCCTTAAAAAACACTAACAACTAAATGGCAGGAAATACCACATGCCTCTCAATACTAACACTGAATGTTAATGGACTCAACTCCCCCAACAAAAGACACCATTTGGCAAGCTGAATTAAAGAGGAAGACCCAACAATCTGTTGTTTATAAGAGACTCACCTTACCAACAGAAACAAACACTGGTTTAAGGTGAAAGGCAGTGGATTCCAAGATGGTAACTAAAGGGAGGAAGCAGAAAGCATGCTTCCTAAAGTAAACCCTTGGAAAGACACTGGAGATACACCTGGCAGGAAAAACCACCAAGAAGAGGCAAAACTTTGACACCTCCATACCCCCAGCCCACACATAGCATACCCACGCCATGTTAAATGGAGAAATCAGGAGGGCTCCCACGCTGCCAGATGCTAGCTCCTAACCTGCTTGGGACACCACCGGTACAGGAACCAGAGGGAAATGAAGAAAACAGATGCCCAGATCCAGACTCCAACAAAACGAAGATAAACTATACCAAAGAACCCAATGAAGCCCACAAGAACACCCAGAAAGAAGAAATCCTGCAAGTAATCAATGGGAATCTTATAGAGATGATAGTGGATATGGTCAACAAAAATGTACAGGAGACACTCAAGAAATTCCAAGACGACAAAAATAGAGAATTTGAGAAAGCACAAGAACAAATAAAAGAAACTATAGAAGTGCTATATAAACACTAAAGTGAAACAAAGAACATGATAAAAAAAAAAAGAGATAAATGAACTCAGGCCAAAAATAGACAATATTAAGGAGGAAGAAACTTAGGATATGGAAAACCTCAGAAAAAAGAACGAAACAGAAATGCAAAACAAGATGGAAGGCCAATCTAGCAGACTAGAACAAGCAGAAGACAGAATCTCAGAACTCAAAGATGAAAGGGTAACTAAAGGAAAAACCGAAGAACTATTAGTTAAAAACTCAAGACCCGTGAAAAGAAAATGCAAGAACTCACTGACTCCATCAAAAGACCAAATGTGAGAATCATGGGCATTGAAGAAGGCAAAGAGGTGTAAGCAAAAGGAATGCATAATATGTTCAACAAAATAATAACAGAAAATTTCCCAAATCTAGAGAAAACTATGCCCATACAGGTACAGGAGGCCTACAGAACACCAAACAGACATGATGAAAACAGAACTACCCCATGACATATAATCATTAAAACAACAAGTACAGAGACTAGAGAAAGAATATTGAAGGCTGTAGGAGAGAAAAAACAAATAACAAACAAAGATAAACCCATCAAAATCACAGCAGACTTCCCAACAGAAACATTAAAAGCAAGAAGAGCTTGGGGTGAGGTCTTCCGGACACTGAATGAAAATAACTTCAACCCTAGGATACTCTACCCAGCAAAACTATCATTCAAAATAGATGGAGCAATAAAAGTCTTCCATGATAAGCAGAAACTAAAAGGATTCTGCACACAGAAAGTGAAACCCAACATAACCATGAAAGGGCAGAGAGTACCAAACTACAGGAAAAGAAAAAGCAAGAAAGTAGAGAGTAACATCGATTTAGCTACACACAATCAAACCTTCAAACAACTAAGACAACTAAATGAAAGGAATCACCACATACCTATCAATACTAACACTTAATGTTAACACACATAACTCCCCCATCAAAAGGGTACCCTTTGACAAACTGGATGAAAAAGGAAGATCCAACAATTTGTTGCTTACAGGAGACCCATCTCATCAATAAGAATAAGCATAGGCTTAGAATGAAAGACTGGAAGGAGATTTACCAAGCCAATGGCCCCCAAAAGCAGGCAGGAGTAGCAACACTTATCTCTGATCAAATGAGATAAAGAAGGATATTCCATATTAATAAAAGGGGAAATAGACCAAAAGAAAATAACAATTATCAACCTATATGTATTCAATGTCAATGCACCCAATTTCATCAAACATACCCTGAAGGACCTAAAACCATATATTAACTCCAACAGTGTGGTTGTGGGAGACTTTAACACCCCACTATCATCAATAGATAGGTCATCCAAACAAAAAATCAATAAACAAATCCTAGATCAAATGGACTTAGTTGATGTCTATAGAACATTTCATCAAAATTCTACACAATATACATTCTTCTCAGCAGCCAACAAAACCTTCTCCAAAATAGATCACATAGTAGGGCACAAAGCAAGCCTCAGCAAATATGAGAAAATGGAAATTATACCATGCATTCTATCTGATCACAATGCATTAAAACTAGAACTCAGCAACAAAAATAAAGATAAAAAACATGAAAACAGCTGGAAACTGAACAACTAATTGCTTAATGAACAATGGGTCATTGATGAAATAAAAGAGGAAATTAAAAGGTTCCTGGAAGTCAATGAAAATGAAAACACAACCTACCGGAACCTATGGGACACAGCAAAAGCAGTTATGAGAGGAAAGCTTACAGCCATGAGTGCATATATTAAAAAGACTGCAAGATCACAAATCAATGACCTAATGATACATCTCAAATGTCTAGAAAAACAGGCAAATCCCTAAACAAATAGAAGAAGAGAAATAATAAAAAAAAAAAAGAGCTGAAATCAATGAAATAGAAATCAAAAAAAAAATACAGAGAATTAATGAAACAAAAAGTTGGTTATTTGAAAAAATAAACAAGATCGATAGACCCCTGGCAAACCTGACTAAAATGAGGAGAGAAAAAAACCCAAATCAGTAAAGTCAGGAATGCAAAAGGGGAGATAGCAACAAACACCATGGAAGTCCAGGAAATCATCAGAGACTACCTTGAGAACCTATATTCAAATTGAAAATCTTGAAGAAATGGACAGATTTCTAGACACTTATGATCATCCAAAACTGAACCAAGAGGACATTAATCACCTGAATAGATCTATAACACAAAATGAAATTGAAGCAGCAATCAAGAGTCCCCCAAAAAAGAAAAGTCCAGGACCTGATGGATTCTCTGCTGAATTCTATCAGACCTTTAAAGAAGAACAGATACCAACCCTCCTTAAACTGTTCCATGAAATAGAAAGGGAAGGAAAACTGCCTAACACATTTTATGAAGCCAGTATTACACTTATCCCAAAACCAGGCAAAGACACCTCCAAAAAGGAGAACTATAGGCCAATCTCCTTAATGAACATTGATGCAAAAATCCTCAACAAAATAATGGCAAACTGAATTCAACAACACATCAAAAAGATCATTCACCACGACCAAGTAGGCTTCATCCCAGGAACGCAGGGGTGGTTCAACATGGGCAAATTAATAAATGTAATACAACCCATTAACAGAAGCAAAGACAAAAACCACATGATCATCTCAATAGATGCAGAAAAAGCCTTTGATAAAATCCAACACCATTCCACGATAAAAGCTCTAAGAAAACAAGGAATAGAAGGAAAGTACCTCAACATTATAAAAGCTATATATGACAAACCTATAGCCAGCATTATACTTAATGGTGAAAAACTGAAACCACTCCCTCTAAAATCAGGAACTAGACAAGGATGCCCACTATCTCCACTCCTATTCAACATAGTACTGGAATTCCTAGACAGAGAAATTAGGCAAGAAGAGGGAGTAAAAGGAATACAAATAGGTAAAGAAACCGTCAAAATATCCATATTTGCAGATGATATGATCCTATACCTTAAAGACCTAAAAAACTCTACTCAAAAGCTCCCAGACACCATCAACAGCTATAGCAAGGTAGCAGAATACAAAATCAACATAGAAAAATCATTAGCGTTTCTATACACTAATAACGAACAAACTGAGAAAGAATATATGAAAACAATTCCATTTACAATAGCCTCAAAAAAAATCAAATACCTAGGTGTAAATTTAACAAAGGATGTGAACGACCTCTACAAGGAAAACTATAAACTCCTGAACAAAGAGATTGAGGAAGACTATAGAAAGTGGAGAGATCTCCCATGCTCATAGATTGGTAGAATCAACATAGTAAAAATGTCCATACTCCCAAAAGCAATCTACATGTTTAATGCAATTCCCATCAATATCCCAATGACATTCATCAAAGAGATTGAAAAATCTACCATTAAATTAATTTGGAAACACAAAAGACCATGAATAGCCAAGGCAATACTCAGCAAAAAGAACAACGCTGGAGGTATCACAATACCTGACTTCAAACTATATTAAAAAGCAATAGCAATAAAAACAGCATGGTATTGGCACAAAAACAGACATGAAGATCAGTGGAACAGAATAGAGGACCTGGATATGAAGCCACACAACTATAACCAACTTATCTTTGACAAAGGTGCTAAAAATATATAATGGAAAAAAGACAGTCTCTTCAACATGAACTGCTGGGAAAACTGGTTAGCAGTCTCCAAAAAACTGAAACTAGATCCATGTTTATCACCCTATACCAATATTAACTCAAAATGGATCAAGGATCTTAATATCAGACCACAAACTCTAAAGTTGATACAGGAAAGAGTAGGAAATACTTTGGAACTAATAGGTATAGGAAAGGACTTTCTCAATGGAACCCCAGCAGCACAGCAACTAAGAGATAGCATAGATAAATGGGACCTCATAAAACTAAAAAGCTTCTGCTCAACCAAAGAAATGGTCTCTAAACTGAAGAGACCACCCACAGAGTGGGAGAAAATATTTGCCAGCTACACATCAGACAAAGGACTGATAACCAGAATATATAGGGAACTCAAAAAACTAAACTCTCCAGAAATTAATGAACCAATAAAGAAATGGGCAAGTGAACTAAACATACCTTCCTCAAAAGAACTAATTCAAATGGCCAAAAGACACATTAAAAAATGCTCACCATCTCTAGCTATTAAGGAAACTCAAATTAAAACTACACTAAGATTCCACTTCACCTCTGTTAGAATAGCCATCATTAGCAATACCACTAACAACAGGAGTTGGCGAGGATGTGGGGAAAAAGGAACCCTTTTTCACTGCTGGTGGGAATGCAAACTAGTACAACCACTCTGGAAAAATATTTGGAGGCGTCTTAAAAATCTAAACATAGATCTGCCATATGATCCAGCAATACCACTCTTGGGGATATACCCAAAGGAATGTGACACCATTTACTCCAAAGGCACCTGCACACCCATGTTTATTGCAGCACTATTCACAATAGCCAAGTTATGGAAACAACCAAGATGCCCCACTACTGATGAATGGATTAAGAAAATGTGGTATTTATACACAATGGAATTTTATGAAGCCATGAAGAAGAATGAAATCTTATCATTTGCAGGTAAATGGATGGAACTGTAGAACATCATTCTGAGCGAGGTTAGCCAGGCCCAGAAGACCAAACATCATATGTTCTCCCTCATATGTGGACTTTAGATCAAAGGCAAACACAACAAGGGGATCACATGATGAGGCGAGAGCACACAAGGGAAGTATGAGGATAAGCAAGAAACCCAAAAAAAACAAGACAGCATTTGATGTTCTCAATGCAAAGGAACTAATGCAGAAACTTTAAAGTGACAGAGGCCAATAGGAGAAGGGGACCAGGAACTAGAGAAAAGGTTAGTTCGAGAAGAATTAATTTGGAATGTAACAAACATGTACAGGAAAGCAATGTGAGTCAACTCCTTGTATAGCTATCCTTATCTCAACTGGCAAAAACCCTTGGTCCTTCCTATTATTGCTTATACTTTCTCTTCGACAATATTAGAGATAAGAGCAAAATAGTTTCTGCCTGGTAGTGAGGGGTTGGGGGGAGGGAAGGGGTGGGGGGGAGAGGAAGGGTTGTGGGGAAGGGGGGAAATGACCCATTTTTTTTTCTTTTATTCATATATGAATAAAAGAAAAAAAAATGGTGAAAGGCTGGAAGACAATTTACCAAGCTAATGGCCCCTGAAAACAGGCAGGAGTAGCAATACTTATATCAGATAAACTGGACTTCAAACTTAAATTACTTAAAAGAGATAAAGGAGGTCACTCCATACTAATGAAAGGAGCAATACATCAAGAGGAGACAATGATTATCAACATACATGCACCCAATGTCAGAACTTCAAACCACATTTAGCCCCAACACAGTGGTAGTGGGAGACTTTCATAACCCTCTATCAACAATATATAGGTCACCCAGACAAAAAATCTACAAAGAAATCCTAGAACTAAATGACATCATAGTTCTTATGGAACTGACAGATGCCTACAGAGTATTCCATTCTGCAACAGCACAATATAAAAAACTTTCTCCAAAATAGACCATATGTTAGGTCACAAAGCAAGTCTCAACAAATGTAAGAAAACTGAAATAACCCCCTGCATACTATCTGATCACAATGCAATAAAACTAAAACTCAACAACAAAAGCAGCAGCAGAAAATACACAAACAATTGGAGGCTGAACAACACATTGCTTGATAATCAGTGGGTCATGGAAGAAATAAGAGAGGAAATCAAAAAGTTCCTGGAATTTAATGAAAATTAATACACAACCTATCAGAACCTGTGGGATACAGCAAAGGCAGTTCTAAGAGGAAAGTTTATGGCCATGAGTACATATATTAAAAAACAAGCCTCAAATGTCCTAATGCTATATCTCAAGCTCCTAGAAAAACAAGAACAAGCTAAACCAAAAACAAGTAGGAGAGAAGTAATAAAAATAAGGCCCAAAATCAATGAAACAGAGACAAAAAAGTACAAAGAATCAATAAAACAAGAAGCTGGTTCTCTGAAAAAATAAACAAGATTGACAAACCCTTGGCAAATCTGACTAAAATGAGAAAAGACCCAAATTAATAAAGTTAGAAATGAAAAGGGAGGGATAACAACAAACACCATCAGGGAATCATCAGGGACTACTTTGAGAACATATATTCAAATTAATTGGAAAATCTTGAAATAGACAAATTTGTAGATACATATGACCATCCAAAACTAAACCAAGAGGATATTAATCACCTAAACAGATCTATAACTCAAGATGAAATTGAAGTAGCAATAAACAATCCCCAAAAAATAAAAGTCCAGCACGTGATGAATTCTCCACTGAATTCTACCAGACCTTCAAAGAAGAAATAATACCAACAATCCTTAAATTTTCCATTAAATAGAAAGGGATGGGACACTGCCTAACTCAATCTATGAAGCTAATATTACACTCATCCCAAAACCAGACAAGAACACATCCAAAAAGAAGAACTACAGGTCAATCTCCTTAATGAATATTGACTCAAAAATCTGCAATAAAATAATAGCAAACCAAATCCAACAGCATATCAGAAAGATCACTCACCATGATGAAGTCAGAAGTTGGCTCATCCCAGGGATGCAGGAATGCTTCAACATATGCAAATAATTAAATATAATACAGCACATTAATAGAAGCAAAGACAAAAACCACCTGATCATCTCAATAGATACAGAAAAAGTCTTGATAAAATTCAACACCATTTCATGATAAAAGCGCTGATGAAACTAGGAATAGAAGGAATGTACCTCAATATTATAAAGGCTATATATGATAAACCTATAGCCAACATCATACTTAATGGGGAAAAACTGAAACCATATCCCCTAAAGTTAGGAATAAGACAAGGGTGCCCATTCTCCCCATTCCTATTCAGCATAGTCTTGGAATTCCTAGCCAAAGCAATAAGGCAAGAAGAAGAAATAAAATGAATGCAAACAAGCAAAGAAGAAGTCAAACTTTCCCTATTGACAGATGACATGATCTTATACCTAAAAGGTATGAAAAACTCCACCAAAAATTCCCAGACAATATAAGCAGCCTCAGCAAAGTAGCAGGATACAAAATCAACTTACAAAAATCAGTAGCCTTTCTGTACATCAACAATGAACAAATTGAGAAAGAATATAGGAAAACAATTCCATTTACAAAAGCCTCAAACAAAATCAAATACCTAGGAATAACCTTACAAAGGATGTAAGTGACCTCTACAAGGAAAACTGCAAACCATTGAAAAAGGAAATCAAAGATTACAGAAGACAGAAAGATCTCCCATGCTCATGGATTGGCAGAATCAATGTAGTAAAAATGGCTATACTACCAAAAACAATCTACATGTTCAATGCAATTCCCATCAAAATCCTAATGATATTCATCACAGAGATTGAAAAATCAACACTAAAGTTCATTTGAAACACAAAGACCATTAATAGCCAAGGCAATATTGAACAAAAAGAGTAATGCTGGAGGTATCCCAATACCTGACTTCAAACTATATTACAGAGCAATAGCAATAAAAACAGCATGGTACTGACCCAAAAACAGAATGAAGACCAGTGGAACAGAATAGAGGACCTGGATATGCCCATCTAACTTTTGATAAAAGTGCTAAAAATATCCAATGAAGAAAAGACAGCCTCTTTGGCTGGAAAAACTGGATATCTGCTTGCAGAAAACTGAAGCTATATCCATGTTTGTCAGCCTGTACAAGTATCAGCTGAAAGTGGATTAAGGACCTAAATATCATACCTGAAACCTTGAAGCCAGTATAGGAAAAGTAGGAAATGACAGGAAGCAATAAACATAGGTAAGGACTTCCTCATTAGAACTCAAGCAGCTCAGCAACTAAGAGGAACTAAAGAGAAAGGATTGACATGAAATTAAATAGCTTCTATACAACAAAAGAAGTGGTCTCTAAATTGAAGAGGCCACCCACACAATGGGAGCAAATGTTTGGTAGCTATAAATCAGATAAGGGACTGATAATCAGAATATACAGGGAGCTCAAAAAACTGAACACCCCCAAAGTCAATGACCCAATGAAGAAATGGGCAACTGAATGGAACAGAACTTTTTCAAAGGAAGAAATCAAAATGGATTAAAAAAACCCTTGAAAATATGCTCACCATCCCTGGCCAGAAAGGAAATGCAAATGAAAACCACATTAAGATTCCATCTGACTCCTGTGAGAGTAGGAGAGGTTGGTGAGGATGTGGGAAAAAGGAATCCTCAAACACTGCTGGTGGGAATGTGAGCTAGCACAACCACTATGGCAAACAGTATGGCAGCTTCTTAAAAAGCTAGCAATAGATTTGCCATATAATCCAGCAACACCAGCAATCCCACTCCTGGGGATACACCCAAAGGAATGTGAGTCAGGTTACAACAAAGGCACCTGCACACCCATGTTTATTGCAGCACTATTCACAATAGCTAAGCTATGGAAACAGCCAAGATGCCCCACTACTGACGAATGGATCAAGAAAATGTGGTATTTATACACAATGGAATTTTACACAGCCACAAAAAAGAATGAAATTTTGCCATTCACAGGTAAATGGATGGAATTGGAGGAGATCATCTTAAGTGAAGTTAGCCAGGTTCAGAAGGCAAAAAGCCCCATGTTCTCCCTCATGTGCAGATTGTAGACCTAAAACAAATGCAGCAATATTATGGGACATGGGTCACACTAAGGGGAAGCTGTGCAAGGGAGGGATAGGGCAAGGGAAGGAAACCAAAAACTTGAATTAGGTTGATGTGCTCACTATACAGGTATCAATATAGAAAATTTAAACTGGCCAGGTCCACCATGGGAAGCAGACTAGGGAGGAGTGAAGAGGACTGGAAGAGGCCAGTCAATTGAGCTTATGTAACAACACAAGGAAACTCCCTGTGCAGCCTATCTTTACCTCAAACTAGCAAAACATCATGTTTCTTTTTTTATCTTTTATGTTTTTTCTTCTACAAAATCGGAGAACAGGAGAATGGAACAGGTTCTGCCTGGTGGGGGGGTAGGAGGACGAATATGGTACAAACAGTGTATACACATGTATGTAAATGCAAAAATGATAACCTGTTGAAACTGTTCCAAGAATCAGGGAGTAGATAGAGAAGTAGAGGAGGGGAATTCAAATATGATATATTTGATACATTGTATGAAGCTTTATAAATACTACAATGTACCCACACCCAGCACAACAATTAAAAAAAAATGAATTCATTTCTTATGAATAGCCCCTTTTGCCTTACAACCTTCAGTCATCTCTAGAATTACTTAGGTTACCACATACCCTCTTACCTTTCTCAGTCAGGTTATTTCACACGCGTGTAATACAGACAGATTATTTTGTTACATAGTAGCAGATTTTTCATATTAGCTACTTTTCCATAATAGTATGCAATTTTCATTTATGCTTCCATGTGCCCTATTAGCCCATTCTTTTTTTTAATCACCAAATAGTATCCCACTGTATAGATATACTAAAGTTTATCTACTGAAGGACTTCTTGACTACTTTCACTTTTTAGTAATTATGAAAAAGAGCTGCTATAAAAGTTCGCATGCAAGTTTTCAGAGAGTCGTAATTTTCAGATCTGTTGAGTTAATATCTAAGGAGTGCAAGCTGCAAGGTCCTATAGCAAGACTATGCTTACCTTTATAGAAATTGAAATTATAAAACTATTCCAAGGTGATGGCAACATTTTGCAGTCTCACAAGGAATGAATGAGAGTTCCTGTTGCCTTCATCCTTGCCTGCAATTGGAATTATCTGTTTGTTTGTTTGTTTGTGTATTAGATACTGCAGTAAGTGGCACTTCATTGGTGTTTTAAGCAGTATGTGCCTTCATACACACATTAATATTACTGGAATAGACCTAGGTCTCATAAATTATACATATATTTAATGTCATTTTTCTGGTTTTGCCCACAAAAAAAAGCTGCAGCTCATCCTAAAGCAGGGGATGCCTTGGAACTTATATAAAACAAAAAGGAACAAGACTTTCAAGGACTGATGTAGAATAAAGCATGTGTTTTAGCTCTTGTGTAGTTGTCAATTTGGAATATGTTTGGCTACAAGAAAGAGAATTTTTTTACTATAGTCAATGAAGCAAATAGGGCTTTGTTTACCTGACATAACTAAGAATCTCATGGGAGAAAGATGTTAGGGTTATTTGAATGCTCAGAAACCTTGTTAGAGGCTCAGAACCTTGTATATTCTGGCTCGATCCAAGTGGTGAAAAGATTATTTCTCTCACAGGCCAGAGGTAATGTCTGTTTTCAATGCAGGAAGAATGTGGAAACAACATCAGTACATATTCAGAAAAAGCTAACTTCTACTGTGCTTTCATTGCTAGAATTCAGTCATGTGACCCACCATATCTGTTTTAGTTAGTATTTAGCTGGATGATATCTGTGTCAGTTTTCCATCATTGTGATAAAACATCTGAGAAAGTCAACTCAAAGGAGGAGAAATTTATTTTGGGTCCATTGTTTCTAGGCCTGTGATAAGGTAGAATGCCATGGCAGGGAGTATGTAGTGGAGCAAAATGCTTGCCTCATGGTCTCTAGAAAGCAAACAAAGAGAAGCAGCAGCAGAGGACAGAATATACTCTTCAAGGGCATACCTACAGTGGCCTACTTCCTACAACTAGGCCCATCTCCTAGAGTTTTCACTGCCTTCCACTGGCACATTGAGCCATGAATCCATCAGTGGCTTTAACCGATTGATAGTTACAGCCCTATGATCTAATCAGAGCCAACCTATGAATACTGCTACACTGGAGATTAAGCCTTCAATATGAGCTTTTAGAGAATATTTCAGATCCAAATTATAACAATATCCCAGCTAGAAAAACTAGACCAAGTACCAAGGTAAAACTGCAATTAAGCAACTAACAATTTCAAGAGGAGAGAAGAGATGAGTATTTTGAAATATTTTTTACATAATTGTCTCAATGAATACTACTCTTTTTTAAGCCATTCTTAGAAGAGCAAGATATTTTCAAAAGTTGGAAGAAATACATCACATTGGCATAGAATTTTAGACATATACTGGATTTATAGATGTGGAATGAAAGTTGAATTCAGAGTTAGAAAACAAGATGTCAAGATCTACTTTGGCTTTCAACAGCTACCAAACTAGCTGGCTTATTAAAGTATATTTTCTTGGTGTCACTTTCTCTATAAACTACTTATCTGTTTGATGTAACATTTTCTTTTTCTTCATGTGCCAAATAATTTGTAATTAAGTCTTGGACATTGTAAGTGATTTCGGAAAAGACTCCAAGTTCTGTTATCAATTTTTGATTGATTGTTTAATCTGGCAGTTAATTAGGCTAACCTGGATCCACAAATTCTATCTCCCTTGTAACTGAAGTTTCAATTCAGTTCAATTACTTGAAGTTAAATGGATTCATCAAGATTCCCAATAAACCTGATAAATTATTGATGGGTCATCTGGGCATCTAAACTCCAGTGAAGCAAAACTATAAATAACAAACTGAAAAAAAAACTATATGAAGCTCTCCAGAGACTTTATTACATTCTACAAAAATTTATTACAGAAGTATCTTAAAATCTCCAAATTGGAGAGTAAAGTCCATGAAATGAAGAGTCAGTAGAACATGAACAAAGTCCCTCAAGCAGTTTTAAACTTTAAAATTCCTTCATTTGCAGTCAGTAACTTGTTGCTAGTGCAGCTTCTCACTAAATTTTGTAGACTGTGCAAGGTTTCATCCCCATCCAGATAATTCTTTGTCCTTTACTGGTCCTGCTCAGAACATGTGCAGCTTTGCTGGGGAGCCACACTCCCAAAGCAAGTTTTCCAAAGTCTCTGTTTTTCCAGCCTTGAAATAGAATGCAAATATCCTGGCAAACAGGTAGATGTTTGGATTTTCTAGACCAGCCCTTTGACTCTCAGTGTCAGAATCCCTGCATGCTATTTAAAATAAAGATTGCTGGGCCACCAGCCATCCTATGGCACAGGGATCTCTCCTGGGCAGGGGAGGGGGGGTGGTGGAAGGCACACACTAGTATCTTTGGTAAGGGCTACAAGTTATTGTGGTTAAGTTGACAGTACCATGTAGTTTACATATATAAACATTCCGGGCATTCTGATTATGGGACCAGGTCGTTCAAAATATATCTTTCAAGAAGGGTTGTAGGCTCAGATCATGCTGATCCACAAAGTTTAATGTGTCAGTATTAAAACTTCTTTATATCCAGTACGTTTCATGCCCACACACCTTCTCTAAAACAATACATTGGCTGCCCTTGATCAGGTGAAATTTGAATAAAATTTTAAAGTCTTAGCACAGTCTGACAAATTTTTTAGACATTCATTTAAGATAATAGTAAAGTGCTTACCATGAGCAGTCATTGTTCTTGGCAAAGGAAATATGGTAATGAACAAGACAGACAATGTTCTGGCTTCATGTGGTTTATATTCTAATGAGGAGGAAAATAAATATGTGTATATACAACAGGTTTTGACCACTGCAAAGGAATAAAGAAACAGGAAAATGATTCAGTATAAATGATCTGTGTGTGAGAGAGAAGGATTTATTTGCTTACTTTTTTATTGTAAGTGTTCAATCACATTACTTGTGCAAATTAATGGTTTCACTGTGGCATGTCCATACATGTGTATATATGCTTTGATTGTATCCACCCTTTCTCCTACCCTTTCTCGCCCTCCCCACCCCACCCTCTTCCCCCTTCCCTGTAAATCTGTTTTCTATTTGCAGACCATCTTTTATTTTCTTTAAGTTTCCACATAGGAGAGAAAACATGAGAGTTTTCCATGTTTGGATAATCTCACTTAACACAATAACCTCCAGTCCCACCTACTTTCTGCAAGTAGCATGATTTTATCTTCTTCATGGCTAAGCAAAACATCGTCATGTACATATACCATCCACCTGTTGACAAGAAACTAGGTTGATGGCCCATCTTAGCTATGGTAAATAATGCCACAGAGAAGCTGGCTGTGCCGGTTTCTCTTTTGTATGCTGCCTTCATTTCCTTCAGGTACACACTGAAGGTGGGATAGCTCAATTATATAGTAAATCTGCTTTCAGTGTTTTTGGAACCTCCATACTTATTTCCCTAGTGGCTGCACTAATTTACATTCCAACAACACAGTGTAGAAGGGTTCCTTCTTCTCCTCATCCTCACCAACCTGTTCTGACTGGGGCAAAATAGAATCACGATGTAGTTCTGATTTGCATTTCCCTGATGGCCAAGGTGTTGAGAATTTCTTCATAGATTTGTTGGCTACTTCTACTTTTTCTTTTGAGAAACGTCTGTCCACATCATTTGCCCATTGGATTGTTTAGTTTCTTTAATTTTTTTTGAGTTCTTTATATATTCTGAATATTAATCCTCTGTCAGATGAATGACTGGCTAAGACTTATAAGGGAAGTTCAGATTTAGATGGACTATTGAAGAAGAAACATCTGAGAGGTGTGTTCTGATGAGTAAGTTAGTAAAACATTTAAGGCACAAGAAATAGCAAGTATAAAAACCTAAAGAAGTGGAAAGGAGGTCAGTGTAGTGAAAATCCTGGTGACCACAGGAGAAACTGCTTCGAGATGAGATGAGTTTTGATAATGAAGGTAAGCTATAGTCTTGACTCCCATTTCCTGCCTGGAGAGCAGGAAATATTTCTATCATTTGTCTTCCTTTCTCCCCACTTTTATCCCATTATATTAAATTCCTTTCCTAATAAGCTTTACTATTACTTTTACTACAGAAAAAGAAGGTTAGATATAAAGAAGACCATATAATGTTCACAGTTATCTAGGAATTATCTCACAAGTTATCCAAGAGTCATCTGATTACCACTGATTAAAGCGAAGGTATTTTACCTCTCTGTAAACTTTGGCTCAATTTATAGAAAACTGAGCCCCTGGTTTGGGGGTGGTAGACCAGATGATCCCAAAGGCTAAGGTTTTATTTTTTTGTAATATATAACCGAAGTTATATTTATCATTCTTTTTCTTTCTTTGAGCTTATTTTTCTATTCATTTTAAATATATGTGTATCATATTATTCTTTGAGTCAACTTTACCCCACTGGCTCCTTAATGAGTTAAAATTTGACACATACTCTAAGAATATTTTTAAACTTTTGGAAATTAAACATTTGCAGGTGTAGAGGCAGTTCAGACCCACTGATATAGGTTGTGTATGTCTTAAAATGACCATATGGGCTGCCTCTGGGAGAATGGGTAAAAGGGAAGGTTGGTGGCAGCAGAAATAGGGCTGGAAGCCTGCTTCTGTAATCCAAGCAAGAGAATATGTCAGGGGAGGAAGGGAGATGTCTGTGGAGACATAAAGGGAAAAAAAGATAAACTTGAGAATAAACTTTTAACCAGCTATTTTGTGAGACTTGGACTGAATGCAATTCATGGAATTAGTAAGTTTTAATATGTGGATGGCAGGATGAGAGAGGGAACACTTCAAGAAAAAATTCTATTAGATCATGGAAATCTCAGTAGGGAAATAGAGTATGTGATCATTTTAGAAGACAAGAAATAATATAGCATTATAAGGAAAAGAAATAAAGCTCTTATTTCCTTTCTTTTCAGAAGCATGAACTATGTATGACAGGTAAATCAATAAGGTAAAATTAAATATAAACTAAATGTTAAGAGTAAAACAACACTTATTAAATTACAAATATTAAAATTCTAAAAGTAGAGTTAAATTACTATTTTATATATATATGAGTAGAAAAAATTAAGACTCTGGAAAATATATAATAAAACACTTCATAGATTGGAAAGAAGTTTAGAAAAATCAGAAGTCTATGTTACTAAACATATTTAGGAAACTTACAAATATACAACTCTCAGCATTTTCTTTTGTCCTTGGTTTTCAGAAGTACATTTAGTGAAAGAAATGTGGAATTTTCAATTTTCTTATCAAACAACTAGGAAATTCTATTTTATAAGATTCACATCATCTCCACATCACTATCCCAAAATTCATGTACTTTTTTAAGTTGAGTTCCAATATAATCAAGCAACTGCCTTTTGTATTCACTTTTTTTTTTTCTAAGCAGCCAATCAAACAGGTTTTCTTTATTCAACTGCTTTAGCTTTGTACTGGTACATTATCTGACAACAAGGTCATAGATTGTTAGAGAAATTACTCTACTTACTTACCATATCTGAGTCATAACAAAAGACAAGTTACTCTTGTCAATAAATTTAATCTTTGTCTTTAAAAGCATGCATGCCCCAAACACCTAGAATATGACTTACAAATGAGAAATCCTTGTTCAGATTCAGTTCCCGTATCTTACATGTCAAAGCTAAAATAAGCAACTGCAAATTACAGAGACAGAATAAAGATATTCTGTCATTTTGGCACCTGTAGTGTGAAAAGTACGAAAGAAAAATAGCTCATCTATCAACAGCATCGTGGTTGTATAGTTATTGAACTTTCATAAGCAGAAGTCCCCAAGTGATTACTCCAGGCTGAAGGTTGGGATGGATTACATAAAGGATCCATCAGAGTCAAGATGATGGAGGGTAAGCAGCTTCCATGTGATTAATAGGTACAAGAGCACAAAACAAAGGAGATTAAGAAAGCCAATGGGTTTTATTGATAGAGTAAACCTCAAGTCTCAACAAGGCAAAATACTCATTCAGCCAGCAAGACATTAAGCTGCTTAGAAAAGTTCTCATATGCCCCCAGGTGAAGACCTAACAGGAGCCTGCATATGAGAGCTCAATTAGAAAACTCATTCCTGGACTTTAATGAAAAATATGTGCTGGAATTAAAAATTGTTATTTCCTAAATGGGACCAAATTAAGATAGTCTTATAATCAAGCCTAGAATTTATTTCATCTAGAAAATCCCTCACTTGCAGTTGAAAAATTATACTGAAGTTGCTCTAGGTTCAATTAAGAAGGAAATGTATAAAAATGCTAATCCAATGGACTGCATTTACTTATATGAAAGAAAACAAAGAAACCTCTTACAATTGCTTTAAGTGGGATGGGGAGGGGGCTGAGGAGGAGAGATGATGGGGGTGAGATAACCAATGTACAATATAAGCCTATTTGGAATTGTAATATGAATTCCCCTCTTTGTATAATGAATATATTATAATAAAAAATTTATAATTAAAAATGCTAATCTAAGAACCTGCATGTGGTTCTTTCTGACCACTGATTCTTTCCCTATTTGCTATATGTGTATGCATATTCGAGACTCTCTGTTTTAGTGTAGCCAGATTTACAAAGTGAAAATACAGAAAAACCACTTAAATTTGATTTTTGGGGGGGGGTACTGGGGCTTGAACTCACGTCCTATACCTTGAGCCACTCAACCAGACATTTTGTGATGGGTTTTTTCAAGATAGGATCCTGTGAACTATTTGCCTGGGCTGGCTTTGAACTGCGATCCTCCTGATATCTGCCTCCTGAGTAGCTAGGATTATAGGTAAATTTGAATTTTATGTAAACAACAGACTTTTTTTGTATGCCTAAAATGTATTTATTGTGTATCTGAGATTCAAATTTAGCTAGGTTACCTGGAGTTTGTCTGACAACCTGTGATGTTTGTCTCCATGTTCAGTTTTTGTATCATGACTGCTGCTCTTGAGGCAGGCTAGGAGTAGGGAAAGTTTGGGATTCATATGTAGGTTAGCCAGGGACGGCCCAGACAGCCCTCACCTGGCAGGGAACTGCCCATGTCCCTCCCCACTCAATGATTATTGGATGGGAATTCCTCCCTTCCCATAGATTAGCATATATTTTAAAAGTACCTAAAAAGGGAACCATACTCTCTCTGCTGGCAGACTCCACCTGCACCCACCATGCTCCCCTCTGTAATCTCTTCCCTCACTTTTAATAAACTCCCCTTACAGCCACGTGTCCTGTGATGGATTCTTCCCACAGGACACAAAGGATTTGGAAGTCTTCTGATCACAGACTGAACTAGTGCCATTAATATTCTGAACAACAATAACCCAGAAAATGTTCATATTGGTAACATCTTTAGAATTACACAGTTACAGAACAAAAAGAGACTCTGACATAATACATTTGGATAATTTTATTGTACATTTTGGGAAATACAGATTTAAGGAGACTAAAAGACTCATCAAGATCTCATAGCTAAATTAATATCCAGAAAGAAACTGGAACATAATTTGCTGTCTCCCAGTGTTTTTTTCCTTCTAACATATATTTTCTTTCTTACATTGATTTTTCAGTGACAAATTGGGGCTAGACTGATCACTTCATTTAGAAAAACGTACTTATTCACAAATGATTTCTTCATATAGAATGGAAAACAAAAGACACATAGAAGCCCGAAAGAAAGTGTGAAGATAACACTATATATAGAGAGAGAACATTAGTAGTTTGGGACTACCCATTATCCACCCTAACTTTAAATATTAGTACCCCAAACTTCTCTTAGGGAAAGACTTCCCTTGCTAAATATTGTTTAGTGAAGATATTTTTTTGTAGCCACCATTCCAAGTCAAGGAACGGACACATGACCAACCTAAGCCAGTGATAGTTCTCATTTTCCTGTCACTTCCTATCCTCTAATTTGAACTGTGATGCAATGTTCTTTTCTCTGTATTCATCTGTCTCTCTGTGTGTGTATACACTTATTTATATGTACATATATGTGCATGTATACACTCCTTCAATCTCCACCTTAACCCAGGTTTTGAAACAGGATTTTTGGACCCAAGGCCCAAACTCTTGAGATTGCATATGCCAGGCCCAGATACACACCCCTTAAACGCCAAATAAAGAGGCATTGTGAAGGCAGAGAAAGAAGGTTTATTACACAGCTTGGAATATGCCGTGGGAAGAGGCAGAGCAAGCATTCGGCTCATCTTTAGCCATCCTCAGGGTACAGATATGAGCTATGGGTTTAAGTAGATGCAAGAACTGGAGGCAGAGGACAAAATATGCATAAAAAGTCCCCAGTCACAGCTGGGTTCTGGTTGACCATTATCTCAATCGGAGGGTTCCTAGAGGGTTTCTAGAGAAGATGTTGTTGCTGTCATCACTTGAGGGGAGTAATCTGGTTCCCATGAGATGATCACTCCTGCTCTAGGGTACCACCTCATTATTACAGGTAATTGTCCTCATTTGGAGGGGTGGTCTGTCCTACAAGTCTCCACTGTTCCTTATGGGAAGTTTCAGTCCCTTGTCATAAAGATGTTATCAGTTCTGTCCTTTCTGGAATCCAAGGTGACTTTCTGGAATGCAAAGTGACTGCAAAGAGAATGGCTTAGAACAAAGACAAAAACAAAATGGAGCCAGGGATGCAAAGCTTAGCTCCTGTTTTTAGTTAATTCATGTGCCCAAGTAAGGAGTCAGCACATTTTCAGCATAAGCAATTCAAGAGCCTCTTACAGTTTCAAGCAATTTACTATAGAGAAAGTGACTGGGCAAGACAGTGGAGCAGCTGACACTTTTAAGAACCTTTGGAACTAATTGTTCCTTTCTATTTGAAGACCAAGCTTTCAATTCCCTCATATTCTTCCAGAGAATTTTCTGTTTTATTTAAAGAAGTAAATTTGGTTATCTATGCTTTTAATCACGGAACTATGACTGACACACAATGTTTATATATTGAAAAAAAAGACATTGAAGTTGACGCTGGTATGGAAAAAAAATTTCAGTGTCATGGGTATCATGAACAGTGGAATGTCAGAGAAATAGTATTGAGCCACTAAGAACTTAAAATATGGTATAAGAATAAAATTAGTCTGAAATACACTTGCACAAAATTATATATAAAATTCAAATTGATTCTATAGATTTTGGCTAATAAATTTCCAAAGACCAAAATATAAAATTACTCAGATGTGCCTATAATCCCAACTACTAGGAGGCATAGGTAAGAGGATCACAGTCTGAGGTCAGCCCAGGAAAAGTTAGCAGGAGATTCTATCTGAAAAAAGAAGCTAAAACTAAAAGGACTGGAGATGTGGCTTAAGTGCCAGAGCCCTTGCCAAGCAAGCACAAGACTGTGAGTTTAATTTCCATCATATTAAAAATAAAAAAGTAAAATTGTAAGAGGAATAAAATTGGAGATTTAAAGAAGCAGCCAATCATTGTCCTAACTGATTCCAGTTTGTCTTTCTAACTTGTTACTGTGTTTTCCTTCCTACTTTCATGGCATGCTGAGAGTGGAGTCTGTCCCTAAGTCCTGGGGCCTGCAAGATATGGAGAACCAGACTTGCATCATGCATGTGAACTCCCTTCATCTTGCAGAGCCCCAAAGCTTGACCAGAATTATCCTTCCCCATCCTTGAGCTGTTACTCAAGTGAGGAAGACAGATTTCTAGACGAGCTATCTTCCTGGCTTTAGCCATACTAAAAGTTATTTCCTTTCTTGTTTTACCACCACTTCTCTTTGTTAATTAGACTCTAGAGGTGGTGGGTAACCAAACTCCAGACTCAGGTCTCTGACCTCAGGTTTTGATAACAACATGACATAATGAAGAAACTTTGGAGAAAATTGTTTTTACACAGAGTTAGGCAAGGATTTCTTAGAAGGTCGCAAAATGTATGAACCACATGAAGAAAAGATTGAGAAGTTGTATATCATTGGAATTACACACTCAAGTTCCTCAGGAGAAATGGTTAAGAAAATGAAAAGATAAACCACAGCTTAGGAGAGAATCTTTGCAAAGAAAGTATCGAATAAAAGGCTTGTGTCTAGAACACACACACTCAAAACTCAATAACAAAAAAATCCGGTAATACATGACCAAAACCTTAAACAGACACTTCATCAAAGGGATATACAGATGCTCATCAAAACATATGCAACATCACCAGAGATTAAAGAAATACACATTTAAAACAGAATGAAAAAAATCTTGTAGTCAAGAAGAGCCTAAGGATTCATGACAAGTAAAATGTAATTCAGGATTCTAGATGAGATCCTGGGACAGAAAAAGGAAATTTGGGAAAAATAAGGAAATCTTCCTAAAGTATGAATTTAATTAATGATCAATATTGACTCATTAGTTATAAAAATGTATCATGCTAATGTATGATACATGTATGATGGAAAATGTTAATAATAGGGAAAACTAAGTATAGCGTATAAGGAAATTCTCTATAATGGTACCAGGTACTTAAAATCTGCTTTTGTTGAATAGCACTGATTCCTTACTTGGGCCCATAAATTAACAGAAAGCAGGCTAAATAAAAGATTAGAATCCCAGTCTCCATTTTGTTTCTGTCTCCTTTGCTCTGAGCCATTCTCTTCTGCAGTCACTTTGCAGCCATCTCAGAATCCAGGAAGTATAGGTCAGAGAGCAAAGACTCTGACACATGCCAGGCAGCAATGACTCTGATTGTAAGGATCCCCACCTGACCAATCCTGAGACTATGATCTAGTGGACCAGCTGCGATCACCAGAACACACATGTGTCTGGCACTGTTAATAATTATGCATAACTCCTATTTAAACCAAAAGCAAGTGTCTGTACAGGGTTGAAATGCTACCTGTCATCTATCCACGGTGTGCCTGTGCTGCACAATAAACCTCCTTTCTCTGCCTTTCATCATTATTCATTTCTTCATGTGGTATGTTGGGGTTAGTGGCCAGACGTGACCAATGGTACCCAGGAGTTTGAGCCTGGGGTCTACAATCTCTTGTAACATTTTCTTTACTTTTCTATAGATTCAAAACTGTTCTAAAAAATAAAATGAAACATACACATCATTATTATTGAACCATCTAAAATGGAAAAGAGACTACATCAAGTGCTGATGAAGACGTGGAGGGTTAGCACTCTCATACACTGCTGTCAGAGATGTACAAGAGTATGACAGCCTTGAAAGAGTTTGCAAAACAAGCAGCTGATTTTAAGAGACTTGCATCCAGAATAAATCAAAACCAGAAGCTCTTACGACCCACTAACAAGAAGACAAACAATCCCTTAAAGAAAAGTTGAACACATACTTTACCAAAGAAGATATGCAAATGCAAATAAGCACTTGAAAAAAATCCTCAGCGTTGTGAGTCATTAGCAAAGTGCAAGCCACAGCAAATTACCGCTACATGGCTAACCCGTAAAAGACTAATGATGATTCAAATCACTGGTGAGGGAGCTGAGTAACAGGAACTCTCATACACTGTGGATGGAAATTGAAGAGAGTGAAATAGCACAGCCCATGTGGAAAACAGTGAGTAGTTTCATAATAAGCTAAATACACATTTACCATACGACTCAGCAATTCCTTTTCTAGGTATTTATTCCAGAAAAATGGAAACATATATCCATACAAAAACTTGTATGTCAGTATTTAAAACAGCTTTGTTCTAAACAGCCCAAACCTGGAAACAATCCAAATGTCTGTCAATATGTGAATGTGCTCAGTGAAGAAGCAAACTATGCTATACTCACCCAGTGAGTGAAAAAGGGAATGAACTACTGATATATGCACGACTAAGTCTCAAGTTCATTATGCTAAGTGAAAGGAGATGGTGAGTGAAAGGCACATACTATATAGATTTTTTAAATGTGACATTCTAGAAAAGGCAAAACCTTTGGAATAGAAATTAAATAAATTGATAATCAATAATTAGCATTTTTTCACAGAAATAAAAAAAAAACTATTACTATACTCATATAATCACCAGACCTTGAAAAGCCAAAACAAACTATAGCAAAAACAACAAAGCTGCAAGCCTCACACTTTCTTATTCAAAATACCCTAGGAAGTTATAAGAAACAAATAGCATGGTATAAAACTGTCTTAAAAGCATATTTTTGACCAATGGCATAAGGCATAAATCTCAGAAATAAATCTATATATTTACATTCAACAAAGGTGCCAAGAACACATAAGAGAAAGGACACTGTCTTCGATTAATAATTTAAAATTAGGTATCTACACATACAAAAAATAAAATTGAACTCTTATCTCACAACCTAAGGTCAAATAAAAATAGTCTAAGGAACTAAACATAAGCTCTAAGACTGTAAAGCTACAAGAAGAAATCACAGGGGGGAAAACATCTTCAACACTGGTCTTGCAATGATATTTTTGCATATTACAAAAATGTAAGAAACACAAACAAAAATAGACAAATGATATTGCATCAAACTAAAAAAGTTCTTCACAGCAAAGGGAGCAAACAAGAGTGAAGTGACAACTTAGGAAATGGGGAAAAATATTTACAAACTGTACTTCTCTTAGTATTCAAAATACCTAAGTAGCTTGGATAACCCAATGGCAAAAACATGATTAAAAATGGGCAAAGGACATGAATAGATGTTCCTCAAAAGAAAACATAAGATTGGCCAACAAATGCACAAAAAAATGCTCTGCATCACTAATCATCATGGAAATGCAAATTAAAACTACAATGATGTATCACTTGCACCTGTTAGGATAGAGATTATAGAAAACACAAAAGAATAAATGCTAGTGAAGATGGGAGTAAGAGAACTTTTGTATGAGCTTGCCAGGAATGTAAATTAGAATAGTCATTATTTTAAAAAAAACAATGTGGAGTTTCCTTAAAATATTACAAGTAAATTGCTGTCTTATCTAGTAAACCCATTTCAGGATCTATAGCAGAGGAAATGAAATCATTATATCAAAGAGCTAGTTGCACTCCCATGTTCATTGGAATATTATTCACAATAACTGAGATATAGAAACAGTCTAAGTGTCTATCAATGGATGGAAGACAAAGAATATGTGACACACACACATGTATATGTGTGTATACACAATGGAATACTATTTATCCTTTAAAAATAGAAACTCCATCATTTGTGACAATATGGATGAAACTAGAGGACATGATGTTAAGTGAAACTTACAGGGCACCCCAAACCAAATACTGAATGATCTCACCTATATGTAAAACCTTAAAATGTAGAGCCTACAGAAGCAGAGATAAAGTGTTTATTTGCCAGAGGCCAAGGGTGGGGGAGGATGAAGGGAATTAGTTTCATTTAATCATTTCACCATTTATACATGTATCAGACCATAATGTTGCATAGCATAAACATATACAATTATTTGTCAAATATACATTATTAAAGCTAGGGGAAAAAAGAAAAATAAACTATTAAAAACCCCATTTTTATAATAAACCAATGGAAAAAACATTGAAGGTTATCAGGGGCTGAAGGCTGGGGAGAGAATTTATTGCAAAAGAGCATGAGTCCCTTGTATGGTGCTGTAACAATTATGCATTTTGATTACTGCGGTGGTCACACATTTAACATAACTCACCAAACTGCCTACATAAGAGAGTGAACTTTAGTATGTGTAAAGAATGTCATCAAATACTTTTTTGTTGGTACTAGAATTTGAACTCACTCTGGCTGATAAGGTGTTCTATCACTTAAGACACATCCCTGGCCCTTCCAAATACATTTTTTTTTTAAGTTGAGGCAAAGATTAGAAAGAAAAGGAACACTGCTCCAAGAGAGATATTAAAAGAATTTGGTGTATGCTTGTGAAAACATAAAGGCTCTCCCAAGGTATTAAAGCTGCAGACTCTTGAAAAATTAATAGTAAGTTGCATGGTAAAGGAGGGGAGTGGTGGTGGATGCAGAGAATATTCTACACAAGTAGAACAGCTTGCACTAAAGACTGACCAAAGCAAGAAATAAAGTATCACCCAAGCCTGGGCAATGGAAGTAAGCTACTATGACAGGACTCAGAAAAGCAAGGCTAGAGAGATAAGCAAAGAATCAAATTCCCCAGGATCACTTTAACAGCCATGAATATGTTCAGTTCCATAGCCAAACTAAATGATGGGTGCTTCATGATACACAGGTGAATGCTTCTCTCCCTAGGTGAAGTCTGAAGAGAGGCGCTCTATAGCACTTCAAAGCCATGAAGGACACAGATGTTTTCTACTTTCCTTCTCTGACATTTATCATGTGGCATTTATTCTGAAGGTCTTTTCAAGGTCCCAGTGATACTGGATTGTTGTTCCCAACTTCGTGTCTTGACATAGTTGATGATTGAAGACACTGGAGGTAAGAGTTAAAGCAAGCACAAAGTTTATTGAAAGCACCAGCAAAGCACCCTGATGGGGAGGACTTAGTGAAAGAGCTAAGCCAAAGAATGGCTGAAGTCTAGACGATACAGGATGTTACCTGGCTTAGGTCTAACTGTTCTACTTTTAAGCTGCCGCTATAATTGGCTGTCTACATAACTTCTTGCTGACCCCATCCTTACTGGACTGGACATTCCAGGAGGGCTTTGTTAGTCCACCCTGTCCTTGAAACCTGTCATGTACATTTTGTGAATACCACTCATTATTTTGATGAGACCCCTTTTGTTATCTTGGGAAAGTTTGATGTGATACTTTCCTTTAAGTGTCTATATTTCATCTCTTTAGGTGTTCATCCTTCAAGATGTTTCTCTGCCTCCCTTACCTATTATCTTACCCTTATCTGGATGAGAAGCCTCTCCTCGTGTCTCCTTGGCTGTTTGCTTTTAAGGATAACTTCCTGTCTCTGTTATCTAAGATAAATTTACTTTTGTCATCTGTTGTTTTTTTTTTTTTTACACTCCCGGAGCCATTTCTGCCATTTATTTCCCCTTATGCTTGCTCCCCTCACACCAGTAGTGCTACTGCAACTCTTAACATCAGATCCTCTGTCCAGACAACAAAAAGGAGAAAAGAGAAAGGACGAAAATGGGGGCATCTCAGCCAAACAACCCCCTTTCTCCAAGCCGCATCCAACAAACCCCATTATATCTCGCTGGCCATTCCAATCTGTAAGGCAGTAGCACTGCCACCTCCAACACTGAAAGCTCTCAGTAAGACAAAAGGAAGCCACAGGTACTAACTGTATAGCTGCCTCACTCCAAGTGGAGTCACGCATGGGAGGGATAGAGCAAGGGAAGGAAACGGAAAACTTGAATGTGGTTGATATGTTCACTGTACAAGAGTGGATATAGAAATCTTCAACTGGCCAGGGTCACCATGGGAAGGGGACTAGGGAAGAGAACCAATTGGGGTTGTCATACATATATGTATGGAAACATACAACACAAGGAATCACCCTGTGTAGCTATCTTTATCTCAAACTAGCAAAAACACCATGTTTCTCTTATTATCTTTTATGGTTTTTTTCTACAAAATTGGAGAACAGGAGGGCAGAACAGGTTGTGCCTGGGGAGGTGGGGTGTCGGTGGGAGTGGGAAGGTGGTGGGGAAAGGGGTGGGAAGGTGAATATGGTACAAATAATGTATACACATATATGTAAATGCAAAAATGATACCTGTTGAAACTGTTCCAGAAATCGGGGGGGGGGGGGGGTGATGAAAGAGAGCAGTGGAGGAGGTGAATTCAAGTATAATGTATTTGATACATTGTAAGAACTTTTGTAAATGCTACAATGTACCATTACCCGGCACAACAATAAATAAACTGGATAGCAATAGCTGCCTCACCACAGAAGCCAGCCAAGTAAAGGATTTTGTTCACTATAATAGCTCTAGAAATCCACTCAAGGGTTCTAAGCAGACCTATGAATCATAGCAAGACATTGTTTGAGTTTCAATTTAAAAGTATTACTCTGACTGCAATGCAGAGAATACCTTGGAAAGGAGTCCTATTTGGTGGTGGGAGATGAGCAAGGGTATCCTCTCCATAGTCCCAGTGAAATATGACCAAGCATTCTGGCAACAAGAGTGGACAGCGTGCACGCAATCAAGAGAGATCACTGAGAAAAAGTTAGAACATAGAGATGCCTTAATATTGATTGGTAACAGAAAAGGAAGCATAAGATGGGGCACAGGTTTTCAGTTACTAAAATGGACGGACAGCGGTAATATCCTTAAGGCAGGAATATCAGATTTCGAAGAGAATCTCATGAGTTTCTTCTTGGGTAAACTGAATATAAGATTCTTTGAAGTGCTCAGGATATATGACAAGTGCGACAGTGGGCGAGCTAAAGTCAAGCCATATGAAATTACTACTACTCATCAACCATGACCTAGAAAGGCAATGATTGTATCACATAAGTATCTGGAAAATAGAAACACTTTACAAAAATAGAAACACTAATTATTTTTCAGTTATGTTTATAACTAATATAGAACCACTTATAAATAATATGCAAGTTTCAAGGTTGTATATCATATTGAGACAGGCTAGTAATAGGGAAAGGAGCAACCCTTCCTTGCCCCAGCCCAAGGAAGCAATTGGAATGTGTGAAGAAGAACCAAAAAATGGAGGACTCTTTAAGGTCTCTGAGAGAAAAACACCTAACAGCTTCCATTATGATCAAACTAACCTACCAAAGTCATAGGAAGTCACAAGCTG
This sequence comes from Castor canadensis, assembly GCF_047511655.1. Lineage (NCBI taxonomy): Eukaryota > Metazoa > Chordata > Mammalia > Rodentia > Castoridae > Castor > Castor canadensis. Next base: position 46,293,729 of record NC_133401.1, on the reverse strand, counting down.
TTTTTGAATTATCCATCCTAGGCTATGTCAACATTAACATCCTGAAACAATAGATTCAAAAAGATACAGGCAAGAAAACCATATCCTGGGAATAGGATGGACAAATGACACTTTGTAGACTCATCCTCACCCATCCTGCAAGACTGCCCAGATTTTTCCCCATCCTTACAGTATATAAATAGCCCCTCTAACAAAGTTAAGAGCTTTTTGGCTTCTGAGCCATCTGGCTGGAGCCCATTGCTTTTCTCTTGCAATGCTTTCTTTAAAACTATTTATGTTTTCTCTCTATTTTCAATTACTTTGCAATTGGCCTATCTCCGTTCAGTGCTTTATTTGGGATGCAAGAGACAAAGAATCTTCTGTTCAGGGTCTTCAGAGACCACCCACCAGTAACAGTAAGAAACACTCTTTATACATCATGTGGTTTGGGCAGTAGTTATTAATCATTTTCTTTCAAAACAAATTAAAGTAGTTATGATCCATCATAGGAGTTGATGTAACTAAAGGAATTTGGAAAAGAAGCGATTCACTATTGAAATTTGCCAAGATGTAAACTCTTCAAGTATGACTCATGGTTACTCCTATGACATTGGTTAACTGCGCTACAAGTCAAACCCCAGCTTTTATAAACTCAGATAATCTATCCAATTCTTTCTGTTGTGGTATCACTTTGTTCAAAATTTTAATAATTACCACTCAAGAGGAGGTATGATAATTCTAGGTATTCCTCCCTAATCACCAACTATAGAACAAGAACAGGTTTCAACAAAATGCTAATTAATGGGAAAAACAAATGTATGCTTCAGATTAACCCAGAACTATGAAGTTTAATGTATAAGTACAGCATTTTGTGAAATATTGTAACTCACATTTGTAAAATCAGATTCAATTTTTAAGGTCTTCTCTCTCTCTACTGCAACTTTTCTGCTTCAGATCTTGACATTCCCTGGTTAAAACTACCAAAGTACCAATATAGAAAAACAAATATATTGTCCTGATGTAACCAGCAATTTTCACTGCTGTCTTACTTGAGACAACTTCTCTTGTACTTCAACAGAAATTACCTATGAGGCTACATCAAAGAAGACTTGAATTTCTTTAAGTGTTCTATCCACCATTTGAAAATTAACAAATAGAAATATCAAGCCAAAGGGACAATAATTGTGTAGAATTGCATGCATAATATTTTTGCCATCGAATTACTCAACTTACATATTTAATAGGACAAGCCTTAAAATCTGGATAGATAGGTCCTATCTCTGCCCAGACTGTCTTTACTCATTGATGTCTTTTATACTCCACATAAAACTGAAAAGGTTAGGTAACATCTGAATTTCTTCCCACTTCAAAAACTTTGTGATACCCTGAAAGTCTGAAAAAGTAGGAAAAGATAAACTAGAGATTATTGTTCTATGACTTTTCTATCAAAGTAACTCCACTGACAAAGATGTGAGCACACACCCCTCTCAATTACCACCCCGTGGCAGGTCTGTGGCAAGAAGTTTTTGTTGTTTGTTTCTAGATTTATCTTTAAATTCACTTTCCATTGAATTCCATAATATATCTATAGTGGATTTAATATAAAATGTGTTTTCTTAGCCTTCAAGTACAATTAACACTCTAGGAAGATCTATTATGTTTATTGAGTGATATTGAATGTAACCCCATAATCCTCCTTATAATCCTAAACCTTATTTGAGAAATTTATACAAGCAAGAGAGACAAGGAGTCTATGCCAAGGTTAACAATTCAGATACCATAAAGCCTGAGCAGAAACACAAATGCGTGGCATAGGATAGTGATGCTATGGACTGTGGAGGGGATTATAGCAGACTTTAGGTGACATCAAGGGACAGTCATTACTCAGCTCCAATAACACTATTGCCCAGTACAGCCAAATATCTGATTCTTCAAAGGACATGAAAGGATTAATTTTATATGAAATTTCCCCTATTTTAAATGAGCTACAAATAAAATAGGTCAGCTGGCCAGACTCAGCACAAAGCTGAAGTTTTGAGTCCTCAATTGTAAAGGACTTCAGGAAATTAGTCCAACTGTACAGGAGAGAGAGTGTCTCTGTGGAGGTACAAGTAGAAAAATATTTTTAAAGGGTCAGAGTGAAGGCTATGGACTTCTGAGGGCAACAGTTATATTTTCTTCCTTCCAGTTAGATCATTAAAAGCAGAAAACACATCAATTTTTCATGACCATTTTGGGCAGCTTGGCCTGGAGGCAGAAGACCGGATCAGAAGGGCTCTGGAGACTGACTTTGAGGATGATGGGAAAGTTGTGCATATTATGTATGCATTTAACCTTGGAATAATGACAACATATTTGAAAACCAGGTCAAGAAGCTATGGCATATAAATGGAATATATTTAAAAGCTTCACGAGCAAATGCCAAGCTGTGGTCCATTACAGCAACCTATGATATGGTACCTACTGCCTTTTTCACTCATGGGAGAATGAGAAAAAGAGTAGTTACTGATATTTCAAAGCTGTTCTGGCCCCACAGCTAGACCAGGTTATTCATATTGAACATTAGCAATCTCACTGTATACCAACTACAGACAAGGTTACCCTGGGACCATGGATAAAGTGAAGCAGCACTCAGCCAATCTTGATTTTGTTCAAGGCAGAGTTGTAAACAAGATCACTGTGCCACCCATAATATGTCAAACTCCGAGACTTCTTGGCTAAAATGAGTGACTGCTGCTTCTTTATCAGCTTTATCCTTGTTCTATTATCACCTCTTTATGGCTGAGTTATTGAGATACCCAATTGTAGAATTGCCCCTGCTTTCTGACAGCCGATATAGAGGAAAATCCAACTTCCCTGGATCTTCCCCAACCAATGGCCAAATTCTATATGCTCTTTTGAACATCCTTTTGCTAAGACAGCCAAGAGTTCCCATGAACTCTTCCTTCCAAGCAATGAGCATGAAATCCGCTTTGTTTTACTCCAGGCGTGTCCTTCTGGTCTTTGCTGAAGGGCATTGGCACACGGCAATCCGATTCTGGCTACCATGTACTCCACCCAGGGCAAAAGGTGATGACTCTAAAGATGGCTGAAAGACTTCTGCCCAGCTTCAGTGTGCTTGTCAGATGCAGTCTGTATTGCCTCATTCCATGTCTGCTTCTTTGATGTTGCTTGCTTAGAGCATTTTTTTGTCTCTGATGAATGTAGAGGGTTTGCAGGTCTTTCTGAGAATGCATATTCAGACAGCCGATAACCAGTGTTTACACATTTACTCTTGTGTGACCTTACTCAAAAACCTAATGAAGTACAAACATTCCTCTTAAAAGATCAAATTGAGAGTCAAAAATAGTATTGTGGAGGAAACAAACAGACTTCACGGAAGGCTGTTTTTGATGTTGTGTTTCTGCATTCTCTTTTAGTTGTATGAAAGACAAGCAATTAAATTCCAGAATGCTATTAAGCATGGCATTTAACAGGAAAATGTATTTTGTCTTGTGTGGTTTCAGAAGACAACAAATGGAGTCATGTCTAGAACAGGATGTAATCTGGCAAATTTGTAGACACAAGCGAATAGTTATATTCAGTTTGGGTAAATGAGTGTCAAGATGGTGAAATGTAAAACCGGCTCACCCAACGTTATTAGATGCCTACAGCTTTTTCTTGACATTAATTCTGGTGTCAACACTGGAAGAACTATGTAGACATTTATTTTCAATTTTAAATAATACCAGAATTGCTGAAAATTTATTTGGATTAAAAAAATAGAGAGATAAACCAAAACAAAGGCCATAACTCCTGTGCAGATATTAAATGTAACTAGAACATTACACATAGGAAAACCAAAACAAAACAGAAAAGTACCAAATAAAAGGTTATTCTTCCATCTTGATCCCAAACTGTTTTCCCCAATAAAACCATTGCTAATAATTTCTCATGTATCCTTCACAATTTTAAATATTTCAATGAGATAGCACTACATACTTATTAGAATAGCTTTAAAACTGTAGCGCCATTCCAAATGCTTCTGATAATACAGAAAAACTAAAATTCTCATACAGAGCTAGAATGTTAAATGATGCAGCCATTCTAGAAAATCCTTTGGCTCTTTCATATAATATTAAACATATCCTTACTTGGATATTGTCAGCAATCATACTTGGAGCATACAAAGACATGAAATACATACAAAAATTTGCATACAAAATTTTAATTTGCTAATTAAATACAAAATCAATGCATACAAAAAAATTTGGATGTGAAGGTACACAGCAGCTTTACACAATCTTAAAAACTGGAAATATCCCAAATGTCTTAGGTGAATAGTTAAATCACCTAAGTGTTCCACCTAATGGAACACTATTCAGGAATAAAAAGAAATTATTTATATGTGTAACAACCTGAATGGTTCTCAAAGGTTTTATACTTCCTGAAAAAAAATTAATCTTAAAAAGTTGCATATATATGATTTCATTTATAGAACATTCTCAAAATGAGAAAATTATAGAGACTGGTAACAATTTTTGGGTGGAGTATAAAAGAATAGCATGTAAGAGTTCCTTTGTGGAACCCTCTTACACTGTTGGTGGGAATGTAAACTAGTACAACCACTCTGGAAAAAAATTTGGAGGCTACTTAAAAAGCTAAACATTGATCTACCATTTGATCCAGCAATACCACTCTTGGGGATATATCCAAAAGACTGTGACACAGGTTACTCCAGAGGCACCTGCACACCCATGTTTATAGCGGCACTATTCACAATAGCCAAGTTATGGAAACAGCCAAGATGCCCCACCACTGACGAATGGATCAAGAAAATGTGGTATCTATACACAATGGAATTTTATGCAGCCATGAAGAGGAACAAAATGTTATCATTTGCTGGTAAATGGATGGAATTGGAGAACATAATTCTGAGTGAGGTTAGCCTGCCCCAAAAGACCAAAAATTTTATGTTCTCCCTCATATGCGGACATTAGATCAAGGGCAAACACAACAAGGGGATTGAACTTTGATCACAAGATAAAAGCAAGAGCACACAAGGGAGGTGTGAGGATAGGTAAGACACCTAAAAAATTAGCTAGCATTTGTTGCCCTCAATGCAGAGAAACTAAAGCAGATACATTAAAAGCAACTGAGGCCAATAGGAGAAGGGGACCAGGAACTAGAGAAAAGGTTAGATCAAAAAGAATTAACCTAGAAGGTAACACCCATGCACAGGAAATCAATGTGAGTCAATGCCCTGTATAGCTATCCTTATCTCAACTAGCCAAAACACTTGTTCCTTCCTATTATTGCTTATATTCTCTCTTCAACAAAATTAGAAATAAGGGCAAAATAGTTTCTGCTGGGTATTGAGGGGGTGGGGGGAGAGGGAGGGGGCAGAGTGGGTGGTAAGTGAGGGGGTAGGGGCAGGGGAGAGAAATGACCCAAGCATTGTATGCACATATGAATAAAAAAGTAAAAATTAAAAAAAATAAAAAACTAAAAACAATGGAAGAAACCATAAAATAAAAAAAACCTTAGTTAGCTATGTAAATAAAACTATTAAAACATCAATAAGCAAAATTTAAAAGCTAAATGGAAAAATACCTGTAACAATATGGCAAATAAAATATTGAAATAAAAAAAAAGAGTTCCTTTGTAATAATGGAACAATTTTTGTCTGATTATGGTGGCAGCTACACAAATTTACAAATGGCATACAATTGTAGTCTCATTGGTGTTCCCACCACACTGCCGACTGCCTTATAGATTAAGATAATGTTCTCAAGGCCCAATAATGTCAAATTATGTCCTATCTAATAAGAAGCCTGTCATCTCTATCTTTCCCTTGAGTTCTCAGTTAACAGTCACTCAATTCTTTACTCATCACATTTTAGAAAGCCTCTTCTATTATTGTCAAACCCCACATAGACTTAATGCTTTACACTCCAGATATGCCGAGCATGTAGGAAGCTGACCATCATGAAAACATTTCATCACTTGAGCATCTGATATCAAAATCATCTGCTCTCATTTAAAGAGGAATTCAAATAGCTTTGTCTTAAATGAATCAGTGGCTTGCTATTAAGCAGTTTTTGTTTTCTATGTCAGGACCTACTTAACATTGATTTAGCAAACTGAGTAAATATAAATTGTTTTTTTAGGGAATGATACTTTGATCATTTGGATCTAATTATGCTTTATAGTAGTCATTTTGAAGAGAAATTTAAAAACAGAGTTTAAGTGATGTTAGACTTGTGAGAGAATCACTGGTCTTGCAGTGTGTGTGTGTGTGTGTGTGTGTGTGTGTGTGTGCACGTGCACACACAAAGTGACTGAGTCAAATTAGCAAAGTACACCTTGTGGAAGTGAAGTATCAGAGCTAAAGTCTATCTCAGACAAGATAATAGAAGAAACTTTTATTGTCAGTACCTAAATCCTTTCTTTCAATGTCCAGTCCACTTGTAAGAGAATAATAAAATTTGTGATAAAGCCAGCTGATCAGAAGTGTGGGTTATGACAGTATACTCTAGTTAAACCACCTCGACTTGGGAAGGTCACCCACAACTAGCATCTAGAGGAAGCCACAGCGACGTCACGGGATCTAGGAGCTGCCTTAGGTGGAATAATTCATTCAAATAGTGTGTGTTTTGCCAAAAATGTAAAAGACTCAATTCTGCTTCCAATATGGCACACATTGTCATAATATTTCTGCAGATAGTTCTGGATAAAAGACAAAGACAATGTAAATGAAATTTTTAAAATTGGCCTAGCTACCATAAAAGAAGGCAGAACCTGAAAGAGGGTCACTCAGAATAAGGGAACAATGTGGTGTAAATTGTTCATTTTCAAAGCACTTCACCCAAGGGAAGTCATAGTTAAAACCATATATTTCTCCAATCATATCTTTTCATACTCAAAATATGTATGGGTTTCTTACATCCTAAATGACAGCTTGAAATCTGAAAAAATATTTTTCAAAGTCCTTTTGTCAAGGCTTGACTTCACGACTTTATATACTTGTAGTCCCCAGGTCTTCAAAGGTTTCAGGCTCCTATATAAGGCCATCCTTTTGTCTTGAGCACTGGATCCCATATCTTCCTGCTAACTCAAGATCATAGTTCCTTGGGTTGCCCCCTTTCCCCAACTAGGCCCACTTCTGCCTTGTCACCATCCCCCACAAAATGCCATCAGATAGTGACTTCACTAGGTCAGAGCCCTCATGATTAAATCATTTTTGGAAACAGCATCACATACACACACACAGAGACACACACAGACAGACACAGAGAGAGAGAGATACACACACACACACACACACACACACACACAGGTGTGCTTTACAATCCCCTAGGCATCTCTCAGTGCATCCAAGTTAACAAAAATTAACCATCACACCAAGCAAGGAATTGCATGGTCAGTACACATAATTCTCTCTATTATTTCAGTCAGTCAGCAATAATTTATGATTAAACTCAAAACATTCATGCACATAGTAAATAGGGTCTCTAGACTTATACCAACACTCTTCAAAATGTTTTCATGAACTAGAAAGGGAAGGAACACGGAACACTACCACACTCATACTAAATGGAGAAAACCTGAAACCATTTCCTCTAAAGTCAGGAACAAGACAAAGGTGTCCATTCTCTCCACTCTTATTCAACACAGTCTTGGAATTCCTAGCCAGAGGAATAAGACAGGAAGAAGAAATAAAAGGAATACAAGCAGGAATTTAATCCCTATTTTCAGATGACATGATCGTATACCTAAAAGAACCTAAAAACTCCACCAAAAAAATTCTGAGACATCATAAACACCTTCAGCAAAGTAGCAGCATACAAAATCAATATGCAAAAAATCAGTATCTTTTCTATATATCAACAATAAACAGACTGAGAAAGAACTTAGGAAAGCAATTCCATATACAATAGCTGAAAAATAATTCCTAGGAATAAACTTAACAAGGGAAGTGAAAGATCTCTACAATGAAAACTATAAACCACTGAAGAAATTGAAGAAGACATCAGAAGATGGAAAGATCTCCCATGCTCATGAATTGGCAGAATTAATACTATGAAAATGGCTATGTTACCAAAAGCAATCTACATATTCAATGTAATCCCCTCAGAACTCCAATGACATTCCTCAGAGAGGTTGAAAAATCAACTTCAAAGTTCATTTGGAAGCACAAAAGACTGTGAGTAACCAGGCAATACTGAGGAAAAAAGAGCAACATGGAGGTATCACAATACCAGACTTCAAACTGTACTACAGAGTCATAGCAGTAAAAACAGCGTAGTCTTGGTACATAAACAGATACAAAGACCAATGAAACAGAAGAGAAGGCCCAAACATAAATCCACATGGCTACACTCATCTGGTTTTTGACAAAAGTGCCCAAACCATACAATGGAGAAAAGATCCATGTCTTTCAACCTGTACAAATAACAATTCAATATGGATCAATGACCTCAAAATAAGGCCTTTAGCTTTGAAACTAGTGCAGAAAGAGTAGAGAACACAACTGAAACATATAGGCATAGACAATAACTTCCTAACTAGAACTCCAGTGGCTTGACAACTAAGAGAAAGGATTGACAAATGGGACTACATGAAACTAAACAGCTTCTGTACGCAAAGGAAACAGTCACCAGACTGAAGAGACAGACTACAGAATGGGAGAAAATCTTTGTCAGCGATATATCTGACAAAGTATTGATAACTAGAATTTATAGAGAGCTCAAAAAGCTGAGCTTCAAAGAATCAATGACCTACTAAAGAAATGGGCAAATGAACTGAACAGGGTTTTTTTCAAAGGAAGAAGTCCAAATGGCCAAAAAAAGCATATGAAGAAATGTTCACCATCCCTGGCTATGAAGGAAATGCAAATCAAAACCACACTAAGATTCTACCTCACTCCTTTAGAATAGCTATCATCAAGAACACAGGCAACAACAAATTCTGGTAAGGATGTGGGGGAAATAGAAACCCTCATACACTGTTTGGTGGGAACATAAGTTAGTACAACCACTATGGAAAAAAGTATGAAGGTTCCTCAAAAAATTAAAAATAGAACTGCCATATGATCCAGTGATACCACTCCTAGGCATACACCTGAAGGAATGTAAGTCAGATTACAATAAAGACACCTGTACACTATGTTTATTGCAGCATTATTCACAATAGCTAAGCTATGGAAGCAACACAGATGTCCCACAACTGATGAATGGATGAAGAAAACATGGTACTTATATACAATGGAATTTTATTGAGCCACAAAGAAGAATGAAATTTTGTCATTTGTAGGTAAATAGATGGAACTGGAGAACATCATTTTAAGTGAAGTTAACCAGATTCAACAAGACAAAGGCCATGTGTTTTCATTCATATGTGGAAGATAGCTCCAATACAAATAAAAGCATTAACATATATACATGTAAATATATATAGAATATGTTTCCAAAAGTAGGACTGTCAGAGGAGACTGGGGAGGAAAAGAAGAAAACAATGAAAGAGAATGAATAATAAGGAAATACATCACATCTGTGTAGGAACAAGACACAAAATGCAATGAAAGCTGTTGAACAACACAGGGTAGGGGAAAAGGATGAGGAAGAGTAGTGGAGGGGATTAGACTGACTTAAGCACAAAATATTTACAGGTCAAATACCAAGGCAAAATGCCGCTGAACGACCCAAACAATGTATGCACAAGGGAATAAATGAATAATAAAAAAAAATGCCACTGAATAATGAACAGCCACTTCAATGACATATGGCAGGAAAGTAACACAGGCCATGTTAAGGGGAGGGCACTAGTAGGAGAGGGAGGATAAATGAAAAGAGTAGGGGAGGTGAATGTGGTTGATATATATGGAACTATGAAATCTGTTGAAGTCACCTTAAGAAGGGGAATGGTATTAAAGGCAGAATAATGGAGGGGTGAACCAAATTAGGATGTAATACACACACATATGGAAATGTAGCAATGAAAACCCCTAAATAACCAGCATATAGTAGTAAAAATGTTTGAAAAAAGAAAAAGTTGTATGGTATTTGGGATTGTGGCTAAATAAGCAGATTTTGGCATCTGTGTCTCACACACAAAGTTAGCGATGTAAGATGACAGACACATTGGTGTGTTTCACTACAGGACTACTTTACTGTCTATTTGCAGCCCATAACACCATGCTGTGCACTCAAATAAACACAATGCAACTTTTTAAAATGTTGGTACTGGGGTTTGGACTTAGGGCCTCACTCTTGCTCAGGTCACATGGAGTGGGTACTAAGGAATATTAACCCACACTATGCGAGAATGGAAAGATCTGGACAGACTAACCCCAACATGACCCCAAGGAGATACAGTGGCCCAGCACTTCTGTTCTGGACATTTCCCATTTACCCTTCTCTTGAATTCTCCATGCCTTAGAGGGTTGACCTTTCCTTACATTTGTATTTTGGCTTCCCATTGGAAGACACCTGTGAAAGGTTGTTGGGAAAGAGAAAAGCAAGGGTGAGTGTTTTTTCACCAGCTCTCTCCCTGCCACATCACAGTGGATAAGCCTGCCTCTCTCTAGAAGCCACGCTGTCTATCAGGTGGCCTTCTCTGTAGCTACCTTCTCTGGGTTCCCTCACCATGCCTCTCTTTGCCACTTCAGGCTTGGGTGGTGATGGTTCTCTGTTGATGCTGGCCAACAGCTACTACATCAGCCCTTGCTAGGTTAGGAATCCCTAAATCCTGTCTACAGCTTCCTAAACAGCTCCTTTATTAAACAACCCGGAATTATCCCAGTTGGAATGTACCTTATGTTTCCTGCCAGGACCTTGACTAAGACACACTATTGCAGGTGAAATAAAGTAAGAGAAACAACATACAAAAGGGAGAGAGAGATTCCAGCAGTGAAGACAATAAAGTGGAAGCATCAGAAGCAGATTCTTCATGAATTTTTGCATACATTATGGAATTCTTTAATAAGCAAGAGCTTAAAGTCAAGACCATTAATTAAATTTTGAAGGGCATTGCAGAAATAACAAATTGAGAACCAGGATAATAAAACATTGACAATTATTACCTGCGTAATAGTTACTTTTTTAAAAACCAAAAGAATCAGTAGAGCTAAGAAAGAAATGAATAGCACTGGAAAAGTCACAACGAATGCAGAGAAAAGCACAGACTAACGCAACTAGAGAAGAAATGAGAGATGCAAAAAGGTGAGTACAGCATTAAGACAACAAAGATCTCTGAAGTTATGAACTCCAAAAGTGAGGCCAAAAATATTCTGAAATGTTCAGGAAGGTTTTTTTAAATGGCAGAATAACTGAACTTGCAGAAAAAAAAAATCACGTACCTTTTGAATTAGAATGAATGAATCTAACTTTAATGATAAAAAAGGATACTTCATGTATCCAGATACAGAGACCAAATTACCCACCGGGGTGAGGAACCTTGTCAGCTTGTTTCGCCTCAGCAGTAATGGATGCTAGAAGATAAGGAGGTTTGTGGAGGTGACAAGGAGGAGCCAACAGAATCCAACATTCTGAGAGATGTTAGAATTCAAACATCAGGCAACAGGAAGAAACTCTACATTGTGAAAACATCCACTCATTCTAACACACACAGAACTTCATGCAAAAGTAAATCAGTTTAGTGAAATGTAGCCAAACCAGAAAAAGTAGAAAAAAGCACAGAACAACAGAGAACGTGTGATAAATGGCCTGCTGGTACTCATAGAATTCATTTAAACATAAAATCGAGACTGAGGGGACTGGGGTTTCAAAATAAATCTGTAACTATCGCTAGTGCTAAGTGATAAATTTTAAACAAAAGGAAATAGAGGAGAAGGCAGTGTCAGGGTCCAACCAATTCATTGTTCATTGTGAAAAGCAACGAATATTTTCCAAAGTAGGAACGAGTTTATCATGGTTTCTTTCTTAGCATTAGTAGAATGTTTTAGAAATAAATATCTCTTGAAGTAAATCAACACTACTGCAACAATTCTTTTTGTCTTGATTTAATTTTCTTCTGACAAATTCAAGCAGCATATAATTAAATACTTTTTATTAAATTACATATTTATTATGTCCTCCTTAGAAAATTATTTATATCTATTTATCTATCACTCCATCTGTATATTTGTGTGTTTGTGTTCTGTCTGTCTAGAATGGTGATCAACTGATAGTAAGTTACATTACAGTGATAGAATTTGGGGCCACTTTTATGATTTTTGTTTATAACCTATAGCTTATGTCCGAGAACTTTTGTGGTGAAGGTGTCATCACAATAGCTAAGGTATGGAATCAATATGTGCCCATCAATGGATCAACAGGTAAAGAAAATATTTAATATGTACCCAAAGAAATATTATTCAGTCATAAAGAAGAATGAAATTCTGTCATTTACAGAAAAATGGATAAAACTGAGGATATTATGTTAAATGAAATAAACAAGATACAGAAAGCCACGAACTTTATGTTCTGTCTCAATCAACCTGGATGTAGAATAAAGATTACTAAAGGTTGGGAAGATGGTAGGGAAGCGTGGGTAACAGGAGGCTAGACTTGACCAGATCAGTGTGTGCTGAATGTTGATATTGAAAAATCAACTGAACCTACTAATAAGTATAGTCAGCACACGTTAATTTTAAAAATGCACCTTCCCTCATCAGGAATCACGAGGGAGGAGGGAGAAGGAATAAGATATTACTCTAAAAGGAAAACAGGCAAAACTGAAGAATGTTTTCTGGACCTGAAAAATCCAGAAAACAGTTGGAGTGTTTAGAAAATGCCAACAAATACTAATATCTAAGGAGAAAAGACAGACAGAAAGACAGAAACATAAGCATAACTCTAAAAACTAAGTGCTTGAAAAGAATAAAGCAATATCTATAGCATCCTGGGGTGAAGAGAAGAAGTTTACTACTCAGAAATTTGATATCAAAAATGTCATTCATACACATAGCATACATGCAGTGTCAGGGGAGCAGTGACAGAGGTGACTCCATTTTGGATGAAAGAGGCAGCTTAAAAGCAGACATCTAAAGAGGTGTAGGAAACAATGGGCTTCTCACAGAAATAACAAGTCATTCATCAAAGTTAGAAGATGCAGCTGCACGATGTGGGTAGTGGGCCCCAAGGCCAGGACCAGACCCTCCTGGACTGTCCAGTTTGATGAGGAGAGGGAGGGACAGGTGGTCAGATTTAATAAGAAGTTGTCTAGGTGCTAACCAATCACAAATATAATTTCAAGGTAGAATAGTTGGACCTATGCCAGTTAACACCCTATATCATCTTCTGGACTTCAGCCACTGTTTGGCTTATCTTTTTTACTAGGTCCCACACATCAGGATCTTTGCTATCCTTTCAATAAACTTTGTACTTTCTTTAACTCTTAACTCCTGGTTCATTCAGTCGTTTACTATGCAGGACATGAACTCAGGAACAATATCCAGTATCAATAAAATTACAAATGCACAAGGGCTCTGAGAATTTACCGTCCAAATGCTCTTAATACTTGAACACATATATGAGGCAGTCACTAAATGAATAAGCAATGAGAGTTCATAAATTGAAAAGCAACTATAAAAAGACCAGTGGTTTCTCTACTGCTAAAAGTGAATTCTAATGGGCCAACGCTTGACCACAGAAATAATCACATTCAGGACACTGGCTGGATCCCAACCCAAGTTTATTCCTAGAAGTCTGGTTTTTCTATTGTTCTTAGAATACCCCAGCCACATGTGGAGATAGTAATGACACAGGGGTGAAATCTCTGTGCTGATCCAAGGTCAACATATGAAAAATAAGTGGTGTGATACTTCTACTACTGGATTTGGTACAGTAAGAAGAAGTCTCACATCTGTGGCAAGAAAAATTAGGATGCCCAGAGTTTGGGAAGCAATGGGAGGTATAGGGCCAAAAATTCTAGAGAGAAGAGAATGTTTCAGAGATGAACTGACTCTGAATATGGCTAGTGGCTGAGAATGTTGACTATTCCCACACAGATGGCCTCTCTCTAGTGGAGGGAAGGGAAGCCAATAGAGCTTTTGGTGGTGGGAAAATCCACAGAAGTGGAGATAAAATTGTAAAACTGAGGGGCTTCATTCACATAGGTGACCTCCTTTCAATATTTGTTGAATTCCAAAGCTATGTTGGCCAGGAGGCTAAAGAGCTAGGAAATCTCTGAAGCCAAAGTAGAATTTCAGGCATTCTCTTAGTGCCTGGAGAAAAGTATCTGCCAGGAGGAGGAATCCTAGGGACTGAAAATCTCTAAAGGGAGGAGAGAAGTCAACACTGATGAGCTACAACAGCTTTTTCTGTAGGAAGAGCATGATACTCTGGCTGGTCTAGAAGCTAGGCTCAGTCCTTAGCAGAGTTCCATGGACTGGAATGACAAAACTTGAGATTCCAGAGAACTCAGACACATTGCTAGTCCCCCGTTCCTCCAATATTTGTCAATACCATAAAATAAATAAATATCCATTTCACCTTGAAACAGAATAATGCATCTAGAAATACACCACAGAAGAAATGTGCAAGAACTTCATAGAAGATGTAAGAATTTACCAGTAGATATAAGAATAAATAAAACATGAGATTATATCATGTTATGAAGACAATACTAAAGTGTGTAAATTAAGTTACACCTGTAAAAATTTGATCAAAATTTCAATAAGATTTGAGAAAATTCATTTCATGAAAATTCATTTCTTTCAAAGCACTGGGAAAGGATGGAGGGCTTAATAAATGAGAAAGAACCAAGTGACTATCCATTTGAGGAAATAAAGACTTCTATTTCAACATTTGTGACAGTCTCACTCAAATATACACATTGTGCTCATCCTTGATAGGGAGAAAAAAAAACATGGAAAGAAAACTTAATTCAGTTTGAACATTTTAAACAAAGTCCACAAATCTTCAGAGAGAATACTGCAGAAAAACTTGAAAGAAGAACCAAGAGTGTTCCAGCTCTGGAGATGAAAAATCAAAGAAACAAGCCAAGAAGCTGGGAGCAATGGACAGGACACTTAGCTGGATGCTGGGGCAGCCTCATCCTAGTTGGGAAGCCATCCACACATTTTCTCCTGAACCCCAGTTGAACTAGGCAACAATAGTGGTTGCCAACAGGTAAAACAAGTGACTATGAGCACTGATTCTGGAGATGGCCAATGCTACTATAGGGCTAGAAACATCCAGGAAGCTGGAGGAATGAAGGATCTTAAAGAAGAGGCAATGAGGACCCACATGATACACACATGAGAGTTTAGCAAAGTTACTGGTTAGAAATTCAGGACATTAAAACACCTTGAGCCACTCCACCAGTCCTTTTGTGTGAAGGGTTTTTTCGAGATAGGGTCTCTCAAACTATTTGCCTGGGCTGGCTTTGAACCACCATCCTCCTGATCTCTGCCTCCTGAGTAGCTAGGATTATAGGTATGAGCCATCAGCACCCAGCAAAAGCAATATTTATTAGGACCTGGGTGTGGCTCCTGGTTAGCAAGCATGAGGCTTTGAGTTCAGTCCCCAGTACCACCAAAACGACGACAACAACAACTATTTTATTTAGCAAAACCAATTAGAAAATAAGAGGAAAAATAACCTGTTCAAAATGGAAATAACCACTATAATTTAATTAGATGTAAGCATCAAAAGTAGTGTAACATGCAAGGTACGTAAAGAGAAAAGAATATTTCTGTTGATGGGGATAAAAGACTTGAATAAATGATATCTTTCTTCAAATTAATATAATCTCAAAAGATGATGAGTTGATTCAAAAATTTGTATGGAGTAATGAACTAGACCTGTAAAACAAATTCTGAAAAATATAAGAACAAAATATGTGTTCGACACCAGATAAAGATTGTTAAAAGATAAGAGTACATAATATTGTACTTCTATTGCCAGATTAAATAAATAGACTAATGATGTTGATGATCCAGAGATAGCAACAATTTTATCTGAAAATATAACTTATGAAAAAGTTACCATTTAGGGAAGGATATATTTTAATAACTGATAGAGACATTTAATTATCCACTTGAGAAAAAAGTATAATTAAAATGTTTAACTGAAATAAATCCATGTATTTCAATAAGTTCCTAATGTCTAGATTTGTCTTTGGTCCATTCCCTTGTATGTAGAAACATTTATACAAAGATATTCAGCCTAGCATTAAAAAACCAGAAACAAACAAAATGTCCATCTAATGGGATACCTAATTCAACTGTTCTCAAGAAAACAGGGAATATCATGCAGTAGTTCTGCAGAAAGTAATGTGGGTACTGCTGTTGACTCAAATATAAGAATTTTTAAGTGAAAACATGGAAGTTATGTTCACTAACATGTAAAATTAACTATACCAGTAAATGTAATTTTAATGAATGTTGGAGAACAATGGTTTTACATATATTATACTACTTTTGTGGAAAAAAACATAAATAACAAAAATGTGTGTGTGTTTTAATCAATAAATTACATAGAAAGATTTAAAAACACCTAACAATGGCTACCTCTAAGGAGGGAAATATTTTTTTGGTGGAGAACAGGAGAAAAAGGAATGGAGATTTATGTTTTATACTTTGAATTACTTGCTTTTGATAGTATTTGTGTAGTATTTTAATGGTTTCAGAATAAAAGTGTTATGTGGTATGGTTGAATAAAGGATTGCAACATTGTAGTTACATGTGCATATATGGACATAGACCACACAGAAACAGAGAAATGTATGTTCTTGTGCTATAGGTTCTTGTGCTATATGTTCTTGTGCTATAGGTTTCCTAGCAACCACTCACCTTCTTCTGGTAGAGTTCCCCATACGTCCATGCAGTTGTGGTTGAATGAACTCGTCCTAAGAGAACTGTGCCTTGTTGGCTTAAGTCAATCAAAACATCCATCCACCTGTTCACAGTGATAGACCCATAGCTGAATTTCTATTGCAATCAGAGTTATTTTGTCAGGGTTTTGGAGAAAAGGAAGCACTCTCTTTTCCTCTGGACTTGGCTGATTGAGAATGAGCAACTTGGGAATGTTATGCCATATATTTTATCACAAAGAAAGCCAGTTGAAGAATGAAGTCAATACCAGGAAGAAGGCATCCCCAAAGATGGAGAGAAACTAATCACTACAAGTATTGCTTGAGCCACTGGATCAAACTGTGCCTGAATTCTGTGTAGGTTGATCCATTACGTATAATTATCAGATAAGCCAGTTTTAGTTGGCTTTTCTCTTGCAAATAGGAGTCCTATTTGTCAGATTTTGAGTAAAAAAATTTTTGGCAATGAAAACACATCCAATATTATAATTATGTTGCCATCATAAGTAAACAGACAAAAGAAAACTTCCAGTACTTTCCCATCTTCTACAAGATAAAGATCATAAGCCTCAGACCCTGTTCTACCCACCATGTTGGTGCTTGAGGCAAAAGAAAAAGTCTGCAGTATCCAGCCTACAGATCCTGTCTTTAAATTTTTTCTTATATTCTGTGTCACCATGGATGTTTCTGTGTTGGTTCTGGTTTTTTAATATTGCATTAATTTTAATTACCTTTATTAATGAGTTTTTTAGGGATCTCCTGTAAATTCTGTGACTGAGGTAAATACCTCATTTTCTTCACCCTAGTCTCAGCCTATTCTTGAGCCCTTTACTGTCTGAGGTTACCCCAATCCCCAATGGAGTGGACACTGTGTTACCCTGCCCAATTTCCATCACCTCCTTCAGGGATGGAGAATTTTTTCCCCACTGTTGAGACTATTGGAGGCCAACAGTTGGCAGCTGAGTCCCCACTCTTAGCAGTTACCATTATCTGAGGAATCACATTTTGCCCAAAGTCGTGGTCTTTTCCTGGGCCAAGCCACATACAATAACAAATTATATTGGGAAACAACATTCCAGGATCATGCAAGCTCCCTGTGGGAATTGAGTGAGGCTACACCAAAGCCCAGCCCCTTCTTCTGTGGATTTTCCCACATGCAACGTTGGTTGCATCTTTCTGTCTGAAGCCTGCCTCCCCAGGAAGCAAACTGCAGCAGGAATCTTCTCTCCCAGCCCCCTCACGAACATTCTTAACTTCTGCAAGGGTGTTCTTCCCCTTGTCTTTATACTATGCTCATCCAGGAATCTATATTTGATGCATTGACCCCAAGGCTTCTAAATATTTCTCCTATCTCCTTGGCCTTTTCAGTTTTCACCACTTTCAAGCTATGTAAAAGGCTTACTTCCTCCTCAAATACCTTTTCTATATTTCTACCCAATTCATCTTATTCTTAAATAAATATTCAAAGAATCAATCAGCTTTTCCCTTCCCTGCAAGAATTTGCCTGAATCCTCTTTCTGAATTTCTGGGCTATGGTTATAGCATAATTTGATCTAGTTTAACATCAGACTGCCAGGGCTGCTCCCAGAGCCACAGCCCTCCTGTTTAAGCCCTGCTCCTTCTATCCTACATATTCATGGACCCCAATAAACCCCCACCCAGAATGGACTGAGTTCCCTGGACAGGCTACATCCACCAGCTTGGCAGGTAGAAAATGCATTTCTTGCTTAACTCACATGAAAATGACTTTCAAAGTGTCCCTTTTCAACTCTCGATGGCTCCATAAGACTTACTGTCACTTAAATGCATTTTTTACATATTCAACATAATACATTTTAAAAAATAGCTCAATGTGATGATTTTACAGAATAGAGTATGCAGCAAAAAAAGGAATAGAATTTTTGTTGTTAACATCCTAAAAAAAGCCCCAATAACATTTGTAATAATAATTTATGACCTCTTCCGTAGTGTCGGCATTGATGTTTTCTAGAACACCTTCACATATTGCTTGTTTCTATTTCACTTGATTCTCAAAATGTCCCTATGAATTAGGTTATCATGCCCTTTAGGAGAAACCAAGTTCATGGAGTGACATCAACGTGTCTCTGATATCACAACCAACAAGGAACTGAGGGGAATCTCCAGTCCTGCTCACCTGGCAGCCTTCTGGGCTTCCCAGCATTTGCAGCAGTCCTCAACTGGATTCCACTGCTTTACTACCAAGCTGCTTGTTTGCATGTAGAACCATTATATTGGTCACTGGCCCCAAAGAGAAAATGGTTCACCTCTTCAGCCATTGATGTTCAACCTGCTACAGTTTGAACATGTGCCCCCCACCCCAAGGCCCAGGTGTTAAAGGTTTAGTCCTCAACCTGTGATGCCTATTGGGAACCTTTAAGAAGTGGGGCCAAGGGAAGGAAGTTAGCTCACTGGGGGTGTGCCTCGAGTGGGTATGACCCCCACATCTTTCTTTATTTCCTGGTATCAATGAGATGAACAGGCCTCCTACATTCATGCTTCTGCCATGATGCACTATGTTGCCACAGGCCAAAGGCAATGGAGCCAACAGCTCCTGGACTGAAAACATAACCCCAAAATACAACTTTTCTTCTTATAAATTGATTATCTCAGGTATTGTGTCACAGTGATGGAAAGCTACCACAGACTTCTACACTTGGGGAGTAGTTATGAGTACTGGAGTGTTGTTCCCAAGTTCGTGTCCTTGTGTAGTTGATAATTAAAGATGCTGGACCAGGAGTTAAGAGTTAAAGCAAGCACAAAGTTTATTGGAAGGATAGCAAAGCACCCTGATGAGTGGGACTTAGTGAAAGAGCTAAGCCAAGCAATGGCTTAAGTCTAGGAGATGATATAGGGAATTAACTGGCTTAGGTCCAACTATTCTATATTTGCTGTTAGTCACCTTCTTATTAAATCTGATCACCTGCCATCCATCTCCTTACCAGTTCAGATGTTTTTGTGCCCAGGCTTCCCATAAAGCCAATAGTAGACCAGGCACAGTGACTCACAACTGTAGTCTCAGCTACTCTGGAAGGGAAGCTGAGAAGGATTGTGGTTCAAGGTTAGCTGGTGCAAAAAGTTAGCATGACCCAATCTCAACAAGCAAGGCATGTGTGGTGGTCCACATCTGTAATCCCAGCTATGTGAAAGGAATAGGTAGAAGGATCAGGTCTCAGGCCAGCCTGGGGCAAAAATCACAGAGGCTCTAGCTAAAAATTAACTAATGTCAAAAAATGTGGGCTGGGTGGCTCAAATGGTAGAGTGCCTGCCTACCAAGCGAAGGCCCTGAGTTCAAACCCTAGTACCACCAAAAAAAAAAAAAAAAAACCAAAAAGCCAACAACATTTTATAAAAGTCCTGAGACTATATAGGACCTTCTCTAGCAGGTGGTAGAATGCTCAAACTAAAGAAAGACAGACTGAAATACAGAGGAAAGAGGAAGTATCCCATATTCAGTCAATGATCTGTGTTGGCAGATAAACATCCCAACTGTCTTCAGAAACAGAACAATTACAAGATCTGCCTTTCACAGATTCTTACAGAGACAAGCATTTAGGCAGGAGAGAGTTGCAGGTTCCAGGTTAATTAGTGTAAGAAACAATTCTCAAAGCCCATTGGATATAAGAAAATAGAAATCATACCATGCTTACTATCTGATCACAATGCAGTAAAACTAGAACTCAACAACAAAAGTAAAGACAAAAAACATGCAAACAGCTGAAAACTAAATAACTCATTACTTAATGAACAATGGATCATTGATGAAATAAAAGAGGAAATTAAAAAGTTCCTGGAAGTCAATGAAAACGAAAACACAACCTACCGGAATCTATGGGACACAGCTAAGGCAGTCCTGAGAGGAAACTTTATAGCCATGAGTGCATATATTAAAAAGACTGAAAGATCCTGAATCAATGACCTAATGATACGTCTCAAACTCCTAGAAAAACAAGAACAAGCAAATCCCAAAACAAATAGAAGGGGAGAAATAATAAAAATAAGAGCTGAAATCAACGAAATAGAAACCAAAAAAACCATACAAAGAATTAATGAAACAAAAAGTTGGTTCTTTGAAAAAATAAACAAGATCGATAGACCCCTGGCAAACCTGACTAAAACGAAGAGAGAAAAAACCCAAATTAGTAGAATCAGGAATGCAAAAGGGGAGATAACAACAAACACCATGGAAGTCCAGGAAATCATCAGAGACTACTTCGAGAACCTATGTTCAAATAAATTCAAAAATCTTAAAGAAATGGACAGATTTCTAGATATATATGATCATCCAAAACTGAACCAAGAGGAAATTAATCATCTGAATAGACCTATAACACAAAATGAAATTGAAGCAGCAATCAGAGTCTCCCCAAAAAGAAAAGTTCAGGACCTGATGGATTCTTTTCTGAATTCTATCAGACCTTTAAAGAAGAACTGATACCAACCCTCCTTAAACTGTTCCATGAAATAGAAAGGGAAGGAAAACTGCCGAACATATTTTATGAAGCCAGTATTACACTTATCCCAAAACCAGGCAAAGACACCTCCAAAAAGGAGAACTATAGGCCAATCTCCTTAATGAACATTGATGCAAAACTCCTCAACAAAATAATGGCAAACCGAATTCAGCAACACATCAAAAAGATCATTCACCATGACCAAGTAGGCTTCATCCCAGGAATGCAGGGGTGGTTCAACATAGGCAAATTAATAAATGTAATAAACCACATTAACAGAAGCAAAGACAAAAACCACTTGATCATCTCAATAGGTGCAGAAAAAGCCTTTGATAAGATCCAACACCATTTCATGATAAAAGCTCTAAGAAAAGTAGGAATAGAAGGAAAGTTCCTCAACATTATAAAAGCTATATATGACAAACCTACAGCCAGCATTATACTTAATGGAGAAAAACTGAAACCATTCCCTCTAAAATCAGGAACCAGACAAGGATACCCACTATCTCCACTCCTATTCAACATAGTACTGGAAATCCTAGCCAGAGCAATTAGAAAGAAAAAGGAATAAAAGGAATACAAATAGGTAAAGAAACTGTCAAAATATCCCTATTTGCAGATGACATGATCCTATACCTTAAAGACCCAAAAAACTCTACTCAGAAGCTTCTAGACATCATCAATAGCTATAGCAAGGTAGCAGGATATAAAATCAACATAGGAAAATCATTAGCATTCCTATTCACTAACAATGAGCAAACTGAAAAGGAATGTATGAAAACAATTCCATTTACAATAGCCTCAAACAAAATCAAATACCTAGGTGAAAACCTAACAAAAGATGTGAATGACCTCTACAAGGAAAACTATAAACTTCTGAAGAAGGAGATTGAGGAAGACTATATAAAGTGAAGAGATCTCCCATGCTCATGGATTGGTAGAATCAATATAGTAAAAATGTCGCTACTCCCAAAAGTAATCTACATGTTTAATTCAATTCCCATCAAAATTCCTATGACATTCATTAAAGAGATTGAAAAATCTACTGTGAAATTTATGTAGAAACACAAGAGGCCACAAATAGCCAAGGCAATACTCAGTCAAAAGAACAATGCTGGAGGTATCACAATACCTGACTTCAAACTATATTACAAAGCAATAACGATAAAAAAACAGCATGGTACTGGCACAAAAACAGACATGAAGACCAGTGGAACAGAATAGAGGACCCAGATATAAAGCCACACAACTATAACCAACTTGTCTTTGACAAAGGAGCTAAAAATATACGATGGAGAAATAGCAGCCTCTTCAACAAAAACTGCTGGGAAAACTGGTTAGCAGTCTGCAAAAAACTGAAACTAGATCCATGTATATCACCCTATACCATGATTAACTCAAAATGGATCAAGGATCTTAATATCAGACCACAAACTCTAAAGTTGATACAGGAAAGAGTAAGAAATACTCTGGAGTTAGTAGGTATAGGTAAGAACTTTCTCAATGAAACCCCAGCAGCACAGCAACTAAGAGATAGCATAGATAAATGGGACCTCATAAAGCTAAAAAGCTTCTGTTCATCAAAAGAAATGATCTCTAAACTGAAGAGAACACCCACAGAGTGGGAGAAAATATTTGCCAGCTACACATCAGACAAAGGACTGATAACCAGAATATATAGGGAACTTAAAAAACTAAATTCTCCCAAAACTAATGAACCAATAAAGAAATGGGCAAGTGAACTAAACAGAACTTTCTCAAAAGAAGAAATTCAAATGGCCAAAAAACACATGAAAAATGCTCACCATCTGTAGCAATAAAGGAAATGCAAATTAAAACCACACTAAGATTCTACCTCACCCCTGTTAGAATAGCCATCATTAACAACACCGCCACCAACAGGTGTTGGCGAAGATGTGGGGAAAAAGGAACCCTCTTACATTGTTGGTGGGAATATAAACTAGTACAACCACTCTGGAAAAAAATTTGGAGGCTACTTAAAAAGCTAAACATTGATCTACCATATGATCCAGCAATACCACACTCTTGGGGATATACCCAAAAGACTGTGACACAGGTTACTCCAGAGGCACCTGCACACCCATGTTTATTGAGGCACTATTCACAATAGCCAAGTTATGGAAACAGCTAAGATGCCCCACCATTGACAAATGGATTAAGAAAATGTGGTATCTATACACAATGGAATTTTATGCAGCCATGAAGAAGAACGAAATGTTATCATTCGCTGGTAAATGGATGGAATTGGAGAACATCATTCTGAGTGAGGTTAGCCTGGCCCAAAAGACCAAAAATCATATGTTCTCCCTCATATGTGGACATTAGATCAAGGGCAAACACAACAAGGGGATTGGACTTTGAGCACATGATAAAAGCGAGAGCACACAAGGGAGGGGTGAGGATAGGTAAGACACCTAAAAAATTAGCTAGCATTTGTTGCCCTTAACTCAGAGAAACTAAAGCAGATACCTTAAAGCAACTGAGGCCAATAGGAAAAGGGGACCAGGAACTAGAGAAAAGGGTAGATCAAAAAGAATTAACCTAGAAGGTTACACCCACGCACAGGAAATCAATGTGAGTCAACTCCCTGTATAGCTATCCTTATCTCAACCAGCAAAAACCCTTGTTCCTTCCTATTATTGCTTGTACTCTCTCTTCAACAAAATTGGAGATAAGGGCAAAATAGTTTCTGCTGTGTATTGAGGGGGTGGAGTGAGGGAGGGGGCGGAGTGGGTGGTAAGGGAGGGGGTGTGGGCAGGGGGGAAAAATGGCCCAAGCCTTGTATGCACATATGAATAATAAAACAATAAAAAAAAAGCCCATTGGATGGAAACAAAGGCCAGTAGATATCAATAAACAAAGAAAGAAGCAAACACAAAGACACTGAAGTGTAGCCTGGGAAGCCACACTAGACCAGCAGGGACACAGAGAACAAAAAAATGAAGTTCCTGGAGGAAGAACCAGATGAGAGAAGACTCAGGCCAGTGACTCACAGCCTGGAAACAGCTCCAAGCCTGAATTTTCTCTTCTCTCATGATCCCTTTGTTTCTTCCTGTACCAAAACATGTGTTTTAGTGTCATAGCTTTGCAGCAATATATTGGGCAGGCCTCTTGCTCCTTATACTCTGCCTTCTTCCTAACAACTAGCAGCAATTTGCAAATGGATTTTAGAGTAACTTGATCAAATTCCTCATTAGCACCAACTGGGATTTTTTTTCTGCAAATAAATTTTCCCTTCTTTTTTGGGATCTGGACTTTAAGTTTTATTACAAAGACAGCTACAAAATTAACAATGGGTCTATAGTTTAACTTTTTTCAGTTTATTTGCATTTTATGTTTATGTGAGGCATGAGTCTAACCATTTTTTTTTTGCAAATGTACCATTTGAGTCAAAACTATTTAAGTCCATCTTTAGCTTACTGACTTGAAAAGCTACCTGTAATATAGCAAGTTTCCAAAAATGCATGAAATGATTTCTTTTTTTTTTTTCATTTTCTGCTGTTCTTCTACCAAATACTATTAACTTTTGAGATTTTGTGAAATTTCATGGTCTCTGCTAAGATGTCCTATCTCATTCTTCTTTTTCTGAGATCTCTCTTATTTATATATTTTTTCACATGTACATTAGAATGTACTTATGCCAACTGGAATTTTGATTGACTGTTTTAAATTTATGAACTAACTGGGAGGAAAATGACATTTAATTTGTCTTATCAAGTAATATAGAGTATCCCATTATCTTTTACTTTTTCATTAGAGTTTTTAAAATTTCTACTAGTGGTACAGATTCTGTTAGTTAATTCTAATATAGTTTTGGTGTTATTGGGAATGGAATAAGATATATTTTCTAGATGTGACATTTGTCATAGATAAATTTTATAGGAGGATCTTATATTCAATGACCTTGCCCAACTGTCTTAATTCATGGGGATGTTTAGTTGTTTTCAGTATATGCATTTGAAAATAAGAGCACATCATCATTTTCTTTCAAATTTCCTTTAAAGTCCTTGATATTTTACTTATGGGCATGAAAATATCATAAATAAGAAATTAGCTTTCTGAATTGAATTCTATTTTTTTAATAAAAATAGTAATATATTATGATCAAATTGGGTTTATTCCAAGAATACAAAGAGAACTGAACTCAGGCCAATCTTTTTTATGTAGTTTGTGAGGTTGGTAGATCACAGAAGAATATACTGTAATTATTTTAATTAATTTAGAATGCACATTAGATAAAATTCATTGAGTCTTAAATAAAGACAAAAAGGCTGGGCAATCTAAGGATTGAAGGCTACATCTTTAAATAGGTAAGTTATATTCATAAAACATACAGTCAAAATTAAATCACTTAGTGGGAAGTTTTAGATGCATTTCCTTTAAGAGTCAGAGCACTACCAGGAGGACCACAACCATAATTTCAGTCCAGCATAGTAATGGAGCTTCTGGAAAAACCTGTAACAACAGAAGAAAGCAGTATATTTAATTTGTTATAAATTACCAAATTCTCTTGCAAAGCAATTAGACCACTTTGCACCCAATCAAACCTACAGGAAAATTCTCCTGCTTCACATCCTCACCCACACTTAGGCATTTTTTTAATTCTTACTTTATTATACTTTTTTTGGATAATAGCTCTCACTTTATTTTTTTCCAGTAATTTCTTATTAGGATATATTCATTGTACAGGGGGAATTCATTGTGACAATTCCAAATAGGCTTATATTTTACATTGGTTAGATCACACTCACCATCTCTCCCCCTCTACCCCCTCCTCACTCCACTACATGTAGGTAAATGGAAAAATAATACCTGTTGAAACTTTCCCAGGAATTGGGTGAAAGGAGGGATAAAGGAGAATGGTAGAGGGGGTGAATTCAAGTATGATATATTTGATACATTGTAAGAACTCCTGTAAACGCCACAATGTACCCCCGTCCAGCACAACAATAAAAAATAAAGAGGTTTCTTTGTTCTATTTCACATAAATATATGAAGTCCATCAACCACATTCCTTCATCTTAACCTCCTTCATTGAACCCCCCCACATACACTGTACCTATTTTACAGTCCTGTCTTTCATTATTAATATTTAAGTCAATGTTCAAGGGGGTTTCTCAATGTATTTCTCAATGAGTGTACTTTACTTTGGTCCATTCAACCACTTCCATCTCTCTCCCTCATCCCTTTACTTCCCATCCCCCATTTTCAATAACATTCAATACACACCCTTACATCCTCTAC
This sequence comes from Castor canadensis, assembly GCF_047511655.1. Classification (NCBI taxonomy): domain Eukaryota; kingdom Metazoa; phylum Chordata; class Mammalia; order Rodentia; family Castoridae; genus Castor; species Castor canadensis. The sequence goes on along the minus strand of NC_133401.1, from coordinate 46,267,216 downwards.
CTTCACAGATGTTATGTTTTACGATATTGTTGATGCTCTATCACTCTCTTTTCCTTTCCCTATTTCTTGGTTCATAGAGTAGTTCCACGATTACAAACATGTTCTACATCTGAGTTTTTGTGTATATGTTTATCTTTAGGATCTATCTTCCACGTGTGAGAGAAAACATGTGGCCTTTGTTTTTTTAACTTTGGCCATTGGTTACACAGGTTGTGAAGCGGAATCTCACTGCAGCTTTTTCTTATGGTTAATGATGTTAGGTTCCTTTTCATGAGCTTGCTTTCTTTTATAAAATGTATGTTGAAGTATCTTTCCTATTAGGTTGCTATATTTTTGCTTATTGATCTATACTACTTATATACTCTTATATATATTCCTGATATAAGTCCTTTATCATATAGGTGGAGAAAATATTTTCTCCCTGTGTGACTCATTTTTTCAATTGCTCAAGCTTTTTAGATACAAGATTATAATTTTAATTAAGTCCAATTTACCATTTGTTTTATAGTTTCTGTTTTCTATGCCCTGTGTAAGAATAATATTTCTGTACCAATGAAGCAAAAATATTCTCCTCTTTTTCTTTTAGTGGCTTCACAGTGTGGGCTTTTGTGTTTAGGTCAATGACCAATTTCAAGTTCTATTTTGTGAATTGTGTAAAACTTTCTTCCAACAATTTCCAACATCTAGTTGTTATATCACAATTTATAACAAAGACTATTGTCCCATTGAAATAGGTGTGCATGGCTCAAGCTGGAGAGCACCTGCCTAGCAAGCACAAAGCCCTGAGTTTCAAACCCCATTACTGGCAAACAAACAAAAGAAAAAAGAAGGAAAGAAAAGAAATACTTCACTGCCTGGATCAAAAAACTAATTTTCTGTGTGTTACATACAGAGTGCTCATTCTCATTCTCATACCTCATTCAATATTCCATTTATCCTTGAGAAGTATTGATGACATTTGGGTGATTTCTAGTTCATGGCTGTAAACATTCTAACTCATATCTTGTTGGGGTTCGAGGAGGGACTGGGTTTGAACTCAGGGCTTCATGCTTACAAAGCAGATACTCTGCCACTTGAGCCACACCTTCAGTCCTCTAATACATAGCTTTTGGTGAAAATAGGTGTTCATTTTGTTGATACTCAACAGAAAAGATACATCATAGGTAATGTATATGTTTTAAAGTATTTTTAAAATATTAATTCCATATCTTTGCCAATTGCTCCCCTTTGTCATATTAACAAGTGAATGTATATTTAAATATTTTCAAGATTTTTTGCTATTTAAGGTATGCAATACAGACATCATATCTGAACTTTGGTAAAGCTCAAAAAATGTCTATGATATGGTAGATTTTTACTGAAAGGATTAATGAATGATGGTGAATGGATTAATGAATGGATATGAATGTAATTTTTAAACACAAAAATACTCCTGTCTTTTGATCTACTAATCAAACAAGAAAGTATTTAGTGAGTTTCTGCCAACTCACTGTACCTATATAGATAGGTACAAATTAACATGCTGAACCACATCCCCATCTGTTCTCATCTGCTTCCCAAAGCTCCAATCCATTAATGTGTCTTGTTCTTAGTGCACAAATTTTCATATTTTGAATGGGAAAACATTTTCCAAAAATAGGCAGACTTTGGAATAGGAGAAAGGAAAGTGAGCAAATAAGAAATGAAGAGTCTTTGCTTTGCAATATGGTGTTTTACTCTATAGTGACATGTCTTCATCCTCTGTGGCTCCTCCAGAGTACAGTGCACAATTAATCCCTAGACTGGGATGACAAGAAGCATCACAGATATGGCAAGCTTCTGAAGTATTCAATGCATGACCACAGCAAGCACTACAGCTACTTGTTTGCTTTTTCAGGTGCCATGGATCCAATTAGTATTCTAATTATAAACCTGCTTCTTTCAAACTATTTCATAATTCAGAAAATAGATTTTGAAGCAGTAAGGAAACCTTGTAGGTTCATCAAAGATATATACATATTTTTGTTTTCTTTTTTTAACTTAATTTTTAAGTCTTCAGATTTCTCTACTCAGACTACACTGTCTTTAAGCAATTTCATCTTTTTCCATGCTTTTGTTAATATCTGCACTATTTGTAGGAAGATGAATCTCAAATTCAGATAGCCAGCACAGACCTTATCTATCTACTCCACATCTATCCATTAAAATGTCTATTTCCATGTTTCTATTTGCAAATTTAACTTGTGAACAATTGAACTTATCTTCCTCTTCTTCAAATATCCTCCTTTTTTAGTGTACTCTGTTCATTAAATGGCACCATTATTACCACAATAAGTAAATAAATAAATAATGGGAACAAATAGCACCATCATGTATCTACTTGCTCTTCCAAGTATTATAATGGTTGACACCTCCAGTCAACAAGCCCTGTTAAGTGGAAGTCTTAATCTCTTAATTAATCTCCTGTCTCCATCGATATCCTCTGACACGTCCATACGCCAAGGCACCATTGTCTGTCATCTATACTATATACTATGATAGACTCATCTGACCTACCTGCTCGCATCAGATCCCTTCTCTCTATTTTGGGTTATCTCTGAAAAACTGAACTGATACCATCTCTCCTCTTGTTAAAATTGCATTCCATTGTTACTAAGAGGAAGCAGAGCACCTGGATCAGAACCTGCCTCTGCCACTCACTCAGTAGCCACCAACTTTCACCAGTTATTTCACCTTTCTAACCTAACTTTTCTTATCTGTACAACATGAACATAACAGTAACTGTTTTATTAGATCATTGTTGGGAATAATTTAATATATATCAAGTGCTTAGAGTGATGACTATTTAAAAAAAAAGATTTTGCAGGAATGGGGAGTGTGGGGAAGAGACTAAGCCAAAATCTCCAGGTGGCTCAGGAGAATCTGGGTGGTCTCTCCTGCCTCTTTTTGTCACCTTGCATCTTTCTCTTCATTCACAGCTATGTTTTCCTTTATCTAATTCCTCAAAAATGTCATTTCCTGTAGTTTGAGGATCTTCTACATAGGCTTCGCTCCCTCTGAACTTCTGTTACCACCAACCATGACCTTCCTAACTTTTACTTTTAAGTAAGACTTTAGTCTCTTTTCCTCCATGAAGCCTTCCACCCTCACCTCACCCTATCCACACTACATGCGTCTTTCTATTGTATGCTCTGGCTAATGGCATTCATAAACCTGTCAAATCCGCTATATCTCATTAATGTAATAAGAGGTTGTCTCTCTACTGAACACTAAAAATAACCTGAAATCTGTTATCCTCATAAATAAATATACTTAAAAAAATCATGGCAATCTACAAGAATAGATCTGCATGACTGAATAAACTCTTCAATCTCAACAATTTTTACAGAGACTCAAATTTTCTCCTTGGTTCCAGAATCCAGTGGACTCAGCCTTCTTTTGTATACTAACCTACAGTTTAGTACCTAGCATTCCCTGAAATGCCCCAAACCTACATTTTAAAAAAAGGGAAAATCAATATTTACATTGTTTATTGAGACTAGAAAGAGGAGTGAGAGATGAAGGTGGGTCACTTGGCTGCCCCAGCCCTCATCTGTTCCTGAGTCTCGCACAGATCAGATCTCAGAGCACCTGCCTTTCCACAAAGCCCAACCACCTCCAGCCCCTGACTGTTGTTACGCTAAATTTTGGTAGAAAGTTGTAAAAGTAGATTTTATTATCCACTGACATCTCCTTTTCAGGTAGATTAATGCCTGAGTGAGAGAAGTGTTAAGAGAGAGAGGACTCCATCTGTCAGGCTTGATGGGATATTACCAGTGGAAATTAGCCCTGCAATAACTTATGCCTCAAAAGCTAATTTTCATCATAATGGTTTCACATTTTGCTTCTGAAACTAGTTTTCCATTCTTAAAAACTATGTTCTCTCAAAGAGCCAATTCTATTCGTACCTTACTATATTTATAGCAAGTGAATTGGATAATTAATTACGTTAAATTACAAAACCCTTTTTTCCTGCTGTACATTTTAATATTCTCAATGCTTACAATTCTTAGTTATTCCCTCAGTTTGTTAAACCACAGTCTGTGTGTGTGTGTGTGTGTGTGTGTGTGTGTGTGAGAGAGATTGAGCTGGGGGATAAAGAGAGATAAATTTTTATCTTTTGAAATGAAATTAGGAGCAGTAGCAGCTTGGCTTGACATTATGAAATGAGTACACACCAGAGAATGTGAGGAGCCCAAGCCCAAGCTGAGGTCTCATAATTTTGAATCATGTTATGAAGTCAGGTCATAGCTTGTGGAACAGGACTGGAAGTACAGATTCCCAGAGGGGGGATACACATACATTGGTAAATCCAGGGTTCCTTCCTCCACTGTGCAAAAAGGGAACCATGGGTTCCTTGTGAGCTTGCACATTTTTTCAGAGACCACCCTTCAGTTCAGGGGCTGGGAGCAGAAGAATGAGGGGTAAAGGAGTAATGTGAAAAAATGAATGTACTTTACTGCGAGCATTTCCTGAGAGTCTGAGGACGTGCTCTGCTAGTTAGGATTCATCATTTCAGGTCCATAGACAGTTCAAGTTAGAATGACTATTTTATTAGATGTGTAAGTCAATGATGTCATGGCTTAACTTAGAAACATCCCCATGAATGTAAGCTCCATGGGGGAAAATACCAAGGTATTCCAACACCATACCCAGTGCCTAGAATAGTTTAGCATCTAGGACTCAATAAATCTCTATTGCATAAGTGTGCTTGGTTTAACCAACACAGAATATATGCATCTATAACGAAGTGTAGATTTAGTTTTAGGGATAATTTTTCACCAAGAAATCTATAATTACTTCATTAAAATGTAACTCTGGCAGCTCTGGAGATGTGCTATTTTGATCTGTCTTAGAAAAAGAAGAACTTACAGTTTATCTCCAATGCCTATAGTTCTAAATACCTGCAGGTTCTAACTCAAGTTTTTAGCTAGGCCAAGTTCTTCTCAAGCAGCATCCAAATATTGAAAGAACAGGTGTAGCCACATCTTCCCAACAGAAGGTTCTTCTATTAAGAAATCTTTGCTTGAGAGATCCCATTAAATTGGCTTAGGCTTTGCCGAATCTACCATAAGGTTAGGTTCTTGCTGCCCAATCTTGCTTCTGCCTTTACTCTCTTATCCTTTTGTGGGTTTCATGTCTTCATGCAGTCTGAAACCTTAACCATACAATCCTACTTCTTTTCCTTTCAGGGCTTTCACATTTAGGCTTAATAACCCTCTTTGCTCCTATTTCTACCTCATCATCTTCTTCCCAGAGATCCCAGCAAACTAAGGAGATAGAATTGGATGCTGAGGGAGACAAGCTGGTCAGAATTTGCAGGGGAGAGTGCCAAAAAGGAGCAAGCTCTATATTCAGAAAACCCCAGAAACTCACTGTTCAGCTAAGCAGAGATCAGCTAAGCACCAAGTAAGGAAACACCCAAGTTTAGGAAAGAAGCCATCTAAAAGATTGAGAAGGTAGAATCCCTGAAGTTTAAACAGGAATGGAAATAATTCCTGTTCCCATCAGCCAGAGTGAAAAATCTTGCAATACATAGGTTATCATGCAGAATAACCAAAAGGACTTTCCCTCAACAATGGATTAAAATGTGCCTTGAACTAAATAATGCTCTTACTCCACTTAACAAAGTTCTAAAGCAAAACCTGAAATGACCACACTGTTTCTAAGTAACAAAGTTCAATAATATTTATAAGGATACAAGAAGTACCAAATATCTAATGAGCTAAAATACACAATGTCTAGCATCCATTTAAAAAGTATCATGCATGAAAACAAGAAGAAAAATATAGCTGATATCAGAAATGAAAAAAACAAACAAAATATCCCAGAAATTACAGACTGATAGCATTAATAGATAATGACAAGAAAACTATCAAATCAATTGCCTCATCTTCCACCTTAAGAAACCAGAAAAAGAACAAATTAAATGCAAAATAAGCAGAAGAAAATAAGTAATACATATTACAGTGAAAATCAATGAAATAGAAAAAAATAAGAGAGAAAATCAATGAAACAATACTTCACTGAAGACATCAACAGAATCAATAAACTCTAGCCATACTTATCTGGAAAAAAAGAAAGAAAAAAGAATAATAAATCAAAAGTGAGAGACATGCATCACTACAGATTTTACAGACCTGAAAATGATAAGCATATATTACAGGTGACTTTATGTCAGCAAATTTGACAGTTAGGTAAAATGGACAAATTCCTTGAAAAACACAAACTACCAAAGCTCATTCAAGGACAAATAGATAATCTAAATAATTTTATATCTATTAAAAAAGTTAAGCATTTATTTAAAACACTATTTCTCCCTCCCACAAATCTCTACATGCATCATTGGCAAATTCTCTAAACACTTGAAACAGAAGCAGTATCAATTATCTACAAACTGTTCCTGAACACTTAGAAAGAAGGAATACATTCTTATTCATTCTATAAAAATTACACCAATACCTGAATCAAACACATTATAAAAGAAGAAAATTGCAAGTCAATATATCACATGAAGGAAAAATCAAAATTCTTTATTTAATTTTAATGAATTGAATTCAGTAATAAGGATAGTGAGTTTTGTCCTAACAATCCAAAGATGGTTTTGCCTTTAACAATAAATAATGCCTTTTATCAAATTGAGATACTATAGAAAAGTCAAATTATCATATCAATAAAGATGGAGAGAGCATGCAACAAAATATAATATCTATTCTTGACTCCCCCCAAAAAAAGTAATCATGGGATGGTGGAGTTGCTCAAGTGGTAGAGCACCTATATAGCAAGTGTGAGGCCCTGAGTTTAAGCCCCAGAACTACAGCCACCAAAAAAAAAGAGATTTATAAAAATACTCACAACCAAGTAGGAGAGTAGGTAATCTCCTCAACCTGGTAAGTGACATAAATGGTGAAATGCTGGATGCTTGCCACTGAGACACACTAAGAATAAGCTGACTAGCTGGGAGGAGATAATAGAGAAGCATCTGACTAGAGATGCCTTCCACACTTCCATTGAGATCAAAGGACCCAAACAAGGGCAGAAGAGCCACCGATTTCACTGGAGTGTTTAAGGCAGTGCATCAGAGTACAGTGAGGATGTGGCAAAAATGTTTCAGAGCATGAAGATGGCCTTATAAAAAAGGGGACAAAGCACACAGCACCTGTTGTCCCATCTCTTAAGATAATTCTGAACCAAGAGAGAATTTGCTTGATAAAGAAAAGGGTAAGGTAAGGAAAAGGATGTGAGCCCATTGCCCTATAAATCCTTAATTGTGCCACAGACACATGAAGCATTTATTGCTGGAGAACCCTGCAGCACTTATGAGCCCTGAAACACAGTTTAGGAAACTTCCAGGTCACCATTCCATTGTGTTGCATTGGAAAAAGAGCATGGACCACAATGTGTCCTCCATCTGGACTCTTGCTTCACAGAACTTTTTTCCCCTGTGGTGCTGGGGAATTAACCAAGGGCTTCATGCTTGCTTAGAAAACACTCTACCACTTGATCCTTGCCCACAGCCCTTTTGTATTTCACTTTTGAGACAAGGTCTTTCTAACTTTGCCCAGGCTAGCTTCCAAATCACAATCCAACTGCCTCCACCTCCTAAAGTAGCTGAGATTACAGGTGTATACCACCAGACCTGGCTGCACCAAACCACCTTGAGATCCCATCCATCCAGGTTACTGACTGTGAAGCAAATGGGTAGCTACTCCTACCAGCTCACCTGACCCAGACTTGTATACCATCCAGGTGACCCCATTCACCTTCTCACATCCATGTGAAACATCTGGGAGTCTACCCTAGGTAACTTGGCCTGAAAACACCCCCCAAAAACAATTGTTCCCTGCCCACCACTCCCCTATCTTGGAAGCAGCCAGACAGCCCTTCTCCTGTAGTCCCAAGAAGCAGTTGAGAATCCTGTTCTCAGAAGCCTAAAAAGCAGACAGGCAGTCCTGACCACCCACCTTTAACCCAGAGCAGATTGGTCCCCAGAGGCTCTGTGATGTCACATAGACAGCTATAGAGTCCTCAGACACTGACTACTGGGCATGCTATACCTTGTCCACTTGGGTCCATGCAGGTGGTCAACTTCTGCATGACCTATAGAAACTGACAGAGACCCCACATCCACGGTGAGGTATACCATGCCCAGAACTGCTAAAGAATCCACCCTGCCTGAGAGCTGCATTCAGCTGATGATTCAATCTTACGACCACGCAGACTAGTCCACTGAGACATCCACAGATGGAGGCAACATTAATGAAGTTAAAGAAACTACACAGATACTAAAGCGCTCACCTTGAACTAAAGTCAATGTACCTCATCCAACCAACACCCCAGGATTCACTGCCAGGAGAGACACTTTCACTCCAATAAAATTAGTAGAGGCAACTGACCTACCAGGTGCACAAATACCAATGTAGGAACATAAGAATCATAGGAAACAAAGGAGCACAATAACTTTTTAGCAACAGGCCTTAAAGAAAATTGACAAAATGCCTAAAAACTAATTTAAAATAAGGAGTTTAAGGCTTTATATGACACAATATAAATATAGAATTCAACAAAATTAGAATGACAAAACTAAGAAATTCAACAAAGAAAAGAGATCATTAAAAAAAGGAACAAACAGAAAACTTGAAATCAAAGGACTCAAAAACTGAATTGAAAACTCACTGGAGATCCTGATTAGCAGAATAAATCAGGCAAAAAAAGGAATTTCTGAGCTACAAAACAGGTTTCTTTAAAAAAAAAAAAAAACCCAGTCAGAAAAAAAAACAACAATGCCTTTGAGAATTATGACACACTATCAAGTGAACAAAATTTTCACATTATGAGTGTTTTAGAAAGAGAAGGGGAAAGTCATAGAAAATATATTCAATGAAATAGTGGAAACTTTCCTAATCTAGGAATAGGTACAGACTTGTGGGGAAAGATGGACTTCTAATATTTTTGACCAAAAACTCTCAGAGGTGTATTGTGTCAAACTATTTAAAAAAAAAAAAAAGAATAAGACAAAGAGAGAATTCTAAAAACCACAAGGGAAAAGCATCAAGTCAAATGTAAGGGAATTCCCAGTAGGCTACCAGCAGACTTCTCAATTGAAGGCTTAAAAGCCAGAAAAAAATGATATGATATATTCAAAGTCCTGAAAATTAAAAAAAAAAAGTCAACCAAGAACACAATATCCAGCAAAGCCTTTCATATGGTTGATGTAGTTTCTATACAACAATGAATATATATATTTTAAACATGTTGAAATCACTGTAAGAAAGGGACTAAGGTAGAAAGGAGAAAAATAGAATGAACCAATTTGGGTTATAATACATATATACATGGAAATGTCACAATGAAACACCCTGTACAGTTATCTTAAACAAACAAAAATGTCATTTTTTTCCCAAAACTGAGAACAGGGAGGCAAAACAGATCTTGTCTGGGGATTGGTACCAGTGGGAAAAGGGAGGATATAAGGAAAGGGTGTAGGACGATGAATATGATGGGAATATTATGTACTCATGTATGGAAATGGAAAAATGTACCTATAAAGTTATTCAAGAAATAGGGGGAGAGGGGATAAAGAAGAATGATAACGGAGGTAAATTCAACTACGATATATTGTAAGAACTTTTGTAAATGTTACAGTGTACTCCCAGCACAATAATTTTTTTAAAAAGAGAACTGAAAACCAGAAAAATAAATAAGGTGAATTAAAGTCTTTCCAAGATGTGCAAAAAAAAAATGAGAATTCACTGGCCTTATAAGAAATGGTGACAGGAGCCTCATTTACACTAGAAGTGAAAGGATGATAACAACCATCATGAAAGCGTGCAAAAGAACAAAATTCAATACTACAGCAGGTACAAAAGAGAAAGAGAGAGAACCGAGCCTAACAATACAGAAAAGTACCAAGCCACGAAGATGAATAAGAAAAGCAAAAGGAACAAAAGATACACAGAACAACCAGAAAAAAAAAATAAGAAAATGAAAGGTGCATGTCTTTACTAATCAATAATAACTTTGAATATAAATAGATTAAGTACTCAAATTAAGAGAAATAAACTGACCAGGTGAATTTTTAAAAAAGACTCAATATGCTGCCTATTAATTAAAAAAAAATTAACTTCACTGGTAAAGATGTACACAGACTGAAAGTGAGAGAATAGAAAAAAATATACCATACAAATGAAAGCCAAAAACAATAGGAGTAACTAAACTTGTATCAGAAAAAAATGAACTTTAAGTTAAAAAAAAAAAAAAACTATGAAGAGAGACTAAGAAGTCACTATATATTAACAACAGGATAAATTCAGCAGGCTGAAGCAGTAACTACAAGTTCATATGTACACAATGCCAGAAACTCAGTTAGATAAAGCAAATATTAGATCTAAAGCAAAGATAAACTCTAATACAATTATAGCTATAGACACTTCTACAACCTACTTTCATCAAGACAAATCAGGAAGACAAAAAACTCAACAAGGAAACATCAGAGTTAAACTGCTGTGGACTGGAAGGACCTAACAAACATTTACAGAACATTTCATCAAACGACTTCAGAATACATATCCTGTTCAACTGCACATGGACCAGTCTCTAGAACAGACCATGTAACAGGTCACAAAACAAGTCTCAACAAATCCAGGAACACTAAATCATGTAATGTATCTTTTTGACCACAATGGAATAAAACTAGAAATGAAAAATGAGGAAATCTAGAAATTGTACAAACACACAAAACTAAGAATACTCCATTGAATGGCCAACAGATGAATGGAGAAGCAAGAAGGAAATTTTAAAAAATTGAAAACAACAGAAGTCAAAATGCAATGTATTAATAATCTGTTGAATACACCAAAGGCAGTACTGAGAGGGAAATTTACAGCAATAAGTATCTACAACAAAAAACTAGAAAGATTTAGAATAAATAACCTGGTGATGCAACTCATGTAACTAGAAAAGCAAGAAAAAAATTATCAAAATTAGAAGGAAATATGTAACAAAGGTCAGAGTGAAAATAAATGAAACAGAGACTTTAAAAAACAACCAAAAGATCATTGAAATGAAGTGTTTGTTTTAAAATAAAAATTGACAAACCTTTATATACACCTCTCTGGAAAAAAGAGAGAGGGCTCAAATAAATAAAACCAGACATGAAAATAGAGACATTACAAGTGATACCACAGAAACACAAAGGTTCCCTTAAGAGATATGATCGACAAATACGTGCAACAAATTGGAACACCTAGAAGAAATGGATGTATCTCTGGGCACATATAGTTTATAAAAATTGAATTGTGAAGACACAGAAACCTAAACAGACCCATAACAACTAACACAATTGGATCAGTAATTAAAAAAGTCTTATGACATAGAAAAGTCATTTTGATAAACCTTAAATAACTAATTCCAAAGTGTTAAAAGAGAGGGAACCTATTCAAATTCATTTCATGATATCAGCATTACCCTGATACCCAATCCAGACAATGACCCAAGAGCAACAACAACAAAGAAAATTATAGATTATGGTATTTCTGATCCTCATAGGTCAGAATACTGAATAATTTTAAGATGCTAATTCCTCCAAAATTAACTTCTACATGCAATTAAGTTCCAGTAAAAATCTCAGGGTTTTGGTAGAAATTAATAAGCTGCTTCTGAAATTAGTATAGAAATGCAAAGGAATACAGGAACAAAAACAACTTAAAAAGGCACAAAGTTGAAGGACTTATGGTACCTGATTTCAAAGCTTATCATTAAGTTAAAGTAATCAAGACAATTGATAATAGCATAATGATAAACAAAGAGATCAGTGGAATAGAAGAAAGAGCCTAGAAATATACCAATACACATGTTGGGAATTGATTTTCAACAATTGTGCATAAAGAGAAAGTATAATCTTTTAACAAATGGTGCCAATGCCAGAAAGAACTGAATGTTTAAAAAAGGAGAGGGAGGGGAGGAGAGAGAAGGGAAGGATAAAGAGAAAAAGATGAGAGAGGGAGGAAGGGAAGAAGGGAGGGTGGAAGGAAGGAAAGAATGGAGGTAGGGAGGGAGAGAGAGGAAATAAAACATTGATTTTTATCTCAAACTATCTATAAAAATTAAGTCAAAATGGCTCATAGACCAAATAAAAACCCTAAAGCTATAAAACTCATAAAAGAAAATAAGAAAAATATTTGTCACCTTGGTCTAGGTAAAGAATCATTTTAAATTTTGATAATTTGGACTTCATCAAAGCTAGTAACTGCTTTTTGAAAGGTATTTTTATGAGCAGGACAAAAAAATCAACAGATTTGAAAAAATACTCATCACACATCTGAAAAAGTACTTATAACTAAAATATATTTAAAAAATAACTCTAAAAGCTGGAGGTGTGGCTCAAGTGGTAGCACCTGCCTAGCAAGCATGAACCCCTGAGTTCAAACCCCAGTAATGCCAAAAAAAAAACCCTTAATCATAGAAAACTCCACCAATCAAATAAAAAGTAGACAAAAATTGAAGATAACAAAAGAAGGTATACACCAACATAAATCAGGAGAACCCTCCCTATTGTTAGGAAAATACAAAACCACAATAAGATATCAGTACAGATTTGTTAGAATAGCTGAATTTTTCAAAAAAATGGGCCATATGAGGCACAGTCAGGGTGTGGAGACACGGCCCTTGTATACTTCAGTAGGTAAAATAGTAAAACTTTGGAGAAAACCACATGGCAGTTCATTTTTTTCTCCTCCTTTTTGAGGGGTAGTTGATATATCTAAATAGCATATACTTAAAAGGTACAACACCATGCTTTGATAGATGTATAACTGGTGAAATGATTTCCACAATCCAGCTAATTAACTATGAGTTATTGTTTGAATATGAAATATCCCCCACATGCTTGGGTGTTGAATGGTTGGGGAAACTGTGGATGGTGGGGAAACTGTGGATGATGTGCTGTATAAGTGGATGGGGCTGAGTAACCATGGCCTGAACCCTGTGAAATTGAGAGCCAAAGTAAATCTTTCTCCCTTAAGTTGTTTATGTAAGGTACTTTGTCAGAGAGATGAGAAAAGCAACTAGCACAATATCCATTACGTCACCTTTTATTATCATTATAATGTCAATTAAATTCAACATGAGTTTTGGAGAGGAAAAACATTCAAACCACAGGTCCTTTGTTTGTTTTTAATACATTATTTAGGTTGTGTTAGTAAATTGTTTTTCTTTCTTATATATTTTGGATATTAATTCCTTATTAGATATATGGTTTACACATATTTTCTCCCATTCTGTAGATAGGCTCTTTGCTATTTTGGTTATTTCCTTAGTTATAATTGAAGCTTTCTAGCTTACTTAAACCCCACTTGTTTATTATTCACTTTTGGAGTCATATTTTAAAAATCAGACTAATGTCAACAAGCTTTTTTTTTCTATATTTTCATTTGTGGTTTTATAGTTTTCAGTTTTACATTTAGGTCTTTAATTATTTTTAGTTGTTTTCTATATATGGTATGAGATAAAGAGCCAATTTCATTGCTCTGTTTGTAAATACTCAGTTTTCCCAATAACTATTTGTTAAGGAAACAATCCCATCCCCATGTGTGTTCTTGACAACTTTGTCAATGATCAGTTGACTGCAAATGTGTATATCTATTTCTGGGTTCTCTATTCCATTCCATTGGTCTGCATGTCTTCAAGGTCTCGCTCCTTGTCATGATAAATAGCACTGGGCTTCTTTTTTTTTTTTTTTTTTTAATTCATATGTGCATACAAGGCTTGGGTCATTTCTCTCCCCTGCCCCCACCCCCTCCCTTACCACCCACTCCGCCCCCTCCCTCTCCCCCTTTCCCCCTCAATACCCAGCAGAAACTATTTTGCCCTTATTTCTAATTTTGTTGTAGAGAGAGTATAAGCAATAATAGGAAGGAACAAGGGTTTTTGCTGGTTGAGATAAGGATAGCTATACAGGGAGTTGACTCACATTAATTTCCTATGCGTGTGTGTTACCTTCTAGGTTAATTCTTTTTGATCTACCCTTTTCTCTAGTTCCTGGTCCCCTTTTCCTATTGGCCTCAGTTGCTTTAAGGTATCTGCTTTAGTTTCTCTGCGTTAAGGGCAACAAGTGCTAGCTAGTTTTTTAGGTGTCTTACCTATCCTCACCCCTCCCTTGTGTGCTCTCGCTTTTATCATGTGCTCATAGTTCAATCCCCTTGTTGTGTTTGCCCTTGATCTAATGTCCACATATGAGGGAGAACATACGATTTTTGGTCTTTTGGGCCAGGCTAACCTCACTTAGAATGATGTTCTCCAATTCCATCCATTTACCAGCGAATGATAACATTTCGTTCTTCATGGCTTAAGCCTGGCTCCTTCTAGCAATAGGAATCTCCTTAACAAATAGTTGGTTGACCACATCCTTTAGTGTTTCTCTCTCAAACATACTTTTTCACTCTTTACATGGTCAGGCTATGAATTTTTCTGCTTTGTTTCCCTTTTAATTATAAATTCCGGCTTTAAATCATTTCTTTTCTTCAGCCTCTCACTAGATACGGTTAAAAAGCAGTCACACGGCAGCTTGAATGTTTTATTGCTTAGCTATTTCTTCTGCCTGAGATCCTAATTCATCACTCATAAATTTTGCATCCCATAAAGTCTAAATGGACACAATCTCATCAACTTCATTGCAGTAGTTAAACAGGATGTTCTTTACTCTGATTTTGAATACCTTCTTCCTCACTTCCATCTGAGATCTCATCAGAATTGTATTTATTGTCCATATTTCTATCAACATTCTGAGCACAACCAAAGTAATGTCTAAGAAGTTGCAGACTTTTCCCTATATCTCTCTTCTTCTGAGCCCATGATACTCTATCCATGATTGTAACACTGTAATACTCCATCCATGGTTATCTAGTCTGTATCTATTCTGTTCCCTCAAATTCTTCCAGCCTCTGCTCAGTTCCAGAGCCATAGACCCACTTATTGGTACCAATTTTCTGCCTTATTCCACTTTCTGCCTCTATGAGTTTATACCACACACTGAGTAAATTATGAACAATGGCAGTTTATTTGGCTTATGATTTTGGAGGCTGGGGAGTGTAAGAACATGGAGCCAGCATCTGATGAGAACCTTCATGCTGTCCTATTATATAGTAGAATGGCAAACTCATCCACAACAAAGAGAAATTGAGCTGATTCCATCCTTTTTATTAAGAACTGAGTCTCACAATATCATGATGGCAGAGCTCTCATGACCTAATCACCACCTAAACATCTCTCCTCTTAATACTATTACAATGACAATTAGATTTCAGAATGTATTTTGGAAGGAACAAACTATATTATCAGGCAATTCATAGGTCTCAATCTCTTTGGGCTTGGTCAGATTTCTGCTACTGTGACAAAAAAAAAAGCTGACAAGAAACAACATTTAAGGAGATATTTATTTTGACTCACTGTCTCTGAGATTTTAGTCCAAGTGTTACTTGGCCCTTTTTCTTTGGGCATGTGACAGCACCATAGATCATGGCAGAAGGTGCATGAAGACAGCAGTACATCATGGAAAATCCCTGTATATGGCCACCAGGTAGGAAAAAGAGAGCAAAAAGGAATAAGGGTCTCCAATATCTTCTTCAAGGACATACTCCAGTGACCTAGCCTTGCCCAACTAAGCTCCCCCTCTTAAAAGCTCTACCAGCTATCAATAGTGCCATGGACTGGGGACCAAGATTTTAACATATAGTCCTTTGGGGGAACACTTAAGATTCAAACTGTGGTAATTGAGTACTAGAAAATTATTGTGTCCTTTTGGTGATGTCATGTCTCCTGGTTTTTCATATTCCTTGAATTCTTGCATTGCTATCTTCAATGTTGAAGAAGCAGTGACCTCCAGGTTTTATTGATTGGCTTTGGGATGAAAGACCTTCACCAGTCAGCCTGAGTATAGAGATTCTAGGGACCTCTCAAAACTTTCCTATGGGTGCACTTACTTCATTCTTTTTATTCCTTCTTAGTTAGGGAGAAGAGTCTTAGTGCTATATGCCTTCTTTTGATCCTACAAAATCAAGCTGGGAGCTAAAGTATTCCAGATTAAAGGCATCCTACCAAACCAGCAGAACTAATCCAACTGCCTCTATATGCTTATGAATGCTCTACAGAAGCCTGCATGCATCATCTGTGTGGGTTTGCACAGGGCGCATCTACAATGGGGATGGAGTGCATGGAGTGCTGAGTAAGCACATCGGTTAGTTGGGGGGTGGGTCTTTGTGGGTGATATACTGCTATGGTTTGGATGTGATTTGAGCATATCCCTCAGAGATTCATATGTTAGAAGCTTGGTCCTCGGTATGATAGTGTTAAGGTGGCATAATTTTTAAAAGATGGAGTCTAGTAGAAGATATAAGTTATTGGGGCATCAACTTCAGAAGGGATTAATGGTAGTCTCAAGGAGTGAGTTAGTTCTCATGAGAGTGAGTTGTTATGAAAAGAGCAAGAGTAGATCCTCCTCACTCTCTGGCTTCCTATCTCTGCCGTGTGACTTCTCTCCTGCCCCTAGGATACCATCTGCCATGGGCCCCACCAGAGGCTGAACCCATAGGGCCATTCAATCTTAGACTTGAAGTCTCCAAAACTATAAACTAAGACAAACTCTTTTTTTTTAAAAATTACTCAGCCCCGTGCATGGTGTGATAGCAACAGAATACAGGAGGTTCAAAGGCTTGCCTCTTCATGGAGTTTTGTGAGATGGCTAGTAGAAGTCTTGGCCCTTTGTTGAATTCCTCACCCTACTTGCTTTGAGGCCCTCCCTTTTTTCCCTCATCCTAGCTGTCACCAGACAATTCAGCTGTGCCAATTCCCTCAGTGTCTTGCATAGGATGAGAAAAATGAGCTTCTTGGCCAATGAAAACCAGACACTCTATGCTCCACCTTCCTCCAGAGGAGAAATTACAGGCTTGGGGGACTGGGTCTCTCTTGACACTGAACTATGTGTGAAAGGGTTGAGGCAGGATAGATGGATGAGGTGACAGAGAAATAAGGCTGAAAAATCACTGGAACAGTAAGGAATTACATTCTTTCATCTCCCTCCCTTCTGCTTTAGATGTTAAATGAGCATCAATGCCCTTAGGTGAGTAATTGAATCTGAGACTAGAAAGTGCCTGTTTTTTATAAATCTATAACATGAAGAATACCTTTAAACAGACCACAAACAACAGGCATCCATGTCCCAATGAAGCAGGTTAGAATTAGGGAAAGTTGAGGACTCTTAGAAAATATATGACTTAATATTGTATTTCAATTAAACATTCTTTCCCTGTGCCTTTTCAATTGCAAATGTGTGTAGGTTATTCACACCCTATCAAGGACAACTTAAACCACCTTCACCTGGCTCAGAGACCACCCATGCTCCTCCCCACTCATTGATTATTGGTTGGGAATCACCAGGTTCTTCCTTTCCCATAGGTTAGTGTAAGTTTTAAAAGCACCTAGAGAAGAAGAAAACTCTTTGCTTGCAGCCTCCACCCGGTCCCACCATGACCCCTTTTGTAATTCTCTTCCCTGACTTCTAATAAACTCTATTTATACTCACGTGTCCTGCCATGGCTTCTTCCATGTGAGACACACAGAATTTGGAAATCTTCTGACCAGAGGAAAAAACTATTCAGCAATAAAAACAACTTAGCACTTATCTGTACTGTCTGAAAGCTAATCCAAGGTTATATGGAGTTGGGGAATAGGAATGGAAGCAAAGAAGCAAAAAGAGGAAAGAGAGAGGTATTACAAAGGAGCAGGAGGAAATCTTGGGTGTGATGGATTTATTTATTTATTTGTTTGTTTATCCATTTATCTTTGAGACAAGGTCTTTTTTTCTTTTTTTGTTTTGTTTTGTTTTTTTATTGTTTCATTATTCATATGTGCATACAAGGCTTGGGTTATTTCTCCCCCCTGCCCCCACTCCTTCCCTTACCACCCACTCCGCCCCCTCCCTCTCCCTCCTACCCTCTCAATACCCGGCAGAAACTATTTTGCCCTTGAGACAAGGTCTTAACTATGTAGCCCAGGCTGGCCTCAAACGCAATCCTCCTGCCTCTACTTCCCAAGTGCTGAAATTGTGCCTCTATGCCCAGCTACTTATTGGAATGTATATATGTGTCAAACTTTAATATACTGTATGTAGTTGTAAATTCTATTTCAGTTATAACTCAGATTTTTAAAAAGTAGTATGCCATAGTGGGTTTTGATTATTTTGTATTCACCATAGAAAGGTATGATAGACGAGTTTTTCAAAGACACCCTAACACTAAGTTTCTCATTTCCTAACTAAGAATGGCCTTGGTTATGGAAAAATTAGATAATTATTAAATTTGTTCTTGCATGAATAGAAAGGCAAATCAATATTGGCTTAAAACATTTTATTCTCATTTAAAGTATTTAAAGTACTGCCGGACATGGGCAGTACAGGGTTGTATAGCAGTTTCAGGAAGTTGGCAGAGTCCCAGGATTCTGTAACTTTGGTTCTTCCATGTATTAAGAAATCTCCTTAAGAACTAGTCATCATAAAGTCATTCCAGCTTCAGGAAAGAGAATGGGAGTATTACATATCAAAATAATAATAATTCAAGTCCAGGAACTGACACAGATCCAGGAACTAAGGCTGAAAAACCACTGCAACAAAAAGGAATTAAATTCCTTCCATCGCCCTCCCTGCTGTTTTAGATGTTAAATGAGATTCAATGCCCCTAGGTGAGTAATGAGTCTGAGAACAGAAAGTGTCTGGTTTTTGTAAATCTGTGACCAGGAAGAAGACCAAAAAAACCCACAAAAAACAGACTCTCATGTCTCAAGACCCTCTAATTATAAGACCAACTCAGACCCTTTGACTCCATGCTTTGGTGACAATATTAAACAGGATGACTGGAAGTGGTTAGGTGGTCCTGCATCCAGATGACCAACTTGGAACTAGAAACCCCCAGCCCAGTTTGGGAGCATAAATACTCCTGAATTGAAGACAGCCATTGACTGCTTGACAGAGGGTGCCGGCCTACTCTCGTGGGAAACCCTCAGACCCCCAAAGCCTCTTGGAAAGGAGCAGAGTCACTGTAGCTTTTGTGCAGCAGCCCTAAGAGAGATTGCAACAGTCCAAGAGGACAGTTGCTGAAGTCCCCTGTTCTCTCTCCGCATGGGACCAGGAAACCAAGTCCCGTGCGGTTTCACACTTAGGCTCTAGCCATAGCGACATGACAGCCAATCCCGGTACAGAGGTCAAGGGAGACCTGGGGACTGCCATGTACTCCTTCCTGCTTTTCTGCACTGCTTAAATTCTCTCTTCAGAACATAAACTGCGCCATTGCTGCCTGGCACCATCTTGAGTTCGTGTCATTATTTGCGACTCGAGAACTCAAGACCAGAGTCGGAGCCCCCGCTGCATCTGGACTGTGACATACTCTCCTGCTTTTCTTTCTCCCTACTTGATCTTCCTACTCTGAATAAATCTCTGCTGGCCTGCTGCCTCCTGTGCCTCCTTCAGAGATTACCTTGAAACTCATTTCATCCATTGGTCCAAGTTCCTGGGGTCTCAGTAGGGTTAGAAAATTGAGCAGAGTTCTCTACTGCTATTGGGGAAATCTCTTTTCCAAACACCCTTCTAGTGACAAGATGCCCACACCTCCTGTGGGGAGGAGATGAATGTCATCTTTACTCTAGATGGTCACTCGGCCAGCTGAAAATCTGAGGTGCCAATATCTAAGAAAGATTTCTTCCAAGGAAGAATATTAAAGGGCAACTATCTATCAGACTCAAGTTTCCAGATGAACAATAAAAATAGACTGCAAAATATCTCATACCTGAACAAACAAGCATTTTAATTCTGAAAACAAGGATAACTTCTATATTTCACTCTTGCACACTATCCTTTCATCTCCAATAGTCATAGCAACCATGAAAGAATGGATTTGACTGTGGGGGAGGTGCTGGTTAGAGTACTGAACGATTTTCAAGAATTACTTCAGTTCATTATTATTATTTATGTCTATTTATCATTATGTCTCTCAACATTTATAACTGGTATAAAATGGAAAGTTTGTAACAACAGATTGTTGATGGCAATGATGCAGTCTGTGATCAGATTTCCAAATTCTTTGTGTCCCACGTGAAAGAATCCATGGCAGGACGCGTGGGTGTAATGGAGTTTATTTAAAGTTAGTGAAGGGAATTACAAAAGGGAGCATGGTGAGACAAGGTGGAAGCTGGAAGCAGAGAGCAAGTCTTTCTCTTTTCCAAGTGCTTTAAAAACTTATGCTAACCTATGGGAAGGGAAGAACCTGGTGATTCCCAACCAATAATCAATGAGTGGGGAGGAGCATGGGTAGTCTCTGAGCCAGGTGAGGGTGATTTGAGGTGTCCCTGGGCCAGGGTTTGAATAACCTACACACATTTGCAATTGAAAAGAAGGCTCAGAGAAAGAGAGGAATGTTCAATCTGAAATACAATAGTAAGTCATGTATTTTCTAAGTGTCCTGAACTTTCCCTAATTCTAACCTGCCTCAAGACTACCTTAGGATGCTAAATTAATTTTGTGGCTCTTGCTACTCAAAATGACACATAAGTGACACATTTCCATGTGACATCCATCAAGGATACTCATGTGATAAGAATAAGCCACATCCAATAGAGGAGGTATAGACCACCTATATATCATCCTTCCTTCCATCTATGCCAGGGCAGAGATTAATAGTCTCCCCACAGCTATAAACACCCCACAGAATTATTATTTCAGAATCAGGAGTGTGTTTGCTTATGTTCATCACATTCATTTCCAACTATGCTGCTTTCTGGGGGACACAGGGTGGGATGCTGTGAATACAGGAGTGATAAATCATTATTGCTACACCCAAAGAACTTGGGGAGGCAAACATGTGAAGAATAGACTGAGGTAAAACTTGAGAGGTATAGATAGACTTACACTTCCCATTCTTTCAATCCTGGGCCCTTGGGACAAAGGGCCTCTGGTTTGTAGTGAGCAGATATCTAAGACTATGAAACCCCAGACCTTCTTATGTGCCTAAATTCCTAAGTTCTCTTGTTAAGAATAGGGAGGAGGAGATGTTAAATTCTTTCTTCTCTCTCCTTCATCCTTCTTACATAATAGCATCAGTTCTCATCCATTTACTTACTCATGGATTTAACAAAGCATTGAGTGCCTATAGAGGACCAACCAGAGCCTCTCACAAGTTGACAGAGACCAAGGTTACTTTAATCTTCCTGAGGACTATGAGCTATTAAAAATAAAGAATTGGATGTCCAGATTAAAGGAATAAAGAGCTCAGAGTGCTCACTTCCAGAAAGACATTTAACTGTTGAAAGAATATGTAAAGCAATCTTTTAGAATGTCTAGAAATTTCCCTAAGGACATACAGCAAATGGTGAAACACTCATTCAAGGGAAGGTAGTTTAACTCAGTGAGAATGAAAGTCTGTGACAATCTGAGCCAAGACTTACTCCATCCTCATTCTAACCAGTTCTGTGTTGTAGACTGTCTGTCCCTATGTGTGCAGCCAAGAAGATGGGGGGAAACAGTAGAGATTCCTTCCCCTCACTCATGTAGTCTGTGATTGTGGTTTCACCCTGGTTGCTGATTCTTCTTTTCATCTCCAGCCTAATACTGCAGAAACTAGTCCAGAACCAAAGAAAGGTGTTTCTCTTCTCACATGTAGGGATGATGGGCTACCCCAAACATAGCAGACACAGAATCCTGAGCTCCTGACCATCCCTACATAGCTCATTTGAAAAATGGAGCTTCTTTGTAGGGAGGGGCAGGCCAAAAAGAAGATGGGCTGCTTTCCTCTCCTCAGTACTTTCATGGAGTGAAAGTCACCCCAGAAAAGCAGGGTCCTGCTCCCAGCTCACCTTGGGTACCCAGAAGACAGGGGGAAAAGAGGCCACGAAAATAAATAGCTTTGTAGCTCTGTCTGTTCCAACTCACTCAGCTGGAACAGAAAATGGAGAATTCTGCTTAAGGGCATTGTCTGAAGCAACAGAGATCTTGGTGAAAGGCAACTATAGTACCTTCAGAATACAAACAAAATTGTAGGGCAACCCGTTTAATAGAACAGAGAAGAGACAGCAAAAAGAGACCTTCTGCAGTCATCTCCACATGTCAGAAGGCTGTGGACATGCACCAATAACATCAAGACTGGGACAGATTCAAAAGCAACACCAAGCAACACACAGATTCATTGCCATTAGGTGGAAATCTCACTGACACAGGGAGCTTAAGCACTGCCTCTTACCAAATAATGACTGAACAATTAGTTACTCTGAGTTAGGGATTACTCTTAAGAAGCCGGGTTTAGAAGTAATCTCACAGTCATTCTGGTGGGCTGGAAAACTGTATGCAAGCTCAATTTGTGCCCTCTCAAGAACAATTAGAGAAAACCTATATACTACTAGTTTCTGGTTAAATACAGGAAAAAAAAATTGGAACAACATCCATTGTATAGAATCCATACACCAATGAGCATTAAAAATATAACTGGTTATGGGGACTTAAAACACATGCTGTAATTAGTAAGTACCTAATGCTGAACCCTAGATAACCAACCCAAAAGATCAAGCAAGGAAGCAAGGGGTAAAAAATATGAGCAAGGACATCAGGGCCCATGTACTATGGAGGAAATAGATTTTGACTAACATAAACAAACATGTAAGTGAGCAAGCAAGCAACAGCGTCCTTCATTAGATCAAGGGCAAACACAACAAGGGGATTGGACCATGAGCACATGATAAAAGCAAGAGCACACAAGGGAGGGGTGAGGATAGGTAAGACACCTAAAAAATTAGCTAGCATTTGTTGCCCTTAACACAGAGAAACTAAAGCAGATACCTTAAAAGCAACTGAGGCCAATAGGAAAAGGGGACCAGGTACTAGAGAAAAGGTTAGATCAAAAAGAATTAACCTAGAAGGTAACACCCACGCACAGGAAATCAATGTGAGTCAATGCCCTGTATAGCTATCCTTATCTCAACCAGCAAAAACCCTTGTTCCTTCCTATTATTGCTTATACTCTCTCTACAACAAAATTAGAAATAAGGGCAAAATAGTTTCTGCTGGGTATTGGGGGGGGAGAGGGAGGGGGCGGAATGGGTGGTAAGGGAGGGGGTGGGGGCAGGGGGGAGAAATGAACCAAGCCTTGTATGCACATATGAATAATAAAAGAAAAATGAAAAAAAAAAAAAGCAACAGCGTCCTTGAGGAAGGGAAAGTAGCCACTGGCACGTTATATAAAAGGCCCACTTTAGGAAGATTTCTGAGAGTTGAGGAAGGAATAGATTGGAAATAATGCAAGACTGAAGGCAAGAAGACCAACTGGCTGTATTTCTGATTAGGCAAGAAATGTTAATGACCTGAAAGAATAAAGGAAGTGAACAGAGAAAAGAGAACAGATTACCGAAGAACTTAAATGAACTAGTATTGATCAACTAGATTATGGAGTGGATAGGTCAGTAAAGAGAGAAGATGGTCTCATGACCAGTGTGAGCAGATCGCTTGACCTGACTGGGAGTGACTCCGGATTGAGAAAAAAGACACAAAGACAGACATACAGAAAAGCTTGGGACCAGGTGGGCCCAGCATTCCTGATGAGAGATGCCGGTGACCCCCTCTGCCTACAAGTGCATTTACTTATACAGCAGGTGTGGGAAAGCGGAGTGAAAGGCAGGTCGAGTTCTTATGGGTCCAGTCACTAGGCAGCAGGAACAGCACAGCTGTGGTATGTTGTTATTTACTGCAGACTATCCTGACTTTGTCAACATGCCCTGTTTTCCCTGCAAGGCGGCCTTGCTGAGCCTTGCCTCCCCTTGGCTGGGTCCGTGCCTATCAGCCAAGGGGCCCTTTGACAGAGCCGTGCTCATGCCAAGGTCTATCTCCACTGCCTCAGTTTCCCTACTTGCAAGGCAGCCTTGCTGAACCTTGCTCACCTCCTTTGTGCCGGGGGCCTTGCCTTCTCAGCACAAAGGTCTTTCACACGGCCTTGCACATGTAAAAGTTCTTTCTCAGTCTATTTAGTTACTGGTCTCCCACAAGATGGAATAAGAATAAATCCTAGAGGGTGGGCAGTGGATCCATTTTTCTTAGGGATGGGAAATACTTATTGCATTGAGAGTATGTCCAGCTTCACACACTTTGGGATGCTTCCAGTGAAAATGTACAAATGAGAATTGTAAACAAGAACCTAAAAATCATGGATTTAAGGTTGTCTATTTAGGGGTTGTCAGATAATAGCTATTAATGAAGGATATGTGAGTGGATCACATGAGAAGAATGGTTAAATGAGAAGAAAAAACCCAAATTTCTATCTTGCACCCTCAAATCAAAACCTATCTCAGCTCCTAGTCCTTATTTATTATGATGGTTCATGAACCTAAACCATGCTTCCCTGAAATGCCACCCCCTCCCCCTATCTCACATCATTTATAATACTTTGGATTCTAAGTACAGAAATCCCAATTTGAACCACCCTGAACAGGTGAATTATCAGAGTATATAAATATGCCACAGTATTTCAAGTTTCATATATGGTTTCAAAGAATGTTGTTTTCATTTTTCTGCCTTTCTCTCTGCTCTACCCCTTTTTCTCTATATCAGCTTTGAGTAGTAGTGTATGTATTTCCCTGCTTTGAATCGATACTTCGCAGTAACTAGCAGTCAGCTGGGGAACACAGAAGTGTCTTGGAACTTCAAGAAAAAAGATGCCTGACACTTATACAAATTTCTCTGAGGTTTGTGGCCTAGCAAAGTGCTTTATATCTTGGTAACCTGAATTAATGGAAAGGGAATTGGATTGTGCTAAGCAGGACCAATCACAATATATCCAGAGACACAGATAGGACTGACCTCACTCAAACTCCATTGCTGTGGGAGACGGGCATTGGGCACACAATCCCTGTCTTCAGTAGAAATCGGTTCTCAAGTTACCAAAGGTTTGTGTCTGTCAGTCCTTCAGATGCTCTCTACTTTCATTCCTCATCACAAAGTAAATATAATGTTACCCAGCTTTGTTTCACAGCATACTTGCTGTGTGTGTTTTTAAAATTATTATTATTATTTCATTCTGGCAGTACTGGGACTTGAACTCAGGGCCTCACTCTTGCTAGGCAGGCACTCACTACCACTTGAGCCACTCTGCCAGCCCTGTTATTGTGTTGTGTTTTCCAAGATAGGGTCTTGTGAACTATTTGCCCTGGCTAGCCTTGAACCAAGATCCTCCAGATCTCTGCCTTGAGTAGGTAGGATTGCAGGAGTGAGCCATGAGTACATGGCTGCTGCATGTGTTTCTAGAAGCTCTTTTATTTTCTAGACTTTAGCTTCTTCAGGCGAAAAAGAGAGTTCTTTTCATCTCTGAATTTTCCATTTTTTCCACTTGAGGTTGTTTGGTAAATGTTCACTGAATTAAATAGGTAATATATATTAGATAGATGCAGGTTTTCTTCCTCTATCAATTCTTAGATGGCAGAAATCAACCCTACCTTATATAAAGGAATACCAGAATTTTAAAAAGAGTAAAGTAGATCTTTGAGCAATACTTCTCAACATTTAAAATATTTTAACAGCCTGTTATTTCTCCTTGGCTTTCATGATTCCATGAGGTAGTAAGTAATAGAATTTTAAATTTCAACCAGTACACTACAGATACTTAATTGTCCCTTCTTTATTTGAAGCACTGACCTCATGGAGAAAGGGTCTAAAATGTAAATAAGTTATCCACCCTCCACCTTGGGAATGATTGAATGATGTCCTTTCTGCCTTCTAGAAAAAGGAAAGGAGAATAGTTTTTTTGGTTACTAATGATCTAGGCTCTAGTTTTAAAGGGCCATGAAGGTCTACTCTAAAGGAAAAAATAAAAGCTTCTGAGAGGAAGAATGAAGAGGATTTGTGGGAGAGAAAGAGGAGAAGAGATATATGAGCAAAAAGAACACAGGATCCTAAGAATGGACAAAATAACTCATGTAAAGGCTTTATCAGGTCTGTGATGATAAATTCTAGGTGTCAACCTGCCTGAATTGAGGGGTGGCTAGATGGCTGGGAAAGCATTGCTTCTGGATGTGATTGTGAGGGTGTTTCCAAGAAGACTAGTAGCAGGAGTGGTTCCAGGGGCACCCACTTTTAGGATGATTTCCTTAATTAATTTTAGGGTTTCTGGAGTTGGCTCTCTACTCTGATTGGACCTAAAAATATTAAGACCCTACTGCTAGTAATCACAGAGCAGTGACAGTCCATGGCATAAACTATTTATAGACTATGGGGCATCAGCATTAGAGACCCCTAATCAACCATTTATAAAATCAAGAAATTTACTAACTCTGTATGTGATATCTTTTAATTTTTTTGAAAAAAATAAAGAATATAATGATGTTAGTTGGCTGTTCCTAATGTAATTAGACAAAGTAGTTAAAGAAAAGGACGTGCTCAGAAATTTGAATAAAAAGATGACTCCATTTGCAGCTGCTGTATAACTGGGTTTTTCTTGCTTGAGCAGATTAACACATTTCCTGATATCCAGTATGCAGCCACTGATCTGGAAAATGCCTTTTCTGCACACCTATCCATATAGCCCACCAGAAGCAGGTTTCTTTCATCTGGCAAAGTCAGTAAAACACTTTCACTGGGATATCTCAGCTCCCCAGCCTAGTGTTATAATTCAGTTCCCAGGAATCTTCATCACCTTCCTCTTTCACAAAGTATCACCTGGTCCATTACATTGATGACATTACATTAATTGGACTGAATGAGATATAACTAACATTCTGTGTATCAGAAGATGGGCGATAAAGCTAACTAAAACTCAAGGACCTTCTACATCAGCAAAACATCTAGAAGTGCAGTGGTATAGACCTGCCAAGATACCTCTCTAAAGTGTAGGATAAATTGTTGAATCTGGCTCGTCCTATGGCCAAGAAAGTCACAACATCTCGTGAGACTCTTGGGATTTTAGAGGCTGCACATTTCCCACTTGGGTGTGTGTTACTCCTGCCCATTTATCAAGTGGCTCCAAAATCAGCTAGTTTTGAGAGGGGCCCAGAAAAAGAGAAGGCTCCACAACAGATCCAGGCTACCGTGCAATTTGCTCTGCAGCCAGGACCATAAGATCCAGCAGATCTAATGGTTCTTGAAGTGTTATTGACAGATAGGAATGCTGCTTAGATCCTTTGGCACTGGAAATCCATAGGATTTGGGGGCAAGGCCCTGCTATCATCTGTTGATAACGACTCTTCTTTTGAGAGGTAGCTGTTGGCCTGCTACCTGGCTTTAGAAGACAATGAACACTTGACCATGTGTTCTGGTGCCTGTCATAAACTAGGTGTTACCTGACTCACCAAGCTATAAACTTGAGCCTGGGTAGCAGCACTCAGTCATCAAGTGATCAAGCTTCAGTGGGCCTTGAAGGCACAAGTAAGTTACATGGAAAAGTAGAGTCAATTCTCATGGTTCCTCCTCCATATTAGTCTTTGGTCTCTGAGATTTGTACCTCTTGGAGGGTCTCAAGCCTTTGACTTTAGACTGAAAGTTACACCAGTGGCTTCCTTGCTTCTCAGACCTTCTGAGTTGGGCTGAACCATAGCATTGGCTTCTCTAGTTGTCCATCTTACAGAGGGCCTATCGCAGGACTGCTCAACTACAAAAATTGTGAGCCAATTCCTCTAATAAATCCCCTTTCCAAAGGGGATTATAACTGGAGTGGACCATAAAGGACAGTCCTAGTTGGATTGATGATGCCTCCTCAGAAAAACAAATGATAGATCATATGATTACCTGGAGAGCATTGAATTGGAGCAAAGGGAGTTTGATACTCATATATATTATATATAGAAAAATGTAATCCATATTAATCTCTTCTATTGGTTCTATCTCTTTGAGAACTCTGAGTAATACAAGGTCACACATCTGCACCAAATCCTCCCTGCCCAGCATTAAGTATATGGTCACAGCCCTGCCTAGGAAGAGCTGGTAAGCACGAAAAGCCAGGGTGGATTCAGTTTTGAATAACTACACAAGAAATATCAAATAAGAACATTTTTACAACTACCACAGGCCTCGGGATTATTGATTGTCCACTCTAGACTTTACATATTTACACTAGCATATCAGCAACTTACCACTCACAGGAAGCAATGTCCCACCCAGGTCTGTACAATTCAAAAACTATTTTTGAATACCATGGGCACATCCTTTATATTCCCTTTAAGATTAAAGAGAATGCCAAAACTTAGTCCCATATCTGAAGGATTGAAGAAAGTGAGTTCAAGACCCAAAACTAGAGCTAGAATTAGTGACCACTAACACTAATTCTAAAATATTAAATGAATATCATTTCAGGTATTTACAGAATTTGAAAATGAGTTACATTCCCTGAAAAACCTGGAGACCTCCTAAATTTTTATAAAACTAGAGACTGTGGGCTACTCAACATCAGTGCAGAGGTGGAGAGTAGCAGATTATCCTGTAAATAGAAGGCCATACTTTTTCCTTTTTTTTCTCCCCTGGGGTTTGAACTCAGGGCCTCACACTTGCTAGGTAGGTGCGCCACCACTTGAACTACACTCCCAGCCCTATAAGGCAATACTTTAGGGAGCAGAAGGCCGTATCTTCCAATTCTCTTCCACTACCTACTTTGTATTTTGGGTCCAGCCCACTGCTCCAACCCATTTGCCACTATAAACCCCAGAGGCCCTTCAATATCAAAGAAAAGCTTATAAACTAATTGTATCTTAGGATAAATTAGCAGCTTAAAAGTGGCACAGCTCTCCAGGGTAAAAAAAAAAAGTGTTGAGGCTTTGAGACAGTGATCTCTACAGGCGGATTTTAGGTTTATGGCTCTAGGAAAAAGAATGTATTATTTTTGACCTCTGTCTCTTTCAAAATCTCCCAAATTATACAGGGGCAGCTTAATCATTTGTTCTAAAAGTTGAGACCCAAAGTCTTTTTTCTTTCCCAGGGATGAGAGATTTTTCTCTTTGATCTTTCACTCAGGGCCCAGAGGAGGCTAACACTTTTCCTGAGAGAGAAAAAAGTAGCCACCAGCTGGAATGAGGGTAAACTTGAGGACCTCAAAATGTATGAAGCTGATTGGCATGTGGAATTCCAACCAATAAAATGTATTTTTTACTATTAAAATTCAGTTTTTAACTATTAAATTTATTTTAATCAGTGCACAGATTAAATCTTTCACCAGATTTCTGGAAAGCATTAAAAAAAACAACAAATACTGGATTTATTTCTCTTTCCTAAATCTTCTTTCTGCCATACAAATGCTAGCAAGCAACAAAATAATAGCAGCTTGTCTCCACTGACTGTATTCCATAGTCAAGCATTGTTCTAAGTGCTTGACAGGTAGTACAACAGGTACTTAGAACCCACTTTTGCTGAAAAAATTAACTAAAAGAAGGAAAAATAGCTTGGCATTCCTGCCTCCATTTTTACATCCGTCTTTGCTCTGAGCAGTTCACCTTGCAGCCACCTTGGAATCCAGGAAGGACAGAAGTGAACCTTAACCTCCAGGTGTCCCCAGAAAAGGAACAGCCGAGCCTCTGAGGACAACCACCTATTAAGCAACAGTGATTCGCTTATCCTAACCAGATCACTCCCCTCAGGTGACAACAGTGGTAACAACTTCTCTGGAACCCCTCCCCAACCAAAACTGAGATAATGATCAATCAGGCCATACTTTGACCAGGACTATTTAATAATTATGCATAGCTCTCATATCCTGCCCTATTTAAACCTAAAGCTTGTGTGTGTACCCCAAAGTGCTTACTTCACCTCTTCCCACGGAGTGCCGTGCTGTGTAATAAAGCTCCATTCTCTGCCCTTCTCCATTACTTGTTTGTTTATTTTATGTTGAGGTGAATGGCTGGACCTGACATGTGGAACCCCCAGAGTTTGGGCCTGGAGCCTAAAAGTCCAGTGTAGTGTCTTATGTAATCTTCATGAAGACCCTATGAAAAACATGCTATCATTATCCCCAAGTTAAGTTAAAGAACTTACCAAGGTTTTGTAGCTAGTGAGGAAAAGAGCTAGCAACTTCGATACGAAGCATCTTTATACACTGTACGACACAAATGCTCCTTATCAAAGAAAACCCAACGTCTTCTGATGCCATCCAAGAAGAGATAAACTGATTAGATACTGAATAACATGAAAACTGAGGTTTTAATAGATTACAATGTATTTATAGTAGCAATATAGTATAACTGGCAGAAATGCAGCATAAATAAAATAAATTATCTTAGGTAAGATTCTGCTTGGTACTCAGTAAGCATGTGATATATTACCTGAGTGGTGATGATTGCTAAAATAATTGTGTGCAAAGTAAGATAAGCTGTAAGACCCCATCCAAATGTCAGAAGTACTTAGGTTTGCATACATGGATGTTTGAACTACAAAATACAAATTGTGACGTTTAGTTACTCTACCCACAAGTCAAAGGCTCTTATATTTGTATTTAAAACTGCATTGTATTATATAAAGGTTAATGATAACATTCATGCTAGTAATTTTAAATTAAATTGCTGAAAGCAAGGTAGATAACATTTCACAGCTTTTACTTTTTAGGGAATAAAATAGCTGATAAAAATCTCTTTTTTTTAACTTTTTTTTGTTGTTGTTGTGCTGGGTGGGGGTACATTATAGCATTTACCAAAGTTCTTATATCAAATATATCATACTTGAATACACCACCTTCACCATTCTTCTTTATCTCCCCTTTCCCCATTCCTGGAATAGTTTCAACAGGTAGTACTTTTCCATTTACATACCTGTATACACAGTATTTGTGCCATATTCACCTTCCCACACCCTTTCCCCACCTCCTCCCCTCTCCCACTAGTACCAACCACCCTCCCCAGGGCAGGAACTATTCCACACTCCTGTTCTCCGATTTTGTAAAAGAAAAAAAATGAAAATGACATTTTTGTTTATTTAAGATAGCTATACAGGGAGTTTCCTTGTGACATTTCCACGTGTATATGTATCATAACACGAATTGGTTCATCTCCTCTATTTTTCTTCTTTCTACCTTAGTCCCCTTCTTATGGTGGTTTCAACAGGTTTAAAAATTCTATATTCAGTGGATGCTAATGACTCACACCTGTAATCCTAGCTACTCAGGAGGTAGAGATCAGGAGGATCTCCGTTCAAAGCCAGACCAGGGAAATAATTCACAAGACTTTATCTTGAAAACCCATCACACAAAAGGACTTGTGGAGTGGTTCAAGGTGTAGGCCCTGAGTTCAAACCCCAGCACCACAAAAAAAAAAATTCTATAGTCATTATTATATAAAGAGTACACCAACCATATTCATCTTCTTAACTTCCTTCTTTTACCCTCTCCCTATCATATGTGACCTCTCCTTAGTGTGACCTGTTTTTCATAATATTGCTGTATTTATATTAGGTCTATATTTCACATAAGAGAAAACATGCAGTTTTTGGCTTTCTGAACCTGGCTAACTTCACTTAAGATGATGTTCTCCAGTTCCATCCATTTACCTGAAAATGACAAAATGTCTTGAAATAACTGCCTCCTTGCAGTTATAAGAATAAAATAATGTTTGCCTACAAGATGAGAGTTATACCACTGAACAGGTGCATAACCTGTAACCCTGGGCATCTCTCCATGTTCAAAGAAGCCTTCTAGAATAGCGTTGTAGGTCAATTATATGAAGAGACAAATACAAGCAGCAGCCATAAATATAAAGAAGTGAAAAAATAAAAAAATCTATAATGCATACTAAGGTAAGTAGTGAATGAAGGAGTATCAGTCTGAGTTAAGGCACAATGAACATGGGAGCCAAAGGGGGTGGCACCAGCTTGCAAGAAAAAAGTATTATTTTACAAGGCTCATATACATAGTAGGCAAACCTAACCTAAAGCAAGAACCCTCTCCAAAAATACCAGTGCAGACTTAATCACCATCGAGGGCACAACCAGGTCTGGCGTCACACCAAGCATCAACCCAGAAAGTACAGTGTGGTTCTTGTAGAGTGTAGTATCTTTGTTCAAGGCAGGCTGAGATAACAGTAAGATCTGCCAGCCACAGGTATAGACCTACCAAAAATGAAGAAATTAATCATACCAGAGTGCCATAGGGTTGATATGTTTTTATAAAAAAAAGGTAATTGGAGGAGTAAGTTTAAGTGTATCCTCTTTAATCGTTTCCAAATTATATGTGTTTTAAAGTGAATAAAACACTTAGGAAAACCAAAATGTTTAGGAAACATTTAACTGATCTTATGATCACTATTCATGACTTAAAGCAATATGGTTTATAAAATTTGTGTGTTTAAAAATGTATTAGAGCTTAAATATTTGCACATTAAGAAAATGTCTTTCATAGATTTAGTGGTAGCAATGATTTCTATCCATGCACAAAGTTCTGTTAGATATTAAATATAACAATGACTAATAAGGAAAATTGAAAACTGAATAACTTTGGCATCTTACTAATAAAGAACTGACTAGTCAGTTTTTATTAAAAAATATCTAATATAACTATGTTAATTTAATTTAATTCACTTTTTATGTGTTTCTTTGATCATTGAACACTACAAAGTACTAGTGAAAATCGTAATGACAGGCACAATCCTTGCCCTGAGAGAATGTAAATCTAGCAAGGAACAGACATGAAAAATAACAGGGCATTTGTGTGCAAAAAGGGCTGGGAAGTATAAAACAACCGATAATTGTTTCTGCCTAGGGAAGGCAACAGGGAAATAGAGATAGTACTGAGTTGACTTGGGTAGATAACCAGTTCTAAAAGTCTCAGTCCTTGATAAATTACTCTCTTAAAGGAGCTTCTTAAAGCCAGGCACTGTGGCTCATGCCTGTAATCTGAAAAACCTAGGAAGCAATAAGTAGGAAGATAAGGTCTGAGGCTAGCCCTGGGCAAAAAGGTAAGACCCTAAACAGAAAAACAAATAACTAAAGCACAAAAGGGCTGATGGCATGGCTCAAGGGGTGGACCACCTGCTTAGCAAGCACGAGGCCCTGAGTTCAAACCAAATTACATCAAAAGAAAAAAAAATTAAACAAAACTCCTAGGAAATCAGTTTCCTGTGTTCAGTAGGCTTAATTATGTTTTCACTTTCTCTTTGCATATAATTTCTACTACAAAAAGTGCAAAGAAAAACTTCCCTAAGGACTGCTCATTTTAAATTTAAATTAAATTCTAATTAAATTTCATTAAATTCTAATAGAAGACTGAGCTCTCCCTCCTCTTCTCTCCCTCCTTTGCCCCCCTCTTTCTCTCTTCATTTTATTTTGATTATATAACTCTGTCTTCTCCGAAATACAGCTATATGGAAAGAGCCTTACACACTCCTCTCCCTCTATAAGGAAGAGTTGACCCTAAGCCCAAGGGGCTCTTTTAGAGAGGCTTGCTGCAAGGTTGCCCATTGGCTGGACCACTCCCACCGAATCCCTGCTGGTCATCTCTGATTCCTCCTCATCCATTACTTCCATATATAAGCTATCACACCCTACTATCTGCATTCAACTCTACCTCTAGAGATGAATCACAATTAAGTTCCAATTTCAAGTCAGCATAGCTCTAACTCAACTCTTTCCTCTTTGCATTACCATGTTAATCACTACACATCTTCAGTGAGATTTCAGTGCTTCTCATCTACCACACTGCTCTGATGTTCCACTTCGAAGGCTGACTTAACATCTTTTTATATTATCAAAGTCTAATTTTTGAATTTTGGCTGTAAGATACAACTTAGTCCACTCCATCCTCCCAAGTCACACACATATTTTCAATGTTATCCATGGAACCATTTTTGGAAAAATCTCTTCTAAGAACTAGTGTTCCATGGGACATACTTCAGATAGTCAAGATCTATCCACCCTACCACCACACACCCAAAGTGACACCATTTCCATGTCACTCCATTTATAGTAACTCCATTAGAGCTAGAGCCATGATAAAAACAATTTTCAGCAAAAGCCCTGGTAAATTTTGAAGTTTTTTTCCCTACCATCAACATCTCATCAGAAGTCTTGAGCTATTTTAAGTTTTAGAGCATGTGTCAGAATCTGCAAGAATACTCTTAGACTCAATTAGTCCCTATAAGGACTCATAGATGCTGCAACATTCAAGATTAAGAATTATTACAGAAGATGATAAAGATTAAAATCAGCAAAGGGAAGGCACATGGGGTGATGTCCAGAAAAACACACACACAATTTTTCATGCATCTTCTCCTACTCTGAATTCTCCCTGCAATGATGTTTATGAAGGGATCAGAACACGCCACTGCAAACATGCCACCTTGGCATTTTGACTATTTTGAGTGGGAGGAATTCAGAAAGGGCTGATAGAAAAGCATTCTCTGTCTTCCCATTTTCTACCTAAAAGCAAAGTACAGATTTCCCATAATCAATGTGCCCTTCCTATTCCACCCTCATCACAGAGATGGGAACTCACCACCAAAATGAATTTGTACAAACAAACCTGTGAAAGTAACCATTGACTTCCATATAGCTCCTAGTCATATTCCCACAATCTACACCCTCTAACCCAAACCTCTTTTTCCTTTCCACTTTTCCAGAATTTATTGTGCCTTCTTAAAGAACAGGTCCATCCACTTTGGATCTTCATTTCTTTTAAATAAAGGCCCCCCTGTATACATAAAAACATTATGATAAAATAAAATTTGTACACATCTCCTGTTAATTTATCTTTCATCATTTTAATTGTTAGGTCTAGACACAAAATGTAATCTAAAAGGCAGGAAAAACTCTTTCCCTCCTTACATTTGACAATACTTGGGAATTGTCAAATAAGATATTTTAAACAAGACTTGATATCCAGGGTTTTTATTGGGAGCCAGTTATATAGACATGTAGTACTTGCACAATTGACCTTTAGCTACTCAGATTTCAGGCCCACAGAACAAAAGTAGGGATGTACCATAAATTACAATGTGCCATAAATCACATGCTACCCGGTCAAGCTTGTATCACATGACCCAAGACTCAATACATAGAAACACTCTTAACAGGCAGGATATCCCCAAAACTCAGAGATTATCTCCCAAAGCCAAGGGCAAGTCCTGAAGGCACACTTTATTTTTTTTAAAGATTGTGCAGGGTTTGAGCAACTCTGACCTGCTGAGATAGTCCTATCCTGCATATGGGTCTTCCAGCATTGAATACATCATAATCAGCTAACAATCATAGTGGACAGGAACATGTGTTCTTCTTCATCACAAACACCCCAAGTAGCAGAGTTATTGACTAATTAACTTCAAGAATGTTTATATAAGATTATGCCAGCTAGTATTTTTTCACCTTCCTCATAAATGCCATATGGAAAAATGAAGGAGAGTTTTTAAAGCCAGAGGTGCATTTGTGGGAGCTACTTGATGACAATTTAAAACAGAATCAGTAGAGATACTAAAAAATAATCCTATGCCCATTCAGCCTGGTCATTCCATTATTGTTAAAGAGGACATAGTGACTTTCTAGCATTTTGTGGTCAACACCGAGTTTTACTGGTCTGTGACAAAGACCAATGATCATCTTATAAAGATTTTATTTCAGGGAAGAATTTTTTAACTTTGCACAAAAGGGTAAAGGGATGATTTCCTTTACCCTTGAACTGTATATATTGACACATAGATACTCCTCAGCAAGTTGAGTTTCAGTTGATCTTAGAAACAAAATACATTCTGATATGTTTTAAACATTTAACTGGGTGCGAAGCTGTCTACTTAAGATCCTTATTGTTAGAGAGGAAAAATTAAACTATACAGGAAAAACAATTTGTTTCTCTACTCTCAGACAGCTCTCACCACTTTACTCTGACACAAGATATTAGGAGTGTTTTCCCAACCATGCCATTCTCCAACACTAACTCTGGAGTATCAGACTGGAATCTGGAGGTAGAGGGAGATAACTGAACAACCTGGGCTCTTGTCCAGTTCTTCCTAAAACAGACACCCTTCAATGCAGTTATGATATGGAAATGAAATGTCCACCCCAAACTCAGGTGTTTAGGTTTGTTTCCCAATGCAATTTTCAGAGGTGGGGCTTTGGGAAATGATGGTACCATAAGAGCTCTGACATTAGGAAGGATTGATCCATTGATGGGTTCAAAATTTGATGGCATTGTTTGGAAGATGGTAGAAAATAGAAGGTGACAAGAGGGTTAAACAGGTCTTTTCTGGGGAGGTCCTTTCTTGGAACTAGTGGGAGGAGGAAAAAGGTGGGGAAAGGGCATGGGAGGGTGAATAAAATGCAAATGCTGTGTACATGTGAATGTAAATGGCAAAATGAGACCTGTTGAAACTCTTCCAGGAATGGAAGGAAGGAAGGATAAAGAAGAATGATGGAGGAGGTGAATTCAAGTATGATGTATTTTATATATGTAAGAACTTTGGAAATGCCACAGTTTACTCCCATCGAGGAAAACAATTTTTAAAAAAGAAAGAAAATAGAAGGTGGGGCCTAATTGGAGAAAGTAGCACTAAAATGTGATTTTGAAGGGTATATCTTCTCTTTGGATCCTTCTTCTCTCTCTCTCTCTCTCACACACACACACACACAGAGAGAGAGAGAGAGAGAGAGAGAGAGAGAGAGAGAGTGAGAGAGACATAGCTGTATACCTAACCTCTGCCCTCAAAAGAGCCACCATCTGGAAAGAGCCTCCCTGGAATAATTCTTAGACCTAGAGGTGTACATCTTAGATAACATAGACCTGAACTCAAACCCTAGTCTTACATTTCCTTTCTTTTCTCCTTCCCTCTCTCTCCCCTTCTTGGTTTCCTGGCTACCATGAGGCAGGAAGCTCTGACCCACCACACCATCCCCACCATTTTGTTTCTGTCTTGCCACCAGCTTAAAAGCAATGGAACCAGCTGACCATACACTGAAACTAAGCCAAAATAAATCTTTCTTCCTTTAAATTGATTTTCTTGGGTATTTTTTTCAGAATGATGAAAACCTAACACAAATGCTTTAGCTCATCTTGTCACTTTACCCCAGGCTGCTTTCTGCTGTGATGCAATTGGAGTGTGTATAATCAAGACTCTATTGATCCTAGCAACCTTCCTGAGCCTTGGGGACTCAGATTGCAATGAATTTTAGGCTTCTATTGTCCCTTGCTGCCTACCTGTAATAGGAATTACCACTTCAGGTAATTCCTGCATGGGTGCTCTGTCCCAGCAGACTGAGACAAGTTGATAGCCAGTGCACAGTGTTCCTGCTTCACAACTTCCTTCTCTTGCTAACCGTTTCCTCAACATAGATCAACTCCTTATACATAAAGCAATAACTCTGCAAGCATCTTACAATTAGCAATTTAAATTATTGTTAACTATTGCTACAGCAACCACTGTTATTTGCTTACCCACAATACCTCACAGTGAAAGCTCATGACCTGACTTACCAAGGAAAGAAATGTCACAAGGCTAATGAGAATTCCTTCACATTACTAAGGACCTTTGACCTAGTACCTACATGACCAGGTGTGAAAATATCAAGATTTCCTGATCCTGGAGAACTTTCCAGTTCTGTGTAATTTAATGAAAGTTTTGAAGAAACCATCTTAGATATACACAAATTAAGAAGGCATGGCCTCTGCCCTTGAGGACCTGGAGTTAAAGTGAGGGCCACAAAAAAATGTGAAAGAGCATTTTGAATGTAGTGGAGTAAGTGCTAAACAGAGGCAAACTTACCATGAAAAGAGGGAAGCTTAAGTCCTTACTTCCATCATACAATTGTCCCTTTGGTCCACCCTGTAATTTTAAAAGCTACATAAAACCCAGCAAACTCCAAAATATGTTCATCTGATATTATTTTACCAATAATAAAATTAAGATACTCTGTACACTTCTACTTAAAAATGGCGCCCAACTGTATAAGCTCCAGGGCCCACGCTGTTAAAGATCTGTCCTGATGCTTCCCTCATTGTATTTGTAGGGCACAATGGGTTTTAACCAGTAAGAACTTGAGAATTCTCACATTTCATTCAAACTAACCTCAATATAGAAACCTAGCAACAAAAATAGTAAGGCCATTCCACTGTGATGCTGCTATTGTTAGCAAAGAACTCTACAACGCAAGGATTTCAACACATGTGAAATCAAGACTGAACTTAATGAAATAAATAGTCCAGAGCAATCATCCATCATTGAAGCTGCTGTGAGAGTTGGCTGTCTTCCAAAGGCTCTGAACACTTAGAAAGTGACTTTTGAACAGAAGCACATATAAAAGATTAGCTTTTGAAATAGAAGTTTTTCATTAAAAATGAGGCAAAGCAACTTTTACTAGCAATTCGGGTGCTATAGAATCAATAAGCTTTACCTTGAGTATATAAAATAGATATATAGAGACATTGAGACGTTTGCACACACTTATGCACATATGTGTGTGGATTTAATTGGGTTTATCCAAATGCTAAACACGCAGGTCACACTACCTGATACAACATGCTCTCCTCCCACCTCTCCCTGAACTATGGTAGAGAGCTGAAGATTTATGCCATTCTTTTTTTTATCACCCTCCTTACTTTGAAAAGTAGAGGATGGAGAACACAATTAGATACATTTGATGCTAAACATAAACATTTCATTAGACAGTTGATAATTGAATGGAAGAAAAAGAAGCAGTGGCAATCCTAGGACAATTGATACATCTACTTTCCAGTTCTTACATAGCACTGCCAGTTCTCCAAGACAACAGCAAAGCTTTAGAGTCACTTTGGTGGACATTACAGCTCACACTGTTGTTCACTGTTCACATTGTTCACTGTTCACAGAAAATTGGGCCACTCAGAAAGCAACTGTACTTCCTTCAGAAAGCAAACAAGCATGTATGTCCTATGTTTTCTATTATCTCCTAAAACTGGGACCAATAGCTGTTATCTTCAGGACTACTCCCCACCTGCTATCTCCCTTTCTCCTGCCTTTTTTTATTTTATTTTCCACTTACCTTGTTCTTTTTTTTTTTTTTAGCATCCTTTGTATTTCTCCAGTTTTATTTCAAAAAAACTAGTTTGTATAGTTTTGGGCACATTGTATTCATCCAGAAAAATTATTGAATAAGAATCTTACACTCATTTATAGCATTAGCCATTTTCTTTTTCTCATCAACAAAACATTAGAGCTCTCTTTTTGCTAGATAGTGGTGAGAGATATGAAGCTGAGTATGACTCTTTGAACTACCTGGCATTCTGTCTCAGCCTCCCACCTGGCTTTGTGGGCTTCTCCAATCTCTACTGTGCAGGTTGCAGGCTCCTTTAAAGTAAGATTATTGTCTAACTATTGTCCAAAGTCCTTTGTGGACACAGAACTTTTCACATAGGATGCTCAGAAATTTGGGGCAGGGAGAGGAACTTATTTCTATGAGCTTCCACTGTGGTAAAGAATGTTCACCAGGAGTATACCCATCCTTTTGGAGGACAATCACAGTCTATCAGTTGTCATGTTCAAATTTGAAAAATTCACGTAGGTGGAAAATGAATTCTAGACTGTGTTACTAACTAGCTAACTGAGCTTGTGCAATTTAACCTCTCTAACAGACAGGTTTCTTCTATGCAAAATGAAGATATTTATAACTCACAGAATGATTGTGAACAATAAATGTGAGATAATTTACATAAGGCATAGTATCTTTCAACTAATAAATCTTCAAGCAGTGCTGCTGTAACTATCATAATACAAAATGTCAAGTATAACATCTGGCTCAAAATCATTAGTATTATTAGTATTAGTGTTTATCGCTGGTCACTTAAGGGTCACTATGCGATTAGTGATGCAGGATGGAGTCTGGTTTTATATTGTGGATTTTTCTCAGAATGTCTCACATTCCATAGGGTGGGCTTTGCTGAAAACTTCTCACTTTAAAGAAGGAGTTTAAACACTATATGAAAATAGAAACACTGTACTTACTTTAAACCCAGTTTTTCACTTTAATAAAGATTCAAGAGAGAATTCTACTGAAGTTAAATGAGCATTGACAAAGAATTTCAGTGAACTACTGTTGTTATGAGGTTATTAGCTGAAAGTATCATGCACCTTAGCCTTTAAAAGAGACACCATTAATTGATGCATGAATCATGTGTTGACAGATAAACTAAACTTCAAGTCTTAGTTTTAGCACCCTTTAATTTTGTTACCCAACACTACCTAACTGAACCAATCATGTTAATGGTTCTACCAGCCCATGATGGGAATAATAACTTCACCCCACAATAGGGCCATTGTGATGCTCACATTAAACAATGTATGCTCATTGTAATATCAAGATTCCCTTTGGTGAGAGTAGCAGAAAATAAAAGTTTACTATTAAATAGATAGTCTATTAAGAAGAGGTTATGCCGGGGATGTGACTCAAGTAGAAGAGCACCTGCCTTGCAAGTGGAGTTCAGGAGTTCAAATACCAGGACAGCAAAAAAAAAAAAAAAAAATAGGTTGCATACTCATTTACGTTCCTAATACTTAACTTCTACAAAGATACAAATAATGATAAATGTAAATAAGATGCTACGAAATGAGATATAGATGACCAGTTTAAGATTTGTCCAACCAATTATCCCAGAATTCTACAAATAGTAAAAGAAAAAATTAGCCTGTCTTAATCCTTCCATTTTCACTCTATCTAAATTTGGAAGTTACATTAATTCTCTTTACATTGACTGCCTCACTAATGAGTTCAGCAACTAACTCACTATGTTGACTGCAAATATTTTGTCTCATTTATTTACTAGGTTTATTAGTTGAATTTATCATGTGCTTGTTCACTCATTTCAGTTATTCAATGCCTGTTGTACCTCTGAAAAGGAGTGTGAGATCTGAAGGGCCAGACACAAGTCCCACGAGGATAGAAACAAACCTAATACAGCTCACAGAGCATGGACACCTGTTACTAAGTCCCATCAGAGGCAAATTTTTCTAATTTGTTAATTTGAATAAATTACAAATTAAATTTGCTGAAAACAGAAGACTTTTTGTGTACTCTCTCTTAATATTGCAATACACACAAACAGACACAAAGGCACTGCATTTCACCAGAAATGTTATCTATGTGCTATTGATTGCTCTTAGTCAAAATACACATGATTCTTTGCAAAGATGGTATGATTGCTCAGATTAAAGATTATAAGTAATTTCTATTCAATGCCTATGTGCACATGTCTATGGGTCTTGCAATATTGAGTAAGGATACACAGAAATACCATTGGTCTTTGGTTGCTTTAGCATTAATTAACTTGTTAGTAAATGAATGAGAGAAATGAACATTCATTGAGGTCAATGACAAGTAAACTGATTGATAATCCTATGTTCTCCATCCTATTCTCACAGACTACCTTCTGACATTTAAAATTTTTGAAGTTAGACATACTTTTTTCTTTTCAGAAAGTTGTAATTGAAAAAGAATCAAATATAAACCAAGTCACAAATCTTAGAATGCACAGACCAGAAGATAATATGAAGCTAAACACACAAAAGGAGAAACATGAGCTAATAGAGAAGGAATGAAAAGACAAAAACAACTCCAGAATTGGATTTTATTACAGTTCATTAGTTCCATTAAAGATATGTTGGCAGCAAAGGGGGAAAATCTTCTATGCCTTAAGCTGAAATAATTTTGGCCTAAACCAGCCTCCATAAAACATAGAGAAAATGTGGCTAAGCAATACTTCTGTCTATAGTGATCTTGATATGTGATTGGAAGCTTACCTAAGAGTATACTCTTGTAACCAAGCAACTGAGTCTCAGCCAATGAATACATATTTATAACCAATCAATGAGTTTCAGCCAATCACATGTCACCAACTGATGAGAACACACCTATATAAGGCAAATGCCAAATACAGCCAATCAAGTTGTTTTTCAATGTCACTTCCTTTTCTTTAGCTATAAATATAACCTGCATGTGCAGTGGGGTGAAACATTCAGCACTGTCTTCAGTGTGGAATGCTACCAGGTGCTAGAATCTTTTTCTGGCTCAAGTAAAAATGCTAAATTTATATGGCTCAGTTTTTCCTTTAAGTAAGTGATCAATGTCCCTATGGCAGAATAAGAATGGCCATGAAGAGAGGGTCAGAAGGCCTGGGTGCTTGTCTCAGCTGTATTATCATGGCATATATGGACCTCCATAAGGCCTCTATGGGGCTTGAATTCCTGTGCTATAAAACATGAGATTTGGGCTACGGAATGCTTAAATAATCTCAAAAAATACTTCTAGCATCATTTTCTGTGTTTTTGTGTCTGTATCTATTAATCTCCATTGTATGCTCCAATCAGAAGAGCGAACTAAGCTAAAAGCTGGTTAGAATGAGTAGACCCAGGTGAGGTGTCCAGGGCTGGAGCTGGGGAGGGGATGGACTTATGTCCATCAACTCCTCAGGGCAGGGACAAGGTGGTAGAAAAATCTAGAAGAGCACAGCCACCACTGTGAATCACAGGTGTATTCTAAAGGAAGTCAAAGACCACCACAGAAAAAAGTAAACCTGAATGGTGAGGGTGGGCGAAGGGCAAGGGAAGAGGTTCCAAGATGAGAAAGAGGCAGCCAAGAGAAATCAATGGTCTGTATATTCCATAAGGTTCAATTAGAGGAAGGAGACCCTGGAAAGATGATGTCTATTGGTTTAACCACAAACATGTATGTTTAGAGATGAGGTTAAAGCAAACTAAAGCAGCAGAAAGCATGGTGGTCATCAATCTGCTTTCTCACCCCATTATACTCTTCTTAGTGGTCCTTAAAAGCAGGAAAGAAGCTTAGTTATAACAGCAGACTGTCAGCATTGCCACAATTCCAGTTCAACACTAAGTGCTCTGCATCTTACTTTCTAAGGAGTTCTCACAAAAATAATAGTGAAGGATTAAAGACGACAAAGCCAAAACCATCCTAAGACCCTAGCAGGTAAGAGGAACCATACCCCTCCCAGAGCTCAGAGGCCATGGGTCAAGGAAAGATGCCCCATGGCCTGTGTCCCCTTTTTTAAATACCATGTTCCTCTTACACTGGGTCCAGAAATCCTCCTCCCTCAGCCTACTTCCACCTGGACTTCTCTTCAAGTTTGCCCCCTAGGGAGAAACCATGTCTCTAAGATGCTCACCTCCTGGTCCACATATTAATCTAAGGTGACTCTTTCCAGAAGCTGGGAAGTCAAGCCCCAGAGATTAGGGTTCCATGGTGCCACACTGTGGCATGAAACTCCAAAGAGTTTGAGAGTTGCAACTTTGAGCCTAACTCCTAGATAGGAGGTTTCCAAATGCCAAGGTAGAACAATAAGACCGTAATTTTTAGTTGCACAGTTATAGTTTCTAAATAGTTTATGTTTTTCTGTTTAAACAGAATCAACCCTACTTTTCTTTCTTTGTTATGTCTTTTGAGTCTATTCAGGTTCTCAGTGAGATCCTTGCAAGAATAATCTCTTCTACAGTGAATGCATGGTAGTGAGGGAGCATGTGGGGTACAGAGTAGTTAGGGAGAAAGAGTTCCATGGCATTCCTAATTCTGATCAAATTTGCACTTCAGCAGTACATTCTTTGCAGATAACCATAATACTAGTTAGTCTACTTCCAAATGTGCAAACATTATGTTTCTATTTCTTGTATTTTACAAAGAACAAATGCTTGCTCTATGTTATATCTACACATGCTAGAATTAACTAACCCATATGTTTTTCCACCATCTTTGTACTTGTTCTGTTTTTAGTGCCAGCCTTTTTATCCAGATGACTGTTTACTTATTTCAAAAATACTATTTCAATGTCAACATCCTAAT
This sequence comes from Castor canadensis, assembly GCF_047511655.1. Classification (NCBI taxonomy): domain Eukaryota; kingdom Metazoa; phylum Chordata; class Mammalia; order Rodentia; family Castoridae; genus Castor; species Castor canadensis. Next base: position 46,223,421 of record NC_133401.1, on the reverse strand, counting down.
ATATTTGATGACCAATTTTACTACTCATTTGTAATATTCTCCAAATATATTTAACTATGACCACTCCTCTACTGGTATCTTCAGTCTGTTAGGCACCAAAGCCACTTACAAGTGCACTCAGCTAAGACCATGGTAAACAGCATGGCCAGTTAGGGCTTGGGTTCTCATCCTGGCTCTGTCGTTAATCAATTAACTAAGTGATCTTGGGTAAGTCCCTTCCTCTCTCAGTTTGAGAACTTTTTCTATTAAGCGAACGGGTTAGACCCTTTCAGTTGCAAGTGAAGGACAACTCCAGTCAAACTCACATTAAGAAATGACTCTGTGTGTGTGTGTGTGTGTGTGTGTGTGTGTGTGTGTGTGTGTGTGTAAAAAAAGAGAGAGGGAGAGTTGGAGAGGAAGAGAATTGTTTCTTGCCTCATGTAACTAAAAATACTGCTAAATAGATACAGTTTAGTCTACTTTCAGGACCTGGTCTTTTCCCTTTTCTTGACTCAATTCTAATCCATATTGACATGATTTTCAGGCTCCCAACTGTGGCAAATAACTGACAGTCATTATAATGTTATATCCTCCTAGGTTTAACTTCAGGAACAAAAAGAAATCTCTCACTTAATTAGAGCAAGTATCCTAAGCAGGGTTTAGTGGTTCATTCCTGTATCCCAGTTCTTTGGAGACAGGCAGGAGAAAGAGTAACATCTTGGACCTATACTCAAACCAATCAATGAGGCCAGGAAGATACAACACTGACTGGCCAGTTCTGAGCTCAGAGTCCACCCCTAGAGCCAGGAGTAGAGAGGGCGCCACACAAATTGAGAGTGATTTCACCACAGATTACGATTGTTAATGTTATTTCTGGTTCCAGATTTGTATGACTCCAAAACATTTCTTTTAAAAACTTTGAGGAATAAAGTGTGAAATGTTTTGTTTGATATTCCTGAATCTTATTGAAATTAATTCTGATTTATTCATAAGAGGAAAACTATTTTAAAGTGATGTCTTATGAGTGGTGAGCAGATGGGTGTGATATAATGGTTATCCAACAACCTAACTCCAAGCAAACTCTATAGCAAATACCTGCATCATTCTAAAATAAATATACTACCCTAAATGTTTAAATAAGTCCTGGTATCATGAGAGGAAAAACTCATGCTGTGACAAAAGTGTAAGGGATCCTTTATTCCAATTATTATGAAACAATTTCAACATAGCAAAGATTATATGAAAAATCACCAAAGGCTATTAGGTGGGCTGCTTATTTATAAAGAAAATAATACAATTAAAAGGAGAATTGATACTGGTATTAGATTTTTCTTTTTCTTGACCCAAGTTAATATTATCAAATTATAATATTATATTATATTAAATATATATATATTTAATATAATATTAAATATATTAAATATTATATATATTATATTAAATAATATTATCATATTATTGTTATACTGGAGGTACATTGTGACATTTACAAAAGTTTTTACAATATATCACAATTGAATTCACTCCCTCCACCATTCTCCTTTGTCCTCCCTCCCCCCGTTCCTGGAATAGTTTTAGTAAGTCTCATTTTTTCCATTTACATGTATGTGTATACCATATTGTATTTGCACCATATTCACTCTCCTATACCCTTTCCTTATATCCCCCCCACACACACACACACTGGTACCAACTCCCAGTTACAACCTGTTTTACCTTCCTGTTCTCTGGAGAAACAGATTTTTCACAATGTGTTGAAACTCAGAAAGGAGTCCATGAAATAAAGCATTGTTTATTTCACTGGATTTCCTCAGAGCACTTGCTCTCTGAAGCCTATACCTCCACCAGACACTGATCTACAGGGGCTCCCTAGGGCTCAGGGACACACAGGGGCTGTTAGAACTTGGAACATAGTGAGTGTCATTTTCAGAAGACATGACTGTAGATATAACCAGAAATTCATGGACTATGATTTCTCTGAAGGATGGAGACTATCCACAGTGTATTACTATACAGTGTGGTCAGACATCATTTTCTAATAGCCACTTGTTAAGTGAATGACAGGTGCCCTGTGAAATAGCACGAGTTCAAGAAGATGGGAGAAAAGCAGGGTAAAAAGAGAAGTCATGCTTTTAAATGATCCCATGTCATTCTCTCCATGGTTTTTAAGAAAGCTCTTACTGAGTCTAGGGATGTTATATTCATCAGTGTCATGCCAATGATACCCTTGTCACAGATGTGTGCCATCTGTAATAGAGCCTGGCTTGTGAAGAAAGAACAAGGAATCAGGGTGCTGTGTTAGGCTCTGCCCCTGAAAAATTGCTCAACTTCAGGGGCTTGGTTCTCTATGCTTTAGATAAAGATGGAGTACAGTAGCTAAGCAAGGTGGCCTCTTCAGTTACCATTGGGAACAAGCAATTTATGACAGCATCACAGAAATTTGAGTTGTATTTGTTTTTATCTACAAAATGTATTTATCTTTCTCAGCTCTAGATATGATTTCTGATAGACTGTTACAAATACTGAAAATAGCTTCCAGGTACTGTTTAGTCTTGCCAGGATCTTTGGAGATTGGAAGATTGCCAAGTTATCATTGAGGACAAAGAAAATTCAGTGACTTTTCAAAAATAATTTACAATTAATTAATGACCATTTAATGACAGATTAATTTAAAATTAATGACAAGGCTTGATTACTTTTTCACAGAATGCTCTGTGCAGTTTTAAAATGATGTAAAAACATTGGACTTAGGTAAGCATCTTAAAATATAAGGTAAGACTAAGCAGTGTGACAGGTTTTCTTGTTAGCTGTAAACTGGATGAGAAAGCAGTCCCCAGAATTCCAGAAACACTGAGGCAATATCACTTTATTTTACCGTCATGCTCACTGCATTCAACTTAGTGTCAAAGGATCAGAGTTCTAGTTGCTGTTTGGCATGGTATGATCTTCAAAGTTTCTAAACTTATGCCCATCAAAAAGCCCCATCACAGAATGCAAGGGGTCATCACACCAGAGGAACAAGTTGCAGGTTCTCTGGAGTCAGGGATCTCTACTTTGAATCTGATTCATGTACGTGTATGAGTGTATATGCACATGAATCCCCTTGTGTCCATCTGTACATTTAAATATATTTTCCTTCTTTACAAAAGTCCTCTAAGGATGTACTTTTCACTTCTTGCTCTTTCTTTCTTTCGCTCTTTCTTTCTTTCGCTCTTTCTTTCTTTCGCTCTTTCTTTCTTGCCCTTCCCTTCCCTCCCCTCCCCTCCCCTCCCCTCCCCTCCCTTCCCTTCCCTTCCCTTCTTTTCTTTTCTTTTCTTTTCTTATTGCTTCCAGTTTTATCTCTCCAAGTTCTCCTCTGAAGTTGTAGAGGCCAAAAGCTTCACCATCTTTTCAAGAGACTTACCACCCTTATCCAACACCACATTACTCTTCCTGAGTTTGAAGACCTTGGGAAGTTACAAGCAGAGCTCAGAGGTGGTCTCTCCCTCCAACCAAGGTGTTGCAATGGCTACACTTTATGGCTTCCATTGTCAAATCTGTCACAGTATTCTGTTTGGAGCCAGGTTTGGCATGGATGGCTATAGTAACACAGCCTTTAGCATCAGCTGCCACTGGACCTGCAGGAGGAGGTGGTCTGTCTTCTTCCTTACTTGGGTCTTTACTCTTGTTGGTCACACCAGCTCACTGGAAGGGGCTCTTAAATTGTTATTTTTACAAGGTGTGTTTAGGCTTGTTTTCTTCCCACAAAGTTTGTGCATGTGAGATATTTTTCAGAATACAAAGCACACTCAAGGAGAGTAGCTGAAGAGGATGGAGGACACAGAACTCACCAACATGGCCCCTCACTTCCCAGCAGTTCCTGAGGGTCTATGAGGAGGCATAAATTTAGACTGTCTACAAATTACTCTTCTGTAGATGACAGGCCTGAAGCTGAGGAGGAGGAATTAGCAGGCCTATAGCTGGATAACAGAAAGCTGTGATGAAAGCCTGGGGCTCTTGACCCCTGGTCAAGATACCAGTTGAGTAGGAGGGTGAATATGGTACAAATATTATGTGCTCATGTATGAAAATGGAAAAATGAGAACTGTTAAAACTGTTCCAGGGATGGGGGGGAAGGAAAATAAAGAAGAATGATGGAGGGGGTAAATTCAACTATGATATATTACAAGAAATTTTTTAAATGTCACAATGTACCCCAATTCAGTCATAATTTTTAAAAAAGATATTTAAAAAAGGAAAGAAATAGGCACCAGTTGATGATGCCTTTAGTGAAGATTATCAACATCCAGAAGGCACAGTTTGGTTCTTTGAAATGAGTCTAGGTCTTGGGTACACATGATATGTTTTCTAGTCAACCAGAAAGCCTCCCAGCTACAAATAATCAGAAATACTGAATATAAATAATATTGTTTTAAATGCTAAGTTGAACTCAAAAGAACAAAAGGGGTGATTCATTAGATTACTAGGGCCCCCATAACCAAGTACAACAAACTGCATGGCATAATGACAGAAATTTATTTACTCACTATTTTGGTCTGAAGGCTGGAAGTTCCAAATCAAGGTGTCAGCAAGGTTGAATCCTTTCTTTCTTTTTTTCCTCCTCCTTCTCCTCACCCCAGGTGCTGGGGGATTGAACTCAGGGCCACACACTTATTAGATAAGCACTTTACCACTTGACCCGTGCCCCAAGCTCAAGGTTGATTCTTTTAACATCCTCACCTTATCTTGTTGATGGCATCTCCCTATCTTCACATCTTTTTCCCTCTGCACATTTGTATCCAAATTTCTTCTTGAATGGTATATCCAATAATATTCGGTTAAGGTTCACCCCAGTGACCTCACTTGAATTTAATTATTGCTTTAAAGGTAATAAATGTATTGCTGTGTTATAAAAGCAACCACAACAACGTAAGTAATCTTTAAAACTTTACATTCTATCTTTATGACTCTAAGAAAAAAAAATAACTTTTTAAATATGATATAAAAAGCCAAAACTATAAGGAAAAATTATTAATTTGACAGCATTAAAATTAAAGACTATTACAATAAACAAAGTAAAAGGACGGACTGTGAGAAGACATTAATAATACAGGCACCCAATAAAAATATATGAAAAAGACAAACAATCCAAGAGGTAAAAATGTATAATTGATAAGAACTGGGAAGTTGCAGATGTCACAATCCAAAAGGTCAAGGAATATATAAAAAGTGGTTACCCTCATTAAAAATCAGAAAGATTCTCAATCCATATGGCTATTAAAATAAGTGACAGCAAAATGAAGTACAGTTTACATCTATCAGAGCAACAAAATAATAAAATACCTAATAAACCCCAAGATTAACATGTGACAAAATAGGAAAATTTTAAAGAAATATAACTTCACTAAGTTCAATCCCCAGTACTATGCCAAAAAATAAATAAACACAACTTTATAAGTAAGGTCATGCTTACAGTGTTTTGGGCACTGAGAAGTGGAGAAGCCTAGAAAATGAAACTTTTCCAAAGATTGGCTGCTGGTAGAGAAACCTGGGCAATTTCACCACTGTATCTGGTTTGGTACAAACCACCTGGCAGATTTCTGATGTGAATGCTCTTATGCTATGGTGGGAGTATAAATTAGAAGAACCCCTTTTGAAGAGGAATTGAACAGTAGCCACCAAAGTTGAATAGACAGACAGACAGATAGATTTTCCACAATAATCAAAATTCTACTTCTCTTGTCTGTTCTAGAAAAATGTCCACAAATATTCTCAAAGAAATCAGAAATCAGTTCATTAGACTGTTGCATATAATAAAAAAAAACTGGAATAACCTAAACATCTACTAACTAGAAAAGAGATAAACTAATTCAGGTGTGCACTGAAACTCTATATTCCTAGTAAAACTAAAAGTGATAGCTGTTGTCTTTTGCTGAACAGATCTCAAAAATAAGTGACATGCAGAAAGCACGTAGCAAAAGAGTAGTACTCATGAATACACCATGAATAATAAAATTATTAAAATGTACTTGGGAAGATAAAAAGAAACTTCTGTGGCGGAAGGAGGAAAGAAGTTGGTGTTAGTTTTTAATCATCTGTGATTTTTTTTTTCACAAAAGTAAAAAATAAAAAAGAAACACTTGAAGCAAATATAACAGTTTGAAATCTGCTTAATCTTAGTGATAGGTATAGTTGAGCACATTTTTTTTTTACTTTTTAGTATGCTGAAATATTCCATAATTAAAAATAATTTTGAAGGAGTCAAGGACAAATTTGTGATGTTTTAATGTCAAACTTTCTGATTGAAGTTCTTGTTTCTTATTTAACAAGTTCACCAAAGAAAACTGGCAAAAGAGCAAAACCAAAAACAAAATATAAAGGAAAGGCTTGTATCAAAGTTGATTTTTTTTAATTTACCCATACCTTATATTTTCTTGAAAAACAGCAATGATAACAAAGGAGAGATGAAGACAGAGAAGGAGAAGACAAGGCCCAGTTTGGATGGCTCTTAATTGGAAAGATAGAGATTCACACATAGCAAGAGGAAGACAGGGAGGAGTGGGCTGTTTGTCACATAATTTTGAGAGGAGCACTTCTCCTTGGATGGCTTGCATCATCCCTCCAGGAGGCACCCTTTGATTCACAATGCAATGGCTAGGTGCCCACCAGTCCCAAAGTCACAGTCCCCACATCCCCTATTCATGTTCTCTGTACCCTTCCTGTCTTGGCAAATGATTTTTACTTAGTATTTGGATAATGTGTACTTGGTATTTGAGCTAAAGTTTTTGTACATTGCCCTAAACAACTTATAGCAGCCAACTTACATAGATGCATAGTTGGATGGGTGGGAGGTAGATGGATGGGTGAGTAGATGGATGGATGGATGAAGGATGGGTAGATGGATGGATGGATGGAGGATGGGTGGGTAAGTGGATGGATGGAGAGCTGTTGGGTTGGTTAATCAATACACAGAAAGTAATAAAAGCAACTAAAAGATGTTAGATAACACACAGTTGACATCTAGGTGCCACAGATTTTGGTCCCTACATATGACTAATCAATTTGGAAGAATGGAGTTAAGGCATCTGGTCCAGTCTCTGTTTCTCTCCCAGTCACTGTAAGGGAAGAGAAGTGGCCCGATCTGCTTGCTATCATGCTGATGACTGTCTCCCTGGCACACTAGTAATATTTGCTAGAAGGAAGGGCATCTTTAAGTATTGAATTCTCTAAGCAATTAGTTTCTGTGTTAGGTTTGTGAAATGCAAAATAATGCTCCATCCCAAAATATGCATACCTAATCTCCAAAATACATGAATGCCAGGAAAAGATTTCACAATCACTTTCTTACCTGAGGGCTATATGCACATTCCATTCACCTCCATAAATATAGCCCCTAAAGAGCTTAATTATCCTTAAAGCCCATAGGACATCATGCTGGATTAATACAGTGACATCATGCTAATTAGATCCAAAATGCTCTTGTAAGACAGACACATGTCTGAGGATTGGGAAGAAACTTACATCAGGGAATTTCCACACCAGTGACATTTCCAGGGGTTCAGGAGCCTTGGAACTTTCTATGAGTTAAGTATGAATTATTTGACCTTATACCTCTTGCCACTAAGAAAAAGGCATAGCATTTAGCAGGGTTCTTTGGATGCAGTAGGCAATATAGGTCAGACTGTAGAAAACTGCTCTGACTTGTCTGTCAAGTGACTAACATCTAGCATTTTCTTGTAAGGTCTAATTCAAAAGAAAGTTGTATGATACAAGAGATATGAGTACCTTAAAAATATCTGTGGTTGATGAAATTGCTATAAAGTCTGCCAACCCCAATAGGACAGTTGCAGAACAAATCTCTTGAATTGTTACAGCATGTATCTATTCATCATTTGAAGTAGCCCTGAAGAACTAAAAGACCCCACTAGGGACTGTGGGTTAGAGCACTGGAATCTGCTAAATGCTCATTGTGAACTTCTGATATACTAAGTTAGAAGGTCATTAGCACTCCAGATACAACACAAGTTACATATTCCTGAGTAGGTGTGATCAGGCCCAGGTGTAAGAATAAACTGCATGATTAAGTAGCTCAGACTCAGAAAAGCTACCTTCAACCAGTCCCCACCTAGGCTCAAAGGGCCTTCATTTTAGATTTGTCTTTTGTGCCAACAGCACTAAAGAATAGGTAACAAAACAACAGAGGATATCATTCAAAAAGTGAAAGAGATCCATGCTCACGTAGATTCTTTCCTCTGGACTAATAACACAGTCTCCTGCTCAACTCCTGGCTTCTCCTTTTGTCCCCAGTTGTTGGTTCACACATCAAGAATGACCATTTTTAAATGCAAATTATGGTGCTCCCCTGGTCCCCATCACATTCAGAGTAAAACCCCAAGTCCTTACCACTAGACACTAGGTATCCTCCCACCCTCCTTCTCTCCTTTGGAGCCACCCCACATTCTTGTCAGTCTTCCAACATGCTAGTCCCTTTACCTAGAACTGTATTCTTCCTATCTTCATAGCTTCTCCCTTGCTTGACTGAAATCTCAGCTGAAGTGCTGCTTCTCAACCAGGTCTATGCTGACACTACCCAGTGTCCAAACACTCTGCTTAACTTTCTTCTGGCTACTCCTCACTTCTAGTCATTGTATAGTGTGTATTTAATGCTTGTCTCACCCACAGGAGAAGGCAGAGTTTGAGTGCAAGCATAGTCTCAGTTAATTTATGTTGAGTGAATGAATGAACATTGGTTTTGTAGTGACTTCAATAGTACAATTCATGTTTCTTAAGTATTCCCTCCACTTATGCTTTGCATTGAACACAAGGAATTGAAACCTCTATATTTTTTTATTTTTAAAAATATAAGATTACAGGCCAGGTATGGTGGCTCATATCCGTAATCCCAGCTATTAAGGAGGTAGAGATATGAAGGATTGCTGTTTGAGGCTAGCCCACATAGAAAAGTTAGCATTTTAGATGTGTGGTGTTTTACATCTAAAATTCCAGCCATGAAGAGCCATAGGTAGGAGGATCTTGGTTTGAGGCTGACCTGGGCATAAATGAAACACCCTATCTGAAAAATAACTAAAATAAAAAGGCATTGGGGGCATGGCTCAAGAGTAGAGCACCTGCCTAGCAAGCATAAGGCCTTGAGTTCAAACCCCAGTAGGGATATATATATATAATTTATAATGTGCTCCCTATAACTAGTAACAAAACACCTTTTTTTCATCAAAGTACCAAGATAGAGTATTTGTTTAATTTGATGATCTTACTTTTTGTGATACTAGGATTTGAACTCAGGGCCTTGCACTTACTAGGCAGATGCTCTACAGCTTGACTAAGCCCCCAACCTAATAATGTTACCTTTTATAAAGATAGGATCAAACTATGTATGTTTACTACATCATTCTTACCTAGGGAATACAAAATGAAACAAAGCCTTAGGTCAGTTAAGTGAGCAACATGCAAACGTATCTGAAAATTCATTGCAAGATATCTTGGTAGTTTCCATCTAGGAAACCAGAACTCTCCAGATAATTCATTACTTGTTAAAAGTGTTTGCAAATTGGAACCTTGGCCCGCCATCTGTGATGGCAGAAAGTAAAGGCCAAAGAACACATAAACAAAGACTGACTAACCAAACGCAGTGTGCATGGTGGTCACAGTGAGGATCCTGGGGCACAGCATACTGAGGAAATCTATTCATGATTCATCCACCTGGGCTCCAGCTTGCTAGGGTTGGGGGACAGACAGTAGGTGTTGTCTAGTAACTGATGACCACATTCTGGCCAGGTTTCTGCCACAGCTGCCAGTGGCACCATCTGATTATGTGCTTCAAAACCAGCTCTCCCTTCCTCATTTACTCCCAAACCACCAGACTCCCTGATTCAATGCACATGGTGACATTGAAGAAACGCATCCATTCACAGAGAGTTTCTTGCTCACTTCATTCAGATTTTACAAAGGCCAATCCATGTCTGGGCTTCCTTCCCAGACACGTGATTTAATTGGCCTGTGGTGAAGATGGAGTAGTTTGGATGTACTGTTGAGGTTGTAAATTCTTGATTTTGAGGGATGCTCATGATACATTGATAAGTAATGAATGGATTATTCTCTTTTCCAGCCCTGTATTTAGAGCATTGTGCCAATTTCTCGACAATATAATCAATCTTCCAATTTATGCATCTAGCCTTAAGTCCCAGTAGGGAACTGTGTGGAGTTAATGCTACAAATCGTTCCTCAAAAGCACACTGGAGTCTTTGTCCTTTATTGCAACACTCTTTTCAAATCCCATTAGCAGAGAAATGAAGACAACGTGTAGAAAGAAGGTACACAGCCTCTGAGGTTTGGGGCATCACAGTACACCAAGTTTTCAGTTTCGTGGTTCTTAGACTACAGTACCAAATATGTACAAGTCATCCTGTCTTCTCTGTCTTGTCAGGCATTTAATAAAGACCTTCCGGTGAACATTTTTCATACTAACCCACAGGTACCCTTCCCCTTGAAGAGCACATAGACAAATGCCAGGTAACTTTACTATAACTGTCCCAAGACAGCCAGAAAGAAAGTCTCAACTGCATTTACATAGATGAATGACTCTAAGATTATGCTGAAGTAATATATTAGTTTTATATCAAAGAATCCAAACCACAGCCTTCAACCTAGAGCCACACTGATATTGTATCTACCAATCTAGGGCCAATGAATTACATTAATGTAATTAGTCCCATTAAAAATCAATTTAGTTGTTATATATATGAAGAAATTCTTCATAAAGATGCTCATTATAAAATATGATCAATACAATAGGATCAATAGTTACTAAAAGATGTCTATGACTTCACAGTAAGTGAAAAAAATTATAGACCTGTAAATGTAGGTTATGATCCCAGTTTTGGATAATTTTATCCTTATGTCTATGTGAGTGGTTTTCTGCATATACATACATAGATATCTGAAAAGATGTCCAAAAAACCCATGAATATTTTCTGTGGCAGACTTTGTTCTAGGTGCTGAGGGTAAGCTAGTTGGTGCTTCCATGGGGTTAAATTTCATAATAAGGAAACAAAAACACAAAGAAAGTAAACATAATATTTCAAATGGTGATCACTAGGAGGTGTGGTGAAAAATAAAGTTAAATATAACCTCACTCTGTTGTCACTTTAAGGCCAGGAACTACACTTTCCAGAATTTCTTTCCTTATAGAGTTTCAAGTTAGAGCTGTCCGGCAAAATGTGACTTGTGTGATATTTAGGAAGGTGAAATTAAGCAATAGCCAGGGCTTTCTGAAGGTCATGGCGACAGGCAGGTGCACATGCACATGGGGCCTTTCCCCCAGCACCTGACAATCTTTCAAGGTGTCCTACTACAGATCTCTGAAGCTGAGTCACTTACTCTCCACTCCCCCACCTTTTTTTTTCTGGGGGGGGGGGACTAGGACTTGAGCCCAGGTGTTCAGGGTTTTGAACACCCTACAAAGCAGGCATGCTACCCACTTGAGCCACTCATGCATTCCACACATGCATTCTGATTATTTTGGAAATGGAGTCTCATGAACTATTTTCTTGGGCTAGCCTCAAAGCACAATCTTACCAATTTTAGCTTCCTAAGTAGCTAGGATTACAGGCGTGAGTCACCAGTGCCTGGCTTCCCCTCCATCTTAGTACCATTTTATGCTTTTTCTCAAACCTTTCATTCTCCTGCTTCCCTATTCTCTTGCTTCTTGTTTCAATGACGTATGAGAAGAGCTTTCCACATGCATGGTCTCACAAGTGTATCTACTAATGAAAGATAATCTGCATCTGTAAGTTCTGCCTTTTTCCTTTGACAAAGACTGGCTGAAGTTCATTAATTCTTTTGTTTCCTTCCTGAGAACACAGACTACATTTTCCAGCCTTCCTTGTGATTGTGTTGGGGCATTAACAGTAGCCAAAGGAATATGAGAGAAAGTGATGAAAAGTTGAGCACACATGGTCCTTCAAGTCTTCCTTGAGATTTTTGGCTCAATTTTCCATTGCACCTACATGGCTGGAAGTAAGGAATTTCAGGATGGGAGATCCACACAGGGAAGAAGTCCTAGTTCTAGGACCAAGGAGAAGTGTTGCCCAGGAAAGCTGCATGCCCTGTCCTGGGATATTGATTATTTTACAGTACCTCATAAGCATTGCTCTACCTAATACACCTCCTACCTCTGCAGAAATGCCGTCCTTACCTTATCATGGGCAAGCTTGTCCAGCTGTGTACCATATCTGTCTCCTCTCACCTGTTCAAGGGCAAAGCTCCCAAGATGACCTCTCTATCTCTTGCATCATCATTTTCTCCCTCTCTCCCCAATCAATCCCTGCATATAAACATATTGTAGGTAGAACAGGTCCTGTCTGGGGTTGGTACCAGTGGGAAGGGGGAGACATAGGAAAGGGTGTAAGAAGGTGAATATGGAAATATCATGTACTCGTGTATGAAAATGGAAAAATGCAACATGCTCCAGGAATGGGAATGATGAAGGGGGTAAATTTAACTAAATACATTGTAAGCACTTTTGTAAATGTCACAACGTACCCCCAGTAAAACAATAATATAAAAAAAAATTTTAAAACCATGTTGCAATATTTTCCATCTTGAAAAATGAGAAGTACAGCTTTTATATGGATAAGACTTTTGAGAGATCTTTTACTTTTTTCTTTTTCCTGTAATGCTTAGATAAATCCTTCTTATAAAACCAAAGGTAACCAAGTTCATCACCTCTAAGGAAATTCTGCCTGACACTTGATATTACCAGTGACTTTCTTCCTCTTTCCCATACCAGACATTCCCTTGGGCTCCTCCATTCATTGGTCAGCCTTGCCAAGAATTTCTAGAACTTTTTTTCTGTGTAGTCTCTCCACCCAGTATTCATAAACAGCATCAAAAAGGGAAAAGAGGCACAGGTTCACAGCAGGAGGCAGGTGACATTAATCATCATCTCCTTCAACCAGTGCTACATCCTCTTCACTTGGTCCCCTTCTTCTCCATCCCAGCTCCAGCACAGCCCTCATTTATATTTATGATTTCAACTTATATCTAATTAATTTCAAATAAATTCTATTTAATTCCACTCAAATCAATGAATTATGTGTTTATAACCTAACCCTCTAACTCAGTCTAGCTCTTGAAATACATAGATACTTTATATTTCCTGGCTTAGCTTAAAACAACTTAAAACATTTTGAAGACAAAAATGAATTGAATGTCATATTTCCATTTCAGTAGTGGACATTGGCTGTATTTGTCCACACACTTAGTTCACAGAAGTTCTTCTCTGGGGTGGGAGGATTTTTAAACTACCTGCCAGTCCTAAAGTCAAGTTTCTCTGCTATGCTTGGACATAATTGGGACTTTGGTAGTTTTCCTAAATATTTTGTTGCAAAAACAACAGAAACAAAGTCACCGAGACCATTTTTACAGGAAGCAGGGAGTTTATTACGCTAGCAGGCTCGGGAAGATAATTTCTCAAAGCCCTGAGCCCCGATCTGTGTCAGGGGCTGGGTTAAATACTCTTTAGATGAGTTACATAAGGAGGGGGGTTTGCAGTATATGGGTTACAGGTGGTCACAGCAAAACAAGTCAGTTACAAAAAGCAGGTTGGTTACAGAGTTTGTTCCTTGTCCCCCCTTACTACCCCCTTTATAATATGCAGCTACAGTTGCCAGAAACTTTGCAAGGCTAGCAGGTGGCTGCAATGCTGCAGAGCTAGCAGAAAGCTGCTTGGAGACTCAGAGTAGGGAAACCAAGGTGAGTACCAGACACAGTAAAAACCAGGAAAATAGCCAAGCTGGCCCCAATAGTTTTACTTCAGGTTGAGCAGGGCCCAAGGCACAAAGGTTTGAATGGTTACTGTAGAAATTCTGAAGAATGTCAGGCTGTCACCCTCTCAACACACACTTGTTATTCAGCCAAGTCTTTTAGCTGTCAGTCTTTGCTGGGATAGAATGACTTGTAGACAAAGCAAGTCACACAATACCCTGCTGCTCTGAAGTGTCCTGCTGACAGCAGTGACTACCAACCACACCAAATGTCACTAGAAGGGCACAAACAAGAACCTGCAAAGCAAAGGTGACAGCAGCCTCTACTTCACTGACATTCTTTTTCATGAGATTTCCAGCTAAGACTCCAGGTTTAAAACAAACCCATAAGGTAGCACCTCTACAATACTTGTCACTACCTTGTATTCAATTCACTTCAATTTAAACTCAGAAAAGAATTTAATTGGAACCTTACCCAGTATGATTTAAGGCAAGAAATTGTATCTTCGCCACATGCCTAAGACTGTGTCCAGCAGGGAGGATTACCCCAAATGCAAGGAGCAACCATTCTCGTGTAAAACACCAGAGGAAAATGCCTGCTGCCTCTCTAGGCTCCTTATTAAAGAGAGTTAGTCAATTTCAATTCAGTCAATCAATAGGTATGAATTGGACACCTGCCCTGTGCCTAACAGGAGGATCTGGAAGAACAAAGCTTTGAATTGGATTTGAATCAGAAATGGTCGGGGTTTCATTATTCCAACACCAGCAGCTACTGGAGAAGATGAGCAATACAAGTGCTTTCCCTCCCCTACATTTTTATAAAATGTATTTATCATTAGGAGAACAAAGGAAGAGAAGAAGCCAGTGAGGTAGGTCACGCACAGCTTAAGCATAATATGAAGTTATTCAATTATAATAACAGTGTTGTAGTCTTTCAATTAAATCACTACAAAATGTTACATAGACTTGGATTTAAGACATGCCTTAGGGTTAATGATATACATGGGTCTAGTTTTGTACCATTTACTCTTTTTCTTAAATTTGGTTGACATTAGCTGACTTTCTCATTCAACAGTATCCAGGAGGAGGAGGTTATTCTGTTGATAACATACTGGGGTCTGCTTGGTTAGGGCTGTTTCAATTAACCTTTAGACAAGACCCCAGACACAAGGGATTATACAACATCCAACGGTAGTGAGGACCCCTAACACAATAACTAATGAAGTGAGGACTAAGGTCATAACTCCTTTCCATTTCCCAAACCAGTTTTCCATCCATGAGCAGGTCATTAACTCCTGAATTCTCAAGTCAGTTCATTGGCTAGAGCAGTCAGTCCTTGTATTCTGCTGCTTATTAGCATCTAACTGCTCTGCGATTCCCTTGTTGTCATCAAAGGACACACCTGGTGTCTCTTTTAAATTAACACATTTGTTGACTGCCTCAGTGAGTGGAATTACAAAATGCTAGGGTTAAAGGGATGAGCAGTTGCACAAGTTCTGCTTCAGTTACTCAGGAGGGTTGACAGTAATGTTCCCTCTCTGTAACACCAACCAGACGTCAGCTCGGGGTAAGTTTATTCAGAGTGATTAGTTTCCACACACATATGGCCTGGTGTACATCCAGACAGAGTTCCCAAAAAGTTAGGGTACTGACCCCCCACACACACCCGTCGTGAGAGACAGGAGGTGTAGTTGACACCAGAATTGGGGAATCTGATGTTTTTAGGGGGTCTTTGCCTTTGGAAAGACTCTGGCAAATTTGATCTTCCCAGGCTATCTCTTCTTGAAACAGAGTGATCATGCATTGCACTCCTGAGCCATCTAAGCTCCATTCTAGTGGAAAAGGGATCACTTGGGCCTCCAGTCATCCTCCAGCAGAAGCGTAACAGTCTCTCTTGTTTAATGCACACATAGAATATTTTATCCATTCTACCCAGGCATTGGTTTCTCCATATCCTGTCTCAACTTTTAGGGTTTGTCTGAAATCTGTAATTTTAATTACCCAAACCTTGGTTGGGTCATTACTGAATTTGAGGCTTGAACTCAGAATAGTATATTCTGAGAATAGTATATTCATGCTCTCTTCCCAGGGTTTTCATCTACAGTCCATCCACTGGGTTCTGTGGTCCACCATACATCATCCCAGGTGCCACAACTGTCCTTATTTTTATATCTCCAACCAGGTTCAGGACATAGGTAATATCTTTCACAAGTTAGACCCCCACAGTACATTACATGACTGGAAGC
Organism: Castor canadensis; assembly: GCF_047511655.1. Taxonomy (NCBI): domain Eukaryota; kingdom Metazoa; phylum Chordata; class Mammalia; order Rodentia; family Castoridae; genus Castor; species Castor canadensis. The sequence continues at coordinate 46,207,433 of NC_133401.1, read as the reverse complement.
AGCTGCCCATGGTTCAGCAACAGTCTTTATGGGCAGAAGTAGAAAGGGCAGGAGTCCCAGTGGTATGGGGCTTAAACTGTCTCAAGATGACTTTCAGGGGATTGTCTGGGTATGTGTTGGTCCAATAGTCCTTTGATAGACTCTTAACTCTGGTGTAGTGAGTCCAACCTTTCTCAGCTGTGCATACCACAGTCTCAGTAGTTAGGAGCACTTGGTAAGGTCCTTCCCACGTCAGCTAAAGTTTCTCTTCCTTCCTGGTTTTGATTAGGATGTAATCTCCTGGCTTGTAGGGATGGATGTTAGACTCAAGATGTAGAGTTTGGGCCTTTTGGTCTAAAAGAGAGCAGAGTAGTTTTACTAGCCAGTATAAAGTTTTTAAGAAATTGATCTTTGGTTTCCTAAGTTGGGGAGCCCATAAAGCATCTTATAAGGGGATGAGAAACATCCCAAAGTCCTCAAGACAATGTCACACATGGCTTGTGGTCTCCAGTGATTCCCCTTATGAAAGAGGGTCATAAATTCTTTCATTCTTCTAGGTTTCATTTTTAGGTGTTTTATAGGATATGGGAGGACATGGGCATGAGTGAGGTTTTCTTTTTTTTTAGCATGAATCATTAGCAGTATGAAAATAATTTAATTTGAAACAGTGAGAGTTTCAAGGTAAAGAATTTAATTATTGCCATATGAAGCAACAGTGTAATCATTTAGACTGGTCATTTAGGAATAAGTTACAAGTGTGGTGCAAGTGGTAGGGCTCCTGCATAGCAAGCATGAGGCCCTGAGTTCAAACCCAGTCACACTCAAAAAAAAAAAAAGAGAGAGAAGTAGACAGTCTGCCTAGAAATAAGTTATGATATAGGTAATATTCTCTAGGGTTATACTTTAGGATTGCAAAAATAACACCACCACAGGAGCACACCGAATTAAACTGGAAATAGACTGTTTTATCATCTGTTTTAGATACACACAAATGCATATGTTTAAACAAATGCACATACACACACATCTTGGCAGCAATCTTATCTTTTGAAGTGACATATCCATGGTAGCAAATCTGGTGGTTTAATATTTTATGTGGTAAGATTTAACTCATCTACTAGTAAAGACCCACTTGCATCTCAGTAGAGCAGAATCTTTGTTGTGATGAGAGGTTGTATAATTAAAACACAAGAAATTTTGACTACAGTCAAAATTATTAGAGCAGCTCTATATGATACTTCTTGGAAAAAAGTTATTTGGAAATAACTCTTGTCAAGAGAGAAAACATTTTGTATGGCAGAGAAAAAGTCACTATTCATCAACTCTCTTTGGCCCTATTTACATCAGAGGCAACAAAAAGCAATGCAAAGAACATGACACTAGTTTTCAGGCCACCAGGTGTCTTGCTCAAAATCTCTGCCATCTAACTTCATTAAGCAATAGAACCATGACCTTGAGCAATGTCATTTGTGGCTTTATACTTTTGAACTTGCAGTCCAGAGAGGGTGAAATCATTCCACATGTTAATGACTTATTGGTGATCAAAAACCCCATTGGTGATCAGCACCTATGATGGAGAAGATGTGCAGAGCTAAAGTCAATGCTTAACTCCACTCATGTTCCCATGAGTAGGTGTCCCACAGGGAAAGACTGGTGGTACATGGGGGAAAGGGTGAGAAGAGAGGCTCAACCAGAGACACTGTTGCCATTGCTGCTTCTTCCATAGCCATGGTGTTTTTGCCTGATACTGGTATCACCCTGTCAGTGTCTATTGTATCAGGAAGAAATATTATAAAAAGACAAGTTCAAATACAGCAAATATGACTATGGAAAAACCTATGTTGAGTCTGCTATCTGGTTATTCAAAACTTGATGAGGCCATATGGAGAAGAATTAGGACATTTTTATATGCTATTTTTTTAATCTTGTTTTGTTTCCTATGTGAGGACAATCCTTCTCAAATCCTAATTTGAGACTAAAAGTCTCTATTACCTTTACTATAAATTAATGGTTCTGAAATTTGCAGTCCATGAAGGCTTCTTGGGGGAGTTCATTATATTCCTGGAATTGTATCTAAATTATATTTGGTTGTGCATTTTGGGGAGGGGGGTGTGAGTGGTCTGTGACCCTCCTGAAAGATACACTGGTTTTGCCTATAAGTTCCCACCTTCCTGGTAAAGAGGAGAAGCAGTTTGAAATGTTTTCTTTTTGAAAATCTCCTAGTGGTGGCTTAGCTCAGGCCTGTAGGGTGGGGTTGGAGGTGTGCTTGGTGAAGCTTCTCCATTAAAGAAGGTTCTGAACAGTTCTGGTTTCATATGAAGTAACTAACTCTAAGGCAAGATTTTCAGGTACAGGGTTTAAATTTTGCTTTAGGAAATCTCTAAATGGCAACAGGATCTTGAAACTACCCACTTTCAGGTCAAGTTCCTTAGGTGCATATTTGGAGACAGGAATATTTGGGGGTAGCACAGCTAGGCCTCAGCCCATCATCTAGGGTGCTCAGGAATCAGGGAAGCTCCTTAGTCATGTCCTGAGTTGAGGTAAGGGGCCAGGTCTTTGTATTCACCACATCAACAGTCATTGCTTTGGGCTGCCCCCAAAGAAGGGTAATAAAACTGGGCAAGATGGGGGGCTTTATGGGGGGAACATTTTTTGCATGACAGCCTTTGTTTTGAAAGTAGGACTGAGCAATGCAGCCTAGGATCCAGTAGACACCCCACAGTAGAGAGCGGAGTGCCACAGGCAGATTCATACTCTGACAAAACAACACAAAGAAAATGGCATTCCATCCGAACATCACTTAAAAGTGAAGTTTGAAACTTCTGTTTCATTCAAATTAGACTCTAAAAATTGTTGGAGAAATAAATGAAAAAAAAGTCATATTAGAATATCTCTGAAAATAAAAATACTGCAGTTGGCTAAAATAAGAGATCTGTTTTTAAAGAAAAACTATCATTCAAAACTGCTATCTATTTTGAGTTTAGGATTTTTTTAAGTGGACAACAACCTGGTATTAAGACACTATTTTTTTTTTTCAAAATCACTGCAAAGATGGCCACGGATACTGAATAGAAAGCAAATAATTACATTCCCATTACTACTGTCCTGTTTCTTCAACATCAGGAAGATGTTTAAAGCAAACCATCAGGCAATAGATCGAGTACTTCACAAACTTAGAAAAGTACACATTGGAAGGAATTAAAGAAAAATAAAAACAAAAGAGAAGAGAGAGAAAGAAGGAGAAGGAGGCTAAGTCAGAGTAGGGAAACTATCAGGAACACAGTAGGGATATTACATGGAAACACACACACACACACACACACACACACACACACACACACACATACACACACACCCTTCATAGTGTCACAACAGAACTGTTTTGTCTCTGGGTCATTTAAACCCATTCCCAAGGGCACGGAATTGACTGACATTTTCCTTAGTCTTGGCATTTCTCCAGTCAATTTACTGATAACATATCTTTCAGATCTTGTTTAGATCTTGAATCAGGATGACCTTTGTTCTGAGGCCCATGTGTGCTCAATCTGATGTTTTAGCATCTGACAAAAGCAGGCCTGAAAGGCCAGGGTATCCTTCTGGAGTCCAGCAGGCACCACTTGCCGGTTGGGAGGGATGCCAGGAGACTGCTGATGGGGACTTCACTTAAAAATTAGTGACTCATTTAAATGACAGTTTTTAAATTTAGAAATTAAGTCGCCAGTTGTTCTTTCTCCTTCCAGCAATATGGTTTTTGAAGATTGACTCAACAATACAGGCAGCAGATTAAATTAAAAAAGATTTTCATCATGGATTCCACCTGAATATTTTACAACAGCTCATTCTTCTCAAAATGAATCTTCTCTGTAAACAACTGAGTGTGCTACAAATCATTATTTTGTGAAAATCAAATTGGTGAAATCTCAATCTCTCTCTCTCTCTCTCTCTCTCTCTCTCTCTCTCTCTCTCTCTCTCTCTCAATTTGGGCTCCTGTGGATGTGTAATGTTGCCAATGAATGGGAGCAACAATTAGAGATAGCTTTCCAAATTACTTATCCTTCTCTTTGGGGTTTAGTGCAATGGCCTCAGTGATTCCCCCAAAACCCACAGGAAGCACCCCATGGGAATGACCCTCCCTGTGGACTCTCAGCAGTTTCAGGGTTGTCCTGTCTCTAGGTGGGGAAAGCAGTGGGACAGCTCCCCCATCTCCTTGACATATACCTCTCTCTAAAACTGGCTACTTCCTTGTGTTCTCACATAATCCTTTGGGTTTGTGAGTTGGTCTAGCATTTAATTGAGCATGTGCCTACAGTCAACAAGAAAACTTGCAACTCTGAGCAGCAGTTCTCAGAGCTTGGGGTCTTAGGAGCCTTCACTCTTAAAACTTACTGAGGACCCCAAAGAACTTTTCTTATGAATATTACATCAATCAGTATTTGCATTATGAGAAAGCTCAAAACTGAGAAAATTTTAAACTATTTATTAGTCATTAAATAGAATAAGCCTATTAATTGTCAGCATAAATATTTAGTGAAAATAACTATGTTTGCCAACACAAAAGAAAATGTAGCAAGGAGATGGGTGTTGATTTACACCCTTCTTTCAAATCTCTAACATCTAGACTAATAGAAAACAAGTGATTTCTCATCTATGCACCTGCATCCAGTCTGTTATGATATGTTACGTTAGTTGAAGGACATGAAGAAAGGTAACCTTACATAGATATGTAGTGCAAGGGGGAGGCATAGCTGAATAATCTTTTCAGGTAAATGTGGATACTTGTCTTTAATACTTTATTAAAAGTTGACAAATGATAATTTTTTTTCAATACTGGTGTTTGAACTCAGAGCCTTGTGCTTGCTAGACAAGTGCTCTTATCACCTGACCCATGTCCCAGTGACAAATGGTAATTTCTTAAAGGTTAGTGGCAACTGGAATCTGAAACTATGGGGACAAATTTTTACTCTGTCCAGTAAAATCCACTTGTGTTTTGAAAAGGGTTTCAACTATGCATGGTTTTGTAATAGGCTACATTGATCATTTAGAAACTCTTGACTCACTGAGTTATGCAGCTCTTACAACTTTTGACATTTTTCATTATGCAGTATCAAAACAACATGAGTTAGTATCACTACTGACCTCATCTAAAAAGTCATTACGTTTTGGGAATTGGTGTGCTCATTGTAGCAGGAAGAAATATTCCAAAATTCTAATTTTTGCTTGAAAGCTTAAATTTTACCATTGCTAACAAATACTGTCTTACTTTTTTTTGAGACAGTGTCTCATTATGTAGCCCAAGCAGGTCTTGAACTCATGACCCTTCTGCCCCAACCTCCTGAGTGGAGAGTTTGCAGGCATGCACCTCTATGTCCAGCTGTCTTATTTGTAACAACAGAGTCATTTCACTTAACTTTTTAATTCCGATTTTATTTAGATTTAATTGTAGACCATATGCAGTTGTAAGAAGTAGTACAGAGAGACCCATGTTCCCTTTAGCAACCATTTCCTAGGGGTGACATCTTGCAAAGCTGTACAGTATAGTAGCACAATCAGAATGGTGGCACTGATGCAGTCAAGTTACAAAACAGCCTCCTCTTATCTGTCCTCTGACAACCTTTTTTTATATGTTCTCTATTTCTACCTTATTGTCATGTGCAAATGTTCTATTAAGACAATCATGTGGTGTGGAACCTTCTGGGATTGACTTCCCCTCCCACCCTCTGCATAATTCTTTGTAGATTCATCCAGGTTGTTGTGTGTATCAGGGGTTTGTTCCTTTTATTAGTGAGTAACACTCCACTGTATGGATGTACCATAGTTCCTTTAATCATTCATTTGTTGAAGGACCTCTGGGTTGTTTTGACCATTTTCACTATTACAAATAAAGATGCTGTAGTATGGTTTTGCATTGTGTTTTATTGTCTTTTTTTTTTTTTTTTGAAACTGGGTCTTGCTGTGTATCCCAGGCTGGCCTTGAATTTGAGGTCCTCCTGCCTTAGCTTCCCAAGTGCTTGGATTATATGTGTGCACCACTATCCTCACTATATAGACTTCATTATTTATTTTGCAATTGGAGTTTTATTTATTTATTTTGGATTTTTTCTTAGGATATTTTCATTGTACGGGGGGGATTCATTGCAACAATTCCAAATAGGCTTATATTGTACATTAGTTAGATCACCCCACCATTTCTCCACCCCAAGCCCCTTTCCATACCACTTGAAGCAATTGCAAGAGGTTTCTTTGTTCTATTTCAGATATAGACTTCATTTTTAACAGTTTCAGAATGTCAACAAAACTGAGCAGAAGGTGTGGATACCCAGCCTCATATGAACACAGCCTCCCCACTATCACCCTCCTGCACCAGAGTGGTCACTTGGTTACAATTAAACCTATATTGACTCATGGGTATCACCCAAAGTCCATCACTTACTGCATTCACTCAGCGTTGTACATTTCTAGGGTTTTGAAAAATGTATAGTGACATGTATCCACCATTGTAGTGTCATGCAGAATAGTTTCACTGCCCTAGAAATCCCCTGTGCTCTGCCTGCTCGTCCTTCCCTCTCCTCTAACCCTTGGCAACCACTGACCTCTTCCTTCTCATAATTTTGCCTTTTCTAGAATGTCATATAGTTGGAATCATGTAGTCAGAGTTTCCAAATGGGCTTTTTCTCTTCTTTTCTTTTTTACAGTACTGGGCTGGAACTCAGGGCCTTGCCCTTGCTATGTAGGCGCTCTACCACTTGAGCTACAACCCCAGTTTACTGTCACAATTTTTTATTTTTGCCTTTCTGTTGTGTGAGGTCTCATTGTGGCTTTAATTTGCAGTTTCTTCCCTTCACAGGCTTCTTTTTGTGAAATATCTCTTTGTGTCTTTTAATGATCTAAATGCATGAGTTGTTCTGAACTGTTGTGAGAGCTCTTTGTAGTCTAGATATTATCCTTTTGTCATATATGATGAGGTTTAGAAATATATTTTCTCTGAGCTGGTCATGGTAGGCTGCAATGCCAGAACTGGGGAGGTTGAGGCAGGAGGGTTGTGAGTTTGAGACCAGACTGGGCTACAAAGAGTAAAAGTTTAGATAAAGCTCAATTTATCAATTTTTTCTATGTATGGAATTTGTTTTGGTAGCAAGTTTAAGAACTCTTTTCATAGCCATACATTCTGAAGATTTTCTATTTTTAAAAAACATTTTGTAATTTAACGTTTTACGTTTAAGTCAATGATTCATGCAGAGTTCATTTTTGTGTGAGATGTGAGATATGGGTTAAGTTTCCTTTTTTAGGAACCCTCTTACACTGTTGGTGGGAATGTAAACTAGTACAACCACTCTGGAAAAAAATTTGGAGGCTACTTAAAAATCTAAACATTGATCTACCATTTGTTCCAGCAATACCACTCTTGGGGATATACCCAAAAGACTGTGACACAGGTAACTCCAGAGGCACCTGCACATCCATGTTTATTGCGGCACTATTCACAATAGCCAAGTTATGGAAACAGCCAAGATGCCCCACTACTGACGAATGGATTAAGAAAATGTGGTATCTATACACAATGGAATTTTATGCAGCCATGAAGAAGAACGAAATGTTATCATTCGCTGGTAAATGGATAGAATTGGAGAACATCATTCTGAGTGAGGTTAGCCTGGCTCAAAAGACCAAAAATCGTATGTTCTCCCTCATATGTGGACATTAGATCAAGGGCAAACACAACAAGGGGATTGGACTATGAGCACATGATAAAAGCGAGAGCACACAGGGAGGGGTGAGGATAGGTAAGACACCTAAAAAATTAGCTAGCATTTGTTGCCCTTAACGCAGAGAAACTAAAGCAGATACCTTAAAGCAACTGAGGCCAATAGGAAAAGGGGAACAGGTACTAGAGAAAAGGTTAGATCAAAAAGAATTAACCTAGAAGGTAACACCCACGCACAGGAAATCAATGTGAGTCAATGCCCTGTATAGCTATCCTTATCTCAACCAGCAAAACCCCTTGTTCCTTCCTATTATTGCTTATACTCTCTCTACAACAAAATTAGAAATAAGGGCAAAATAGTTTCTGCTGGGTATTGGGGGGGGGGAGAGGGAGGGGGTGGAGTGGGTGGTAAGGGAGGGGGTGGGGGCAGGGGGGAGAAATGACCCAAGCCTTGTATGCACATATGAATAATAAAAGAAAAATGAAAAAAAAAAGTTTCCTTTTTTTTGGCTGATGGGTGACCAATTGTCCCAGCACTGTCTGTTACAATCAAACCTTTCCTGCACTGAAATGTTTCTGCACTCTTATTGGTCATATTTGTTTGGGTCTATTTCTGAGTTCTTTATTCTGCTTTATTGATTTATGTGTCTGTTCCTCTGCCAAACCACATATGTACCCTGGATTAAGATACAGCTTTCCTCTGTCAATTATATATGGTCCTGGCTACCTTAAGTAAATTGTAGCTATTTAGTAAATTTTGAAATTGGGTAAACTAATTCCTCTTAGTTTTTCTTTCTTTTTCAAAATGATTTTACTAGTTACACTGGTTCTTTTGCCTTTCCAGGTAAATTTTGAATAATCTAGTGTGTGTCTACAAAAAATTAGCTGGAATTTTGACACAAATTGAATTAAATCTGTCTTAAATTTGGACAGAATTGATATCTTTTCTATGTTGGAGTCTCCCAAGCTATGAACACAGCATGCCTTTCTCTTCTTAGGAACTTTTTTTTTCTTTCATTAGTATTGTAGGTTCCAGGTTGTAAGCTATGTACATGTTTGATTAGATCATGTATCTAATTTTGTATGTATGTGTCACATGTATGGAGGAATGGATCTCATTCGGGGTGAATTGTTATAACTGGCATTGTATTTAAAATTCTTGTGTCCATGTATTTAATATCAGGATACAGAAATGTCACTGATTTTTGTAGGTTGAGCTTGTGTGCTGTCACCTCATTGTACAATCATGCCATCTGCAAATAGAGAGCTTTGCTTTTCTTTTCTACCTGTATGCTTTCCCTTTATTTTTCTTGCCTTATTGGACTGACTAGAACTTCCAGTACTATACTGAATAGAATGAGGGTAGTGGGCCTTCTTGCCTAGTTCTCAGTCTTAGGAGGAAAATATTCAGTCTTCCATCACTATGTATGATGTTATCTGTAGGACTCTGTAGATTCTTCTCAACAAGTTGAGGAAATTTCCCTGTTTTTGTTTTCCTGGAAGTTTTTTTTAATATCATGAATGAGAATAGAATATTGTCAGGTTCTTTTTCAATGTCTGTCTGTATGATCATGAAAATATTTTTCTTCTTTAGCCTGCCAATACTGTGGATTACAATAATTGCTTCTGAATATTGAACCAGCCTTACATTACTGGAATATAGAACACTTGACCTGGTGTATGATTGTTTTTATAATTATGTTTATATATTGCTGAATTATATTTGTTTATAATTTGTTAAAGTTCTTTTTCTTGTTGGTAGGACTGGGGTTTGAACTCAGGGCTTTGCACTTGCAAAGCAGGCATTTTACCACTTCAACCACACCCCAGTCCATTTTGCTCTGTTATTTTGGAGACAGGGTTCTCACAAACTATTCGCCCAGACTGACCTTGAACCATGGTCCTCCCAATATTAATCTCCCAAGTAGCTAGGATTAAAGGCATGAACTTCTGGTGCCAGGCCAAGATTTTTTTTATAAACTTGATTTTTTTCACAGCAGTTTTAGGTTCTACTTACATTTTGACATGTAAATGCATTTACATTTTATTAACATATATTAATTGTACTAAGGGGCTTCATTCTGATATTTTCATACATGTATGTGGGGAGTGGATTATGAGAAGCCTATAAGAACTTGACATAAGCACAGCTATGTCAAATAAACTGTAAGCTGAGTTTGGCATGGCCCCAGCTGCAGAAAAGGCAGGCAAAATGTAGCACAGCTGCTTTTCCAAAGTTGTTTACATCCAGAGAGAGAGCAGATTTCTCTTGTTACAATGTCACACCCCTCCCCAAGAACTGTGGCTCCACCTCCTTGTTTGCCACTGTATAAAAAAGACTTGCTGAAGGAGGACATGGTTGATTTGGTTGGGGGATGGATTGATTGGTTGACTGTGGTTGCTGCTAGCTGTTTGTGTGTCTTCAAGTCTAAGGACTGAGACTTTAAGAGAGAACATGGAATGGTACAAGTCTGAGGGCAAAGACTTTAAGAGATTAAAGGAAACATGGGACAGTATGAGTCTAAGGAAAGAGACTTTAAAGAATAGAAAAGAAAGACTTTAGAAGTAAGGTTTTAAAGAATAGAAAAAAGAAGCAAAGTAAAAGAAGTAATGAGGCTCTTGTGCATCTCTATCTAAGCACCCAGCAACCTGGCCCCAGCTTTCTGCATGTTTTTCTATTGTTTGTCCTTTCTGCAGCTCCAGTCACCCCCAGTTAGGTTCAGGAGAACAAGGGCTCATGAGAAAGCTTGCGAGACGTGTATATAATGTATTTGATCAAATTCACCCCCTGTATTATTTTTTCTTATCCCCAATTTTTTATAAAATTTTAATGAGTCTCATTATTCTATTTTCATATGCATGTATAAAGTACTTCAATCATATTCACCCTCCCCACCATCTTGGGCTCCCCAAACATTCCCCATTTTACACTCATGTCACTCACTTTTTTAAGGCTAGACACTGATTTTTTGTTAAAGATTTTTTGCATCCATATGCATCAGGGATGTCAGTGTGTAGCATTTTGTGTTTGGTTGTTTCGGTTTTGGTACCATCAGTGTCTGCCTTTGGCATCTGGGTACTGTTAGCATCATAAGATGAACTGGGAGACATTTCCTCCTGCCGTGTTTTCTTGAAGAGACTGTGTAGAATTAGTGTGATCGTGTAAATGGCCCGTAGAATAACCAGTGGGCTGATCTGGGCTTGGAAATTCTCTTGGGGGAGTTTTAAAATTGTGGATTCAGTTTCCTTAAGTTACAGGGCTGGTCAAATTGTCTAGTTCATATTCCATGAGTTTTTCAAGAAATTGACCGATTTCCTCTAAGTCGTCAAATTTTTCTGTACATTGTTATTCATGGTATTCTGGGTACATAGCCAGGAGCAGAATTGCTGGGTCATATGATAATTCTGTGATTTACTTTTGCAGAACCTCCAACTGTTTTCCAAGCAGCCGCACCATTTTACATTCCTTCCAGCAATGTCCGATGGTCCTACTTTCTCCGTATCATTGCCAATACTTGTTATTTTCCACTTAAAGAAATTCATGACCATCCTCTTTGGTGTGAAGTGGTCTCTCATCATGAACTCTTCATTACTTTTACACAATTAGTTCAATATCGACACAGTGGAAGAGACAAACAGCTTCTTAGTGTTAATATGAAAATATTCCTAATCACAATAACCCTGTGAATGGATCTCAAGGTGCAGGTCTGTGGACCACCCTTTGAGGACAGCTGCCCTACCTGAACTCCGTGCAGGCAGTAATGGCAGATTTTACCCATTGAGTTGAGTTTTCATGGCTTCTTGCCAAGTGTAGGGCAGCAGCTAAGACCAAGAGCTATTGTATCAGATGGATCTGGGCTTGAATCCTGTGACACAGTTTAGAGCAAGTTCTCTACTATCTTTGAGCCTCGATTTTCTCCACTATGAAATAGGGGGCAACAATCACTGTATCATAAAATTCTTATGAAGTTTTATAAGGTAAGTATAAATTCTTGATACATACCAGGCACTCAACAAATGGCAACTATGAATAGTAGGTAATTTTAAAAGTGTGATACAATTTTACATTAAAAGGGACAAATTTGAGGGCAAAGAGTGCTGTTGATATGACTGTGGATGTATAATCTAGACCTAAAAAATAATAATGTAACATTATTGTAAAAGAAGGATTGTTTGGGGGTCAGGAACCAGTAGGTTGGAGGAGGGGTGAGGGAGAGGGTGATGTGTGGTGAATGTTATAGAAATACATTATATACAGGCATGGAAATAGCACAGTGGAACCCACCAGAGACTGTTAAATAGTAGGGGGAGGAGGGAAGGCAGTTAAGTAAGAGTAATATAGAAGGGGTAAATTTTTTCAAAGTATATCATATACATGTAAATATCACAATGAAACTCATTTGTACAATTAATTTGTGCAAATAAAATTTCTTAATAAAAAACATAACTGTGGACAACAGGCTTTGCCTGTCCTAGGAAACCCAATGAAAGGAAGTTGCAACAAGTCATTTTAGCAACAGAAGAAAAAAATGGTTTCCCACAAACCACTGTTTAAGAGCACAGACTCTGGAGTCACATGGCCTGGGTTCGAATCCCAGCCATGCACTTACGAGTTGTGTGAATTTGGATGTTACTTGATCTCTTTCTGCCTTAATTTCCTCATGTCTATATTGAGAAGTAAAAACACTTACCCTGTAGTGTTGCAAAATGAATTTCATAGTGTGTGTAAGGTGCTTGGGTCGGTACCTGGCACAGCATAAGCACTGTGTAAGTAAGAACTGCTGTCGCTAAAGAGAAAATAGAAAGAATGAGCCGGGGGAGGAGAAACTGTAGGTGAAAACATTTTTCTCAGGAAGTAGTTTTCAATAGGAGTCAGATCAGCAAAAGCAATCACATATGTGCTTCTCCTTACAATACTGGTTTTGGTGGTTTACAATAGAAATCTGGTTAAGAAAATTCAGCCCTGTGCAGGCTGATCTTGCCATTGTTTTGTGCTCAGAGTCACGGGCATTTGCGCCACTGCCCTGCTAGTCTCTCATGGTGACATTATTGGATGATTAGCACCACCACCAATTATGGACAAGCTATCACTGCTGCATGATGAGAAGTTCCCAAATTGAGATTGAGATAGATTTTTGAGAAATTTGTATTTTTATTCTTAGCGCAAAAATGGAAAAACCCTCTAATTTCTTATATGTGACTGTAATCATATTAAGAACATGTCGTAAGGACAAGGGAATGAGTACATATAAACACACACCGTAGTAAAATGATACTCACTTATATCATGTAGATACATTGGGTCCACATTTTCATCACCTGTTTGTTTCAGACTTTAAACTTTTTTGGTTTTGGTGAGACTGGATTTTGAACTCGGGGTTTCACACTTGCAAAGCAGGTTTACTGCTTGAGCCACACCTCCAGTCTATTTTGCTCTGGCTATTCTTATTTTTGTTTTGTTTTTTTTTTTGGAAATGAGTTCTCATGAACTGTTTTCCCAGACTGACCTCAAACCTCATCCTCCCCATCTCAGCCTCCCAAGTAGTTGGGATTACAGGTGTGAGCCACTAGTGACTGGCTTAGACTTTAAGCTTTTGAATGGTGTGTGGATTTCTGTTTTGTAGTTGTTTCTGAAGGTTGTGACTTGAGCATATAACAGTTTACTTAACATTTTAATGTTGTTAGCAAATGATTCCTCTCTTTCCATTACATAAGAACTGCAATCCCACATCATTTTCCTTAAAGTGACAGGGGAAGGGACCCATCTCAGTCTGGCATGACCCAGAGTCTGCTATGCTACCTGCACCAGGAGCCTTCTTTTGATTCTTTTCCCATGGTCCCTGTGATTATTTAAGATATGTGTCCCAGGAAGTAATTAACGGGGGGTGGAATTCAAGAGTTGTCAGTGTCCTTCAATGGAGAGACAAGGTGCCTTCAGTGGGATGTCCTGAATGAGGGTGCATCTGTAAAAATATAGTTTATTGTTCTCTTTAAAAAAACTCAATCTAAACATTCCAGTTTCCTCCTTCTGTTCCAATCCAATTGTCCATGTGGTTTGCATTCCTTGCTTCCCTGTGGCTTCCTTAACAACTTTTCCTGGGCTTATTAGCACTTGTTGTTCAGTAATCTGCTTTTCCAAATCAGCAGCATCGCCATGTAATTTAACAGCGAAATGACTGTTCCTCTGGCTTTCACGTGGCTAATGTGAGCAGTCTGCAGCCCTATGGTTAGTTGACTTTAATTTCCAGCCTTCTGTGGCTCTTATCTCCTAGCAACACAGGACATTTTTGTTTGGGGGACTCAGATGCTCTGCTCATTTTCCCTTGGGCAACCAAATTCCAACCACAGCAATTTTGTTATCTAGAGGAGCCTGAGCCAGGTGGGGAATGGGGGGGGCGGCAATACTGGGGACCAGTGCTTCCATACTGTAGTGCAGCTTCTCTAACCTCATTTCCACTTTGAATGTTGGGAAGTACACAGTGAAGACAGGTGTGCTCCTTCTAACTGAAGCAGAGGGCTGGGGTGTAGGTTAGTTATGAGCACTTGCCACCTAGAACACATGGAGAGATATGAGGTTTTAGGATTCTTGAGGTTCTTACTGATGGTTACATTCCTAGCTACCCCAACCCTTAGCCCCTCCTCTCTCCTGCCCCTGCCAGCTGCCCCAAATGCCTGGAGTAGTCAGTAAATATTTATGGAATTGAATTGACTAATTATCATAAAGTTGTGGTAAAAAATTATTCATTTCAAGTAGTTATTTTTTCAAAAGAAACTTTAAAGCAGACGCAATATCTCATTTGGCCCCTGCGCAAGGATGACAGGTGCAGGAATTTCAGGTGCTTAGAGCTCTTGAGCCAGCTCTGAGAATGAAAGCACAGATAGACTCTAACAGCAGAGGTCACAAAGATTTTATTTGTAGAGAATAGAAGAGAAAGACTGCATATTGGGGAATGCAGGGGGAACCGGAAACCGGTGATCCCATGGGTCAGCGTGGGGAGAGGGTTTTTTGGTTTTTTTTTTTAATTCATATGTGCATATAAGGCTTGGGTCATTTCTCCCCCTGCCCCCACCCCCTCCCTTACCACCCACTCCACCCCCTCCCTCTCCCCCCAACCCCCTCAATACCCAGCAGAAACTATTTTGCCCTTATTTCTAATTTTGTTGTACAGAGAGTATAAGCCATAATAGGAAGGAACAAGGGTTTTTGCTGGTTGAGATAAGGATAGCTATACAGGGAGTTGACTCACATTAATTTCCCATGCGTGTGTGTTACCTTCTAGGTTAATTCTTTTTGATCTACCCTTTTCTCTACTTCCTGGTCCCCTTCTCCTATCGGCCTCAGTTGCTTTTAAAGTATCTGCTTTAGTTTCTCTGCGTTAAGGGCAACAAATACTAGCTAATTTTTTAGGTGTCTTACCTATCCTCACCCCTCCCTTGTGTGCTCTCGCTTTTATCGTGTGCTCAAAACCCAATCCCATTGTGTTTGCCCTTGATCTAATGTCCACATATGAGGGAGAACATATGACTTTTGGTCTTTTGGGCCAGGCTAACCTCACTCAGAAAGATGTTCTCCAATTCCATCCATTTACCAGCGAATGATAACATTTCGTTCTTCTTCATGGCTGCATAAAATTCCATTGTGTATAGATACCACATTTTCTTAATCCATTCGTCAGTAGTGGGGCATCTTGGCTGTTTCCATAACTTGGCGATTGTGAATAGTGCCGCTATAAACATGGATGTGCAGGTGCCTCTGGAGTAACCTGTGTCACATTCTTTTGGGTATATCCCCAAGAGTGGTATTGCTGGGTCAAATGGTAGATCAATGTTTAGATTTTTAAGTAGCCTCCAAAGTTTTTTCCAGAGTGGTTGTACTAGTTTACATTCCCACCAACAGTGTAAGAGGGTTCCTTTTTCCCCGCATCCTCGCCAACACCTATTGTTGGTGGTGTTGCTGATGATGGCTATTCTAACAGGGGTGAGGTGGAATCTTAGTGTGGTTTTAATTTGCATTTCCTTTATTGCTAGAGATGGTGAGCATTTTTTCATGTGTTTTTTGGCCATTTGAATTTCTTCTTTTGAGAAAATTCTGTTTAGTTCACTTGCCCATTTCGTTATTGGTTCATTAGTTTTGGGAGAATTTAGTTTTTTAAGTTCCCTATATATTCTGGTTATCAGTACTTTGTCTGATGTATAGTTGGCAAATATTTTCTCCCACTCTGTGGGTGTTCTCTTCAGTTTAGAGACTATTTCTTTTGATGAACAGAATCTTTTGAGTTTTATGAGGTCCCATTTATCTATGTTATCTCTTAGTTGCTGTGCTGCTGGGGTTTCATTGAGAAAGTTCTTACCTATACCTACTAACTCCAAAGTAGTTCCTACTCTTTCCTGTATCAACTTTAGAGTTTGTGGTCTGATATTAAGATCCTTGATCCATTTTGAGTTAATCATGGTATAGGGTGATATACATGGATCTAGTTTCAGTTTTTTGCAGACTGCTAACCAGTTTTCCCAGCAGTTTTTGTTGAAGAGGCTGCTATTTCTCCATTGTATATTTTTAGCTCCTTTGTCAAAGACAAGTTGGTTATAGTTGTGTGGCTTCATATCTGGATCCTCTATTCTGTTCCACTGGTCTTTATGTCTGTTTTTGTGCCAGTACCATGCTGTTTTTATCGTTATTACTTTGTAATATAGTTTGAAGTCAGGTATTGTGATACCTCCAGCATTGTTCTTTTGACTGAGTATTGCCTTGGCTATTTGTGGCCTCTTGTGTTTCTATATAAATTTCACGGTAGATTTTTCAATCTCTTTAATGAATGTCATTGGAATTTTGATGGGAATTGCATTAAATATCAGATTACTTTTGGGAGTATCAACATTTTTACTATGTTGATTCTACCAATCCATCATGAGCATGGGAGATCTCTCCACATTCTATAGTCTTCCTCAGTATCTTTCTTCAGAAGTGTATAGTTTTCCTTGTAGAGGTCTTTCACATCTTTTGTTAGGTTTACACCTAGGTATTTGATTTTTTTTTTTTTTGAGGCTATTGTAAATGGAATTGTTTTCATACGTTCTTTTTCAGTTTGATCATTGTTAGTGTATAGAAATGCTAATGATTTTTCTGTGTTGATTTTATATCCTGCTACCTTGCTATAGCTATTGATGATGTCTAGAAGCTTCTGAGTAGAGTTTTTTGGGTCTTTAAGGTATAGGATCATGTCATCTGCAAATAGGGATATTTTGACAGTTTCTTTACCTATTTGTATTCCTTTTATTCCTTCTTCTTGCCTAATTGCTCTGGTTAGGAATTCCAGTACTATGTTGAATAGGAGTAGGGATAACGGGCATCCCTGTCTGGTTCCTGATTTTAGAGGGAATGGTTTCAGTTTTTCTCTGTTAAGTATAATCCTGGCTGTAGGTTTGTCATATATAGCTTTTATAATGTTGAGGTACTTTCCTTCTATTCCTAGTTTTCCTAGAGCTTTTATCATGAAATGGTGTTGGATCTTATCAAAGGCTTTTTCTGCATCTATTGAGATGATCAAGTGGTTTTTGTCTTTGCTTCTGTTAATGTGGTTTATTACATTTATTGATTTTTGTATGTTGAACCACCCCTGCATTCCTGGGATGAAGCCTTCTTGGTAGTGGTGAATAATCTTTTTGATGTGTTGTTGAATTCAGTTTGCCATTATTTTTTGAGGATTTTTGCGTCAATGTTCATTAAGGAGATTGGCCTATAGTTCTCCTTTTTGGAGGTGTCTTTGCCTGGTTTTGGGATAAGTGTAATACTGGCTTCATAAAATGTGTTCAGCAGTTTTCCTTCCCTTTCTATTTCGTGGAACAGTTTAAGGAGGGTTGGTATCAGTTCTTCTTTAAAGGTCTGATAGAATTCAGCAGAGACTCCATCAGTCCTGGACTTTTCTTTTTGGGGAGACTCTTGATTGCTGCTTCAATTTCATTTTGTGTTATAGGTCTATTCAGGTGATTAATTTCCTCTTGGTTCAGTTTTGGATGATCATATGTATCTAGAAATCTGTCTATTTCTTTAAGATTTTCAAATTTATTTGAATATAGGTTCTCAAAGTAGTCTCTGATGATTTCCTGGACTTCCATGGTATTTGTTGTTAACTCCCCTTTTGCATTCCTGATTCTACTAATTTGGGTTTTTTTCTCGCCTCATTTTAGTCAGGTTTGCCAGGGGTCTATCGATCTTGTTTATTTTTTCAAAGAACCAACTTTTTGTTTCATTAATTCTTTGTATGGTTTTTTGGTTTCTATTTCGTTGATTTCAGCACTTATTTTTATTATTTCTCTCCTTCTATTTGTTTTGGGATTTGCTTGTTCTTGTTTTTCTAGGAGTTTGAGGTGTATCATTAGGTCATTGATTTGGGATCTTTCAGTCTTTTTAATATATGCACTCATGGCTATAAAGTTCTTCTCAGGATTGCCTTAGCTGTGTCCCATAGGTTCCGGTAGGTTGTGTTTTCATTTTCATTGACTTCCAGGAACTTTTTAATTTCCTCTTTTATTTCATCGATGATCCATTGTTCATTAAGTGATGAGTTATTTAGTTTCCAGCTGTTTGCATGTTTTTTGTCTTTACTTTTGTTGTTGAGTTCTACTTTTACTGCATTGTGATCAGATAGTATGCATGGTATAATTTCTATTTTCTTATATTTGCTGAGGCTTGCTTTGTGCCCTGGAATATGATCTATTTTGGAGAACGTTCTGTGGGCTGCTGAGAAGAATGTATATTGTGTAGAGGTTGGATGAAATGTTCTGTAGACATCAAGTAGGCCCATTTGATCTATTGTATATTTTAGATCTTGGATTTCTTTATTGATTTTTTGTTTGGATGACCTTTCTATTAATGACAATGGGGTGTTAAAGTCTCCCACAACCACTGTGTTGGCATTAATATATGCTTTTAGGTCTTTCAGGATATGTTTGATGAAATTGGGTGTGTTGACATTGGGTGCATATAGGTTGATAATTATTATTTCCTTTTTGTCTATTTCCCCTTTTATTAGTATGGAATGTCCTTCTTTATTTCATTTAATCAATGTAGGTTTGAAGTCTACTTTGTCAGAGATAAGTATTGCTACTCCTACCTGTTTTTGGAGGCCATTGGCTTGGTAAATCTTCTTCTAGCCTTTCATCCTAAGCCTATGCTTATTTCTATCAGTGAGATGGGTCTCCTGTAAGCAACAAATTGTTGGATCTTCCTTTTTAATCCATTTTGTCAAACGGTGCCTTTTGATGGGGGAATTAAGTCCATTAACATTAAGTGTTAGTACTGATAGATATGTGGTGATTCCTGTCATTTAGTTGTCTTAGTTGTTTGAAGGTTTGATTGTGTGTACCTAAGTTGAAGTTACTCTCTACTTTCTTGCTTTTTCTTCTCCTGTCGTTTGGTGCTGCCTGTCTTTTCATGGTTATGTTGGGTTACACTTTCTGTGTGCAGAATCCCTGGACGAATCTTTTGTAGTGGTGGCTTTGTGGTCACATATTGTTTTAGTTTCTGCTTATCATGGAAGACTTTAATTCCTCCATCTATTTTGAATGATAGTTTTGCTTGGTAGAGTATCCTGGGGTTGAAGTTATTTTCATTCAGTTCCCCAAAGATGTCACCCCAAGCTCTTCTTGCTTTTAATGTTTCTGTTGAGAAGTCTGCTGTGATTTTGATGGGTTTACCTTTGTATGTTACTTGTTTTTTCTCTCTTACAACCTTCAATATTCTTTCCCTAGTTTCTGTACTTGTTGTTTTAATGATGATATGCCGTGGGGTAGTTGTATTTTGATCTGGTCTGTTTGGTGTTCTGGAGGTCTCTTGCATCTGTGTGGGAATAGATTTCTCTAGATTTGGGAAATTTTCTGTTATTATTTTGTTGAATATATCGCGCATTCCCTTTGCTTGCACCTCTTCTTCTTCGATGCCCATGATTCTCAGGTCTTGTCTTTTGATGGAGTCAGTGAGTTCTTGCATTTTCTTTTCACAGGTCTTGAGTTGTTTAATTAATAGTTCCTCAGTTTTTCCTTTAATTACCATTTCATCTTTGAGTTCTGAGATTCTGTCTTCTGTTTGTTCTATTCTGCTGGTTTGGCCTTCTGTTTTGTTTTGCAAGTCTGTTTCGTTCTTTTTTCTGAGGTTTTCCATATCCTGGGTCGTTTCCTCTTTAATGTTGTCTATTTTTGTCCTGAGTTCATTTATCTGTTTATTCACCATGTTCTGTGTTTCACTTTGGTGTTTATACAGTGCTTCTATGGTTTCCTTTATTTCTTCTTTTGCTTTTTCAAATTCTCTAATTTTGTTGTCTTGGAATTTCTTGAGTGTCTCCTGTACATTTTGGCTGACCCTATCTATCCAGTATCATCTCTATAAAATTCTCATTGAGTACCTGTAGTATGTCTTCTTTTAATTCATTCTTGTGGACTTCATTGGGTCCTTTGGCATAGTTTATCTTCATTTTGTTGGAGTCTGGATCTGAGTATCTGTTTTCTTCATTCCTCTCTGGTTCCTGTACTAATTTTTTGCTGTGGGGAAACTGGTTTCCCTGTTTTTTCTGTGTTCCCGTCATTGTCTTTGGTGTTGTTACTGACCCTGTACTGTGTGCCATTAAGTATTTTCTAGCTTGTAATAATAACAATGGTAATATTTAGAATGGAAGGGTGAGCTGAGATGGAAAGCAAGAAGTTAAAGAAAGGGGGAAAACAAATACACAGAGAAGAAGGAGAAAACAGAACAAGGTATCAGACAAGAAAGTTTCAAAGGTATAAACAGGGACCATTAGTGTACTAATTGACAGTAAGCTAAACAGACATTAGAGAGACAGAGAGAGGATTGAAAATCAAAAAAAAAAAATAAAGATAAGAATAAAAATAAAAAATAAGTAAATGAAAGAAATATCTATATATAAAAATGAATTAAAATAAGATGAAAAATAGAAAATTTAAAAAAAATCCAAAAAACCTCCAAGTTCAAATGCAATGAAGTTTCAGTCTTAATAATTTGGGTGTCCACCTCAGTCTCCAATCCTGGAGATGGTGCCTCAGATGTTGTTCTGTAGTTGTCTCATCAAAGGGGACACATAAAGTAGAATAAAACTACACACACACACAAAAAAAAAAAAAAACCCACCAAGTGTCCCAAGTTCAAATGCAATACAGTTTCAGTAAGTTTTTCAGCTTGCAGGTGTAATTCGGTTGTTCTCTCATCAAGGGTAGGGAGAAAAAGAAAAAAAGAGTCTGGAAACAGTTCTGAGAATGGTATCTGCAGCTGTGGCTTGCCTGCCCACTGCTGTCAGCCTGCTGTTGCTGGTGGCGTTATTTATGCAGATCTCTGGGGTGAGCTTAGCACTCACCTGGCCCTGCAGGCATTGTTTACTCAGTGTTTTCCTGTGCTACAAGCTTTCCCCTTTCCAAGCACTGGGAAAGGTGACACTGCACCCACTTTCTCAGGCCTGCGTGTTTATTTACAGTTCATGTGGGAGGTGTGTCTTCCCCCCTCTCCTGTGGAGTTTTCCTCCTTCCGCCACTCTCACAAGCTTTCCCGCTCCTGGTTGCTGGGCGCGCGCCCCGCTCCCGCCAGAGGCTCTCCGGCCTGCCCGGCTTGTTTATTTACAGTCCCAGGAAGGATTCCCTTCCCCCAATCTTTGGCGCTCAGTGCGTCCCACCCTCTTTCCCAGGTGTCTTTATTGTTCTTATTGCTTATTAGTCAGTTTCTCTTTTTTTCCCCTGGTGGAAGTCAGTCTGTCCAGGGGCTATGCTGCTCTGGCCCAGGCTTGTCTGTGGGAGTACTGCTGTACTGCAAAGCTCACCTGGTCCATGTCTTCCCAAGCCATCCGGGCGCAGGCAACTGGTGGCCCGGGGGCCCTCCTAGTTTCTCCGTTTAACATGAAGTGGAGATTCTCTGCGCCGGCTGGAGGTGTGGAGGGGTCAAAGTTATGCCTCTTCTCGGTGATTATGCCTGCAAAGTGTGTCTCCAGCGTCTCTCCAAGATTTCACTATAGGAGGCTCGCTTTCTGCTTCCTCTCTCTAGCCGCCATCTTGGAATCTCTGGTGTGGGTTTTTATAGACTTTTTTTCATTGCCTGGGGACAGAGATGTCTCTCAGGTGCAGGCAGGCAGTCCCTAGGGAGAAGAGGTGTCTCCTTGACCACTTATCACCTTTTGGGACCTCCTGCAGTCTGTCCTTTAGTCCTTCATTTCCCCCCCCTCAATGGTTGCCATAACTGCTGTTAGGGATAGGGAAGATCAAGCCTGTTCAGTAACTGCTTCCTGCTGAAAGGGGGCGATGAAGGGGCCTGCAGCATCAGGGCTGACCACCAGAGGGGTTGTTAAGGGGACCACAATACTAGGTCATTTTCATCTCCACCAGAGGCATTTGTAGTTTGATGGATTCTAAGCGAGAAGAAACAAACTTGACAAGTAAGTTTAAAATGCAAGGCTCAAACACAAGCGAGAGAATCGTGGCAACGATAGGCCCCAGAAAGGGTAGGAACCAAATCCTGGAGGGGAGCCAGGATTTTATTTGGTCCCATACCTGTACAGAAACCTGAGTTTCAAGAGATTTCTCCCAGAGAAGTGCTTATATATGTGTAACAGGAAGTATTGGTGATGGCACATATCCCCCCTTGTTTGGCCAAAAGAAAATCTAGGGCCAGGTGGTGGTCCTACAAAGACCTGTGCATGTCCTTAATAGCAAGGCCTACCTGGTCTGAGGTGTCCTCTACCATTTTGGTTAGGTTTTTTGCAGTTACATGATTGGCAATCACCCCATATCTGATTCCAGCAAGGGTTGCAACTAATGCTGTTATCCCTAAAACTATTAAAATAACCTCCCTTTTATCCCTGTGGGAAGCTGTTCCTGTTCATTAGCATTCCCCTTTCCTTCCAGATGGCTGCTTGGGCATGCAGGATCAGGAAGGCATACTTAGAATCTGTATAGATGTTGACTCTCTGTATTTTTTTAACAGTCTTAGGGCTTCTGTTAGGGCCACTAATTCTGTCAATTGAGCACTTGTATTAGGAGGAAGAGGACCTGAGTTGAGAATGCCAAATTCTGTCACAACTGCAAACCCTGCATGTCTGACACCATTCTTGACAAAGGAACTGCCATCAGTGTATAATTCTAGATCAGGGCTTTTTAAGGGCCCATCAGTTAAGTCAGGTTGGGCAGCATAATTTTCTATAAGTACCTCCTCACATGAGTGTTCAGGATTTCCCTCTGCCTCTGGTAAAAGGGATGCAGGACTTAGGCTCTAACAGGTCCTTAAACTTATTTCCGTCCCTCCAAGAAGTTGGGCCTGGTATTTAAGTAGATGGCTGTCAGATAGCCAAAGTTCTCTTTTTGAGTTTAAAATTCCCCCTAGGTTGTGTGGGGTATAAACCATTAAGGGGTGATTTAGGATGTTTTTGAGCTTCAGGCACTGGAAGGCTTACTGTGGCCATTGCTCTGAGGCATCCTGGCCATCCCTTGGCTACCTGATCTAACTCTTTGCTTAAGTAGGCTACTGGCTGGGGAGTGATGCCCTGAAGCTGAGTCACCATGCCCAAGGCCAGTCCTCCCTTTTCATAGACATATAATTGAAACTTGTCTTGTGCTGGGAGACCCAGGGCGGGAGCTGTCATAAGAGCCTTCTTTAACCTGTGGAATGCATTTTCTGACTTTTCATCCCATTCAATAAAGGGCTGGGTATCCTTCTATGCTTCCTTAAGGATTAGATATAAGGGCCTGGCTAGGTCTGCATATCCCAGGATCCAAATTCTACAGTATCCTGTCACCCCCTAAAAGGTCCTCAATTGCTTTAAAGTCTTAGGTAGAGGAAATGTCAGGATTGGACGGATTCTATCTTCTCCTAGAGACCTCATTTCTTTCTCCAGGACAAGACCTAAATATGTAACCCTAGACTGACACAATTGGGCTTCTTTTTTAGACATTTTATAACCTCAGTCTGCTAAGAAGTTTAGTAAGGATTCAGTGGCTTGTGAAATAACAGGCTCAGTCAGTCCACAGAGCAGGAGGTCATCTACATATTGTGGCAGAGTAGTTTGTGGATATTGCCATTCTGCCAAGTCTTGGGTTAGAGCTAACCCAAAGAGGTGAGGCTTTCTCTGAATCCCTGTGGGAGGACAATCCAAATGACCTGTCCAGACTTTCTTGTGGGTCTTCAAAGGCAGAGATAGGTTGACTTTTAGGGTGTAAGGGAATGCAAAAGAAGGCATCCTTTAAATCCAGGACAGAGTAGTAAGCGATATCCAGAGGTATTTGGGCTAAAAGCATACAGGGATTTGGAACTACAGGGTGGAGAGGCACTACTGCTTCGTTGATGAGGCAGAGATCCTGGACTAGTCTCCATTTGTTAGGTCCCTTCCTGACACCAAGAATAGGAGTGTTATATGGGCTGGAGCATTCTATTAGCAGTCCCTGTCTCTTTAAGTCTTTGACTATGGGAATTAGCCCCTCCTTAACTTCTGGCTTTAAAGTATATCATTTTTATGGGGAAACCAGGAGGGGTCCTTGAGATGAATTAGGACTGGGACAGCTGTTCATTCCCTTCCCACAGTGTGTCCATCCGTCCACATTGTGGGGTCTACTTGTTCCTCTATTAGGGGCAAGCAAAAGTACTCTCCTGGGGGTAAAAGGAACTGTATCCCCAATTTAGATAGAAGGTCTCACCTTAGAAGAGGAGTAGGGTTTTCTGGGACAATTAAGAAGGAGTGACAGAAATGGAAATCTCCCCAGGAGCAGGCTAAAGGCTGAGTGAAATAACACTCTAGAGGCTGGCCTGCAATGCCTCAAACAGTAATTTTCTTGGAGGACCTGGGTCCGGGAGAGAAAGAAATAGCTGAGATGCTGGCTCCAGTATTGATAAGGAATCTGACCTTGTGCTTAACCCGGGGCTCACCTGCTTTTATGGTGGTTTCAGAGCCTGGATGAGAGGCCCAGGGACCCATCATTGGGTGGGAGGCTCTGGTCTCAGTTCCCCTGGGAACTGGGGAGAGTGTGCCTTCCAGTGTTTTCCCCCAAAAAATGGGGCAGGGTCCTGGAGGCAGCTTTCTCCAGGGGCACTCCCTCCTAAAATGGTCTGCCTGTCCACATTGAGAGATCATCCTTGGGTTTGGACTTTGCCCCAGGGAAGCCTCTCTGAGAGCAGGGATCAGAGCCTCCTACCACTTTTCCTTTCTCTTTTCCTTTTCCAGATCCATTCTTCCTTTTTCTAAGTCTCTGTTATAGTATACAGATGTGGCTACATGGACCAATTGGTCCAGATCGCTGCTCCCTTCAGCCACAAGTTTCTGAAGTTTTTATGGATGTCTGGTGCTGACTGTGTTAGAAATTTATCTTTTAGGATGATTTCCTCTTCCTGTGACTCTGATATAATGTTGGTATGGTTTTGTAAAGCATCCTTAAGTCTCTGTAGGAAAGCTACTGGAGTTTCTAAGGGTCCTTACTGTACAGCATTACTTGGGAGTAATTAAGGGGTTTTACCTTGGCTCTCCTTAGGCCCTCAAGAATCCAGTGGATGAAATGGTTATGGCTCCATTCATCCTTGTCATTTTCAGGGTCCCACTTAGGGTCATACCTAGGCACTGCCTGATCTCCTGTTGAAATTGGGAATTGAGGTTCCCTTTTAGGTATCCAATGTCTTTGTCTTTTTCTCCCTCCCCCTCCTCCTCCTCCTGTGAGGGCTCAGTCTGAGACAGGCCTGTAGGGCTACTTTTATCTAAGTGATAATTGTCTCTAGCTGTGACTGCCTAACCTAGTACCTGCTGTTTCTCCAGAGAAGTAAGGGTCTGAGATAGCAATAGCATTACATCTTTCCAGCTCAGTTCAAAGTTTTGTCTGACTTCTCTAAATGCCTGGATGTACTGATCTGGGTTTTCTGTGTAATTTCCTAAATCTTTTTTTATTTCTTTAAGTTCACTCACTGTAAAAGGAAGGTGAGCCCTATCTCCTCCAGGAATTAACTAGAGTGAGTAGAGTCCTGTGGGTGATGTCTAGTGTGTAAGGTAGCTGGGTAAGGGGGAAGACAGGGAGCTGATGGACAATTAGGTGGGTTTTTTGGTTCAAGTGAGTTTGGGGGCTTTTTGCAAAGGGTTACCATGGTCTGGGTATCTAGCCTGCATTTGTTCAGCCATTCTGGGTGGTCTCTTAGAAAAAAGAACAGTTGAACCTATGGAACTTCAGTCCACTTTCCCTCCTTTTTACAGAACATATCTAATTGAAGAATGATATTATAACTGATGTTCCCTCCTTCTGGCCATCTTTCCTCATCTCCCAGAGGATACTGTGGCCAAACCTGGGTGCAGTAAAACTTGAGTCACTTTTGCTGAAGACTTTCTGGATCAAGATCTTTCTAATGTTTTAATAAGCAGGCAAGGGAGAATCCTTCCTGGATCTTTGAGGCTTGATTCCCCATCTAAAAGAAGGGAAACAAGGGAAAATTGGCCACCTTAACAGAGGTTTCTCCTTTATCTAGGCATTCCCAGATGAGGAGAAACTCTAGTGGGAGAGGGCAACCCTCTCTCCCTTGCTCCTTCCACTGCCATTGTGGGTAAAGTCATGGAGGATTTACAGATATCTCAGTTGCACCCACCCCCCTGAAATGATCTTTGACCAATCTCTCATCTGTTTTGACTTGCCTGTTTGCCCTGTAACCCAGGTAGGCCTAGTTCTCCTCTACCAGCTGAACACTTGTAATTAAAAAAAAACTCTATCAAAGTAACCAAGTAGGCTTGCATGGCCAGAAGAAGGACCCCTGTAGAGGCATAGATGGGGACTCTTGCTAAAGTAGACTTTTGTCCCCCTATATATTCTGTGAGGCATACATGTTTTTTATGAAAAGAGAGAGCAAGAGCATCTGGAGGCTTTTGTTCCAGTAAGGGGCAAAAATGGAGAAGATCTGAGGTTTTTGCCTTTTAACTGTTTTTTTTCTTTCCCTGAGGGCAGGCTGCAGAACCTGTTTAACCAGTTAACCTGATGCTTGACAAAGACAGTTAAGCCTAATTTGGAGACTAGCACCTTCTGGTGCCTGTAGGGGTTTTCCCCAAACTCCCTGAAGAAAGAAGCTCACTGCTATTTAGAGCAAAGGTGGGAGGGGCACTCATCCTGAACTGCCTGGGAAAGGGGAAGGAGAGGCTGAGGGTTGGGGGAAAAGAGAGTTTCCAGGCTCAACACATGAGGGATTACTGGTCATCACTGCTATCCAGGTCAGTCCTTCCCGAGGGCAGTACTGGAGCACTGGAAGCAAGAGGTGACCTCCACTCTCACTCTCGGGCCACAGAAACCATGAAGGAAGCATAAGAGATCGGATTGTCTATTTGCTGTAGACAAGGCTGGAGGGGTCCAATACTTAGCCACCTTTGGGGCCTCAGGGCAGGTCAGGAAGTTGCATCTCCAGCCTTTAGGTGACACCGGGGAGTGCCCTGGCCAGAGCACCTTTTCTGGCTTGAAGACAAACTTGCCTTTCCACTGGCTGTTTTTGGACCTCCTCCTAAGCAGGTCAATTCTTGAAAGAGAGAGAGTTAGAGTTTAAGGAGAGGAAAAGAGAAAAAATCTTGGTACACTGAAGTCAGGTTCCACCCATGTAGCATTGGCAGTATGGTATAATCCCGTCTGGTGTCCGAGTTTCCTCAGATTGCCTGCCATACAGCTGTAATGGGCTCAGAGATTTTCCTTAGTTTCCCAAGGGAGAACCCCTCCTTAACAAGACAGAGAGAGAGAAAAAAGTTCGACCTGAGAGTTCCATCATAGCTAGGCTGTGGTGGGGGGGTCTCTCCTGGAAAATAGACTCCACCAGAGTGCCAGATGCTCACGGTCACATTCCTAGGCAGTCTTTCCCAGTTTGGTACAACCTATACCGACCTCAGGTGACAGCTGGTCCCTTCGTGGTCACCAAATATGAGACACGGATGACACGCACAGGAATTTCAGGTGCTCAGGGTTCTTGAGCCAGCTCTGAGAATGAAAGCACAGACAGACTTTAACAGCAGAGGTCAAAAAGATTTTATTTGTAGAGAAGAGAAGAGAAAGACTGCATATTGGGGAATGCAGGGGGACCTGGAAACCGGTGATCCCGTGGGTCAGGGTGGGGAGTGGGGTTTTATAGCCTTTTTTGCATTGCCTGGGGACAGAGATGTCTCTCAGGTGCAGACAGGTAGTCCCTAGGGAAGAGAGGTGTCTCCTTGACCACTTATCACCTTTTGGGACCTCCTGCAGTCTCTCCTTCAGTCCTTCAATTTGGGTTATTTGTTGTTATTATTAGTCAAACCTAAACAATATTCAGAGGACACTGTTTACTTGCCTAACAGATCTAATTGTACCATTTTCTTTCTCAGAATGGCACTCCATCTGCTTGGCATAAAATGTTGAAAAAATGAGCCAAATACACCACTCCAACTTTAAACTTCTTGTGAAATTTGCAACAATTCCACAAACACTTCTAAAATCCAGAACTTACTTTCTTGTACAGCTTGTGTTAGAATGAAAAAGGCAAAGAATGGATAAGCAAGGAGACAGCTCAAAGCCCAGCACAGGGTTTATTATTCAGGGAGAAGCCCTGTGGAGGGGTCCCCAGCAAGAGAGCTGGAGCCCACAGCCACTTAAAGACTTGGAATAGATGTAGGTGGGTGGAGAAGTCCCAGGAAGGTCACTGGGCAGGAAAATCCTCAATGGCCCTCTGATCCTCCTGAGATAATGACTTAAGGGTGGGTCATTTCTTCTAGGCCAGGTGGGGGAGTTCTTAGTATATAGCTAAAGGTGAAAGCTTAGTTTTCTTTAGGGCCTGGTGGAGAGTTTCCAATAAAGTCACCTTCAAGGGGTTAGGGGTCCAGTTCTAACATGACATCCTTTTGTTCACCCTAACATTATGATTTGATATTTGTGCAGAGTTAGGCTGAATTTTGCTAGAAATAAGACTCAGGAGTGAGTCAGAAAGGCAAAAAAAATTTTACTTCTGCAGAAGAGTGTGCCACCAACACAGGTCTGATAAGCAAGCACTGCCCCCATCTATTAGTAGGAGTCAGGGTTCACAGTCTTTCTCCATTGACTATAGATGAGGTCCCTTTTAAGGTGTATTTACCTGAGAAAGGGCAAGGTTAAGATTTAACATTCCAGGAAGCCACCCATTAAGAAAACTTAATGAACTGCTACTTTAAAATAGATTTACCTGGGTTGCTATTTCTTTGAAGAAAAAGACAAGTTATCCCCCACAATGTCCCCCTTTTCTTTTTGTACCATTCTCTCATTTCCTTAAATTTGGTCAACATTAGGCTGACTTTCTCATTCAACAGTATCCAGGAGGAGGAGGTTATTCTGTTGATAACATACTTGGGTCTATTTGGGGCTGTTTCAATTAATCTTTAGACAAGACCCCAGACACAAGGGATTATACAACATCCAACGGTAGTGAGGACCCCTAACACAATAACTAATAAGTGAGGACTAAGGTCAGAACTCCTTTCCATTTCCCACACCATTTTTCCATCCATTCTGTAAGCGGGTCATTAACCCCTGAATTCTCAGTCAGTTCATTGGCAAGAGCAGTCAGTTTATGTATTCTTCCCTTTTCTGCTGCTAGTAGCATCTAACTTTTCTATTTTGCTGTCATCAAAGGACTCAACTGGTGTCTTTTAGATTGAGGCATTTGTTGACTGCCCCAGTGAGTGGAGTTATGGATGCTAAGGTTAAAGAAATGATGAATTGCACCAGTGGGCAAGTTCTGCTCCAGTTACTCAGAGAGCCACCAACAATGTTCCCTCTCCACTATATAACAGACTTTGGCTTAGAGTGGGCTTAATGCAGAGTAATTAGTTTCCACATATGTATGGCCTTGTATACATCCAGACAGATTTCCCAAAAAGTCAGTGTGTTGCCTCCCCCCACCAATCATGAGAGATAGGAGGTACAGTTGACAGCGGAACTTGGGAATCTGAAATTTTTAGAGGGTCTTTGCCTTTGGAAAGACTCCAAGTGTGATTCTCCCATGCAATCTCTTCTTGGAACAGAGCCATTATGCATGGTACCCCGGAGCTGTCTGAATTCTATCCTAGCAGAAAAGGGAACACTTGGGCCTGCAGCCATCCTGCAGCATAAGCATAAGAGTCCCAATGTTTAATGCACATACAGAATATTTTATCCATTCTACCCAGGCATTAGTTTCTCTATCTCTTGTCTCAACTTCTAGTTTTGTCTTAAATCTATAATTTTAACAACCTGAACATTGGTTGGCTCATTAGCCAGATTTGAGGCTTGAACTCAGAGTAGATATAGCCAAGCATGCTCCCTTCCCAGGGTGTTGGTCTACAGTCCACGCATTGGGTTCTGTTGTCCACCATGCATCATCCCAGTCCTTGTTTTTATATCCCCAACTAGGTTAAGAATATAGGTAATGATATCTTTCCCAAGTTAGACCCTAGAGTACATTACATGACAAGAAGTTGCTAACCATGGTTCAGCAACAGTCTTTATGAGCTGATGTAGAAGGGACAGGAGCATAGCAGTAGCAGGCTCATGCTGTCTCAAGGTGACTTTAGGGGGATTGTCTGGGTATGT
This sequence comes from Castor canadensis, assembly GCF_047511655.1. Lineage (NCBI taxonomy): Eukaryota > Metazoa > Chordata > Mammalia > Rodentia > Castoridae > Castor > Castor canadensis. The sequence continues at coordinate 46,177,195 of NC_133401.1, read as the reverse complement.
GGTGGTCCAATAGTCTTTTAACCCTGGTGTAGTGAATCCAACCTTTCTCAGCTGTGTACCACAGTCTCAGTGGTTAGGAGAACTTGGAAGGGTCCTTTCCAGGTTGGCTGTATCTTCTCCTTCCAGGCTTTAATTAAGACATAAATTTCCTGGCCTGGAGGGAGGGACATTAAATTCAAGAGGGGGAGTTTGGGCCAGAAACCTTTTAGTCTAAGATAGAGCAGAATAGTTGAAACCATTGTGGGTAACTTTGAGGATCATCCTAAATAAGGGAGTCCATAAAGAATCATATTTTCTGGGAAGTACCTCCACTTGTAAGGTGGCTTCCTTGGCTGCCTAATCAGCTATTTGGTTCTGTCTAGCTTCTAGGCTTCACACACACACACACACACACACACACACACACACTTTTGGTGTCCAGGTACAAGTACAATTGCAGTTTCTTCTGGCAACATTAAGTTATCTAATACTTGGAATATTAATTCTTTATGGATGATGTCCTTCCCTCTACTGTTAATTAGTCCTCTTTCCATCCAAATTTTTCTGAATGTAAGTATCACCCCAAAGGCATATTTGGAACCCATGCAGATGGCTTCTTCCTTGTCTTTTAATAACTTTAAAGCCTGGTTGGGAGCATGTAATTCATAGGTCTGAGAGGACCAGTTATTAGGCAGTCTTCTGGCTTTTATGACACTTTTTAATTGATTGTCCATCAATCCCTGTTGTCTCAGGAAATTTAGGAGCTCAATGACAACCTCCACCACAGATCACTATGTCTTACTCCTTGTATCACTGCCTCGGTCTCCCCTTTTGCAAGGCAGCCTTGCTGAACCTTGCTCACATCCTTCGTTCTGGGTCCTTGCCTTCTCAGCACAAAGGACCTTGACATGGCCATGTTCATGTCAAGGTTTCTTCTCAGTCTATTTAGTTACTGGTCTCCCACAATTCAGGCTTTAAGTATGCCATCCTTGAGTAATCCCTCAACTACTGGTTGTACTCCCTTTTTGCCTTCTTTAGGAACAGGGTACTGTCTCCCACTCACTATTTCATTTTTATTTTTAAGTCCAATATGAATTGGGGAAATTGTTAGTCCTCTACAGTTACCGTCTTTGACTCACACCTTTAGCATTTGTTTTTCTTCCTTTTCAGAGAGAAAATTTTGTGTGACTTGTAACCCTTTTTTTGATTAACTTTTAACTCAGTCTCTATTTTGTTCTAAGATCTCATCCTAGCAGATTTGTTCCTGCCACAGATACAAAGAGAAAGACAGCCTCCATATTTTTTTTTCCTTTGTATTTAACCAATGTCTTTTTAAACACAGGAGTATTAAATCCTTCTCCCTTTACTTCTGAAACTAGTAACTTTAAATCAGATAGCTGATTGCCAGTGGGGATGTAGGTCAAAGATGAATGAGCTGCACTGAGTCTACCAGGAAGGGTATTTCCCTTTGGTTGGGTCCCATCTCCAAATTTATCAAAAGCTCCTGGTAGGATCCATAGAAGAAGAGCACTTGAATCCCCTGGTCTTCATCAAAAGACATAAAGGGAAATCACCTTTTCCAGTCTGGACATTCTCTCTTACAGTGTCCTGTCTTACCACATTTATAGCTCTTGTTTTCTCTTCTAGTTTCAAGCTGAATTTCCAGGCTTGGAGCCTTAAATTTACATTGATGTGTCTGTCTCTGGCTCTGAGACCAAAGGCCTACCTTTTTATCCACCATCCTTTCTACTATAGTTACCATTAATTTAGGCTTTTTTTTTTTTTGCTTTTCTTTGTCCCTTTTTACATAAACCATCTGCACTTCCTTTTAAAGTTCCTCCAAACCCCTCTGGTTCCAATTTTCTAGTTTTGGTTATTTCTTTGAAATATCAGGCCACCTATTAGTGACAAAATGTACCTTCAAGAGACCCTTGGCTTACACCATGGTGGCCATGAAAAAGCTTGTGGTGAAGGGGGGCAAAAAAAAGAAGCAGGTTCTGAAGTTCACCCTTGACTGTACTCACCCTGTGGAAGATGGAATCATGGATGCTGCCAATTTTGAGCAGTTTCTCCAAGACAGAATCAAAGTGAATGGGAAAACTGGGAATCTTGCTGGAGGTGTTGTAACCATCAAAAGGAGCAAGAGCAAGATCACTATAACTTCTGAGGTGCCTTTTTCCAAAAGATATTTGAAATCTCTCACCAAAAAGTGTTTGAAGAAAAATAACCTATGTGATTGGTTGCATGTAGTTGCTAACAGCACAGAGAGTTATGAATTATGATACCTCCAGATTAACCAGGACCAAGAAGAGGAGCAAGATGAGGATTAAAATTCACTTATCTAGAATATTTTGTATGAGATCTTGAATAAAACTTGGGAACCAAAATGGTGGCTTATCCTTCTATCTCTGCAGTGTGGATTGGACAGAAAGTTGGAAATCATAGTAAACAGGCTTCCTGTGGGCTGCCATTCATTGACTCATATTTACTTTTTTTCCTGCTTTTTTTTTCTCCAAACTATGAGTTCCTACTTTAGGGAACTGATAAGGGGGTAGAGGTGTGAACTTCAGATAGCTCCCATTTTATTTTAAAAAGTTAGTCAGTTGGGTCTGGTGCACTTCTCAAAGGGAGTTTCAGCATACAGCAAAGGATTTCTCATTCATTAAAAAACAAAACAAATGATTTCTTTCTGAGATTGTCCTGTCAATAAAATGAAGGTGTGGGGCATTGATCTTCACTTTTTAATTTCAAGTTACTCTCAATGCTCAATTATGTATGCTAACCCTCTTTCTTCCTACAGAAATAAAATGTGAGCCTTTAGCATTGCTGCATATTCTACCTTTCATAAAAGAGTTGGTGAGTGACTGTAGAAGTTCCAGGTTTTAAATACGTGTGTGCAGAAAAGAATTTGTAAATAATCATTGATTCCACTAGTCTTTGCAACAAGCCATCACTCTGGCCTCCAGTAGGGGGAGCTGGAGACAGTAGTAGAGCTTCCAGATGTGGGTATCTGTAAACCCCAGGGAGGGAGCCCTTCCATGCCCAGGGTTCTGGAGGCTTGCATGGAGGGACAGTGAGGAGGAGTTTTATGCATCTTAAAGCAATGTCGAGGCTTCATGTCAAAAGTGGTAGAGAGCTTGCTTGGTAGGCATGAGGCCTTGGGTTTGACACCAGCACCAAAGGAAAAATAAAACCTGCCAAGTAGTGTGCCTGCAAGGTAATGGGGCAGAGAATGAGGCCTCATCTTGGCACTTTGTGCCAATGGGTGCAGAAAATCAAGAACTGACAGGTGAGAAGGGTTCGAAAGACTGGGAAGATCTCATTGTCAAGAGTGACTTTGAAAGAGCCTCTGATGCCTTAGGGTGCCAGTCTGAAATCCAAAAAATTCCTTAGAAACACCTGCCTTGCTTTTTAATCACACTATAAAATCCATCTTTTTGAGAGCTTGCCTACTAAGCTGATTTCCACACCTGAAACTCTTGTGCTCTGAGAGTCATATAGCTGGAAATTAAATGTTCACGTTCTACCTTGGTTCCAATGTAACATTTGGTGTTTCTTGGATTGAGTTTAACATGTTGCAGCTTTGCAATTTCACTTGTGGCAAAGACTCCAGCATTTTCTCTGTCTATACAAATTTCTCAAAGAGAATTATTTGTACAGTTCTCCTCTGCCCTCACAGGAGGCAGGACTTCTTTCAAACTTCAGTAAGGCATCAGTTGCTCTTTGGCTATGTCCCTACCATAACTATTAACTTTGTAAGTTTGTGACTTGGGTTTGCAATTTTACTTATTTATCACATTGATGTTCCCACATAAAAATTTTTTAGTTTGACTGTTAAAATTAACCTTGGGCTGAAATTATCATCTGTTTTTAATAACTGGTCCCTGATTTTTAAAATTGTGATAAAATTGAAATTTACTGGTTTTCTATGCCTTTTGAACTCTTGTAATTGAGCTTTGATCACATTTCATATTAAAGTGGCTTAACACATGTCTACTATTAAAAAAATAAAGAGTCCCTGGCCCAGGGGGTTCTCAGGGTTCAACCCTGAATATTTTCTCATTTGCTCCTTCCACCTGGTTAGGATTTCTGAAGGACCTTCCTCCTTTCCTTGCTGGATATTAAATGCACTTTTCTTTCACCTTTTACTTTCAATGGGTAGAGGGTGATTGGTCCCTGTCTCCAACAGGGCATCAGTTGCTCTTTGGCTATGTCCCTACCATAACTATTAACTTTGTAAGTTTGTGACTTCGGTTTGCAATTTTACTTATTTATCACATTGATGTTCCCACATAAAAATTTTTTAGTTTGATTGTTAATATTAACTTTGGGCTGATATGTAACTTATCATTTACATATTCTACATATAAGCTACTTAAAAATTAAGAAAGTAACTAAAACCTAAAGGCTATCAGCTTCTAAGCATTTTTGAAAACTAAAACAACATAGCCCTTGTCCCATGCTTATATGCCATTTTTTTAAAGCCATAGTCCTGTGATGGGATGTCTTTTACGTTGGTGTTACACCAACTTTAAGACACAGAATCCAAATCGAGCATTTGTAATGAAAACCCCACTCAATGTAATACATTTACCAGTTTGTTTGTTTATTTTCCTTTCCCTCTGACTGGGGATTTTCTTTCCAGACCATTAACATAATACCTAGAGGGCTGTCTGGGGGACTTTCATCTTTGCCCAATTTTCCCTTGTTCTGAGATTAATCAATAATAGATTTGTTTGTTTGTTTGTTTCCCATTCTCAAATATCCATTAGTGTCTTTTTATTCCTTTGTATGCTCAACCACCTCCCCCACTCCTTTTCTGGAGATTTCTCACATACAACCCAAGATTGCTTTCTCCATTTCCAGCCGGGTCCCTCACAGGAAACCAAAACCTTGAATTGGGAGTCTGCACCTCACTTTGTGTCTTGAGATGCATCTTGGACACACACATAACCAACCTCTAAGAATGTCCTGATCACCAAGGACGTACTAAAAAAAAAAAAAAAAAATTCCTACCTGGTCTGTGCGCAGTTACCTGGTCACCACAGTGCTTGCTAGGGCCCTTTCCCATGTTGCTGTAGACTCCACCTTTAACATCTTGCATCTTTACTTGGCCCAAGGGGAATGATTCACCCAATCCCCAGGCCACCATTAACCAGAGGCAGGACACATCTTCCCTAAGACAGGGTCCTTCAAACCCCTTGTGGCAATGAAGATATCACAGACAAGCCCCCACGTTGTTAGAAATAAGACTCAGGAGTTAGTCAGCAAGGCAAAAAGTTTTACTTCTACAGAAGGGTGTGACACTGACATAGATCTGATAGTAAGCACACTGAGCAGAAAGTCCACTGGGGTTTTTATCCCTGATGCCACACTGCCCTCTTCTCCTATTGGTAGGAGTCAGGGTTCACAGACTTTCTCAATGATTATAAATGAAGTAAAGGGCATTCCGAGAAGCCATGAGTTAAGCAAGCATAATGGGCAGCTGCTTTAAAGTGGATTTACCTAGATTGATTATATAATTTCATTTCTTTGGAGGAAAAAACAAGTTATCCCCCACAATACCAATGAATAAAGACAAAAAAAACAGTGTTGTTCACAACAGGGATTAAGAAGTTTTAGGAACTTAAAACACACGCAAACCTTTATTGAGGAACTTATAAAAGTGACCTGAATAATATAAAAAGAGACCTGAATAGGATAGACAAGAATATGTTGAATTAGCAAGCCCTCAGTTCCCCTCCAGGAGCAACCAAGTCCTTCCTTTCTGTCCAGAGCTATTCTCTGCCTATACGAGACTAGATATTTAAATATTTCTCGAAGATGTTGCATCACATTTATAGAATTCTACAATTCTACAATGTACCATAATTTATTTAGTCAGTTCCTTTTGACGGATGTTGGTTATGTCTAGATTTCTTTCTAATGAAAGAAACGTCATAAAATTCTTGAAATCAGCCAATCTAGTTCATTGGTAAAGCAAATTCCTAGAAGTCAAACTGGGCCAGATGGGGCAGAAGACTGAGGCAAGGAGGTAGATTTCACCTTAGAAGCCACCATCTGGAGTTTTCCCAGTGACTTTCTGACCTAACAAGATAATCGGGGCTTTTCTGTGGATGATGCAGAAGGCAGAAGACAATGCAGGTTCAAAGATCAGAGATTTTTTTCACAGACTCTGCTAGTAAGGGTATATACAGATGCAATCCTAGATCCTCTGCATTTTGCTGGAAACCAGGGGTGATATTTCTGCTTTGTGAGAGTCATTATAACTCCTAACTTCCCTACTGTTTGCTATTTTAGCAACCCTGGTTGATTCTACATAGTTACCAGCTACGAAATGTTGTGTGCTGAATTAAGAGACCGGGTGAGTGGGGGGAGAATCAGAGAGTATGCATCTGACTGCAAAGAGGAAAGACTAGTGAACGAGGAGACTAGGAGATGGAGTAGGCAGGACAGTGTGGATGGAGGAGTGCAGCTGAGTTTCAGGCCTGCAGAACAGAAATTGGTCATTGGGGAGCTTCTGGGAGGTAAGGCCAGTCACTCAGTTCCTTTCGTCAGTAAGTGTTAAGAACCTACTACCTACCTGATGCCTTCCTAAATGTTAAGGACAGAGCAATTGAACACAGAAGACAGAGCTTCCCGTTTACACAGGTAATAGTCTATGTTTTGGAACCTGGAATGGATGAAGAAGATGATTAGTGAGTATATTATAGAATCTGTTAAATAATCCTAAGAGCTTGGGAAGAAAATAAAGCAAGGAAAGTAGGAAATAATGGGAGATAGGCTAGCAATTTTAAAGAGTGTGCAAGGAAGGCTTCACTAGGAGAGGAAATTTAGAGAAAAGGCCAGAAGGAAGCAGGTAGGTGGGATTCATAGTTACCTAGGTAACTAACATCAAGGCAGAGATGAACATCCTCAGGCATGGCAGGGCTCTGAGAAGCAGCAAAGGAGCTAGTGTGGCTGGGATAGGTTGGAGAAGGAGAGAACTGGGGTGGAGCTTGTTGATACTGCCTAATTTCCCTGAATTCCAGCTATTCTGCACCTATGAATAGCTTGTTTAGAATTCTTTGGGGAGAGGTTTTTTTTTTTTTTTTGTCTTTTCTTTTTTGGTGCTGGGATCGAACCCAGGGCCTCATGCATGCTAGGCAAGTGCTGTACCACCGAGCTACATCCCAGCCCTTGTTTAGAATTCTTTTGCTGGTCCAGTTTCAGCTCTGTTGACCTGCCCTGGCAGCATGACTTCTGCCAGGAATTCATCTATGTTAACACAAAAATAGAATGCACTGCAGAATTCACTATGAAGAAACATTATCTGTGTCAAGGCCTGAAATTTTTAAATATGTGAGTTTTGATAGCTAGCTCTTCACTATTTGGGGCTCATCCAGAAAATCATTGAGTCCTGCTTGCAACCTGGCACTTCCTCCTCTTCTGGCTGGCAGAATTAGAAGCAGAACCTCACCTCCCTGTTGCTGTACCTTTACCAACTCAGACACAGGTATGAGGGCCCCTTAATTCAGTAAATTGCTGATTCTTCTCTAAGCTTAACAAGTCCTGACCTTTGATGATTTATACACTGACAACTTGTTAACTGTTCCCTAGCAATTTTGTTCTTTCAACCAGAGCTCTCTGTAGACTCTTTGCCTATGCAGATTTAATTGGCTGTTAGACTCAAGGAACATGCAGGAAGTAGTAGAAAGGTCATTCAAAGCAGGCCAGGTTCTTGCAAGATGCTCCTGGAAAAAAGAAAAAAGAACACTTATTTAAATTATCTCTGCCTTTCTCCTCACTTATCAAATTAGGGAAAGAGCTTTTGTTATTAGTAAAAATGCTGCCAAAGTCCTGGGTGATTTTCAGAGTTAAGACATAGACCTTATAGCAAAGAATACTCCCTGCTTGCCATGGAGAAAGGGAAATTTTCCCACTACCACAGAGAGAGAGAAGACAGCTGTTTTGACCAAATTCTCAAAAGTGGTTGGTTGCTATTTTTAATTCATCTATCGAATAAGTATTTATTGAAGGTTATTCTACCAAAAACTATAGTCCTAATAGAAATGTCAAGTTTTTAATCTACAGTGAAGTTTCTAATGTCCTTTCTAAACTGTTTGGGGCCACTTATTCTAAGGTTTCCTAGAATCTAAGCTTTTACCCTACCCACCTATTCTGAGAAAGGCATTGATGAGGAAACATGAAAGTCCTTTGTTTCCTTCCTCCAACTCTCAGATATGCTTATGTATGACACACATAAGTAAATAACAACATAAGACAGTGTAGTAGACATGATGAGATAATATATTAGGACTGAGTAAGTCGTATTTTGCATTAATAGGAAGGAGAAATCCTTGTGGGTTGCTGCAGTCAGGGAAGGCACAATGGTAGAGGTATCATGGTGAAGGTAAGGGAAGGAAGAATGGGTGATTATGAAAAGACAAGAAATAGCAAGCAACAAATGAGGGGAAAATGGCTCTTGAAGGGGAGGGTAATAACCTCCCCACAGCCCTGAGAAATGCTTATGGGAATTTTGATTATCCCATGATTGGGTAAGCTCCCCAGCCTTTAATAAGTATTAGCCCAGAAATGCTAAACCTCCCACAGTATCCAGGAAGTCCCACTAAGGGAACTGTCACTCCTAAAACTTCAACCTCTCAGTTGAAGCATTATAGGATTAATAAAGAGGAAATATTCTGGGACTGAGTTTAGATTTTAGACAATAACAAGACAGCCATCCAATGTTTTGGAGCAAGCAAGTAACTCCTTCCTACTCATCACCATCCCCCCCCCCAAATACAAATCACCCTAAAAGCTTGTGGAAAATTATGAGATTTTCCTCTGCAGTAGGCCAATGCCAAATTACTATTTAAAGGATCCTAAGGGTTCAGACAAATATCTCCTTAAAGCAATTAGTCTCCAGCTATCCTTTAGTCTGTACACTTAATTCATGTATTTTAATGTGTCATAGCTATTATTTAGATGCAGAAAATTTTAAATTAATGATAAGACAAAAAGTAAATAGATGTTTCTTTCTTTTAATGTATTCTCTCACCCAGCCTATCTTGGAGATGCTGCCCAAAACCATGAGCTAGCCCTGGCCAAATCAATTGGTCATTCCACTTTTGTTTCTCCTTAGTGAGAGAGAGATAAAGTAAAAGAGAAAGGAGGAGAAGGAAAGCCCAAAATAAGTTTTCTTTTAGTTTCAAAATCTGTAAGTGATGGAGCTAGGTATAGTGGCACCTGACTGTAAGGGAGGCTGAAGCAGGAGGATCTTGAGTTGGAGGCCAACCTGGGTTATACAGTGAGATGGTACCTCAAAAAAAACAAACAAGTAAATAAGAACAAGAGTGCTCTGAGGACAAGTACCTGAGTCCCCAACACCTGGCAAAACCTCTATTGGCAACCTAGATCCACAAATTGATTTGCTTTTTCAGGCAGGTTGACAAAGCCCTTCCAGAGTCCTCAGGGAGAGGGAGGTGATTGCCCAGCAAGAGATACTCTGCCCATTTATGTGTGGCTTTACCTAGGAGGTGCAGAAGGAACAAGGGTACAATAAATACCAATAAGGTTATAATAGTAAGAAACAGGGCCCAGAGTCCATGCCTAGTGGGCTGAGGACATAAAGATTCCAGATCCACACATGGATTATCCACAGCAAAATATGTTCTTTTTGAGTTTTAAGTCCTTGGAGTTGAATTAATCATGCCTGTAGTCCATGGAAAATATCATAAACAAGGTTCCCAATTGTTCTTCTTCTTATAAATACATTGTTTCTATATATAAGGTTTTATTTACATAGTATTATTTTATTTGCTACTTTGTATGCATTAATAACACACTTTTTGGGATGCCTACCATCACTGCCATCAGGCAGTAGTAGACTTCCAAACTGCCTGCAGCTTTTTTCCACCACACAATGATGGGCACCTGCTACAGGTCCTCTCTGCGTTATAATTAAGAGTAGGATTCCAGGGTCCTCGACTAGAATTACAAGTATTTCAACTATGGCTGGAGATCAGGAGTGAAGCAAAGTGATACTTCAGTAATTATTATGAAGATTCTGGTCATAAGTTTTGGCAAATGTTGAATTAATTTGACTTTGCAGTATCTATAGTTAGTATGGATAACTATCCCTATCCCTTTATGCATAGTTTTAAACTGTCCACTAAAAGCATGCTTACCAATCTAGAAGCACATAACATATTTAGCTTTTTAGCATGATTTGTAACCTTCTAGGTACATAGGCCTCTATTTGCACTCTTGCCTGGACCTTACAACTATAAAATGAGAATGGCAGCCATTGCAAGAAGTCAACACTAGTCTTTGGGCATATATCATGGTCCAGGAACTGAGCTTTATTTATGTCACTATGCTCAACCCTCCCAGAAATTTCAAAAGACTGAGTAGAAACATGAAAGAACTGAGGATCAAAGAACCATCATGCTTGGTCAACGTCACAGAGCTAATGAACAAGAGCCTGGAACACCATGAAGTCATCTCCTTATCTAAGGCATTTTCTTCACCACCAGATTATACCTCAAGTTAACACAATGCAGAGATGTAGATACAATGTGGCACCTTGCTGCTCTTTGATTGTATTTTCATTTTGAGGGGGGGAAATGAAACCAGTAGCTCTTTCCCAGGCCAAATACAGTGCCTTCTTAAAGAGACTTGGCTTTCCCACACTCTGTTAGCAGTTGAATGCCTTCCAAAGGGTTCCAAGGACTCCTTTGTAAAGACCAACAGGTATTCTTTAGTAAAACAAGTCAGGCAGGAACCACCACCCTCCTCAACTACAAGATAAAATGAAAGAAAAGTAACTATTGAAAGGTGGAAATACTTCAAACTTGTGTGTGTATGAGAGAGAGAGATAGAGAGAGAGAGAGAGAGAGAGAGAGAGAGAGAGAGAGAGATTGGAGGGACCCTCTTCTGTTTGAAGACAACCACCTAAAGTCAAGTTGGACATTCATATTTTTGCATGAATCAAAGATCAATTCATCCTGCTGGTAGATGAGACATCTTAAGAGTTATATTTTTATCTATAACCTTCTACTTTTAGATCCAATAAAAATGTGACACATTTTTAAAAACTGACACATTGCTTTTTGTTCTAAATCATATATTTGACCATGTTACTCTCCTACTTTAAAATCCTCAGTGGCTCCAGCCATCTATCAGTCCCTATCTAAATTCTTTGGCATAACATTCAAGGACTTCTAATATTTTGAGTCAGTTACTTTAATTTTAGCACTTGCTACTTCTTTGTGTACTGTCATCTTAAAGAATACCAAAATACATGCCATTCCCAAAAATGCCTTGCCACTTCATACCTCTGTGATGATTTAGGAAACGTTCCCTGTCCTTTCCACTGTGCTTGTTGAAATATTATTTGTTCTTCAAGGTTCATTTCAAAGTAACCTCTGCCTCAAAACCTCCAATTATACCTGAGACAAACTTTTATAATATAGACATTATTTTAAAAAGAAAAGGGGTTCTAATATAGGATTGGCTACTTTTACTTTTTCAAATATGATCAGACACACAGACATACACACTCACCTTTCATAATATTTAGGACAACTTAAAATGAAATAAAAGAAGGAAGAATATAATCTCAAAATAGATGACAGATTTCCAACGTCATGAACCTGGTTTTATGAAAATTCCATGAATTTGATTGTTCTTACTTTTTTTTACTTTTTCCACAGGGGAAAAATTACCATGGGCTAGCACTTAGGAACCACTGTACTAGACTATAAATGGAACCAATTGTTCCATTAGTATAAGTATATAGCTTTACTACATTCAATTTTAACGATTTTAATGGATCTCTTCTGTCTTTTTTTCACTTGTTTTTGAATTTTTGAGTAGAAGAAGCATTTTTTATTATTATTCCAAATATTTGGTACATAATATAACCTTAATAAATATCTGTTAACTTTAATACAAATGATTCCATGTGTAGAGCAGTTCTGAAGCGTGTGCCCACCACAAATTAGTCTTTATTTCAGTAAGAGACATGGTTCCTTGTCTGTGTGTTTTATATCACTGAAAGTTCCCACACCACCAAATGCCATGGTCCAGAGTGCTGCTGGAATAGTGTATTAGGTAAAGCTCCTCTCCTCTAATTTTAATTGCCACTTCTTCATCATAATCTTTTAAGAGTATCCTCTTCCTCTCCATGTAGCCTACAAAGGATTTTACAATGTGAGGATTTCATCTTCATTTTGAGCTCAACTATAAATGAATAAGGCATCTTTAGGTTACCAGTAATATAGCCAAACTCAAACTAGATTAAACAAAAAAGGAAATTTATTCATTAATATAACTAAAAAAGTTGCTTCAAGTAAAGTTGAATTCAGTAGCTCACCAATGTCACCCTGAGCAGCATCTCTTTCTTCTTGTTGGCCCTGCTTTTTGTCCTGGGAAAGACAGCTATTAGCAGCTCTACAGGATAGAGGATTTTCCTTCTTCATCTTGTTAGAAAAAAATACATTTGTCTCTACAAGTTCAGTGCAGTTATACTCACTTAGGTTATCTGCCCATAAAATTCACTAACTATAGTCTCAGCTTCTAGTTCTGACACTAGAGATGAAGCCAGCTTTCCAGGAAATGCTTAAGTTCCAATATGGAAATCTGGGGTTCTTGGGAAGAGGTAAAGAGGCAATCATTGTTGGCAACAAATGTCCACTACAGTAGTCTGTACAAGTGATCATTTTCTGAAGATACAAGTACCCTGAAAAAAACCTTTAATCTGTCATACTTACAGGTGTTTCAAAATTTCCTTCCCCCTACCTTCAAAAAATGCTGTCCTGAAACTCTTAACCCATTCCCACAGAAGGCAGCCAAATTATTCTTTTTTAACAAAGTGAAATTTAAAGATTTCTTCTAGAAAAAGATGGATGATGATAAGGGAACTATTTCATGAACTGACCCAAAAAGTAATGATTAATTATATTCTTGCAGGCTGAACTGTCCAAAGTACTAGAGAACATCATCTTTCTTCTAGCTTCTAAAGAGGTCAAGAGATTCTTTGCCTGTAGCAGTGAGATATGAATGGAAGGTTAGTCACTTGATCCTTCTGTAGAAGTAATAATTCACTGCCCCTGAGGCAAGCTCTCTATAGGAGCACATTTGAGGGTTGGTGTAAGACTAGCTCTTCAAGCTAAAAAGGGCAACTTCTTAGGAGCTGTTTTAGTGGGAGCTTGCTTTTACCTGAAGGCTTCAGAATGGCTTCACATCCAAACTAAATCCACCTGATGAATTCATCAAATGGACTATCATAATCTAAGAAAATGACGGAGATTTATAACATAAAAGGAAGGGTAGTAAGACTCATTTTCATTTGTCTTACAATTATTGGTTAATTAAGACATTAACAGTTCAAATTTTAATTACCTTTGAGGCAAAGACATGTAGTAATGGTCCCACTGAATTACATCCTCTTGTACCTGTGCCCACTGAGGGCTGCCAATACCAGACATGTGTGTGCATGTGCAGACACACACCTTGACTGTGTGACTTGCTTTGGCCAATGGGACACTAGCAAACATGATGCAACAGAGGGCTGAAACATGTTGGCCCACTGGTGTTTGCATTTTCTTGCTGCTGAGAACTTTTCCACCACCACGTGAAAACTCTCAAATAGTTCATTTCAGTTTCATGAGCAAGTAGAGTGAAGTATTTGCTATTCCAGCCATCCCACATATCCCAGACATTAGACAAGGCCAAATATACATGTGGTCCTAGCCACCACCATGTGGAGCAGAAATTAATTGTCCCAAGTCAGGGCCACCTGTATTCACAACTTAAATATGAGCAAATAGATGTTGTTTTCAGTCATCATCTCTTGGGCTATATTGGCATACAACAAACTATAATTAACACAGCCTTCAGACCTGATGTCAGCTACATACTTGGAGTACATAATAGGTAGGCAATAAATACTACCAAATTAATAATCTAATAGTTCAGGTCATTGATTTGAATTATAACAAACACAATTGTAAAACTTCTCAGAGAATGTTAGAAAACAGAAGAATTTATTGCAAAATTAATTTTGGTTCTCTTAATTTATTCAAAGAAAGACATATAGGATGCCATTTTCCAGTTCACATAGCAAGGTTTTACAATGAGAGTTAAATACAAAATAATTGACCTAAAATGTTTAGCTCAGCTTCCAGCCCTTGATATCTGCTATTGCTGATGACAATGGGGATGAGTGAGAGTGTGATGATAGTGACTATGAATTTCCCAAACATAGGGGATAATTAAGTCTATATTTTATTCATAGTACATTACTTGTAATATCATGTTTATATTAAAAATGTGAGATTGTGATGAAGAGAATGCTAATACAAGATAATAAGTAGAGAGTGGGTTTTTTTCATTTTTAAATTCTACTTGCAAGACATTGTGATTCAAATCCAGAAGTGAGAGCTTTCTTCAGTTATAAAAATTCATCTCTTTCCCATTTTCTCTACTGCATACTTTATGCTGTTTATTCTGACACCTTTATCTATTAGTAACTCTAACGTTCCCATCTTCTTTCTCTGTCACACACCCTAGGAATTTTCCTTTAGTTGATAATTGAGTTCAACTAATTATCTCTCCTCTACCTAATCATCTACTTAACTCATCTCTCATGCTTCCAATTTTAAGCTCATCATTTTTCATTCCTAGAAGTCTGTTTGTTTCTTTTTTATTCACCTTTTCTTTTTCATATTGTTTTGTGTTTTCAAAATACATACAAATCTCAACACAGAAACACAAAAAAATAAAAACATAAGGCAACATGACTCTTATAAAGCATAACTGTTCAGCAACTGAATTGAAATATATCAAAGTGGAGAGGAAATGTCAAAAAAACAAAAAGAAGAATTCAAAGGATGAATTCTTTAAAATGAATAATGAGGTCTTCACTGCCAGCCCTGCACCTGTCTTAGATGTCAAGCTGAAAACAAACTGGAATATTGTGTTGTGATCACATCTTCCACAACTGCTGTGTGTCTCTGTGGATGAATCAGGGTAATTGCAGTCCCTCTGCCAGCAGGACTGGGTGGTTCAGAGAATCTACAAGTGTCAGAGCAGAAAGCTCCTCAGTACCATGTTCACAGCCCTGGTAGAGACTGCTGTCAAATGTAGGACTAAAGCTGAGACACTCCAGGGGGGTTAATTCTTCAAATAGAAAGCCAGGGGGTCTGTGGTCATTCAGGGCTTACCAAAACATTTTGTCAGCTTAATTCTTAGAAATTCTCCACAACTAAGGAGATAATTTATTACAGATGTTCTTTCCTACCTCTGGAGTGTGTATCACACAACACTGCTTAAAAGTGCTATAAAAAAGGAGAGAACTCCAAATCAAAAAACCTTTTATCATTTACCTACAAGAGGCTATGGAGCACTTCATTCCACTCACGGGTAAGCATTGTGCATGCCTAGGCTGCTCAGTCCAAAACCCAGAATGTCACAGTCACAAATGAAATTCAGTTGAAAACCCAACTCTTATCCTTACTTTCTTCCTAATATTTATTCTTGGTTGGGAGAAGGGGCAATCCATGACATCTCTATTTGATATAAATGAGAATTTTAATTTTGGACCAGTGGACAGGGTAAATAAGTTTATTATCAGCACTCCACCATCTAAGTTTTCTTGAACATTTATTCAGAGGGAAAGCAGCAGTGCCAAATCCTTATGCTCTCAGAAGATGTATGTATGTTCTACACAAGCTGAAGTGCACTCCACCTCTCAGAATGCATAAGACATCTCTGTTCCCCAGCTCCCTGTGGTGTCTGTAGTATGCAGGTGCCTGGTAGGTACTTCAGTGACTCCTCACAATTGGCCATCAGAGAAACACCACTGTTGGTTTCTTGGATCTAATGGGAAATAAGACACCATACACAGCTTGTAAAATTCCACACAATCCTATTCAACAACATCAAACTGCCAAAGAATTCTTCACCTTCCTGGGACACTTTCCAGCAGGATTCAGCCATGGCCCCTCCTCTACACAGCTGTGTGTCTCCTGGACAAAGCCTTTAGCATTTGAGTTTCCTGTTTGCAAATAAAAGGCAGCTTAGCCTAGATGGTCTCTAAAGCATGGCTAATCAGGCTTTTATGACACTAGGTGACTTTTAGATTGTCAAGTGCCTTCCCTGCTTATGCTGTTCATTTGCTGACAACATTCCAATAAGCTGATTTCAGTAAGTCTGTAGTAGAGTAGACTTAAGTAAGAAATTTACTACCAACTTGCTCTTCTTTGCTTTTTCCTGAATATTCTTAGCCTCCACCCTGGCCTCTGTAACTTGGGGAAACAAGTATCATTTCTCTCCATTAATCATCACACAGAAAATCTCCAAATACAAGTGCAAAATGGTGGCTCCTCAGAGGCAACAACATACAATTAGAAGTCTGCAGTTTTGCATATTCCTAGCAAGCAATTAAAAATGTCAAATAGTGTGTGGTTTCTTTGTACTGCATAAAAGACTTCCCTTGACTCCCCCAGACAACCCATTTGCAGAATCGCTAGTAAATCAACATAATTTGTTTTCCCTGAGACTTTGTTTCGCTAGGGAAACCACCTTCAAAACTGCTGAAGCTACTACAATTATATAAAATTATTGCATCTCACAATAAGGAACTTCCCTATAATTGGTCATGCAAATGAGGGACAATAATACATATATAATTTAGACACAGAGGAATATCCTAGAAAGGCAGCCTGACTGTGGTTCCCAAGTGAGTTTAATTTCATCAGTGTTCCTTGATGAAACTCCAGGATCTACAATTCAGCAGATATTAGGCTTCCCAGGGATGCACACTTTGCTTGAGTAAATTCAAACACGTAGTGTATAGTGCATGTTAAATATTTGCAGTATTTGAATGCAAATACACCATAATTATGATGTCTGTGACTACAGAATGTGGAATAATTAGTCTTCATTTTTAGGCAAATGGCAGGCAATATCTAATTGCACATACCTGGCACCATATAAGAAAATGGATCAGAGCCAGGCAGAGCCCATTGTGATATATGCTTCTGAAAGAAGGCATACCTGTGCTAAACCTGATGTACAGATAAGGATACAGCCTTGGTCAACAAATTCTCTGAAAATTAAAGTGACAGCTTATTCTAGTGGCAAAAGAAAACTAAATGAAAGGAAGAAACAGGCAAAAAGCATAGTGTTTTGATTCACTAACACTTTGATCATTGTCTAGTCAATTTGCTCCTCTAAGACTCCATTTCCTCAAGGCACAACACGGAGGAATTGAGCAGCAAGGGCTGTATGCTACCCTCTTACTAGAAAATGTTATGAGTCTACCTATGATAAATGCTTGCTGATACACAAATGGTGACCATGAGGAACATGACAGACCAAAGTTCAATCCAGTTTTAAGCTATTAGCTGTAGAAGTCTGTAAGAGGTACTAGTTCTCTGGGCCCTAACTCCATCACTTACAAAATAGATTTGGGGAAGCTTAAATGTTTATCTCCTATACAATTATCATTTTAAAAAAATTTAGTCTATTCCCTAGAATAATTAACTTTGCTAACCCTAGGCAAAGTTACAAAATAAGTCAAGATGGCCTAGAATCCCTTCTTCCTATAAATTTAATTTTCCTTTAGACTTCTTTGTTGAAGATTACACTCCTAACTTCATGCTGCTTCCTTCTTCCAAGCATAATAACCAAGCTACACCAAGATTAGGGAGATACCGTGTATTTGTGTTATTTATATGTTAATAGTTCAGGCTAAGAGAGCAGTATCTAGATTCGGATAGACCTGGGTTCAAATTCTGACTCCATTCTTCACATGTTACCCTTGGCAAGTTAGTTAATTTCTCCAAAATTCAATTTCCCCACCTGTAGACTGAGAATGGCACACCTACCTGTATGGAGCTGAGGTAAGAACTAAATGCAAGAGTGTGTGTGAAATGCTGGGTCCTTAGCAAGTGTCTAAGAAAAAAATGATGCTGATCATTACTTATTCCCTTATCCTGTTATGGCTCAAATTTAGCTTTTTAAAAATGAAAACCTTCTATCTTTCGAAAGCCACACTGACCTTCTACTACATAAGTGAGCTATAAACATCCTTTGCAGGTTTGACATTCTACCTCTTTCAATTCAGGCTTATCTGCTGAGTCTTCCTTTTAACTCCCATACTCTGTTACAGGTTTTCACTGAGGAAAAGGCAGCCCCTTCAGTCCTGCTTGCCTAAGACTCTACCCTCAAATTATTGTCAACACTCATTCCTTCTCTTTCATTCTTCCATCCATTTGTCAAGCCATGACCTTTGGACAAGTACCTTGATTTGCCAGTCTTCAATAGGAGCTGGTAATACAAAAATAGCACAGGCTGCCTTCATGTAGGTAATTGCAGAATGGAAGAAGAGACATGTTGGAGAGACTACAGGCAATATTATCAGGATGTGAGCACTGATGGATGTGGCAGATTAGGAGTGAAGTTCACTCCTTCTAAACCCTCCCCCGAAGTTCTTCTAGAAATGCTTTTATGAGTATGCTTTTGTGCATACATTCTCCCCTGCTAAGAAACACTAAATTATGCAACATCACAAATATTAACATAATGGGGAGAAATTTATTTTTTAACCTCTGAAAGTTCACACACATACATTTCCTTGGAAATAAAAATTTTCCACTAGCTGAAACTGGCAGACAATGACTCAAGGAAAGGAAAATTTAAGTACTTTCAGCAAACATATGCTTAATAATTTGGTTCGGGACCTTTGAATACCACAAGAATGACTTGCCATCTCAAAATTGTAAGGGCCTTTTGAGGGCCAGTGCTTTACTGATGAAAATGCAAAACAAGACACTTAAATGTGCTTTGATTCTGCAAAGGAAAGCAAATGACATTTTGCAAAGGATGCAAATACTACATAGTTGAGTCAACAAGTAACAAAGCTTAAATTGCTCAGAAAAATGTGACTAGCCAGGCATGGTGATACATGTCCATAATCTTAGCACTAGGGAGGCTGAGATAGGAGGATTGTGAGTCCAAGGCAAACTTGGGCTAAATAGTAAGACCCTGCCTCAAAAAATAAAACAAACTAATAGTAATAATAATAGTATGAAATGTTGATGAAAGTGGTACTTTCTAAGTACCAGATCTATGGAAGTGGAGATGAGAAAGGGGGCTCCCATTTTGGGAGATAAGCAACATGGTGGCAGTACAGAGTGAAGAAAAGAGTCAGACTAGAGGTGTGGCTCAAGCAGTAGACTACCTGCCTAGTAAGCCCAACGTCATGAGTTCAACCCCAAGTACCACCCAAAAGAAGAAGAAAAGAGTCAACAGAGGGCCTTCATGCTGCACAAAGATAGATTCCGTAAGCAGCAAAATAAATATTCAGGTTTCTATCTTGTTCTACAGTGTAATCCACCTCTCGTACTCCTCTTTGTCACTATGAAACTCAGTAAAGCCTGTTTTAAAATACTATGTGTCCATTGGCTGGAGGACATTTAAAGAAAAGGTTGTATCCATGCACAAGATAACAAGGAGCTCAACAATACAGAAAGGCTTTATTGAAGTAGCTAAAGAAATTGCAAGAGAAACCCAGCCCAGCCGTTCAAAGGGAAGGGTGACCAGGAAAGAACTAGACACATGATCTTTTGAAGGGAGAGTGGACTTCTGTCTCACATGGGCTGCAAAACCAGTTTACTGTTAATCTGAATATCAAGGGAAAGCTACAACTTGGAGATGTAGGTCCACTAGGAAAAGTCTTATTAAAGGAAATGATGTCCATTTGGAAGAGGTCAGAATGCCTTCTACTGAAGGTTGAACCAACTTCAATAAATAGGACAAAAGAAAATACTCAAAAACTCCCAAATCCCAGGCCTCCCCAGTGTTTGAAAGTCAATCTCAGAGAATCCTGGCTCTTTAATCATCATAAAGGCATGCCTGAAGGATGCTATGGGAAGAAGGCCAGAAGAGCTCAGTCCCTTTATCAGAGGCTCTGGCTGGTTTATTTCCCTTATCAGTGTGAGGTCCCTCAGAGATGGATGATAATCTCCCATTCCCAGAAAACCCCATTAAAGAATGATAGAGCCCAGATGAATGCCAACTCTTGCAAAATGTGTTATAGGATGGGAAATTCCCAATACTTTTTATAATCTTCCTTAGTTTTTTAATCACTTCTAGTCTAACCGCTTTTATTATCAAAACAGCTATCTCTTACAGAGATAGTCTAGCCCAGTGTGACCCTCCAATGAAGATGAAGAGCCACAGTAAGCACTCTTTCTGTATTTCTTTATAGTCACAACTAGAGGATCATTAAGTTCCCATTCTTATTTTTTTCATCCAGTCTACACATAATTAATTTTGTCTCATAGGAGATCCTTCTAACTCATCTCCTTGATTGTATCTGCTTTCTGCCCTCTGGTTTTCTGTACTTTCTAATTTTAAATAAAGAGATAAATTGGAAACACTAAGTTTGGGACCAATTAAAAGCATATTAAAAGAGTACATGGTTTTACTTTATATAGCAGTTGTTCCAATGGAATTCTAATTTTTAAACTTTCAAAATCATTTTTCACCAATATTAAACTTCAGAAAGCTACATCATTTGTATGAGTCTGCTGTGTACGGAAACAGTTAAAATTCACTTCTATTAAACACTGTTCCATTCTATAGAAACTTTCTATAAGGGTTTTTTTAATGTAGTTTCTAGAGGAGGTGCTCAGGGAATTCAGCCAAACACAACTGAAAGTTGATTTCCAAAACTGATGTCAGAGTAGTCTACCAAAGCTACTCTTGTTCCATTCAGGTCACTGAGAACCTCCATGGGCTGGATCCAGTGACATTTAATGACATTTCCTGCCCTTATCTTACTCAACCCCTCATCAGCTTTCCCCAAAAGAATCCTTTGAAACCTGCTCTTCCGTTTAACCTTACATCTGGGTTTTCCTCTTCCCTCTCTAGCTCTTTCATTTTGCTCTTTTGTCCACTCCTCCTAGCCTTTCACTGTTAAGTGTGTCAGGATCAGTCTTGAGCCATCTTCTCTTCTCTTGAGGCACTTCCATCCCTGTCCATGGTTTTAATTACTAACTATCAATCAAGGACTTCCAATGTATAATTCTAATCCCCACTTACATTTAAAGTTCCATAAACTGTATCTAACTCACTCATCCTCCTCTCCATTTAGATACCTAACAAGCAGCCCCTACTCCATGTATCTCTGACTGAATATTTGATGGCTCACTGCCCTCTGCTCCCCACATATATAACTTGTTTGCTGTGCTTCCTACATTTCTTAGATCAAGAGTTGCTCCTGTAAGAAACCTAGGGTTATCAGATACCTTCTTTCCCTCACCCTCCACATCACACACAGACCCTGGGGACACACTAGCACTTCTGAAAACATCTGAACAAGTCTCCAAGACCTATTCGTAACCTCTCCAATAAATTTTTCATGTGGCAGTCAGAACGATAGTTTAAACACAAGCATCCCAATACCACCCCTTTGCTTAAAATTCATTGGATTTCTCTTGCATTTTGTGCAAAAAATCTAAAATCTTTACCATTGCCTGCATGAGCTGGTCCTAAACGATCTGGCTTCTTCCCCCTTTCCACCAGATTCCACTACCTACTCTCTTTCTACTATAGTCACATGGCCGTTTTGTAATCCCTTCAGTGTGTCAGGCTCTTTACCACCTCACAGTCTCACATGTGATGTTCCCTCCAGTTGAAATGTTTTCCACATGCTTCAACGCACTCTCACGAATGTCTTAGACAAGTGCATCGACCACGTTGAAGAAGTAGGTAGAAGGAAGCAGAATGAGACCGGAAACCGAGTCTCCTCTGTGCAAAAACTAGACAAGAATTTTTTAGTGCTTTTTTTTTGTACTCTCACAAGTACCTTAGCTTAAATGTCCCTTCCTCAGAGATACAGTTCTTGATCTGTGCGTCAGATGTGGCAGTCAGTAATGCCCACCCACAGTCCAAGTCTTTCCTCACAATTTTCCATCTTTCTTGCTACAGGATGAGGCTCTGTGACTCCACTGGCTGGGAGTGATGATGTCACCCTCATCTGAAGTAGTTATTACTAAGAGGGATTCTTGATACTCTCTCTTTTGTTTATTCAGCTTAAAACAAAGAACTTCATGATGGTAGAAACACTGTAACATGAGTGAGAAATAAACCTTTGCTGCATTAACCACTAAAACTTTGAGATTTGTAGTTTCTTCACCAGAACATAGTTTAGCCCATCTTGATTAACAGTCTGTGAGATTCTCCTAGTTATTCACTCTCATATGCCCTTGTTCTTTTGTATCCCTGGCACCTAGCTCAGTATTTGACAACTAATAAGCACTCAAAAAAATCTGTTGAACAGGTAAATAAATGAACAAAATGCTAGAATGTACAGATTGATGTTGATATGCTTTCAAAGATCTATAAAAGATTAAAGACAAGAAAGTAAAATTCGTTGCTAAAATCCATAGAAAATGCTGTACATTTATTACTACTATCAACAGTATTACCCTGGGGTCTTGAATTCTATCCCTGGGGAAGAGAGGATGATTTAAAGGTCTCTGAGGAATTCCCTTTGTAACCAATAGAGATGGGCTGCATCACAAGAACTTTGGGTTGTGTTTTTTGGGTTTTTTTTTTTTTTTTAGCACAGAGACTTGGATTAAGAGAATGCTGAGACAGATTTCATTGATGAGAAAAAATGCATACCAGCTTTCCTTTTCAACTATAGATACAAACACAAAAGACTATGAATCAGAGAAATTATCTTTTTAATTTGTTGATTTATTAAGATATTATCTTAATAAAAACCCTTTAAAAATCTTACCTGTTTTTTTTCACCATGGAAGTCCAGGAAATCATTAGAGACTACTTCAAGAACCTATATTCAAATAAATTTGAAATCTTAAAGAAATAGACAGATTTCTAGATACATATTATCATCCAAAACTGAACCAAGAGGAAATTAATCACCTGAATAGATCTATAACACAAAATGAAATTGAAGCAGCAATCAAGAGTCTCCCCAAAAAGAAAAGTCCAGGACCTGATGGAGTCTCTGCTGAATTCTATCAGACCTTTAAAGAAGAACTGATACCAACCCTCCTTAAACTGTTCCACGAAATAAAAAGGGAAGGAAAACTGCCGAACACATTTTATGAAGCCAGTATTACACTTATCCCAAAACCAGTCAAAGACACCTGCAAAAAGGAGAACTACAGGCCAATCTCCTTAATGAACATTGATGCAAAAATCCTCAACAAAATAATGGCAAACCAAATTCAACAACACATCAAAAAGATCATTCACCACTACCAAGGAGGCTTCGTCCCAGGAATGCAGGGGTGGTTCAACATACGAAAATCAATAAACGTAATAAACCACATTAACAGAAGCAAACACAAAAACCACTTGATCATCTCAATAGATGCAGAAAAAGCCTTTGATAAGATCCAACACCATTTCATGATAAAAGCTCTAGGAAAACTAGGAATAGAAGGAAAGTACCTCAACATTATAAAAGCTATATATGACAAACCTACAGCCAGCATTATACTTAATGGAGAAAAACTGAAACCATTCCCTCTAAAATCAGGAACCAGACAAGGATGCCCACTATCTCCAGTCCTATTCATTACAGTATTGGAATTCCTAGCCAGAGCAATTAGGCAAGAAGAAGGAATAAAAGGAATACAAATAGGTAAAGAACCGTCAAAATATCCCTATTTGCAGATGACATGATCCTATACCTTAAAGACCCAAAAAACTCTACTCAGAAGCTTCTAGACATCATCAATTGCTACAGCAAGGTAGCAGGATATAAAATCAACATAGAAAAATCATTAGCATTTCTATTCACTAACAATGAGCAAACTGAAAAAGAATGTATGAAAACAATTCCATTTACAATAGCCTCAAAAAAAATCAAATACCTAGGTGTAAACCTAACAAAAGATGTGAAAGACCTCTACAAGGAAAACTATACACTTCTGAAGAAAGATACTGAGGAAGACTATAGAAAGTGGAGAGATCTCCCATGCTCGTGGATTGGTAGAATCAACACAGTAAAAATGTCGCTACTCCTAAAAGTAACCTACATGTTTAATGCAATTCCCATCAAAATTCCAATGACATTCATTAAAGAGAATGAAAAATCTACTGTTAAATTTATATGGAAACACAAGAGGCCACGAATAGCCAAGGCAATACTCAGTCAAAAGAACAATGCTGGAGGTATCACAATACCTGACTTCAAACTATATTACAAAGCAATAACGATAAAAACAGCATGGTACTGGCACAAAAACAGACATAAAGACCAGTGGAACAGAATAGAGGACCCAGATATGAAGCCACACAACTATAACCAACTTGTCTTTGACAAAGGAGCTAAAAATATACGATGAAGAAATAGCAGCCTCTTCAACAAAAACTGCTGGGAAAACTGGTTAGCAGTATGCAAAAAACTGAAACTAGATCCATGTATATCACCCTATACCAATATTAACTCAAAATGGATCAAGGATCTTAATATCAGACCACAAACTCTAAAGTGGATACAGGAAAGAGTGGGAAATACTCTGGAATTAATAGGTATAGGTAAGAACTTTCTCAACAGAACCCCAGCAGCACAGCAACTAAGAGATAGCATAGATAAGTGGGACCTCATAAAACTCAAAAGCTTCTGTTCATCACAAGAAATGGTCTCTAAACTGAAGAGAACACCCACAGAGTGGGAGAAAATATTTGCCAGCTACACATCAGACAAAGGATTGATAACCAGAATATATAGGGAACTTAAAAAACTAAATTCTCCTAAAACTAATGAACCAATAAAGAAATGGGCAAGTGAACTAAACAGAACTTTCTCAAAAGAAGAAATTCAAATGGCCAAAAAACACATGAAAAAATGCTCACCATCTCTAGAAATAAAGGAAATGCATATTAAAACCACACTAAGATTCCACCTCACCCCTGTTAGAATAGCCATCATTAGCAACACCACCACCAACAGGTATTGGTGAGGATGCGGGGGAAAAAGGAACCCTCTTACACTGTTGGTGGGAATGTAAACTAGTACAACCACTCTGGAAAAAAATTTGGAGGCTACTTAAAAATCTAAACATTGATCTACCATTTGTTCCAGCAATACCACTCTTGGGGATATACCCAAAAGACTGTGACACAGGTAACTCCAGAGGCACCTGCACATCCATGTT
Source organism: Castor canadensis (assembly GCF_047511655.1). Classification (NCBI taxonomy): domain Eukaryota; kingdom Metazoa; phylum Chordata; class Mammalia; order Rodentia; family Castoridae; genus Castor; species Castor canadensis. Next base: position 46,152,023 of record NC_133401.1, on the reverse strand, counting down.
TACTGCAGCACTGTTCACAATAGCCAAGTTATGGAAACAGCCAAGATGCCCCACCACTGACGAATGGATTAAGAAAATGTGGTATCTATACACAATGGAATTTTATGCAGCCATGAAGAAGAACGAAATGTTATCATTCGCTGGTAAATGGATGGAATTGGAGAACATCTTTCTGAGTGAGGTTAGCCTGGCCCAAAAGACCAAAAGTCGTATGTTCTCCCTCATATGTGGACATTAGATCAAGGGCAAACACAACAAGGGGATTGGACTATGAGCACATGATAAAAGCGAGAGCACACAAGGGAGGGGTGAAGATAGGTAAGGCACCTAAAAAACTAGCTAGCATTTGTTGCCCTTAATGCAGAGAAACTAAAGCAGATACCTTAAAAGCAACTGAGTCCAATAGGAAAAGGGGACCAGGAACTAGAGAAAAGGTTAGATCAAAAAGAATTAACCTAGAAGGTAACACACATGCACAGGAAATCAATGTGAGTCAACTCCCTGTATAGCTATCCTTATCTTAACCAGCAAAAACCCTTGTTCCTTCCTATTATTGCTTATACTCTCTCTACAACACAATTAGAGATAAGAGCAAAATAGTGTCTGCTGGTATTGAGGGGGTGGGGGGAGAGGGAGGGGGCAGAGTGGGTGGTAAGGGAGGGGGTGGGGGCAGGGGGGAGAAATGACCCAAGCCTTATATGCACATATGAATAATAAAACAATAAATAAAAAAATCTTACCTGTTTTTTAATAATAAAATAAGTTTAAAATAGAAATCTTTTTTAAACTTGAATATAACACAAATAATAATTATATCACAGAATTTGGTTTCTATAAAGTTGCAGTTTTCTTAATCTAATTTGGTCCTTCTTTTACAAGGAACTTGCTCATAGTGGCAGGTGGTTCTTGTCTTACCTTCATCCAGCTTATTCTGACCAAGATGGCCTTCTTGGATGGATGTGTCAGTCAGAGAGACACATGGAGTAACAGCACACTTTGTTACTTAAAGATCCCAGAGAAAATAGGGGAATGCACTTCACAGGGCCATCAGGAAGGAGGAGACATCTGAGAGACACATGCTCAACCAGTGGGTGGGGAGCAAAATAGAAAGAAAGAGACCTGTGGGTCAAGTCTACAAGGAGGTCCAGAGTATCACCCATGCAGGTTTTCCATGGGAAGTTCTAGTTGATGGGTTTTAAGTAATCAGGCACAAGTTCTGAGAGGTCACACTGACTGAAATGTCACATGTGCACAATCCACAGAAGGTATATATGCGGGTGAGGGTGACAGAATTGAGTCAAGTAGATTGTATATAGCTGTCCCACAAGGAGGTAGGCTCTAGGAGGCACTTGTATGAGGCAGACAACTGGACTGACCATGTTGAAGAAGTGGTAAGAGAGAGGAAACTGAGTCCAGAGTCACTAAGTCCCGATTCTGATATGAAAATGTTCCCCTCAGATTTGAAGTAGATGCTGGCACAACATAAAAGTATAATTTACTAAAATTGCTCATTCATTCTAACAGTATTATCTTGGTTTCTTTAAAGTTGGGTAAGTCTAGTTGCTTCATTTTTACAGGAATTATTTCTAAGTGTGTGGATCCATAGGAGCAGCATTCACTACATGTAGAAGGCTGCCCACCCAGGCTCAGTGTGGGCAAAGTCCTAGCTATGCAGCTATATTGCCAGCTCTATGCAGCCCTCTGCAGAAGCCTCAGGAAACTGCAGGAGCAGTTCCTTCAAAACCAAATCAGCAAAATTAATATGACAAAATGACAACTAATGTCACACTCAGTCAGGACCTAGAAAACATAATTAAAAGAATTACTGCAAGGAAAAATGTAGCAATTAAAAGCCACATCAGACTGAAAGGACACCACCAAAGGCTGCTGTGCCCACATTAACTGCCCACATAGAGTGCCACAGCTTCAAAGAAGCAGGAGAGCTCTGCACACTTGATACCATGAGCAGATTGTGTGGGTAGCTCTCCTGCCTCATCACCAAAGAAGCAAATGCACTATGGGGAAGACAGCCTGTGCATACAGAACATCTCAATGAAAGGAAAAACAGTCTCTTCTCTGCTACAGCAGCAAAGGAAGCTGGGAAAATTATGAGACTAAGAGGAAGGTGATCTAATTTTGAGACTGGTATGGCCATTGGCCACACATTGACTTCGTAAGGAGAACTTTGAAAGGAGCACATGTTTTAAAACTGTGCCCCTCCCAATAGCTGTAGCCAAAAGTTCTTAGAGGCCTCCACACTCCCTGTCCTCTCCATTCCATTTCTATTTCACCCAGGGAAGCTCCACTTTCCTATGTGAAGACCCAGATCTTCAGGGTAAGGCTTCAGTAGAACAAAGGGATTTCACAAAAACATGACCTAAGTATTCCTTTTTTGACAAGGATCACTTACTTGGTTTTCCCCCCACTGGCTCAATATCCAGCATATTGACCCATCTCCTTCATGAGTTGAATTGAGTCAGGTGTAGTTCAATCGTGTCAGCCTTCCAAAAGAGGTCCTAGAAAGAGTACCAAGCAGTGAGGAGATTCTGGTCTCTGATTTCAATCTAACTACTTGAGCACCTCCCTTCAAGCAAACATCTCAGAGTGGCAAACAATCATGAAAAGAGTATCCAAGCAGGAAGATATTACTGTGGGGTTCTACCTGCATGCATATCTTCTGTTTATCCTCCATGCCCTGGCTCCATGCTGATCCCCACTCCACTCTCTGCTCTGCAAGGCTGACTTTGGGGGTTCTATCAGTGGGGTCCCTAGCTCCCTGCTTCTGGTTAGGTTTGGTCAATAGAAAGTCCTAGCAGGGGTTGATAAGCATGGAGAAAATTGAAGTTGGAATAGTCATTTTCAATATTCCTATTTGTGAAGCAGAACTGAAAGTCACAGCCTTCTCACTGTGGCCCTCTCACATGACTCTCAGTGGCAATTCTTTTTCTTATTCTTTGAGTCCTAGAAGGAGGAACAGGTCCACTGACCATAGCTCTAAAGTATTACATTAGCCTTTGTGGTTTTCCTAACCCTATCTTGTCCTTTCTAAAACTGGTCCTAATTATGTTAACGTAAACATGCCATCTATTCCAAGCTGAAATCCTAACAGACAACTCAGTGAACATTTTCTTTTTCCAATTAACAGAAGACAAGTAAAAGGACTGCTTATGAGTCCAATACTTAGGGATTTCCAGCTGTCATCAGAACACAAGCAAGTTGGAGACAAAACACTCAACAATTTTGTTAATTTCTACACTACTTGCTTTGTAGCTGGTTTGCTGGCCATCGGGTAGGTGTGTGAGTATGAGTAGCAGCTCCTAAGTATTTCTTCGTGCCAGGACCTGACCCTGGCACCATTTGACTCTGGGAAGTCTCTATTCCCTCTCTCTGGGACTTTGGTCTACTTCTGCAGGAAGCCAAGGTATCACATTTCTCAGTCTGTCACTAATTCATTTTTTCAGATTTCTGAGGAGAATTTCTCCTTAAATTTCTTTCTACAAGATAGTGTTCTTCAAAATCCTTTTTGTTTGTTTGTTTGTTTGTTTGTTTGCTTATCTAGTAAGAATAGCAACATGGACCTGGCACAAAGAGAGGGGCAACCCCTAACTTTTCCAGCTTTAAAATATGTTTCATAAGGATATAATGAAGTTTCAAAAATATGAAATATATAAAGCACTTCGTACTTTTTCCTGCCTCATTACATTTAAAACATGTTGTGACAAATAAGAAATTGGATGGATAGATGGATGGATGCCAGATGGATAGATGGACAAATAGATAAAGGAACATCCTGTTCCCTGAATTCCCACACTTACATACTCTTTGTCAATGGATGACTTTCTTTTGTTATGGAGAAAATCAACAACATTTGATATGACTATCTTTAAATTTAGATTTCTTTCTTTCCATGTATTTTGTACCTTCAGTGATATTTTCCTCTGTTCCTTTACATCCCCTGATAAAGATGTGTTTTATCAAATATGAATTTACCCTTCCTTCATTTGAAATGTTTATCTCTCCTTCTTTCCCTCCTTCCTTTCCTTCCCACTAACTCCAGAATTAATAATACTATATCAACAAGATAATATTATTACCACGATAGCATCTAATGAGTATTAAATGGTTGCTGTTTTTCAGGCACTGTGCTAAGTACCTGATCCATTTTTATAAATGAATTTTAATTGGTAGTATTAACCTTATTTTTATGTATAAGACAAAGAAGGGTTGGAACGATTAACATGTTTGTTACTTAGTAGTTGCAAAGTGGTAAAAGGGTGTGCTGGGGGTGTGACTCAGAGATACAGCACCAGAGCCTAGCATGCCCAGAGCACTGGGTTTGATCCTCAGTACTAAGGGGGGGGAGACAAAGAGAGGTTTTTCAAATCCAATTCACTACTACTATGCTCCTAAAAAATTTCTCAATAAAAGAGATAAGGAGGACTAGTGGAGTGGCTCAAGTGGTAGAATGCCTATCAAGCAAATGTGAGGCCCAGAGTTCAATCCCCAGTACCAACAACAAAAAAATGAAAAGTGCTAAGAATAAATGAATAACAATGCAATACAAAATCTATATAAGAAGCCCCATGAAATTTAAATAATAACATATAATACAACCTGAAGAAAACACAAAAACATAGTCTTCCTCTCCTATTAGGAGAATGATTCATTTCTGAAAAGTCTGTCATAGGCAAATTCTTATGTCAACAGGTGTAATTAACACTGGAGTTAATTGCACCATCACCTAGTGATGCCACAGCCATGTCATGTTGTAGCACAAGGCATTGCTCACCTGGTGGTGATGATGCTGGTGTGAACAAACCTGCTAGGACGCTAATGGAATAGAAGTATAGCACAATTACTTAATAGTAGCAATGCATATGTTCTTAGTGTATGGATTTACTGTACTGTACTTTACAGCATTAGCTTAGAGTGTACTCCTGCTTACTAAACAAGGTTTACTGTAAAGCACTGTGTTGTGTTATGCCAACCACAGCAAGAGGCCCTGTGGATGGCCCTGTACACCATCTGGACTTGTATAAATATAATCTATAACGCTTTCACAATAACAAAATGCCCTAATTTCTCAAAACACATCACCATTGTTAATTGACACCTGGTTGTAATTGAGGACAATGGAAAACTGTAACAACTCAGTTCAGGCTGAACTACTGATGATCCAGACCCTTTAGGAATGTAGGCTTGAGTTTCTCTACCAGGTGAAGAACCTCAACCAGCTGAGGTGTTTCCTGGACACAAAGGGAACACAGGATGGGTAATGCAAACAGGAAGCTATAAATACCAGCTCCACCATAAGACCAATTACAGAAGAAGGAAGGTAACTGTCACAAACATTTCCTCCCTATTTTGTTAAGGAGCAACTCTTTCCTCTCTTACTCCCTTATGATAAAACGTAAGCTATGTTGGCTTTATATCATAGTATTCGAGTATTAGTTTTATTTCATAGTATTTAGGTTATAGTATTTTAAGAAGAGTAACATCATTTAAGGATTTTACCACCTCTTCTGAAGAAGAGATTAGTATGTTTTTGGTTATACACAGGATAATTATGTCATATTGGGTATAATTATTACCCTGTTATTGTCTTATTTTGGAGAAAATACAATTTAAGGAGATGCATTTGGGTGACAGATTGATAAGGAGTCGATTTGTGGCAGCTAACTTTATACGCCGACTTAATTGGATAACAAAGGTACCCAGGCATTTGATCAAACATTATTCTTGATGTGTCTATGAGGGTATTTCTGGAAGAGATTAACATTTGACTTAATAAACTATTAATAAAACAGATGCCCCAAGTGTGGGTGAGTCTCAACTAATCAACTGACGGTTTGAAAAGAACAAGAAAGAGGGAACTCCTCCTGCCTGACTGCTTGAGCTGGGACATGGTTCTTTATCTGGTCTACAGATTCAGACTAAAATCTCAGATCTTCTCAAGACTAGAACTTATACCATCAGCTCTCCTGGTTCTTAGGCTTTTTGACTCAGACTGGAACTACACATTGTCCCTCCTGGGTCTCCAGCTGGCCCACTGCAGGCAATCCCTCCTGTAGAACCCCCATAATTGCATGGACTAATCTTTACTACAAGCTTATACATTTATGATATAGATTCATGTATCCCTAGAACACTAATACTCCAGGGCTTTATCTCCTTGGTAACCCCTAAATCCCAGTTTTTTCCTTCCTTGGATAAATTTAATTGTCAAAAGCTTTATCTCTATAGAGCTCGTAGTCAGCTTTGAAATTAACAGTTATGTTAAGTTAAAGAGGCCCCAAGCCTTCTACTGGATCTCTTGGCCTCCTTTGCTGATACAATTTTTTATTTAATGTGTAGCTTCTCCAGTTGTACTAAGCAAGGAGGAAAGTTTTATCTAAAGCAAGTCAGCAGCATTACCAAATTCTGAATTTCCCCTTTGTTCACAGTGGTCCTCCAGATCTTCTTTTAAGGCTAAATGGTAGATTGCCTATTTTTAGTAATAACAGTTCTCAAAAATATTTAATGACTTGCATTCATTTCCTCTTTCCACTTCATTGCTTCCTGCATTAATTTTTATTTTGCTATCCCATGGTATCTTTTCTATATTTCTTAAGTTTAGTGAGTGCTTCATTTATTATTTTCTTTTTGGGGAAGAGATTATAGCTATAAATTCTCCTCTGAATTCACCTGTATCATTCTCTAATGAGTTTATGTATATATTAATGCAACTAGAACTTATTTAAAATATATTAACATATATCATAAATACTAATCTTATAATACTTTAAATTAATCTGTTAATACTTTTTAAAGAAAATAACTGTATTTTTAATAGCATGATGTTTTATATTTCACTTAATGAATCTTTAAGTTTTCTGAAAAGTGGCTGGAAACCTCTTCATTTCTATTTTTATCATTAATTTCTAGTTTTCTACATGGTAACTTGAGAGTCAAATCCAACACCTTCTACTTGTTAAAACGAGTTTTAAAATTTTCTTTGATCAGATGCATATACAGTCCTTGACTAAAGTGATTCCTTATGCTTGTTTCTACATTTTGCTGTTGCAAAAGCAATATGTATTCAGTAGGAAACCAGGCATCGCATTTCAGTTTTTCCTGGGCTAATAACATGCAGTAGACAGACAGTGTGACACTTTCTGCAAAGCAGAGGATCATTGGAGCTCTGCAGCTCCCAGTCAGTCACATGACCACTGGTGCTCTCCCTATACTGTACTCCCAAGCTGTTAGGTTAAAATGCGTTTTTGACTTCCAATATTTTCAACTTCTGATGGGTTTATTGGCATGTAACCTCATAAATGACAAGGAACATCTTATACTCAAATTCTTTCAAAAGTCAGGTTTCTGGATATCATGGATTGACCGAGGTAAAATCTAATTGTACCTGTGCTTTCTGATTGGAACAAGGTTTTGGAGAGAGCTCCTACTTTACTTTGGTACTGTTGTTTGATGTACACAGCATAATAACAGTTCTAGCTCTCTTATGGATTGAATATTTGGCTCCTGTGTGTATCACTGGTTTTTCTCTTTGAATTTAACTATATTTGCTTAATGTTTCCATATTTTTGTTCTAGTTCATACTGGTTATATGAATTTTCTTATTCTTTCTTTGCTAAAGATTTTATACTTTAAAGTTTTTATAAAAGTAACATCAGAGCCTTATCTCTTTCTTAAAAAATTCTTGGCAATATTAGGGTTTTGAACCTAGGGCCTGACACTTGCTAGGCAGGCGCTCTAACACTTGAGCTACTTTAGTTATTTTTCAGATCAGGTCTTGTGTTTTTACCTGAGGTTGTCTGGGACCACAGTCCTCCTATCTCTGTTTCCTGTGATTATAGCTGTGAAGTACTATGTCCATTTTGTTCATTGAGATAGGATCTCACTAACTTATTTTGGCTTTGGCTGGCCTCAAACCATGGTCCTCCTACTTCTGCCTCCCAAGTAGAATTACAGGTATGAGCTACTGCTCCCAGCCCAAGGGTCTTATCTTTTAATTATTAATTTAATCAATTTCTTTATTGTGTTGTCACAATAAACAACTTTGGTCTTGCTTATGTATCATTATTATTATTTTAGTATTTCTGTGCTGCTCATTTTATTCTGTTTTGTAATCTTTTTTCTTTGTTTCATTCTTTTTCAACATACTGACACTTATAAAATCTGTTTTAGTTATCTCAATAATTGCATTTGTGCTTTTAAGAATATAGCTAAACCTACTTTTTAAATTTTATTTTATTTTTGAATTAGCATACATTAATAATACAAGGGAATTTTGTTGTGGAAATTCCATACACGTGTATAGACATTCTTTTTTTAATTAAGAAATAACATAATGTTCATTGACTTCTTGCAGTAAGAAATGAGGAAAATAGTGTAATTAAATTTCCTATGGCTGCTACCTTCTATTCATTTTGTTTTATAGAATTTCATGCTACATTGAATTATACATGTGTACAAAACATTTTTCAGAGAAATTTTCTTCTATTTACTATCTCACCATCTCATAATTTGTCTTGTGCAGGTAATTTTAATTAAAAATTCCACAGATATTCATTCTAACCCCTAAGGCAGTTTGTCTTCAATATTTGTGACATTTTAAACTAAGTCCCGCTACCAGAATTATAACTTGCATTTAGTATTGGATTCAATGCTGAGAACCAGTCCTTTAGTATGATAGATTTCCACTTTTCTAGATCACCAGGAATCATGGTGTTTTCTGCCCTTCAACCCCGTGATATCTATACCCTGACTCTTAACATATATAAGAAAGTCATTCTGTTGGATTTATTTTAGTTGTTGTTTGGTTTTTGAGATAGGATCTTACTATGTAGCCCTGGCTGGCCTTGAACTCACGATCCTCCTGCCTCAGTTTCCTAAGTGCCAAGCTCTATTTCATTTCTAAATGGCAAGTTGGCTGGGTCCAAAAATTCTTATAACATGTTCTATTTTTTTTAATAAGTAAAAGTAGGAATATTTAATTCTTATGCATGAGAGTTACATCACTCGTTTAATAAAAACATCTTAAGGCTGTTCTGTGTGGTCTAGTAGCTTAACCAAGCAAGAAAATTATTTTGTTTACAAAAGCAATTTGGCTTCCTACTACTATTTTTGTAAATATTATCGTAAGTGATTCTGCTCAGACTTGCTTTCAAGGTTTTCAAAAGAGAACTGCAAAATTCTTTCTCAGGACCTCTGAATAGCAACTAGTTCTACTACTGTCTTTGTTGGATGGGTTTTAAATTCAGTTCTTGACCTAGGTGATGATATTGCATATGGGTTTTATGAACCAGATAAGGATGGCACCAAATGACCACCAATGCTCCTTACTCTCCTCTGAGTTTCAGTGGGCATGATATTGCTCTGTGACATTCTATTTTTTTAACTCTATAAACACAGCCTTGCCTTCTTCTGATAGCTTTTGTTAGTGTCATCTCGTACCTTCTGGTGTTCCGATTTTTTTCTAAGATTCCTGAAGAATTAGTTATGCTTAAAGTTCAGCAACTTCATTAAACACTCAGAAGTTGACCATCCTGAATCAGTTTTTTGTTTTTTGGGGTTTTTTGTCTGGAACACAATGTAAACTTTTAATCTATAGTCACAAATTGTTGTGTATTGACCTAGATAAAATTTGTCATGATAATTCTTAGCTTATTTTGGAAAATAACAGTAGCCTCCCACAAAATTAGGTATTGCCCTGCAACCTCATTACCAGAATTTAATAAAGATAAGGTTTAGGCCACACCTACAGACATTAAATCAATATTAAGTAAGAAGCAAAAGCAAAACATCTCAATCAACCTTTGGAGTTTATGAAGTCCTGGTGCTCTGAATTTTTAGGTGCTTAAAACACCACAATTTACTAAAAAAGTACTGGACAAAATTTTTTTTTTTGGTGGTACTAACGTTTGAATTCAAGATCTTGCACTTGCTAGATTAGGCACTCTACCTCTTGAGCCCCTCCACCAGCCAACAATTTTTGAGAGATAGGATCCACTTCCCCATATAGTCAACATCAGGCAACCAGAAATCCTCTTCCAAAGACTGGATACAGACTGTTTTGGGATAAAGTCATGGGTGCTATACCCAAGGGAGGATAATATAGGACTTGATAAAGTCTTGTATTCTGATCAGAGGAGTATAAACATTATCTTCAAAACATATTAACAACCCCCATACTTTGAGTGTCTTTCATTTCAACAATAAGAGCCCATTTCTAACAATCAATTTATGCACAGGTGAGCCACTAGCCTCCCCAAGGAAAAGTCATTTCTGTCACTCTGTATGGAAGTGCTGACCTACTTGTGCTGAATGGAGGCACTGGAAGAGGCCTCTCAATGAGATCCTTCTGATGCAGTGTTTTTAGACCTTCTTTGGAATATGTGTCACTCATGGGACACTGACAGGCAAGAGGCATGTCAATAACTCCATGTTGTCTATGCTGATAAATTTCAAATTAAATAAAAACCTCAGTATACTGATGAAAGTCTTTCTTCACTTCAGAAAATATTTGCTCAAATATATCTTTGAACAAATGTTTGTCTTTTCATCTGGTCTATTGTTTGATCCAGGAATGGTTTTCCACATGTAGAATGATTACTGAAGTATTCAGTAACTATTTCTTTCCATTTTGAATTCTGGACATTCAAGCGTTGACCTCCAGTAATGACTTCTCCCTCATCACTTCTCTTTTTTGCTATTCTTAATTTTTTAGCTCTCACAGGAGATGCTATTATCAATTTGTTCCACTAAGTGCCACCATCTCCCATTTCTTCTGAATTTGTTATCCTGTTGTCTTATGTTTGATTTCTCAATCTTTAGACTTGCATTCTCTTCACTGACTTTGAAAAAAAAAGTTTTCTCATGAAAATTCTTCTTAACTTTCCTGAAGTATAGCTCCCTTTAGACAATATTCTTCCTTCTTTAACATTTCATCTTGGCATACATAAAGCTCCCTAAAAATATCTTGGATATAATATCAGTTCCTCAGTAAATATTTTTTTGAATCAAAAGGTTAGCAAATTCACAGTAATTAGGCAATTCAACACACATTTATACTCACTTTTGTCACGTCCTACTTAAACAAAGAGGACAACTCTAACAGTCATATTAATATTTAAGCATTGTAAATTTTGAAGCGATAATAGAGCCCAGTAAACATATTCAACAGGGGCAAAGGGAAAAGAAAATAACAATGAATATTTATTAATTCTCAAAGTGAAATGCACAGAAAGACAGAGACTATGTGATTTCACTTAGAGAATTCTAAAACACTGAACTCATAGAAACAGTGAATAGAATGGTGGTTATCGGGGAGTAAGAGATTAGAAGGGAGAAGGATTGGGAAGATAATGGTCAATGGTACAACATTTCAGTTTAAATAGGAAGAATAATTTCAGGAGACCTATTGTACAACAGGTCATGGGGTTTCCACCAAGATTTCAAAGGAAGGCCTGGGAGACCAGGTAATGATTGATCAGGATCCCTACAGAGGCCCCTGAGAGGGCAATGTCTGCAGCTGGGAATGTGAAATTTAAGCTGCAGTGGAGACCCCAGGATGCTGGAGATGCCAGGAACATGGAACATCTGCTGAGGAAAACCACAGGCAATGAGTGGAGCCACCCCAAGAGAGAGGCCATGTGGGCTGTAGCCAGCAAGACCATATGGGCAGGGCTTCCCAAGCTTGTGGGAGTTTACATCAGATCACATGGCCCATATGTTGGACATGGAGCTACAGGATTTAGTGTTTGCCCTGCTGGATTTTGGTCTTACATTGGTCTCATTCCTCCTTTCTGTGTCCCCATACTTTCCTTTTAGAATGGGAATTTTACTCTGTGCCATTGCATATTAGAAGTATGTTAACTTGTTTTTTGGTTTTTACAGGGACTTACAGCTAAGAGTTGCCTTGAGTCTCAGAAGAGAGGTGGGACTTAGACTTCTGAAGAATGTTGGAACTATGAAGAATTTGGGGACTCTGGGAGATAAGTGCATTTTACATTACGAGATGTATTCTCAGGAACCTTTGGGAGTCAGGGGTCAATGTGTTGATTTGAATATGTCCCCCACAGGCTGTGGTACTATGTTGGGAGATTGGGTAAGCTTTGGGAGGTACGGTTGCTGGAGGAAGTAGGTCCATGGGGGCATGTCCTTGGGTGCTATAGCTCCCTCTGGCTCATTCCTGTTTGCCTTTTCTCTGCTTCTTGTCCACATGATGTGAACTGTTCTTCTTTGTTGTGATTGACTATAACCTCTAAAGCCAAAACCATGAGCTAAAATATAAAATAAATCCTTCCTCCTTTAAGGTGTTCTCAAGTGACAATTCCATTTTTAATTGATTCCTGTATGTGGTACAGCATAAGGGTCTACATTTATTCTTTTGTATATAGTACAGTTTTCCTAGTACCATTTATTGAAGAGACTATATTTTTCCCATTGTGTGTTTTTGGCACCCTTGTTGAGGATACATTTTGGGTTCTTTGTTCTGTTTACTTGGTCTATATTTCTGTTTTTAAGTCTTTACCATATAGTTTCATTTACTGTAGCTTTGTAATATATCTTGGAGTCAGAAAATATAATCTCCCAGCTCTGTTCTTACTCTGTTTTGCCTATTCAGAGTCTCCTGTGGTTCCATAGGAGTTTTAAGATCATTTTTTCTATTTCTGTGAAGAATAACATTGGAATTTTGATAAGCATTGCATTAACTTTATGTATCACTTTGGGCAGTCAGGGCATTGTGAGAATATGAATTCAAGTTCATGAACATGAAATCTATTTTCAATTTATTTCAATAAGCATACTCCACTATTTTTCTGTTAATATGAAAAAAGGGATTTTTTTCTTAATTTCATTAGCTTATTCTTTGTATATAGAAATGCTGCTGGTTTTGCCAGGCAACCTGTAATCCAAGCATTTAGGAGGCAGAGGCAGAAGGATCATGAGTTAAGGCCAGCCTAGCCTACACTGAGAATTCAAGACCAACACTGTGAGATTGTGTCTCAGAAGAGAGAGAGAGAGAGAGAGAGAGAGAGAGAGAGAGAGAGAGAGAGAGAAAGGGAGGAAGGGAGGGAGAGAGAGGGGGAGGGAAGGAAAAAAGGGAGGGACGAGGGAAGGGAGGAAGGGAGAAAGGAAGGAAGGAAGTTTTGGGTATGCTGATTTTGTATCCTGTAACTCTGCTGAATTAATTTATTAGTTCTACCAGATTTTTTGTTTATTCTCTAGAGTTTTTATATACACGATTATGTCAATTGCAAATAAAGATTGTTTCATTTCTTTAAAAAAATCAAGGTCCAAGTGTAGTGGTTCATGCCTACAATCTCAGCTACTTGGGAGGCAGATATCAGGAGTATCATAGTTTGAGGTGAACACAGGCAAAAAGTTAGCATGACCTCATCCCAACCAATAAGCTAGGCATTTGACCTTCACCTGTGATCCCTCCTGCTACAGCTGACCTGTCTGGGCAAAAATGCAAGATTCTGTCTAAAAAAAATAACAAGGCAATAAGAGCTGGGCACATGGTTCAAGAGGTAGAGTGCCTTCCTAGCAAGCACGAGGCCCTGAGTTCAGACATTAATGCATTGTTTACTTGAAAATTGCCAAGAGAGTATATTTTAAATGTTCTTGTCAAAAATTAAAATAAATATATATGAGGTAATGGATAAGTTAATTAGTTTGATTTATTCATTCCTTAGTGTACACATATAAAACCTTATGTTGTGTTCCATAAACATGTACTTTGATTTTCATTAAAATTTTAATAAAGTAAAATGCATTTACAGAAGGCTACCTATCATGATGTAATAAAACACACAGAGTAAGGTTAAACAATGAAGAATTGTGAAGTTGTCCTCTACAGAGTCTCAGCAGCTTTAGTTTGGTTTGGTTTGGGTACCAGGGATTGAATCCAGGTCCAACCCCTGACCCTACAGTATTTAAAATATTTTGGCTGCTTACTTTAGCCAGCATATTAACCATAATAATCAATGGCAGAGGTAACACAAAAGTTTAAAAATACAGAAGACTTACAATGATGTTAAACCCTGCCTTGCAACTGTTTTAAATCATGTTTCTTCCACAGCCTATAATTAGTTTAAATTCCAACATTTTTTTGTCTTCCTCTTTAATTACCAACATTAATTGGCATTTAGTTGCAATAAAATGGCAAAAAAAAGTATAGTAGCCAAAACAGGGAAACTTAGAAAATCTCGATAATCTCATTAATAAGTGCTGAAAAATATGTTTCATTTTTCTCATATTCACCTTTGGAGAGGCCCAGAAATATAATAGAGTAAATTTCCAAGACCTTACAAGAAAAATTGTGCTGTGTAATCCATTCTCTCTCCAAATGATAGAATGAGAATGCAACAGTTAAGCAGGTATTTTGTAGGCAGATGGAGACAAAATCTAAGCTGGTGGAGTGGCTCACGTGGTAAAAGTGTAGCCTAGCAAGCATGAGGCCCTGAGTTCAAACCCTAGTGCTGCCACAAAAAAAGAAAAAAGAAAATGTAAAGAAACAAAAGCTAAGAGGTTGGCAAATGAATCATGGCAGGTGGAAAAGTAATGTAATTGGATGTGTCTCTAATTCTTGGTAATGAAAGGTTCAAAAGAGCGGTATTAACTTCTGTAAAATTAAAGACTTTCTGATCCAACTTTGACAAATTCCCATCATAAATGTGTTTCTTAATTGTTAATTAAGACAAACCTACCATGCCTGAGGGATTGATTATAACAAATGGAACTATGAATTTTGTATGTGTAAACATGGTGACAAACACAGAAAATTACACTTTTGAAGGTTACACTGAGTCAAAATCATCTATCTGCCACCCAAACACAATTTAGAGTGGGGGAGATAGAAGGACTAATATGAACCTATTTTACTTCCTTGGCACTCAAACCCAACTCCTCACTGCATTTTTCTGCATTGTTGGAAAGACTCTCATCCTATGAATTTTGTATATTAATAGAATAAGTAAAATGGCTCATCAACAGTGACAAGATCTTACAAATCAGGGTAAAGAAAGACAAGAATATTACTCTCCAATTTTCATCCTCCAGAGACAATGACTTAGTGAATCAATTGTCTAAATGCAAGTCTACAATCTGACATATTTGCAACAGAAAGATGTGATTGAAAAACCATGTGCTCTTGATGAGACACATGTCACTAATCTACACTTGCAAATTTTGACAGAAATTCTGTAAGTGGGAAAATTTTAAGAGAAGGGGACAAATTATTTTTGCTGTTCGTTTTCTTTTATAATTTTCCCAAATCTTCACAATTACTTGGATAATTAAAGCTGGAGATTTTTCAGCAAGGTTTCTCAAGTGTCACAAATGCCCTAAAGCCATTAATACCTTCACTTACTTTATTTACTGAGACCTTAAAGAGAAGTCAGTGATATAAAGCCAAGTTTGCATGATATAAAATTGTCTAAGAGCTTGGGAAGGGTGCGCTGAAACACTTTCATCAGAATGTTAATGGTGCCTATTTCAGAATGGTCAGGACACAATATCACTGCAGGCCTACGATTTCCAAACTTTTTCATATATAAGATTTACCTATAAAATGTGTTGAATGCAAAATCATAGGCCTGGAAATTGTACAAGTACTGATAGTGTCATCTGCCCTTGTTATGTTTTAGTGTTGAAGTTTGTCCCCACAATCAATGTCAACTCCCTAGGTGTTTGTGGTGTAGTGGTTAATGATGAATTTATGAGAAATTATTCCAAGCTGTCCTTAAAAGTGTCTCAGCACATCCTTGGGGACAGAAGAAGATCCAGTAGAAATCTCTTAATGCCCTTAATTTGTTAATACAGGTAAAGCTAGGTTAAAACAAATATTAAGATTCAACTTGAAAAGGCAAAGTTATAAAAGCACAATCAGACATGATAATTTTGACTCTATGTTCCTACCATTTTATCTGAAAAGAGAAGGTTTTCAAAGTAACTCATATATATGAGCACCTCTAAAATTTTCTCCCTCTAGCCACTCCACTACTTTCCCTTCCCTTCCCTGGGTGTTTGTCCCAAGAGTGTCACCAATTAATCTGGGACAGGTCACTATCCACCTCAGAAATCTGCTGGGGAATGGGTGTCATAGCAGGGAAAAGTCCAAGGCCTTTGGTCCTCTCTGCCCAAACAGAATCCTCTTCCTACACCTCATAGTTAATGAGCACCTTCCACTGAACCTGAATTTTCTTTCCTGTAATTGCAGATGAAGTCATCTCTGTAGCAAATGTTCAGGCCATCTGAGGAGAGGAGATGACAGCATACCACACAGACCTTTAGTTCTAATTTGCATCAAGTTACAAGAAGCTTCATTCCTGGACAAGGAAGTACTAGAGAAACCCTTTACTCTTCCTTCCCATCTACATCAGGTTGTGCAACAGTTGCTCTAAAGGATGGGTAAGAGTGAGGTGATTGCAGATGTTATCATCTTGCTTATAAAGATACATTTCTTACACTAGAACATAAAGGTATAGGGAACAACTTCCAAAGTAGAACTCAAAAGGCTCAGCATCTAAGAGAAAGAATGAACAAATGGGACTGCATCAAACTAAAGAGCTTCTGCACAGCAAAGAAAACAGTCACCAGACTCAAGAGACAGCTCACAGAATGGGAGAAAATCTTTGCCAGCTATTCATCTGATAAGGGACTAATATCCAGAATCTACAGGGAACTCAAAAAACTCAACCCCCAAAGAATCAACATCCCAATGAAGAAAAGGTCACATGAATTAAACAGGGAATTCTCAAAGGAAGAGGAACAAATGGCCAGTAAATACATGAAGAAGTGTTCAACTTTCATCTCACCTCAGTTAGAATGGCCATATTCAAGGGCAATAACAATAACAAATGCTGGCAAGGATATGGCAAAATAGGAGCCCTTATACACTGTTGGTGGGAATGCAAATTAGTACTACCACTATGGAAAGCAGTATGGAGATTCCTCAAAAAACTAAAGATAGAACTACCATATGATCCAGCGATATTGCTCCTGAGCATCTACCCAAAAGAATGTAGGTCAGGATACAATAGAGACACCTGTACACTGATGTTCATTGCATAACTATTCACAATAGCCAAGTTATGAAAACAACCCAGATGGTGAATGGATCAAGAAAATGTGTTACATGTACACAATGGAGTTTTACTCAGCCATAGGAATTTTGACATGTGGTTTGAAGATAAATGGATGCAATTGAAGGACATCATGTTAAATGAAGTAAGCCAGGCTCAGAAAGACAAAGGCTGCATGTTTTCCCTCATACGTGGAAGATAGATCCAAAAGATAATCACATAAACAAAAACAAGAATGATCACATACAAACAAAGATGTAGAACATGTTAGTAATGGTGGAACTACTCTATGGAACTCGGGGAAAGAAGGAAAGAAAAGAGAATGATAGAGCATCAATAATATCGTAAAGCATAACATTTGTGAAGGTAGAGGATATAAGAATGTGTATTAAAAGCTGTTGAAAAACAAGGGTTGGGAGGTAAGAGGAAAAGGAGAGTAATGGAAAGGTTGAATGGACCAAAATAAAGTATATCCACAGCAGGGATACATTGAGAAACCCCTTTGAGCATCAACTTAAATATTAATAATGAAAGACAGGACTATAAAATAGGTACAGTGTAGGGGAGGTAGAAGCGGGAGGGAAGGGCAAGTGAATGAAGGAGATTAAGGTAGGGTGCATGGTTGATGGACTTCATATACCTATGTGAACTAGAACAAAGAAACCTCTTGCACTTGCTTTAAGTAGGGTGGAGAGGGAGTTGAGGGGGAGAGACAATGGGGGTGATCTAACCAATGTACAATATAAGCCTAATTGGAATTGTCATTATGAACCCCCCTATATAATGATTATATCCTAATAAAAAAAATTATAATAAAAAAAAGATACATTTCTTCCTGTGTTGGGAAACCAAACACAGAACATAACTAATAACTAAGATGAAAGCCTTTATACTCACTACTGACATTATTATCTTATTGGTTTGCATTTATATACCTACAAGGAGCAAAGGGGCTTTAAAAGCCTATGAAGAGGGAAATAATCCTACTTTACTATAAATGATATCCATTAAAATTTCAGTTGTCAGATAAGCAAAGTTACATTGGAGTTGTCCTATTTCTGAATAAGCAGGATAGGAGGAAATCTGCAAATCCCTTTCCTGGAAATCTGTTTTATCAGCTTTCAATGACATTGGATTTGTGCATTTATCTGGAAATCAGAGGTAATTTCTGTCAAGTCCTTGTTGTAGTCACATTTCAATTAAAATCCAGAAGGAGCTGTCTTATCAGGCCCCAGCATTTGTCTGGAGTCATCAATGAATACACTTTCCAAGGAAACAGGATTTATATTTTCTTTTCTTTTTGACTACAGAAGTTATTCCAGATTAAATTTGACTTTGCTCACCAATTTACTTCTCAAACTGAAAGACAAAGTCTTGGGTTAGCTGGATGCATTGCTTTCCTCTCTACCAAATTAACTCAAGAGCTCACAATTATATTCAACACAAATTGTGGAAAAGTCAAGATTCATTTAAGAGTGATTTGTTGAAATAAATCAGTTAATTTTTAAGAGCATTTAAATATCGCCCCTTAGGAAAGACCTAATTAATGACAGCACATCTATATTTCCTATCACTTGGCAAAGGTACTTCATATTTGCAATGTCAGTCATCAATAATAACTAAAACATTTTCCTTATTTTCATATTCAGTAGAGCATATTCAGGGTGCACAGTATCTTCAAAGAAAGCCACTGTTAGTGGCACATTGGATTTTATTTTAATACTTCAAAACTTTTGGCTAAGTTTCTAAATATTTGACACTAAGAAGACATAAGTATCTACATTCATATGTTCATATCTGTATGTATTCATACATGAGGTAAGTGCTTTTTCTTCTAAAGACTACCCAACTCATCCAGGATACCTGAATCAGGAGTACAAATGCCAAGAAGTCTATTTACTTGTAAGTTTTTGATTAGTTAATTTAAAATTTATAAAATTTACAGATTACCCCAATGTATGGAAAACTTTTGATAATCATACTGTCCAAATTTCACTTAAACAAGCAAGGATGTGGAGACCAGCAAGATCTCATCTGAGTTACACTCAAATGAATGCTCAAATTAGAGCAGGAGCTTTTAAAGCTCGGGCATTAAGCCTGAGTCCAAATTTTTCACTACCACTTAGCTTGAGCAAGTTACTTTAAACCTCTCAGCCCCTGTTTCCTCATCGATAAAACTGAACTCAGTGAACTTGAAAGTTATTTTAAGATGAATATAAACATCAAACATCAAATCTGGCATAGACTCTCAATTTACTTACAGTAACATTAACCCTTACCTGTGCTTAGTGGCTTAGTAAGTTCTGTAAAATTAGCCATACAATTGAGTATACAATAAGGCTAAAGGCAATTTAGACATTATTAAAGAACCCAGAGCTGAGAAAATGCTAGAGAGACTGTGGGATGGAGCAGTAACCCAGGGCGAGGACCATAATTTGGGGAATGGGAAGGAGAATGTCACTGAGTGATATACAATGCTTAAGAGAGAAGACCATTTGTTCTCTGATTGTGGGAAACAGAATAACGCCTTCTGGGTTCCCTATATTGCAAAGCAACTTGCTCATCATTGACCATATTTATCATACCATAATTTTACCAGGATGTCAGAGAAGAGAATGTCTAACATATCATATGATATAGAAATCCCTCAACATAAGGGTGGGGAATTGGTTCGAGGACACACCTCTCACTCCACATCCATTCTGCAAATACCAAATCTCTAGATGCCCAAGTCCTCTATATTAAATGGTATACTTTTTATGTAATCTACGTATAACCTGTAATTTAAATAATTTGTAGATTACTTATAATATCTAATTAACAATATAAATGCTATAAGCATAGCTGTGAACTTATTGTTTAGGGAATAATGACAAGCAAAAAGAGAGTCTTGCATGTTCAATACCGGTGCAATAATTTTCTTGAATACTTTCAATCCATGATTGGTTAAATCCTCAGGTGCAGAACCCACAGATATGAGGCCCCAACGTACTCAGACCCTGAACTTAGTCCTTTTCCATGCCATTGTTCTTTATTTCATTGGGAACTTTATCACTGGTCATATGGAAATTTCAGAGTCACTAAAATCATGAAAGAACTAAATGCATTTTGAATTTATTTGCAAAAATGCTAATAAATGAATCCATATTGGGAAAGGTAAAGCAAAAAAAAAAAAAGAACATAATACCATAGAATCATTTTTAACAAGGTCTTTTGCTATTTTATCTGTAAATGATGTTTTTAAGCTGCAGAATACTATAGTCAGTTAAACATTTACAACATACTATGTGCCCAGTATTCTGCATTAAGTCATGTAATATGTAATGTTCTGTTCGTACACCTAACTGAGCAAAATATTTCAGTCTTTCTCACTCTTTCTCTATGGTCATCCTGGGCAAATTGTGTTCCTATTCTGCCTAACTAAAGTCCTGGGCTAGTTCATCAAGCAGCCATTTTTGCAACAAGTAATTCTTAAAAACCCTTACCTCATGTCCAGCACTGTAAGGACTACTACTGGGGATTACAGAAGATGTGCAGAATATTGTCAACATCCTTGGGGAAACCACACTGCAGTCACTACACTAAATGTCAATGGTGATGATAATAACAGGTGCTACTTACTGGTGCACATTGTACCTTGTCTTTTATCTACACATATGCAGGTAAATGATTACTATCATAAGATTTTACATATAAGCACTTAATAAATGGCTCTGTGTATTCATGGTATACATGTTTGGACAGAAAAATCAACATCTATTCCCAAAACTATGTATCACATAAGAATACTGAACTAACTAGAGGTTCACTCATTCATTCTCCCAAATATTCTGTGATGTTTTAATAATGTTTTATAAGAAAAAGTACGTCTCTCTCTACAACAAAATTAGAAATAAGGGCAAAATAGTTTCTGCTGGGTATTGAGGGGGGTGGAGAGGGAGGGGGCAGAGTGGGTGGTAAGGGAGGGGGTGGGGGCAGGGGGGAGAAATGAACCAAGCCTTGTATGCACATATGAATAATAAAAGAAAAATGAAAAAAAAATAAAAAAACAAAAAAAAAGTACGTGAATCTGATTCATCACATGAGTAAGTAACTGAATTCTTCTGAGTTCACCTCTTCACTTGAAAAATGAAGATGATTTTCAGCTACTAGGTATGTTGGAAGAACAAGTTTAAATGATAAACTATATGCAGAGTCTACCAAAGAACACTGAATTCTTAATCAATATTAATTTCCCTTTCCTTTCTGCCTAAAAAATATGACATTTCATTATCTCACCTACAAGAATGCAGCACTAAATTTAGATAATCTAATTTTATTGATTTCTAATGGAAGCATTAACATAGAAAATTGAAAATCAAGCATTATCCCATTCATCAAAATAATTCAAAGCCATAAAGTTCATCCCAGAGATTTACTCTGTAAAAGCTCTTTCCTAAAATCATATACAATATGACTTTTCCCTTCATGTCAAAGGCAATTTCCCCTACCAAAGCAAAGCTTTTAGGCTATAAAGATCAACAATACAGAAAAGACATACAATGAAAGTCCACTAACTCATCTCCATAGATATATAAAAAGCATTTGATAAGATTCAGCACCAAAGATTAGCAACAGTCCTCAGCACACTTAGAATAGAACTATCTAACTTAATGCTGACTTAAAAACTGACCTAGAGCTAATATCATAATTAACAGTGAAATGTTGACTCCTCTTCCCTAAGAACAGGAAAAAGATGATGATGTCTGCTCTTCCCACTGCTGTTTGACATTATGGTAGAGGTTCTAGTCAGTGCAATAAGGCAAGAAAAAATAAATACAGAGGTTGGAAAGAATAGAACACTCTACATTCAACTATGATATATTGTAAGAACTTTTGTAAATGCCACAGTATACCCGAAACAACAATAATATGATAATAAAAAACAAATGAATGAACTAAAATCTGAAAAAAAAGAGAAAACCTTAACAAGTCTGCAAACCATTTTCTAAATGTACTATGAGTTTAACAAGGTCACCGATTACCAATATGTGAAAATCAATTGCATTTCTGTACATTAGCAAAAATTGATTAGAACAGGAGTTTAAAAAATATCATTTATAATATAATCAACATTTTAAAAACCCAAGAAATGCTTGGGTATAAATTTAGCAAAATATGTACAAATCAGTGCCTGAAAACTAAAGTCTTATATAAGAAAAATTTTAAAGCCTAAATAGATGGAGAGATATGTTGTGGTTGTGAATTAGAAGATGTGATGTAAGTAAATTCTCCACAAATTGATCTATAGATTCAATATCATAATCAAACTCCCAGGAGGCCATTTTTGAAAGTATTGATAAGTTGATTCTAAAATGTGTATGAAATATGAAGAACTTAGACTAGTCAAAGCAATTTTTGAAGAACAAATTCAAAGAATGTACCCTATCTGAATAATGAAAAGCCTCAGTGATCAAGACACTTTGGAATTGGAAACTACTTGATATGCAGGTTCAGAAATAGGCCCACATATATCTGAGCACTTGGTTTTGACTGGAATGACAAGATAATCCAGTGAAGAAATCATGATAGAACAAGTAGCATGCCAAAAAAGTTAAAAAAAATAAAATAAAATAACAAAGAGCTTTAATCCTTACCTCACACTCTGCTTCCAAAACCAACCAGTTTCAACTTTAAGAACTGACTCCAATCACCTAAAGCTAACACTCATACAGTTTGAAAAGAAAAACATTGCCTTTAAAAAAAAAAAAGTTTCACCGGGCTCCAGTGGCTACACCTATAATCCTAGCTACTTGGGAGGCAGAGATCAGGAGGATCATAGTTCAAAGCCAGCCCAGGCAAATAGTTCTCAAGACCCTATCTTGAAAAAAAATTTTTTTTAATCACAAAAAAAGGGCTGGTGGAGTGGCTGATTTCAAACCCCAGTACTGCAAAAAAAAAAAAAAAAAGTTTTAACTATGCGTTAAAATGTTTAACTATGAGTAAAAAAAGTTTTACTCACTTTACATTTAATATATTAAATGTAATTTAATACATTTCAGCATCACACATGCTGAAAAAAACATGTAAATGCAACTGAGACAATATGCTTGAGTAGCCAGGTGTTTTCACAAATTATTACAGTGCTGAAGGATATGTCTTCTTAGGCTTAGTTCTTCACCCTTGTATGGAGAAGATGAAGCAGATACACAGATGCCCTCCCTTCAACGAACTCAGATACTTGATGACATAATCATCAGGAAAGGATGTGAAGCTGCTCCACCTTCCCTAGTGGTCAGCAGTGACCCTCAGAGTAGTAGTGCCACCTACAATCAGAAACCTGGCAGGGTGTCTTAAAATGTACTTCAAAACCTATCCCAGGGTTACTAAAATCTTGAGTCAGTTTCAGGAATTTGCATGAAAACAGGTTTTTCTAAGAGATTCTTTTACTGAATACAAGTTGGAAAATCACTAGAAGGGTGGATACATGAAAAAATCAGATATTATATATTTTTGTAGCAAACATAAAATCTCATTATCATAAAAGAGACACTAAAGAGTGGATACTCTATTGATAAGAATAACAGAAGCATTCATTCACATGGAGACTGGACAGCTTCAGACAGGAAGATTCTCATGTACCAGTCTCCTGACTTGGGGTTTTATTCTGAAGTTGGTTGCTCTATGGACATAAGAATATAACAGACTCACACAGAAGACTTGTTAAATCACAAATCCATATTTCAAATCTTTCCTGACTCCAAAGTGTCTTCATTAGTTTCTGGTTGGGGTTTGATAAAGATAATTTGTGTTTCTTTTTTTTTTTATTTTCTATTTATCTTATAGACTTTACAAATTTTATATGTTTATGGTGTATATCATGTGACATTTTGATTATGCATTCACTGTGAAATGACTAAATTAAACAAATTAATATTTCTATCACTTCCCATACTTATTGTTGTGATGCAAACATTTAAAACCTACTTGGCGATCTTCAAGTATGCTATATATTATTATTAATTATAGTCACTATATATTTTTAGAATTTGTTCCTCCTGTCTAACTGAAACTTTGTACCCTTTCACCACCATCTCCCCATTTTTTAGCTCCAGGCTCTATGCCTCAGTAATCACCATTCAATTCTGTGCTTCTCCAAGTTCAGGTTTTCAGATCCCACATATAAGTGAGATTATACAGCACTGTGTGCCTACATTACTTCACTCAGCATAATATCCTCTCAGTTCATCCATATTGTCACAGCTTAGAGAATTTCCTCTGTTTTACGAGCAGTACTCCATTGTGCACATATATATCACCATATTCTGTATCCATTCATCTGTTGATGGATACTTAGGTGGATCCCATCTCTTGGCATTATGAATAATACCAAAGTGATAAACAGATTTAATTCAATTCCTACAAAATTCCAATGACATTTTTCACAGAAATAGAAAAAAAATCCAAAAATTCATTATGAAACCTATTTAGTCAAAGCAATACTGAACAAATATTGAACAAAACCAACAAAGCTGGAGGCATCATCCTATCTGATCTCAAAATCTGCTACAAATCAAAGCAGTGTGGTAATAACACAAAAACGGACATGTGAAAAGAGTGGCACAGAAAAGAAGGCCCAGAAATAATTCCACAAATTTGTAGTCAGCTGATCTGCAAAAAAGATGTCCGGATAACACAGTAAGGAAAGGACAACCTCATCAATAAACTTTGGAGAAACAGGTCATTCACATGCAGAAGAATGAGAATTAGACCGCTTTCATCCCCTATGCAAAAACTTTCTCAAAATGAATTAAAGACTTAACACTTAAGACCTGACACTGTAAATTTACTAGAAGAAGACAGGAGAAAAGTACCTTGATATTGATCTGGGCAAAGACTTCAAAAGCATGACCTCAAAAGCACAGGCAACAAAGCAAAATAGACAAATGGAATTGCATCAAACTAAAAAGCTTCTGTGTGCTCTGGTTTCTCTTCAGATCATATAAATCTTTCACTGTTCACTAAAAAGCTGCACAGCTAAGTAAACTAATCAATAAAGTGAAGAGACAACATAGAAAAGGGAAGAAAATACTTCCATACATCTGAAAAAGGGTTAATATGCAAAATATGTAAGAAATTGAAACAACTCAATAGTAAGAAAGCAAATAACCCAATTATTCCCAATTGGGAAAAGGGCCTGAGTAGATGTTTCTCTAAGAACACAAAAGGCCAGGAGGTATTTGGGGAAATGTACACCATTACCATTATCAGGGAACTGCAAATCAAAAACACCTCACACCTAAAACCTGCAAGAATGGATCTTATACCACACAAAAAGAAAGATAACAAAACCTCACACCTAAAAGAATTGATTTTATATTTAAAAAAAGATATCAAATGGTAACAATATAAAGAAAAGGGAATGTTTATACACTGATGGTGGGAATGTAAATTAGGATAGTCACTATGGAAAACAGCATGGAAGTTTGTCAAGAAATTCAAAACAGAACAACCATATGACCCCAGCCCTCTTCTGGGTATAACTGAAATCTACCAGGTGATGCTAAAACTGCAGGTCTTGACACCACACTTTGAAAAGCTTAAGGATGTTAAGTACACATATGACATCATCAAATCTGCATCTTGAAATAGATCCTTCTGATATAGTATTTCTCAACTTTGACCACATATTACATCACCTAGGCCAGGAGGCCCCAGATCTCTTAAACAGGAGCCTTGGGGTGGGTAGACTCAGTCATCCAGCAACATTTTTTAAAGCTCACAGGTGATTTCCATTGGCATCCAAGTGTGAATTCCACAGGTTAATGATCTGTGAGAAATCTACTGGAGACAAGTAAGGCTGGCAGGTGTGAAGCCAGTTGAGACAGTGCTATTGAAACCTACTTGCCCAGAATTTAAAGACAGATAAGTGCCCAATCTCCAGGCCCACTGTTATTAGTCAGGGCTGTCCAGAGGAACAGAAGGGACAGAATGTATATAATCATAAAAGGTGACTTACCAGATTGGCTTCCACAATCAGAGGCTAGTCACACAATGGCCGCCTGCTGGGTAGAGAGTTAGAGAACCCAGTAGCTGCTCAGTGCAGAATCTGGAAGCCTCAGAGCAGGGGCAGCAAAGTCACAGGTTCAAGTCTGCACTCCAAGGCTGAGGAATCTGGATTCTGATATCTATGGGCAATGGCAGCAGCCAAAACCACTCCCACTCAACAAGGGTGGAGAGTGAGCACACTGGAACTTCCCTGTCTTCTGCTCTGGGTTACTTCTGTGTCCCCAGCCTATTGGATGATACCACCCAATGCACTGAGGGTTTTCCCCAGTCAGTTCCCTGACCTACACAGCAGTCATCTCTAGATACACTCAGAAATGAACCAATATTCCAGGTGATTTTCAATCTAGGCAAGTGAACTATCAGGATTAACAGCCATCACACCCACTTCTACAATTATAACAAAGAGCTTACATTTTTTATCCTTTCAAGTACTCATTTAAAAGGGGAAGCAAAAAGGGTTGTTGCTATAAAAATAAAATAAACAGCTTTGACAATTCCACATTGGGAGTTTAATGAAATAAGCTTGCCTAGGATACTGTGAAGAATGGTTGAGAAGGCGACAGAGTGGCTCCAGGTTGCTAAGATTTGATATTTCTACAATTATCTCTTTTATTTAAGAAGAGAGTCCAGAGAGAAAAAAAAGCAAAGAACACATGAAATAAGATGGCAGGTCTCAGAGCCCTGTATCATCCAGGCACTAATTCATGGCAAGACTCCATGTTTAACATGTTTATGTATTTCAGGATTAAAATTTAAAGGGCAGGTAATTGTCTTGAGAGATATATTTAAACACGTATTTCAATGAAGATTTCTCAGTGCTCACAGAAAAACAGACAGGGAGACACAGAGAGAGAGACAGAAGATTTGATGTAACTATTTTCACAGAAAAAAAGCACCTAATTTGGTTAGTTCAACATTAAAGACTGGCTTTTCAAATTGGCTAGAAGGTAGACAGTTTTCATCAGTTGAATGAACTAGATGTATGTATGTGTGTGACTAAATGTATGTGTATATGTGTGACACACACATACGTGCAAAAAGGTAACAGCATATGGAAATATCACAATGAAACCCCTCATCTTGTACAATTAAAACACACTAATAAAAATAATCTTTTTAAAAAGTATTGAATTAGGGCTGGCAGTGTAACTCAATGGTAGAGAACGTGTTTATATGTACTAATCCATAGCATATATATATATAGAGAGAGAGAGAGAGAGAGAGAATTGACAAAGGAATTGTAAAGTTAGTAATACTTCTGTTTTCCAAACTTTCTGAGTATAGCAGATTCAACAGGTGTCTACAAGTAAAGAATAATGAGTATAATGAATAACCATTTGATAAGTTTTAAAAACTTATCAAATGGTTTAATAAGGCTTTTGTTTTGCTCTGCGGTACTGGAAATTGAACTCACTCAGGACCACGAGCCTGCTAAACAAGTGCACTACCTTGCATACCCAATACTTGATAACACTTTTTTTATTCACATTCTGAAATCGAGAATGAGGATGGTTGTGACAAATGAATAAAACAATCCATTTGGAAATCATTTCCATTCCTTAATTTCAGCAAAATTGAAGGAGGACCTAGTCAAATCAGGTGCTATATCATTAAGAATAATTCTTGATGACATATAGATACATGATTTGGATGCATAATTTGAAGGGGGTGTAAAAATTCAGTGGTATTGCTGTAACAAAACTCCATGTCTATACAATTATTTATGAAGACATGGCTTCTGAGGCTTATATCTAGAAAATAAAAATATAAATAAAAGTGATGAGCCAAGTGTGGTGGTATATACCTATAATCCCAAGTACTCAGGATGTGAAAGCAGAAGGATCGTGAGTTTGAGTCCAGTCTGGGCAAAGTTAGTGAGACCCTATCTTTTAAAAATACAAAACACAAAACAAAAGGGTTGGGGGTGTAACTTAAGTGGAAAAGCACTTGCCTAGCATGTACAAGGCCCTGGGTTCAATCCCCAATAACAACAAGAAATAACTAAATAGAGATAGTGATACTTGGCTCAATTTTACTCTAAAAACTCAATTCAATTCAATTAAAAAGCTTCTGTGCATCAAAAGAAGTGGTCTCTAAACCAAAAAGACCACCCACAGAGTGGCTATACATCAGACAAAGGACTAATAACCAGAATATACAGGGAGCTCAAAAAACTAAACTCCCCCAAAATCAATGAACCAATAAAGAAAAGGGCAACTGAACTAAACAGAACTTTTTCAAAGGAAGAAATCCAAATGACCAAAAAGACACATGAAAAAATGTTCACCATCCCTGGCCATAAAGGAAATGCAAATCAAAACCATACTAAGATTCCACCTCACTGCTGTTAGAATAGCTAGCATCAAGAACACCACCAACAACAAATGTTGGTTAGGATGCAGGGAAAAAGGAATCTTCAAACACTGCTGGTGGGAATGTAAGCTAATACAACCACTTTGGAAAACAATATGGAGGCTTCTTAAAAAACTAAACATAGATCTGCCATATGATCCAGCAATCCCCAAAGGAATGCGACTCAGGTTACTCCAGAGTAACCCATGCACACCTGCACGCCCATGTTTATTGCAGCACTATTCACATAACCAAGCTATGGAAACAGCCAAGATGCCCCACTACCGACAAATGGATTAAGAAAATGTGGTATCTATACACAATGGAATTTTACTCAGCCACAAAGAAGAATGGAATTTTGTCATTTGCAAGTAAATGGATGAAACTGGAGAACATCATCTTAAGCGAAGTTAGCCAGGCTAAGAAGACCAAAAAATCATGTTCTCCCTCATATGCAGATTATAGACCTAAAACAACTGCAGTAATATTATTGGACATGGGTCACACACTAAGGGGAGAACACATACAGGAGGAATAAGGAAAGGTAGGAAATCCAAAACTTGAAAGTGTTTGATGTGCCAACTGTAGAGGAGAGAATATAGTAATCTTAAACTGACAGAGGCTTTTATGGGAAGTAGTGAAGAGGTCTGGCAGAGATGAACCAATTTGAGGTGTAACACACATGTGCATGGAAACAATGCTAGGAATCTCTCTGTATAGCTATCTTTGTCTCAAGCTAGCAAAAATTCTGTTTTTCTTATTATCTCTTATGTCTTCTCTTCAACAAAATCAGAGAACAGGAGGGCAAAATTGGAGAAGAGGACAGAAAAGGGGGTGTAGGTGGACCAAACAATGTATACACATTTAAGTAAATGTAAAAACAATAAAATAAAATAAAAATAAATAAATAAATCTTCTAAAGAATATTTATATATTCATAAACTGGACACAAATTCACATTTATTTTGTTAAAAGATAAATTTCCTTGAAAATATCTGAATTTTTATGTTCAAATTCAGTCAATGAAATTTTTTAATTATTTGTTCTATTTTGAATAACTTTACAGAAATGAGTATTGTCACAGTACTTCAGAAGAGAAGTCTTGGGTTTTTTATCATTTTAGAAAGAACACCATGATAAGAGAAAAAATTCAAAACAATTTAATTTCAATTTATTTAAATATTTTTGTGGCAGAATGACCAACAAACAAAGCATAAAATATATTACATTGAGATAAAATTGTCTGAAGGGAAGTAGAATGGAAACAGAAATGCTAGAAAGGAAGAGGTAGGTGGGCTGGCAGAATGGCTCAAGTGGTAGAGCACCTGACTACCAAGTGTGAGGTCCTGAGTTCAAACCCCAGTCCCACAAACAAACAAACAATGAAGGCATGATGTAAAATGTCTGTTAAAGAAGACATACATGTTATAGACAGACGATAGGGGCATCAAACCTCCACAGCATTTAGATTCCACCAGAAACATTTAAGACAGCCATACATACAACAATTACAGTACACCATTTTCAACCATTTAAACTTACATTAAAAAACAGAGTTATCTTACTGAAAAATGGGAAAGGCTGTTAAATAAGCTTTCAAAAAAATTTTTTTGAGTAAAGTTCTTGATCTGTAACCCAGGCTGGCCTGGAACTCTTGATCCTCCTACTTCAGCCTCCCTGGTGCTGGGATTACAGAAGTGCATTACCACGGCCAGCAATAACTCAAAATAGGTTTTTTTTTTTTGTCAGTGCTGGAAATGGAACCCTGCTGCTTGCACATGCTAGGCAAGTGCTGTACCACCGGCCTACTTTCCCAGCCCCAGGAAATTCTTTTAGTGAGTATATGAGAAAAAAGGCTTGAAACTCTTCTCTTCATGAATGCTCTTCCCCTTACTCTAGGGAAGGCTGGATTCCTTTCCTTGTCAAATAGCACATTTTGGGTGGTATCTGCCTGGTGGACTTAAGCACACCAAGAAGAAAGAAGACTTCAACTTCAAACTACCAACCCTGACTTCTCATGCCCAGAAAACATCCTACAAAGGGATAAGGACTTGTGATCAGGAAATCCCTGTAGAGTCTCAGCCGTAGGCTGGGAGACAGCATTGAGACATAGAGGGGCTGAAAGGAAGGTGAGACTATAAGTATCATTTAGGCAATACACTTATTAAGAAATAGATATAATTTTCAATGAGACTTAAAGAATGGATCTGACTGACACAAAGAAGAGCTCCCCGCCCTTTGGGCAGTATCTATATTTATTTTGTTATCATATTATTGCTGTACTGGAGATACGCTGTGACTTTTATAAAAATGCTTATCCTAAATTCATCCCCTCCATCATTCTCCTTTATCCTCCCTCCCCCATTCTTAGAATAGTTTCAACAGGTTTCATTTTTCCATTTTCATAAATGAGAACACAGTATTTCCACCATATTCACCCTCCTATACCCTTTCCTTATATCTTATCCCCACACATACACTGGTGCCAACCCCCAGATAGGACCTGTTTTACCTTCCTGTCCTCCATTTTTGAAAAGAGACATTTTTGTTTAAGATATCTATACAGAGAGTTTCATCATGACATTTCCACATATATATGTATTATAACCCTGACTGGTTCACCCACTCCATTTTTTTCTTTTCTACCTTATAGTCCCCTTCTTATGGTGATTTCAGCAGGTTTAAAAATTCTGTATTCATTCTTGTATAGAAAGTAAATCAACCACATTTACTTTCCTTACTTCCTTCTTTTACCCTCCCCCTCCCGTTAGTGCCCTCCTCTTAGAGGACAAGACCTGCTTTTCATTCTTGTCCCTCATTGTTTAGGTGTCCATTGTTCAGTGAAATTTTTACCTCAGTATGTGCATGCATTGTGCTTAAGTCAATGTATATTTAGAAAGATGTCTTATTAGAAAGTAGATGAGGGCTGGGATGTAGCTCGGTGGTACAGCGCTTGCCTAGCATGCCTGAGGCCCTGGGTTCGATCCCAGCACCAAAAAAGAAAAAAAAAAAAGACAAAAAAAAGAAAGTAGATGAGTCCATTTTGAAGTCTTCAACAAAACAAGAGATTCTCAGTAAAACCTTCTGAAGACCAAATATAACTCTCAAATGAACGTCATAACAATTTTGGAAATCTTGACTCTCACAAATAGGAAATTTCACTTGCACAAGTTCAGTGTTTTAGAGACAAATGTAAGAAGAGACTCCGTGTCCTATCCTCTCTGTTACAAATTTCCCTTTGCCCACTACTTTATATAGTGGGAAATGTTGTTAAGATCATATCAGAAACTAGGTGGTGTGCACCTATAATCCCAGCACTCAGGAATATGAGGCAAGAGGATTAGGAGTTTGAGGCCAGTTTGGGCTACACAGCAAGACTCTATTTAAATAAAAACATACATCGTCATCAGAAACAACCAGCATAGCTCCTAAAGCCTATGAAGAAAGAGGGCAGGTACCTGAGTATATGGCATATTCCACAAAATTACAGGAGGAAGAAAATAACTTAAAATAGCACTTTAAAAATCCTTTGTGTACTGTATGCTGTACCAATATTGACAGAAAGGTGTGGTCCTGAGATGTGGGAAGCACAGAGCTCCTTTCCTAACACTGCAGCCATTCAATGCACAGGAAAATTCTCTTATGAGTTCATTGCTACAGATAGCAAGCCTGGCTCTAACCACAAGCAAGGCAGAAGAAAATGATACAGGAAGCACTTGTAATTAAATCCGTAGCTAACAGTTCAGGAAAAATAAATCCAAGCCTTCATCAGAAGATTGAATTGACAGGATAGAAAAAAATATTCTGCCAAGCTACTGATAAACCATTTTCTTGAAAACAATTATGATGTAGTAAAGGCTCATAGTGGTTCAGGCTGTAAATTGAGAACCAACTATATGGAGATAATTGACTTTTCTGAGACCTGGTTTATAAACAGGGGGAGGGGTCTGAAAATACATATTTTACAAGATTTGCATTCAGACACAAATTAGATTTCATCCAGACTGAAGCAGAGAAGAGCTGACTGACAGAGTAAGTAGGACTGACTGGCAGATCCAAGTTTTGACAGGAGACATAATTAAGAGAAGAAACAGGACAGCAGGAAGCCATCATGAAGGGAGGATGACAAGCCAATGGCCAGCTTGATGACTCAACGTTGTCTGGGTCTTGGTGAAAAACAGCAGAGTAGGCTTAAGGAAGGTTTCTGTACCACTTTGAATACCTAGGAATACTGTGATCTCCAGAGTGCAGTAAGAGGGGACAGTGGGCATGCTGCCCAAAACAGAGGAGGAGAGAGCATGGAAGAGGGCACACACCCACTGACCACCACCAGCTGCTGGGATCAGGTTCCACCTCAAGTATTCAGATGAAAAGGGAAAACAGGACACTACCACACCAGGTATCCCCAAGCCCCCCTTTGCCTCCAGAAGAGAATCTTGTCACTCAGGCCAAAGGATACCTGTGTGCTTTAGAGTTTAAAGAAATGTGAATATACATGTATAGAAATGTCACAATAAAGCCCATTAATTTCTGCAATTAATATGTGATAATTATAATAATAAATAAAGTACTGCCAAGGAAGGGAAAATGTCATGAGTCTGATTACATTCTGGGGCCAAATGGCTCTCTGTTCTATGAGGGGCTGATTTAAAACCTGTGAAGATCAGTGTATATCAGGATCCATTTAGGATCACCATGCAAATCCTGGAGACTCTGAGATCCTTTCTATCACAACAGCTTTTGGGCAAAGCTTTAGCTGTTTCACCCTGACATTCCCTCCTAACAAAGTCGAATGCATCACACAAACACCATGCTTCTGTTCATTGCTTTCGGAAAACATTCTGAACTTGGCTTCCAATTACTTCGAACGTCCTTGACCCTGGCTGGTAAAGTTTCTCCTGTCCTGCAATCTTGTAACTCAAACCCTTGAACATTAAACACTATGCACTGAATTCAGTCATTACAATAATTTATAAAACGAGGTGCTTATTTAATCAATGAAACAGCTAGCTTTTTTAAAATTACAAAATGAACTTTAAAATTACAAAATGATAATTTCTTAGAATCATCTTGCTGCTTTCTCTGCATGTTCTCAGGTTCCATCTCTGCTCATCTCAGCTCTGTTTCATGAGATTAGCCTTGAAACGTGTTCCATCTCCTTACAGTCCACCCCCAGTAAACTTCAGTACCCTCCCAGTTTTATATTTACATTTCCTTTGCACAATATTAAACTCCCTCATGAACACCATGGCTTGAAGTACCTGGCGTCTCTAGGGATCTGTAGACTTTCCTCTTGCGGCAGCTCTGAGCTTGTGCCCAATCTGATGGTTACATGGGTGAGTTCTTACTCATATAAGAACTCACACTTGAATTTCAGGGCATTTTTCATGCATGGGCAGAGGATAAAATTTAATTATATCTCCTTATTTTTTGTGGTTGCCCAAGAGTTTGCATTATACTTTTACAACTAATCTAAGTCCACTTTCAAATAACACTTAACATGTAGTACCTTATAACCCCTTGCCCATCACTGCCAGAGAGCCAAAGAGTATGGTACTACATCTCGCTAGCCCAGCCAAGGATCAAAAATTCAAAATGTGAAGTATAGATCCCAAGGAATGTGTATTGCATTTCACACCACCACAAAGTTGAAAAAATATTTTCTGTTCCCTTCTCTCTTTTCCTCAGGGTTCTCATTATGCATCTGTTACACCTTCTGTAATTATCTCAAAGTTTTCAATACTCTGGAGTTTTTTGGATTTTTTGGGTTTTTTTAAGATAGGGTCTTGCTAAGTTGCCCAGGACAGCCTCAAACTTGCTGTCCTCCCACCTCAGCTCCTTAGGGCTGGGATTGCAGGTATGCGCCACCAACATTGGATTTTTTTTAATTCTCAAGCTAGTCCAGCAATCTCCTGAAGCTACTGCTCAAATGTTCCTCAAGGCCACTGACTTCAGTGGCTTCTACTCCTGGTAAAGCCATGCGAAGAATCCACTCCCCTGTCTTTCCAGGTTACACAGTGATTTCTTTGTCTAGGGGCCTGAGTTCTCTGATGAACTCTGACTTTCAGTCTGTTTAGATTTCTTTATTTTTTTGTAATGGAGGTGGAAATGATGACCTACAAATTCTTTACATGCCAGAGGAGAAACCAGAATTCCCCAATTGTATCTAACTACAAAGTAAATCACTGTATGTTGTTTTAACTAGTCTGTTAAAACCACAGTTTTTAATTCTTCCAGATCATTCAGTGGAGTTTAATAGCTCAGTGTTACTGCTGGAAGTGTTTAGTGAACTACACCTTGCTGACAGTCACAAAATACTCTACGACATGTCTAAGTCAAGGCATATAATCTAGTCTTTCAAAATAGTGGGAAATAGTACAAATTATTATCCATATTCAACCAGATTACAGTAAATCACATGTAAGTCAAAAATACAAATTATAGTAAAGAAACATGAATTTAAAAACAAAGAAAGCAAGAATGAAAACATGACCTATAAAATAAGCAGTTTTATAAAAATCTGTTTTCCTAGAAAAAAATGTATGCAAAAATATTCACAGCCAGGCATGGTGTTGCATGCCTGCAATCCCAGCTACTCAGGAAATGGAGGTAAGAAAATCTCAGTCCAAGACTGGTCCTGGCAAAAGCATGAAGCCCTCTCAAAAAAACAACAAACAAGCAAACAAAGCCAGGTACAGTGGCTTATGTCTGTTATCTTAGCTACTCGGGAGGCAGATCCTCCTGATAGAGGCTCACAGTCCCAGGCAAAAAGTTCTCAACCAATACGAAGTGGCCATGGTGGTGATCACCTGTTATCCCATCTAGAGGATATAAACAGGAGGACTGAGTTCAGGCTGACCTGGCATAAATGCAAGACCCAGTACTGCTAAAAAAAAAAAAATTAAGTTATCACAGGTTAAAACAAATATACTTATTTCCTCTTTTCTTAGATTTATTCTCAATTTTCCAGTAATAGAAAAACAGTTAATACCTAATTGTTTATTATGTAGCAGGCAATATACTAACTATGTAATAATTTTTCTAATGTAATCCTACCAAAAACTTTATGAGGTGCAATAATTATCCATTTAATGGATGAGATAACTGAGGCTCAAACAGGTTAAGTAACATGCCCACATTCTCACTAGATGTGAGATAGACAGGCAGACAGTTTGTCTTTGTAACATCCCAGGAGAGATGGAGTCTATTAGGATTCTCCTGATAATACCAAGACACCATCTCAGAACAGCCTTGGGGGACAGTGGTACTCACCATGAAGGAGACCAGAGATGAAAGATAAAAAAGTTTGGGCACAGCCAGGAAAGCCTAAGAAGTCTACTGAGCCAAGTAACCAGCACTGCACAGTGGAAAGTCTAGATGGAGAACAAGGTAGTGGAGGGTGGAATTTGTGCACAAGACACAAAACATACAAGGTATGCTCTTCTAGAAGATTGGGCCAAGATAGTGTGAGTCCCAAAACAAGAAAAACAAAAATTTTTTTTGTTTATTTATTCATTTATTCATATGTGCATACATTGGTTGGGCCATCTCTTCCCCCTTGCCCCATTCCCTCCCTCTCCTCCCCATCCCCCTCGCTTCCAGGCAGAACCTATTTTGCCCTCTTCTCCAATTTTGTTGAAGAGAAGACATAAGCAATAATAAGAAAGACAGCATTTTTGCTAGTTGAGATAAGGATAGCTATACAGAGAGATTCCTAGCATTGCTTCATGCACATGTGTATTACAACCCAAATTTGTAAATTTCCGCCAGACCTCTTCACTACTTCCCGGTCACCTTTCCATAGTGACCTCTGTCAGTTTAAGATTACTATATTAGCTCCTCTGCAGTTGGCACATCAAACACTTTCAAGTTCTGGGTTCCTACCTTTCCCTATTCCTCCTGTGTGTGTTCTCCCCTTAGCGTGTGACCCATGTCCAATAATATTACTGCATTTGTTTTAGGTCTAAAAACAATATGAGGGAGAACATACGATTAAAAAACAAAAATTTTATTTTATTTTATTTTATTGTTTTATTATTCATATGTGCATACAAGGCTTGGGTCATTTCTCCCCCCTGCCCCCACCCCCTCCCGTACCACCCACTCCACCCCCTTCCTCTCCCCCCCACCCCCTTGATACCCAGCAGAAACTATTTTGCCCTTATTTCTAATTTTGTTGTAGAGAGAGTATAAGCAATAATAGGAAGGAACAAGGGTTTTTGCTGGTTGAGATAAGGATAGCTATACAGGGCATTGACTCACATTGATTTCCTGTGCGTGGGTGTTACCTTCTAGGTTAATTCTTTTTGATCTAACCTTTTCTCTAGTTCCTGGTCCCCTTTTCCTATTGGCCTCAGTTGCTTTAAGGTATCTGCTTTACTTTCTCTGCGTTAAGGGCAACAAATGCTAGCTAGTTTTTTAGGTGTCTTACCTATCCTCACCCCTCCCTTGTGTGCTCTCGCTTTTATCATGTGCTCATAGTCCAATCCCCTTGTTGTGTTTGCCCTTGATCTAATGTCCACATATGAGGGAGAACATACGATTTTTGGTCTTTTGGGCCAGGCTAACCTCACTCAGAATGATGTTCTCCAATTCCATCCATTTACCAGCGAATGATAACATTTCGTTCTTCTTCATGGCTGCATAAAATTCCATTGTGTATAGATACCACATTTTCTTAATCCATTCGTTGGTGGTGGGGCATCTTGGCTGTTTCCATAACTTGGCTATTGTGAATAGTGCCGCAATAAACATGGGTGTGCAGGTGCCGCTGGAGTAACCTGAGTCACAGTCTTTTGGGTATAAAAAACGAAAATCTAAAAAGCGGCAAGATGTGGCTTCACACTACTGCAATCCTAGCACTTGGGAAGCTAAGGCAGGAGGATCATAAGTTCCAGGCATAGCAAGAGCCACAAGTGATGGCTTCAGCACCTCCTCACTCATTGACTCTGGGTTTGCTTGACTGGCAGTGAGGCAAAATAGGTAAAGACAGTCTAAAGAGCCTGGCTGTCTCCCACCACTCACTGCAACCACACATATTGGAGAGGTTCTTAGCCTTAACCAAATCACACTCTGAGCCACCTCAGGCCATTACATGAGCTATTCCCTCCACAGCATTCTTCTCTGCCCACACATATACTTTGTAATTATATATTTCATTTGTGTGTTCATTTGATTTCTACTTCTTCCACCATCTACAGGCTCCTGGAGGCACAGACTATTTTATGTACTACCAAATAACCCATGGTCCTTGAAATATGGTAATGAATGAATAACTAGCTTGTCTACTAGGCTGAGAATTCCTTCTCTCTTTACACAATCACTGTACAAACCATGAGATAAAAGTTACAATCAGATCTGAGCAAGGAGAAAAAGAAGAAATGAGATTGGTGGTGAGAGTGTGGTAGAAAGACTGGAATCACAGCTGCATCATGGGCTGCAGCATCTCCCAAGGAAGCAGAGCACTAGGATAACTATGTGTTCATGGCTAGGAAGCCAAAGGAGTTGAAAGGGAATAGCATAAAGAGATGAGACACACTCCAGGTTAGGCAAGGTTCAAGCACTTAGTAGGTATGCAATGCCAGTTGGAGATAATTCTTAAAGGTCAACAGCAGAATTGACAAGCTAACAAGAGGTGGAGCTCACATTTTATTTTGCTGACTTCAGAAAGTAGGGTGTCACCATAGTGGAAAACCTAGCTCCCTGATAAGACAATAACTAGAAACACACAGACTTGGACTTTAGTGAACTAAAGAATGCCTCATTTTTCAAATATGTAAGTCTAATTATCCTGTTTTTTAAAAAAGGAAATATTAAACCTTTGAATGAAGCAAATAACTCAGGAATAGCAACCATCTAAGTGGTTTAAGATTTGTTATCAAGCTTAAAGCTAGCAAAAATTTAAATTCCCTACCCAAATTTTTATCAGTTAAATCTATGCACTTCTCATGATAATTAAGTTAAAATTTAGTTATACAACTGACATTTCATCTGAGTTGATTCAATAAGATTTGTGTGTATACCACCTATGACTTTTGTTAAGTCAATCAGACAAAATATCCTTGGATTCTTTCTTCTTAAATATGGAGAAAAGTTATTTCTCTCTATCTTATTTTATACTCATGAGTTATTAAATGAGATCACATATATGACCTCCAGTAAAAACCTTTAAAGAATGGCTATCCAAACAGAAGGTATAATGCATATTTCTATCTAATGAATCATAATTTTTCCCAAATTAAAGAAGGAAAGTCCAAGGTCACCAAGCTGCCAGTACCAGTTTTGCCCATTTTTCCCCAAAATCAAGCACTTTATGTCATCATCTAATCCTCATTTTCTAAACATACTGATAGAAGGACATTTTTTGATGCTACAAAAGTAAGACGCTAAGACCAGTTTCATCAACATTATTTTAGCAACTTAAAATATCACATTTCAAGTTCTTCTCTTCTTCTCTCGTTTGATAGAAATGAAGTCTACAAAAATAACATTTTGTGTTTATGCACTCTGAGGAATTATAAGACCAAATGTTGCTCTATATGATAAGATAAAAAGGATTCCTCCCTGCCTCATTCTCTTGATGATGTCTTTGCTCTCTCCTTATGTTTATCACAGATAACACTGAGTATCATTCTAAACAATCTTTCCCAAGTCTCCTACCTGATCATCAGAGCAAATTCACATCTTCAAACATTTAAAACTCAACAGGAAGAAACAGGAACAGTTACAGGTAATGCTGCAGACATACTCGACAATTCTTAAGTTTCCCACGTAGAAAGGAAAGGGTTGATGATAAAACTTCTAAAAGTCCCAGTGGTTATTACTTACCACAGAGCCACCTGCTCCCTAGTTATCTCTCCTGTCTTCTGCTTCTTCTTGCCTCAGTGACTTAACACTGACCTTTAGTCACCTACCCTGGGTCTCTCTTCTTTCAGGCTTTCACCATGACCGAGTCCTCCTCAGCCATGTCTACTCTTCTGTCACTTCTTCCTGGTACAGCAGTTATTATCCCATGACACTATTTATTTGCCTTCTAATCCCTTATTAGAACTTCCATTAATGTTTTTTACTTCTTCCCTATTGGTCGTTCTCCACTAGAATGCTAGCTCCATGAACACATCTCACAGATTCCCCAACAGCCTTGACTGCTGCTCAGAGCCTAGCATACAGTACTAATTGACCATTCTTGTTACATTCACTACGTAACAAACCCACAGAAGTAACACATTCTCTACAAACAGAGAATATCCAAAATACATCTTCCAAAATTTCAAATGCAATCACATGGCCTGACATGTTTAGAAGAGTCAGTCTGCACAAACAGAGGTGCTGGTTCCCCAGGCTCCAAAATAGCGCAAGATATCAAAGTTAACTAATGTGTTCGCATCACTGAATAAACCACACACACAACCTGGTTTTCCAGATGAAGGCAGTCAGCGGACAGCACCCTTCCCATAACAGCATGGCTTGAATTTTGAGGTTTTTCTTAAAAAGCAAACATTTTATAAGTCACTTCTACCAAGTTGATTACAAAGAAATAGAATTGAAAATAGTCTTCAAAAACCCTAAAAATACTATGTCCTGTGGGAAAGTTAAATCATGGCAATGTGTTAAGAAAGGAGAATAAATGGGGCTCATCATCAAATGGTCATTAAATCAAATATACATACATATTTGTGTCTGTTTATATATAAGACATACAGAATTTCCAGGCCAGGCATGGTGGTGTGTGCCTGTAATCCCAGCTGGGCAGGAGCATAGATAGAGGACTGCAATCCACAAAAAAACACTAGGACCTATCTGAAAAATATTCTAAAGCAAAAGAACCAGAGGTGTGGCTAAAGTGGCCTAGCAAGCACAAGACCCTGATTTCAAACTTCTTTATCACATACACACACAAAAAATCCAAGCCACAGTACTCAATACAAAAGCATCTAGACCCGAAACGATAAGCTGCACCAGCTTTGTGCAAACTATAAGCTGCCATCTGACAAATTTCACCGTGGTTAAAAGCTGTGGATGTTCTAGTCACTAAGGAAAAAGCACTAAAGAAAGTCTAGGTTTGTGAAATTGCAGTATACATACATAATGGAATGTGAAAGAAGAATTGTTTTGGAAAGAGCAATGCTTAAATTGCATTTTTTTTTTTTAAAGTCACAATGCCAATGTCAGAATTCCAGGCACATGAGGCTCTGGGGCTGTGCCTCTACTCGTACCTCCCTGCATCGTGGATGTGGGCTCCTTCAGGCCAGTGTTCCACCATGAAACAGCAGGCTGTGCTCCAGTGCTTCCTGGGGGTGGGGGTGCAGGGGCAGTCCTTGATTCAGAGCTCCAGTGTTTTGTGAAATACTTCACACAGAGCTGGCCTAGGAGGTCACTGACGCTCTTCCTATTTTTAGCTCACGTGAGGATTTTCCTTCTCTTCTCACTCTACCTTACTGTCCTTCCCATCGCTCATCATGTGTGTTTGTTTCATTGTGTTGTCACATATCATCCCAGAAATCTGCTGATACTGTTTTCAGTAGCCATCAGTAAAAAATATACTAGCTTTTATTAATTCTGTTTGTATCAGCTAAAGAGCATCTAGAGGAATTTTAATACCAGAATCCCATGACTCTGTTCCTATAAATATTTATAAAGTTAATTTTATTTGGGAGTTCCCTACTCACTCCTACTGAAGATAAACTACTGACCTCAAATAATGATGAGCTTTGCCTAAGATACATGTCATGTGTGTATGCATAATATCATGAATACTTCTTAGAACTCACTCCTAGGGAGGGGTGCTGTGTGGTTGGCTGGTGCTGCCATGTCTGGGAGGGTATAATGAGTTTGGTTATTGGAACATGGAAATTAAGGCTGGAGACTCAAACCAAGGGCACTACCAGGTTAAGGGTCATTGCTAGGATCATGCTGGAAGGAACAGAAAGCAAATGGACAGTGTGGCCCTTCTCCCTGCAGTGGCCTTCTTGTCTTCTTTCCAGTGCCTCTGTCAGATCTAACAGAAAATCAGCAACAAAGAAACGTATCTTGCAGAACCCCAGCCCTAGGCTTACCAAGCAAAGCATTATCAGATGAATTTGGCTCTGAGTGGCAACAACACACCCACTTCACAGTACGTCTCAGGTCTCAGCTCACTCTGCCTGCAGCTTGCCAGCTACCCAAGGCCACTCAGTTAAAGAATTTGACTTGTTTACTTTTGAAAGCAGTGTAGACATTGGTTATTAATAGTGAAACAGATCACACAAGTCACCCACTAAATCTCCATGAAGAGGAGCAATGAAGCAGATGCCAGAGCTGAACAGATCCAGCCTTGATCAACTGAAGCATTTTACCTGACTAAAATACAAATTTGGCCATCACTTTCTGAGACTTGAAAGAACAACAAAATCAATGCTACTCGTTCTTTCCAGACCAGTGGTTGGAAGTGGTTGCTCTCCTCGCTATTCAGAAAGTGAATCCACATTTCTCAACAGTCCAGTGATAAAAGAACTGGTTGATAGACTTCCCAAGCTTCTTTCCCTCCTCCCCACTGCTATCTTTCTCTCCTGTGCTTCCATAGAGAGAAAATACAGGAGAAGACAAGAGCCCAGTTTGCTGCCTTCTCTGAAGGTTCAGTGGGAAAGAGGACAGAACTTCTAACTATAAACTCTGTGGTCCACCAGCAAAATCCTATGTAATCTGCAGTAAGACAAGGGAGCCTAGAGCAGGACACAGACTTTCTCTAAAGTAAGGTCACACCCATCAAATGTGCTGCTACTGGTGATGTGACTGATTGCTGAGGTCTGAGGACATGAGCAACATCCTAGAAAGAAACTAAGAAGGATCCCACCAAGAACCACACTGACACAGGGGAGGTGAGACTAAAGGAGGAACCATGTGACCAGGCCATTTCTGCTGCAGCCAAGGAAGCACCCACTAGTAAAGCTGGGTAAAAGAGAGGGATTTAAAAGGGTAATTTCCAGAAAAAAATGCTTAAAAACATTCAAATAATAGTTGTTTATAACCTCACTGCAGAAAACTTACTAATTCTTTTAAAATAACTCAAAAAAGAGATTCAGTGGCTCAGAGAAGAAAATAGGAGTTACCATGAGTGGATGAAAAAATTAAGCCTTCAGAATCTGAAAAAGAAATTAAAATATTACAAAGACAAGATACGTATAAATTGCATCAAACATAAGCATAACATTTGTTCATTACTCGAGCCAGACTAGAAAAGATAAGAAAAAAAGAAAAGAAAAGAAGTAATAGAAATGTTACATAGGCACAATACTAAACTGGAATTCAAGCAAATAATAAAATAAGTAGAAAATAAGTAGGTAGGAGGACATTAAGTTAAAAGCCAAAGTTAATTAAAAAGACAACATAAATAATAGAAAGGACAAATCAGTAAACCAAAAAAGTTGCTCCTAAAAAGGAAACTAAAATAGCCCAGAGTCCTGATTAATAAAAAGGGAGAAAACAAAAACTAGTAGCACTAAGTATGAAAGGAACACCAGAAGATCACATCAATGTTTGTGAAAAGCCAAGGGAAATGGATGAATTTCTTCTCAAAAGATAGAAAGTACCAGAACAAGCCCAAGAAAAGGTAGAAAATTTGAAGGGAACAGTAAACTAAGTATTGAAAAAGCAAGATTTAAAATTTGTCTTTTTTAAAAGACATTTGCACTGTTGTTCTTCGTTTCTTTTCTTTTCTTTCTTTGGCAATACTGGGGTTTAAACTCAGGGATTCATGCTTGCTAGGCAGGTGTTTACCACTTGAGCCACTTCCACCAGCCCTTTTTGAGATGGGGGTCTCATGAACTATTTGCCTAGGGCAGCTTCAAACCGCAATCTTCCTGATCTCTGCCTCCTTAGTAGCTAGGATTATAAACGTGAGCCACTGGTGCCACTCTTGCCCCAGTTATTTTAATAGGTGGCCTTTGTAGATGTGTTAAAATTAGATCATTCTCATAATAGTTTCAGATTGTAGCAAACAAGACAGCTATTAATAAATTTAATATTACCTTAATACCAACATTGGTTAACATTTACAAATTCCACCTGTGACTATACATAAAAATTTTGAAGTAAACTATTAACAAATTAGATCA
This sequence comes from Castor canadensis, assembly GCF_047511655.1. NCBI lineage: Eukaryota > Metazoa > Chordata > Mammalia > Rodentia > Castoridae > Castor > Castor canadensis. The sequence goes on along the minus strand of NC_133401.1, from coordinate 46,108,441 downwards.
AACAGTATAGCGAAAATACTGTACCATGACCAAGAAGTATTTCATTGATGACTGCAAAGATAGTTCCTCTAGCTTTATGTTGAGAGATTAGGAAATCTATATATCTATTAGGAAATCTATCAATATAAAGCATCATCAAATTTAAGGAAAAACTTTGTAAAATTAATTTCATCTCAAGTAAAAATTTGGAGATAAACAGAAAAGGAAGAAATTCCTGGAATATAACAAAGACTACCTACCAAAATCAATACCAGGATATCAAATATATGGCAGTATTTTTCCAAAAGAAACATTTGAACCTAGAATTCAACTGGTTACACTACATGCTAAAGAAAATCCAGAATGATCAACATTGAAACATATATTGATGAAGTTATTAAGTTTCAAATATATATAGAAATCTCATAAATGTTTACACCAATAAAGCAAGTTGTAATGAGTGAAAAAATCAGTTTATTCCTAGATTTGCCCAAAGCAAATTACCAAGAGGAAACTATGGTGATGTCTCCAAGTTTTCAAGAGAAAGCTTGATTCAGAGCTTCTCTTACTAGATAGAAATTCTCAATCTATATGAGAATTTAAGATTCCAGCCTCCAAAAGACATTTTTACATACCTATGTGCACACATGCACAGGAATACAAAGGAAGACATGTGCACACTGGCACATATATGCATGTGCAAACTAGGCACTCACACATACCATGCCACAGATACCACAAGCAGGCAGACAACACGCACATCAGCACATACACTCACATCCCAGTTTTTCAAGCCTTTTCTCTTAGCTGGAGCGGGATCTCTTAGAAAAGAAAATCTCTAAGAGAACAAGAAATATTTATTTCATTCCAGAGTTCCTTCCATTTCAAGTGAAATGAAAGCCAAGGGAAGCTTTACTTGATATATTTTATTTAAACTAGTAGGTACAGATGATCTTACTTTTCCAAATTATTTCTGTCTATCCTCTCCAAATGTGTTAAAACACCTTTAGGATAAGATTCACCAAATATTAAGCAGATAGTTTATAACTGATGGGCTTTTGAGTGACTTCATATCTTCTCATTCTCTTTATTATTTGAATATCTTATAAAGTTTATATCCCTTTTACAAAACGGCTCAGGCCTATTATCTGTTTTCTGGAATATGACAAAGATTATCTACCAAGGTCAATGTTGGCATATCAAATATAGGTCAGTATTTTTCCTGAAATAAAAATAAGAATAGGATAGAGGTGAAAATAAAGTTGTGCTCTTGCCTGAAGAACTGTAAAAAAAAAAAATAAGAATAGGAGGAAAATAAGAAGTGAAAAGAGGAAAAATTAGTATACATGATGAGTTTCCACTGTAATGGGCTCAGTGGGCCTGCTGGATGAGTGGAAGAAAACACTCTAATGAAGTTTCCGTTTTGTAATTTGATTTCATAACAGGGAACACAAGCTGAGATGGCCATTCTGATCACTTATGGGTATCCCTGTCTTCCTCTTATTCAATAACAGAAATTAGAGCTGGAGAGGCCTCCCTGTGTCTGGCAGTGTTTCCTGTGGTGTAGTCTCCTGGGTTCTCTTAGCTCGGTATTAAATGAATTCCCAAGTGTTGGTCCATTTCCTGTTATAGAAACCAGCTCATGTCTTGCATCTATAGGGTGACAACCATGCGTCTTACTGTTGAGTACTTGCCTGAAGACCTTCCAGGCAGGCCACAGTTTACTGGACTCTGGTCAAGCATTATTGATTCCATAAATTGGACTCCTGACATTTATTTTTAATAACAAGAAAAAAATCTCTAAGGACCACATTGTCATATGCAATAACCTTGCCCAAGTTGCCTACCTTCTATATATACTTCTGAAATTATAGAGCTATTCAGAGAAGAATCACAATGGATGCTAAATTTAGGTGGCAGGGATTATCAACTTTATAGATGCAAGCTTTATACATGATAAAATGCATTCCTTTGTACAATCCTGTGAGTTTTGACAAATTCAATACCTGTGCACCTACCACTAAAATCAAGGTTTAAAACTGATCCATTATCTTAAAAAGTCCTATGTGCCCCTCTGCAGTCAATGACTAACCCCCCACCTCAACCCTACCAGGTGGTCTCAGGAAACCATTGGTCTGCATTCTATCACTAAATATTAATTCTACTCCTTCAAGAATTTCACAGAAGTGGAATAATAGAGCATATATTTTTATGTGTCTGGCTTCTTAAATGGAGCCAAATATTCTTGAGTTTCATCCATTCTGTTGCATACATAAGAATGTGGTTCCTCTTATACACTGTCAGTGGGACTGCACATTAGTACAAGCATTATGGAAAGCAGCAGTACGGACATGCCTTAAAAATCAAAAATAGAACTACCAAGTGATCCAGTGATACCACTCCTGGGCACATATCCGAAGGAACGTTAAGTCAGGATAAAATAGAGACACTTGTACACCCATGTTCATCGCAGCAGCATTCACAATAGCCAACCATATATAATGGAGTTTTATTCAGCCATAAGGAAGAATGACACCATGGGGCTTGAAGGTAAATGGATGCAATTGGAGGACATCATGTTAAGTGAAGTAAGCCAGGCTCAGAAAGACAAAGGCTGCATGTTTTCTCTCATATGTGGAAGGTAGATCCAAAAGTTAAACATGTGCACAAAAATAAGCATGATAATATACAAACTCATATGTAGAACATGTTTGTAACAGTGGAATTACTCTGGGGAACTTGGGGAAGGAAGGAAAGGAAAAGAGAATGATAGAGCATCAACCATACTGTAACACATAACATCTGTGCAGGTAAAGGATGCAAACTATGCATTGAAAGCTGTTGAAAAATGGGGGGGAGGGGTAGAAGAGCAGGGGTAGGGAAGAGTAACAGAAGGGATTGAACTGACCAAAGTAAAGTATATTCACAGCAGGGATTTTAAGAAAAAAGAATATGGTTCCTTTTTTATTACTGTGTAGCATTTATTATATGGACTTGTCATAATTTGTCAGCTGTTGACAGACATTTGGGTTGTTTTCCTTTTGATACTATTCAAGTAAAGCTGATAGGTACATTTGTGCCCAAGTCTTGTGGGCATATGCTCTCATTTTTCTTGGGTACATAATAAATGACACCAAAATCCCTAGGTCAAATGCGATGTGAACATTTAACTCTACATTTTCCAAAGAGGGCATGCCATTTTACATTCCACAGTAATGTGGGAGAATTACAGTTTCTCCACATTTTTGGTGTCATTAGTCTTGTTAATATTAGCCCTTCTAGTGGGTGTATAGTGGTATGGTTCATAGTAATTTTAATTTTCATTTCAGGTCTAAGCTTTAGTAAAGAGCAGGATATTTCCATGATCCTAAAGACACTTATTTGGAGCAAGGAAAAACAAAACAGTTAACATCAGTGGGCATAGCACCTCCATGGCCAAGAGGAAGTGATCATCAGTGACCAGAGAATGAATCACTTGCTCCCCCTGTAATGTTCTTCCTCTGACCCTAGCATCTGGGCCTCCTCACCCGCCACACTTACTATTTTGCTTGCTTCTCTGACAAAACTGATGGATCACTGAATACATGACAACCCATCTAGCCAACTGGTCCTGCTACCACCTAAGTTGTTTCCTAAAAGTCCTCATCTTGTTCTTGTTCATGAACTTCTGTGACTCTTGCCCTTAACCTCAAGTCTACTAATCACACTCCCTCCCAAATATTTATGCTCTTAGGTTCTCAACATGATAAATCCTGTCTCCCCTCACTTTGTGAAGCTATAAATCTTTTGTTAGTGACTTATAAATATATCATTCTTTCCATTTGTTCTCCCATGCTAACCTTTCTACTCTCCCAGAGTCTCGATGCTTTTTTCAGAAGTGTTTTCCAAACAAGACAAAGTTTTGGAAGAAGGTACCAGAATCACTTTTGTTTCAGTTCTAAAGCTGAACGCATTGGAAGCTTTTTAGGTCACAAAATATACACAGGTGGAAGAGTTGAGTTCCTTCAATTTCCACCATGCCATTTTCTGTTGAACAGGAAAGAAATCTAACCAGATACATCAAGTACTTAAGCAGTCCAAATTTTAGGAGTTTTTATATTGCCTTTCAAAAATCATACTGAGATCCATCCAAACCAAACTTACCTGTTTTAGTGCCACGTGACATTAAAGACTGATGCTTTATCTGCCATTCCTTAGGTCAAATCCCTGGCCTATTTGTTTCCTCAGTTATCGCTCATGAGTTTAGATTCTGAATCTTTGTAGGGGTAAGAGTCAAGATTTGTCTGCTCAGTTGAAATCTTGTATTGTCACTTTCTCATTGTTTTAATCTGGGTTAGAATCGTTGTTGTAAAATTAATCCAGCATCTATGATATACCACCTTCTTAGGCACATACCAGTATTTTTCTGGAATGGCAAGCCTGAGAAGTGTCTCAGAGGTCCTGGACCTCTGCTAGGCTACCACCAGGGGCGCGACACCTGCTCTACACAACATCAGGACATGTTTTAAGATGAAATTTTAAATCAAAGTAATAGTTTTAAGAACAGCATTTCTAAGCTGGGTGCTGGTGGCTCACACCTGCATTCCTAGCTACTCAGGAGACAGAGATCAGGAAGATCACAATTCAAAGCCAGCAAGGGCAAATAGTTCCCGAGACCCTATCTGGAAAAACTCCTTCACAAAAAAGGACTGGTGGAGTGGCTCGAAATGTACGCCCTGAGTTCAACCCCCAGTACCACAAAAAAAACAGAAAGAAAGAAAAGCATTTCTATCAGAAATGGATTATCCTTTCCTGATTTATTTATAATGATGCATTTAGTAGTCAGGTTCCAAGAGAATCTGAGTCATGAGTGTCAGTAAATTTACATAAGACACCATTGGGTCCCTTTATTTTTTTTAATTATATACCATCCAAAAAATACCAACTATACTATAAATAAACTTATAGCATTTCTCTTTTCATAATTATTGTTGGATCACATTTTTTAAAGGGCTTGGGCTAAGTGCTTTATTTGTAAAACAATAGTCTGAAATAAGTAGTATTGGTCTTCATTTTACATATGAAGAAAGCGAGACTCAGCATGATTAAATAAATCAGCCTGAGATACACAGCTAAGAAGTGACAATGTAAAGACTCAAAACCAGGTTAACTCACCTGCTATCTGTGCTCTAACCATTGTGCTGTACTTCTTCACCCTCTTTGTCATCTTAGCATCTGTTCACTTGTCTCCATAGTCTGTAAAGTTAGACTTACAAGAGCCTACCGCCTAGAACTAGACTACTTAAAAATGTCTCAAACTGCTCCCTCTTCCATATTTTTTAATGAATTGCCAACAAGTCTGTAAATTAGCTAAGCAGCATTCTTGGACTGAGCAGCACACACCTGCAGGCTTTGCTGATTCATATTCATTCCAGTTTTACAAGTGCTGCCTCTCCAGTGCTTCACTGATAGCTATTTTACAAGATCTTCATTACGCCATAATGCTTCAGCCTTCTACATTAAGTTTTTCTTGTGAAGACAGATGGTCTGCATGGTTATAAAATTGGAATAATAAGAGGAAATGAATATGCTATACCAGAGCATCTTCCAGCCTGACACCAATAAATTACTAAATTAAATGTTCCTTTTTTCAATCATTGTCAGCATATACCACCTCCTTGAGCCAAATTCTTACAAAATCCTGCAGGGCAGAGGAAGCCAAAAACAAATGAAGAGGGTATTAGTCCATTTTATTAGCCAGGAAATGTGTCTACAACAGAAATTATCTATGCCACATTTTCTAAAAGTAAGCTATTTTGAGTCTGTGGCTTTCTTAGGCAGGAACATGGTATTAGAACCATTCTAAGATGTACAAAGGAGAGAGAAGGAGGTAGCACACCTGGTAGTACCAAGGACAAGAAGTCAACTGTACTTCATTGGGTGTTAAATAGTTTTGTAATTCTCTAAATATTCTTGAACTTTATCTAGGGTGCAGTTGAATTTTTTGGAGGTATTTTGAGCCTTTTGAATCTTACTTTTAAGCTTTGTTTGGCAAAACCAAAGCAACATGGAATCTAAAGTTAATTTGGCCTTCTACAGGAGCAAGTCCTTCTGAATGATACAGATTTTTACAATATGACTGTCGGTGAACACTTAGCAGTTTTCCCTCTGATCTTTTAGGGTGGGTCTTTCACTGGCCAGGTAGTTCCCTTACATAGATGTGCTGATTAGCACTCAAGGGGAAATTCCACAGAGCTCCAGAGTTATTTCTCTGTCGAGCTCTCTCCTCTATACTTTTAAGCCTCCCTGACTCACCGCTCCATTACCTCAACATATAGGATAGCCAGGCTCAGCATAGGTACCTGTCTTTGCTCTACCTATAGCCTCAAGCTCTCTCCTGACAGTAAGAAGAAGCAATTATAGTGACAGCCTCCCTTCCTTCCTTTCTCAAGATCATTCTCCTTTACTGCCTGATGTTTGATATTTTGAAAATCACTGATTGCACATATTTTGTCCCATTTACTAGTTGTTTTAGGTGGAAAGGTAAACCTTGTCCTTTACTGCTAAAGACTGAACATTTTGTTCCTTCTCAAAATTTATATGTTGACATTTTAACTTTCAAACTCATCATAGTAGAAGGTAAGACCTTCAGGAGGTAATAAGGTCATGAGGGTGGAGATCAATGTCCATATAAAAAAAGACACCAGAGAGATCTTGAGCCCTTCCACCAGATGAGGATACAGTGAGAAGATACCGTCTGTGAGCTAAGATGTAAGCCCCTATCAGACATCTAGCATGCTAGCACATTGATTTGTTGGTTCCTTGATCTGGACATCACAGCCTCCAGGACTATAGGAAATAAACTTCTTTTGCTTATAAGCCACCCACTGTATGACTTTTTTTTTTTTTTAGAAACCCCAGAGAATTAAGATGTCTACCTTGATTAGAAGTGGACATTTCTCATTCCCTTTAAAATTATTATTTCCCCAAATTCCAAGGTCTGGCTGCAGTAATAAATTGCTACAAATTTAGTGACATAAAATATCAGAAATTTATTTTCTCATAGTTCTAGAGGCCATAAGTCTAAAATCAGTAGCAACGGGCCAGAATTAAAGTGCCAGGAAGTTTGCGTTTCTTCTGCAGGTTCTATGGGAGAATCCACTCCTTGCCTCTTCCAGCTTAGGGCAGAAGCTGGTATTCCTTGGTTTTTGACTGCATCACTCCATTCTTCAAGACCATTGTCTTCAAATGTCTCTCTGCCTTCTCTTCATATCACCCTCTCCTCTATCTGAGTTCCCATGTTCTCCACTCTCTGACTCCCCTCTTATTAAGTATGCAGGTGATAGCATTTAAGACTAAGACTACTAGATAATTCAAAATCCTTAACTTAATCATATCTGCAAACACATTTTTTCCATATTAAGTAACACTTAAGTTTCCAAGGGTTAGAACCTGGCCATTATTCAGTCTATCACATCTTTTCTGAGAAAGTTTAGCTAAATGAAGAATGAGCTAGAGGGGTTGCTGGAATCCAATAACAGTTATGTCCATTAAATAGATCAAAGTTGTATTTCCCACATGTGTTTCTCCACCATGTGTCAGGAAATTGAAGGGACACACTTCCTTGAATACAGGTATATCTCATCTTCCACAAGTAGTCTTGGCTCATGTGCTCATTATGAAGCCACATTAGCCCCAACCAAATGGAATCGAATTTCATTCATACATAAGGTAAGTCTTCCATTAGAAAACTTCCTCCTGAAACACTGCTTTTCTCCTCTAGTTCTGCTCTGAACAACAGATGATTCTCAACCTTCTCTCTTTTATTCCTCAAAATTTCTCCCTGTTTTCATCAACAACTCAATTCTAGCACCGAGATTGCAAATCCCAGTCCTCAAAATGAAATCCTAACAGTTAACTTAAAATCAACTCATCTTTCGATATTACTGTGCCAAAAAAGCTGTCTGTCCTGGGACCTGCCCTCTGATGTCTCATACTCCACCCCCCAAAGTTGTTCCACTGATTCACTCAACCAGCAGTCCTCTTCCTGGGAAGGAATCTACTAAGCACAATAAAAATTTAACAATAAAATCATGACAGCTAGTGAGACATTGTGTTTACCTCCCTTCATACTCCTCCACACCTCGCCTACTGGAAAGGTTGAGAAAAATGACTCCCTTACTTTAACAAAAGACTCCATTAAAGTGACAAAATTTCACAAAAACTAATTCTTATTTCTGTTCCTTTCAAAAGATTAACCTTATTATTTTTTATCATAGCCTCTAATATATATTCATATGACAAATGACTTTGTCTATTCAGGTTTTATGAGAATCAAGAAAACTTAAACAAAAACAGTCAAAACATGTTTTCTGGACATATTCTTTCAGAAGCTAATACAAGTTTCCAAAAGCTCTTCAAAGAAGACTGTCAGCTTTGTGGAAATAACAGGATCTTGGAATTATTCCCCAGATTCAATTCTACATCTAGTTTATTAGTACCTAGAAGGATTAATATAGCAAGTGGACAGTTTAGTAGCTAGAAACTCACAAACAAAAAGGTTTCACCCTTCTCAATTATATGCGAGCCATTTCTCTCTGCTCTCTGACACACACTTTTTCTAAGAATTGCATTCAATTAGCTGAAATGCCATCTATCTACCAGACACCACAGAGACAACACAAAAAATAGTGGGACCATCCTTGCCAAGAAGGTCAGGATAGGAGAGTACAGATAATTTGTCCCTTATCCAATACTGACAAAAATCCAAGCACATAAGATTATGGGTAACGAATGATTACACAGGACTGCAAACATGGCTCAAGTGGTAGAGCATTTGCCTAACAAGTGCAAGACCCTGAGTTCAAGCCCCAGTACTTAAAGAAAAGACTACACTGTAAGAACCCAATTTCATCCCATTTCAGAACCAACTGATTTGTTTGTTTGTTTGTTTTTGGTGGTGGTGCTGATATTTGAACTCAGGTCAGGGTTTTGTGCTTGCTAAGTAGGCACCCTGCTGTGAGGCCACAACTCCAACCCTAGAAGTTTCTTATGAGTCAGGTAATTTAAGAATCCAGCATAGCACTTTGGGGCCACAGCCTCCAAAACATCTGACTCAGGAAAAACAATGAAAGTGGGTCATTTGTTGGTTTTAAAACCCACAAGTAGATTGTAAGTAGTCTCCTGTTCTCACAAAGTAACTACAAGGAAAGGAACAAGAGTTAGAGAAAGAAAAAAACAGGAAAGGGAAGAGGAAAGACTGACAGGTTAAAGAGGATTGTTAACTCACAAAGAACCAACAGTTGCAAATGCATAGCATATGTATAAAGCTTAAATTCTGCCCAGAAATTTGAATCAGACTTGGCTTGAATCTCCTTAGAGATTAGGTAGACACCTAGGGGCCTCAGATGATCAAGAGCCACAACCATGGAAAGAAATGGACCCTGTTGCCAAGCTCAAGACAAGCTGGAAATGCAAGGGAGGCAGAACCAACACTGGCCCCAAGTTCATGATACATCACAGTAGAAGAGAAAACAGCTCCCACTGTTCCTGAAATACACAAACCAAATGCTTATCAGTTTGTCCTTTTCAAAAGACCTCAGCCTTTCTGAATCTTCAGTTTCCTGCCTCAAAATTTGGGAAACCAAGAGCTGAGGCATGGCTCAAGTGGTAGAGCACCTGCCTCAAAAGTGTGAAGCCCTGAATTCAAACTCTAGTACTATCAAACTAAATAAATGAATAAAAATGAGAAATTAATAATACTTCCTAGGTTGTAGTGAGAATCCAATGAATTCTCACTGTTCTCACTCCATTTTGTTGAATCTTTCTAGCAAATCATGCATAAGATTACACATAAATCAAGATGGTTAAAAATTGCAAACAAAGATGCAGATGCCTTTGGAAAATTTCAGCAGTAACTGGATTTTTCTTAACCTCTGTTCTCAGGGTGCCAAGTGTGTGACTCTAACAAGAAAGACCTTTTCAAATTGTGGCCCAAATATCCTGAGGTCTCTGGTCTCTGCATATGACACAAGCCTGAAGGCAGAAGGAATGAGGTCACATTCCTCCCTCTGGGGGAGGGGGTGGCAGAGGCAAGAAGCCTGTACTTCTGGCTATTTCAAAACTGAAATGCCTTTGGCTTTTCACTAAAGCATTCAGAAGAAACAAGGACATGACACCCTTTGTGGCTGACAGCTTTCAGAAGCAGAATATTATGAAAAGACTATTTCTACTCTTACAGAGAAAAAGTCTAAAGCCTCGTGACAGAGGCTGCATCCAGGAGCAGAGGGGGTGCCTGCAAGGTCCTGCTATTTGCTTGCCTGCAGTGAAGGGCATTGGTGAAGACAAAAGGTATTTTCCCTCCTGCAGCACAGAGAAGCCCATCTGTTATCCTGCCAGGGCGCAGTGCTGGGGAAATCCTTCATCAACAAAAGCCTTTCTGCCAGAGTTCCCTGCAAATGCTCCCCAGACGATCCCACCCACGCTCCAGAGCCACACTCCCTCTCAGCCTGCCTTTTTGAATTTTTCCTTTTTATTGTTCCACAGAGCTAAGCAGAGACAGCGCCTGTGATTTAAAACTAGCAGGAGGGTCTGCCTTCAATGCTGTCAGAATTTTTTATTATTATTATTATTTTAGCTCTACAACAGTCCTAACTGCTTCAATTCAGATCCACAACTACAGATGGTATCATGAGGAGAAGCTAGCCCAAACTGTCTCCATGATGATCCAGACCCTTCAAAGATCCCTGAGAAATGTGACCTGAGTATAAATTGGGCCCCAAGTGCTGATGGACAGGCTGCTGCTATAGTCAACCTGTCCTGATGATGGTCAAGTGTCACTGAACCAAAGCAACAGTGACAGCTTGGAGGAAGGACTCCCCCAACATCAAATCCCAGAGGAAGCAGGAAAGAGAGCCAGGCACAAGAGGTGGCCATGCAAAGGCAAAGCCCAAGGCAGCAGGGTGGGGGACACGCCTTCACCTGGAAGCCAAGCCCCCAGTCTTTGGAATGTTTCTTTATGCATGCAGGTGAAACACCCAGAAGTGTCTCCATGCTGAGTTTTGGGACAGAGAAGCCTCACCCCCTTGTGAAGCTCCTCTGCTCTTTGGGCTTCTCTTCAAGAGTAAATTCATGCTTTCCCCTACCCTGGTCTGTGTTGTTTGGAATGGTGCGGCAGGCGGAGGCTTTCTGAAGTGAGTTTCATAAGCCCTACTTCTGCCTCTGCAGATCAATGTGCTAAGATCAGCTTCTGCCTCCCCTTCTAAAGCCAGTATCTGACACATCTCTGTAAAAGTGACACCAGCCAGCCAGGGCACCTGGTAACCTTGTGGGATACCTGGACGCAGGAACCAGGAAGGTGCCGATGGTCCCTCCTTGACCTTTGGAAGTCCTCAGCTGTGTCCTGAGTCATGATACTGAACAGTGCTTTCTTCATCTTTTGCTTGCTGCAAATGTTATTAATGTCCCACAGCTGGGAAAGCCCTGCAACGGTCTCCTTTTAACAGGGAAAGGGGAGTGGGACAGCAGTGCCACCATTCTCAAGCCTACAGAACTGCAGGACAGAAAGTGAAAGAAAAGATGGTTTCTCTAATACTTCAATGAAACTTCCCCCACTGCATCTGAACTGCAGAAAGAAATGTCATGTCACTTTATAACTATGACACAAAGCAAGATGAGCTCCACTCATCATCCACTGAATCTAATCAATGCACTGAAACAAGGTGCATGTTCAGTCATAAAACTACAAGAAGGATTCCCAGCATTTTGGTTAATGTACAAAGATCAGAATAGTCATGTACCACATAACAACACAGCCATCAACTGCAGCGCCCATATACAATGGTGGTCCCAGAAGATTCTACCGCCTGATGATGGTGTGGCGGTCTTAGTTTGTGTAATTACATTTGGTGATGTTCACACAATGATGAAGTCACCTAAGCATGCATTTCTCAGAGCACACTCCAGGCGTTTAAGTGACCGCAGCTCAATGATTCTGTGTAGACACAGCCATTTATGCCACGGAGAGTGTTCTGATAAAAGAACAGAATGCCTTCATTCTTTTGCAAAAAAATTATAATGTCAATTCTACTACTGCAAGCACAATATATTTTTGTATGAACACCCAACCTAATCTCTAGCCTATAATTGTCTTTGGTATTATCTTTTCAAAACTGAAAGTCTAAGTTGAAAACTAAAAAGAACAGTGTTTCTCCTAGGTGCAATGGGTCACACCTGTAACATCAGTTATTCAGAGGCAGAGATTGAGAAGATCATGATTCAAGGCCAGCTGGGGCAAAAAGTTAGCCTGCCCTCATCTTAACAAACAAGCCAGACATGGTGGTACACCTGTCGTGCCAGTTATGCTGGAGGCCTATGTAGGAGGATTGTGATCTGAGGTCAGCCCAGGCAAAAACAAAAGACCCTATCTGAATAACTAAAGCATAAAAGGACTCAAGTGGTAGAATACTTGCCTAACAAATGCAAGGCCCTGAGTTCAACCCTGGGAACTACCAAAAAAGAAAATGAACAGTGTTTCTGTCATAGTATAGTCCAGACTTAGAAAGCTATATTCAAGTAAGAGGTCTTAAAACCACAGGTCAGAGGTATTTCTCTAAGTCTGTGGAGAAGCATATTTGGTGACTGGCTGTCCTGGAAACAAAACCAGCAACAAAAAAGCAAGTGGAACTCTTGGTTTTTTGGCAGTGCTGGTGAAAAGCAAGTGATGTGAGGGGGAGAAATGTCCCTTCTAAAATACATAACGAGTAGGAGGGAATGCCATGGGAATGTTTGCAAGACATTGAAAATAAATTTCCTAGTGCAAAGAAATACCTAATACAATAAAATTAAGGTGATATCACATATCCTCCCACATTGCTGACTCTGGCATGAAAAAGAGATAGTATTTTCCAAATTTTGACGAGCCTCATTCAAATTCTCGTCGTTCAAATTGTCCATATGGTCCAAGTGAGGAATTACACAATCATAGATTTGAAACACAGGAAGGAATTTGCAAATCACGTAGTCCAACCCACTCATGTTCAAAGTAAAGAACAGAGAAGCCAGAAGATTTAACACAAACCGCCAGAGCAGTTGACATCAGGCCCGACATTGGAACCCAGGTCTCTGGGCCAGCACAGAGCTCCACCACCAGCTTCTTTGGTTTCATTTCTGGCTGAAAACCTTCTTACCTCCTTCTGTTAACAACCTGTCACACCTCAGGCTGAAAGGACCAGGTGCAGGGCTGGGGACATCCTCCCTCACAGCTGCCTGGACTATCCCTTGGGCCCTCCCACAAGCCTCCCTATTATGGTAGCTACTGCAAAATCCCTGTCTCCTGGAGGGCTAGTAATTATAGTTCCCTTTCATAGTTAGCTGTTATTCTATACTATCCTGGGACTTGTATGATATCGTCACTAGCTAAATACCTGCATAACTGCTACAGTTAATTCTTATTCTTCCTCACTCCTGCTTTAGTCCTATCTTCTCCTCTGGACTTTAAACTGCAGGAAATGTTTTCAGCTCAACATCCGACAAACTAACACAGTGCTCAGTCAACAATGCCTGTTCATAGAACATGTTGGTAATGGTGGAACTACTCCAGGGAACTCGGGGAAAGGAGGAAAGGAAAGGAGAAAGATAGAGCATCAGTAATATTGTAAAACATAACATCCGTGAAGGTAGAGGAAATAAGGATGTGTACTGAACACTGCTGAAAAAGGGGGGTGGAGGTAAAGGAGTAAGGGAAAGTAATGAAAGGGGTTGAATGGACTAAAGTAAAGTATACCCACAGCGTGGATACGGAAAGAAACCCCCTTTGAATATCAACTTAAATGTTAATAATGAAAAACAGGACTGTAAAACAGGTACAGTATGTGTCTGGGGGGGGTACTAGTGGGAGGAGGAGGATGAAAGAAGGAGATTAAGGTGAGGGTATTTACAATTGATGGACTTCGTGTATTTATATGAAATAGAACAAAGAACTCTCTTGCAATTACTTTAAGTGGGGAGGAGAGGGGATTGAGGGGGAGAGGATGGGGATGATTTAACCAAAGAACAATATAAGCCTAATCGGAACTGTAACTATGAATTCTGCCATACAATGAATATATCCTAATAAAAAATTTATAGTAAAAAATACCTGTTAAATAAAATATTGCTATTTAATGTTTGTTTAGTGCGCAAGTCAGCCTTCCGTTACTGTAAAAAATACCAGAGAGAATCAACTTATAAAGAAAAATTGCGCATTTTGGCTCACAGTTTTAGAAGTTTGATTCTGTGATCAGTTGGCCCCATTGCATTTGGGCCTGTGGTAAAATCACACAACCTGGCCGCAGCACATGGTGGAGGGAAGCCTGTCACCTCATGGCCAGGATGCAAAGGACAGGAAGAAGATGTGCTGGGGTCCCACTGTCCCCTGCAAGGGACCAGAGACCTACCAGGAGGCCTCCACCTCCTAGTGTCCCCAGTTTCTGCTCAGTGGCTGTGGAGAAGCTCTCAGTCAGTCCTGTGTTATCGTCAGTTGTGTTTAAGTTGTTGCGTGATGTACTGTTTCCCTGCCCTGAATTTTGTGAAACTCTGCCTCCCAAAAAGCAAAGGAAAAACGAATGTGCTTAATTGAAGCAATAAAGCGAAAATGTGAGATTTGTTGAAAGGTGACTTGTCTTTTACAGAAGTTGGGAGGTGTTACAGGGAAAATGAGTCAAGCAGCTGCGGTACATGGCTGAACTCAACATGTCCTGAGCGTGCAAAGTTTTTCCTCGAAGTTCCTTGGAAACACATGCCATGATCCCGAGGGTCTGCTGTACAGCATTTGGATTTTCACTCTTCTGACCTCAAGCAGCCTTGAATTCAATTTCCTAGCATGTTTCATAGCCCACTGTTATTAGGGTATTTGGAGGGGAAATGCAGTGAAGTCAGGTGGAAATGTCAGATGCATGTTTTAATACCGCAAATTATTTTGCAAGAGTCTGAGATTTCCCACTGGATCTGAATTCTGCCCCATCATGTACCATAGCACAGATCCTGATGTCATGGTGCATAGGTGGACTGTGTCTACCAGGTAGCACCAGAGAGAAACCATGAGCAGCTACAGAACTGGATAGATCCACTATTGGCAATTTGAGTAGCAGGGCTCTGTGGGGATGAACTAGGAACTCCATTCCTTAGCCCTGGGAGACCTTGCATAGACTGTCACTCTCTGAGATATAACCAGGTCATAGGAAAGGCAATATTGGTATTGATTAGGTGTTAAGGGTTTAGATTCTAGAGCCAGACCATATGGCTTAAAAGCCCAGCTCTTCCATCGTTTACTAGCTGGTGAGCCCATATGTATATATATATATATATATACACGGAAGAAACACCAAAAACAATCTTTCTTTCCCTAGATCCCTTCCTGCATAAAATGGGGATTATAAGGATGCCTATGTCAGAGTATTGTCACAGGATTAAATAACACATTCACAGCCTCAACAGCATGGTAACCCTCAATCAAACTAAGTACTATCAACAGAAAGGGAAGAATACAGCAGTGTTTCCTGTGAAGAGTATTTTATAAATAGGAGACACCAAAATTATTTGTTGACTAAATTGTCATACTCAATAAAAATAATGCATATGTCTAGTTTGTTAGTCAACCTTCTATCATTGTAATAAAGTGTCTGAGAAAATTAACTTCTAAAGGGAAGCTCACAATTAGTTAACTCACAGTTCTGGCAGTTCTAGTCCACTGGACAGACTCTCTGACTTGGGCCTCTGGTGGGGGTGACAAGTGGCAATGGCAGAGTGCATGCTGGAGAAAACAGCTCATTTTGTGACTGTGAAGCGAAAAGAGAGGAAAAGAAGAGATTACAGTCCCACACTTTCCTTCAACAGCATCCATTAATGACCTAAGGACCTCCCACAATGCTCCACTTCGTAAAGGTTCCATCACCTCCTGATAGCGCCATCCTGTGGACCAAGCCTGCAACACAAGAACCTTTGGGGGATACTTATTCAAACCATAGGATCTAGTGACTGACTGAAGAGATATGGGTGAAGGAAAGAGGGAGAAATCTAGAAACATTTCACCTGCTGAAGAATAAAATTACCATAACAGAGTAAAGAAGAGGGAACAAATGTAAGAAGAAAGATGAAACATTTACCTTTAGACATGGTGAGCTCAGTTGACTTAGTCCTGTGCTCCCAAGAGAAGCAAGCTGTTCTTTCAAGGTCCTTAATTGTCTGCCTCATTTGTGATGCTAATAGCTCCAGAGAGTAGGGGCCATGCATCCCTTGTTTTCAACTGTAACTGTTTCCCCAATAGACACATACACAGCATGGCTCCTGACCAGTAGTAGTTGCTCAAATAACACTTGTGGGAGAGATGAATGAATGAATGAGAAGGGAAAAGAATTGTCTTAAGAGTAGAAAGACTAAGTAAGATTTGATAAGTAAATCAAACTTTGGATGGTCAACCTTTTATTTTGCATTTTGACAAAGCTTCTCAGCTTCTATATTTCGATTACTTTTCCATAAATACATACATAATGTTAGAGTAGATTTGGGGTTTTATTTAGCCATAGAAGGACCTAAAGAAAAGAACCAAAAAGTGAGCAAAACTCCAAAACTCTCCCTATGGAGGGTGGAAGGAGCCTTTGGCCCCTGAGGATTAGGAGTGCACAGAAGTTGGGTTTTATTAGGAAGACACTGGAGTGACAACACTGGAATAAATTACCCTGTCATCTCACCCACCTCCTTGTTTCAAGCACAGGAATGTTCAAGTCAGTCAACATAAAACCTTGCTTCTGAAGAAGAAAATCTTACAAACACAAAGCGGGTCATTAAAGAGAAGCATCTTATGATTTCATATTTCACAAGGTTGGAAGGGAACCTCAGTGATCAACAGCTATTCATTCATTCATCAATTATTTGGAGGTCAAAATACTTTTTCCCATAGATATAAAAGTTAGGTGCCTTTTATAATAGCTGAGAACTTCAGTTGCACAGTGAGAAAAGTCTAACTTAAAGAGACACTCCATTTAAAAATTCAGAAGCCATTTGACTAGTATATGCTGTGTCTCTTACCTGTCCCTACAAAATCTTCAGGATTTCTCCTGTACTTCTTGGAGGAATTCCCCTGGTACACTCTAAGTCTGCTGAACTGACTTTCCCTAAATGTTCCTGAAAAGTCACATTATTCTTTGTAAGCCACTTGGGAATTCACTATTGCTTCTGGTGAAGCAGGAGTGAGCTACCTATGTGAACAACTGATAAACAGTTAAAAGTTTGGTGACCCAACATGAAAGCTAATGTAATGAGTTATCACATTCACCAGAGCCAGTTACTAAGAGATTCCTCTGTTCTGAAATCTTGCAAAGTTTTATACCAATGTAAATCAACTCAACTTACAACCCACACTAAGACATGGGTGACACCTAAAGGATTTTCTGTTCGTAACAATAAATTCATCTTAACAAGTGTTCTCTGAGCTCTCATTCACTCACCTGTAGTACCTCTGCTTCCCACAAAGACTTCTGCATGCATTTCTGGAAGACCCCAGACAGAATTCTCACAAGACTCAGAATGAAGTCTGGTTAACAACCACACAAATACCATCTCATTTTATGTACTACCCCACTAGCCACCAGGCAGTGTCACCTCAATTATGCAAAACCAGAGGTGTCTACAAGGCGCATCTACCACTTGCCCCCAACATCAACATGCAAAGCTTCATGGTGACCTGTGGCTATGTACTTTTCTATTACAACCTCGCTCCTATTATCAAAGAAGCACTTATCTACCAGGGAACTGTGGAGAAGACAGAGTGATGGACAGACTCTAGGCAGTATTCACATTCCTCCCTCCCTTGCGATGTGCTTTCTCCCAGCAGTCATCTTTCTTCCTGGTTGGCTGCTTCACCTGGTTTCTTGGTCTGCTCAGACTGGAGGAGCAGTAGACAGTCTTCCATCTAAAGCAGGGTCCCTGGTGTTTCAAGTTTTTATCAGACTCAATGAGAGGATGAAAAGAATTTCAATCCAATCATTTTGTCTAACCACAAAGGAAAATCTAATACCCAAGTTTAGAAATTTTAACTCCATGTGCCAATATAAAAATGTCAGCTTTTGTCAAATTACAGAGAAAAAAGCAAAATGATTATGCATGAAGAGAAAGGTTCATAAGCAAAGAATTAAACTGATGCAGCCTGCTGAGGGTATGTTTAACAGATGGAGACCAATTTCCAAAACCTCTCTTGAATATGTAATTGGATTTAATGTTGAGTGATGAGAAATATGGTAACTATTTGTGTCTGAAAGATGTTAAGTAAATGTCAAATAATATTAATTGAATGGAAGAATAAAATTACCAAAGAATATATTCTTTATTAAATATGCCATACATAAAGAACAATAACAGAGTTAAGAATGTATTTAAGAGTGCCTAAAAAACTGTAAATGCAATTCAAATGAAGTATTATTATGCAAATTTATGCTACAATACTTTGAAAATTAATAATCTCTATACTCATATTTAATAAAGTAGAAAAGATGTTGTGGATACTTAAAAATGAAACACAAATTATCTGTGTCTGTTTCAATTATCTGTACCTAATCTCTCCTTTTGCTCTTTGATCGTAATATATAGGAAAGTTGGGTTTACTTTTCCATATTACCTAACCATGGCATATCCTCACATGCTACCACTTCCTTTTATTTTTTAAAATTTACCCTTTCCCTCCAAACATTATTTAAAGAAAAATAAAAAGGCAAACTAATCCTATAAAAACCTGCTAATGTCAGTTATGCTATTCATTCTCACTATTTTTTTTCTTTTTTTTACAAATTTCTGTTTTTCTCTTTGCCAGTTTCCTTTTTTTCTTGGTTACTGCAACTCTTTAACTCAAGAACAGAGCATTAAGTTCCAAAGCTCTGAGGCCCCCGAATGCCCTTACCCCTCTCAAATCATTTACAAGTCTCCCCCGAGGAACCCTGGATTCCTCTGACAGTCACAGATCATAATCTTTATAATCTCCCCAAAATACAGGGCTTTTGATTGAAATCACGTAAAAAGACAGGAACAGAACGATTTTTAAGCAATTAGTTTTCTAATTAAAACCACATGTCTATGTTTTGAAAGTCACAATGTTGAAAATAATATTGTTGAAACAATGCTGGGCTCTACATAAAATTTCCGTTTCTAACTCTGACAAATATTAATAGAAATCTCCATTACAAACACCTGTGGATCAATGAGCTTGGAGGTTTAAGGAACTCCATTGCAATAGGTGTATGAAAACTGAACAGCCATCTTCAATATTGCAGCAATTTCAGAAATCATTTCTAAGTGAACAATATGAAACTATAGTAGACTCATAATTCTCATACAATTTAGTGCAATTTAAAGAATTTTAAGGAAATTCAGTAATTTAATAATTAATCCTCAATTTTATTTTAGATTTATATTTACATGACTCTACATAAAAAAGAAAAATAAATAAAATATACCTCTTCACACACCCCCATCATCTTTCCTAATTCTTTATATATTTATTCCCCTTCAACAGGTAGCCACTTTTTATTACATAAAAAGATGGTTCCCCATTGAGAGGAGGGAGAGTGAAACGAGAGGAGGAGGTGTTGGGGAATATGGATCAAAGTATTTCATATATGTATATAAAAATAGAATAACATCATTAAAAATTGTTTCAAAAGGGAGGACAGGGATAAGAAGGAGAAACAGAAGGGCTGATGCATTTATTCAAAGTACATTATATTCCATATGTGGAAAATCATGATGAAAACCCTTTGTAAAATTAATACATGCTAATAAAAAAGGAGAGAGAGGGAATTAAAGATGAATCCCCTCCATATCACCAGCCTGACCTGATAAGACAAAGCGAAGGTGGTTGATTGCATGTTATATCACAAAGCTTGGCGGTGTCTCAGACGGTGCAAGGTGACATAAAAATTTATTGACAACACAAACTGTTCATCCTTTCCAATGAATAACTGGTGCATCTTTGGAAAGTTCCTATAAAGAATAACCAAACCATTTGCATGGGCAGGACAGCCCCAGAAAATTGAAGGGATGGTAATGGGGTTAGTAAATAAGCAAAGTCAAAGTACTTTTTAGACAGTAGGTGTGGTTTCTGTCTTCAATACTCAGGCTGAGACTAGTGATAAAGAGTTTTGGTTCTCAATTAGCTTTTCCAAAATTTTCCAGTGCATTAACACACACACATACATATATCTATATATCTCCTTTTCCTCTTTGTATAAATACATCAAAATGTATTTAACCAGTCCCCTATCGAGCTGCTCCCAATCTTTCCCTCTTTTTTTAAATGTGGGGCTGGAGACTGAATGCAGTATCTTGTACATGCCACGTACCTGCTCTACTACAAGTCTGCCCCTCATCCCATGCCTTTAATAATGTGAACAACGCTGCTGTGAATGTCCCTTCATCTATGTTACTTCAGAAGCTCAAGGATGAATTCCCAAAAGTGAAATTCAATCTAAGGATCGGAGTGAATCCTACCAAAGAAAGAAGGAGGAAAATGTGCCAGCAGAAGAAAATAATAAAAGTAAAAACTAAAGGAGAGAAGGAGCAATAGCCAAGAACTGACCTTGTGTGAGAAAAGATTAGTTCTATTAGTGTGTATCTTAAAAAATAGCAACCTCATTACCAAATGCAGTAGTGGTTTACATTTTCAGATATTGCCAAACTTACTTGGTTTAACACAGTCTCTTGCCATCATCCTCCAGACTGTAGCTCACAAAAAATAAAGCCATTAGAAACACCATAGGCAGAGATCATTAACAGGTGTACTTGATGTGGCTGGATCAGCCTCCTACACCTTGTCAGTTTTCAATCAGCTCCATTATATCAGGTAGTTTTACTAAAGAGGAAAACCATAAAACACCCATGCTGCTGCCACATCCAAATCCCTTTGCTTATCTGGTTCTGCTCAAGTTCAAAGCTAAGGATAAAAAGTATCTATTTTTCCCTGGTCAGAAAGAACTGGAAATAAATTTGGAATTGTTTATACAGAGAAGGCATTTAACAAATGCTGGTTGATAAGGTCTGCCTTTAAGACAACTAAGAATAGCCACACAACACATCATTATTAGTCATCGAATTTGTTTTTAAAAACTAGAACACTGTACGTTGGCACCCATCTATATTGGAATCATAGGAAGGAGGAAGGCAACAGACTGACATTTAGTGATTGCTGGCATTTATGTTTTGCCAGATTCTTTAACAGAAAATTCAGCTGATAGAATACCAAAAGAATCCAATCCCCAAATTCAATCCAACTTCCTTTCCCATCCTCCATTCCATTCTTTTAAACTGGAGAAGATGCAGATCAAGTGAGGCATAGAAGCCTTAGAGACTCTCCATGGTTAGTAGTGAGGAAAAAAGCCCAAGGCAGAAGGTGCCATTAATAGCAGCCAATTGTGTGTGTGTGTGTGTGTGTGTGTGTGTGTGTGTATGTATATGTATATATGTGCATATATGTTTGTACATGTATATATATACCTATGTACATATATATATGTATATGTGTGTATACAAAGTGCTCAGAGACTGCCTTGCACAAACAAAACAAGCAACAATCTAAAGCAGGTGATATTTTTCAAATGCAACACACATATCTATAAAAGTAACAAGCTATTTTTGTCTGTAACACATACCCCTTCTGTTTTCCTTACCCACTGCACTGTATGTACAGCCAAGCTTAGATAAGAATTCTGCAGCTAATTTAATTTTCATTGGATTTTAGATCTTCAAAATACCTGACTTTAATATTATGCATGCTCCAGACTGGATAATTAATTCAACTGTGATTTCTTACCTCAATGAACAGAGAATGAAGGAAAATGCAAAATTTTACACTTATACAAAAGTTATTATTTTCTAAAGTACCAACCAGATAAAGAAAAACAAGTACATTACCTGCACATTTATGCCAAAATACAGATATGACTTTGAAATGATGAGATTTTATGTGCAGTGTAGAATCTTTTTTTATCCCTTTATGGTCACATAAACTTGCACACCTTTTCTGTGAGGAGCTTGAAAATTACCTGGTACAGTTTTGTTCCTTTAAATATCCATATACACAGTCAATTTCTCATTATACAAACATTGGGTTTTAGCGGTATAGATTATGAGATCTCTGTTCTTCTTTCATTTCTTATTAGTCATTTCACTGCTTTCAAAAACTCAAAAAAAGTGGATTTCAAAAAAATACAGTTTGAACCAGTTTATGTAAAAACTTAATAAATATAAAAGCCATTTCTACATTTACACAAATTGTGCAAATATAAGAGAATCTCATGCAAGAATCCTTAGTGAAACTTACCATGGCCTCTACTGATAGAAATGGGAAACAGGAAGAGGAGGATTTTTCTTTTAATTCTGTACCTCAGCCATCATTGAATCTTTAAGAATATAAATGTTTGTGTATTACATGTGATCTAAAATGAAACTTGTTATTTGATTAAAATCCACTTATAAAATAATGTTTTGGTCTACATTGCAAAGTCCAGATGCATCATTTTCCCCCTCCCAATACCACCAAGGGTATAGCTTCTCAGGAAATAAAAAAACAAAAAACTTCTTTTTTTTTTTTTTTCCTGTAAAGATATCTTTAGGGTAAAAGGGAAGATTGCAAGAAAAGAGCCTTTTTGAATGGATTTTGAAAAAACTCAGCTGCTTTAAACACTGGCTGCTGCTGTCACTTGTATTTTCTGTGGTGACAGAGGAATATTATCCACTGTAAGTGCTTTCTCGTCTCCTCTTTTCACAGAGCAGAGACTCTGTACAATCAATTCCAATCAAGTTTGTTCCCATGTCCTTTTGGATTCTTTCAAAGAATGTTCTTTTTCAAAGCCAATATCTTTGTGCTATTAACCTTTGAATATCCCTCTGCCAGAGCCACACATAGATTGAATTCTGATCACTCACCCCTCCACTCATCACAGCTCGCTTATTGCTTTGCCTGGCTCTTTCTCAAGCTTTTTAAGCAGTCAGCCTGCAGTCAAACATCAGCAAGTCTATACAAACTGTTCCAGAAAAACAAACCTATAAAAGCATTCCCTTGGATATGATCAGAAAATCCACTTACTCCCTTCCTCTGAGGATGAATTAAATTGAAAAATCCTTTAGGCCATCATTTAATTCAATTCAGCTAGGATTCATTGAGTCTTACTACATTCAAGAAACTAGAATAGACAGTGTGTCATTTTCAATGACAAAATAAAGTTCTTGTCCTCAAGTCGTTTATAATCTAGCAAGACCAACTAAGAATCCCACAATCCCTTGGGTAGCCTCTACTAAAATGTATTCACCTTTAGAATCTTTGGATTGTTGTTGGGTTTTTTTTGTGGTAAAACTTCTATTACATAAATTTTAACCTTCTCACCATTTTATGTGCACAATTCAGTGGGATTAAGTACATTCACTGTGCTGTGTAATCATTACCACCTGCCATTTCCAGAACTTTTTCATCATATTAAACAGAAACTCTGTATCTACTAAATAATAACTTCTCATTCTCTCCTCCCTTTACTTGCTGCCAACTTTTACTGTTTGTCTCTGAATTTGCCTATGGTAGGTATTTCATATATATGGAATTATACAATATTTGTTATTTTGTTCCTGATTTCTTTCATTTAGCATAATGTTTCAAGTTTTGTTTTATAATAGAGGAAAGAAAAATTAAGGGAAAGAAAATTAAAGGAAGGTGAAGGGGCTGGTGGAATGGCTCAAGTGGTAGAGCATCTGCCTAGCAAATGTGAGATGTGAGGCCCTGAGTTGAAGCCCCAGTACTACCAAAAAAAAAAAAAAAAAGGAAGGTGAAGAGGATGTTTCTATTTCTCCACAAGCCTCCTGGTTTTGACCCCCTCTTATCAGGAAATTAAAAATTATAATGTTGAATATTGTTTAGAGATTTTTGGTAAGAGTTTCAGAAACACTGCTAGGCTCAAGACTGACGTTCCCATAATGAAAGGCAGATGAACAGGAGAAAAACACAAATCTGTTTACTGTAAGTGTTCTGTGACATGGAAATGAAGACCCAAGGTAACAGGTAAACTTGTGGTGTGTTTTTATAAGGAGTAGATAGTCATGGGGAAGTGTGATTGGACAAAGAGGACATGGTCTAATGGTGACAAGGTAGAGGGAACTTAGCGAGGCCTGTTAGTTCAGATTCCTCATGGTGGCTCTGTGTCCTTGAGGATAAGAATGTTCTCTTCTTCCAGGTGTTAGGGAGGACACCTCTCACATGACGTATCTGGGACTATTTCAGGAGAAGGTTGGAAAATGATCTAAGTGTTATGGCTTGCTCCAGGGTGGCCTTCTTAAAATTTTCTGTTTTCTAAAAGGCCCAGTTACCATATTTTGGGGTAGTGCACCAAAAATCCTTTCATGTCCTTAAGAAATGTTAACTTGTTACAGCAAGAGACATAGATGCAAAATGTAAGATAAGTCATCTTTTCAATCTACTCCCCACTAAGAGGAGAGTGACTTTATACTCAAGACTAGACAACAATCTATATCATAGGACATTCTCTCTTATTTGTGTGGGGGAAGATAGGTAATTAGTGAGATAGGCAAGGTCATGCTGTGATAACAGCCCCAAAGTTCCTGTGGCTTAATGCAACTTACTTATCTCTCACTCAGGGGTTTGCATGCGTCACTTCCACATGATCACTCAGAAATCCAGGACAATAGAGGGTAACAGGACACCATCCTGTAACTACACCTATGGCTGGCTTCTCACAATGGAACTAGAAACTCATATGTGTACTTTTTCCTCCCCTGGGAAGAAATACAGTCATCACCCCTCAAGTTTCATTGGCCAGAAGTCCTTATTGAACTGCATCTAATTGCAAGGGGGCCAAGAAACACAGGAAAAGAAATGCAGTATTTGATAAGCATTATAGTTTCTGCCACAAGCCATTATCCTGACATCGCTCCAGTCAACATGAATTTGTGATGTGCGATCAGCACAGAATTGGTTTTAAAAAGAGGGAAATAAGCCAGGCACAATGGCTCACATCTGTAATCACAGCTACTAAGTAGGTAGAGATCAGAAGGATAAAGATTTGAAGCCAGCACTTCAAGGCAAGCCCAGGGAAAAAAATTAGTAAGACCCCCATCTCAACCAACAAGCTGCGTGGTGGTGATGCACACCTGTCATCCCAGCTACATGGGAGGCATAGGTAGGAGAATCGCAGTCCAAGTTCAGCATGGGCAAAAACATAAGACCCTATGTGAAAAAACCACTAAAGCAAAAAAGCTGGAAGTGTGGCTCGAGTGGTAGAGTGATTGCCTACAAGTGCAAGGTTCAGAGTTCAAACTCTAGCACCATCAAAAAACAAAACCACAGAAAAACTAAGGCAGAAGTTATACTCTAGAAACACATGAGCCTAGAAAAAAAATCAACATTTCTACGTTAATCCCAATTTTACATGTATTTTTGAACTTATAAGACAGTTAATTATCATTAAGTACACAGTTGATTATTTTATTATTTTATCCACATTACTAAGGTTCATAAATTGAAGTTGCCCTTAAGAGCCTTCTTAAACTTTTCTCCTAAGATAAAAGGTAAGTACTGCCGTCGATTTGTGCTTGCACAGTTTATAAAATGACTGAAAGAGACTGTTAACGAACTGATTTAGGTAGCAGCACTAGCTATTTTAACAGGCTAACATCTGCTTAAATTTACCTCAGAAAAGTGAAGTTAGAGTTGAAAACCTGACAATTATGAATTATGGCCCTCACGCTAACAGCGCATTGTCCTGTGTTGTTGA
This sequence comes from Castor canadensis, assembly GCF_047511655.1. Classification (NCBI taxonomy): domain Eukaryota; kingdom Metazoa; phylum Chordata; class Mammalia; order Rodentia; family Castoridae; genus Castor; species Castor canadensis. The sequence continues at coordinate 46,082,684 of NC_133401.1, read as the reverse complement.
CCCCGACTTCACATCAGCAAGCCAAGGCCTACTTCCCCAAAATAATTGTGAACACGTGGTCAGGAGCCAGGGTTTCTCAGGCTCGCTTGGATTTTTAGGCCCAGCAGCTCTGCACTGTCATTGTCCCCAGGCAGAGCAAACCTCATTCTGTTAATATTTCTGAAATATTTGCAGAGTTCACTGCTGATAATTTGACAAAAGCAGCAGCCTGTGCAGGCAGGCTCAGCCCTTTAGGTAATGAATTTCTGAATAGGTGCTCCAATTGATAGCCAAGTCATTTTAAAATGCCCAAGTGACATGTGCTTTTATTATTCCTAGTGCCTTTTTGTCCCCTGCTCATCTTACATTTATCTGAATAGATCTCATTTGTTTGAAATTTTTGTTAAAAAGAAGCCAAAGGGAGGAAAGAAATTAATATTTTCCGTAGTGACTCAGCAAGTTTCTGGATTTTTAATTGTGAGGCACAGAAAAAGATCTGAGTATGTTTTAAAATAAAAAGTAAAACCATTTTGCAAATGCTGTGTACACATGTATGTAAATGCAAAAATGATACCTGTTGAAACTATTCCAGCAATCAGGGGAGGAGGGGTAAAGGAGAATGGTGGAGGGTGAATTCAAGTATGATATATTTGATACATTGTAAGAACTTTTGTAAATGCCACAATGTACCCCACCCAGCACAACAAAAAATAAATAAATAAAAAATAAAACCATTTGATTTCCGTGACTAAGCAAGATAAATCACATTCAGTGCAAGTCACCCTATTCACATGAACACATAAAAAATATGGTTTTTTTTCAATTTACCAACAAATCAATGCTTGTTTCATTTTATTTGAATAATTTGAAAACAATTTTCCTTAGAAACTTTAGAAACATCTAAGGATGTCTCCAAAAGACACATGCAGAATACGCTTTAATAAATACCACAGGTGCTAAAACACTGCTATAAACTCCACAGAGACATCTACAGTCATGTAGTCTTTTCTGCTTAAATATGTTTCCAGAACTCTAGCATCCATTTTTAAAAGGGAAGGAAGTCCTTCTCAAAGATAAGGGATCATACAAAAATAGAAAGAACCTGGTACTGAAATGGACAGAGTCAGGCTTTAATCTAAATTCTCCTGCTGTCCCTGTGACTTTGGACAGATTACTCAAACTGTCTAAGCTTCATTTTTCTTCTGAAACCTGTGAACTGGGTCCAAATATAGGGTATCTAGTTAAGTTTGAATTTGGCTTAAACAATGAATAAATTTTTTTATTATGTCCCAGGCACTAACAGCAAAACACACACAAAAAAATCCAACATTACAAAATTTCTAATCTGAACTTCCAATTTATCTAAGCATCCTGTATTTTTATTCATTATATCTGGCAACCCAAAAGGGAATAAAAATACTTACCCATAGCATTATGTGAGGATTCAGTAAGCTATTTCTATTATCTACAGATTGTACTGAAGGGCTTTTCAATTATTTTAAATCTCATTTAATATTGATGCTAGCCCAATGAAGAGTAGACAGGTATAGATTCACTTTCCAGATTAGCCAGAAAGACTGAAGTTCAGAAATTTGCCCATAGTTACACAGTTGTAATGGCAGAGCCAAGATTCGACATGGTGCTGTCAACACCAAAGCCAGGAAGCTGGACCTTGATAGCAGTGGTTCTTAAACATCAGGGAAAACCAGAACCATCAGGAGAGCCTATTGCAACAAGATTACTGGGCCCAGCCCCTGAGTCCCTGAGTCTGGGGTGGGATTTGGTAATTTGCATTTTTGCACATTACAAGTGTCACTGATGCTATTGGTCCAAAGACTAGTTTGAGAACCATCACCTCTTGCTTAGTGTCACATGGCATAAATGACAGTGCTTGATCCCTATGAATGATAGCTACAAACTGCCACTAACATGAGCCAAGAAATCCAGTGCCTGATTGTCACTTACTGGTTTTTAATTTTTTTTTTCAAAGCAGAAGATATTAATGGACATATGTGATACCAAAAGCAGTACCCTGAGCCCTTATCTTTTCAAGGCCATGAAGACCCTTCCTGCTTCTTCCTTTGATTCCAACTACTTGAAAGTACATGCACTACTTGAAAGTAACCAAAATACAACTTTACTTAGTCTCTCGCTGTCCCTTGAAAATTTGTTCAGTGAGGAAAGTTTTTCTCTGGCTCCTGGATAAAGATTTGGGTAAACCCATGACTTTGCTCCACTTTTAGAAGACAGACAGTCTGAGGCCATTTTAAGTCACTGTCACACAAGAGAAATTAGACTAGCCAGTATACCACATTAATTAATATTCTGAACTGGACTTATCACACTATTTCTCCCCTCCCTTGCCTGAGTTAGCTCCAGACTAACAGCCACCATGAAGAATCTGTGAAAGAGCAGGAAAGCCCTCCAACACCTCAGGTGGAAGGGGGCAGGAAAGGTCCCACTTGAAGTGGTTCTGTCTACGTGAGTCTGTGCTTTCTGAACTTGGCAGGTACTTACACCAAATCTCATATTTGTGGAACACTCCATGGACTTCATGAAAATTCCGTCAAGGAAACTCACTCCTGCAGGTCACACTGTCCTAACCTTTCCAGGCCCCTATTACCTCTTTCTCAGCCCCCAATAATTGGATATCCCCTTCATCATCTTGCCCCTCTAGATAGGGCTTCTGGAAACTCTGAACCAGCTCTCTCTCCTACATATACCACTTCTGGTCCACACTTACACATTCCTAAACCCTGACCTCTCTCAAAGGATAGACTAAACCCAATGCAGCAGGAAGCTGACCTTTCTTCTCCTTTCTAGATTGCCTATGCTCGAATCACACCTCACTTTACAGAGCTGTGTAAAGGCAATATCCAGGACATCATCATTCCTCTGAGTGCTTCTGGGAATGCCACCCTCACAGGGCTGAATGCTAAAAGGAACATACACAACTACAGCTCTTTCTACAAAAAACTTGCTGCCCTCCATCCCTCTTCTGTTCCCTCAACCCTTTGCAAGGGGTAAGGAGGTCAAGGGTGGTGCAGCCCTTTCTTGGTATTTCCTTTGAAAATCTATTCCCAAGTGATTTGGCACCGAACTATGGGCTTTCACATTTATCCTAGCTCGATGGTTAGTAAGATATCAGTTTTAACATTTGTTACATGAAAGACAGACAAGGCTGGTTGAATCTTCTAAGGCCTAGTGTTCTGAGGGTGAGAGGTCCTACACAAATAATGCTGAAGCAGAATGAGCCAAAGATGCAATACTACAAAGGGGATAAAGCCAAATGGTCAGGAAACACAGATACTACCCTGACTTAAAGTCAAGAATAGCTTCATAAACATGGAGAATCAAAACTAAGAATGCAGACCACAATTAGATTGGAATATGTGCAAGTCAAGAATGAATGAAATTTGGAACAATGTTAGCCCATTTTGTTGGGAATTCTACATCTTAAATCAGATGCAAAAAAATAGATCCTGAACTGCTCATCTCTATGTAATTTCCCAAAGCAAGTTAGTTCTATATTGAGGCAAATGCAATCAAATTATCTTGACATTGCACGAAGTCTGCAGAGATTTCTATAAGATAAGCAAGATGGAAAGAATAGACTCCCATCATTGTGCACTCTTGCACGACAGGATAGCAGCAGTCCAAATCCAGAAGGAACTGGCCTTACAAGGTTCACCTTTCATGGAAGTCAATCTACTTGGAAACATTAAGCTTTCACCTTCATTTCATCTTCAAGGTCCTATTGGACCTTCTTGTCTCTCTGCTCTGCAGCACATACCAAAAGGAAATACCTGAATGCTCACACTCACCAACAACCAGAACCAATAGGAACTCAGCCCACCGTGTTTTAGGAACAATTCTCCACTGTGCAAGTTCAGTGGGCCTCATTGCATTTCCAGACCACCAGACAGGTGAAGCCCAAGAAAATGAGGTCATATAGCATGTCTTTGGGTACCAAAGGCCAATATGATTTTCCTCTATTCAATTCCAGTCCAAACAAGTGACTTGTGACATACTTTGTACACAGCAACTTCACAGCAACTAATAAATCATACAGCTTAGCATTCATACTGTTATTTATAAGAACAGGGCTTCATGTCTCCTGTTTGCTTCTTTGTTTTATCATAGTTAGATATATCTACCTATCTTCCTATCTACCTTTCTTCATGTTACCTATCTCCTCCCCTGTATTAGGTTGCTAGGGCTGCCATAAGGAAGTACCACAAATTAGTGGCTTAGAACAACAGAACTTTATTATCTCACAATTCTGGAAACTGAAAGTCTGAAATCAAAGTGTCAGGAGGGTTGGCTCCCATTGGGGTTGTGAAACCACTGGAATGTCTTCTTCCAAAATTCAGGTGTTGAAACTTAATGGTCAATATGGTGGTATCAAGAGAGAAGTCCTTTCTAAGGCCTTGAGGGCTTCTCCGTCTCTTTATGAGGGATTTAAGACCCTTGTAAAAGAGAGTTCATCCAGTGTTCAGGCCTCTTTTCTTTCCCCCTTCCTCAACATGAGGAATAGCATTCTTCCCCTCCAGAAGATACAACAAGAAGGTGCCATATTGGATCAGAGACTATCTCTGTAGACACAGAACCTACCACACCTTGATCTTACAGACTTTCAGTCTCCACAACAATAAGAAATAAAGTTCTCTTCTTCATAAATTACCCATGTGCTATATTCTGTTATAGTAGCATAAGTGAACCAACATAGGCTACAAGAGAGACTTTATTTCATACCCCTTTCATAGATAAATATTTTAAATGCAGCCAAGCTATCATAAACAATAAGAGAACTATAAAAGCATTTTCAAACAAACAAAACTGAAGGAGAAAAGTTCTTCATGTTATTCCTCATTGACAATATATAAAACTATTTCTCATAGCTTGCTGAAATCAATAGAATTCTACCCCCTAAACCTATAGCCTGAAAATATCCCTGGTTTTCCTCATCTGTACACCATTGTTAGAAGCCAATAAAGAATTTCTACTATTTCAGTGTCTTCTCATGACAGAGATTATGATTCCAACACTGAAGAGTGCTTCAGGTGGAACCCATCCCTCTGAGCTATTGTGCAAAATGGACAGGACCCCATCTGCTGAGTCAGGAAACCTGAATTCAAGTTCTAACTACTAGTAACTAGTTGCATAACTTTAGACAATTTACTCTGGTTCCTTGGGCTAGTTAATTTTTACAACTGCAATCTCCATTTCCCTGCAATCCAGCACCTTCCTGACAATCATGAACTGGTATCCACCCAGGCCCATGCAATAGGTTATTACACAGAACTCCATCTAGAGAACTTGAACAGTCATCACTGCGAAGGTTTAAAACCTAAAAACCTATGCTCAAACAAATATAGATTGGGAGGCAAGTAAGCATGTAAATCAACTTTTCATAAGGAAAACTTCAAAGTTCAAAACTCCAAGTCACTTCTCTCTCCATACGCTCCCAAAACTCATAGTTCTTTTGCCACAGGGTTCAGCCAATGGGACTAACCAAGACTCCCACGAGTCTGGAATTTCTATCTCTCCAGCACCACCCCCAGTAGACTCACTCCTTCCTTCTAATTACTTCAGCACTTTCTGTGTGGTTTCACTTACCACTCTCCTACTTCCAACAGAGGATGAAAAGATTGATCATGTTGCCCTAATGACCACAAGGAATATTGAATTCTTCTGGCTTAAAAGAAAATTTCTCATAAGCATCATCTTAAATCTTAATTACAGGCTTATGCATTATTCAGGCAGAGCTAGAAACTCAACTTTGGGACAGCATTATGCCATTAGTCTTCATTCACTCTCTTTTGGCTTTCCCTGACTTCCAAATAACAGCCATTTTGGCCCTGTTGCTTCTTTAATCATGCATTAGTTAGAATCATCCTTTTCCTTGAGCATTAGACTTTTCCTGGCAGAAGACCTATGACTTCTCCAACAAAAGGGCTTGATTCTCTTCCAGGCTCCTTGTTGACAAGAGTTACAGATGCAAACAGACTATTTATCAACCCCAGAAAATCCAGCAGGCGGGATCTCTCATAGAAAAAAATCATCAGGATAACATAAAGGGATCTCTGATCTGGGTGTGGTGGTGCATGACTGTGGTCCCAGACATTTAGGAAGCTAAAGCAGGAGGACCACCTGAACCTATGAGTTCAAGACCAGACTGGGAAGGAAGATAGCTCTCTTCTCCTAGTACTGTACACATATGCACACACATGCATGCACACACACGCAAAGACTAAAATAAGTACAGATAATTCTTCACCAATTTTTCAGAGATGCTATTGGCTTTATTGATTTTTCAAAATACTAATATTAAATGAGAGTAGCTAATGCTTATCAAGTGCATTCCATGTACAGGTTATCTGACTGCACACCTGTGCCCTTTAGCACTGCTCCACATGTTACTTCATTCACTTCCTCTGTGTTCCAAAGTGCTCTAGGTACTACATCCACCCCTATGCAGTGAGACCTTTGTAGATACGGTCCTTTTTGTCACTCTGTACATGCCAAGGTGTGATGGTCACCCTTTTCATCCCCTAACCACTCTTGGAATTAGCCCTAATTCCAATGAACAATTCCTAATTCCTAATGAAGAAGAACTTCATTTGAAAGATTATTCCACTCCTCACAGGACACAAAAATCATGATAACCATGATTTCTGTTTTGTTTTGTTTGTTGTTTTCTTCTGTTTTGTTTAGGGTGATACTAGGCTTTGAGTAGGACAGAAAAGAGCCAAATATTTCTCAGTGCAATCATGACAATCTATTGTTCCTAAAAGGCTAAACCAGAAAATGTAAGTCTGTGTTTTCATTTTTGAGGTATGGTCTGTATACTATAAAAAATATGTTCTTAACTGAATACTAGGACAATTTTTACACATGCATTTTATGTATATATCTATGCAACTACCACCCAGAGCAAGAAACAGAACATTTCTACCACTCCAGACAATTCCCTCCTGCCTCCTCCCATTCCAAAACCCAGCCCAATGATCACCACGACTGACTTTAATCATTATATGTGAAATCAGTTTATGTACATTTATCTTTGATTTCCTTTGTTCAACAATGCTTTTAAGCTTTATCCATGATGTCACACATATCAGTCTTGTCATACAGAGGTTTAAACTCTGCAAACACTTCTTTGTTTGGCCAGTAGGGATCAGTAAAGGGAGGATGTGAGACTGCAGCAGTGTGGGGAGTGGATTAGGAGAAGCCTATGAGAATGTGACCCAAGCACAGTTGTGCTCAGTGATCTACAGGCTAAGTTTGGCATAGCCCTGGCTGCAGAAGGGGGCGAAGGCAAAATGCAGCATAGCTGTTTTTCCAAAGTTGTTTATGTTCAGAAAAAGAAGTAGGAAGGGAGGTTTCTCTTGTTACAATGTCACGCCTCTCCCTGCGAACTGTTGCTCCACCTCCTTGTTTACCAGTGGATATAAAAGACTTGCTGAAGGAGGACGGAGGGTTTTTTGACCGGGGTTTTTTGGGTTGGCTGGCTGTGACCTGCTTGTGAGGCTGCTATGAGAATGACACAGCTGCTGCTGCAGCTGAATTATGCTAGAGATTAGAGGAAACATGGACAGTGAAAGTCTAAGCACCAAGACCTTAAGAAAGCTATAGAGAACATGGAACAGTGCAAGCCTGAGGGCTAAGACTTTAAGAGAGATTATACTAAAGAAAACATGAGACACTGTGAGTCTAAGGAAAGAGACTTTAAAGAATAGAAAAGAAGACTTTAGAAGTAAGGTTTTAAAGAAGAGAGAAGAAGAAAGACTTTAGAAGCAAGGTTTTAAAGAATATGAGAAAAAAAGCAAAGTAAAAGAAAAGTTATTAGAGAAAAGAAGCAAAGAGGCTATTGTGCTTCTCCATCTGAGTGCCCAGCACACCTGGCCTCAACTTTATGCATGTCTGTCTTCTATCATTTGCTGTTTCTGCATCTCCAGTCATCCCCAATTAGGTTGGTAGGACCAGGAGCTCGAGAAAGCTTGCTACACAGCAGGACAACGGATTTCCTCCTTCCAGTTTGCTGATCCCTCCTCTTTGCTTTGCCCCAGCAATGTTCTTTACAGCAACAGAACCACTTGGTTCCAGTTTCAGAGGCAGCCTCAGAGATTTCACAGTCACCCCTTCAGAGATAACACCACTGACCAGGCAGCTCCCCTCTCTCAAGATTGGTATTCCAGCTCTACTGGGTCCCAAATGCCAATCATCCAGGTTTTCATAAAGTCACCCTCTTGCTTCTTTTGTTGTTGTTGTTTTTTGTTTCTTTTTTCTTTCTTATCAGCTTATATTAATTGTACAAAGAAATTTCATGAGATATTTGCAGGCATGCATATAATATACTTTGGTCAAACTCACCCCCTGTATTACTTCTTTTCCTCATTCCTCCTCCTTTTTAAACAAGTTTAACAGGTTTCACTATTCTATTTTCATACATGCATATGAAGTACTTAGATTGTATTCACTCCTTCTTCACCCTCTCCTTGGAACCTCCCCTCTCCACTGGTTCCCACCCTCAAACAGTCTACCAGTTTTACACTCATGTCATTTTTTTTCTTTAGGTGTGGACTCTGTATCTGAGAAAGAACATGTGATATGTCTCTCTCAGTGTGGCTTATTTCTCTTAATATGATAATTTCCAGTTCCATCCATTTTTTTCTGCAAACAACATAATTTCATTCTTTTTCATGGCTGAATAATACTTCATTTTGTATACGCATCACATTTTCTTTATCCACTCATCAGCCGATGGACACCGAGACTGATCCATGAAACCATGGCATTGTGAACAGTGCTGCTATAAACATGAGTATGCAGGTCTCTCTATTGTATGCAGACTTACATTCCTTCAGACACATGCCCAAGTGGGATACCTGGATCTTACAGTGGTTCTATTTTTAGTTTCTTAAGGAACCTCCATATTGATTTTCATAGTGGCTGGATTAATTTACATTCCCACCAAACAGCATACAAGAGGTCTCTCCCCACCACCCAATCCTCACCAGCATTTGTTGTTCCTTTTTTTTTTTTATGGCTGTACCAGGGTTTGAACTCAGGGCCTCACACTTGCTAGGAAGGTTCTCTACCACTTGAGCCACTCCACCAGCCCTTTATTGTGATGGATCTTTTTCAAAATAAGGTCTTGTGAACTATTTCCCTGGACTGCACTCCAACCATGATCCTGCTGATCTCTGCCTCCCAAGAAGTTATGAGCCACAGTGTCTGGCTTCTTTGTTTTCTTGATGAGAGCCATTGTGACACTGCATGTCTTTTCTGGCTAAGGATGATTGAACATTTCTTCATGCAAGTATTGGCCATTTGTACTTCTTTTGAGAACTGCACTATTCATTTGCCCAATTATTGTTTGTTCTTTTGGTGCTCAATTTTTGAAGCTCTTTATATATTATGGATAGTAATCCTTTAGCTGATGAATAGCTGGTAAAGATTTTCTCACATTCTGTAAATTTTTCTCTTGATTCTGATATTGTTTACTTTGTTATACAGAAATTTTCTAATTTCTTATAATCCCATTTGTCAATTCTTGCTCTTATTTCCAGAGCAACTAAAGTTCTATTCAGAAAGGTGTTACTTATATCTGTATCTTCAAATGTTTTCCCTATGCCTTAATCTATTACTTTCAAAGTCACAGGTTTTACACTTAGCTCTTTGATACATTTCAAATTAATTTTCATGCAGGGTGAAAGATAGGGGTCTAGCTTCAGTCTTCTACATTTGGATATCCAATTTTTTTGACATCATTTGTTAAAGAGACTGTCTTTTCTCCAACACATGTTTTTGGCACCTATGTCAAAAATCAGATGTCTGTACCTGTGTGGACTTATTTCTGGGTCCTCTACTCCATTGACTTACATGTATGTTTTTGTGCCAGTACCATGCTGTTCTTGTTACTATAGCTCTAGATAATTAAAAGTCAAGTACTGTGATACCTCCAACATTGCTCCCTTTGCTGAAGATTGCTTTGGCTATATGATTGATCTTTCAGTTTCTATGAAAAATGAAATTGTAGTTTTTAAAGTTTTTTGACATTATAGTTTTATGGGGATTGCACTGAATCTAAAGATTGCTTTCAATAATACAACCATTTTCACAAATGGCTGATCCATGAACATGGGTGGGTGGGTGTGGGAGGGGTCTTTCCTTCTTCTAGTGTCTTCTCCAGTTTCTTTCTTCAAGACTATAGTTTTCATTGTAGAAGTCTTTCACCTCCTTTGTTAGGTTTACTCCTGGATATTTAAATTTTCAAGGATATTGTGAATAGGATTGTTTTTCCTGATTTCTTTTTCAGACTGTTCATTATTCGTGTATCAAAAAACTGTTTATTTTTGTATGTTGATTTTGTATATTTTGCCAAAAGTGTTTATCAGGTCTAAGAGTCTTTTTGGTGGAGTCTTTAGGGTCTTTTAAGTATAGGATTATATAATCTGCAAATAGGGATAATTTTACCTCTTCCTTTCCTATTTGTATTCCTTTTTATTTTTTTTCTCTTGCCTTATTGCTCTGGCTAAGAATTCAAGTACTATATTGAATAGGAGTAGAGAGAGTGGACACCCTTGTCTCATTCTTGACCTTAAAGGAAATGGTTTCAGTTTTTCCTGATTTAGTACAATGTTGGCTATATGCTTATCATATACACCTTTTATTATGTTGATGTATGTTCCTGCTATTCCTAGTTTGTTCAGGACTTTTATCATGAAGGAATGTTCAGGGATGCCAAAGACTTTTTCTGCATCTATTGAGATGATGATGATAAAGTAAAAAGATGAACTTTTTACTTTATTCTATGTGCTGTATTACATTTATTAATTTGTGTATGTTGAACCATGCTTGTATCCCTAGAATGAAACCAATTTGATCACAACATATGATCTACCTACTTCCTTTTTATCCCTGGCCCCAGGGCAGCAGCTGTTTCCTGTAGTTCCTATCTCTGTGTTACTTGGGTAATCCCCGATTATCTTTTAATTCCCCATGTTTCTTTTTTTATGTTAAAATATATTTAGTTTCATGCCGTTTTCCTAACTGGATCCTGACTAATTCCCTCAATAACAAAAGGGATGATGTAGAACTGAGGAGAATTAGAGAAAATTCTCCCTTCCCTTCCTCCACCTGAATTCCATGACTCTCTGGATTCTGTAGGACCACTCAGAAATGAACACCCATGCTCAATCTATTCCCTTCCTTTTAAACACAACTCCAGAAAACATCAAGGGATAAAAGTTTCTTTGGAAAGGATAGTTTCCTGACAAATGTTAAAGTAGCTAAACTGAAAAATATGTGGGTTGGGTGAGCAGTCACAGAGGAAAAGTGCAAGAGAATATTGAGCCTTGGGAAGTCCAAAGTCTATTCAATATAACAAAACACACAGACTAGGGAACACTTTGACCATTGTCCCTCCAACCTGCACTACTCTTTAGGAACCATCTAACACTTCAGGAAAGTACTTTATATACAGGGACCTTGGTCTGCTGTTGACTCATAATGGTAGAACTAGAAGTAGAATGCCCTACTCTGCCCCATTGTTCCTGAGAAAACCTTATGGGCAACCACTTACAAAGGAAATATCCTCTTGACTTCCTTTTGAGAAACTAACATTGAAGAACAGAAACAGTAAATTTAATTTTTAATGAACATGATGGAAATCAGAAAAAAGCTAAAACAATACTTCTTTGCAAATTCAAATTGCCTACCAATCAATAATCTACAAGTTTAGAGTTTTATTCCTAGATATAATAAAAACAAAAATGCATATTCCTAGATATAATAATAATAATGTCATGACTGTACAGATCACTGCTTTTGGAAGAGCTGCAGTGGTAGCTACTGCATATACTGCATATGTCCTCAAAAATGTCTGCTGTATACCCAGAGCTCAGAATATGACAAGAGAGTGGTGTCATGAGAGAAGAGAAGGTAAAAAGCATAGGTATGTAAATATGTGCATTTTTTTCAAAAAAGGGTCAAAAGAATAGAAGAAGCAGAATCAGTTATAGAAGAAAATGTTCCTAAAAAGATGAAAGTGTAGAGTCTAAATACAAAAATGAATAAATTAATGGAAAACAACTCCTAAGCCACTGATTAAGTCATTAGAAATCAAAGAAAGTTCAGAAAGGAAGCCAGTTACATGTGTAATGAACAAAACACAGTTACTTTCTTAAATAAGGAAAGTGGTATGTTAAAAAATATAATTTTCTTAGTTTCAGATTTGATGCTCTTTCCCTGAGTACACACACTGAAGACACATAAAGAAACTCGTCAGAATGACAGCAAACCCATACTAATAAAGATAGGTCATAACATTAGCAAAAGTAAGAAAGGTTTGACCAGAAATGTTGATGGCTTTCTGAAAGATGAAAAGCATAATAGATCATAATGACAGATAAACCAGAGCAGAGAAAACCAAGGCTCAAGTAGAAGATGAGGCTTTAGCAGAAGTGGGGTCATTCCTATCAGGAACACCCCAGGCTAAAAAATGGCAGGAATCAAAGATGGAGAAGTTGTAAAGCAACATTTAGGGCAATTAGCTAAATGACTATCTACCACATCTGGGCCAGGTAGACTGTCGTCTGCCAGGTGTATAAACAACAACTGGCCACAGCACCTGCTCCCAGCCAGAGCTTTGAGAATACTTTCATAAGGTCTAAGTTTGAAGTCAAGGAAAGGTGAGTTTGATTAGGGTAGGGTCTATTACAGGTGCTAGGAATTGGACAGCTCTTCCCAGGAGTGACACATGCCCAAGTACACATCTCCTCCCCTCCCCCACCTGTCAAGTCATCTTTACTTAACAATCATGGCGGCCTTACACACACCAAAAGAACTGACCACTACCACGAAGCCTAGAGTTCACCAGTCCTTCTAAGGGATATGTATTAGGGCTGAACCCACCCATACCAACTCTCTTATTCTTCTATTTCCTTTATAAAATAAACTTACAACTAAAAATAGTTAGCCATTAGCAGAAAATCAGTAGCCTAAGAGAGATACCCAACTAAACAAAACTACTGAAATAAAAATTCCAGTAGACATCTTAAAAGGAGAAGCAGATAAATGGAGAGACAAATCAATCAGTTGAAAAGAAGTTTCAGTGTTGCAAACCTTTCACTTCTTCCCCCAAATGAGGCATGAAACCAGTGCAATCCCAGTAAAAACCCAACAAAAATTTTCATGGAACACAGAAATGGATTCATTTTTTCAAAAAAGTGATATGTAAGAATATCTTTGTCAATTTGAAAATGAACAATTTTGAAAAGAACTTTCTTACCAAACATCAAATTTTACAGTTAAGGGTAATTAAAACACTATGGTATTTGTCAGAAATAGATAAAGACACCAATGAAAGAAAACAGGTAGTTGGAAATTTAGTGCATGACAAGGTGACATTTTGAATAGAAGAAAAAGGACAAATTATTAAGTAAAAGTTATGGGACAATGGGATAGCCATTTTAAAAATTAATTGATTTTTACATAAATAATCTATAGCATTCCATATAGATAAAAGCTTTAAATGTACATAAAACCAGAAAAATACTAGAATAAAGTGAATAAACTTTTATCATCTCAAGGTATGAGGAGCCTCTTTGAATGTGGCAGAAAAGTACTTCAGCAATGACATTAATTTGACCCCATAACTGTTTAAATTATCCATACAGAAACAAATCCAGAAAAAAGGATAAAAGATAAAGCTCAAGCCAAGATAAAAATTCAATACATAAAACAAACTACTAATGGTCACATGAAGAATTCCTACAAATCAAAAATAAAAGAATAAATAATCCAACATTAAAAGGGGCAAAGACTACAACAGATATTTGACAGGAAAAGATATAAAATGTGATCAACATACATTAAGTAATATAAATTAAAACAATTAGTGAAAATTGAAGTTTGGTCATCTATTTTGGAGAAAGTTTGAGAAAATAATGACTATAATACCTGGCTGAGGAGAATGCTTATTGGAATAACCTCTTTTGTTGGCATAAGGTAATATTAAGCTGAAAACTGTACAAATGTTTTATCCAGTAAATCCAATATTAGAATTTGCCTTATTAAAACACAACAGATAGTTTCTAGGGAGGCTGAAATCGGGAAGGCATGGTTTGAGGCCAGCCTCAACCAATAGCTAGGTGCTATGGCACATGTCATCCCAAGCTATACAGGAGGCTGAGACTGAGAGCATCGAGGTTCACAAGAACCCATCTCAACAGGAAAACCTGGATGTGGTGGTGCAGGGAGTGTAAAATAGAGGGTTACAGTTCAGACAGGCCTAGGCAAAAAAGCAAGACCCTATCTCAAAAATAGCCACAGTTAAAAAGGGCTGGAGGTGTGGTTCAAGCAGTAGAGCACCACTCACCTAGTAAGCAGGAAGCCCTGAGTTCAAATCCCATACCACACACACACACACACAAACCAGAATGAAAGCACATCGATCAAACATTTGATAGAATCTGATAATGTGGAAAATTATCAAAACCTAAAGATTTATCAGTAGGCTACTCAGTAATTATAGGACACTTATAAAGTAGTATACAATTGTTTTTTAAAAGATGAAGTAGTTCTATATCAGTAATTCTCAACTGAGGGTGATTTTTCCCCTCCCTCTTCCCCCAGAGTCATTCAGCAATATCTGGAGACACTTTTGATTGTCACATGTGGGAATAGGATGTGCCACTGACAGCTGGTAAGTTAAGATACTTGTAAATATCTCACAGTACAGGAAAGTCCCCACAGCAAAAAAGTATGGAACTGCAAATGTCAATAATGCCAAGCTTTGTAAATGTTGTTCAATATGAACACAGAAAGACACCTATTGTATATGCCTAACAGTATAAATTCTATGATCCCAATATTTGTAAATACCCTGCATCAGCAGTAATAATAACCCACTAAGTATAAAGAGAAAATCTAATAGACTATTTAACCCAAGCAGGAGGCCTGGTCCACAGTAAGACTGAAAATCTGTCTCTTCTCTGTCTCCTACGAAGGTGCAGAGGACAATTTGAACATTCTCTGAACTCTCCAAGAAAACAGAAATCAAAATTACTTTAAGAAGACATATTAAGAATAATAAAATGCTTCTTTAAAATATGTTCTAAAATTACCTCCACAAAAAAAGTCACTAGACTCAGTTTTCTTCATTCTCTTAAAGAACATTTAATGCTCTGGTCATATAAATTATTCCAGATCACAGAAAAAGTGAAAACAATAAATCGTTTAAAAGTAGCAAACTCCTTCAATGAAAACTATAAAATGCTGGAAAAAGAAACAAGAAGACACAAAAAATGGAAGGCCATCCCATGTTTATAGATGGAAAGAATCAATATTGTTAAAATGTTCACACTATCTCTTCAATAAATGGTGCTGAGAAAACTGGATTTTCATATACAGAAGAATGAATCTCTCACCCTATCCAAAAACCAACTCAGAATGAATAAAGACCTAAATATAAAGCTCCAAACTGTGAAACTAGTAGGAGAAAACATATAGAAAATGCTTCAGGTCATAGGTCTTGGCAAAGATGTTTTGCATGTGACCCCAAAAGCACAGGCAACAAGAGCAAAAATTGACAAACAGGAATGCATCAAACTAAAAAGCTTCTGCACAGCAAAAGAAACAATCAATATAATGGACAACCTAGAGAATGAGAGTTGATAGTTACAAGCTCTTTAGGTGACAAGGTATTAATATTCAGAATATATAAGGAGCTCAACTCAACCGCAAAGCAATCAAAAAAACCTAATGATAATATCCTGACTTAAAAATGGGAAATCTGAATAGACATTTATCAAAATACACAAAGGACCAATAAATATGTGAGAAAATGCTCAACATTTTCCCCCAATCATCAGAGAAACGCAAACCAAGCCACAGTGAAATACCCAAAATGACAAATGGTAGCAAGGATACAGAGAAAGGGAAACTCTCATATTTTCTTGATGGGGAACTGATACTGATTCAGCAATTATGGAAAATGGTATGAAGATTCCTCAAAAAAAATAAATAAAAATAGCCAGGCACTAGTGGCTCATACCTGTAATTCTAGCTACTTGGAAAGCTGAGATTGGGAGGATTATAGTTCAAGGACAGCCTGGGCAAATGGTTTGTCAGACCTCATTTCCAAAATAACCAGAGCAAAATGGACTGGAGGTATGACTCAAGCCCTGAGTTCAAACCTCAGTCCACAAAAAAATTAAGCAATTAACTAAAATAAAATGAAAATGAAAAGAACTACCATATGGTTCAAAATTTCAGTATGTCAAAGAGATAGTTGACTTCCATATTTACTGCAGCACTGTTCTCAAAAACTAAGATGTGAAATCAACCTAAGTGTCTAACATCAGATGAATGGATAAAGAAAATGTGGTGCATACACACACGTGCATGCAGCATACACACACGAAATGCTGCTCAGCCATTATAAGTAAAAAATCTTGTCATTGATGGCAACATGGATGGTTAACAGGTGCGACTGGAATGGAAGAATAACTTCTAATGACCTATCGCATAGTACAGTGACTATAGTTGACAACGTTTAATTGTACGTTTCAAAATAACCAGGAGAGGATTTTGGATGCCTCCCAAAGAAAGAAGTGACAAATGTTTGAGGTGACAGATGTACCAATCACCCTGATCTGATTATTAAACATTGTATATGTGCACCAAATATATTGCACCCCATAAGTAGGCACAATTATTATGTTTCAATTAAAATTTTATTTAAAAAGTAGCAAATTCCCATATGAAATCTGACAAACTAGTATGAAAATAAATATTATATCAGTCTTTCTTATAAATGTGTATTTATTAATTTTAAATAAAGTGGGCATAAGGATAATTCAATAATTCAAAAAAAATTCATTAAGCCTAAATAAAAATATCTCAAGTCAAATCCAGGATAATGCTTTAAAAAAATGACCAAATCACTTTCATTGCAAGAATGTAAGTGTGATTTAACATGAGGAGATAAGTTAATGTAATTCATCGCATACTAGAACTTTAAAAAGAAAAACATTAAGTCCTTCTAAACAAGTACACAAAAGAAAATTGACAAAATTCTTCATTCAGTCCTTACTTTAAAAAACTTATAAACCTCTCTAAAAAAACTAGACTCCGAAGGCTATTTCAAGCAAGTAGAATGCAACAATGTCAGCACATTCAATAAATATCAAATTATTGAAGAAACAGTAATTCTTTAATTTGTAAGGAATACTTACCTTACACCATAAGCAATTTTTTTCACTTAAGAGTGTAATCTCAGAAGCATTTCTTTACCTGGAAGTAGAAGTGAATTTCCTCACTCCACAGTTATTTACCTTTGAAATAAGATAAGGGAGAAAGAAAGGAAAGGCATAAATAAATATTTAAAAAGCAAGGAGGAGTCAGCGTTAGCTCTGGTGGTTCACACCAGAGCTATTTGGGAGGCTGAGGATTGCAGTTTAAGGTCAGCTGGGGCAAATAATTCATCTCCAAAAAATAACCAGAACAAAGTGGACTGGAGGTGTGGCTCAAGCAGTAGAGTGCCTGCTTTGTAAGCACAAAGCACTTAAAAGCCAAATTATTAACACCATTTCATTTGTAGTCTCTTATTCTTAGCTTTCCATAAGTGTCTGCCAAATTGCCACTGGCCTGTGTGGGATGGCAAACTGCCTTCCTGTCTCACTTAAGTCATTTCTCTTCTGTCCTGAACAATTTGACACTCAGATCATTTTAAACAAGTGATGCAAAAAGCCCAGGGTCCAACCTACCAGTGGTAGGTGTGGGTCTTCCTTTTGGACCTCAAACTGATCCAAGAGACAGGTCTTTCTCTATCATTACAGAAGAATCACTTACAAATTCAACTATGATATATTGTAGGACATTTTGTAAATGTCACAATATATCCCCAGTACAACAATAAAAAATAACAAGAAATAAAAATCAAAAAACAAAAAATAATTGACATTTACCATATTAGCACATTAATTACTTACCATTAAGTATATTTTTAATATGCTGATATAATAAATTAACTATATTTATATGATTATAATGCTTTGAAAATATATTAATAAACAATGATAGATATTTATATAGTAATATATAAAATATGTTAATGATTTGACATATTGATTTTCATTTAATAAAGTTGATTTTATTATATATTGTTTAAGCTAATATACTCAAAATGATATCCTTTCAACATATAATAAAAATTGTTAAATAAAAAAAATATTACCTACATTTCCAGCTACATCCAGTTCTACACCCTGAATCACATCAAGAATGAGCATCATAAATCCACTGGGCATGAATGTTGTGCCAAGTTCATTATTTTCTTCTTTGTACATTCTTTGTTATCAATGAATCCACTTTTCACTGAAAGGGGTGGTAACAATGGGCCCCAGTTTTTAAAAGTTGGGAGAACTGACTCCATTAAGTGAAGGCTGCCGACAAGTGGGTTTCTGATTAAGGCATCCAAAGTCAACTAGAGGAGGAAAGTTTTGCAAAAATGGGCATGGGGGACCTTGATACCTCATCCACAGCTCTGCCAGCCTCATTCCTGGCTCTCCTGGGCCCAGCTCTCGCTGCCAACTCCCCAAGGCATGGGAATGTATAGCCAGGTATATTTTTGCTCTATACCCAGGTGGGGCTTCTTCCCAGAACCCTGATCTGTCTCCCTCCTTCAGTGACTTTTAAGCTTCCCCTTATCTCTTGCTCTTGAATGTAGAACCTAGAACTAGGCCAAGGCACTCAGCTCTTTGGCTCCCTTCCTCCTGGCCCTGCCCTAGTCATTCTTATTCTCTAGAACAGTTGTTAAGTTAGATTTTGTGGGAGGTCTTGGATTTAGACTGGGTACCTGCCCTGAGCCCCACAGACCAAACCAATATAGAGTTTTATTATAGTAACAGCATTGATTGGTTGTAGAGGCCCTGCAGCCAAATTAGCTAATGAAACTAATGAAGTAGCTAGGTAAGCTATAACCAGTTGACTGCCTCATTGACTAGGGCATATTCAATGGTCATAATTTCCATTTCTCACCTGTTTGTCCATAAATGCTGCCTAATTGTGTTGCTGGCTAGGATTCTCAGAACCTGCACTGATTCCAGGAACTGCCCAATTTACAAAACATGTTTTGTTTGGCTTAGCTCATCTAAATTCTACTAAATTAAAAAATATATATAAATAAAAGTCCTGGGCCAAAGGCCTGGCTCTGGGGATCCCAAAAGACCAAATTCGAATACCTGTCATCTTGAGATTCTAATCAGAGACAAGTGATGGTGAAGCAAGAATTCATTACTTAGCATGGCCACCCTGGGAAGAAACAGGGGGACCAGCATCTGAACTCTTGTCTTCAGGACACAGACAAAAACTGCAGAATTATATGAGGGAAGATCAATGTGGGGGTGGGGGAGGGGGCACAGGCAAGAAGTATATATAGTCAAGCAGTTTTGGTCAAACTACATCATTGATCATCTTGGGTCTGGGTCCATGAGGTCCTCCTTGCTAGGTCTGGGGAGAATAGCTTTTGTTTGAGAAGGCAATTTGGTTTCTGTCATAAGATGATTGCTTCCACTTTATGGGGGAAGGGGTTTAGAGGTGGAGGGGTGGGGAGGAGTGTACCTTGATTCTTATCATTGGGTAATTGCTTCTACTTGGGAGAAGGGACAGTTTTGGTTCCCATCATGAAGACATCTTTCTACAAAACTCCCTGTTTCCGAAATCTTGAAAATATTTTAGTTTCTCTATGTCTTCAGACTTGAAGGTTGATGAAGGAGGTTAGGTAGGTTTAGGGTTAGTCACCAGCTTTTAGACAGACACTACTTAAATGATTCACATCTCTGTGTGCAGAGTTGAGCAGGAGTCTGACCTGAAGTAGCAAAGGAGACAGCTGCAGGCCCAAGTGAAAAGTCAGTGCTTAGCAAAAGCAGCCTTCAAGTCCCTGTTACAAACAGTAATTCTTATCTTTGATGTGTCGTAGCAACCAAGTATACAATCTGAAGCACTGAGACAATCGAGGTGAACCAACAGCAGTTTAAAAACTGGGATGGTACTTAAAAGTGCTAAGAATCCAATTTCTGGGTGACCATAGATCAAATGAATTAAGACTATACCATCTATTGTTTCAAAACTTTTCATGTATTTTTGTTATTCTCAAACATTTTATTAGCTTTCCAGATATTTCCATTCATTGTACTAAAAAACCAAAAATATTTGGGACTTTAGTTACCACTGCGAGGTTCCAATCTATCTTAAATGTGGCATTCTTTTAAAAACTAATAATGCTAACCCATGCCATCAAGAATTCAATTAGAGTATTTCACAGTAATTTTTTTTTAATTTTGTGGTGCAATCATCCATAAAATGGAATCCATTTAGAATTTACTGAGCCATTTTAAAATTGTTTTTCCCTCGAAGTCAAACTGTAGAGTCCTACAAGAAGGAGGAATGATCTGTCTCTGTGGGTATAAGTGGTTTATACCAACATAGCATACTTACAACTAAGAGTCTCTTTTCAGTCTCTCATTCAACCAAATGAGAGCTTATAGTTCTAAAGATTCTACAATTAAATATAACTATATACACCTACACAGATATAGGTATACCTATACAGGTGTTGTGTGCGCATGAACTGTCTAGAAGATATTTTGATAGTAATAATTCATATTCTTATATGCATTGCTTTGACAAAACTATAATATTCTTTATGTGATACGACAATGTACAGCTTCAACATGATTAACTGAATTTAGTTACCAGAATGTCAACTATATAGACTGCACCAATGCTTGGCAATATAGTTACAATATTTGTTCAGTATAAAAAGCCATACTTATATAATACTGTCAAAGGACAAAATTACAATAAATGTAGTTAAAGACTAACTGACTTTTATTTCTGAGTCATGAAGAGACAGCCTCCATTCCACAAAACAGAATGAGTGCTCCCATTGGGCAACAGAGAAAAACAGATAGGTGGCTTTGTAATGGGAAAACAAGGAGATGGAATAATAGGAAAAGCTAATTGGTTAACATCCAGCTACTTGCTTGTTGTTTTGTAATGATTAAAGCAGAGGAGAGGCGACTTCCTTGTTACGCTGACTCGAATAGGCTGAAATTCCCTGTTTTAAGGAAGAACTGTCTATTTTGGAATCTATCTGCTTCTTTAAAGCTTCAGTTTGATTATTTGGCACTTGTTATGATTTGACTCCATGTAGCTTGGTTTGGTCTGCTGGGGCCTCATGCAGGAGACCAACCCAAAACAACGGCCTGCCATAATTTTGTTCAACAGTCCATACATACTTATGTTAGTCAGCCTTCCATTATTATAACCACATAGCTGGCTCACAGTTTTAGAGGTTCCAGTCTATGATCAGTTCACATATTTTGAACCTGTGATGAGGATGCATGGCAGGAGTGCCTAGTAGAATAAAACCACTACCTTATTGTCAAGAAGCAAAGAGAGAGGAAGAGGAAGTGGCTGGAAACACATAATTCCCTTGGAGGGCACTCCTCCAATGACCCCAGGACCCCCACCCCCTTAGACCTCACCTATCAAAACTTCCATCACCTCCCAGTACCATAGTGCCATCCTGGGGATGAAGGTGTTAGCACATGGGCCCTTGTTCAAGATCCAAACTATGGAAGTACTCAACAAAACCCAGCTCTGTAAAGTTGAAGGGGGAGGAATTTAGCTGGGATGTGATGGGATGAGCTCCAGCCTGGAAGCCTAGAAACCATGATGTGAATTCCAGCCTGTGTGAGTAGCGTTGGATATTTAAGCCCTCTAACCCTCTTCTGCAGAGTTGCTTTTCCCCACCACAGCCTCCAGACCCAACTTCTACTAGGGACAGGAGGCTAAGTCACAGTGCGACAGGGCTGCCGTAGACCTACTCACCAAAGGGCTGCACTCTAAGAACTATGACACCATTGCCAACTGTCTTCCTAGTTCTTCCAGTACCTACATGCACACTGCATCCTTATCTCTTATGATTTTCAAAATATACAAAAACAATGATATTTTTCACCCAAATCCCTGTCAAACATCCTACATCCTACCTACATCATCTGAGTTCTTAAACATTTCTTATACTTAAGGTAGCCATACAGTCTACTTTTCCCAGGATAGTACTGGTTTATCCAGAGTAACAACACTTGTTTTTCCAGGATAATAAAACATTTGTCAAATATAAAATTCAAAAAGCTATAATATGACATTAATATAAATATAGAATGAATGGGTATCAAAAGTTTTATTCAACTCATCAATTAATGAAAGAAAAAATAAGAGGGTAGACTAATTCGCAATTTGTAGATATTCTGAGGAATGATGTTAGAATAAGTTTGCTATGTTGGATTAAAAACCAATACCCTAAGAGGAATTGAGCAATAATCTTTGGGATTATCTTTTGCATAGGCAGAAGTCTAGAGAATAGAGTTTATAGTGTCTGAGCTTTCATCAGACAGAAAAGAGCAAAGTCAAACAAAGGTCCACTCTTCTACGGAACAAATCATCACCTTTGGGCACACCTGCTAAATAGCTCAGTATGACAATACGAAAGTTGTCAGAATCAAAATGGAGCCATTTTTGTCAAGCTCTAACCAAAATAAATAAATAAACTTGGGATGCTATGAAAGGGGGCACATTTGTCTAATAATAATAAGTATTTACAAAAGTTCTGTTAGAACCTCAAGCTAGCACAAACAATATTTCTGTTTCAATCTCTGCCCAACAACTCTCTGTTTAATCTTGGACAGACACCAAAATCTTGTTAGTGATTCCTGTAGCAAGGATTATTGGTTCCAAAATAAATTTTTTGGAGGTACTGGGGTTTGAACTCACTATCAAGGCTCTATCAGTGAGCCCCATCCCAGTCCTTTTTGCTTTGGTTATTTTTCAGAAAGGAATTCATGCTTTTGCCCGCGCTGCTCTAGAACCTTGAATCTCCTATCTCTACATAGCTAGGATTATAAACATGTTCAGCACTTGGTTCAAAATGTGTAAACCTCATTTCATCTTTTTAAACTTGGCCTTGCCTCAACCTCCTTGAATACAATCCTTGTTTACTATGACATTCATATTCCCATTGTAACACCCTGATCTTCCCAGAGAAGAGTAAATATCATTTTTATTTGGAGAATCTCTCCTGTTATTTAGGCTGACAGTGCTAAAAAGACATGTAGTAATTCTCTTATTTTATTTCCAAATTTGGATAATTTTTTAACAGCCCCCTTTCACTCTCATGAAGCCTCGCTTGAGCAATAAATTATTTGCCCACCAACTTTTACAGCATCATTTACATATTCTTCCCCTTCCTAGCCATATTTATCTCTCAGGATATAGCATCCAGAATAAAACATTGCATGCATGCTTTGAGTCATGCAGACTACAAAACAATTTTTGATGTCCTGTAATCTCAGTCTTATGCATGGAATAAAAACATCGTATTGTTGATTTATATTAAGCAAAATCCTCAATACCTTCTTCACCTAGTCAGCTCCTTTTTAAAATGCTAAACCTACTCTTCCTAACACACAGAATTGTTCCTCTCTTATGTGTTTTTTCCCCAACCATGCATCCCCTTTTCTTATTATATTATTTGTAGTGCGAATGATAGTGAAGTTTGTTAGGAAAGGAGTACACTTTCAATAGACTGATAAAGAACCATCTCTAGAGTGAGAATGACCTCCTATTATATCTTAATTAACACTGGAACTCACCAAGCTTATAACAAGCATTACCAATGCTTACAGAATATTGCTTATATAGTTTTATAAACAAATTACTGATCCTTTCCCTCTGCAACAGAAATGATGGATCTCATAGTAATTGTCATATACCTCCCACTCCCCATCCTGGGCAAAGTACACCCCTTCTGCCTAAAGAAAAGCCTTATCAGCTGCACAGCTCAGCCTACACTACCTTGCACTTGTACCTGTCATTCCAGATCAGGTCTTCATCTGCCCCTACCCCTCTCTGGCTTCTGCTTCCAACACACTTTTGTGGAGTTTGCCTCTTAATGACCATCCCAACTCTGATGCCTGCTCATCTCTCCCAGCCTTTTATCCACTTCTCTATTCTTCAATAGAATTGGGACCCGTGGGTAGCAAGCCCTTCCCCCAGCAGACCTCAGATTACTTCTTATGAATATTGTCCTTTTAAGCCTGTGGACAAGCTTGGCATGGCCCTACCTGTTCTCCACTCTAACAACCCAAGAATATCTGAGACAAAAAGAGCAGTACCAGAAACTGCCTCACTTAAAATTAAAGGTAATGAAAACTATTATTTCAACTTTATGACAGCTTCACATCAAATCATAAAACAACTTCACCCCAACCCCCAGTAACTACCTCTACCTTCAGAAAATGGACTTTTATCTTTTAGTTCCTCCTCTAGGCCAGGAACTGGCAAACTAGAGTCCACCTACCAAATCCAAACACTACCTGATTTTGTAAATAAATTTTATTAGAACACAGCCATACTCATTCATTTATGCAGATGCTCCTCAATTTACAATGAAATTACACCCTGATAAGCCCACCATAAATTAAAAATAACACAAGTGGAAAATGGATTTAATACACCTAACCTACAAAACATCGTGGCTTAATCAGGCCTACTTTAAATGTGCTTGGGACACTTCATTCGCATACAGTTGGGCAAAATCTTATAAACCAGAGCCTATTTTATGACAAAGTGTTGAATATCTCATATGCTGAGTACTGTACTGAAGGTGAAAAACAACACGGTTGTATGGGATTTTCTTTCATACTACTGTAAAGGTATGAACCATCATCAGTCAAAGACTCTCTGTATTCTCTATGGTTGCTTTGTGCAGAGATAATTTAATCATGACAAAGACCATGTGGTCCACAAAACCTAAAATACTTTCTATCTGACCCTTTACAGAAACAGTATGTTAAGCCCAAGGTAGCCCCACTTTCCTTCCATCAAACCCATCTGGAAAGTCCTCTCCTAGCATATTCACTATAGCATTCCTCCCACCCCATTGAACAGAGCTGATGGCTTATGACCAATATTCCAGAGCTCTTTCTAGACCCTGTAGCACAGTGGAAAACACGTTATATTATAATTATTGATTGAAGATCTCTCACTTTCTCTGATGGGGAGTAATGAGTAGGAATGTAAGAGTATGTCACTTCCAAAATGCCCAAGACCGACCTAGTACAGCATCTGATCTAGAATCATAATGGTTTCTCTGAACAACCACCTTCTCCAAAAAACCATAGTGAGTACTTGCATTTGTTCCTTCATGTAACCTTCAAAAGAACCCACAGTAAAACACTGAGACCCTGGGAAGTATAAAGCTGGCCAAGCTGACAGTTCGTGAGGCATACTGAGTGTGGAGCTCTGCTTCTTCTGCATCCAGTGCCTGGTTCCTGACCCATAAGCTATAGAAATAGGATTATTTAATAACCTTTTTAGTAAAGACCCCAACAGCTACTTATTCCAAAATGTTAAAAACTCAACTCAAAAAGATCTGTTTATTAAAGTAAGAATCCAAAATGCATTGGGAAGTTGCAATATTTGTGAAGGTATCCTGCTAACATGGCTGTTTGTCACTGGCTTGGCCAAGAAAGTGTCAATGTCCTTGTTCCTTGCAACTGTGTAGTTCCTAATCCAGATGGGAGACTAGGAACATGCAGGAAAGGCAGGCAGAGGCCACATGGAGCCACAGCAGTGAATGGAGTGGGCAGTCCCTCTGAAAGAATATGGCCAGAAATGCATCTAGAAATTGTAAACAAGGAAAAAGGTGCACAGCACATACTTTCAGAATCTTATGGGGTCAAGAGTCCCTGAAGAATTCGCTAGGTGAACATATGACTTGCTACTGACTAAAGGACCTACAGTTGGTGAATTTACTGATCTTGTAGATTTCTGTTAATGAAACAGATAAACCCAAAGATTTATTGCCTGCTATATATTAAATAGTTTTATAAGTAATTCAGAAATCTTATCCTAATGGTTCTGTATTAAATTGCCCATAAAGGTTCTAGCTTATTCTTTTTTTTTTTTCTTTTTTGACAGTATTGGGGTTTGAACTCAGGACTTTACACTTGCTAGGAATTTTACCAGTTGAGCCATTCCACCAGCTCAAGGTTCTAGTTTCTTAAATGTTATTTGAGCCAGTATTAACATCTAACTGCCAACTTCATTAACTAATTAATTCATTAAATAAAATTAATGGTACATATTCATTTTATTTTCATCTGAGAACCATGATTTTATCAGTTTTAAAATTAATTTACAAATATGTTAAAGATTTCACATTCACATTGAGTTTCAAATGATAGAAAGCAAAGACCTCAGGTCATCTTTCTATCCAGATTTCTCTTACTGAAAAACTGTCTTTGTGTTTCATTTTAGTCACTTCTTTTTTATAGTAAAAATAATAGTAAAGTTTTTTTTAAGAAAGAAATTTAGAATAACAAGATAAAATGAGGAAAAAAGGAGAAATATTTCCTGCTCCTCAGGCAGAAAATGGGTATTTTAGTCATTTAATTTTTTATTTTATCTGATATGAAAAATAAAGGTTATATATGTTGATGAGGTACCATGTGTAATATTCAGTATATATGCCCAGTAATATTTAAATCATATTAACCGTATTTATCTCTTGACGCAGTTATCAATTCTTAGTGATGAAAACTTTCAAGATCCTTTCTCATTGTTTTGGGGGTTTGTTCACTCATCTATTCATTATATTTTGTTTTGTTTTTGGAGACAGGGTCTTATTCTGTAGCCCAGACTGGCCTTGAACTCACTGCATAGCAAAAGCTGTCTCTGAATTCGTGCTCCCCTGCCTCAGCCTTCCCAGTGCCAGGATTACAGTCGAGTACTACCATACTGGCCTTATTTTATAGCTTTTTGAAACATACAGTACATACTTTTCATCTGTTATCACCATTCTATGCCGTACTACCCCAGAACTCTTTTCTCCTATCTGACTATAACTTATTCCCCATCCCTCCCCAATGTCTTTTGTACTGTGATAAATTAAAGAATACTCACTGTCCTCTAGACATTTTTTAAGAGCCAGGGGTTATCATTGATCTAAGATCATTCAACACCAAGGGATTATACTGGTAGCATTCTCAGTCTGATGGAAATTATGTATGGGCTGGATAAAGCTAAATAAAAATAAGGTTTCACAGTTCTTCACATCATATTCTGTTACATTGAAAGGTAACTCACAGGTTGTATTTTCTCACTTTATTCCTAGCTGATGCAGTATTCTGAAATAAATTTAGTAACTACTGCATTTGAAAATACAGTGTTACCTTCAGCAATAACTCTAGACACATAACTGCTACAAAAGTCTCATCCTCATTGCTTCCTCCAGTTATTGTACAAGGGCTCTGTCTGTGTTATATAACATTATCTAGCCATATTTTCTAACAAGGCTGAGACTTTTATGCAACCCATCCTGCAAGATTGGGAATAGCCAAGGCCTACTAAACCAAACACCAGTTGACTTAAGTTGACTTAGGGCACTCAACTTGCAAATAATGTAGTTTCTTTATTGTAAATGTGTAGACATAAGTAAATTGTTCAATCCACCAAGATGGGTTTGAAGACAAATTTATCAACCAATTTTCAGGCCTTAGTCTGTCATGTCTCCTGCGCCATTTGACAATCCAGGCTTTATATGGGCTCCTGGGTCACAAGGAATGGATGATTCCTGAGTTGGGTGGTCATCAGTGTACTACTTCTGGCTCAAATCAGGAGCATTTGAATGTGGATGGCTTTTTGCATCTCTCCTCCTTTCAGCCATGTTGGACTTTGGGGAACTTTGCCTCTATTCCCAAGCCTACAGCTCTTGGTAGACACTATTCCTCCTTCCTCAAAGAAACTAAGTGCTCAAAGAACCCAGCCTCTCCCTATTCCCAGTTGGGGGAATCCTCATAACACCTCTCTCAGCCCTCTTCATGCTATACCTTCAATCACCTCCCATTCAAACAAATCCATCTTAATCTCTCAACAGGCCAACAGCCTTCCAAAGCAGGTCTACATTCACATTGACTTGTATAACTCAGGGTCTGAGTTTCCCACTCTCTACACAGATTGTAAGCTATAAGATGTGAGTGTGGAGAGGAGAGGCGGGGCAGAGATGAGCTCATAGCACCTGGAGAGATTGGCCTGACTTGGGATGGGGAAGTAAGCTGGGACAGTATGTGAGAAAGAGGCTGGTAGAGCTTTCATTGTTCTATAGTGTAAGCCTGCTCAAGAAAATAAGTTATTTTCCCCACATTATTTAAGCCTAGATGCCTCCATGTAGTAACCAATGACCTGAGGCTAGTTATTTAACTTCAATTTCAATGTCCTTGTGCGAAAAGGGTAAATTGTGGTACCTAGAATAAGAAATAAAATAAGTTAACAAGTGTTAAGTGAATTAGAACACTTACTGGAACACAAATCATTCCATTCATCCTAGATTACAGTATTATTGTTGATGTTATTAATATTGTCCACAATAAATTCCCTACAAATTGCTTCATTTTACTTACTGTATTCCATTAGAATGGACTCACAGCATTATTGAAGCAGGAACAAATTGAGGAAAATTCTCTGATCCCTGGGAAGAATAACTGAATCCCAAGCATCCTGTATCACAGTACTGTGCCTGAGAAGGAATATCACAAAGCCTCATTTGGAAGGGAAGCTAACATTGGAGACTCACTCCCTCAACAATATGAGGGGCACCTGGGTCTGTAGATTCTCTTTTCAAGCTGTTTTTCCCTTTGAGCTCTGAACATGTCATATATTTGAACAGAGAGCTTATATTCGACTAGGAAATTCTCAACACAAACTTGGTTTACATGGCACACACAGTGGAAACATTTAAGCCCTACTGGAGGCCCTAGGAATTTTAGGGAGGAGTCATGAAGCTAGGAATTATTCTGTGCATCCTTATTTATATCCAAGTCAAACTGGTGCCTTCTATTGTTTTATTGACTTACAGATATTTGTTGGTGGCATGGACTCTGCTAGGCATTTAGGATACAGTGGTGAAAAGGCAGAGTAAAAAGCAGGGTTCCTGACTTCTAGAGCTTTAGTCTAATGGGGACAGTGACCAAGTCCTAGATGAAGGAAAGCACATGTCCAGAATACCTACACTCACCTGTGGCCCAAGAAAGGCTTGCCAGAGGAAGTAAACTTTCACATTGTAAATAAAGGATTTTATGATAGGTAGAAGGGAACCACAGGATGTCCAAAACAGCACTTAGCTACAAAAGAACATGAAAATTCAGGATCTGAAAAATCCAGTATGGCTGGAACATGAAAAGCAAGGGTAATGTGGTTGCCAAGCAGAAGCAAGGCCCTGAATCTACTCCAGTACTTCAAAAAAAGCAGCAAAGGAAAAGAAACGAGGAAAAGAGAGACAAAGAAAGAAAAGTAGGGGAATAAGTAACAAGACTACTCAAGCCATGGAAATAGGAGGATTGTGGTTGGAGTCAGCCCCAGAAATAAGTTAGGGAGATCCTATCCCAAAACACAAGTTGAGTGTGGTGGTACATATCTCTAACCCCAACTACTCAGGGAACAGACAGAGGTAGGAGGAGCACACTTTAAGGCCAGCCTGGGAAAAAGCACAAGACCTTATCTGAAAAACAACTAATTCAAAAAGGGAAGGGATGGGGTTATGACTCAAGTGATAAGAGTATTTGCTAGATGTCCTGAGTTCAAACCTCCATACAACCAAAAAAACAAAGAAAAAAAAAAAAAGGAAACAAGACAGGCTACGGAACTGGGTAGGGACCAGGTATGCAGGACCTCCAGACCATGATATGGAATTTAGAGTTTATCCTAAGGAAATGAGACATGATTGTGTTTGAAATTTAAACTGATTAAAACAGCCACAGTGAGGACAGCTGGTTTTAGTGTGTCAAAATTATATTTAGCAAATTCTGCTATTGTTGAAGAACAGGTGACAAGTGATGTTAATTTAGAAATCTAAGAATGGTTGTGATGAAAAAAGGACGAAATAGGTGAATTCTAGGGGTGTTTGGGAGGTTAAGGAAGAGAGAAAAGTAAAGGCAATGCTGAGGTGTCTGACATAACTTCTGCAGTGGGTGGGGTAACAGAAGGAGAAGCCTCAAGCTGATGGCCCTGAGATCACTGAGGAAATGTTGAATTTGAATTCAGTATGATGCACCCAAATGGAACACTGAAGTGCAAACAAATGTTCAAAAGAAATCCCTGAGCAAGAAATATTTTGGAAGTTGTCAATATAAAAATAGCTATTGACCCTCTCCATCAAAATCCCAGTGGAATTCTTCATAGAACTACAACATCCATAAAGGAGCACAAAAGATCGTCAACAGCCAATGCCATCCAAACAAAAAGAAGCAAGCTGGGAGTATCTCAATGTCTGATTTCAAGTCACACCACAGGGTTAGTGACCAAGCCAGCACACTACTGGCATAAAAACAAACATGCAGATTGATGGAACAGAGTAGAGATTCCAGAAATGAATCCATGTGCTTACAGCCAACTGACTCTCAACAAAAGTGCCAAAAACACACATTGGAGATAGGACAGCCTTTCAGTAAAGGGTGGTGAGAAAACTAGGTATCTACATGGAGAAAAATGAACTGACTTCCCTAACTTCCAGATGCCTCCCTTGCAGAAGAGACTGAAGTCTGTGTTACTGAATCCTATTCTAGCAGGACACTAGAATTTATAGGAGGAGTATTAGAAGATTCCATAAGACCCATGGCATAACGGACACAATACAATTTTTAAAATAAAGTCTTTTACAGTAATGTACTGTACATTTTTTTAAAGTTCAAAGGAAGGATTTTGAAAGTTTTCCTCATAAAGAAATGAAAAATGCCTGAGAAGACACTTAGCTTTACTGGATTTAAATATTACACAATTATACATGGATGAAAACATATTACATGGTACTGTATTAACATACAATTTTTATGTCATTGTGCATCCATTTAAAATTTTTAATTTAAAAACTATCTTCTCACTGTGGTTGCACAGTTATTATTGAAAATTGTTACCTGGAAGAGTTCCTTTCATAATTGCATATCTATGCAGCATATAGGATTTTATGCATTAAATGTGCTCTTATTCTTGTTTTGCAATTTCATATTGATATATTTCTTTTTTAGGGTAGATTTCCTGACATCAGCTTACTGTGTTTTTTGTATTGTGATTTTGGATTACAACATTCAGCTCCGTATGTGCACTAAGTCAATGCACCATTTAATTAAAACATGAATCAGCCATATATTTATCACTAATAAAATTATGTGTTTAGTTTTGTCTCTAAAAAGAGTCCTGTATAAATATATTGTTTATTTCATATATAAGTAAAACCCCAAAGTTCATTTTTAAGTAGTCAGTCATCACCAAAGTGAGTTCCATGAAGATGTAATTTGACCTCACACAAAAACTGAGGAGCTGGAGCTGTGGCTAGTTGGTATGAAATAAAACCCCTACTTGCAAAGACACAGAAGTGCAGTGGTGTCTTGTATACCCACAATTTGTTGTAGAGAGGTAAAACACATGATTTCTTACCATGATTCCTTTGCGTGAGGTTTTTTGTGTTTTGTTATTTGTTTGCTTGTTGGTTTATCATTACTTCTCTAAACATTTCAAGCTGTAGAAATGGATCTAGAGCTTATGTAAATGGTTCTCTTTATTGTTAAGCAGGGATGTGCCCCAAATGAAATACAGATTTTTAAAGCTAACCCATTTTTCATTGAGAAATAAAATCATGAAAAGTTCTCTCTCATCAAAGTGAATGAGTGGTTTTCCTCAACACTTGAATTATTCTACCTTCAGACAGTTTCCTATTTTTTCATCCTTAATCATCAGTGTTGGCATTTCACATTGCACCATCCCACTCGACACACACTTTTTGGATTTCTTTTAATTGCAGCATGTAAAAAAAATTAAAAATTGGAAAACTAACCAATTTTCATTTCATTTTAAAGTCATTTGATATTAAGATCAAGTAAAACTTCATTTACTATCCAAAGCCGTTCTCCTCCAAATGTTACCTACTCTCTTCCAAACACTTACAGTGTATAACTTTCTAAAAAGTTGTAATACTTTAGAAACATATATCCAATGTAATAGGAGGTAATAAAATTAAATCAACTATTATGAATTTAAAATAAAAAAATAGCCAGGTGCTGGGTGGCTGGGATTAGGAGAATCAAGGTTCCAGGTCAGGCCAGGCTAACAGTTTGCAAGACCCCATCTCCAAAATAACAAGAGCAAAATAGACTTGAGGTGCGGCTCAAGTGGTAGAACATAAGCATGAAGACCTGAGTTCAAACACCAGTCCCACAAATTAAACAAATAAATAAATACAATTATAAATAAAATTTAAATAGAATCTAAAATTATTCAAAGCAAAAGTCAATCAAAATCTACAACCATGTTCCTCATTTTTAATCATCCACTTTTTTTTATTATTTAGCAAGGTAGTATCGAAACATCAAAATTGTAGAGTGAGTATACAAATTTTAGATTTAGTTCTTCACTCAATAAGAGCTGAGACAAGGGAGTGAAGGACAGACCACAGGAGGCCAAGGAGACACTTCCCCTTCCCAGGAAACACCCATCTGCATCTGAAAGACATCTCTGCCCTCAGGCAATACACAAAAAAAGGCTATAAAATCCAATCCCCACCCTGACCCACAGGACCACCGGTTTCTGGGTCTCCCCTGCATGCCCCACCATGCAATCTTTCTCTTCTCTTCTCTACAAATAAAATCTTTCCAACCTCTGCTGCTGGAGTCCACCTTTGCTTTCATTCTTAGAGTGGGCTCAAGAACCCTGAGCACCTGAAATTCCTGTTCGTGTCATATGTGCATCATATTTGGCAACCACAAAGGAACCAGCCTTCACCTGAGATCCGTATAGGTTGTATCAAACAGGGAAAGGTTGCCTAAGAATATGACTGTGACCATCTGGCACTCCAATGGAGTCTGTTCTCCAGGAGAGCCCCCACCATGACAGCAGCCTAGCTATGGTGGACATCTCAGGCTGCTCTTCTCTCTCTTTCTCTCTCTCTCTCTCTCTCTCTCTCTCTCTCTCTCTGTCTCTCTCTTTCTCTCTCTCATTAAGGAGGGTTTCTCCCTTGGGAACCTGAGGAAAAGCTCCAAGCCCATTACAGCTGTAAGGCAGGCAACCCAAGAGAACTTGGGAGCCAGCTGGGGGCTTATACCAGACTGTCAATGCTACATGGGTGGAGACAGACTTCAGTGCACTGAGGCTTTTTTTTTCCCCTCTCTTTCAAGATCTGACTCACTTAAGAGGCGGTCTGAAAACAGCCGGTGGAAAGGAAAGTTTCTCTTCAAGCTATAAGGGTGCTCTGGCCGGGAACTCCCCAGTGTCACCTGAAGACTGATATGCAACTTCCTGACCCACCCAGAGGCTCCAAAGGTGGCTAAGTCTTGGACCCCTCCAGCCATGTCTGCGCCAAATAGACAATCAGATCTCTTACACTTCCTTCACAGTTTCTATGGCCCAAGAGTGGAGGTCACCCCTTGCTTCCAGGGCTCCAGTACTGCCCTCAGGCAGGATCGACATGGGCAGCAGTGCAACAAATAATCCCTCATGCATTGAGCCTGAAAACTCACTTTTCCCCCAATCCTCAGCCTCTCCTTCCCCTTTCCCAGGTAGTTCAGGATGAGTGTCTCCCTCCTGCCTTTGCTCTAAACAGCAGTGGGCTTCCTTCTTCAGGGAGTTTGGGGGAAATCCTTACAGGCACCAGAAAGTGCTAGTCTCTAACTTGGACTTAACGACTTTTGTCAGGCATCTGGTTAAACTAGTTAAACAGGTTCTACATCCTGCCCTCAGGAAAAGAATAAAAAAAAAAAACAGTTAAAAGGCAGAGACCTCACGGTCTTCTCCATTTTTGTCCCTTACCCAGCAAAAGCCTTCAGATGCTCCCTCTCTTTTCATAAAAAGCATATATACCTCACATGATATATAGAGGGACAAAAGTCTACTTCATCAGGAGTTCCCATCCACACCTCTGCAGGGGTCCTCCCTCTGGCCATGAAAGCCCTTTTGGTTACTTTGATAGAGTTATTTTTAAATTATAAGCCTTCAGCTGGTAGAGGAGAACCAGGTACCTGGGTCACAGGGCACACAGGCAAGTCAAAATAAATAGATAAGAAACTGGTCAGGGGCTTTTGGGGGGTGGGGGTGGTGGCTGCAACTGGAAAATCTAAATGTCCTCCATGACCTTAGCCAAAGGTGGCAGTAGCAGAAAAGCAAGGGAGAGAGGGACACCCCCTCACATGTAGAGTTTCTCTTCATCTGGGGATGCCTAGGTAAAAGGAGAAACCTCTGTTAAGGTGACCAATTTTCCTTGTTTCCCTTTTTAGATGAGGAATCAAGCCCCAAGGATCCAGAAAGGATCCCCCTCTTGCTTACTTATTAAAACATTGGAAAGATCTTGATCCAGAAAGTCTTCAGCAAAAGTGACTCACCCAGGCTTGGCCACAGTATCCTCTGGGAGATGAGGAAAGATGGCCAGAAGGAGGGAACATTAGTTATAATACCATTCCTCAATTAGATATGTTCTCTAAAAAAGAGGGAAAGTAGACTGAAGTTCCATAGATCCAACTGTTCTTTTTCCTAAGAGACCATCCAGAATGGTTGAACAAATGCAGGCTAGATACCCAGGCCATGGTAACCTTTTGCAAAAAAAAAACCCAAACTCCCTTGAGGAACAAAAGAACCCATGTGATGCTCCATCAGCTCCCCCTCTTCCCCCTTACCCAGCTACCTTACACACCAGACATCATCCCACAGGACTCTACTCCCTCCAGTTAATTCCTGGAGGGGATAGGGCTCACCTTTCTTTTACAGTGAGTGAACTTAAAGAAATAAAAAAGGATTTAGGAAATTACACAGAAAACCCAGATCAGTACATCCAGGCATTCAGAGAAGTCAACCAAAATTGAACTGAGCTGGAAAGATGTAATGCTACTGCTATCTCAGACCCTCACTTCTCTGGAGAAACAGTGGGTACTAGATGAGGCAGCCAAAGCTAGGGACAATTATCACTTAGATAAATATGGCCCTACAGGCCTGTCTCAGACTGGGCCCTCACAGAAGGAGGAGGGGGAAAGAGAAAAAAGACAAAGACACTGGACACCTAAAAGGGAACCTTGATTCCCAATTCCAACAGGAGATCAGGCAGTAATAAGGTATGACCCTAAGTGGGACCCTGAAAATGACAAGGATGAATGGAGCCATAACCATTTCATCCACTGCATTCTTGAGGGTCTAAGGAGAGTCAAGGTAAAACCCCTTAATTACTCCCAAGTCACAGCTATATAGCAAGAACCCTTAAAAACCCCAATAGCTTTCCTACAGAGACTTAAGGATGCTTTACAAAAGCATACCAATATTGTACCAGAGTCACAGGAGGAGGAAATCATCCTAAAAGATAAATTTCTAACACAGCATCATATAGCCATAAAAAGCTTCAAAAACTGGTAGCTGAAGGGAGCAGAGATCTAGATCAA
Source organism: Castor canadensis (assembly GCF_047511655.1). Classification (NCBI taxonomy): domain Eukaryota; kingdom Metazoa; phylum Chordata; class Mammalia; order Rodentia; family Castoridae; genus Castor; species Castor canadensis. The sequence continues at coordinate 46,047,162 of NC_133401.1, read as the reverse complement.
TTGGTCTGTGTAGCCATGTCTATATAATAGGGGCTTAGAAAAAGAAAAGAAGGACATGGAGAAGGAAAAGAGAAAGGATAAGCAGCAAGAGGCTCTGATCACAGAGCTCAGAGAGGCTTCCCTGGGGCAGAGTCCAAACCTGAGGACATTCTTTCAATGTGGACAGGCAGACCATTTTAGGAGGGAGTGCCCCCAGAGAAAGCTACCTCCAGGACCCTGCCCCATTTGTCGGGGAAAACATTAAAAGGCACACTGTCCTCAGTTTCCAGGGGAAGTGAGGCCAGAGCCTACCACCCAATGGTGGGTCCCAGGGCCTCCCCATCCAGGCTCCTGTAACCACCATAAAAGCATAGGAGCCCTGGTTTATACTTACTATCGAAAAGCACAAGGTCAGCCTCCTTATCAATACTGGAGCCAGCATCTCAGCTATTCCTTTCTCTCCCAGACCCAGGTCCTCCAAGAAAATTATTGTTTGGAGCATTGCAGGCCAGCCTCTACAGTGTTACTTCACTCAGCCTTTAGCCTCTCCTGGGGAGATTTCCATTTCGGTCACTCCTTTTTAATTGTCCCAGAAACCCCTACTCCTCTGCTAGGGTGGGACCTTGTATCTAAATTGGGTACAGCTCCTTTTACCCCTAGTAGAGTGTTTTTGCTTGCCCCAAATAGAGGAACAAGTAGACCCCACAGTGTGGGCAGATGGACATACCATAGGACAGGCACAAACAGCTGTCCTAGTCCTAATTCATCTCAAGGACCTCTCTTCATTTCCCCCTCAAAAACAATATACTTTAAAGCCAGAAGTTAAGGAGGTGATAATTCCCATAATCAAAGACTTAAAGAGGCAGGGACTGCTAATAGAATGCTCCAGCCCATATAATATATTCCTATTCTTGGTATCAGAAAGGGATTTAACAAACAGAGGCTAGTCCTGGATTTCCACCTAATCAATGAAGCAGTAGTGCCTCTCCACTCTGTAGTTGCAAATCCCTATACGCTTTTAGCCCAAATATCTCCAGGTACTGCTTACTACTCTGTCCTGGATTTAAAAGATGACTTCTTTTGCATTCCCTTACATCCTAAAAGTCAACCTATCTTTGCCTTTAAGGACCCCACAAGAAAGTCTGGACAGGTCACCTGGACTGTCCTCCCCCAGGGATTCAGAGAAAGCCCCCACCTCTCTGGGTTGGCTCTAACCCAAGACTTGGCAGAGTGGCAATATCCACAAGCTACTTTGCTACAATATGTAGATGACCTCCTGCTCTGTGGACCAACTGAGCCTATTTTTTCATGAGCCACTGAATCCTTACTAAACTTCTTAGCAGATAGAGAAAATAAAATCTCTAAAGAAGGAAGCCCAATTGTGTCAGTCGAGGGTTACATATTTAGGTCTTGTCCTGGAGAAAGAAATGAGGGCTCTAGGAGAAGACAGAATCCGTCCAATCCTGACATTTCCTCTACCTAAAACTCTAAAGCAATTGAGGGCCTTTTGGGGGGTGACAGGATACTGTAGAATTTGGATCCTGGAATATGCAGACCTAGCCAGGCTCTTAAATATAATCCTTAAGGAGGCACAGAATGATCCCCAGCCCTTTATTGAATAGGATGACAAGTCAGAAAATGCATTCCACCAGTTAAAAAGGGGCCTTATGATAGCTCCAGACCTGGGTCTCCTGGGTCAGGACAAGTTTCAATTATATGTCTATGAAAAGAAAAGACTGGTCTTGGGAGTAGTGACTCAGCTTCAGGGCATCACTCCCCAGCCAGTAGGCTACTTAAGCAAAGAATTAGATCAGGTAGCCAAGGGATGGCCAGGATGTCTTAGAGCAGTCACTGCAGTAAGCCTTCTAGTACTTGAAGCTCAAAAACTTATCCTAAACTGCCCCCTAATGGTTTATATCCTACATGACCTAAGGGGAATTTTAAACTCAAAAGAAGAACTTTGGCTATCTGACAGCCATCTACTTAAATACCTGGCCCACCTTCTGGGAGGGACAGAAATAACTTTAAGGACCTGTCAGAGCCTAAATCCTGCATCCCTTCTACCGGAAGCAGAGGGAAATCCTGAACACTCATGTGAGGAGGTACTTATGGAGAATTATGCTGCCCAACCTGACTTAACCGATTGGCCCTTAAAAAGCCCAAATCTAGAATTATACACTGATGACAGTTCCTTTGTCAAAAATGGTGTCAGACATGCAGGGTTTGCGGTTATAACAGAATTTGGCACCTCTTCCTCTTAATACAAGTGCTTTATTGGCAGAATTAGTGGCCCTAACAGAAGCCCTAAGACTGTCAAAAGAACAGAGTCAACATCTATACAGATTCTAAGTATGGCTTCCTGATCCTGCATGCTCATGCAGCCATTTGGAAGGAAAGGGGATGCTAACTACAACAGGCTCTCCCATTAGACATGCTCGTGACATACTCGCCCTCCTAGATGCTGTTCCGTTGCCTAAAGAGGTCTCGGTAATGCACTGTAAAGGTCACCAAAAAGGGGAAGATAAGAAGCAAAGGGAAACAAAGCAGCTGATGAAGCAGCTAAATGGGCAGCCATGCAGGAGTATATAGCTGGCCCTGTCCTCTGGGAGAGGACTCCCTTCCCCCAGAGAGACCACATTATCATCAGAGGAAAGCAAGCAAGCCTCAGACCGAGGGTACCAGTTAGATCACCAAGGTTAGTGAGTGTCCCCTGGAGGAAAGTTATGGCCCCTGAGGCACTCTAGTGGAAAATTCTTAAGACCCTCCACCAACTCTATCATTTAGGCTTAGACAATAACTCAGTTTTTGGCCAACAAAATGTTTGGGGGAAATAAATTAAGAAACACTGCCCAACAAGTTGTACAGGGATGTGAAACATGCCAAAAAAATAATCCCAATAATAAAAAACTCCAGATGCCAGGGACACAGAGACAGGAATCCTAACCCAGGGAAGACTGGCAACTAGATTTTACCAATGTGCCAGGGGGACCAAAGTCAAAACTGCTGTTAGTATTTGTGGATACATTCACTGGATGGGTGGAGGCTTTTCCTTACAGTATAGAACGTGCTAGGGAGGTGGTCCGAATTCTAATCACAGAAATAAATCCCTCACTTTTGCCTCCCCAAAAGCCTTCAAAGTGATAATGGGCCTCCATTTAAGGCAGAAGTAACTCAGGGACTCTCTAGAGCACTAGGCACAGATACCAACTCCACTGTGCCTGGCATTCCCAATCATCTGGAAAAAGTAGAAAAAACAAATTAACTTTTAAAAAGACACCTGGCTAAATTGGCCCAAGAAACCCACTCCCCCTGGACCAAGCTCTTCCCTATTGCTCTCATCAGGCTCAGAAACACTCCAGGCATGCAGGGACTGACCCCTTTTGAATCTGTATATAGCAGGCCCTTCCTAACCAATGACCTCCTTCTTGACCAAGAGACAGCTCAATTAATTTCCCATGTCACTCAACTTGCTAAATTCCAGCAAACGCTCTCAGAGATCAAACAAGCAACCCCCAGGGAGGATATAAAGGGACCCCCCCCTCTTTTGCCCTGGTAACCTAGTCTTAATAAAGTCTCCATATCCAACCTGGGACTTAAACACCCCTCTCTGGGAGGGGCCATATCCAGTTATTCTGTCTACCACAATGGCAGTGCAAGTGATGGCCTGGATTCCTGGATCAATCACTCAAGAGTCAAGAGCTGGAATTTCTCTGCAAACATCACATCTCCACCTCCAGACCCAGAATTGGAGCCTGTCTCCTTCTCATGTGAACCTCTGGATGGATTAAAACTGCTGTTCAAAAAGAAAACACTTACAGATACAAATAAGTCACCTTCATAGGTCTTCTGAATCCAAACCTCCAATACCTCCTAATCAGTCTATTCCTTCTGCTTGTAATTACTTTGGGAATAGGGCTAGCTGCTACAGCTCCCTCTAGTTGGACTAGAGCTCAAAAGACAGCATCAGCATGTTCCTTTTATTTGCTAACTATATTGCTGTGGGGTTTGGTCTTCTGGGTACACTAGCACCCCCATCTGGGAAGAGCTTCAGCCCTTCATGGAAAACTAATGGGTTCTTAAATCTCTCTTGAGCATTTACCCTTCCAAAATCTCCACTAAAGGACTCCTGGGTTTGCTATGAGAGACCGACAGCCACTCACCTGCCGGCATGGGTCCTATTAAATTTCACTCAGGGTCCCTTCCCTTCTTTGATATTCAGGCCAGATAACTTCTCCTATGCCATGGTTCCTCTTACAGGGGTCCCATGGAAGAACCAGCCTACTATGTCTTACTCTTGGCTTGGGTTCATTTCTCAGACAAAAATTTGGATGTTTAACTCTTCTTCCCAGATGGCTATCTACCAGTTTGTCATTCATCAATGAAAGACCTAGGGCCTACATACCAAAAAGACATCTTTGACTTCACCACCCTTAAAGGGGACTATCATCTGTCAACCAGCTGGTGCTGTATGAATAACTCTAAGAGCCCCACTTTTATGGGTCCCAGTGGGCTTAGGGCTAGTGCTTATAATGGGAGCCTTGTCTCCAAGCTGACCAAGTCCTCAAACCTCAATGGTAAAAACTCTTATTGCATACTTACTACTAGCCATCACAAATGTATCAACAAAATATACAACAGGATTAAGAAAACTATATAACTCTAACTTTCCACTCCCTGCACCTCCATCTTTTACCAGCAGCCTTAATGTCCCCAACTACCTGTTTCCAGGAGACATCTCCCAGGCCCAGGCTAACAACACCCAAAGTATTTTATGCCTTGAGGAAGGCTATCTCTTTTTAGGGAGGTCGTGGAAAAAGGACCAGGTATGGGGGCTGCCAGGTCTACACCCAAACCATACTTGAGGAAATTGGGCAATTGCCCAACTGATACCTAATCCTGAACATATCTCTTTTTGGAATAATACGCACAACAAACTGAATTTTCCCAATGAACAGGAACAGCTTCCCATAGAGATAAAAGAGAGGTTACTCTAACAGTTTTAGGGATAACAGCGTTACTTACAGAACTAACTGGAATCAGCTATGGAGTGACTGCCAATCACGTAACTGCAAAAAACCTAACCAAAGTAGTAGAGGACAACAGGCTTTGCCATTAAGGACATGCAAAGGTCTTTGCTGTCCTTTGCCTGTATGGTCATGGACCAACACCTGGCCCTAGATTTTCTTTTGGCTAAACAAGGAGGGGTATGTGCCATGGCCCACACTTCCTGATGCACATATATAAACACTTCAGGCATTGTAAAGGAACATACAGACTACATTCTCCAACAGGCTAGATGGCTCTGGGAGCAATCCCCTGAAACTCAGGTTTCTACACAGGTATGGGACCAAATAAAATCCTGGCTCTCCTCCGGGACTTGGTTTCTACACTTTCTGGGGCCTATAGTTGTTATTATTCTCTTGCTTGTGTTTGGGCCTTGCATTTTAAACTTACTTGTCAAGTTTGTTTCTTCTCACCTAGAATCCACCAAACTACAAATGCTTCTGATGGAGATGAAAACGACCTACTACTGTGGTCCCCTTGACAACCCCTCTCATGGTCAGCCCTGATGCTGCGGGCCCCTTCATCGCCCCCTGTCAGCAGGAAGCAGTTACTGAATAGACTTCTTTGTCCCTATTCCTAACAGCAGTTAGGGTGGTCACTGAGAGGGGGGACTTGAAAGACTGACCACAAGAGGTCAAGGAGACACTTTTTCTTCCCAGGAAATGCCCATCTGCATCTGAAAGACATCTCCTCCCTCAGGCAATACACAAAAAAAAAGGCTATAAAACCCAATCCCCACTCTGACCCACAGGACCACCAGTTTCTGGGTCCCCCTTCATGCCCTACCATGCAGTCTTTCTCTTCTCCTCTCTACAAATAAAATCCTTCCTACCTCTGCTGGAGTCTGTCTGTGCTTTCATTCTCAGAGCAGACTCAAGAACCCTGAGCACCTGAAATTCCTGTGCATGTCATCTGTGCATCAGGAGAGATAAAGAATTTTAAGGCTTTAGTTTTTCAGGTGCACAGAAAACAAACAAGGCCTTCTCCATAGAAGGGTAAAGAGTTGGTAGCTATTAATAAAACTTAAGACAAAAAAAAAATCAGAAATGGAAAACACTAAATAAAAGAGGATCATGTTTCACTCTGCTTAGATACAGAGAAAAATCAAAGCATGGTCCATCACACTGACAACAAGAAATGGCTAGCTAATCAATAAAATCATGATTTGCCTTGAGCCCATTAGATAGCTAACACAACAAGGTGAACAGGTAAACTAAATTCAGATGACAGGGCCCTCTAAGAAGGGGTCATATGAATGAATTGCCTCACCTTTGGCATGAAGAGGTACCTACCTTTAAAGGGGATATGAAGAAAACAATTTAACAAATTCTTAAAGGCCAGGTGAGAGCTAGAGTGATAATTTAGATTTCTGGTCCTTCTCAAGCTCTTTCTACACCAACTCGGATAGTACAAAGCCACATGAGCCCCACCCACTTCCCCTTCTTGAAAAGAGACCCTCATAGAACTAGGAGCCTGGGCTACAGGTCCCCTGGGAGAGGCAAGAAGAGTTCTGGCCCCCCAAAGCCCAGGCAAGTATTCACTGCTTCTGATCAAGGGTAGAACTCACACATGGGGAGTTCCATACATGGGGAGGTACGGAAAACCCTTCCCCCCATCCACCCACCCCCGCATCAGGCAAAAAGGTAAACTCTGAGGCAGAGTCAGAAAACACACCATATTCCCAAAATAAACTTTATACTAAGCAACAAGTGCTTGCAGCCTACCACTGAGGTTGAAGTGGAAAGGAATGAGGAAACTCAAAATACCCCACTTTTGACTTAGCTAAGTGAGACTAGACCAAAAGAACTTGGACCCCTACCCATCTCCTACCTTTACTCGTCTATCAAATAACCAACAGTAGCAGTGAATAATGTGCAAAGAGGAACAGCGTAGGTAACCCTGGTGTAACACAAGCATTTGGGACTACTTAAAGTTGAGGGTGAATTGAGATCCCAGAGAAGAGTCCTCCAACACCCTAAGAACACAAAGTACAAGGTAGCACAGGTCCTTCACTGGAAGGATTTAAAAATTGTGATACGTTAATGGTAGCTATAACAACAAGACCTCATAATCTGATCAATAAAATCCATATTGGCCCAAGATGCCCACCTTTCAATTCTGTCTTGTTCCTTCATGTATTTGGTACTCTCTTGTTAGATTATTAGAGTCACTTATAAATGTTTTATCTTCCTTGTAAGGAAATATAGGCCCCAAAGTGACCTGAGTGATCTGGCCAAGAGATTCTTTATTGCCGGATGGGAGAGGGAGAGAGCAGAGAGAGCCAAGAGAGAAAGGGAGAGAGGGACAGGGGCTTAAATACCCCTCAATAAGACTCGGCATGATCTGATTGGTTAGGATCTTATGTTCATGCTGATTGGAGGTTGGGGCAGGAGGATTCAAGCTAGACTTGAGGCAGGACCCTGACCCTGGGAGGCAGGAGCTTAAGGGTGCAGTAAGAACTGAAACCTATCGGCGCCATTATTGCCAACATTCCTGATTGATACTTTATTATTAGAAAATGTTGGGGACCAGGCATGAACCCTGGACTGGGATAGAATGGATTTTGCACAGCCTCTTCTACCATATTTTTCCCAGGACCTGGTGTCATGACCTTTGTTCTCACATCTCCTTGAAGAATACAACCTACTGTGTCTGCATGCCAACCCCTGATGTAAAACTAGATAAAGTACCAGAATTCTTAGAAGACTCCCTGATGCCAGATTAATCAATACCTTAAAAAGTTGTCCTGTGTGCCTTGATGGTTCCAGAACTGATGTGTCGTAATTAAGCTTCATTAGCCTTAGGAAAATTAGCCCACAAAACCTCATTCCTTTCACCTTGCATCAAGAATTGTTAAAGCTTGATTTTTACCTGAGTCTTTTCCTTATACTGACCTATAAAATAAACACTCTGGCTCAGGTAGGCATTCAGTTTTATGTTTTATGTCTAAATGTCTATGTGTGTCTAATTTCTCATTCCCACCGCTCTTAATCAGGTTCACGCAGCATACACTCTCAGGCTGGGGCAAGAAAATATTTCTCATTATCCCTAATAATATTCTTTGTCATAAAGTCTGTTTTGTCTGACATCTTATACCCATTCCAGCTTATTCATGGGTACTCTTTGCATGGTATGTCTTTCTTTCTCTACCATTTACTTTCAAGGAATTTTTAAGTCTTTGAAAGAAATGTGTATCTTTTATAGAAATTACATATTTGGATCTTACTTTTATACCCTTCTATCACCCTTGGTCTTTTAATGTAATTATTGATACAGCTGAACTTACACCTGCCATTTTACTATTTGTTTTCTATAGGTCTCATGCCCAGTTTGTTTCTCTGTTCCTTTTTACTACCTATTTTCTGTTAAATATTTTCCTGTATTACATTTTAATTCCTCTGTTGATTTTTAAGCTTTTCATAGCTTTTTTTAAACTTGTTTATCTAGGAATTACAATGTATCACTAACATCACAATCTACTTCAAGTTGATACTGACTTAATTATGATTAAATATAGAAAATTAGATCCAATATGACTTCATTTCCTCCCCCATCCTTTATGCTGTCATTAATATATATATAATCTACATATATTATAAACCAAATATAGTAGCTATCGTTTTAAACAAAGTTTATGTTTTAAAAATAAATTTAAGCAGGAAAAACATACAGATACTGACCTGTCACTGGATGGGGGATAGGGAGTTTCCTCAGCTTCCCAATTTCTACACAGAATCATTGGAACTTGACATTCACATATGAGAAGGATTTCAAAATCTGGGTGCTGATGGCTCACACCTATAATCCCAGCTACTTAGGAGGCTGACATTAGGAGCACTGTGATTTAAGGTCAGCCTGAGCAAAAAGTTCATGATGAAACCAGAGTTTTGGACCCTGGGGATGCTATATGTCAAGTCTGGCCATGCACTCCTTTATACCAAATATAGAAACAGCTGATGCAGCTATTGGGGGCAGGTGGGAAGGGTGGGATACTGGGAGGCTGCCAGATTTAGCAAATAAGAATAATAATACAGGATGCCCAGTCAAATTTTAAATTCAGATGAAGAGTTGAGGCAGGCTAGTAAAGAGGAATGAAAAAGATTTGCCAGGAGACTGGACCTTCTCAGCAAAAAATCACCCCAGTGCTGAATTTCTTTGTTCCCACCCAGTACCACCTTGAGATGTTACCTCAGTTGTAAATTCCCTTTCAATTGTAAACTCCATTACAGATGTAAATTCCCCAAAAGATAAAGGAGTATCTTGGCTGGTTCAGGCTGGTAAATCTCACACACCCAATAAAGGGAAAGCTGTCCTCAATCTGACCTCTCAGATAAAGCCGGCTACTTAAGACTTTAGGAATATTGGTCACATCTCATCCATACAGTTAAAAACCTGGCAATCAGCATAAGAACATGTACAGAATAACGGAACCTTATCAATCAAACCTGTTGATCACTCTAGCTCCTCCTGCAAAGACTGCCCAGATTTTGTTTTTTTTATTGTGCTGGGTAGGAGTACATTGTGGCATTTACAAAAGTTCTTACAATGTATCAAATATATCATATTTAAATTTGCCCCCTCTGCCACGCTCCTTTATCCCACTTCCCCACATTCCTGGAATGGTTTCAATAGGTATCATTTTTGTATGTGTACATACAGTACATACACATACATACATACATACATATATACAGTCATACATACATACATGTGTACACAGCATTTGCACTATATTCACCCTCCTACACCCCTTCCTCACAATCCTATTGGTACCGACCCCCTCTTGCCCCCCAGGCAGGACCTGTTCTGCCCTCCTGTTTTCTGATTTTAAAGAAGAAAAATTGACATTTTGGCTTGTTTAAGATAAAGGTAGCTACACAGGGAGTTTCCTTGTGACACTTCCATGTATATGTGTATTATAATTCTAATTGGTTCATCTCTATTTTTCTTCATTCTTCCTTAGTCCCTTTCTTATGGTGGTTTCAGCCATTTTAAGAATTCTATATTCATTCTTGTATATAGAGTATATCAACCATATTCACCTCTGTAATTTCCTTCTTTTACCCTCCCTCTGTCGTATATGACCTCCCCTTAGCATGACCTGTTTTTTATAATATTGCTGCATTTGTTTTAGGTCTATAATCCACATATGAGAGAAAACATGCAGCTTTTGGCTTTCTGAGCTTGACTTACTTCATTAAGCTGATATTCTCCAGTTCTATCCATTTACCTACAAACGATAAAATTTCATTTCTTCTTTGTGACTGAATAAAATTCCATTGTATAATAATACCACTTTTTCTTAATTCATTTTTCAGTAGTAAGACTACCCAGATTTTTCCTGCAGTTTTCCCTTACAACTTAAAAATTGCTCTTTGAACAAAAACTGGCACTTTCATGCCATCTAGCCAGAGCCACTGCTCTTTTACAGTGTCTAGGATTTTCTGTCCCGTCCAGGAAAACCTTGCTACTGCATTGCAGTCTGTGTCTCTGTCCAGTGCTTTGTTTCCAGATGCAAGGACCTGAGATCTTCTCAACCACAGTCTTCTAGACTACCCACTAGTAGCACAATGAGTAATGTTTGACTATAAGTAGATCCCTTGTGATATTTTATACATGTTAAATAAAAAAGTATTAAAGTACAATATATACATGTGTGAAATACCATGACAAAACCCCATTCAGCAATCAATATACACATTAAAAAATGAAGGATGGGAGGATAAAACAGGTTCTATCCAGAGGTGGTACAAGGGGGTGGAGGAGGGTAAATGGAGAGGGTGAATATGGTTCATGTACTTTGTATACATGCATGAAAATAGAACAATGAAACGTGGTGTAATTATTCTAAGAAGGGGAGGAGGAAGGATGAGAGAAAATGATGAAAAGGATGACTGTAAAGCACATGTATAAAGGTCACAATGAATACCCCTGCATAACCAATATACGCTAATAAAATGTTTAAAAAAAAACCTGGCACCAGTGGCTCTCTTCTATAATCCTAGCTACTCAGGAGGCAGAAATCAGGAGGATAGTGGTTCAAAGCCAGACAAAGCAAATAGTTCATGAGACTCTATCCTGAAAATACCCAACAAAAAAAAGGGCTGGCAGAGTGGTTCAAATGGTAGAGCAACAGCCTAGCAAGCATGAGGCCTGAGTTCAAACCCCAGTACTGACAAAAAAAAGTGAAATTAAAACTTAATAAAAGTATGTGTCATTCATCTTGAATTCAAACTTAACTGACCATCTGTTTTTTTAACTAGCAATCCCAGGGGCATGGAAGTGCTTCAGGTCACATAAACCTGATGTTCTTATCTGAAATTCTCTCATTTTTCAGAATAAACTTCTTATTTTCTGACCTTTGGTCAATTTCTAATGTTCTCAAATGGGTGTTTTTGACAATTTAACCAAGCTTAGTATCTGGTTTGCAGAAAAGACCACCATCTTCATTTTGCCATAACAGGAAACTAACCTCTAATTTATAAATGGAATAATTTTAGAAAAGTGTAGTTGATCTCAATTGTACTAATGTAAGAGTGCTCAAGTTGCTTTCGCTGAAAAGCACTGACTCCTTACTTGAGCCCACAAATTAACTAAAAACAGAAGAACCTTGGCATCTCTGCTCCATTTTGTATCTGTCTTTGCTCTAAGCCATTCTCTTTATAGTCACTTTACAATCACCTTGGATTCCAAGAAGGATAGACTGATAATATCTTTATGACAATGAACTGGAGCTTTCACCCTCCCAGTGAGGACAATTATCCCAAGAATCCTCTCAAACAAGAACATGATTACTCTCTCCAGGTGATAACCTCCCAAACCTGGACCAGACCACCTGCCTGACCAAGATTGCCAGCCCCACCAGTCATAAGACCAACCAGACTATATCTGTGACTGAACTGTTTAATTATACATACCTTGGTCCCCTGACCCCAGTTCTTTTGTCTACTTAAACCTATAGCTCATGTGTGTACCCCAAAGATGGCTGAAGATGAGCTGAGTGCTTACTCTGCCTCTTCCCACAGCACGCTCCAAGCTGTGTTGTAAACTTCCTTTCTCTGCCTTCACCATGCCTCTTTATTTGGTGTTTAGGACCTGGCAGATGGAATCTCAGGAGTTTGGGCCTTGGGTCCAAAACTTCGGTTTCACTAAGAATAAAGAAGTATCAGCCTTCTTCATGACTTCACCTCAGCTTAAGGGCCACAGTAACAGATCACTGAGAATGGTCCATCAACCCATTGACCATGATGGTGTCAGGACTCCTCGTACAGTCCTGACACCTTCCCCACAGTGAGGTGGTCCTTCTGAATTCTTTGATGTTGATGAAAATCTCAACTTCATGGTAGTGAATTCCCCACCTTCATGGAGAGTCTTGGGAAGATCTGACCTTAGAACTACATATTCACCATTTTGTACCAGTTTAGACCTGGGGACTTGCAAGACACATCCGAATCAGATACACAAGGGTATAACTAATTCCATCTGTCAAGTGAGTTAACATCCCAGTTCAGGTTTAAAGCAGCAGAGGAGAGAAATATCACCTCTCTCCTTCAAGTTTTTATATAGGCTCTTTGGCTGGATCTAGGAACCAAATTGATATAAAACTGATAAACAAGAGAAAAGTCTACATGTTTTATTAAATTTGTGGATGCATAGGTTCTTCACAGAAAATGAAGTTCAAAGAAAAGCAAGATGCTTTATACTTTTTAGAAAAAGAACACTGAATCTGGAAAGGATGACAGGACCAACAGATTTCTGAACTAGGGTAGCAAATTCTAAGGATGTCACTAAGAGATAAGGGGCAAGGAAGGTATAAAAGCCATTACTTCAACAAGTTTATTTATTCAAGATTATGACAGCCCCAATTAACAGATTCTGGTTAAGACTGTTTTCCTGCCTTGGCACAGAGCAGACAGTCCTCCCTAAAGACTCTCTATGATTGCTACAGGCAGGAAAAGAAGAGCTGAATGGCCCTTTCAAAGTTATAGTTCCTCAAGTGATTTTAGTATGAAATAATCAATATATCAGCTCAGCACATTTTGAAATAGGATGTCTTTAACTACTTCTAAACCAATCAATGCATGACAGCAAAATCACACAACTCACTTTGTAAGAGGGGCTGAAAAGCTGCATTTGCTGAGGAACACTGACTCCTTACTAGGGCCTGGGAATTAACTAAAGGCAGGAAAGAGATAGATAATTGCAATGTCTCTTTTCCATAGATATGGAAGAAATAAATGGACAGTGGGAAAATAGTAACCAAGCCTACAAAAGGGAAAAACCTTTGACTGGATCTAGTTTGCATGCTGGCCAGTTTACTCTACTTCTTAACTAAACTGACATCTTTCACCTCTTTGTCTACACACTGGAGAATTCGAGTTTTAACTCTCTTTGCTCTTCAATTAGACCAGCCAGTTCTCTACCATTTGTCTCTTACTGACCACCAAAGCAGTAAACTTGCCAGCCAGGACATACAGCTTTAGAGAAGTGGCACCAGACACCTGGAGAATCAAAGCCAGCAGCGGTGAACATGCATCTGGTCATACAGTCAAGCTGAGACCCTGAACTGTTAGAAATAAAGTCAGTGGTGGTCCATTTTCAAGGTAAGGCATTTAACTCTGGTCACTTGCTTGCGTATCAGGTTGCAGATGTTGGGGGAGGGTCAACTGATAAGGGAACTTAAACTGGGAAGAGTAAATCATGATAGAATGAGGAAATGTGTAAAAACTGTATACGTGCCAGAAAGCACATATCACAGGGAGACCTTCCCACCACAAAGGAAGGTGGATACCACCGAAAGCCCACCTCTAGAATTTGACCAATCCCAAGAGGGGCATATTTTAAATAACCCAATAGGAAATCTAGGCAATGTCTGGGAAAGGACTGTGCACACCATAGTACTCAGCCAGTGAGGAACTGGGGAAGGGACTTGCACACTAGACAATATAATGCTTGTTGTAATCGCTTTGTGTTTGTCTGCTTCCCAGGCACCTGATCTTGCAGGACTACCATTAAAGCTTCACTTCCCCTGTACTCCACATGTCTGAGTCCATTCTTTGAGTTTGGACAGTGAGCGTAATTCTCACATGAACTCTGCTTTAAAAGGCAGACGTTTTCTCTCAGAAGGAGGCTCAAAGTGCTTTGAGAGGTTAACTCTCCCTATCCTCCTCTATGTCTGACAAATAACAAACCTTGTTTCCTTTTCCTCAAAACCCTACTCTTATTATTTGTAAATTTTAAATTGCCATTGAGGCCAGGGAACCAACTCTTTCCTGTAACAACTTTATAAAACCTAGCAACTGCCATTTTTTAATCCTTGCTACACCATTGAGCTGCACAGGCGGGTCTTGAGATGACTTTCCACAAAGGAAGACAGATTCAAGGTCAAAATCAGCTTCACTATTGCTTATCACTATGCAACTTGTGTTTTCTTAGTCTCAAAAGAAAAAGCATAATGCAGGCCTTGAAGGCTTGTTGGAGAGATTTTCTTACAATTAAACAGCAGCTCTGTTCCTTGAGAATCTCCCCATTGTGATATTGTGGAATACAGATTTGGTCTTCTTGTCCATTTCATAGCAAAAAAGCTTCTAAAATTCTTGGAATTTCCAGAGTGAAATGAGTGTCATTTGTGTGCTAATGACATGACTGGTGGCTGGTACCCTTAGATAGCTTTAGGATGGGAGCTAGGCACCACAAAGGCTGAGGCATCAGAGAGTTGGTATATTCAGTCCCACTACCAACCTCCTCCAGGAGGGGGTTGTAGCTAAAGGTTGAGTTGATCAACACTGACTGATGATATAAGTCAATCATGCCTACCTCATGAGGCCTCAGTAAAATAACCAAAAGCACTGAATTTGCTGTGGGAGAGCTTCTGGATTGCGGAGTACATAGGGCTTCCTAGGGGCGGTGTACCTGGAGAGAGCATGGAAACTCCACTGTCTTATCCCATGCATCTCTTCCATCTACATCCTTTATAATAAATGGGTAACTGTTTTCCTGAATCCCATGAGCCACTCTAGCAAAGTAATCAAATCAAGGAGGGGGTCATAGGAACCCCGATTTATAGCCAGTCAGTCAGAAGTTCTGGAGGCCTGGACTTCCAGGCATCTGAAGGCAAGGGGCAGTTTGGGGCACTAAGCCCTCGGTACCTCCAGGTAGATATATTGTCAGATCTGAATTGGTGGGCGCCAGCTGGTATCCACTGCAGAATTGATTGCTTGCTTATTACGTGGAAGAAAACTCCCAGGTATTTGGACACAGAAGTGTGCTTGTTTATGGGAGAATAGTAGGAAAAACTAGTTTGTTTTTTCTCCTATATCCTCAGATCCACTGTGCCTCTACATGGCTCTTTCTCCCCACACCACTGAACAGAGTACTTTTTAAACATCTAATATCTGCTGAAGTGCCCTTTCAACACAGTTATCTATATCCTTAGTCTATGCTTAGCACAGTGTGGTCAAAGCTAACATCTAATGTTTAGCAAGCCTTTACTGTACACCAGGCACCACTCTAAGTGCTTTGCATGTACTGAATCTTTAATTCCTAAAACAACTTTAAATGTATGGAATGTTATTAGCCCAATTCTATGGATGCGGAAAGATAGATGTAGAGAAGTAAATGGCACTGCTGCTATCTGGCAGAGCTGGAATTCAAGCTGTTATCTCAGTCCAAAGGCTATACTATGACCACAGTGCTCTGTTCCCTCCCTTTGGAAGGGAAGAAAGAGACTTCACTAAAAAAACAGGTGAAATTCCGTTTTACTGTCTCAGTCCTCAGCTGTACCGCAGATACTGCTGTTTTATACAGGTACATTTCTAAATGGGGTACTTCATTTAAATATCCCCAGTGAAAAGATGGTTTAATTTATTCTCCTAGATAATTGTAAGAAGATTAAAAGTAGATGCACTAACTTGAAATAAAGCCCCTGGGAAGAGTAAAATTTAAACAGAAATAAATTAACATTTCGTTTCCTACCAAATGGGATACAGGCTTGCTAGTTAACATGTTCCGTGTGTAGTGTTTTCTGTGATAGTCCTCCGTTCCCTGCATTTCAAATAACAAATCACAACAATTGGCACCAATTGTTGTTTGCATCAGGGCTTCTAGTCTCAACCCATAGATTAATAGCTTCTTGTTTTATAATGCTTTCCAAGATATAAATTCCCCTTTGTACATTATCTCACTTAATCCTCAGAACAGCCTGAAGGAATGGGCATTATGATTCTAGTTTTAGGATGAATCAAATGACAAATGGGGAGGAGTTTAAATAGGTTTTTCAAGGTCATATAGTGGCAGAATACAGACTCAATCCAATGCCAAGGTTTTGCAGCATGGTACTGGCACAAAAACAGACATGAAGACCAGTGGGACAGAATAGAGGACCCAGATATGAAGCCACACAACTATAACCAACTTGTCTTTGACAAAGGCACTAAAAATATACGATGGAATATGAATAATAAAAGAAAAATGAAAAAAATAAATAAAAATATACGATGGAGAAATAGCAGCCTCTTCAACAAAAACTGCTGGGAAAACTGGTTAGCAGTCTGCAAAAAACTGAAACTAGATCCATGTATATCACCCTATACCAAGATTAATTCAAAATGGATCAAGGATCTTAACATCAGACCACAAACTCTAAAGTTGATACAGGAAAGAGTAGGAAATACTCTGGAGTTAGTAGGTATAGGTAAGAACTTTCTCAACGAAACCCCAGCAGCACAGCAACTAAGAGATAGCATAGATAAATGGGACCTCATAAAACTAAAAAGCTTCTGTTCATCAAAAGAAATGGTCTCTAAACTGAAGAGAACACACACAGAGTGGGAGAAAATATTTGCCAGCTACACATCAGACAAAGGACTGATAACCAGAATATATAGGGAACTTAAAAAACTAAATTCTCCCAAAACTAATGAACCAATAAAGAAATGGACAAGTGAACTAAACAGAACTTTCTCAAAAGAAGAAATTCAAATGGCCAAAAAGCACATGAAAAAACACTCACCATCTCTAGCAATAAAGGAAATGCAGATTAAAACCACACTAAGATTCCACCTCACCCCTGTTAAAATAGCCATCATTAGCAACACCAACAACAACAGGTGTTGGCAAGGATGCGGGGAAAAAGGAACCCTCTTACACTATTAGTGGGAATGTAAACTAGTACAACCACTCTGGAAAAAAATTTGGAAGCTACTTAAAAAGCTAGACATTGATCTACCATTTGATCCAGCAGTACCACTCTTGGGGATATACCCAAAAGACTGTGACACAGGTTACTTCAGAGGCACCTGCATACCCATGTTTATTGCGGCACTATTCACAATAGCCAAGTTATGGAAACAGCCAAGATGTTGTTCTTAATCCATTTACGAATGGATTAAGAAAATGTGGTATCCATACACAATGGAATTATATGCAGCCATGAAGAAGAACGAAATGTTATCATTCGCTGGTAAATGGATGGAATTGGAGAACATCATTCTGAGTGAGGTTAGCCTGGCCCAAAAGACCAAAAATCATATGTTCTCCCTCATATGTGGACATTAGATCAAGGGCAAACACAACAAGGGGATTGGACTTTGAGCACATGATAAAAGCGAGAGCACACAAGGGAGGGGTGAAGATAGGTAAGACACCTAAAAAACTAGCTAGCATTTGTTGCCCTTAACGCAGAGAAACTAAAGCAGATACCTTAAAAGCAACTGAGTCCAATAGGAAAAGGGGACCAGGAACTAGAGAAAAGGTTAGATCAAAAAGAATTAACCTAGAAGGTAACACACACGCACAGGAAATTAATGTGAGTCAACTCCCTGTATAGCTATCCTTATCTCAACCAGCAAAAACACTTGTTCCTTCCTATTATTGCTTATACTCTCTCTTCAACAAAATTAGAGATAAGGGCAAAAAAGTTTCTGCCGGGTATTGAGGGGGTGGGGGGAGAGGGAGGGGGCAGAGTGGGAGGTAAGGGAGGGGGTGGGAGCAGGGGGGAGAAATGACCCAAGCCTTGTATGCGCATATGAATAATAAAACAATAAAAAAAAATGCCAAGGTTTTGGCATTTCTATTGTCCCAAATCTAGACAAAAAAGAGAAATGGCTTTCACTATATCATATTCCATCCCTTGTGGGCCATATTGACTAAAATTTAGTAATAATATTTGTGCCGAATCTAGAACCTTTCCTCTGAAGTACTCAAATAGTTTATGCTCCATTAGTCATGCCAAATGCCTCCATCACAACAGTAAAGGCTGAATAGAAACAGTAGTCTTAATGCCAGCAATCCGGCCAGACTCCATCAGCTCTGTGACTTCCTAATGAGCTCCACACTTAGGTGGCTTAGCCTGGTATTCATTTGCCTTCAAGTCACAGAACAAAAAATAAAAGAAGTTGAAAGTAACTTCCCTGTTTCTAAGGCTCTAAGAGAACTGAGATACATTTAAGGGTCTCCTTAACACAGTACAAAGAACAAAGAGGAGAAGAGGTAACTGGTGAAGGACCCATCTCTAGTTCTTCCATTCACTGGCTTGAGTAGTTTTGGGTAGATGTCAGCCTCTTCTAGGCTCTGATTCTTCATTACTACATAAGGGCAAAGAGTTCAAGTTAGCAAACTAGGTGTGCTGGTCAAACGCCAACCTGTTTTATAAATCAGGTTATTGGAGTACGGCCAGGTCCATTCATCTGTATTTATTGTCTCTGCTTTTGTACCACAAAAACAAAGTTGAATTATTGTGACAAAATCCATCTGCCCTGCAAAGCATTTATTATTTGGCCCTTTATGGGAAAAGTGTGGCAACCAGTAGGTTATGTCATGCTCCAACCTTCTCCCTTCTCTCTTCTGCAAATCTATGGTGATGACAGAATGTAACAGGGGCTCCTTCGAAATTGGAGGACTTAAGACGTATCTAGTAATCATCCTGACTGACTCCATCTGTCCTTCCAACCCATCCTCCATACGTTGTTTTTTCTTTCCTTCCCATCAACTAGACCTGTAACATGCATACAAACCTCTCAGCCCTAGGACTTCAAACCTGACTGAGATTGCTCTGTGTGTGCATACTTCTTGGCTCTCCACTTTTGTTCTTCTTCCATATAACCCTAACATACAAGGCAAATAGATTTATGGATTGGCTGCCTTCCCAGTCTGACCAAACCAAAACTAACATCCTTTTCTTGCTTCACCACCACTTCTTTCTTTGTTAACTGGGCCACTTCTAGAGGTGGCAGGTGGCAAGACCTGATACCCCTATAATGAGGCCCCTGGCGTGGGACTCCCTGAACAAAAATCTAAAAAATATATTTGAATTATGTAAAAAACATGAAGAGGTGTTCTTAGACAAACAAATTAATAAGGAACATCTGAAAGACATACAACAAATGATATTAGTGGGAAAAGGGAAGCTCCCACCCACAGCACACCCAGAGGAGGGCCAGCCATGGAAGAAGAGAATGACTCTAGTGAACTCCTAGCTCAGAAAAGCAAGTGCAGAGAGGAGGATGGTCCATAGGCAACTGGCAGTGTGCTCCATCAGGAGCAACCAAATACCCTGTCCCTCACCAACCTCTCCATGTCCAATCCCAGAAGCAAAGGCATCTGCAACCAGGCTAGAGCAATGACAGAGAGCACATGAGCCAGTAATTAGAACAGACATGAGCTCCAGTTAACTGGTAACGCCCAGGAAAAAGAGGGGGAGCACACTTCCAAGAGAGTATTTACCTGCACAGTCCCCCAGTCACTAGAGACAGGATGTCATTCAGAGATGATGGATTCACAGATGAGCAAAGAGGCATTTGCATTGCCTAACATTTCAGAACAATCATTACTATGACTGAGAGTTTCCAAGTATAAATACAACCTGACGCCTGAGTAAACAGTGTTACCAAAGCAAATAGAAGTATAGCATAAAAATATAAAGAACGCTGAGAAATAAATTAAAAATGCAATGAAGCCCCCAAACAGCCAATAGCCAAAGCAATTCACAAGAGAGTAAATAAAAATGAACAGAAATATATTAAATGATTCTAATTCTCACCAGTAATTAGGAGGGTCAAGCTCAAACAATTACCTAATATCCCTGAGCTTCCCTCTACCAGACTGGCAAAACTTTGAGAAAGTGATAACCCATTGAGGAAAGAGTATTCTTCTTATACCCTGTTAAAAGAAGTGTTTGCTTGTTTTTGTTTGTTTTTTGAGGCTGGGTCTCACTATGTAGCCCAGGCTGACCTTAAACTTAAGATTCTTTTGTCTCAGTCTCCTAAGTGCTAAGATTATAGGCATAGTACCCCATGCCCATCTAAAGGTATAATTTAAATAAAACTTACTTAACACTAAATATACATATTTCCTTTAGTCCAACAATTCTACTTCTTCATATCTACCTGATGGTAACATCTTTACAGAGTTACAAACTATTCATGCGGCACTATTTAGATAAGAAAAAATAAATAAAGCAGCTTAAATTTCCATCAGTAACAAATTAGCAAACTCTGATATGTATACAAACTAGAAAATAACTTACATCTATGGGACAGTAATTCCAAGAGCATGTGAGCTCCTCAGTGACAGTGACTTTTTTTTTATCTCATTCTCCTGTCACAGAGAAGTACTGAGGATGTACCGAAAGAATTAACGACCCTGTATGAATGTGCAAGTGCTATACCTTGGGAGGCTGATATATGCACACAGCATCAACACATTCCCTTGCTCTCCAGCTTCCCATCAAGTTCAGCCAATGAGGATCTCCCTCAAGATCAGAGGGAAAATGGTATCTTGCTCAGGCTCCATAACAAAATACCATAGTCTATGGGAGGTTGAGTTCAGGAAAATAGCAGTTCTAGGCCAGATCAGGCAAATAGTTTGCAACACCCCGTCTCCAAAATAAGTAGAGGAAATAAACTGAGAGTGTGGCTTGAGTGGTAAAGTACCTGCTTTGCAAGCAGGAAGCCCTGAGTTCAAACCCCAGTGCCACCCAAAAATACATAAATACCATAGTCTGGATGGCTTAAGCAACAGGGATTTATTTTTTCATAGTTCTGGAAGTTGGAATGTCTAAGAACAAAATCCAGCAGGATTTGATTTCTGGTGAGGGCTCTCTTCATAGTTTAAAGATGGTGACTTCTTGCTGTCTGCTCCTACGACCTTATTTCAATGCATACACATGAAGCAAAAGAGAGCAAACTTTCTGGTGTCCCCTCTTACAAGGAGGTTTCTCTCATCATAAGGGCCCACCTTCATGACCTCACTAACGCCAGTTATCTCCCAAAGGCCCCATTTCCAAATACAACTGCATTGAGGTAAGAGTTTCAAAACATGAATTTCAAGTAGGAAGAGGACACAAATATTCAGACCTTAACAGAGAGGGAAGGAAGAAAGACAAGAGAGAGGGCTTTTTATTATTCTGTGTGTCTCTCTCTGGGATTGGCTCACTAACTGCCTCCCTCTATTCAAGGTGTCAACCCTGTCAAGAGGCCTACTCCACACAATTCTCCCTGCTTCTCTTTGCCTATCTCCCTTCTCTCAAGCTCCCCCACCCAAAACCTCCTCCCCACTGTATGAAGTCTAGAGGTGGCAACGGTGTCTCCATTATCACTAATTTCAAGTTCTCCATTGGCCTAATGCTTTCCCTCAAACCACTTAATTTGAATTGAGTCATTTGTTTCCTCTTAGGACCATTTACTGACATGATAGACTGATCAACATCGGCTAAGTGAAGAATGCAAGTTTCAGATGAACACAAAAAAATACATATATATATATAAAACAAAACTAAATAATTCTATATGTACATATGTGTATGCAAATATAGAGAAATAGTTATGAAGTAATGCACACTAAATTGATATCAGTGATTATGTCTAGGAGAAAGCAGATTAGGGAGGTAGGCAGGGAAGAGGGTTGGGGGAAATTTATTTTTATATAAAGCTAGAATTTTTAACAGTGCAAATGCATTTATGTAGACATGTTTAATTAACATATCTTAAAAGAAAATTGCCCCATACTATATTTCTAATTATAAGCATAAAAGTACATCAAAATACTAGCAGTAGTTACCACCAGACAGTGATATTGCATGTTGTCTGAAACTGCTTTGTGTGCTTTAACAGACTGGGCAATTTACAAGGAACAGAAATCCATTTTTCACAGTTCTGGAGGCTGAAAGTTCAAAATCAAGGCATTGTCATTTGGTGTCTTGTGAGGGCCTTCTTGCTAGACATAGGAAAGAAGGTGGAAGGAAAGACAGTCCAACATTGTGTGAGGCCTCTTTTATAAGGGTTTTAACCCCACTCATGAGGGAGGCCTACTCATAGTCTCATCACCTCAGGGACTCACTCTTAACCCTATCAGATTGGCCATTAAGTCTCAACAACCTGAATTTTGGACCCAGTGACTTTCTAAAATTTGTGTCCTCACATACAAAATATATTCATATATGATTTTTTTTCTGTCCTCAAAGTTTTCTGAACTGCAGACAGATGATCTTTGTAATTACGAAATTATTTACATAATGCGTTGAACAAATTAGAGAGGGTTCAATAATTTCATGAAGCTCATTCCACTTCTAAGCTCGGAACTCTGATACTTCACTTAAAACAAATGCCAAATTATCAAACTAGCAGAAAGCTACAAGGAAATTGTCCAAGTGATAGTTTGAGAAAAAACACACACACACACACAGTAAGAAAACACAGAGCAGAGCTCCTGCTGATATTCAGAGACACTCAGTTGAATGTCTGAGGAACTGGATTTGAAGATGGTGGCCTTCTCTTTTTTGGCAAGGGTTGACATATTATAGCCAGGGAACATCAAATGGAAAGGGCTCATGGATCAACCCATCTTCTTTCCAGCAAAGCCAGGAGGAAAAGAAGAATTGAGAGGGTGTCCAAGACCTAAATCTGACTTGTGCATGGATCTACAGAAATTGTTCTATTGTCCTAAGCCAAAAGCATGTGTGGAAGAACATTAGTGGTGATAAGAAACCACACTGGCAAAGGTGGACATTTCACCCACTGCTACAAAACCTGAAGACCATAAAGCAAATGGGAAACCCAAGCAGCATTCTGCTGCCAGACTCACTGCACCACACTAAAAGAGCCAGTGCTGTCATCTCATGCAGAAGGAAATGAGCAGAAGGGTGGCAGCAGTCCCCTGAAATCTGACATGGCCCTGTGGTTGAGAGAATGGAGAAAACGAGACATGCCAAAGAAATCTATAGAAAATGGAGCAACAGCAAATAAATCAAGATCAATGTGCTTACATGAGGATAATAAAGTAACAATGTAATTACACAGGTTTCCTTAAAACTATGAAATAACTTAATTTCACTCATTTTTGTTCTGTTCTAGTTTATATTCTAGGATCTCAGTTGATAAATTGTGTGACCTTAGGGCAGGTTTTCAGCCTCTTATTCTTCACATTACATATATAGTGCCTGATAGATTCTCAATAAATATTAGCAGCCTCTGCCTAACTCTCCTTTTTATATTTATAGATTTATGCAAATACCAGATATATTTTAACTCTGCTTCCAACCTCCTAAAATAAATTATGCTATAAGAGGTAATGTGTTTACAAACTTCAAAGTAGATTCATGAACCTGAATGCTAAGGAGAAAATGGAATTCCCTTCCAAAGTATAAAAGTAGTTTGAGTCTCTTATTTATTAGCAAATAACTAATAGGCAACATTGGAATTTTATTTAAAGATGCTATGAATTTTAAAAATAGAAAGCCACTGAGAAATTTTTATAGGAAAAAGAAGCAAGAATGTTGATAAGAGAAAAGCCAGAGAATGTAAATTTAATCCAGAACTACAATACAACTTCAATCCCATATGGCAAATGTCTGAAGTTGTGTTCCAAGAGCCAAACCATGGATGTGGATTCATGTGAAGCTGATTTATCAGGAGGTATTCTGAGGAGCAAACCACAGAACTGGGAAAAGGAGACATGACAGTATATTCTTAAAGAACGTGATTTTAGCTCAGTCTTACAGGGGACTTTTGGAACTAGGGTAGGCTACAGTATTTACTACCTTGTACCTCTCAGTCCTTGGTTAAGGACTGGCTCAGGGTGTCCAAATTCCAAGGCACTCCCTACTTCCCTTGCACAAAGGCTAAGCCATTTCCGACAGCCTGAGGGCAACCCTTACAGAGAAAGCAGTAAGTAGGCAGCGCACAAGTAAATGGAATGTACTGAGGAGATATGGGTAAAGTACTGACAGTACTTACTGCAAGTGTACATTTATCAGTCTCTACCCTGACACCTGGAAAGACCCCTGAGACCTTTCTATCTAACTCATTTTAAAATAACTAGAACACATCTACTGACATCTTCATCACCCCTTCATCTCCTCCATTCACCCTCCCCCCTCCCAAAAGTATCTATTTTACAGGACCTATTTTACAGTCCTGCCTTTCATTCTTAATTCCAAAGTCTGTTCAAATGGTATTTCTTGAACTCCCCTAGGTACCAAGTCTATTCTAAGCACATGGGAATGCAAATGTGAACAAACAGGTAAAGATATAGCACTGACACTTGAATAGGAGGCAATAAACACAATAAATAATTAAATCATGAAGGTAGCAAGTGGTATAAAAAATCTATTTTCTTAATTTTCCCCATATGCTCCATCACATCTGTCAAGTGCCAACTAGTATTATTTTTAAATGCTAAACTTATCAGATAATTTGGGCTTAGAAGGGATTTCTCACCTTCAGAGAGCTGTACACTCATTGAGATATTCACAAATGTCAAGATATGGACCTTTTACCCAAGCTAGAAACTTTCTTTCTCCTCCCTGGCTATAGATAGTCTAAGAATTTCTCTGCTCTTGAGAAGAGAAACTGGGAGCTTGTTTCTCAGTCTGAAGTTTTTCTTTAAGTCTATTGTATTTAGCAATGAGCTTTATCCCTACCCTCCACAGTACAAACATCACTTAAACTGGAGGACCAGGTCAGAAGCAATATTCTGTATGGATGGGTATTCCCCTTTATCCCTGCTGTGTTTACAGAATCAGAAATCTCAGTTCTGTACTAAGAGGAGTATATGAATCCAGAAACCAAGGGTAGGAGTAGAAGTGGCTCCCCTTACCATCATTCCAGTGCTCCACGGAGCATTTTGTGCTTCCTGTTCCCAAATGCTTTACAAGGTTGAAAATCCTGTCCCACAAGTTGGGGCCTCACTCTTGCTAGAGAACACAACGGAAGTCTCATTGAATTCCCAGCTACCACCACAATCCAGGAACTTAGAGCTCCTGTATCCAGGGAGCAACAGACAAGAGCAGACACCATCATGACATAGGTAAGAGACCCTATCATGTGAAGGTGGAGACAAAAAGAAATACGTGTGAGATTCATGTGACCCACCCAGACATCTCTTGGAACTCCAATTTTGACTGTCAGTGGACAAGTCCAACAGCCCTAACTCCATAAGGGTTAATTATCAGGGGCTTAGACTCCTCAGGAATGAGAGTATGGGTCACACCACTAGGTAAACCACTGTGGCAGGCAGATGTGAAGGCTGAAGCAAGGGAGTTTAAAGTGGATGGTGTAGGAGGAAGACAGTGGTGCAAGATGCATCACCAAGACTCTGTAGCAAGGAACATGATAGGTCATCTCACTCACTTTCCCCTTCTAAGTTTCTCCTCATGAGGAAAAGGCCACTGGAACCCTGAAGGGTCAGGTCCTTGAACATGTGGATCCATGGGGCATGCAGTATAGACTGTGGCTGTCATGGAAGCATAGAGCTCAAACCTTTTTTTTTTTTTTGAGAAATAATTTACTAATCAGCTGCAAGGAGAGTATTTACGTGACAGTCTCCATCTGGTAGTG
Source organism: Castor canadensis (assembly GCF_047511655.1). Lineage (NCBI taxonomy): Eukaryota > Metazoa > Chordata > Mammalia > Rodentia > Castoridae > Castor > Castor canadensis. The sequence goes on along the minus strand of NC_133401.1, from coordinate 46,021,288 downwards.
CCTTCAGCATCTGCCTGAGCTTTTGAGTCAAGGCCATAGTTTTCCCAGACAGCTCTCAGTCAATAACACATTTCTGCCCAATGTGGGACTCTACAGGTCAGCCATTGTCCTGAGGCTCCATGTCGATTTTGTCAGCACTACCTTGTGATGTGAGTCTGACCACTCCCAAGCCTTCTTCCTCCCTTCTCTTTTCACAAATGTCAGACTGCAATATAGTCTGAAAGCTTCCCCTAACCCAATTCTGCTTCATCTTCCTCTGATCTTTCAAAGGCATTATGCCTTCTAATCCCCTCCTACACTCCTGCTCCATGTCAGCACCTGCCTCCTGGAGAGGTCAACTGACACTTTCAGTCCAGCAGCCTCTGAATGGTATGGGATGAACTATGATCAGTGCATTACCTAATCATATGCTACTGTCACACTTTTTTTTATATAAAATATGCCCCTTGGTCCTATATAATGTTATGCATGATCCCATGTTGGTGAGTCAAACATTCTAAAAGCTCTCAAGATGTGGTTCTGGGGCCCCACATATGGAAAGGACAAACCCATAACCAGAATCAGTATCAAGTATAATCAATATGAATTGTTGCCCTTTCCTCAGTAGAAGGGGTTCAATGTAGTTGATTTGTCACCTGCTCACCTGGAGGGATATTGCCATCTCAAGAACTCAGCATCAGATTCTTGTTGATAGCCAATCACTGAGCAGCAGCATCTGGACCAGCCTTCATGTGAGAGACTCTGTGCTAACAGGTCCATAGTTACTCCACTCTTAAGTTCATTTTATAAAAACTGATATTGCCAACAACAGAGGTTGGCTGATATCGCCTGGCTGAGTTACCCAGTCTGCTTGGTGATTAGTGACTCTTCTGTTGTATACTAGTCTGTAATACAAAGGCATTCACACTTCATGCCTACACCTTCATGACCATCCACATACCCTCTACACAAAAACTCTTTACCTCCTACCTTTCAGTCTTGCTTATTCCAGTCTCCAGTCAGCCAAACTATTTGTGAGCTAATCCATTTGCCACTGCCATGAATCATGTATCTCCTTATCTGAGGCTGTTTCCCTTTCTCTACTGTGGGTGACCATGTGCACTTCCAAAGCCCCGCCCACAGGTAGCATTTCCCATTTCTTCTCTTTCTGTTTCTTTTCCTTACTTTGTTTCCTTCTCTTTCTTTCCTTCCTTCCTTCTTTTTCTCCTTCCTTCCTTCCATTCTTCTTTTTTTCCTTTCTTTCCTCCTTTATGAGACAGGGGCTCAAACTCAACCCTCCTGATTCAACCTCCTAAGTGCTAGAATTGCAGGCATGCACCATTGTGCCCAGTTGACCATTATCTTTCAAAAACACCCATGAGTGAGAATGAGCAACACAGTAGTAAAGTTTTCACTTGCACCAACATACATGGCTACTCATCAATAAACCAACCTCAGGCTCTCCCATATTCACTAGCTGCTTGTAGAGAATGTCCTACAAAGTTCCAGTGGGAGCCAAAGTTGAGGCTTCATTGCAACTCCTCCAGACGCAGTCACAGCAGTTCTAGCATCCGTACCTAATCAGTGCCATCACTTTTTCCAAGCACTGAAAACTCATTCCAGCAGAATATTAGAACTATCTTTCCAGGGTGTTAAACCCTATCTCAAAGGAAAGTCTCTCATATTTTTAAAAATATCCTCTATTCGGCTTTAACTTCCATCTTCCTTCATCCAGCACTCTTGGGATTCATGCCCGGGCACACTCTCCTATTTTTTAACTGGTCCTGCAGTCCCTTTTGGAAATATCACCTTCCCTCCATTGGCAAGCTTCCCCTTTCTCCAGTTGAGTCATGCTGAGATTTGACCATGGCTACTAGAGGCTAGAAAGAGAGGTGGGGACCTATCCTGAGAAGGCCCTTATTATCCTAAAAGGCACTTTTAGCATATGCATTTTCTCCACAGCATTCAAACAAGCAAGAGGACTCTGCCTTCCCACAAAGGGGCCACTGCTGTCCCAACAGTTCAGCGGGAACTAGGGGTTCTAGCCACTTGAGCACATCACCCACTTGTCTCCATCCCAAATCTCACAGTCCCTTTCCCCCTCTAAAAGGACCTGACTTTCTCATACAAGACTTTCTTTAGCTGAGAATGTAGCCTTTCCCAAAGTCCTCCCATCTTAAAATTGGGTCCTGTGACTAGACTTTAACTCAGCCATCCCTTGTGCAGCAAAACATGAGCCTTTTTAAAAATGCTGCCCAGGAAGCCTTCTGCTTTTCACACTTTTGAGTTGATGATTGATTGCATCAGCATGAAGGACCTTCAGCAAAAGCAGCCGATAAATTCCTTACACAGATGCTCCTTGACTTACGATGGGATTGTGTCCTGATTAACCCAGCACAAATTGAAAATATCATAAGTTAAACATGCATTTGATACACTAATCTACTGAGTCTCATAGCTTAGGAACACAATATGCTGCCAAGTGTCAGCTGTTTCCCCCTCATGATCAAATAACTGACTAGGACTGCCCAGCACCACAAAGAGTATCATCACATATCACTAGCCTGGAAAAAAGATCAAAATTCAAAAGCTGAAGAACAGTTTCTAGTGAATGTGTCTTGCTTTTGTACTGTTGTAAAGTCAAAAGGTGTTAAGTAAGTCAAAGCATCCTGGGTCAGGGACTGTAATACTACCAAACCTCTCTCAGTTTTCAGATATACCGCACAAGTCAGTGTGTCTCTTCTTACCTGTATCTACCCTAATTCACCACAAATAAAGGCTTAGCAACTACACTGCTGCTTCATGCCAGGGACAGTCAGAACTTAGCCTACTGCCAGTGGTGGGGACTCAAGTCAGCCACTGGAAGTGATCCAACTTCAGAATCTCTTAGCATCTGCTCCCAAGACCCCTCCTCTGCTGTCATCCTCAGCTCAGATTCTTTGAGGCAGAATTTGAACCAGAGATTTAAATTCATGGATAAGGGAGGTTCAGGCAGGGCATCAAAACAACATCTACAAAATTCCTCATCCATTAAATGTCCAACCCTGAGCACTGCTTTCTGAGGTTGATATTTGCTGGGCTTAAAATATCTCCTCATTAGATAGATATTGAAACTGGAGCTTTGCCCACCAGAAACCCAAAAAATTATGCCTAACCATAAAAAGAAATGTATCGTCTTCATGCCACAGGCTTAGAATGAACCCAGATGGTGCTACAAACTCAAAAAAGTTTGGCTCTCATAGATCAACAAGGAATCAAGTCTAAGAAACCAGAATTGATTATCAAGGAGAGGGTATGGGAATCCATTCCAACCAACATACCAACTGTCTAAAGTAAATGATTAAAATGAATACATATATTCAAAAATAGGTAGGGATTCAGAATAAAGCATGCTTGTTCTTAATGTTACATCAGAATAAGTTTTAAATGTGCCATAATTAATGGTATCAGAAAATTAATGTGCTCTACAAATTCTAAAGAGAAAACGTGAAAAGAAGCATTGTAAAGACATTTTTAGCTCAAATTCCTCTGTTTGAATTCATAAAGCTCCTTCTGGTTTCCAATCTGTCATAAGAAGAAGTACCTAATTGACTGCAATTTCAGAATTGGTAGAAAACAGAAACAGTCCAAAGGCCAATAATAGAGTTGAAATACTTTTTCTTCTTTACCAAAAACTAGGTTTGCATCTAAAGATACAGGCTCAGAAGAATGCATTATTTATCAAGCACCAAGAAAAGGAGGAAGCCAGGCTCTCTGTTCAGGAGCTCTCTTGCTTTTTGTTATAAAAATTACATTCTGCTACAGCCCCACTTCCTACATAATAGACTTGCTATTTCCATTTAAAATATTTCGACTTTTTTCTTACAGGGCAAACAAGGAGTCAATGCAAAGAAGAGCATCCTGAGTCTTTCATTATGGAAATTGTCCAAATAAGATACAAATTCATCAGTTATTTGAAAAAAAAAATGACCTTGAGCAAACATTGATATTTCTACATTTTGGTTCCAAAGATCAGAAATTTCTAGCTTTAATAGAGAGAAAAAGAGTAAAGTATGCACAACTACAGCATACTCCCAGGGTATCTATTGTTATCAATAATTTGTCTGGTCATATATTTTAAAAGAAATGTAGCAGTTTAGGAAAAAAGGGAACAAAAATAGATGTTAGGGGAAATTTAGAACCTCTAAGTGCTAAAACTAAACCTTTGACACTAACAAATGCTTTCAAAAAAATACTTAGAAATTGTTAAATTTCTGTAATCTCTAAATCAAAGAATATAGGATGGAAACTATAGAATATCTTGAATATCAATCTACAGGAATAGATTTCATTCCAAAATGTCAGGGAGGTCAGCTGTGGTGCCATGTGCCTATAATCCCAGTGCTCAGAAGATTGAGGCAGGAGGATTAAAAAAATTCAAGGCCAAACTGGGCTACACAGTGAGAACCTGTCTCAAAAAAAAAAAAAATTCTTTAAAAAACGTAAGGGGAAAAATCTTTTAAAAGCCCAAGTCAATAATCATAGTATTTAAAGCAGAAGGGGCCAGAAAAAATTATTTTATAGATGAGGAGGTCAAAACTGGGATGAAGTGAATTTGAGTTGGATTACAAATTCAAACCGAGACAGATTTAACCTGGACATTTTTCATAAGCAGTAATGTTCACAGCCAGCCATAGCTGTTTTTAGATTGTAGACCACAGTGTAAAATCAAAATTTCTTGGAGGCAGACCCATTTTCAACCACATATGAAGCTTGACCACAGTCCACAGGAATTGCTAGCTATCCTGTGAAATCCAGATCTTAAAACATTATTCATCAATTCTTCTACAAGAAATGCTACTGCACGCGGTCTAGGTGTCTGCTATTGGCACCTCAAAGCAGTGGAGGAAACAGTTGCCTATTAAATAAGTGGTGCTCGAACTAATAGCTAAATGCTGGAATAAAGCTAAGTTAATTTTTACTTCATAATAGCCATAAGGATAAAATATACATCCATAAAAGAGCTAAATTTTTCAAAGAATTAAGAATTCTAAATAAATATAGTCAATTCTATTGGTGCCTATCGCTACATTTTATTTGATACTTGAAAAATGTGAAGAAAACCTCCATGTAAAAAACAAAACATCAGGGAAAAAACAGAAGAGACAATTAGTGCAGGGGCACAGATACTGGAATTTGTCGTGTTCAGAGTCAGACATCCAATCAGTTAATATGAAGAGAGAAAGCAGAAAAACATGAGGTCCCAGAGTTAGGAGCAACCAAGATCAGGTGAGACCTTCTACACTTATGTCAAGGAGATCAGATTTTATGTGTGTGTAATGCAAGTGTTAAAGAGTGTTGTGAGCAAGGGTGACATGACCCAATTTATGCTTTAGAAAGGTCACTTGGGAAGATTAACAGGAGTTTGAAAGTAGGTTCAGAAACTAATGCAGAGAGGGATGATGTAGACTATAACAAATAGGAAGTAAAGATAAGAAAGCAGTCCAGAATGAGTCTTAAGAGCCCAGTAGTGATGAGGGTGCCATTTACTTGGTGAGAAAGGCAATTTTGGAGAAGAGTAATAGTTCTATTTTAGGCACGTCATATCCAAGATTACTATTAGGCATCCCTGTGCTAATACCCAGCAATCAGTTTAATATGTAAGGTGAGGAACCCAAGTAATAGATTTGGGCTAGACATGTAAATTTGAAGACTCTAACAGCATATAATGTTATTCAAAACAATAGAAATAGACCAGATCAGATAGGATCAGAATACAGATGATAAAAAGAACAGGACCAAAGACCAAACCCTGGAGGTATCCAACTTTCAGAGATCCAGTAGGAGAGAGAACAGAATCAAATAACAAGACTGAGGAATGGGGTCTGAAGTGGGAGAATAACTAGGCGTAGGGTGTCTAAAAGGAAGAGAGCATTTCATCATCCATGTCAACTGCTGCCTGTGGCACAAGGGAAGAGAATCAACAATTGACCCTGACATGATACGAGTCACTGGTGATCTTGGTAAGTGTGATAAAAGTTGCTTTAATAAAAGAGTTTGGATAAAAGTCCCATTTCGATGAGTTAAGCAGAGAAAGAAAACAAGAAAAAGACAGCAAGAGTAGGCAACTTTTCAAGTAATAAAAGCAGCAATGAAAATAGGGTAGCAGCTAGAGGGAGACAACAGCTCAAGGGATGTTTGTTAAAGCATGAGGGTAAGGCATTTTATATGCTTTGCAAATTATTTTAATAATATACTAATAAACATTTATTCAGCATTTACACTGTGCCAGGCACTGGCACACATACTTTCTTGTTTTGCTCATTTAATTATCAAAGGCATCACTGTTTCAGAGATGAAATTACTAAGGCACAGAGAAGTCAATTAATTTGCCCAAAGTCATACTTAGCAAGTTACAGTCATAATTTGAAAACTAGCAATATGAGCCCTTTACCATAGCAGTAAAGCTGCAAGAAAGAAAATAAACCATCACAGTAAACGTAAGCCTGAAAAGGCAAAGGAGAAAAAGCTCCAGGTTACAAGCAGACAAGCTGTCCTTGGAAGCAAAAGCAGATACAAAACAGAGTATATGGATACAGACAAAGGTAGTTAGAATTTGTCATGCACGTTGGTATTTTTCTTGTGTTTGTATCTCCTACTTGCATAATTAAAATAAAAAATCTTCAAAGTATTATTAAGATTTTTTTCTTCCTTTAGAGGGCTTGCACTCCCATAGGGGAGACAGATATGTAACCAAGTAAGTGATTTATTTAAAGTGTTTAGAATAGATCCTGGAACACAGGGGCTTGGTAAGTTAGCATCTATCAATGCTACCCAATGTGATTGAGAAGCATGTACAAAACATAGAAGGGACCTAGAGAGAGTGGTACTGTGGAGAAGCAAGAACCAGGAGGCTTCAAAGGCTCCCATGAGAAAATAAGTAGAGGGGAGTTAAGTCAACTGAGTGGGTTGGAGAATGACAGACCATTAGAGAGAAAGAAAAAAAAGTAAATTTCAAGGAGGGGCAATGTTAAAGAAAGGGCTAGAGCTAAGCAGGGTCCATGGATAAAGATCATATATACTTACTCTACAAACAGCCTCCTAGTCAGATTTGCATCTCAGAAAGATTACCTGAACTCTAACATGGAGGGTGCAAGACTAGAGGCAGGAAGACCAATTATTAACATCATAGAGAGAAGAGGATCTGAATATAGACAGTAGCTGTCATACAAAATAAAAATGGAGAGAGAGAAGTATACAGTGTAAAATATTAAACAGGGGAAAAAATGAATGGTGAGCAGGAAAAAATATAAAAGAAAAACTAAGCATACTTAGAAATGAGTAAATATAAACTCTTCCCAAAAGGGCCTCTACTAAAATTTATATATATATATATATATGGAAGGAGAAGAAAAAGGAAAAGAGAAAAAAGTAAGGAAAAGGAAGGTCAGGTAGTTACAGCCAACCTTAGAGAGATATAACAGGGAAGAATCTACTTCTTATAAAGTTTATAAATCATCAGGAAGATTGGGTTATTGGGTTATTAGAAAGTAATACTGAGGAACAGCTAAGTAGATGGCAAAGAAGAGTGACTGGACCCTTTATTAGATAGATAAATCCAAGGAATTAGAAAGAGAATCTCATATACAAGGAGGTGTCTCTATAAGACTTTCGGAGAGAGAGTCCTAGATGGGAACTGCCATGGAAGTTCAGAGCACAGAGCCCTGTTGATTCTACAAAGAATTCCAATCTAGCCAATGTAGGTAACAAGCTGTATCTACATTCCTAGGCTTAGTTTACCAGTTGTTTCACTAATGGGGAAAGAGTAATGTTTCCACTCTTAATTACAATACGATTTTTATTAAAAATTGGTACCTTCCTAACACACATGCACAGGAAATCAATGTGAGTCAACTCCCTGTATAGCTATCCTTACCTCAACTAGCAAAAACCCTATTATTGCTTATACTCTCTCTTCAACAAAATTAGAGATAAGGGCAAAATAGTTTCTGCAGGGTAGCAAGGGGGTAGGGGGAGAGGGGTAAGGGAGGACATGGGGGGAGGAGGGAGAAATGACCCAAACATTGTATGCATATATGAATAAAAAATAAATAAATAAAAAAGATATTTAAAAAATTGGTACCTTCCTTCTCTAAGCATAAAAACATAGGCTCATCAAATATACTCCTTTCCTATCACCTAACTTCATTTCTTTTTGGGTAAGGTGAAGTACTAGAAAACTACTAAGGATCCATGGAAAAGGCTAATTAATGAGTTCACCATTGACCAATTACCTGCATGGGTGGTGAGGCAGTGACATAATCTAAGCAGAAGTGGAGGGATCAACAGTAGCACTGGCAGAACTGAAAAAGGAGAAGACAGGTTAGAACATAGAAGAGTTATGGAGACAGAATCAATAGGATTTGAGGACAAATTTGCAGCATGAGGCAGAGGTAAGAGCTGAAGTTGCTGTCCCTAACTGGAAGGACTTGGAAGCCATTTAGTGAAATGAGAAGCAGATTTGGGGAGAGGGATATGAATTTAATTTGGATATATTGAAACTAAGAAGCGAGTGAGGCATCAGTCACTTGTGTACATCAGGAGATCACAGAAAGGTCTAGATTGGTATATTAGCCATGGTTCTCTAAAGGAACAAAACTAACAGAATACATACACATATATGTATTATACATATATATGTATATATATAATTATAAAGGGGGGATTTATTAGATTGACTTACATGATTGGAGGCTGGATAGCTCAACATACTAAAGATCCAGAGAACCCAGAAGCTGCTCAGTCCAAGAAGCTAGAAGCCTCAGAACAAGGGGGACCAATGATGCAGCCCCAGTCCAAGACTGAAGGCCTGGAAGAGGCCTGGAGAGTCGCTGGGTTGACAGGCTGAAGAAGCTGGAGTCTGCAGTCCACAGCGACAACAGCACGAACAAACACACTCAAAGAATGCAGCTTGCTTGCACTGACTGGCCTCTCCTTTTTCCACTTTTTAGTTTTATTTATGTATTTGCTTATTGACAAACTAAAGAATTGAATATTGTTATCATTATTCTCTCTTTTTATTAGTGTATAGCAATTGTATAAAGGGATTGCACTGTGGTATTTCCATATGCATATAATGTACTTTGATCAAATTCACCCTCTTTATTACTCTTTCTTAACTCTCTCCCCCCTCTATTTTTAAAAAGTGTTTAACAGACTTCATTATTCTATTTTCATGCACGTGTATGAAGTTCTCAAGCATATTCATCCCTTTTCTACTTTTATGCTGTCTGGGCTCTCACACTATTGGACAGTGCTGCCCGCATCAAGATGCGCCTTCCCCTCTCATTTGCTGTCCCACGTGTCAATCATTTGTGAAACGCCCTCAGACACAGCTAGAAGTACTCTTTATCAATCTCCTAGTCATATCTCGATCCAATCAAGTTGACAATCAAGATTATCGCATATAAAAATGCCTCAATGAAACCCATTATTTTGTACAATTAATATATGCTAATATAAAAAAGATTAACCATCACGGTTGGGAATATGGTTTCTAGTCAGGACACAAGTGGTACTGTGCAGGGAGCACAGGCGTAGCAACAGGGCAAGAACAGGCAGAAGAGGAGGCTCCAGAAAAGCCAACAGTAGCAATCCATCCAAGAGGCAGCACAGTCCTGAAATCCAGGAGGACTGGGTGTCAAGGAGACTGAGTAACGAATAAGGTCAGGGTCAATGCTGCTTTAGTATTTTAGCTTTAATTTAATCAATGAGCAGAATTGTTTTGATAAATACATCGCTGTCTGTTCACTAAGCACAGCTGATGAAATGCACATATGATGAACATTTCTCCTAAGAACATGGGCAAATGTTGCTAAAACAATAACACAACCTTTACGGGAGAACAGTTTTTAGAGACCAAGCCTCTCCCTGAACTTTATTTCCTCTCTTACAGTTTTCTCTGCTGAACAGTTTTGAATTATTAGGAGCACAGCTTCTAATTAACCTAGTAATACCTCCCAATTACTACATGTCAAGATATTGAAATCTCCTTAGATAGCAGTCATGAGTCTGACAAATGATTTTTTGGTTAAATACAAGATGATTTTTCTCAAAAATTGATACCTTCCTTCTCTAAATATAAAAAAATAAAGACTCTTCAAATACACTCCGTTCTATCAGCTAATTTTTTTTTTGGTGGGACTGGGATTTGAACTCAGGGCTTCACACTTGCAACACTATCAGTCCATTTGAGCCACACTATCAGTCCATTTCACTCTGGTAATTTTGGAGATGGGAGTCACATTAACTATTTCCCTGGGCTGGCCTCAAACTATGATCCTCCAGATCTCAGCCTCCTATGTTTAACTTCATTTCTTTTGAGAAAAGTGGAGGAAACACTAATTTACCATTGACCAATTAATTACTCTTGCAAAGAAATATTTTGTGCCCTGAATCTCAAGAAAGAGATGCACCATATTTGTTTTTACATTAATAACCTGAAAAGCCATATCTGCATGCTGGAGACACTAAAGTGATCAGGAAGCATGATACATTCTCTGATTTCCTGTAATTCAATCACATTGATAAGAAGTGGGAAAACTTAGCCCATTTAGCCTGAGAATCAAGCTTCCTGAACTGTAGAACAGAAGAGGTTGGTTAAAGGATTCCAAAGGTCGCCTCCACTTCCAAAAGTTTCATGGTTTCCTAACTAAGGCAGGTGGAGCTTGGTGACAGCTATTTTCTTTGATGCTCAGAAACCTTGGTATTTGTTCCTACAGGTTTGATAGCCTCTAAAGAGGAAAGCTCAAAACAGTCTTCACCCCACTTACATAGGATTTTCTCTTTTTTTGGCGGGGGGGTACTGGGGTTTGAACTCAGGGTCTCATGCTGGCTGAGCAGGTGTTCTACCACTTGAGGCACTCCACCAGCCCTGTTTTGTTGTTTTGTGTTGGATATTTTCCAGGTAGGGACTCATGAACTATTTGCATGAGGCTCACTCCAAAACCTGCTCCTCCTGATCTCTACCCCCAACTAGGTGGGATTACAGGCTTAAGTCATCAGCACACAGCTTCACAAATGGTTTTCAAGGTGGTCATTTTTTGTTATTTGTTTCTGTGGGGTTGTGTTTATTTGCTTGTTTGGGACAGGGTCTTACTATATAACCCAGGCTGGCCTGCATCTCACTATCTTCCTGTGTCAACTTCCCTAGCACTGGGATTACATGTGTGCACCATCACCCCCTGCTCAAAATAGTAATTTCTGATGCAACAGTTTTGTGGGTTTTGAACACTGTTAGGTTCCCTAGGATATAGGTTCTCAAACTCTTCACCAACCCCCTCCTAACTATTCCAGAGAGATTATGACCCAGCTCTATCTGTGAATGAGCATTTACAAACCCACTCTTAAAGCATACACTGTTTTTAATTAACTGAATGATTTTTATTGGATATCCATATTTCTTAGTGCTACTATGACAATCATTCACACCCCAGTATATAACACTATATAAGTCTGGGTATGGGAATCCCACTTTCAGTAGGTGCTGTAATTACTGAATTTTGATATTACAGAAAAGGTCATTTTCTACACAAAGGTACTTGAATGTATTAATTCCAGTAGTAGTTATAGAAACCAATAGCCCTTTTTTTCATTTATTGTGTTAACCATTGAATTCACTGTTAATTAACATCATAGCAAATGCTGACTCATAGACTTGGTTTGGATCAACATTACTCAGTCCTACAACTGTGCTGGTTTTGTTTATGAATCTAATCCTATAGACTATTGTGAAAATGCCTTAGCACTAACTAAAACATATGCATTCATACTCTTAAAAAGTCTCTATCAAATGATGACCCTTAATGATCCACCAAACCCATGCATATCATAGAGTTAAAAAAAAAAAAAGCATACATTTTGTATGCTTGTTAGTTTAGGAGAGAAATCTTTAATTTGCCCATTTCCTCCTCATTTCTAGGCACCTGTGGATGATGCTGTCTTAGGAAGGAGAGGTTGTGGTTCAAAGTCGTCCTGAAACCTTATGGTCCAGTCACCTTTGTACCTTTAGAAAGGAGCTCTCTACCATGCACCCCATCACTGGGGAGCAGGCACAAACTGCATCCCACTGCCATTTTCTCTTTAGCTCTGTCCTTCACTTCACCCATACTTTGACTAAGAGCCTGTTGAGGAAACCAGACATAAAAGCAAACCGAGTAGAAATAGCAATAAAAATGTCTTCGCGTTTCCTGGCTTCATGATATTATTCCTAAACAAAAATATCACATTACATCAGAACCAGACATTGCTTTTACAAAAGGAGGCACAATGCCATAAATCATTACACAATAAGCACCATTTTGCAACTTACTGGCATAAAAAATGTAACATATATAAATAAGATGATAATATTGTGAGATATGAATCCTGTTACTGACAAACCAGACACAACCTTGAAGGCATCCTTGGGAGGCACCGCATTCCTGAACCCCAGCCTGCACTTGACATTGACATGCCGTGAAACTGTACATTCAGTTTCCTGAGGAATTATGGATAAACTCTAATAAAACCAGTTCTCTCCTGACTTGAGCCCAAAAAGGAGGGAGGAGCTTCAAATTGAACTGACAATTCACTCCCCTGGAGAAGGGAAAGTAATTTCCTCTTTCTTCTGCTCTTCCAAGGAAAAAAGAGTGACAGGCAGTAAAGTGCTGTGTGGCCATCAAGATGTCTCTGGGATGTGGGGAAATGTGTGTGAGAAGAATAATGCCTCTTCATCAGGCTGTAGTCTTTCCCGTGGAGTCATGCCCATGACAGGTGCTGGGAAACCATGTTTTAGTCTCTGGATCTGTAAATCCTGGTTCTGGCATTTTAACTCCCTGTGGATCATCATCTCCATAACCTTTGGCTCTCCTGATTCTCTTCTCTTCCCTCTTCTGTCTGCCCACTCACAATTCATAAATCACACTTTCATTGCAGTTACACCATATACTGAATAGTATATATCCTGGCCCCAACCCTGCTACTCCACAAACCAACATGCCTGCAAAAGGACCAGCTCAGGTGTCTCCAGATCTCAGATTCAGTAGAATCTAAGCTCTGAAAAAGAATAAGGATAGCCGGGCACCAGTGGGTCACACCTGTAATCCTAGCTACTCAGGAGGCAGAGATCAGGAGAATCATGGTTCCAAGCCAGGCTGGGCAAATAGTTCTTGAGACCCTAGCTCAAAAAAAAAAAAAAAAACCCATCTCAAAAATAGGACTGGTTGGAGTGGCTTAATGTGTAGGCCCTGAGTTCAAACTCCAATACCACAAAAAAACTATTAGAGGAAAATGTAGGGTGCGCATTCTCACTAGAAGTGAGGCTTAGGGTAGGATTGGGCTCAGTGGTAGAGTGGTTAAGGCCATGGTTTAAATCCCAGCACAGACAAAAAGGAGGTTTGCACGTGTGCTTACATATTTGTATTTGTACCTACAAATATACAGATGCTCACAATATGCATAAACATACAGAAATGACTAGTTACTGCTCATCTCCTTTGCCTAGAAGACCATGGAATTAGGCTAGCCCTGCCAAAGTATCATCTCCACATATTTTGTGCTTTTTTATGAAATCATTTCCCTTTCCACCTTCCCCTTGAGACTCATCTGCCCAGATTCCATGTGTATGGAAATGTTGAGGAAGCAATAACATTTTGTAGTGTTCTACAATTTATCCCACGTTGGAACCATGAATATGTACTGGTTTCCCTGAGTAACTCCTAACTAACCCAAGACATCTCTACCGTTGGAGAACAAAGGGCCAAAGGCCTTTAGTGTTGCTCATTGTCTGCTAGCAGCCTTTGCTAATTTAGCCAAGATTACTCTTACAGAAGGCTATTAACAACTTTAAGAATTTCTGCAGGCTGACGGTGTAGCTCCAGTGGTAGAGCACCTGTCAAGCAAGAATGAGGCCCTCATTCAAACTCCAGTACCACCCAAAAAGATATATATTCTGCTAAATATTGAAGTATTACACTCTACTCCAGTTCAATCTCTCAGATGTCCAGGTTTTTCTGATAGGAAAATCACTTCATTGGCCCATCAAGAGTTAATTATCCATCGTGCTAACTGCAGGCATCAATTAGCCTGGCTAAGGCTTATTTTGCTTTGGCTTTCATCACTTTTAAAGACTCAGGCTTCCTGGGCAGGCAGTGTGAAGATTGTAGTCTGAGGACCTGTCTCTTCAGTCCTACCAGGTTTTGTACCGACAACAGAATCTGAAGAAACTTCTCTCTATGAGGTTTGCCTTAGATGAAAAATATTCCCGTGTGGTTGATAATCCTTCAATAGCTCAGCCTCAAACTGTTTGCCATATTCAGGGCAGATCAGTATAGCAAGCCTCCTGTCAGGTGTCCTAAGGGATAGGTAATGATGTCATAGACACACAACAAAACCACAACCTGATGGCCACACATACACACCCACACCTAGCTACACACAGCTCGCTTCTACCACTTGTCCTGTGGGCTGCAGATTCTCAGCCTTTAAGCAGGTGAGAAGAAATCGGCTTCACCTAAGATGTGAGGCTTTAAATTCCCATGTGTTCCAATAGGCCCACTACAGTCACCTAAAGCAAGAAGACCCTGCTGATACCCCCTCCCCTTGAGACCTTGCCATCCATGTGCAGCAGGAAGTAGATAGAGGAACATCGGTGTCCCATTCCTAGATAGAGGAACATCGGTGTCCCATTCCTAGATAGACAGACAGACAGATAGAAAGACAGATGATATCAAAAGGCAGGAATGTTAGGGTGAACAAAAAGGAAGCCATGTCAAAATTGGACCCTCCACCTTGAAGGTGACTTACTGGAAACTCTCCACCCTGCCCTAAAGTAAAATAGACACCCACCTTTAGCCATTTACTAGCAACTCCCCAACCTGGCCTAGAAGAAATGACCCGCCCTTAAGCGGTTATCTCAGGCAGGTCAGAGGGCCATTGAGGATTTTCCTGCCCAGTGACCTTCTTAGGACTTCTACATCAACCTCCAATATCTGCCCCCAGTCTGTAAGCTGCTGTGGTCTTCAGTTCGCTCTTCCTAGGGTACCCCACAGGACAGGACCACTTCTCCATAATAAACCCTGTGCCAGCATTGAGCTGTTTTCCCGCCTATCTCTTCTGAGCCTTTTTCAGTCTAACACCATGCTCCTTCCATATGAGAGAGAAGTGAGGACTTTCCCATTGGTTCTATTTTATTGCTAAATTACTCATTTTTTAAAAGCTTGTTTTTCTTTTAGAAAAGAATGAACTACAAATAAACTTCAAAAAAATCAAGCATTTGTGGAGTGTTAAGTCCTGAGTGTTTTCTAAGAACAGGGAAACTCATGGGGCGGTGAGAGGGGCAGAAGAGCCTGAAGATTGAAGCCTGGGCTTTATCAGTTCAGAGAAGCCCCAGGGTCTGAGGTTTTCCTGCTGGCTACCTTTGGTTCCCACCCCCTGGTTTGCATTCCAGTGTCCCCATTGGTTTTCTAACCACTTCAATGTTTACAAACAACTATGTCCTTTGACACATTTTAGTCAACAAGAGGTGACTGTAATTATTTAGGCCTAAATGAGGAGTGAGCAGTGTTCTTTTCCTGTCTCCATGTAAAAGACAAAAAAAAAAAAAAGGCTTTCCCCAACCAGAAGTAAAAACAGGGCTCTGCGGTCCCCTGGTTACCTGGCAACCCGAACTCAGGGCTGTGTCAGTTAGCATCCCATTATCCCAGCATGAGACAGACGCAGGGGGACTCCCTGTCCCTTCCTTTCCAGCCAGTGACCCAGATTTTGTGTCTCTAAAACTTGTCTCTGCAGGGAAGGGAGCTTCCCTAAGGAATTTGCCTTAACACCTTTTAAAATGCAGGGGCGTTTTGTGCTCCCCTGGGGAAACCCAGTTGCTGAGCTGGAGCATGGCTGCTCCGGCTGCTGTGTGGTCCTTCCTCAGACTCTTTCCTGGGAATCTGCAGTGTTGTGGGTGCATTGTTACCTAGCTGCATGCACCTGGGAATTGCCTGTCATATTCCTCAATAAATAATCAGCCCAGATGGGCACCGCCTGCCATAACTCTGACAGAGAAAGAAGACACTCCACACCATTGCCCCCGTCAGAATCTCCAGCCCCACCCCAACCCCAGGACCAGACGGTTACTATTTTTAGTTCTTTCTATTGCTGGGACAAGAAATAATATTCTACAATTGTTTGGGTTATTGCTGTTTTGACTTTGTGACTTAAATAATTTGGAGAGTGTGCAAAGCCTCCTGCTGAATTCCAAACTAGAAATGTTTGGAATTTTAAAACAAATTAACATTTTTCTCTCTTTTGCAAGAAAAATGTTACATCGTGTCCCCAAGTTTTTAGACTAAATATCAATAGTTTTTAACAGTGATTCTGTTCATATCGGACTAATGAGCACAGGTTTACCTTTTCTGTGTCTTTTAAAAATTTACATCTTCCAGGGTCTTACACCATTACCATTTATTTCTATTTCCATTAGGGGTTTTTTAATTCCAGTGAAAACCAAATCTGAAAGTTTTTCAGCATCTTTGTTGCATTACAATATAGAAAGAAGAGTTAGTTCCTTATAAACTTCATCCATCCAACAAAAAAGATCAAGTAACTAATATGTGACACTCTGCTTTAAAAATGTGTAGGGGGTACAAAGATGGGCACAACACCAACCATGTTCTCAGAAAACTTAAAATTCTAAAGAGGACAATGTCCACGAATTCATCATTTGTCAGTCTGATCAATGAATAGGTTTGTGAATTTCAAATATAGTGTATCAATCACTCTATAGTGATGCCTTCTACAATTCATTCATTCAACAAATATTTACTGGGTGTCCAGTCTTTTGGGGCAAAGACTTAAGAAAATTTAAAAGAATAGTGATCAAGTGATTCTGCAATAATTTTTCGCAAGACCATTTGTCAGAGGAGAAGAAGAAGGAGAAGGAGGAGGGTAGAGGAGAAGGTGGCAGAGAGACTATTAGAGAAGAAAGAGGGGGATGGGGGATGGAAGGATATGGGAGGGTACTGGAGGGATAGCCATGATCAAAGAATGTTGTAGGCACACATGAAAAAGTCACAATGAAGCCAGACACTGGTGGCTCACTGCTATAATCCTAGCTACTTAGAGTGCAGAGATCACAGTTTAAAGACAGCCCAGGCAAATAGTTCACAAGACTCTATCTTGAAAATGCCCAACCCAAGGGCTGGTGGCATGGCTCAAGTGGTAGAGTGCCTTCCTAGCAAGTGTGAGGACCTGAGTTCAAACCCCAGTACTGCCAAAAAAAAAAAGGTCACAATGAAACTCATTATTCTGTATAGCTAATATACTCTAATAAAAATAACAATAATATCACAGTTGATGTTGCTAACATTTATATTTAATGTAGCTTACTCAGGAAGAAGTTTCATCATTCCAAGGGAGCAATACAACAGCTCATTGGAAGAAACTGGTTCAAAACACAAGGCATTGATACATGCACAATGCATTCACAGTACACAGTACCC
The DNA here is from genome assembly GCF_047511655.1 of Castor canadensis. Taxonomy (NCBI): domain Eukaryota; kingdom Metazoa; phylum Chordata; class Mammalia; order Rodentia; family Castoridae; genus Castor; species Castor canadensis. The sequence continues at coordinate 46,003,805 of NC_133401.1, read as the reverse complement.
CAAACACATCCAATTGTACCTCCCAGAGTGCTACTCTCAGGGGTGTTTAAAGGGGAAGGTTACCCCTTTCATTTGGAACAGGCTACAATTCACTCAAAAGCTGGCCATGTACATTTCACAGGAACCAAAAAAATTAAAAAGTGAAATATTCTCCAGCAGCATTCCTTGACCTTTGGGTCAAAGAGAAGTCAATGCACTTGCTGCAGATAATGTAAAGATAATTGAAATGGACAGTTACATGAGACTTGGTGACACATGTAATTGCAGTAAACAAATATTGATTTATTTTACCACCAAGTTACTCTTTGCTAAGCCAATGCCACTACAACCATCTTACTAAAAATGGTGGCAGCCCACATGGTAGGATACCAAGATAAGCCAGAGTAGAAGGTCATTGTGCATTACTTCTTAGAATTCAGAAGAGGCTTGGTGACTGTTGGTCCCCAAGTAGCAACCACAGCATCCACAAAGCTGAGATAATGGCTTTGAGAAAGAGCAAACATTTGCTGATTGCTGGAAAGCTTCAACAAGGACTATCTGGCCACTAAAGTTAAGGTCATGTGAACTACTTTATAAAAAACTCATCCAAATTGAGGCATAGCTACAAAAGTTGCTCCCACCAAGGGACTTCACAGCAGGAGTCATTTTAGCCATTGTCTTTGGGTTATAGCCTTCTCACATTGTACTTGAGTCATCAAATGAAACAAGGACACGGGGTCATCATAATTCAATCAGATGATCAGAACTGATGAAAACAAGTTACGTAATGTTTTCTAAGCTATCTTTGCTGGTCAAAAGTTTATTAAAGAAAGACACAGAAACCAAGAGTAATTAACAGCTTTCTCTGTGCCAAACACTCAATTGGTTTTTACCCATTAATTATATCATGTCATAGATGCACTGAAGGGGTGTGTGATTCAATGTATGTTTTCATTTCTTCTATGCTGCCACAAACATAAAGCCCTGGCTAGAACCAGCTCAACATTCCTTGGTCTCTTCCCCTCAACCCTACCCCCAACCTTTTCCAGGAGTCATCTAATGACAAAGTAAAGTGGAATTATGGAAATTACGCACAGGAAATCAATGTGAGTCAATGCCCTGTATAGCTATCCTTATCTCAACCAGCAAAAACCCTTGTTCCTTCCTATTATTGCTTATACTCTCTCTACAACAAAATTAGAAATAAGGGCAAAATAGTTTCTGCTGGGTATTGGGGGAGGAGAGGGAGGGGGCGGAGTGGGTGGTAAGGGAGGGGGTGTGGGCAGGGGGGAGAAATGAACCAAGCTTTGTATGCACATATGAATAATAAAAGAAAAATGAAAAAAAAAAGGCTGACTTGCAGAGATTTGGGGACTTAAGTAGGTTCAGCAAGAGTCATTACTGAAGACAGAGAGAAGAGACTTTTAACAAACCAATCAACATGCCATCATGGCTTCTTTCAATGAAGAGAGTAAAGTACTCAGCAGCAGGATTGCAATGCCTTCTCTGGGAGAAGAAAAAAGTAGCTAAAACAATTACAATAAGCATATTAAAAATCTTGCAAATCCAGAGGCCTAGTACTCACCAGGGTACAGTCTCCAAACCCACATGGATGGACACAAAGGTCAAACTCACTCTGTGAAAGAGCTTCCATTCCTGAGAAAACCACGTCAGTTTCGTGGTGTGTACTAGAATGTGGACCTAGGCCTCCTTATTTGTAGATACTAACAATATCTACTGAGGATTTTTCCATCTGCCTTCCTTATTTTTTCCCACCCAGTGTGTTACCTTATTACTGTAATAAACACCTCAGATAACTAACTCATGAAGGTTGATCTGAGTCACAGTTTTGTAGGTTTCAGTCCATGAATGGTTCTGCCAGTTTTGGGCCTGTGGCAAGGCAGTATATCATGACAGGGAAGCACAGAAAAGGAAGCCTGCTCACCTGATAGCTACTGTAAAAGAAAGAAGGGGAAGAGGCTATGATCCCACAATTCCCTTCAAGAGCATGCCCACAATGACCAAAAATCTCCCACTAGGCCCCACCTCTTAAAGTTATCACTAGCTCCCAATAGGACCACTGACTGGGAATCACATGGGCCTTTGCAAAAGCACTTAAGAGCCAAAACTGGAGGTCCCATTATGACTTTATATGTTTATGCCTATGTGAAAACTTGGTCTGTTTTTAGTTGTATCCCTAAAGGAACACAAATAGTCCTCTATAGCATGCATTTTAGGGTAGCACAAAGAGCAGACAAGATCATGCCTGTCAAAGTGCTGTGTAAATGATAGCACACTATGCAGACCTAAGTAATTAGTGCTCTCTCTGTCCCCATGTTCTTCAGCTCAGACTGACTCACAGTAAAAGGAGATAAAATCTAAGTCCATTTGTCTCATAGATAATAAGATGTCTCAAGCACTATCATGGACACTGCTTGATGCTAAAGCTTTATGCTTGTGTTTAAATTAGGCATGAGGTCCACTAATATAATTATAATTCATTTTAATTATATTAGTGGACCTCATGCCTAATTTTAACCTACAAAAATGGCCATTTTATAGTTCAATCAAAAACAAAGCATTACTTTTGCTTTCATGATCTTATAAAGTTACAGACATCAGAAGAATTAGCTGTTACGGTTCTGATAAGATTTGCATTACAAAAGAGGAGTAAGATCTACGTTGTCCAATGAACAGGAAACTTCCATAAGAACTCAGAGGAAGGAGATAGGAAAGGGGAAAATTTTCTGATTCAGGCTGACTGGCACCTATGCGACAGGAGGGGACTATATAAAAGAATTCTCAGATGCAATACGTCTTACACTGTGATGCACAGACATGTAGCTTTTAGTCCATAACAGGATGTTGAAAAACTCTTTTATCATGGAGTTTCCACTAAAGCCCAAAGCTTAGGATAAAAGGTGCTAAGAACCCCCACACTTAAAAAGAACTGCCAAACATACCCCCCAGAACTTCTCAGTTATGCTGCTATCATCCACTACTCCCACCAGCCTGCTACAAGCAATAGATCAGAAATTCTAGAATTTCTATGTATCTCTGAGCTGTTGGCCTAGGAATGGTTCACAAATTGAAGGGAGGTTGGCAGTGTGAGGAGGTGTTTTCTGGGGGTGCTATTGGCATTTAATAGGCAGAATCCAGGGATGCTAAAAATACTGCAATGTACAGGCAAGCCCTGCACAGCAAGCTATCAATTTGCCAAGCATGCTCCCATTAAGACACCTTAGCATAATCAAAGTCCCATGGCTCTCCTTCTTCCCTCTAGGAACAGGCTGCTTTCCTACCCCAAAGCCAAGTGACACATGCTAGCAAAAGTGAGCAGTGGCCACAAGAAGTCTGACACCAGTTCTGTAGGTGAGCTCTGTCCTTGAGCCAACTCATTAATCTGCTTTGTGTCCCTTTTGAGAGGGGAACAAAAGAAATTCAATCATGGTGAGGAGGCTCCTACAAAAGGGCAGCAGGCCTCTCCCACCTACAGGTGAAGCTCCTCTAGGCTGCATGGAATTCACTCAGGCTGAAGCTATGTGCCTACCCACTGACAAAAGAAATGTCATAAGATGGCTGCCATAGAGACTGTGGTCAGCCAAGGAAGAAACGCAGCACTCTTCTTATATAGGAATTATTTGCCCCTTCCCCTAATCTTCTCCCCAAACCCTAACACACCAGAGAAAAGAGGATTCCCAAGGAAGAGAAGGAAAGGAAGTGCAGAAGAGAAGAAGCAAGCCAGGCACCTGCCAATGCAGTCCCCTCACCAAGGCAGGTCCTGTGAGCCCTGGGCCAACCTGGGCAAATAGAAGAGTTCCTTCTCTAGTAGATATGGGACTGACATTTAAACTATTAAATTAAGCTAGACTGGAATTTTATGCCCCAAAGTGTCCACAAAGTAGTGGTAGCTATCCATCCAAGATATTATTGAGAATCAAAATATTTGACAGCAAATGGTTGATGACAAAAAACAACAAAAAAAATTGGAGAAAAGACATAAAGTTGCTTTATACTCTCACATCACCAAATCTTGGTTAACAGGAGATATTCTCAGCTGAAAATTTTTCTACATCACATTATAAAAATAATTTCAGCCAGGTGCGGGTGGCTCATGCCTGTAATCCTACCTACTCAGGAGGCAGAGAACAGGAGGATCACAGTTCAAAGCCAGCCTGGGCAAATAGTTCACGAGACCCTATCTCAAAAAAATTCATCACAAAAATGGGCTGGTGGAGTGGCTCAAGGTGAAGGCCCTAAAGTCAAACCCCAGCACCTCACACACAAAAAACAATAATAATAATTCCACTTCATGGATAGAAGCACACTTCAAAAGTAACTAAACCTGCTAAAAACACTTCATCATAATTGCTATCTCCAGGGTCAAAAATTGCAAGCAACAAATAGATTTTAGCTCTTGTGGGCAAATAGTGAATTTAGTGGAAAATACACCAGGCTCACAGTATTCGTTCATTCAATAAACACTTATCAAGGGCCATTTTGTGTCAGGTATTGTTCTGGGCATTGGGATAAACAAAAGATAAAAATCTCTTCCTGAAGCTCAGAATATAAAGAGAGATTCAGACAAAATCAGGTTAGAAAAAGATATTGCATAGTAGATATGACGCTTGAAGAAAAATTAAAGCACAGATGGGGAGAGGGAGTTCTGTGTACACGAAGGCAGATATTGCTCTTCAAAATAAGATTGGTCAGGGAAGATGTATGAGGGAGTTAACATTTAGACCAAGCCCCAGAGGAGGTGACAGCACAGAGCAGGTTTGGCAATGGATGCAATGTCACCACCTCCAGATGCTGTTGTCACTGTACATGGACATTGATAATAGGTGACCACCATCACATCATAACCTCCTTTCATCTTTGTCTCCCCAGGAAGAACATCTATGTGGCCAAGCCAGGGTTATGGGTTCCCCCGCCTTGACTCCCAGAGGTGAGCAGAGAGAGGATGGTTTGCAGTTACACTCTGTAGCAGCCACCCCTAAATCAGAAAGGGTGAATTTCTACCACCCTGTTGGTTTTGAGGACTTCCTCTGTGGCATTAACTCACTGAGAATAGGTTGTGACTTTGAGAGTTTAAATGGCTGACTGTGGCAATGCAGGAACACAGACTCTGAAGTCACAAAGAGAACGGCTTCCCGCAATGGGCAAGTACTTAGTCTTGTCATTGGGTAAGGGGGAAGGCAGTGATTGTCACAAGGTCAATGCCAACCACCGGCTTCCTGAAAAGCATTTCACATCAAGTCTCATGACCTCCGCTCTTGTTTTAGGTACTCCCTCCAAATTCCTTCACCTCCTGCTTCTCTCGCAAGCAGCCAGTTCTTCATCAAGCCCGTGCTTCTCACAATGTAGTCCTCAAACAGCTCTATCAGCCTCACTTGGGAATGTGTTAGAAATGCCAAACCTCCACTAAATCAGAAAGTGGGTCTGGGGCAGCAATTTTTGTCTTAATAAGCCTTCTAGGTAATTCTGATGGAGGCTTACTTTTGAGGAAAACTGCCTTAGGTCATACAGTTATGGATGCTGTGCCTATTTGGTGTGGTTCTGGACACTTGAACAGCCATCTTTCTGCTTCTTGTCAAGCCTTACTTGTCTCCCAAGGATAATCTGCTGACCTCCTTCAGGAAGCTTTTCAAGCCTGACCATAGGAAAGCCTTCAAAGGTCTATGAGGATTGTTCCTTACCTATGTCTACATTGAACTTACAAAATATTAAGAGAGTAAAATAAACATTTCTATAAAAGCAAATTGTATTTAAGTACAGTGTTATGTTTTGACAACCAAAGGCAGGATAAGTCCTATGAATTGAATTGATTATCATAGCCTTGAATTGTGAGGCCGTGGGAAAAGAAAACATGTATTTCCATATGGCACCCAAGAAAGGAGCAGACTTAGTAAAGTTTTTAAATGCTATCCACTTACCAGAATAATGAATTTGGAGTTCTGTATATGATTGGGTAACTACCTACCATAGGCTCTCCATGGGTCAGAAGTGACCCACAGTAACAATGAAAGTCATGTAATTATGAGATGACTAAAAACAAGGTTTACTGAAATTTTTATAGCTTTTTATAAATGCAAATTCATATTCTTGGGTAAAGCTTCACATGGTTCTTTTTTTACCAAAGCAAAATGAGACTCCTCAGTTTCCATGGATATATGATTCCCATAGGTCGTGAGAAAAACATTCTAGTATTCGTCCCCAATGAAATTTTATTTCATAATTCTTGGTTACGTGACTTTTTTCTCCTACTTATTCTCTGAATAGCTCCCACATGTCTTTTGATAGAACTTCTTTATTAATATTTAATGTTTCTTATTATAAAACATACATATTTACTCTAAAATGATAAATTCCTTAAATCAGTATTTGTTATTTTTCTTTAATTTTTCAAATTCAACTTTGTAATTAGTACTATATATCAGGAGAATGGTAGTATTTTATGGCGATAGATGCAAGAATCAATTTTAGACCCTTTCCCTAATGTCAAAGTGGTGGTCTCTTATCCTCCTTTTCTGTTCCCTTTTTTTGTTTTTTTTTGTTTGTTTTTTTTTTGTGTTTGTGGTACTGGGGCTTGAACTCAGAGCCTACACTTTTTTTTTTTTTGATGTTCTCAATTTGCTTTTATTAGGCATCTCTGAGCAAAAGACACTAGATAATAGGGACCAGTCATATTTGACATTGTTACTGATCAAAATAAGTCTCTCAGTGTCAGGGCCTACACCTTGAGCCACTCCACCAGCCCTTTTTTGTGATGGATTTTTTCAAGATAGGGTCTCATGAACTATTTGCACCAGCTGGCTTCAAACCTCGCTCTTCCTGATCTCTGCCTCCTGAGTAGCTAGGATTACAGGTGTGAGCCACCAGTGCTCGGCTCTATCCTCCTTTTCAAAAGATATTTATTACCAATATTTAATGCCATGCACATTGTATTTTCAGTATTTTAATGGTCAAATTAAATAAATTAATTTAATTTAATACAGCTATTTAATATGTATTTGATATATCTTTGCATAATAAATGGAATCACATTTCTGTCTAAACTTTTAAGTTGGTGTGTGCAAAACTTCTTTCCACATTTCCAGGGCCTGAATAGAAAGAAGTGTGTTTCACCTATGAGTAAATCTAAGAACAGGAAGGAAAGAGGAATGGGAAATTCAGTGTTTACTCATTAGTGATCCTGTGTAGCTATGTGATAGCCACATAGTTAACTCATCACTTCTCCAGGTGCAGCAATTTATCTCTGAGACTCAACAACAAGCATCCTCCTTCCCCCTAGGGAGGCAGCAAATAGATGAGCAATTCTAATTAGATGAGAACAGAGACAGGGTTTCTTACAGCTATATTATATTTATGATAAGAAAATGTATGCATTGTATTACGTCCCATAATCTAGATCGATCTAAACACAGTATGTTATAATTGATTCACAGGTAATAATTTGTTGGATCAAAACTACACTTCCAAAAACTAAACATAAAATAATTGACCCTAATACTCATGGAGAGAAGGAATAATTCATTCTCAAGCCCTTATTATTTTTTCTTTTAACAATCACAGAGTTTCAGCAGCAAAGAATTTAGAGTAGATCCACCTGTGTCACACAAGGGGACCTGAGACTGGCAGCTGAAGCAGTGCCCACGGTGTGAGACTTGAGACTCCACTGTACCAGGATTTCTCCACCAAATGCAGAGATCAGCTCTGTAGGACTTCATCACTCTGAAGTCATCCCAGGAGCACAGGGATTGACCTTTCAGGAAATTCCTTAGCTCTTGGGAGAGAATATAGGCTGGAAAAGAGAGTGATTGTTAAATACAGTTTAGGTGACAAATAAGTGACTAGGGTTTTTACAAAAATGTGCAGCAGGGTACTCCAGCTCCTACTGCCTGAGTGTAGCAGACAGACCCTAGGTGACCCCAATAATCCTCATTTTTTATGGTAAGCCTGTGTGAAGTCCCCTCCCTTTGAGTACAACTGAGCCCTATCATGGGATGTCACTCCATCATTGTGCTATTTTAATACTCCATCTTTGCAGACAGGAGGGAAAGGATCTCTTGCTAACTTTGAAGAAGCAGTGCTGGCAACTGGCAATGGGAGCCACATGCCAGGGAACATGTCCATGTCATGTGGACACTAGAAGCCACAGCAACCGCCAGCTGACAACCAGTTGGATTGGGATCCTCAGTCATTCAGTCACAAGGAAATGAATTCTACCAACAATGTGAGAGCATGGGCACAGATTCCTCCCCAGTTAGGACTGAAGATGCCATACGACCTGCCAAACACCTGGACGCCAGCCATATGGGAGGGCCTAACCAGCTAACCTGGGCTGGCAGCTAACCAGGCTTAACACCCAGGATAATGTGAGGTAATAAATGTGGGTTGCTTTGAGTCACTAGGTTGTAGCAATGTATTACACAACATGGAAGACTAATACAGTGAGTCAGTAATTTTACTGACGTCAAAATGGATGCCTTTGTACTTGAAGTCAGTCAAACTTCTGTAACCTCCCTTCTTCATTTATTTGTAATGATTGAAACCTCAGTCTAAGATGCATGGCACTTCTTTTTGTAGGATTTTCTTCACTTCAAAAAAAAGCTATAGCTTTTCTAAGTTAATGCCTGGAGATTCTTTTTAATTCTAAAAACTAAGACTGGCCTCTACTGGAAGACAATTAAACAGATTTAGAATGTATAGCTTAAGTAAGGAAGGATAAGTATGTAAGGAAGCTTATCTTAAGAAAGGCTTATCTTAAAGAATGGGGAACTAGGAAAAGCAAGGATAGAATCTTCGATTCATTCACTAGCTTATTCTATAAAGCAAAAACATAAAATTTATTTAAGCAACAATAACAACAAATATATCATTTTAGAATACATGAATCACAAAATACTTCAGAGCAAGAATAAGAAGGTATTTTTCTACAGAATTTTCTCTATTTTTTTGTATATAGAAGCTTATATTTACATATAAATTGGGGGAAAATGGCTTCATTTAATTTTTTTTTTTATTTCTGTACTGGAGTTTGAACACAGGGCTTCATGCTTGTTGGGCACTCTACCTCCTGAGCCACTCTGCCAGCCCCTTTTTATGTTGAATACTTTTGAGATAGAGTCTCTGGAACTATTTGCCTGGGCTGGCTTTGAACCTCAGTCCTCCTGATCTCATCCCAAATAGCTAGAATCCCAAGTAGCTAGAATTACAGACATGAGCCACCAGCACTGACTTAATTCTTAAATCACCATAATTATTTACAAATGGGGAGGAGTGTTTCTTGGGCATTGCACAACTAATTAGACATGGCAATCAGACTAGACACCATCTTCCTTGTGACTCTTCCATACAGTTTGCACAGAAATTGCTTTTTATCACCTCAACCTCAAACCCAGGTTTGCAAATATGTAATTATATCTAAAGGAATGAATGAAGTACAATCTAACGTTGAACACTAACATTAAAATTTTGCCTGGTGTCTGACAGATGTTACTTCGTTTCTCTCAAAAACTTACAATGCCCCAGGGCAACCCTTTGAGTTTGCTGGAGCGCCCTGGGGTGCCCCACCACAGAGTTGAGAAAACTGCCTTTTCATATACCCAAGCCTCTTTTCTCCTCCTGCCTTAAGCTTTGAGTGGTCACAGACTATCTTAATAAAACACAAATCTACAGAGATGTGGAAATATAGAATCATGCATCTATTACAATAAGGCAATCATTTGTAAGCCTATGTCCTAGTGTAAGACTCCTTTCCTGCCCTCTCAGGTTCTCTGAAGGAGTTAATCCATATTGAATGTTTTGTCACGAAATAGATCAAAACACAGATTAACAAATTAAAACATATGACCTCGCACCATTGACCATGACCATGGGAGGCTGGGAAGAATATTCTTTGTTCCCACAAAGATAGTTGAATTTACAATGGAAGCCAGTGCTCTTTTCTCTGAGTATTTGCTCTTATACATTATTTTAAGGCTTCACTATTCAATTATTTTCCAAATCATTGAGTTTAATCATTACAAAAAAATTTTAAAGGGCAACAAAAATAATTTTAGCCCATTATGGGAATGTCCAAGGACTATGAGAAAAGCAGTAATTTTATTCTAATGCAAATTAAATAATCCTTAGTCGTCATAGAAGAAAAGCACGTTCTCATTGTGAGACTCAGTCATGCGCCTTCATTTCTCCAAATCTCAAATCACCTTGCAACTGCTCATGTGACACAGCCAGTGCTGTCATAGTCCATGACTAAGGCACGTCACACACTATGAAACAGAATTGCAACAGCCTGGCACTCTCTCCTTCAAAGTGAGAATTAAATCAAAGTGAACTTCCTTCTGCAAAGATAAAATAATACATTAGGTCCCTGTGCCTCCTCCATTATTTTTAAAGGTCACGATTTCTTATAAAGTATAATGAGAGGGAAATGACTCAAAGTAAACCTCTGCTTACTTCCATTTGGCTAATTACAAAATGAGTCTCACCCTGGCCACCATCACCCTGAAGTCTTCACAGTGACACAGCGCCATCTACTGCTGACATCGTCTCAGCCAGCAAAAGCTCATAGGTAAAGGGTCTGAGAAGCAATGGTAAAATAAAATAGAATTGACAAATATTTTTTGAGAACACACTACATCGATACCATCTGCCTGGCATTTTTCTTCCCAATTCTGGGGATTGCACAAAGGTTTCACAAGCTTGGGTCACTCTGAGTTTGGTGGAAGTTAGCTTCATTGCTGCAGGAGGGAAGAAAGAGAAGCTCTGTGGGAAGTTTTGCCAGTGATTTCATCAACATTAAATTATGATTGAAAAGGTAGCCATCAGACTGCTCCCCTTGTGCATAGCCCTGGTTACATTTACCGAACCTCTTCCCAGAAATAGATGGGGCTACTTAGCATTTATATGGCACTTTCCTTCTTCACACCACTTTACAGAATCTCTTGGACCAATTCCCCAACACCCTCACAGAGTAGCTATTGCTCTGTGCTATGAGGTTCTTCATGAAAGCTTTTCAGGGCCATTTCCACTGCGTGTGAGTGAATTGCATTTACCAAAGAGAATTTCTTCAAAGGTATGTCCAGAGTTAAAGAACAATTACCATCTAAAACCTTAATATTTCCCCCTTTTACAGAGAAAAAAAGACTTAATCCCAATGGTGAAGATAATTATCATTTCCTATTCAAAGAGAAGAATGCCAGGACAGAGAGAAGCACTGTGTCATCGATGTAAGATGACATTCCCACTGTTCTCTCCTCACAAAGCACTGCCCCTGAAACACCAGCACTGTGTGTCCTCGGAGTAAAGCTAGCCCAGGAGACAGAGAGATGGGTGGAACACTCAAGAGAATTTGGGAAGTTGGGATCTGTAATATGTTAAAGAGTTTATGTTTGTTATTTTCAAAGGTGAGCATCCATCACTCCAAACTTAATTGTCTTTCACAAACTTACTATTCATTATGGTGTTTAGATTAGTGGTGTGATTCAGGACAAAATTAAAAATAGAGAAGTCATTTTAATAACATGTGTTTGCATTTTCCCACATATCATTTAAGTTTGAAGATCTTAACTGGGGTCTTTTTTTAAAAAGGCATTTTTTAAAATCACAAAGCATATTTACTATGTGACTGCCATACACTGTGTGATAAAATATGAGTATTTCAAGAGAAAGGCACTACTTTGCCATGGATCTCATGGGGAAAGAACAGAGCAAGGCAGAGAACTTAAGATACAGGATCCTAAGCAAATATGATGGCCACGGAGAGCACTGAAGGCCAAAGCCCACCGGCACAGTCAACGAGGAGCATGGCTACTTTATAAACATCCCCTCTTCTGCTTTAATATTTATTTGTCTTTATCCCGGAGATTACTAAGAAACACATATGACAGGCATTTCACAATGCACATTTTATGGCTGAAAAAATTCACATTAGAAATAATCATCCAATATTTTCAGCTTTAAAATTTAAAAAGATTATTCCACGGCATGTGGGAGGAGTGAGTTAGAATTAATGGCTCACACACCATTTCCAAAATCCTTCCTGCAGACCTGGGAGGATGCTGTTAGTGATATCTCAATGCCAGCTTTTTAAAAACAATCTCTAGTTATAGCTGCTTTATGTAAGAGAATTCATCACCATTCTGTTACCTAAAGTATTTTCATATATTTTAGGGTTTAGGAAAAGAAGATAGATAGTTTGAACTAAAATAAAAATTTCAATGAGCATATTCATTAGGCCAGATTATTTTAGTTAAAGAGAAATCTCCCAATGATTCACCAACAGGAAACCTTATAATTTCTATCAAAAAAGAGGATTTATTTTGGGTTGCTGGGGGTGGGGGGAGTAGAACTGGGATTCTTGTTTCAGAAGTAGCATGTGCCCATCTTGGAAGAGCTGAAATTTCAGGTGAACAGGGAGGTCTGTAATGCAGAGAGAGCACCTGGTACCATAAGCTTTTAAAGGCACCCATTGCCTATGAAATGAAGTCAGAACCCCTTGACTTGTGTAGGGCAGATGGTTTTCTTGCGTTGCATTCAAATGTGAGCAGAAAACTTAGATGACTTTGGCCTTCTTCATCAAGCTCCCACTTAACTAAGTAGCATGGATAATTTAGATTTGCAATTAGTAGCATTTCAGTCTCTTTTAAACAGTCAATTTACATGAGAAAGTTTAAATACTGTGTATTCAAAGTTAGCCTCATTTCATGTCAAGTTTCTGTCATCTTTTTGTAATGACTAAGACATTTTTGCCAGTATTGAATCTTTCAGATTTTGCTCCCTCACCTCCTACATTCCCTGAGATGGCTGGCTGGCCACAGTCGGTATAAAAAGAACCTCCTCCTGCCAGCAGCAAAAAGGGTTCTTAGACCGTCGTGGCATCCTTTAGCTACTGATCCTTGCTGACAGAGTGGCTGGATTGACTGACCCCTAAAGTGCAATGGGCCATGTCTGGTTATTCAAGGGTTATGTGAGAATTCCTGCCTCTGGGTCTGTCATCACACTTACTTGTCTGCAGTCTAGAGTCCCACTCCAGGAAATGTCTATGTTCTCTACTCACACCATGTGCAATTCTATGACCTTGGGGGCAAATGACAATTTCTGCATCCCTTGCGTACCTCTCCAAACCTGTCCACTCTTCCCCACAGTGCCCCTGGGCACCACCTGTAGTTCCCATGTCGGTGTCCCATAACATAACTGAGAAAGTGGAGTGTTGCCCCATTCATCTTGCCTCCCACATATGTATCTGGATGGTTTCCTAATCCTTCATTCCCGATTTGCTTGACCTCCCTTCCTTCCCAATCACTATAAAGGGGGTAGACTTTTCTTCCTCTGTCAGTGCTTCCCATCTGTTTCCATGACATTTGAAAATGTTTGTATTACATAAGGGAATAAATAGAAGGAATTTGAGGACATCTATATGTGCCTTGCTGAATAAATCTATTATGTTGTTTTTATAGCATATAATTATAATAAATGCAACCCTAAGTATTAGGAAAGTAACTAAATTTTGAATTTAGATAAAACACATAGATATTTTTCATTCTTCTACAAGACACTAGAGCGTTATTCTATGTACATAAATTTTAGATTATCCTGACAGCAGGCACTAGCAATTCCTAATCAAGGTTTCAGTGACAAGCTCCTCTCATTCTAGGCAGTCAACACTAACGAGAAACTTTATTTTCACAAGTAGGTAAAACAATTTCTATAGAAATATTTTAAATTTTTGTAAAATTTCAAAATTCTTTCATAGTTAAGATTACAGTTACAGCATCTATCAGGTCTTTTTCTTTCATTGAAAAATGAAATATTGAAACTTTGGGTGATAATATGAAGGTGCTTCTAGTCCAAGTACATTTTTTCCCACACCAAAGATTCCAACTAGCGGTGAAAATTTGCAGACCCAAGTGCATAGTTAGAGCAGTCACTCTGCTACTAGCTTTGGCACCATAAAAGAACACATCTGTTGCACAAAGACTAATATCTCTGATACATGGGAAAACAACTCCAAATACCTCCATTAGGGGCCCCTCTGAATCCTGACTACAGGTCCTCAGCCTGCCCCACATGCCCCCCGAACAACTGAAAGATAAACCCCGCCCCCACAGCAGCATAACAGGCCATGTTTGCCATGGCTAGCAACACACCCCACCTGCCAGCTGGCTTCTGAAGTTGATGCCAGTACATTGCCTAGGCCATGCACAGGAAACGAGTCTGAGTCCATTCTGTTCAAGCCCCAGGCAAAGCTGTTTATTTCCAAAGGCTCCCAGACAGAGGCCACAGCGACTAGCCAAAAGGCGTGGTAGCCTCAGGTAGTTCTTGGGTTTTCCTGAAGACATGGGTCCAGAGATGCCTCTAAGGCATGACAGCACACAGCTGGGAAGCTCTCGCTGTGCTGTCCTATTCTTGATTCCTACTTGAGCCTCAAGCCTTTGGGGCTAGATAACAAAAGGGAAGTTTTAAAACAGTGCGGCAGAATTCTAAGATCTGAGGCCTCTATGCTCTGTTCTCAGCCTTTTAAAGGAAATCACAAAGTTCTCTTCCCTTTTGAGACAAAATTTGGTTTCCAAGCTGCTGCCCATTGTCTAGTTGCTAGATACTATTTGAAATCTTACAAGTTAAATATTAACACTTGCTTTTCATTTACATTCTAACCATTTCACATTCTAGGGGCTTGGGGGGAGGGGGTGTGGCTCAGTGGTGGAACACTTGCCTGGCATGTGTGAAGCCCTCAATTTGATCACTGGTACATTTCCCCACCTCCCCAAAACCCCCCACCCCCTGCAAAAAAAAAAAATTAGGATTGTGTAGCCCAGAACCACACACACACACACACACACACACACACATGAATTCTAATGTTTCTGCTACCAAGAGGGTTGTATAGAAATAAATAAAAGAGAAAGCCTTCTACCTGGGAAGTCCCTGGAACATGGACATTCAGTGCCCTCTAAGAAGTAACCTCCGCCTATGACTCACTACTCTTCTTGGGCTGGTGTAGTGGCTCAGGTGGTAAGAGTGCCTGCCTAGCAAGCGTGAGGCCCTAAGTTCAAACCCCAGTGCCACCAAAAGGAAAAACAAACTGACTCTCTACTCTTATTCATACAGGAACATGGCCAATTCAGTCAATTCAACCTTCCCTAAGCAGATTTTGTGCAACCCCACCGCTCATGCTTTTCCTTCTGCTTGGTAAGCCCTCCCTTCCTGTCTCCATCCATTAAAAATAAAAATCTATCCTTTTCCCTCAAACCCCTCTTGTGCTGAGTCACTCAACATATTTGCTCCACACTGAGCTCGATGTATCTCTTGTTCCTCAGAGCTCCGACAGCATATGCCCCTCTCTTTCTTTACTGCTACTTCACCTGGTACCAGAGTGACCCGTGCAGATTTTCATCTTCATATTGGCTCACCAGCTCTTTGAGAGTGGGATAGCATCCTATTTACCTCTGTGTCTACTCAATACCCAGAGACTCAGGTTTAACATGATTAGGTCAGCAGTGTCATTTAGAAGTTCAGCTACATATAAAGAAAAAATAATAGTAGCTTAAACAAAAAGGGTATGTTCTCTGACAAAGGAGAATTTCAGATGTAGGGTTGTTTGGTGTCAGGTAAACCAGGGAAGGAAATTCTGCTCCAGGAAGTCGTCAAGGACCCAGGTTCCCACTACTTTCCTGCCCTGTCATCCTTAGAACCTGACTTACACCCACAGGACAACTTGCAGCTGCTACAGTTATCATAGAAGACTTACTGGCAGCAAGAAGGAGAAAACCAATGAAAGAGCACACATGTATCTTCAAAAATAACACCTCAAAAATAAAGGAAAACAAAATGACTTCAACATGTTTTGGAAGAGTATCAGAAGTTTTCTTTGGCATGGCTCCAGTGGCAGAATGCTCACCTAGCAAGCAAAAGACCTTCAGTTCAAACCTTAGTAATACCAAAAAAAGTTTCCTTTGACTCGATCTATGGAGACTCAGCAAAGCAGAGACAGCCCAAGGATTAGTGTCAATCAAACTGAAACACAAACTATTCTTCTACAACTTGCATTTGAATCCATTTGGGAAAGGTCACAGGCCAATGGCTGACCTGGGCAGGAATGAGCCAGAATGGCTGAGTCTCAAGAAGATGCCAACAGGGGACCAAAAATAACCAAAAATAAGATGCCCCCTTTCCCATGGGTGCTGAGAAATTTCCCAGAATTTACACACAGATTATGTGAAAAAAGAAGTGTGTCACAGGTTGTGGTGGTGCACACCCATAATCCCAGTACTCAAGGGGCTAAGCCAGGAAGATTGTGAGTTCAAGGCCAGCCTGGTCTACCTAGTGAAACCCTGTCTGGAAGGAAGGAAGGGGAAAAAAGGAAAAAGTGGGACAACTCAGAATTAGAAAAATGAACCTCAGGTTAAATATTAAATTCTGTTTTAAAAAAATAAAGTTACAATTTTGCAAGCATATTGTCTTTTTGAACCATGCTCATGTCATCAGTGATGAAAGTAACTGACCAGTTCTTCCAAGCAAGGGATAATGAGGGAGTGATGCGGCTCACGAGGCTTCACAAAGTGGTATTAGATATGAGTGATGAGAACTAAGAATTCATTCTGCTTACAAGGTAGAGATTACAGGAAGATGTCTTTTTGTATGTAGAAGCGGTGGCATCTCGAGGGTAAAAAGTTCTGCTATGCTTGGATAGCTCCCACCTGTTTCTTTCCATGGGTTTTCACTGTTCCCACTTTGAATTGGTTTGTGTTGTGCTGTTATTTTAACATGGAAGTGCTAATTCCACAGTAGTATATTCAATATTCCAAAGAAACACAAAGTCTTTTTGGAATAAAAAAGGAAGTACTTGATATTACTGGCTAGAAGTTAAATATTTCTCTTTATAGAGTCCTTTTGGGTGTTATCTGTTCTTAAACTTGTGTGTGGAGGGGGAGACATGATCACATTGAAAGCATTAGCCTCACTCATCTGCCCCTGGATGAGCAACAAAAAGTTCCAGACTAATTTTCTTTGGTCATTGCCACTCTTCTGAAAGAACTCAACAAAGCCCTATTAGACTGGATTGGATTGGATTTGTTATCTGTATTTGACAGACATGAAGAGCCATAGAAAAATACTTTATATTGTTCAGTAGTTATTTTCTTCTGGGAACTTTGAGTACTTTGTAACTTTATTCATTAATTCAAGAATATGCCATTCCCAAGTACCAAGGATATGAGAAAATGTGTGTTTTTGTCTGGAGCACCTCATCTTTGGAAGAATACCAGTGGCGTGGTTAACAACAACCACACTGTTTTCATGGAGTAGTCATTCCTCTAATTTTTCAGGTATACACAGGCATACTCCCCCACAGAAATAATAATGTGAAGCCACAGTACATTGACAATGAAGACAATCTTGAAATGTACTGCAATGTAAGAAAGATACTTAAAAGTCATTCCTTGAAACACCGCAAAGTGAACATGTATTTATCTCTACTACCTGCATGCTAGGAAATTCTGGAAGTCAGAAGTTGAAAGGATGCGGTGAGAACAGTGAATCATTTCACAATGTGGAGGGCCTCAGCTGGGGAGACCCATGAACTGGATGATTCAAAAACTGAGGGCTAAAACCACTTAAAGGCCTTGACATTCCTATGTCTGAGAATAGCTACTGACTGTTGGCTTGAATCTGAGCTTGGACTATTGGCTGGAGCACCTCCATGTAATTTAACACATTTAGTCCAAGTTTCATCAGAACATAGAGCCCAGGACTTCCTAGATAGCAACTGAGTGTCCAAACATGAATGTCCCAAGAGAATCAGATAGAAGATGATCTTTTTTGATCAACATTTCTGATTAGTCAACCAGTCACTGGGGTCAGTGCATATTAAAGATAGACAAATGGACACCAGCATTCATTGAGGGAAGGGTCAAAGTATTTGCAGACATGCGCTAAGCCTACTAAATTAGAGGGCAAAGGCTGGAATCTTAGCACTTCTAAAGGAGGGTGGAAACACAAGGCAATCCATGCCGTAGAACTCCAGTACATCTCAGGAATTAAATGTCTTACACAAAGAGGAAGAGAGGATAGGGATGGCAGTCTGGCTGTGACATCTCTCCTGTACTGATCTCCAGGATTGGTTCAGCTGATCTGGCTGGCTAAGCAGGTGTACTCTTCCTTCCTCATGGTTCCAAGTGCGTCCCTCCCAAAGCTGGGTACTCAATTGAAGTGGACAACCTTCCCCAAGAGAGAAGAACTGTTCTTTGGTGAAGCTGTGCTCACTTGATAGAACCTCCAAACAAGCTCCCAAGGTGAGAGGATAGAGTTCAGGGATGGAAGCAAAAGTTGGAACAGGAAAACTGAGTGAACTTCTGTATAAGGAGCACATAGACCTCCAATCTTTTCCCTAATTTACACAGACAGACTACTAACCCACTCTCACCCCAGAGAGAAAAGGAATGTTTGCTCTCTGGAACAGCATTTGTAAAATGTAGAGTCCCCAAAAGAATTTCAGGGTGTCTACAAGGTCAAAACTGTCCTATAATAAACTGGAATATTTGCTTTGTTTATTGTCATTAGCACACAGGGAGGTTTTCCAGAGGATATATACAAAATAGATAAAATAATTCACTATTTTATTTTAAGCTAGACATTAAAAAGATTTGCAAAAATTTAGAACAAGGGCTGGTGGAGTGGTTCAAGGGTTAAGAGCACCTGCCTAGTAAGCATTAGTTCAAACCCCAGTGCCACCAAAAAAAGAAGAAAAAAAGTAAAACAAGGCTACTCTTAGCACTAAATTACTTGTTTTTGTTTGTATGTTTTAGAAAATATTTATTTTATATTTTTGTGCTATGTGATTTTTTTAGACTATGTGCATATATTACTTTAATAGAGTAATTAAAAATATGAGGTTATGATAAAATTTAAACAATACCATCTTGCTATCTCTAATGAATTAATAGATATAGGTATTGATCATCCAAGATTAGTAATGTTAGGAAAAAGAGAGACAACCAAACCATGGATGCTTCCTGATGAAGAGCACAATACAGCATCTGAGATAGTCCTGCCTCAAGCCCTAAAATCAAATCTAACTTGAATCTTCCTCCAATTACTAACCAGGCCCAGCCCTCTAAGCTTCCAAAATCAGATGGGATTGAGCACATTCAGGGTGGTATGGACATAGATCTGAGTCTGAATCTGAATCTGATCAAGACTTTAGATTCCATCCAATCCCAATTTAGAAGAGCTGCAGAGGATGTTAAATGACATCACAGCAGTTAGAATCAGCAGATCTGGACTGTGAAAAGCTTTATGGAACAAAGCAACCCAGTGTTTATAAATGAAAGGGGGTGATGGAAGAGCTAAAGGAAGATAAACACAACTTAAGGAGTGTTTACTTAGCAATGAGCTGTTTAACTGGTCTCCCAGTCCAAATAACTAACCAAACATGGGAAGATTTATTTCAATGTATATCTACCCAGCGTCAAAGGTGCCCTTGTGTCAATATCTCAGTGATGACAAGAGGTTAGCACATTCTCATTTCAAGGAAGTTCATTATTCAGGAAGAGCAACTTCTATAGGAAATGTCCACATATGTGTACCTAAAAGCCAAGCCATGTGGTCCCCAGCATGACCGTTCAGATGTGTGCATTCTGCCTTATAGAGGTACTAATGGTCCCTGTCATCTAAATAATCATCACACGAGGATAGATTCATTCTAGGCAGGGCCGGCAGCCAAGGGAAATTTCCACAATCAAAAAAGAAAATGCTCAAAAGACAGTTTCTGAATACTAATTAATACCAGTAAAATTAAAATATACTTATTCTGTGCATAAGAATCATTATAATGGCTCAAAATCCCTAATCATTAAAATTTACCTTTGAGAAAGAATCAAACATCAAGGAGCTTCAGAACCAAGCACATATCAGATTCGCACACCCTTCAAGCCAGTGGATACCTGGCATTCCCCTGACTGAGACCATTAATCAGCTCAGGATTAGCAACTGACTCTGTCACTGCCAATGAAGCACCAGGAGATATGTGCTGATACTTCGGAGATAGGAGTGATTGTAGTCTGGAGTTGCTACTAACTTGTCCCCAAAGGACTGAGTTTGTTTGAGAATGGAGCACAAGTTGAGAGGAGCAGAGTTCACAGATTAAAAAATAATAGTAACTCTATCCCATCTATATTGTTCAATACCCTAATTAAGCCAACGAGCATTCATTATGACTCTCAGTCAATCATCTATTGATGGTTTGGCAGAGGGCAGTTGCACTTCTTTTTGGCAGACCTCAAAAAGTCACAAATAATATAAAGGATATATGGGTAACAGAGGTTTCACTTTAGCAAGCAATGACCTACCAAAGAGTTACCCCAGCCCAGCTCCCCACAGTGGGGAGCTGTGAACCTGAGGCACAGAGCTGCCTTTTGGCCATGAAGCATTTATAGCAAGAAGCTACAGGTATTTATATATCAACTTCATTCCTCACGTAGCATCTGCCATTACAGCAGCATGCATTGGTTTTCTAGGGTTGCCATAACAAATCATCACAAACTTAGAACAACAGAAGTTCATTTTCTCACAGTTGTAGAGTCCAGAAGTCCAAAATCAAGGTGTAAGCTGGGCTGCCCTCCCTCCAGAGCCTCTAGGAGAGATTCCAGTCCTTATTTTTTCTAACTCCTTGTGGTTCCAGCAGCCCTGTGTTAGGGTTTGTTATTCCAATCTCTACCTCCAAAATCATTGGACCTTCTCTTCTCTATGTCAGCTTCCCTCTTACAAGGACACTTGTCATTGGATTAAGGACTCACTCAGGTAATTCACCTTGATTTTCTCTTCTCAAGATCCTTAATTCTTATCTCAAGACACTTAATTCTATCTGCAGAGACTTTTTCCAAATAAGGTAAATAGGACATGGACATATTTTGGGGGACCTCCATTCAACCCACTACAAGTAACGAATGTCCTTAAAAAACCCATCATGAAGCATCTTCTCGAGAAAATACTTTTTGACATGGTGATTTCCAAACTGTTCACATACTGAATCCCCTTGGGTACTCCCAATGCCCAGTTGGCATTCCATGCCACCTACCTTTCAACATCTGAGCTTAAGAACCAGGTTCCAGTAGTTTTTAAAGAGTCCCCAGGTGACTTCAACAAACTTTGGGAACCACAGATTTCCTGCCAGTCCTTGATTTCTGTATCTTTTCACTTACCTTCAGGTTCAAAACTCTCCAGCTTACTTTTTCCGCTTGTTTACTAAAATGACTTCTGTATTAAAACGAAGTTATTTTTATTTAAAAAAAAGAATATCTTCACTGATATTTGCTTATGTTTTCCCTTTGATCATATTTTTGGGAACTTAGGAATTGTTCTTACCCCCAGAGAACCCCAAAGTTGCCAATCCTTCCCAGTATATACATCCTTGCCAGGGCAAAGGAAGAAGCCCTGGATTTAATTCCTCTAAGTAAAGCTTTGCATCCATTAGATTTCATAACATTTGCAAAGAATTACTCTGAAAGGAATGGTTAAACATTCAAAGCTCTAAGTCTATGCATATTAACCGCAGAGAAGAAAGGGGAGAGATGAAGTTTTAAAGAAATCTTGATAGCAGTGGTTCAGAATGCTTTCAAATGAAGTTAATGTCCTTAAGAGAACCTTGAGCAATGGTCCTATGGCATTGTATATTCAGTAAGATGCCTCGTTTCTCTTTGGACAAATAAGAGTTCAATTTAGGGTTAAGCATAATGGTGTGTTCTATAATCCCAGCTACTCCAAAGGTAAACGTGGGGAGGAGTTAGTAAAATACTATCTCAACAAACAAACCAGGCATTGTAGCACACACCTGTGATCCTAGCTTCTCAGAGGGCAGAGGTAGGAGGATCGTGTTCTAAAGCTGACCCAGCAATGTGCAAGATCCTATCTCAAAACGAAGATGAAGCAAAAAGAACTAGGGGTGTGGCACAAATGGAAGGGTGCTTGCTTGGCCAGCAGAAGGCCCTGATTTGAAACCCCTGTACTGCCATAAAATTTTTTTAAAAAGAGTTCAATTTAATCCGTACACACAATTAAACTAGCTATAGATACTGAAACCATTACCTATCTTACCATTCTCTTTATTAACATTTTACCTCATTTACTATCATTCCAGTCAAATATTTGAGGGTAAATAACTATTTCCCAGTGTTCATCTCTCCTCACAATAACCCTAAACTCTCAGCCACAGCTGAAAGTTATTACATAATCCCAAAGCCCAGACATATTAGAACATAGCACAAATACCTAAAAAAGAATTTTATATGACTGAGATTGATTTTTTCTGCAATATAAGTTTGATAAACATAGTTCATATTAACATATATACGAGGTTAATATAACTTTATTTTATACTAATATTTTACTAAGCACATTATAATATTTACAAAGCACATTAATAAATTCCATACATTATACTTCCTGTCCTCTAAGAGCTTATCTCCAGAGGACGCAGGAGGTCTGATGCAGATCAAGTCATTAAAAACAGATATTTACTGAGTGTCTGCTTTATGTCATGCAATACCAAAGGTTCAAGGTCATTCTCAGGCTGGATAGGTTAGCTGAGCCCTGAGTGAAAACAGGGATTTGGACAAGGACAGCCTCCAGCCAAGGAACTCAGTAGAAGGAAAGGAGCACAGGTGTGACAGTATGTCTCGGTAGCAGGTATCTGATAGTTGACTGAGCACTCATTCCTTCTTTTTCTGATAATTGAGTCCCCACGTTCCTTTGACAATCCATTCCTCTTTTGCTTTTAGCTGATGGATCCTGACAGAAAACATTAAGTTCCCAGGTCATAGTTAAAACAGTCACAGCAACAGCAGTTCCTGGAATATGCACCACCCCCATTCCCAAAGAGCAGAGCCAAGTCCAACTCTCTCTCTCTCTCTCTCTCTCTCACACACACACACACACACACGCACACTGTGGTGTATTTTAAGTACCCAATATTTTACAACAAACAGTAAGTATGGCGGACTCAGGAAGTACAACCTATTGAATATGCAGCCAGTCAATTAAAGGCTGTTAGTAACCTGTTAGTAACTCTTGAACAGCAGTGAGCATGAAAAGAAGAACCAGCTTATCTTTCCTAGGTGCTACACAACCATGCCCCCCAAAAGCAAGCAAACCTTGCTGAGAAATTTTGCCCTAGATAACAACCCCCACATTTCACTCTTGGAGAAGGGATTCAGATCTCACAGTTGGACAGAGCAAGCTGCCATTGGAAACAGTCTGTCCTTTACTGAGAAGAAAAGCACAGTCTTCCACCTTGTTGCGAATCATTTGTTTTAACTGACAGCTCACTTTCAAACCATCTCATCTGAAAAATGAGTGTGCATCATGAAAATAAAAACATCTTTTTCCTCATTTCTTTGGTCAGATAAAATAGCAAGGAGACACTTGTATTTGACAGAGGTAAATTTATTATAAATACAAGTTCTTCTTAACCACATAGGCCACAAACTGGGGGAACCCATTACCCTTAGAAGATAAATCATTCCTGTGGATATTTTTCCCCAAAGATTTAGACAAATTCATGAATAAGAAATGTCTAGACTGCTATAATGAAATAGCACAAGACAGGGCAGCTGAGACAACAGAAATTTGTTTTCTCACAGACCTGGAGGTTGGAGGTCTGAGATCAGGGAGCCAGAGTGGTTGGCTTCTGGTGAGGGCTCTCTTCCTGGCTTGCAAGGGGCTGCCTTCTTGTGTCCTTGTATGGCTGTAAGTTGCTCGCTCTTTACTCTAAGGCAGAGGAAATGTACATGATTTTTTTCAATTTTGCCTAAAAGTCTTTTGATCGTCTGCATAACACCACCAGCTAGTTCCAGAGAGAAAACATGTTTCAATTTAGTTGAGTAATCTGTGTATGATCATATTCCAAAGAGATTCTACAAGTGAGTTGTCTCTCCTGAAGGCACCACTGTAGAGTCACTGGTCAGTCAGGGGAAAATGGATGCACCATGACTCTACTGGGACTTCCAGACTAGGGACCATGCTCTGCTATCTGAGCTCCTTCCATCACCACCCTGCCCTGGGTGGTATGAAGATATGAGAAGGAAATGGGTGGAATGCTCACAGAAGTGGAGAAAGGGGTTTCACATCTGGGGACTGATGGTGTCTTCTTGCTTCTCTGACCTCTATATCGGCCATTCTCCTCAGGCTAGCCCTCCCCACACACTGGTATTTACATTTACATGCATGGTATAATTAGGGGTTTGCTCTCTGGCTCCTGGAGGTCCTCCAGTGCTTATTGCCTTGCCTGACCCCACAAAGGCTGCCAGTGTCCCTAGATGATCCTGGCCAGGGCTTTGCTATGCAGCGTAATGCTGCCCCATGACCTGTGACTTACTGACTTCCAAACCCCACAGGCCAAGGCAAATTCCTCAGGTAGACCCTTATCCATCCTTCCTTAAAAGGATCCTGGAAACTGCTGAATCTTGTCTGGGCCAAGCAAGCATTAACCAAAGGTAAGAAGGAAAGTTAAATTTAACCACTTCTTTTGTACCTAAAAGATGGAGCAAACAAGTTTGATTTGATGTGGCCTCTAGTATAAATAAGGGGCAATTTACACAGAATTCCTTATCCTTGCTTGACACCAAAGTTCCAATGAGACAGAGTTCTTTGCCCTTGGCACTCCCCTCAAGTAATATAATATATTTTAGCCCAGATAGGAGATTGGGACATCTTTCCTTCCCATATTACTGCCTCTTACCTCACAATCTCTCAGGACAAGAGGCTTTCATTTCATCTATTCTTTGTTTATGGAGGCATCTTTTTTACCTTTATGGAAGAAATTCTGATTTGTGTCCCCCTCCCCATTTGGTTCTCAATCTGCTTAAAATTTGAGAAAGTGTCTCTCCCTCACTAAAGTCTGCCTTGCAAACTTGCTATTGCTTTAATAGAAAATCCAGTTTGAAGATGCTAGAACTCAATGCAAATTCTATTTCTTTATATTCCTTCTGTATATAGCAATTCTTTAACCTTAACCTATCCCTAGGCATATGAATCCTTCAGATTATAAAAGCAGAAAATGTAGAAAAATATATGGAAAGGTTAAAAAAAACAAAAAAAGCACAGCATTATTTTCATGAATGTTACGTTAGCTGTACTCACACTTAGCATTTGTAAGAGTTTGTATTTTCTGGTTTATTTTTAAATTTTTAACTGATACATTAAAATTGTACATATTAACAGAGTACCACATTGTATAATATTCAAATCAGGGTAAGCATATTCGTCTCCTTAAACATTATTTCCATCAAGATTCTTTCTTCCAAAAGGCTCAAGGGTTAAATTTTTGCTTTTATAGACTATTACATTTTTAAATAAAAAAATAAACATTGATGGGGCAAAAAAAAAGATTCTTTCTTCCAGCATTTTAAAAATATTCACTACATTATCATTATCCATGGTGACACCTCTGTGCAGTAGAACCTAGAACTTCTTTTTCCTATCTGACTACAACTTAGTACTCATTAATCAACCTTACTCCAGCTCTTCCTTCCTACCCTCCCTCTCCTCTGGGTAACACTATTTTGCTCTCAGCTATGAAATCAACTTTTTTAGATTCCATATATGACTGAGATCTTGCAATATTTGTCTTTCTATGCATGGCTTATTTCATTTATATCATGACTTACAGTACCATCTATGTTATTGCAAATAATGGATTTTGTCCTTTTTGTGTCTGAATAGCGTTCCATTGTATATAAGTACCACACTCATTTTATCCATTCCTTAGATCATGGACACCTGGGTTGTTTTTATTTCTTGGCTATTGTAAATAGTGCTGCATGAACAAGGGCATGTAGATGTTGCTTTAACATTCAAATTTCATTTCCTGTAGATATACCCAGTAGTGGGATTGTTGGGTAATATGGTGAGTCTATTTTTAATTTTTTGAGGAACTCCATACTGTTTTCCATAACAGCTGCACTAATTTGCATTCCCACCAACAGTGTGCACCAGCTCCTTTTTCTCCACATCCTCACTCACTACTTGTTCTCTTTTGCCTTTTTGGTATAGTCATTCTTACTAGAGTGAGGTGCTATCTCAGCAAGGTTTTGATTTTCATTTCCCAGATGATTTGTGAAGCTGAGCATTTTTTCATACACCCATTGACCATTCATATGATTTCTTTGAAAAAAAAATGTCTACTTAGGTCTATTGTACCCATTTTTAATTGGATTATTCAGGTTTTTGCTGTTGAATTTTTCAAGGTCATTATTTATTCTGCATATTAACCCCTTGTCATATGTACAGTTTGTCAATATTTTTTTCCACTCTGCAAGATGTCTATTACTCTGTTGATGTTTCATTTTCTCATTCTTATATTTAAATATTGCTTCTGCTTTTTTTTCCTCTTTAATTTTTTTCTGTTCAACCCTAAAGACATTCTTTGATCACTCAACACCAGTTAAGACTGTTAAATTGGACATTCTCCTGATAAACAACAGGCACATGTAAGTGTTTGCTATTGAGATAAAAGGACAAAGAATAATTTATTTAAAGCCAGAAAGTAGCTGCTCCATCTTCATCATTTAACAAGTTTACTTTAGATAGCTGTTTATTTCTGAGACATTTTTACCATGGTTACTCTGATTCTCACGGCTTATTTTACAGTGTATTCAGATTATGTAGATTTTCAGGGGTAAAAAAGCCTATCTTCACAGTTTTCCCTAGTGTCAACAATAGCAAACCAGATGCAAATGCCTAAGATGGCAACCCCTCTAAAGATAGTGAAATGAATATAGTGAACCAAAGAGAAGTAGTGTTAGTCACTCTAGCAACAATTAGAAAATGTACAGAAATCCCTAAATTTGTAGGTGGTCTCTATCATGTGTTAGCTCTGTAAACCCAAAGAAAATACTCTTTAGGAAGATGGACTGACTCTGTAGCCTTCTTCCTTCCACTTTCCTGCCAGGTTTTCTCTCAGAATTAGCATTTTTCTAAGTTTTATCTTCATTCTCAGAACCACCTAAAGAGGAGCCACCATAATTGTTTCCTTCCATCACTGCCACCAAGGCTGTCTGCTCAACAAAGTGTGGGTGAATAAAATAAATGGTGATCTCCTTTCTTAGCATAGGCTGGTGGCAACTGGAATCAGGAGTTTTTGGGCTCTTACACCTGGGCACAGAGATCCTAGCTGCCACCACAAACACCAGAAGTCACAGTTGAAGAGTAGGTAAGAGTAAGGAAAGTCAAGCCAGCCCACACTATCTAAAGTGTGATGGGCCACAGAGTAATCTAAGGAAGATTTTTTATTAGATTTTCTGAACTAACGTTAATTACAAGTTCTGTACTTCAGGCTACTGCACCAGGTTTTGTCCAGTTTTTCTAGTGAAAGGTTTGAAAACATACTACTTTTTCCTCATGCTAGGACACTGTTCAGGGATGGAAACATTAACCCCAATAAGGATGAAAAATGTTCCAACCCTCAACAGATTTATAGCTATTGTGTGATTCTTCAAGATAAATACACAAAGCTCTCAATCAGACACTGGTACACACATGTTCAGAGGAGCACTGAAACAACCCAACGTGTATTGAGAGATGAACAGATAGATGAAATACAGTGAGTACATCAACAGAACATCATTCAGCTTTAGAAAGAAATGAAGAGCAGATACATGGATGTCCTGGAGGAAGGACATCCTCAAAGACACAAAAAGACAAATATTTTATGATTCTATTTATACAAGGTACCTAGAATATACAAACTCAGAGACAGGAAAAAGAGTGGTTTCTAGAGGCCAGGGGAGGGAAGACTGTGCTATTTAATGGGTATAGAGTTTCAGTTAGGAATGACATAAAAGTTCTGGAGATGAATAGTGGTGATGATTATAGAACAATGACAATATATTTAATGCTACTGAATTGCACATTTAAAAATGGCTAAAATGAAAATTTTCATGTTACGTATATTTTGCCACAATATACACACAGGCACATATACTGAAAGGTGTGACTTTGGACTGGATGTAGTTGCATAGCCATGTTCCTGTATTTGCTTATGTACTACTTGATTTTCTTTATAAAGTACCAGTCACATAAGGCACATTATGTACAGTTGTAAACTCCCTTTCTCCCCTGTTGGGATGGCACTTCCTGGATGTAACTATTGGCCAATGCCATCCTCTTTCTGCAGGGGAGATGGTAGCAAACCACACAGCCCTCATTCTGTTCTGCAAAAGCATTTGTCTGTGCTTGCATTGCCACCCATCAATCTCATCAGGTAGCACTCCCTATTTTCTCCACTGATGGCTAACCCTTTTGAGAAAACATTCTGGGAGTCAGATGTTATCCTCAAAAGCATTCACCAAAGATTCAGAACTAACTGAGGTGCAGTGACTTACACTTGTTATTCCATATATCTTGGGGGATTGGGGTTTGAGGTCAGCCCTGGGAAAAAATGTGGGACCCTATCTGAAAAATAAAGCAAAAAGGGTTTGGGTATAACAACAAAAATAGTTCTAAGAAGAAATTTTATTAGCAATAAATATCCACATCAAAAAAAAAAAAAAAAGCAGGACAAGCTGGAAGATTAGAAGCATCTACCATGTTGACATCATAAATGAGAACACTAACATAGCACAGGAGAAATTCTATTTTGAAAAGAGAACCTGAGGAAAACCTCAAGAATCATGAAAATGGTAGCAAAAAAAGCATGGAGAAACTGAGGCAACAGAGAAAAGCAGCAAACAGTTCCACGCCCATGACCAACTCCTAATGAGTGGAGGGAAAACTGACTAATCATAGGTAAGCCAAATGACCCTGGTGACAGACTGGAAATTCTAGCTGCAGGATAAGTCTGCACTTCCAGCAAACCTTAAACCAAGTGTGGGGATTTATTTGACGACTTATTTGATGTAGAAGGCTAGTCTCCGTAAAGAAAACCATTTTGTCAGTCCCTTCATCTCTGGGAGTTATAGCAAGATGCCATCTTGAGAGAACCCACTATGAGAGACTGAGATAATCTTGGGACACTTTGCCACAGTGTCTGGGTGGAAGATAGTCATGAGAGAAGTTTGCAGAGAGGGAGAGGGTTTGATGTGATTCTGCAGAAAAGTTTGAGGACCAGGGAAGGGAAAGGTGTTCAAAGGCCTGGTCTTCTCTAAAGACAAGCAAGACCTATCACCTGATGGTTGCAATGGGAACAAGGCACTGAGCTTCTGGCTGGCATCATATTCAAGTTCCAGGTTCTGCCTCCTGGCTGCATGTGTTGGCTGTGAGGTGGATCTGAAACCCTCAAATCCAGACCCTCCAAACAGCATGATATCCATAGCCTCCTCCCCACTTCCTCTAAAGGGAAGCATACTACTGGGCAGGGTCTGCAAGCATTGAGACCAGAAAGCAGAGCGCCTAGACCCATCAGTGAGTCCTCCCGTAGCCAGTACAAAACTCAGTGCACTATTTGCTCCCTCTGATGCATTTGGGGGTCATCCCTAGGAATCCATTCTTGCTGCCCTGGGGGACACAAAGCAGTCTTGTGGAGTAAATGGGAGCCTGCCCATCCTACAGGCTATAAATCTTCCTGCAGCCAGCAGCAGTTCCCAGCACACAAGGAAAGCTGTCAGAAAGAAATGAACAAACAAGCCTTCTACAAGAGACTCCAGTTAGTTTATCTCAATATGAACAGTGCTGGGGATTAGGCCCAGTGCTCTCAGCACATGGGCAAATGCTTGGTTTTTGAGCCATAATCTCAGTCTGTGGTGAGAAATAGCACTTTACTCAGCCACTACACTGTCCTATTTGAACACTGAGAATATTTCAACTGAAAGAAGTTATTAAAATTTCCAGCCAATGACTTATCTTCAGATGCACAACTCCCAATGCAGAAACACAGGAAGTATGAAAACAAAACAACATCACTCCTCCAAAACCCAACAATTTCACAAAAACAAAACAATAGTGAAGTGGATGAAATTTCAGATGAAGAATTCAAAAAAATGATTTTAAGAATAATCAATGAAATTAAAGAGGATATAAACATCTGAATGAGTTCAAAGAAAACTCAAAGAGCTGAATGAAATAAATAAGACAATACAGGATATGAATGAGGAATTCAATAAAGATATAAAAATTCAAAAAATCAAACTGAAATCCTAGAAATAAAAAGCTCAATAAATAAAAAAAACTCAGCTGAAAGTCTCTTCAATAGACTGGATCAAATTGAAGACAGATTATCAGGGTCTGCAGGTAAGGTAGAGGTATTAAGACATGAAGATGAATATAGAGGGAGAAAAAACTAAAGAAGTATGACTGGAGCACGTAAGACCTCTCAGACAGCTTTAAGAGACCAAACTCATGAATCATGTGCCCATGATTCATAGAAGGAGAAGAGGTGCAAGCTTAAAGCATAGAAAACATAGTCAATAAAATAACAGAAAACTTCCCAAACCTTGAGAGATGGTCATCCTGGTACTGGAGGACCTTAGGACTCCAAACAGAAAAGAATCTCCCCATGTCATATTGTAGTTAAAACAATAGGCATACAGAACAAGAAAAGAATATTGAAAGCTGCAAGAGAGAAGTGACAAGTCACGTATAAAGGCAAAACTATCAGAATAATAGCAGATTTCTCAACAGAAACTTAAAAAGCAAGAGGTCATGGAATAATGTATTTTGTGAAAGAAAATAATCGTAACTCTAGATTACTCTACTCAACAAAGCTATCCTTCATAACTGGAGAATAAAAAACTTTTCATGATAAACAGTAACTAATTAATAACCACTAATATAACATTGCAGAAGATACTTAAAGTAATCCTATACACAGAAAAGGAAGATAAACACAACCATGAAAATATAGAAAAAAATAAATCTCACTAGTAGAGTAGATAAGCAAATGAAGAGTACGTAATACTAATAAAATAGCTGGAATTTCTGCATACCTTTCAATAATAATTCTAAATGTTAATGGTCTCAATTCTCTAATCAAAAGACACAAGCTGGCAGATTATTAAAAAATAAGAATCAACCATTTGTTGCCTACAAGAAAAGCATATCAGTGGCAAAGATGAAGATAGACTTAGAGTGAAAAGGTTTTCCAAGCATAGAAAGAAACTATGAGAGCCTTCACTAAAATATTAGAGAAATCCCAAAAGAATAACCACACAATTGATACACCTCAATCTCTTAGAAAAATGAGAACACCAAACCCAAAAGTAGTGAACAGAAAGAAATAATAAAGATCAAGGCAGAAATTAACAAAATGGAGACTAAAATAACAAAACAAAGAAACAATAAAACAAGAAGTTGGTTCTGTGAAAGATAAACAAGATTGACAAAATCTTAGCCAAATTACTGAAGAAAAAGGGGGAAGACCCAAATTAACAAATTAGAATGAGAAAGGGAATGTCACAACAAATACCCATAAAACTTAGAGGAGCATTACAGAATATTAAAATTTATACTCCAATTAACTGGAAAATCTAGAAGAAATGGATAAATCTCTAGCTGCATATGAGGTCATACGCATACCAAAATGAGACAAGAGGCTATAAACCACTTAAACAGATCTACAACAAGCAATGGAATTGAAGCAGTAATAAAGAGTCTCCCAACAAAGAAAAGCCCAGAACCAGATGGAGTCAATGCTGAATTCTACCAGACCTTTAAAAAAGAACTAACATCAGTACTCCTCAATCTATTCCATAGACTAGTAAGGGAAGGAACACTCTGAAACCATTATTATCCTGATGCCAAAACTGGGTAAGGACATGACCAAAAAAAGATTATACACCAATTTCTTTGATGCACATAGATGCAAAAATTCTCAATAAAATATTTGCAAACTGAATTCAGCAATACATTAAAAAGAACATACACCATAATGAAGTTGGTTTCATTCCAGATTGCAAGTATGGTTCAACATACACAAATCAATAAACCTAATACAACACATGAACAGAATAAATGACAAAAACCATATGGCCACATCAATACATGCAGAAAAAGCCTTTGATGTTCCTTCAACATCCCTTCATGATAAAAATCCTGGTCAAATTAAGAATAGAAGGAACATATTTCAACATAATAAAGGCCATATATGATAAACCTATAGCCAACATCATACTAAATGGGGAAAAAACTGAATTCCCTCTAAAATCAGGAATGAGACAAGATGTCCACTTTCTCCCCTCCTATTCAATATAGTACTTGAATTCTTAGAAACAACAATAAGGCAGGAAAAATTTAAAAGAAAGAGATACAAATAGGGGAGGAAGAATCCAAGTTATCTCTACTTGCAGATGGTATGATCCTTAAAGGACCTAAAGACTATCAAAAACTTATATCTAAACACTTTTGGCAAAATGGCAGAATACAAAATCGACATGCAAAAATCAGTAGCTGAGAAAGACATGAGGAAAATAATCCCATTCACAATAGCCTCAAAAAAATTAAATACGTAGGAATAAACCTAACAGAGGAGGTGAAAAACCTCTACAATGAAAATTATAAAACTATGAAGAAAGAAACTGAAAACAGTAGAAGATAGAAAGACCTTTCATATTCATGAATCAGTAAAATTAATATTGTGAAAATGGCTATACTACCAAAAGCAATCTACGGATTCAATGAAATCCCTATAAATTTTCCAGGGTTGTTTTCACAGAAATAGAAAAAACAATCCTGAAACTCAGGTGGAAGCACAAAAGACCTCAAGTACTCAAAGCAATCCTGAGCAAAAAGAGCAATGCTGGAGGTATCACAATACCTGAATTCAAACTATACTACAGAGCCATAGTAATAAAAACAGCATGGTACTGGTACAAAAACAGAGCAATGGAATAGAATAGAAGATCCAGTTGTAAACCAACAGTTACAACCATCTGATTTTCAACAAAGGTTCTAAAAATGTACGTCAGAGAAAAGACAGCCTCTTCAACAAATGGTGTTGAGAAAACTGGACATCCACTTGTAGAAGACATGGAATTAGAGTCCTGCCTTTCACTCTATATGAAAATTAATTCAAAATGGATCAAAGATCTTAACGTAAGACCACAACTTTAAAACTACTAGAGGGAAACATAGGGAAAGCCTTTGAAAACACAGGCATAGATAGCTTTCTGAATAGGATACCTGCTCAGAAATAGGAACAAGAGTTGACAAATGGGATTGTATCAAATTAAAATGCTTCTGCACAACAAAGGAAACAATTTTCAGAATCAAGAAACAGCCTACGCTAAAGAGAGAAAAACTCTACCAGCTATACATTGGATAAAGGATTGATATCCATAATATATAAAGAGATCCAAAAATTAAGTACCAAAAGGACAAGCTGTCCAGTTCATAAATGGGCAAATGAACTGAGCAGACAGTTCTCAGAAGGGAAGTACAAATAGCCAAAAAGTACATGAGGTAATGTTGAAGACCCTTAGCCATCAAGAAATACAAATCAAAATGACCCTGTCAGCCTGACAATCATCAAGAAAACAAACAGCAACAAAGGCTGGTAACGATGTGGCAGGTGTGGGAAAGGAGCCCTCTACACCACTGGTAGGGATATAAACTATTGCAGCCACTATAGAAATCAGATTGGGGGTTCCTTAGAAACTTACAAAGACCCAAGAGTAGTACAGAGAATCAGATGGTTGTTCTGTTTTGAATTTTCTAAGGAAACTTCATACTGATTTGTAGATCTATTAAAAAAAAAAGAATTACAGGAGAGTACAACAGGGGGACTATTTGTTGGTGGGTAAAATGAGGGGGTGTAATTTGATCCAGCAATACCACTCTTGGGGATATACCCAAAAGACTGTGACACAAGTTACTCCAGAGGCACCTGCACACCCATGTTTATTGCAGCACTATTCACAATAGCCAAGTTATGGAAACAGCCAAGATGCCCCACCACGGATGAATGGATTAAGAAAATGTGGTATCTATACACAATGGAATTTATGCAGCCATGAAGAAGAACAAAATGTTATTGTTCGCTGGTAAATGGATGGAATTGGAGAACATCATTCTGAGTGAGGTTAGCCTGGCCCAAAAGACCAAAAATTGTATGTTCTCCCTCATATGTGGACATTAGATCAAGGGCAAACACAACAAGGGGATTGGACTTTGAGCACATGATAAAAGCGAGAGCACACAAGGGAGGGGTGAGGATACGTAAGACACCTAAAAAACTAGCTAGCATTTGTTGCCCTTAATGCAGAGAAACTAAAGTAGATACCTTAAAGCAACTGAGGCCAATAGGAAAAGGGGACCAGGAACTAGAGAAAAGGTGAGATCAAAAAGAATTAACCTAGAAGGTAACACCCACGCACAGGAAATCAATGTGAGTCAACTCCCTGTATAGCTATCCTTATCTCAACCAGCAAAAACCCTTGTTCCTTCCTATTATTGCATATACTCTCTCTACAACAAAATTAGAGATAAGGGCAAAACAGTTTCTGCTGGGTATTGAGGGGGGGGAGCGGGAGGGGGCGGAGTGGGTGGTAAGGGAGGGGGTGTGGGCAGGGGGGAGAAATGACCCAAGCCTTGTATGCACATATGAATAAAATAAAAAAAAATGAGGGGGTGTAGGGGAAAGAATATGGTCAAAGTCCTTCACACTTGTGTATGAAATAGAATAATGATGCCCATTAAAGTTGTTTTAAAGTGAAGAAGAGTACGAGAAACAGTCTATGAGAACAGAGGCAATATTACGTACATCTATGGAAATACCACAATGAAACCCCTTTCTACGATTAGTATATGCCAATAAAAATATACTTTAACCAATAGTTTGGAAGATGATAGAGTTGTCAACACCAGCCTAAGCTGACTGCTATGGTTTAATGTGTCTCCCAAAGTTTGTGTTGGAAACTTACACCCTGATGCAGCAGTGTTGACTGGGTGGGGCCTGATAATTGGTTAGAGCTCAAGAGGTTTGTGCTCATAAAAGGATGTCATTATCACAGAAAAGGGTTAGCTATTGCTATAGTTGGGGCTATATGTACATATATATATATATATATATATATATATATATATATATATATATATATATATATTACTTATAGTCTAGGTGGGTAGTAGGCTTACCTTCTGGGGTTATGTGAGTATGCTCTGTGATGTTCACAGAATGATGAAGTCATCCGATGACATGTTATTCAGAACAAATCCCCACTGTTAAGCAATGCATGATTGTATTCTCAGCTCTTTCAGAGGTAGTTTGTATATCTTCAATTCTTTGGGGTCAATTACTAAGAAACTGTTGAGCTCTTTTGGTGGCTCTGTGTTGTTTTGGTCTTTCATGACTCTTGTCTCACACTGAACTCTGCACATTTGGTAGAGCAGTCACTCTTCAGGCTTTGTGAGCTCTATTTGGTGTGTGAAGACCTGGGTGCAGGGATCCCAAGGGCAGTGACTCTGACACCAGCGAGGATGCAGCTATGTGGTCTCGAGGCAGCTCTCAGTGTCTTAGTCTGTTTGGTAGTGTTTTAAAACACAATACCTGAGATTGGTTAATTTTTAAAGAGCAGTCCTGGAGGTTAGGAAGTCCCAGATCAAAAGGCTCACACCTGGTGTGTGCTAACATGCTACATAGTCTACACCACAAATATGTACATTTTATTTATTGTTTTAATTAATTCATTTTAAAAATTAAGATCTAAGAACAGCCAACCTAACTCTAGTTAGGTTTAGAACTCATCTAGTTCAAGGAAATTAGATAAAGAAAAAGTCATAGTTAGTAATAATGAATTGTATATTTGAATTTTGCTGAGAAAGTAAATCTTAAGTATTTTCATCAAAAAAAAAAACAGTAACTATGGGAGGTGATGGGTTTCAGCAATCATTTCACAATGTTTGTACGTGTGTATTGAATGTATGTATGCATGTATGGAAACACCATCTTGTCATACTTTAAATAGACATCATTTTTATTTTTCAATGGTACCTCAATAAGGATGAAATATTCTATTCTAGCACCTGCATTCTTGGGTCACACCTACAATTAAATGTCACAGGCTGGGTCTCACCCTGAGCAGATGAACATGGGGAAGTCCATGTGATAAATACACCCATGTGTGGCGCAACAACGTTTCAGTCAATGACAGACCTCATACACATTGGTGGTCCCGTAAGATTATAACACAGCTGAAACATTCCTACTGTCTGTGATGTCACAGGCGCCATGCTGTGGCAGCATAACATATTACCCATCTGCTGTGGTGACTGGTGACACTGCTGTAAAGAAACCCATTGCACTGGCAGTCATCCAGAAGTAGAGCACATACACTGTCTACCTGACAGTGGCAGTAAGTGACTTTGTTGCCAGTTTTCATGCTTACTGTACTGTACTTCTTGTTATTTTAGTGTATTCCTTCTACTTACAGCAAAATTTACTGAAAAGCAGACGGCCAGCAACAGCCTCATACATCTGGTATTTACCATACCTCTGAAACTTTGTGCTTGATTTTTTTTATGTGTGTGTGTGGTGGTACTGGAGCTTGAACTCAGGGTCTCATGCTTGCAAAGCATGTGCTCTACCTCTTGAGCCACTCCACCGGCCCTCTTGTGTTTGATTTCATTTCATGTTGTTTTACCCATCATGAATCTAGGACCAATATGGTACACCACACATATATCCCATATGGCCTAAGTGTATAACAGACAATACTGTCCAGGTTTGTATAAGTACATTGTATGAATTTCACACGGTGATGAACTCATTAATGATGCATTTCTCACAACATACTCCCATCATGACTACCTTTGCAAAGGGAGCAAAGTTAGATAAAGAGCCAAGATGAGCCTAAGTGCAATCTCGATTAAGGTCTCAGCCATCTCTATTGGAAGTCTTTTGTGCCTTTCTGTTTTTATTGTTTGGTGATACTGGGGGGACCTGGTACTTGCTAGGCAAGTGCTCTACCACTTGAGCTATGCCCCAGCCTTCTAGAGGAAATCTTAAAGCTGGGAAGAGCCTTCAGAACCCTCTCAAGTTGAAGCAAGAAGGTTGAGTCCTTATTCCCCAAACTTCAGACATTGGTTAATGGGTCACCCTGGGAAAGGCGGGAGGACTTAGGTAAGCATTTTTCTTCAGCTGAGGCAATACTAGCAGAGGTCTGACATCTGAAGGCTTCTTTTGGCAGCTCACCTGGTATTATAGGAATAAATTCTTCTATCTTAAGTGGTATCCATGTGGCAGATCAGTGTTAATCATAGACACTATGACTAGCATGAATAATGGATTTTTATTTTATTTTTTGCAGTGCTGGGAGGGAACCCAGGGCCTCGCACATGCTACGGAATGTAGCATCCATCCTCAGACCTATAAACGGATTTTATGCATGTTTTAAAACATAAATACATACACAATAAAAATGTCAACGTTCACCTACTGTATAAATGCATAAAACCTTCAACTATAAATTCTCAATTTAACATAGAGTTGTGATAAGGATTAAAATATGAGACTTGTACCTACATCATGCCTGGCACTCATTAATGTTTTAAGTCTAAATGTAAAAGAAATTACATTGGGCATTATGTTTCAGCTTGAAAATTCACTAGTAAATCCAACATCATAAACAAACGTTTACAGGGAATTTTATATTACAGAAATTCTATGAAGCTTCTGGCTGAACAGGTCAAGGTTCTAGCTGAAAACAGATGAAGTGAAGAGCTGTTAATGAAGGGGCTGTTTACAAAGCAGCAGACACAAGAAGGATAAACAGTAAAGAAGCGTCCATTACTAGCAATAGCAGGAAGCTAGACCTGACAGGACAAGGTACTACAGAAGCATGGGCCTTTAGCAGAGGATTAAGGACACAGCCAATCTGCCCAATGACCCAGCAAAGAAGTAGGGAAATCAGCTACTCAGAAGACCAAGGCAGGAGGATTGAAAGTTCAAGGCAATCCCTGGCAAAGGTAGGAGACTCTTTCTCAAAAACAAAAGGGCTTATCTAGCATGTGCAAAGACATTGGTTCAATCTCCAGTACCATGAAAGTATCAGCTGTCTCTCCTTTTATGTTCCCATGCCTGTTGGTACTTCCCATTGACCAAACCTAACAGGAAGTAAAAAGTAATTCATACACTATGACACAAAAAGTATTATGCACACACACAGTGAGTATATTCAATGAATGCTAAATGTTACATCACATGTGAATTTATTAGAGAGAACAAAGACATTAAGTCACTTTGACACAAGAAATACATACACACACAGTGGATATATATCAGCATTCTGGGGCACAAGCTGGTGGGCCAGTAGAGACAACAGTGACTGGGCACCATAGTATCCTTCACAGTTGCTTACTGAAATTCAACAGACACAATCTTGAGTTTTAGATAAAGCCTGGTATGTTTGTCAATGTCAATGCAAAGGGTGATATTTAAAATGCACTTCACTAATTCAATACAATGTGTACTTTGGTTTCTGTCTTAGCTAAGGTTTGGCTGAGAACAGAGAAATGGAAAAGACATAGTGTCTTTTAAAGACTTACATACTTAAGACTCTTTTTTTGGAAAGTTTGGAGTGATTATCCTCCAGAAAGGTGGGTTCCAAGCACACGCCAAGGTTCCTTTTGGTGTCTTGATTTAGTGTTCTGAACATGTTGGATGCTACAGAAATTGACTTCACTGGTTCTGAGAATCTGTCCACTTTTCCAAAGTGGTCTTCCCATGTGACTTGAGGCTTCATCTCTCTTTAGGACTGGGGAATCTGAACACTGATATTTATAGCATATCTCTTCTGTGTCATCAAGACTCCATATATATGCATTCATAGGCAATCATGGGTATTCAACACATTGCACATAATTGTAAGAAGTGTCTACAGCTAACCAGGAAAGGGGGGACAGGAGTCTTATGTCACCGGGATGCATCAAAGGTTTTCTGTGCAAGTTCCTCCTTAACTAAAGCTCCTCTCAGCACTAGCAGGATACCCAGGGCCCCATGGGAGAAGGACCAGATTTTGTGATGATTGTAACTGAAAGATATGTCTCAGACCCCGAGGAATCTGAAGTCCACAACTACCATTCCCGTCCTTCAGCAAACCAAACATACATCCCATCAGTGTGTTAGGGTTGAAAGAGAATCCAGGGTTTAAGTGCTCTTGGACATCACTTTCAGTTTTATTTTTTAAAGGCCTTTTTCCAGTAAAACCTCTCCTTTAAACTTTTGGGAAATAGGTTCTTCATCTGTAAAACATGAAGAAGGAACTACGTAACTTCTAAAAATTTTCCCAAACCTCAAATGATCTGGAGAACATGCCATTCAACCAATGAGTTTTTCAATTCCTATCAGTAAAGTTTATAACTGATGCTTGAAAATGCATACAACAGCACCATCTAGTGAACAAAGGTAGTAAAACTAGCAACAATTAATAAAGACAAATGCTAATTAAGTTTAACTTTCCATGTATTATTTCTCAACTTTTTTAAGGACTGTGGACCTCTTGGAGGATCTAATGAATGTTATGGACATTCTCACCTTCAAATAACACAACAGTCACATACACAACACTTCTGCATACAGTTTTAGGGAATGTATAACCCTCCACAGCTCTCCCCAATCATATGCGTACAACAATTTAAGAACCTCCACTGAATATAAGATTTCAATCAGAAAATGAAAATGATCCTAAAATCATCCTGAATCAATAGATGTAACAAACCTAGTATTGTTTTTAAAAATCTAACCATAATCCATACTCCCTTATTTTAGGAGATACTTCATTGTATCAGGTTAGTGGGAGGCAGCACCTGACCTTCCAGGAAAGAAGAAACCAATCCTCCTCCATCCTACTACTTGGTAGGAAGTGTACTATTGTGGCCAGTCATTTGTTGTCATCAGACTTTGATTCTTGAGAAACGGTGCCAAGGATGTATGGGAGGAGGCTGAGAAATGACTCAACAAAGAATATGGCTCTAGCTTTATCCCATGGCAGCAAAGCCAGGGAAGAGGTGCTGACCTGACCTTACTTTGGTGCAAATTCCATCTCCCCACTTCCTTGCCCATTTCAAAATCTGGCTCTT
The DNA here is from genome assembly GCF_047511655.1 of Castor canadensis. Taxonomy (NCBI): domain Eukaryota; kingdom Metazoa; phylum Chordata; class Mammalia; order Rodentia; family Castoridae; genus Castor; species Castor canadensis. The sequence continues at coordinate 45,963,824 of NC_133401.1, read as the reverse complement.
CAATCCCATAGATTCTGTGAACTACTCGACACCCTTCCCACAAGCCCCTTTACTGCCTGAGTCAGATCCTGTTACTTATAATAATGCTAAACTTTTTGAATAACCCAAACACCAGATTCTTAAGGGTAGCTCTCGTTAAATGCAACATATTTTAGCATTTACTTAGTGGCACATTAAAGCAAAAACTAAAAGTTCTCAGCAGCTTCCTTTTCTTTAAAGACAAGAGCACTGGCAGCACACACAGCAGCTTGGCCCAGCCACCTCGTCCCTGTCACTGTTGATGCTGTCTCAGGACTCATTTCTCATTCTGTTATTTCCCCCTACATTTCACAGGATCTGTTCAATCCCAAATCTTTCCAGAACAAGATGGAGTGTTTTATCTGTTCACATATTAACATCATGGTTCCTGATGATTAGTCAAGATGAGTTGAGTCCATAAAACATGTTCCTAGAAAAAAGTATGTTCTAACTGGAGAATGGTTTTAAGTTAATTACAATATGAAAGAGAAAGAACACCATTAAACACAACTTCTTTTTTGAACCCAAACAGAATAGGTCCTACTTCTTTTAATTTTCCGATTAAAACTTAAAAAAAGTAACTGCATGTTCTCACTCATACGTGGAAGCTTAAAATAGCTGATCTCAGAGAACACTGTAGAGTAATTATTAAGAGGCTAGGAAGGGAGGGAAAGGAGACTGAATAATGAGTAAAATAGTGTTCTACAACATAGTACAGTGACTACAGTTTACCACAACTTACTAGATACTTTACAAAGAACTTGAAGAGATGAGTTTGTAGGCTTCAAACAAAGAAATGATAAATGTCTAGAAGATGGAAATGCTAATTACTCTCAGTCATTACACAGTATATATGCATATTATCACTGTGTGATAATATAAATGTACATAAATGTGTACAATTATGTATCAACTAAAAATTAAATTTAAAAAATAAAAACTTACCCTGAGTATAGCTAAGAACATACCCAAACCATTTTGTTTAAAATATATATATGCTCCTCTTGTAAATTTATTTTTAAATAATGTGATTGGTTGTTCATACTTATTCATCTAGTAATGCCATCCCTGGACATCTGTCCTAAGGAAACCATTAAAAATTTCAGTATTACTCAAAATAGGGAAATAAATGAGATAATAAAGTTTATAGTATTCTGCTACTGCAGCTTGAACAAGCTGCATTAAGGGTAAGGATGACTTTCTCCTAGACATTGTATACTTTTTAACTCATACTTAAGGCATGAGTTAGCCATCAGTGGTTAATTTTTGTGTATCAAGTGAGGTATGGGTTGAAGTTCACTATTTTTTGAATTTTGAGGGAGTTCATTGCTCCCTCAACATTTACTCAAAGGCTATATACTCTTGCCACTACATTGCCTTTGTGCTTTTGCAAAAGATCAGTTGTCCATAGATGGTGGATTTATTCCTGAACTCTTCTTTGTGTTCCACTGATCTACTTGTGAGTATGCCAATCCCAACTTGCCTTATACTCTAAAAGCTATAGCTTTGTAAGCCTTGAAATCAGGCAATGTGAGACTCCAAAGCTGTTCCTTTTAAGAGTTGTTTTATCTGTTCCAAACTAATTTTGGAATAAGCTTGCTTTTGATGGGACAGCGACAAATCTATAGATTTTTGCCAACAATCAGCATATTAACCACCTGGGAGTCTTCTGACCCATTAACAACTGTCTTTTTGTTTGGAGACCTCTCTATGTGGCCCAGGCTGGTCTCCAACTCCTGGGCTCTAGTGATTTCTCCCAGTTCAGCTTCCTGAGTGCTGGGTCTACAGGTGCGTACCACAGCTCCCACTTTTTTTCCCCTCCAAAATCATCTTTAATTTCTCTTAGCAATATTTTGTTCATCTCTTTCACTTCATCATCTATGAGCTATCCCTAAGTATTTGATATTTTTAGCTATTTTAAGTAGCCCCGTTTGTGATTGTTGCTACTATGTAGAAATAGGGAATTTTTGTATGTTTTTTGTGTCCTGCAACCTTGTTAAACTCACAAATTAGTACTAGTTGTTTTTGGTAGCAATAGCTAATAATTTGCACTAGAATCCCTGGTACAGTAATAGAACTTTGACACTCCTTCACAGAACCATTTCTCCTCTACTTAGTCCATGTGTTTGGGAGGGTATTTGTCATAGACTTACCCCTTTTTTTTTCCTTTTATCAAGTTTTACTTCAGGTATTTTGGAAGCCCTTTTATTAAGTGCATCAGCACTTACGATTATTATAGTCATTGACCCTTTAATTGCTACTAAATTACTGTTTACCCGTGGTTATTCTTTGCTAACTTTCCTGTCTGGTATTGCTATAGCCATCCTAGTTTTTAAAATTAATATTAGCATAATATTTTAAGCATTTGACCTATTTGTATCTTTCTATTTAAAACACATTTTTCTTAAATACCACTTAACAGTAGTTGGGTCATTGTTTTTTTATCTAATAAGCTCTTCCCTTTTAATCAGGGTTTTTAACACATCACGTTTAAAACCATTACATTTAATGATCATTAATTTTGTTAGCGTGTCAGCTATTTGTTTTCATATTTATTATGCACATTTGTGCTTTACACTCTTCCTACTCTTTTCTGCTTTCTGTTGTATTTTCTGCCTAGAGGGATCAGGCATTATTTCTGGTCCTTTATAAGCACAAGGCACTGTTCCCTTTAATCCTTTCCTGATCTATGGTAGTTTCTGCCCATGCATATACTAACCAGCACTCTGCTGAAAACTCCAGGGGAGCTTCTGCAGATCTCTGGTCTTCTGTTCAATGAACTCCAGCTGCTTAGTTTCCCCACTTTAACCCTGTTTCCTCACTTGGGAACTCTGTAAACCACTTCTCTTTCTCTTTCCTCTGCAATGGCCTGAAAATGCTTCAAGGCAACATGTGTGGGCAATTGTAGGACTCATCCTGTTTGTTTCCATCCCTTAGTGGTAACTGCTCTTCATTTCCTAATGTCCAGTGTCTTGAACTATTTATGTAGTTTTTAAAATGCTGTTTCTGACAAAAGAGGAAATTTGGTTCATGTTACTCCATCTTGGTTGCAAGGGTGCAAAATCAATTCAGCAGAGAAAAGGCAGTTGTTTTAACAACAGTACAGAACTGGATATCCATATGCATACAAATGAATCTTAACCTAAAATCTCAAGCCTTATACAGAGATCAGCTCAAAATGGATCATGAATTTAAAAATAAAACAAAGTCATACTACTTTTAGAAGGAACTGTATGAGGAAACTTTAAAGACTGGTGGTGAGGCAGAGAGTTCTTTGACATGTCACCAAAATCACTATAAGAAAAACAAGGTAAATTGTAGCTCATCAAAATTTAAAACTACGAAACAAAAATTGTTCAGAGGAAGGGCTCCGAGGAGCTCCACACTGCAGGCCCACGTTGCTTTGGGTAAGAGAATGGCAATCATCCTCTGCCTGGTCCTCTTATGCAGCCTCCACTCGCCCTGCTCCTGCCCTATCTGTCCGCGTGCTGTGGCCAGGCGCCTGTCAATGGGAACTGGCCACACCCTCTTACTCTAGGTTGCCAGTGACTTCTTGCTCTGGACTCCCACTGCCCTCCTGAGGGCCTTCCCATCCCCCCTGTCCCTGCCTCAGGGAAGCCCTGACCATCCACTCCCCACTTGACTTCACAGCATCCAGGCCTTTTTCTGGGCCATTTATTGATTGTCCACCTCAGCTAGACAGAGCTCCAGCGGGGCAAGGCCATAGCTGCTTTGTGAATTGTTATCTTGTCCACCCTCTCCCCCGGTATGATACACAGTATGTACCTAATAAATTTGTGTGGAAGGAAAAAAAAAAACTGTTAAGGGAATGAAAAGACAAGCTACAGATAAAGAAAATATCTGCAAATCACACAGCTGACAGAGAACCAGGATTCAGAACACATAGTAAACTCTCAAAACTCAACTCTCACAACGCAAGTGGATAAGCTTGGAGGTAGAACTACTGTGCCTAATGTGCATGCCTGAGGCATGGGTTCAGTCCCTAGCATTACAAAAACAAGGAAAACAACAACTGAAAAAACTCAGTAATTAAAAAAACAAAGCTTGCTGACAATAATAAGTGTATCAAGGATGTGGACCAATCTGAACTTTCAGATACTCCTTGTTGGAACGCAAAACGGTGCAGCCACTCTGGAAAACAGTGTTACTCGACAACAAAAGAAAATCAACTGAGTTTGCTGCCATTGAGCATGCCTGGGCCCCCAGCAAAACAAACAATAAAAACTATTAATATATATAAGAACTTAGATGAACCTCTAAGGCAGTATGCCTAAAAAGGTTACATACTATATAATTCTATTTAATATGACATTCTCAGAGACAAAACTAGAATGTCAGAGATCATGTCAGTGGTTGCAGGGGTGAGAGGTGGGGACTGTATAACTATATAAAGATAGTACCAGGGAGATTTCTCGAACAATGGACCTATTCTGATTATGTTGAAGGTTACATCAATATTTGTGTGTGTTAAAACTCAAAAAATCACTATCAAAGAAGTCAATTTTACTCTAGTAATTTTCAAAGTTAAATATTTTACAGAGAATTTTTACAGTAACCCTAACACTAAATGGTGACAACTACCTGTTCAAACATACTTTTTTTTTATTCGTTTTGTGATACTGAGGTTTGAACTCGGGGCCTACACCTTGAGCCACTCCCCCAGACCTTTTTTGTGATGGGCTTTTCTGAGATAAGATCTCAAACCGTGACCCTCCTGATTTCTGCCTCCTGAGTAGCTAGGATAATAGGTGTGAGCCACCAGTGCCCAGCCCCAACAGATACTCTAGCCCAAAAAGATATTCCAGGCAAAGTGAAAAGTTAAGGCTGAACCTGCCAGGTATAGTCAAGGAGCAGTGAAGTGGTCAATGTGCCTGACGTGGAGTGAGTACAGAAGAGCAGAGGAAAAAGGTCAGCAAAACCAAGGGGGACCAGATCACGTGAGGCCATTCCAAGAACTGTGGCTTCTGAGTGAAATGGGAAGCCACCTCAGGGTTTTGAGCAGAAAAGTAAAAGGAAACAATTTACTATTTCAAAAGTACTAATGTGATGTTTTTGTTGAAAACAGGTGGGCACAGCTGGGTAGGCAGAAGAGAGAAGGCTTCTTAGGAAGCTAATCTAAATTAATCTCCATATAAGGCTTGGGGTTTAGATTAAAGTTCACTTTTATGCATATGAATATCCAGTTCTGTACTGTTGTTAAAATGACGGCCTTTTCTCAGAGAATTATTTTGCACCCTTGCAACCAAGATGGAGTAACATGAACCAGATTTCCATTTTTGTCAGAAATAAAAAGTACTTAGCCCACAGCAGTTGTGACAGGTGTGGGAAGAAGGTTGGAGTCTAGATGTTTTTAAGGTAGACTCAAGAGAATATTCTGATGGATTGAGCTGAATGACAAGTTACATAAAGGAGTAAATGATAACTTCAAGATTTTTGGTCCAAGCAACCTGAAGTACTGAACCAGCATCGACTGAAAAGAGGACAATTTTAGGTGGACCATTTTGTGAGGAAAGAAGAGCAGTTTAATTTTGAATATGCTGAGTTTGAGACTTTATTAGACAGTCAAGTGGAGATGTCACATGTGCCTGGGAAATCACAGGAGCACATGTTCCAATACGGGTAGAGAAATCACAGAGAGTATGGGGCGGAGTGGTGAACTGTGCTCCCAGGGAAGCTCACCCAAACTGTGGTCACTTCCTGTTCAGCTGCAGGCTTTTCCCCCAGGTGTTATTTGATTTACTCATCAAGACTTTCTCTGAGAATGCAAGATTTTAAATGAACAATGAGTCTGTGAGGGCAAATTCTTGAGTGAATCTGTGTTGAAGTACTCATTTAAAATGATTCTTTCCCCTGGTCTATCTTTGCTGTAACTGTTAAAGTAAGGCCGAGTTGCTCGGTAAACACACTGACATGCTACCATCCCTCAGAGCCCTCCTGAGAACAGATGGTAGATGACTGGAGCAACTCTAACCTGCCCAGAGGATTAGAAAGAACAAGTAAGCATTCTGGTGAGAGAAATACACAAACTCACTGAAGAGTAGTTTTGAACAAAGTACCAGGTAACCTGAAAAGCTATAGCAACTAATAAACTAATCCATGAAAATATGGAGTCAAAGAAATAGCAGTAACAACTGGCACGGGCTTTAGTTGGAAGTCTTTGAGTCTGTTATGAAATGAAAAACGGGCATTTTCAACCACAAGATGCCTCCTTCTGGTCCTCCCTATTCCCCTAAACAGCAATTTATCATCAATAGTACCATCTGGACACCAAGTTTATATTACAAACACATGTGTAATGCCACTGCCTCACAGGTTACTCCCATCCCAACCCTCAAACCCAGGTAACCTCCAATGACACTGTTAGCTAACACATGTATATGGTACTCTTATCAAGAGACCAAAACACAATGGCCCAATACTAGATCCAAGGGAGTAAATTGCTCCTAATGTACCTTTTGGCACAAGAGTAAGTAAACAAGGAAATACATGGAACTGAAAACCTCCACATGACATTCACCTGCCTTTTCTAAGTGAACCCATACTTAATATATAGCATCTGAGAAGGTATACTTAGTACAGTATGATAAAAATGACATTGTGGAAAAATTACGACAAAAATGCTGTCATTCATGAGAACAAGAGTTGACTACATTACCTTTTTGTGCTGATACACAACTGATGGTATTAAATCACAAATCAAAGAATAAGGATTAAACCAAGTCTTAGATCCCTAAACAGGAGACATAAAGATAATTTATGTTTGCCATATGTTGAGAGAGGCAAGGGAGTGGGAGAGTGACATGAAGAACCCCATGATTTCGGAAGCTTCCGTGACTTCTCCACATATAACCAGGGTATTGTTTTGCCATTATTAATTCAGAATAACCAAAAAAATGAGAAAAACAACAATGCACTGTTATGCACATTTCATTCTTAGTACTGGCAAAGTATTAAACTGCCCACTCAAAACAGTCCTAGGGGGCTGGTGGAGTGGCACAAGTGGTAGAGCGCATGAAGCCCTGAGTTCAACCCCCAATACCACAAACAAAACAAAACAGGCCTAGGAAAAGATAAAGCACCTCACAAAAACTCTCCACCAACTACACTTCCGCCACTCAGGCATTCGCTCTTCCTGAAATAGGTTTTCTTCTAAGCACATAGTGGATTCTTCTTGTGTCTCAAAGCTAACCAAAACAAAGAAATCTGTTTCATGTGCTAATCAAAAGACAGCACAGGTAACCTAGGAGAAAACTTTTATGGTCTTCTACATTGAAAACCTATTTCTAATACTCCCACCACAAATTGCTTTTCCCAAAACTGTGTGCACAATATATGCACGAGTATTTGTATATATATTATTCTAGGTTTTAGCTCTCATTTTGATTAATAAAATTAAAGTCATTGTTTTCAATTGCTTAAATGAGAACTTTCTGCAATTTAACTGTGTCAAATACATTTAGAGTATTCTTTCTTGTGTTCATGTGGTACTTGATTTGAACTCAAGGCCTTACACACGCTAAGCAAGTGCTCTACCACTGAATTATATCTCAGTTCCTTGTTCATTTTCAAATTGATAGGGTACTTGAAAGTATCAAACAATAGGCCAGGCACGGTGGTACAAGCCTATAATCCCAACTGCTCATGACCAGAATAATTGCAGTTTAAGGCCTAATATGCAAAAAAATTGGGCAAGACACCATCTCAACAAACAAGCCAAGCATGGTGGTGCACATCTGTAATCCCAGATTACAGATTATGTGGGAGGTACAGGGAGGTCTGAGGTCAGCCCTACCAAAGTACAAAATCCTTCCTTAAAAATAACTAAGCAAAACAGGGCTGGGGATGTTGACTCAAGTGGTAAGGCATGCACCTAACAAGTGCAAGGCACTGAGTTCAAACCTCAGGATCACCACCAAAATAAGAAATCATTTTTGAATGTGCATGTAAAAAGTGTTAGAATATGCATTGCTTCTAAGGAAATTATCAGCTGTCTAAAGAAAAAGTATACAGGTGGAGAAGCCAGTCCTCTCTCTAGAAACAACCATAAGTCATTCTCCCTATGTTTCTTGAAACTGAAGGAAAGTGGGACCGTTGAACAGTCATTAAAACACACAGGCAACCCAGTCTCCTCAACAAGCACTTTAGCAGTTTCATCACTAGAAAACATTCCAGATTAATATCCAAAATAACAGTTAACTTCTCAGAGATCACGTCTTCACAACCTACTGCTGCAGCATGACAGACAGGATCAACTCTGCCAAAGTCTGCTCCCTTGTCTGGGTTTAGTTATTCTTGTTTTGTTCTACTTGATGAACAATTCTTTCTGTAAAAGAAGACATGAACATTGACCCTAAACTCCCAAATAAACTGAAAATTTATGTTTTAAATGTCATCTGTGCTGATGACTACCAGGTAACACCAGTTTGGGCCTCTTCAACTTTACATTCACATCTCAAAGGGACTCGCAGTCTTCTTTCTTGACTGAGCAGGCCACCCAGCATGACAATTTCATTGCTTCATTACATTTGATATAATCTAGTTCTCCAGTCACCCCTGCTCTATTACACACGATGAATAATGTGAGTAATCTTAGGTTGATGTCATGTGAACTTTAAGACATATAAATGAAAGTATCTTCCATTTTATTAATCTATTTCCAGATAATCCATGACCACTTGGATTAAAAATACCTGATACGTCTGCTGAACAAGCAAATTCCTGAGCCCTACTACAAAACTACTGATCTACCAATCAGAACCTGTGTGGGAGGCCAAGGAAGTCTTTGTAACAGATAATCTCCATGTACACACTAAAGTTCAAGATCCTCTAATTATCATCTCTTAGCTTTCCATCTAAACTTTTTATTTCCCATGGTAACACTTACAAAAACGTTACCAGGAAGCTATGATGAGCTCTGTATTACCAAAAATGCCTTGCCCTTTTCAAACTTTCACTACAGTTTTAACTATCTGTCCCAATTCTTTGACAAATGCATATTCAAGTGTAACATCATCCCCAAGTCTTCAACGACTGTCCACCTCTTAAATGCCTTAGTGCTTTGTCTATATTAGCTGTGCTATGTTATACTAAATAAAATTGTTATCCAAAAGCATATAAGCTCCTTCCAGACACCAAGAGGTGTAGCTGATAAATCTTAGGAATGCTACTGTAAATGATCTTAAATACTTATCAGTAAAAGAAACTTAACTACTCCTAGTGAACTAGGAGAAACAAATGTTTAATTTACCTAGGAAATAAAAGTACTGTGGAAACCACTGCTACTTTCTACAAAGTAACACCAAGTGGTAGCAGGTACTCCATATGTTCTGAATGAAAAACAATTAACATTTAAGAACAAGGTACTCTTTGTAGGATTCAGAAATGTAGAAATTACCTACTTCTGCATATTTTATTAGTAAAGATTTTACTTTAAACACACATCTTGAGATTTTTGCACTTAGAAGGGAGCTACCAAAATGTAGCTACCACCTTCTTAGTATTCTTAAAGTATGTGAAACTCATTAATATATCTCAGAGGATACTATTGATGGTTGTTACCTTAATCCTATTAGAAAGTATTAGAAACAAGTCATAATTATTATGCTCATTTAAGAGCTATGTGAAGAGGCTGTTACATGGGAGAAAGGAAGAAAGGGGTATGGAACACAAATCTGAATAATTTAATAGAATTTCATTTAATAAGCATATTCAAAGTTCATTTCTTCCAAAAACAGCATTTTAATTACATTCAAATTGTATTCACTTTAAATACCAACAAAACCATCATTTACATATACGGGAAGATATTAGAAAACAGATGAAAATTTAAACAACTTTTACTTTTTAAAAGTCCTTCCAAATTTAGAACACTGTGAACTACTAAGTACATACCTACAAAAAGTATGCTATCAGGACAACACAAGTTGTTCCAATAGAAAAAGAAGTATAATACACATACAATGGAACATAATTCACATAGGTTCAACTTACAGGTATGTCTCACAGTATTAAAAAAAAAAAACCTTACTACTATTAATACAGGGAAAAATCACAGCTGACATTCTAAACTAATGCACCAATATAATGTTTTCCCAGAGGGTTCTCAAGACTTTATGTTGACCCATGATTTTTCACTACTTTGTTCTCAAATATAGAACCAGAGCACTTAGAATTTCCTGTTTTTAAATTAGATTCACGTTTCCTTTAGAACAGTGACTCAAAAGGTATCATGAGAGGTATTATCAAACTTGTTCGATTTAAAGATAATTATGACATTTCTTTCATTTTGCTCTGTACTTCTTCTATTCTCCCCTCAAAAGTCTCTACGAAAAGTATACACATAGTGGTAAAGATTTCAAACCAGATAACTCTTGAGATGCCAGAGGAATATGAGACTTAGCATGAGCACAGATTTGGGGGAAAAAAATCCCCCATTTATTAAACCTTTGAGTGCAGAAAGAGGGGAAACCATATATGAAAACATAAGGAAAGAGAAAGTATTGAAAAATAAATGGAAGAAGGCATTTAGAACAGTGGTCCTTATGGGCTTTAATTTCAAAGACATATAGCAACCAAGCTACCAGTAACTGCTGAGTATTTTTTTAAAACTTGTAGGAATGTCTTTAAATTTTTAACTTGTACAAATCAAGTTGCTATAGCCAAAACAAAGAGATCATAATTACTGGTTCATATAAGAGATATGTGAAGGTTGTTACATAGGTGGGAGGGAGGAAGGAAGGGGTATGGACACATCAGGTCAAAAGAGGCCAAATTAGGAACAAAGCTAAATACCTAACCTGATCTGACCAAAGGCAGAAGGGCTCTGCCTTTCCTCAGATTTTACTGCATTTCATAATCACAGGAAAAGCACATTCCTTCTTTATTTCTTAATGTGTGTCAGGCTTAAAATGGCAGAAAGAATAGCCCTTATCACACATTACTTCTTTAGAAGAGGTGGTTTTAGAATTTGGTTCAATGCTTGTATTTGTTTTTTAACAACAAATTTAAAAGGTGACTCTTCTAAAATGGTGCTCAGATGTACTAATATATTTATTCTTTTCCCATTAAAAATTATCAATGAGAGTTATGATTCAGTATTTTAAAGAAATGTTAACTTCAAACTGTTTAAAAATAACTGCCTGTTGTGTCAAATACTGAAATTATTACTATTTTGTTCATTATAAATATATAATTAACAAACACTATATAATCACCCCCTATGATCACTATAAAAATTTAAATGATCCTTTACTCTTATACATGAAGATGGTGATTCTGAAGTAACACTAAACCATAACAGTCCATTCATGACAGGAAGTCTATCTCAGTTTTTGGAAAGTCAGTGCATTCAGTGGTTATACTAGGCATGAAGTTCTTCCATAGCTCAGAGGTCTGGAAGAGTAAAATGAAAAAAAAAAAAAAAAAAAGATAAATAATCTGAGAGTCATCTAATGATAACAAATAATACCAGTACTTGAAATCAAATATGGTGTAACCTGAGTGTCAATCAGCTGTGGACTTTTCTCCCAATGGAAGGCGTTCCCATAACTGGAGCAACTGTTCACCAACCTGAGGTTCCAATTCCTAGAAAAACCAAAATAAATAAATAAATAAATAAACATAAAAAAACTAGATAAAAATTTTTTAATCACCAAAATCTGTACTGATAAAAATACAAAATAAATCATTATTTCATTTTTTTATCAGACCATACTAAAATCATATGGTACACACTGTTCTAATTCTTTACTATAAGGAATACTGAGTTGACTTTTAGATTTTAGACAAGTGAATCTGCAAATACTTCAACTTTGTGACAAAACAGCAAAAGATTTCCAAGGGGTCCTTCTGGAATTTTTTTTATGTGAAAATAATGGATTTTGTTTTTAATGGAGATTTACAAAAGCATTCAACTTGAACTTCCAAAGATTTACTGTGAAACCTAGCATATTAAGATGTTTTAAGACTTTTTTTAAGAAACTTAAGTAAGTGACTTTACATTCTTATCTCAGGAATTATTTAAATTAATTTCAAAATCATTATTATAAAAGGAAAACATTATTACACAGGTAAAAAGAATGACACTTTATAGTCTTCTTATGGCATGATATAGCATACATATTTATAAATCAAACACTTTTTCCAAGATAATTTGAATTAAGCCACACTGGTTAAAATAAATTACTAGCTGTAATTTAGGCAAAATTAACCTCTCAGTTTATTTTTATTACTGGATAATAACTCACCTTATTATTCATAAGAACTAAATTATATAAAGAAGCTAGCACAGTATTTTGATGCTATGTTGTAGCAGGGAGGAGGGCCAAAAAAAGAAACAATCAAGTCTGTGTTCTGATAATGTAGCAGGGTGGGAGGGGATGTCATATCAGGGAAATAAAACTTTTAAAAATTTAAATGTGAAGAAGGTCACGTAGCACTGGGGGGTGAAGTAGCCAATAAAGTTGTATGTAACCATATATGGGTTAAACCTTGCTTTTTGCTTCTGTAACCTGCTTGCAAGGATATATAAGGCAAGGCCCCTTTGTTCTTGGGGCTCAGCCTTTGGATGTGAATCTGCTGAGCTGCTGCCAGCACGCTAATAAATACTGCATCCTGAAAAGCCTTGGTGTCCGGTGTCTCTGTTCGAGATTCCCGTAACAATGTGTTCATTCCACAACTAGTATCAAGTGCACATAAGGAGCATCTTGAAGGCAAAGAAAAACAGCAAGCCACTAAAGTATGAAATGGTTACGTACTTTTCATAATTAGTTTAAACTACAAACAAGTTAAATAGTGCTGTCACCTTGAGACTTCAGTCTCAGGGTTACCTCAGGATTAAACTCTGTTTTTTGGTGGTACTGGGTTTTTGAACTCAGGGCCTCATATTTGCTAGGTAGACTCAGTTTTAATATGTTTAATAAGACCACAGAAACTTCCATAAAGTGACTTATGAAAAGTTTCATAATATGCAATTTTAGCAAGCAAAATTCACAAAATGTTAAAAAAAAAAAGGGAGCCAAAAGATACGTTTGCAAGTAGACTTCTACCAGGTCTTTTACAAATCAGAACCACTCTATACCATGTGCACATGGCATATAAAATGTGTATTCATAGATTTTTTTTTCCCCTCTAAGTACAGAATAACAGCAAAAGAAAACAAAACAGCAGTAAAGAAAATATTTAAATGCCACTATATACCTGCCCATCTCTGCTTATCTGTACTTTCTTGTTGTCATTCCAAGGATTGAGTAAATGGTGTGCAAACTGAAAGGGAAGGCTTTCTTTTCTTATCCACTCCACCTTAAATACTCCTCCGAGTCCAGCTGAGCCCCAGTCCTGGCTCTTCTCCCTTCCTATTTCAGAACACATCCTAGAAAATCCCTGCAGATGAAAGAAGGGGAAGGGGTGGAGGTGAGATGATAGTAGAATATCAAAATTGAATTTAGCTGATAAGACAAATATACAATATAAAGGTAATATATACTTAACAAAAAAAAGCTTCATTATAAAAGAAAATGTTAGAGGAAAAAACAATTCTAGCCTAACATAATTGCAAATATTAGTTTCTAGACAATGTATCACCAGTTCTAAGTCTACATTTTATTATGTAACGAGTAAAACCAAAGCTCTAAACTTTTATTTCTAAGAATTGTGATAAGTATGAAATAGTAAATTCAGTGTTTGTAAACTCAGATACACATTACATCAAGAAGAGTTAAGGAACATACTTAGCTTCTTCATCACCAATACTAACTTCCTTGGTCTACTTAATAGGTCAAGCTTCTCATTATCGTCAGTCCACTTAAGAACCACTGAATCGAAAGTTGTCGTCAGAAGGGAAATGACTTATCAGGAAAGGCATTGGTAAGACAAGGTAAAGACAAAGGAACCCCAGTTCTACCATCCCCTTGTAGAGACATAAAATACTCCTCATTCTCAACTAAGCAAAAGGCATGCTTGCATCCAGAGTTTGTTTTATTTTGTTTTGATCTGGAAAGCGTATCCCACAGCCAAAACAAGCTCATTTTACTGCCACAGGATGCTCACCTGGAAATGACCAGATCCTTGAACAGAAAATACCAAGTAAACCATGCTGCTTTCCCAAAAGGCTCGATTCAGCTTCCGCTCATTACTGGGGGTTGTAGACCAGATGCCCTTCTGCTGAGAGATTTCAAGGTTTCTCAGATTGCTACTCTTCATTATGAAATATCGAACAGGCATGTTTGGTCTTGGGGAAGGAGATTTTGAGCCCTATGAAAAAAATCCGTAAGTTCTTGAAAGGTAATTTGATCTTTCAAATCAGTACACTCCATAAAATAGCATCTTTATAAATATATAAACCAAAATATTTTCCCCAACACTTAACAAATGCAAATAGTTCTATCCCTGAAAACCTTTACAAAGTTCAATCAGAATGAGGTTAAGATGCTAAAATCATAACTGGGTGCTAGGGGCTCACACCTGTAATCCTAGCTGCTTGAGAGGCTGAGATCAGGATTGCTCACAGTTCCAGGCCAGTCAGAGCAAAAAGTTTTGTGAGATCCCATCTCAGTGGAAAAAAGCTGGGTGATACAGGATGCTTAAAATAGAAAGGTCATGATTCAGGCTTGCCTGGACAAAAAACAAGACCCTGTTTCCAATATAACCGGAGCAAAAATGGTTTGAGCACCTGGCTCAAGTGGCAGAAACCCTGCCTTGCAAGTGCAAAACCTGAGTTCAAATCCCAGTACTGGCAAACAAAAACCAAAGAACAAGTACTTATTTTAAAAGGTCCAAAAAGCCTTATCAAGAAAGGTCACTTAATTTTCACAAAATGTTTTAAACTTTCTAATTATAAAAACAAAACTAAAATTGTTCCAGTTTACTACCTGGAAGCAGTTTCCAGATGACAAAGAGAAACACAGAGTCCAGCAATCTCCCTGAGTTGTAAAGAGAGATTGGGATTTAAGGACCACATGACTAGAGTTTGCATGGAAAGATCCTAGTTGGGCAGGAGTTGTACAGAAAGAGCTCCAGAGGAACTGCACAGAAGTCCACAAAGTATCTAACTGAGCACTGACCTGAACATGAGTGAGGTGGGGAAAAAAAGGTGCTAAGACTAGAGAAAGAACCAAAGAAAAGCAACAGACCAAACAATTCCCAAAGACCACAAGTGGTTGGGAGTATTTCATGTTATCTTTGGTCAGAATAGAGAAGACCTAGTAAAATAGACTTTAGTATTAGAACTAAATTAATACCAGAATAAAGACTTCTCTGGGCCCACTGTAACAATGGTTACAATCAAATCTCAACAGGATTAAACTGACTGCAACTAAACTGTAAAATAAAACAAAATCTAACACTATTTAAGGTAATACACAAAAATCTAGCAGCCAAACAAATTTAAAAGAAAGGCAAAGAAACTGGAAAATATGACCTACAATCAGGAAAAAAAAATAACCAACAGAAACAGACTCAGATACTGTAGATTTAGGAGACAGGAGACAAGAATGTTACAATTGTTCACAATGTTCAAGAGGATACAGAAAAACAACACAATGAGAGAGAAAAATAGAACAGACTTTTTAAAGACCCAAAGGTAACTAACTTCTGGAGATAAAAACATAATATTTGAATACACATTACAATAGCTTAAGAAACAAGAGAAAGAATTAACAAATGGGATTTTATCAGTTACAAAGGTTCCACACAGTAATAGAAAGGAACAATCCAGAGTTAAGAGACAGCCTCCAGAACGGGGGAAAAAAATCCTTGCCAGCTATTTGTCTGATAGGGGAGTAATATCAAAAAAATGTAAAAGACTCAACAAATTAAACATCAAAAGAATAATCCAATAAATAAATGAGCAAATGACTGAACACTTTTCAAATGAAGAAGTATAAATGGCCAATGAACACATGAAAAAAATTTTCAACAATACTTAGTCATCAAAGATAGGCAAATCAAAACTATCCTGAGGTTCCACCTCACCCTGGTCAGAATGGCTATTGTGAAGAAAACAATTAACAAATGCAGGCAAGGATGCAGGAGAAAGGAACTTTTCTGCTGGTGGGAATGTAAATTAGTGCAGGCACTAATTTACTAGTTTTTGATGGATCTTCAAAAACTAAAAATAGAATTCCCTTATGATCCAGCCATACCACTTCTGGGTATATACACAAAAGAATCAAAGTCAGTTTACTACAGATATACCTCTATACTCATGTTTGTCATGATACTATTCACAACACCAATTATGGGCTCAGCCTGGGTGCCCATCAACAGATGAATGAATAAAGAAAATTTGGTATATATACACAATGGAGTTTTGCTCAGCCATTAAGAAGAATAAAATTATGTCATTTGCTAGAAAATGAATGGATGGAACTGGAGATCACCATTTTAAATGAAACAAGTCAGTACTGCAAAACAACTATTGTACATTTCTCTCATTCGTGGGAGCTAGGGGGAAATAAAACAAAACAAAAAACAAGATCATGAGTAAAAAGGAGATTACTAAGGAGGTGAAAGGGGAAATTAAGAAGGGGAGGCGCACGAGAGGGGATAAGAAACAGTAACAGAGAGGTGAACATGATCAAAGTACATTGTATGCATGTATGGAAATGTACAATTTTAAATATACCAATAAAAAAGAAAACTAATGAATTTATTTTAATTTAGGAAAGAATGAACAGACTAGACACTAAAAATAAAAGTTATCTGGGAACATACAGACATAGCAATGGAAATATCCAAAATGAAGTAAAGAGAAAAATGATAGAATTAAAAAAAAAAAACCAGTATAAATGATCTGTGGAATGATATCAAGCAGTCTTACATTTATGTATCTAGAGTCACCAGAAAAGAGAGAAGAAAGGGGAGATATAAAAATATGTGAAGAAATAAGAGCCTTAAATGTTCTAAAATTAATAGAAATTATAAATGCACAATCTGAAGCAGAAACAAAGAGAACAAGACTAAGCCATCTCAAAATCAAACCGATGACAACCAGTGGTAAAAAGAAAATTTTGAAACAGGTACAGGAAAAAACAGACATATTATATACTAATAAACAAAGTAAAAACCATGTAAGCCAAGGCAGGGCATGGTGATGCACACGGTAGCCCCAGAACTGGGAAGGCAGAAGGATCTCAAGTTCCAGCCCACCCTGGACTACAAAGTGAAACCCTGCCTCAAAAAAAAAAAAAAAAAAATTCTATGCACAAAAAAAAAATCTTCTAAAAAGACCTTTAAGACAAAAGCTTAAAGAATTTATTGAAAGCAGTTATGCACTAGAAAAAATGTTAAAAGACCCCCAGGCAGAAGTAAATAATGTAAGATGGAAATTTGTTTTAACACAAAAGAATAAAGGGCACAGAATCAGTAAATATGTGCAAAAATATAAAAGATTTTTTTTAACTTTTAAATCTTGGTAACAGATAATCCACTATGTAAAGTAAAAATAATATACTTTCTGCAGAAACACAGTGTATGAAAACAGTAACACAAAGGAGTGAAGGATAAAATAAAAACACTACTACAAAATTCCCCAATTACACCTGAATTCAAAGTACACAAGGTAGGTTAAAAATGGCTTCACTAGTGACTTCTATCTAGGACATGGGTAGGAAATAATAACAATTCTACACTTTGGTTTAAAAATATTGAGTGGAAGGAACACTACATAGAAATCTTACAAGGCTGGCATTATCCTGATACCAAACTATACAAAATAACAAAAGAAAAGAGACTACAAGAGATGTGGCTCAAGTGGTAGAGCGTTTGCCCAGCAGGTAAAACAACCCTAAGTTCATTCCTCGTTATCGCCATTTCTCAGGCTACAGAGCTCCAGCAGCTTTGTGAAATCTGATGGCAGCAACATAGTGAGGTCACCTGGACATGTTAGAAGCAGGAAATAAGTTTTTAGAAGATTCCAAGATGGCGACTAGAGGGAGGAAGCAGAAAGCGTGCCTCCTAAATTAAAATCTTGGAGAGACACTGGAGATACACCTTACAGGAAAAACCACTGAGAAGAGGCAAAAGTTTGACTCCTCCACACCTCCAGCCTGCGCATAGCATATCCACTCCACGTTAAAGGGAGAAACCAGAAGGGCTCCCACGTGGCCACCAGATGCTAGTGCCCAGACAGCATGGGAAGATGCAGACTACAAGTTTTTTCCCACTTTGATGAGACAATGACAGAACTACGTCTGAGACACCATCTCCAGGATTGGAAGCTGAGGGACGAACACCAAAATTATTAAGACTGAAACTTTATTGCATTTGAACTTGGAGATTTCATTTATTTATTTAGTTAGTTAGTTAGTTTTCATTTATTTTATTTTATTTTATCTTTTATTTTCAATCCTCTATCTCTCTAATGCCTGTTCAGCTTACTGTTGATACACTATCTCTCCCTGTTTATATCTTTGAAACTTTTGGTGTTGTTTGTTTTTTTCTACTTGTTTATTTGTTTTTCCCTTTTTCTTTAACTTCTTTGCTTTCCATCTCCTCTCACCCTTCCATTCTAAATATCACCATTGTTATTATTACAAGCTAGAAAATACTTATTGCACACAGTACAGGGACAATAACAACACCAAGGGCAATGACAGGAAGACAGAAAAAACAGGGAAAGCAGTTTCCCCACAGCAAAAAATTAGTACAGAAACAAGAGGGAAATAAAGAAAACAGATACTCAGATCCAGACTACAACAAAATGAAGATAAACTATGCCAAAGAACCCAATGAGGCTCACAAGAACAATCTAAAAGAAGAAATACTACAGGTAATCAATGAGAATTTTTTGGAGATGATACTGGATATGGTCAACCAAAATGTACAGGAGATACTCAAGAAATTCCAAGACAACAAAAATAGAGAATTTGAAAAAGCAAAAGAAGAAATAAAGGAAACCATAGAAGCACTGTATAAACACCAAAGTGTAACAGAGAACACAATTAATAAAGAGATAAATGAACTCAGGACAAAAATAGACAACATTAAAGAGGAAACGACCCAGGATATGGAAAACCTCAGAAAAAAGAACAGAACTGCAAAACAAAACAGAAGGCCAATACAGCAGAATAGAACAAACAGAAGATATAATCTCAGAACTCAAAGATGAAATGGTATAGGAAAAACCAAGGAACTATTAATTAAACAACTCAAGACCTGTGAAAAGAAAATGCAAGAACTCACCGACTCCATCAAAAGACCAAACCTGAGAATCATGGGCATTAAAAAAGGAGAAGAGGTGCAAGCGAAGGGAATGCGCAATATAGTCAACAAAATAATAACAGAAAATTTCCCAAATCTAGAGAAATCTATTCCCACACAGATGCAAGAGGCCTGCAGAACACCAAACAGACCAGATCAAAATAGAACTACCCCACGGCATACCATCATTAAAACAACAAGTACAGAAACTAGGGAAAGAACATTGAAGGCTGTAAGAGAGAAAAAACAAATAACATACAAAGGTAAACCCATCAAAATCACAGCAGACTTCTCAACAGAAACATTAAAAGCAAGAAGAGCTTGGGGTGACATCTTCGGAGAACTGAATGAAAATAACTTCAACCCCAGGATACTCTACCCAGCAAAACTATCATTCAAAATAGATGGAGGAATTAAAGTCTTCCATGACAAGCAGAAACTAAAACAATATGTGACCACAAAGCCACCACTACAAAAGATTCGTCCAGGGATTCTGCACACAGAAAGTGAAACCCAACATAACCATGAAAGGACAGGCAGCACCAAACTACAGGAGAAGAAAAAGCAAGAAAGTAGAGAGTAACCTCAACTTAGGTACACACACAAACCATCAAACAACTAAGACAACTAAATGACAGGAATCACCACATACCTATCAGTACTAACACTTAATGTTAATAGAATTAATTCACCCATCAAAAGGCACCGTTTGATGAAATGGATTAAAAAGGAAGATCCAACAATTTATTGCTTACAGGAGACCCATCTCACTGACAGAAATAAGCATAGGCTTAGGATGAAAGGCTAGAAGAAGATTTACCAAGCCAATGGCCTCC
This sequence comes from Castor canadensis, assembly GCF_047511655.1. NCBI lineage: Eukaryota > Metazoa > Chordata > Mammalia > Rodentia > Castoridae > Castor > Castor canadensis. Next base: position 45,943,752 of record NC_133401.1, on the reverse strand, counting down.
AAAAACAGGCAGGAGTAGCAATATTTATCTCTGACAAAGTAGACTACAAACTTACATTGATCTAACGAGATAAAGAAGGACATTCCATACTAATAAAAGGGGAAATAGACCCAAAGGACTTAATAATTATCAACCTATATGCACCCAATGTAAACACACCCAATTTCATCAAACATACCCTGAAAGACCTAAAAACATATATAAACGCCAACACAGTGGTTGTGGGAGACTTTAACACCCCATTATCATCAACAGATAGGTCATCCAAACAAAAAATCAATAAAGAAAAGATCTAAAATATACAATAGATCAAATGGGCCTACTTGATGTCTACAGAACATTTCATCCAACCTGTGCACAATATACATTCTTCTCAGCAGCCCACAGAACCTTCTCCAAAATAGATCATATCCCAGGGCACAAAGCAAGCCTCAGCAAATATAAGAAAATAGAAATTATACCATGCATACTATCTGATCACAATGCAATAAAACTAGAACTCAACAACAAAAGTAAAGACAAAAAACATGCAAACAGCTGGAAACTAACTCATTACTTAATGAACAATGGATCAATGATGAAATAAAAGAGGAAATTAAAAAGTTCCTGGAGGTCAATGAAAATGAAAACACAACCTACCGGAATCTATGGGACACAGCAAAGGCAGTCCTGAGAGGAAACTTTATAGCCATGAGTGCATATATTAAAAAGACTGAAAGATCCCAAATCAATGACCTAATGATACATCTCAAACTCCTAGAAAAACAAGAACAATCAAATCCCAAAACAAATAGAAGGAGAGAAATAATAAAAATAAGAGCTGAAATCAATGAAATAGAAACAACAAAAAAAAAACATACAAAGAATTAATGAAACAAAAAGATGATTCTTTGAAAAAATAAACAAAATCGACAGACCCCTGGCAAACATGACTAAAATGAGGAGAGAAAGAACCCAAATTAGTAGAATCAGGAATGCAAAGGGGGAGTTAATAACAAACACCATGGAAGTCCAGGAAATCATCTGAGACTACTTTGAGAACGTATATTCAAATAAATTTGAAAATCTTAAAGAAATGGACAGATTTCAAAATACATATGACCATCCAAAACTGAACCTAGAGGATATTAATCACCTTAATAGATCTATAACGCAAAATGAAATTGAAGCAGCAATCAAGAGTCTCCCAAAAAAGAAAAGTCCAGTACCTGATGGATTCTCTGCTCAATTCTATCAGACCCTTAAAGAAGAACTGACACCAACCCTCCTTAAACTGTTCCACGAAATAGAAAGGGAAGGAAAACTGCCTAACACATTTTATGAAGCCAGTATTACACTTATCCCAAAACCAGGCAAAGACACCTCCGAAAAAGAGAACTACAGGCCAATCTCCTTAATGAACATTGATGCAAAAATCCTCAATAAAATAATGGCAAACCGAATTCAACAACACATCAAAAAGCTCATTCACCACGACCAAGTAGGCTTCATCCCAGGAATACAGGGGTGGCTCAATGTATGAAAATCAATAAACGTAATAAACCACGTTAACAGAAGCAAAGACAAAAACCATTTGATCATCTCAATAGATTCAGAAAAAGCCTTTGATAAGATCCAACACCATTTCATGATAAAACCTCTAAGAAAACTAGGAATAGAAGGAAAGTACCTCAACATTATAAAAGCTATGTATGACAAACCTACAGCCAGCATTATACTTAATGGAGAAAAACTGAAACCATTCCCTCTAAAATCAGGAACCAAAAAGGGATGCTTAGCCAGAGCAATTAGGCAAGAAGAAGGAATAAAAGGAATACAAATAGGTAAAGAAACTATCAAAATATCCCTATTTGCAGATGACATGATCCTATACTTTAAAGACCAAAAAACTCTACTCAGAAGCTTCTAGACATCATCAATAGCTATAGCAAGGTAGCAGGATATAAAATCAACATAGAAAAATCATTAGCATTTCTATACACTAATAATGAGCAAACTGAAAAAGAATACATGAAAATAATTAAATTTACAATAGCCTCAAAAAAAATCAAATATCTAGGTGTAAACCTAACAAAAGAGGTGAACGACCTCTACAAGGAAAACTATACACTTCTGAAGAAAGAGATTGAGGAAGATTATAGAAAGTGGAGAGATCTCCCATGCTCATGGATTGGTAGAATCAACATAGTAAAAATGTCTATTCTCCCAAAAGTAATCTACATGTTTAATGCAATTCCCATCAAAATTCCAATGACATTCATTAAAGAGATTCAAAAATCTACCATGAAATTTATATGGAAACACAAGAGGCCACGAATAGCCAAGGCAATATTCAGTCAAAAGAACAATGCAGAAGGTATCACAATACCTGACTTCAAACTATATTACAAAGCAAAAATGATAAAAACAGCATGGTACTGGCACAAAAACAGACATGAAGACCAGTGGAACAGAATAGAGGACCCAGGTATGAAGCCACACAACTCTAACCAACTTGTCTTTGACAAAGGCGCTAAAAATATACGATGGAGAAATAGCAGCCTCTTCAACAAAAACTGCTGGGAAAACTGGTTAGCAGTCTGCAAAAAACTGAAACTAGATCCATGTATATCACCCTACACCAAGATTAACTCAAAATGGATCAAGGATCTTAACATCAGACCCCAAACTCTTAAGTTGATACAGGAAAGAGTAGGAACTACTCTGGAGTTAGTAGGTATAGGTAAGAACTTTCTCAATGGAACCCCAGCAGCACAGCAACTAAGAGATAGCATAGATAAATGGGACCTCATAAAACTAAAAAACTTCTGTTCATCAAAAGAAATGATCTCTAAATTGAAAAGAACACCCACAGAGTAGGAGAAAATATTTGCCAGCTACACATCAGACAAAGTACTGATAACCAGAATATATAGGGAACTTAAAAAACTAAATTCTCCCAAAACTAATGAACCAATAAAGAAATGGGCAAGTGAACTAAACAGAATTTTCTCAAAAGAAGAAATTCAAATGGCCAAAAACCACATGAAAAAATGCTCACCATCTCTAGCAATAAAGGAAATGCAAATTATAACCACACTAAGATTCCATCTCACCCCTGTTAGAATAGCCATCATTAGCAACACCACGAACAACAGGTGTTGGCGAGAATGCGGGGGAAAAAGGAACCCTCTTACACTGTTGGTGGGAATGTAAACTAGTACAATCACTCTGGAAAAAAATTTGGAGGCTACTTAAAAAGCTAAAGATTGATCTACCATTTGATCCAGCAATACCACTCTTGGGGATATACCCAAAAGACTGTGACACAGGTTACTCCAGAGGCACCTGTACACCCATGTTTATTGCGGCACTATTCACAATAGCCAACTTATGGAAACAGCCAATATGCCCCACTACTGATGAATGCATCAAGAAAATGTGGTATCTATACACAATGGAATTAAAATTCCATGCAGTGATGAAGAAGAACGAAACGCTATCATTCGCTGGTAAATGGATGGAATTGGAGAATATCGTTCTGAGTAAGGTTTAGCCTGTCCCAAAAGACCAAAAATCGTATGTTCTCCCTCATATGCGGACATTAGATCAAGGGCAAATACAACAAGAGGATTGGACTTTGAGCACATGATAAAAGCGAGAGCACACAAGGGAGGTGTGAGGATAGGTAAGATACCTAAAAAACTAGCTAGCATTTATTGCCCTCAACGCAGAGAAACTAAAGCAGATACCTTAAAAGCAACTGAGGCCAACAGGAGAAGGGGACCAGAGAAAAGGTTAGATCAAAAAGAATTAACCTAGAAGATAACACACATGCACAGGAAATTAATGTGAGTCAACTCCCTGTATAGCTGTCCTTATCTCAACTAGCAAAAACCCTTGTTAATTCATATTATTGCATATACTCTCTCTTCAACAAAATTAGAGATAAGGGCAAAATAGTTTATGCCGGGTACTGAGGGGGTGGTGGGGAGAGGGAGGGGGCGGAGTGGGTGCTAAGGGAGGGGGTGGGGGCAGGGGGGAGAAATGATCCAAGCATTGTATGCACATATGAATAATAAAACAATAAAAATTTTAAAAAAAAGAAGAATTAACTTAAAAGGTAACACACATGCACAGGAAATCAATGCGAGTCAACTCCCTGTATAGCTATCCTTATCTCAACTAGCTAAAACTCTTGGTCCTTCCTATTACTGTTTATACTATCTCTTCAACAAAATTAGAGACAAGGGCAAAATAGTTTCTGCCAGGTAGCGAGGAGTTGGGGGGGAAGAGAGGGGACAGGGGGGTTAGGGAGGAAGGAGGGAGAAATGACCCAAACATTGTATGCACATATGAATAAAAAAATTTTAAAAAATAAATAAATAAAAATTTTATAAAGAAAAAAAAAAGCCCTAAGTTCAAACCCCAGTACTGTCTACTTACACAGAAAATCCTAATAGAATAAGCTAATAGAATAAGTGAGGTAAGTAAGGTCATGAAATACAGAGCAAATATACAAAAATCAAATACATTTCTACATATACCTACAAGGAACAATGAAAAATTAAAATTTTAAATGTTTAATGGCATCAAAAATATAAAATACTTAGGGATAAATTTAACAAAAAAAATAAAAAGGTGTAATACCTATACTCAAAGACCTAGAAAACACTGTTGAGAAGAATGAAAGAATATGTCAGTAAATCAACACTTGTGAATTGGAAGACTGTAACTTGTGAATTGTCTATTTTGTTCAAATTGATCTATAGACTCAATACAATCCCATTCAAAATACAAAAAGGATGTTCTGCATAAAATAATAGCTGACTCTAAAGTTCACATGAACATACAATGGACACAGAATAGCCAAAGACATTTTTAAAAAGATGAGCAAAGTTGGAGAACAAGCAAGAACTGATTTCAAGTCTTACTATAAAGCTATATAATCAAGCCAGTTTATCACTGGCAAAAGAAATATACATATTAATGAAAATAAATAGAGTCAAATAAATAAGACTGAATATTTATAGCCAACTGACTGACAAAAGTGTCACCCACAGTAATTCAATGAAAAAAAAAAAAAGTAATCATTTCAACAAATGGTACTGGAAAAACTGGGTAGGTATAGACAAAAAGCAAAAACTGTGATCCATGACCTAGCCACATTATAAGCAAAAATTAGCTTGAAGTAGGTTATATCCCTAAATGTAAGAGCCCCCACCATAAAAAAGTTAGAAATATATGCTTTTTGAAAAACACTGTTGGAAAAAAGTTGTGAAACATACAATTAAGACTTGTACCCTGAGTATACAGGAAACTCTCACAACTTAGTATTTACAAAAGGACAACCAAGAAGTAACAGCAAAAAAATGAACAAAAAGTTTATCAGATATTCACCAAAGACTATACAAAGAATGGCAAATAAGCACAAGAAAGATGCTAAACATCATTAGTCCCTGGGGAAATGCACGTTAAAGCAGTAACAGGCTATCACTGTATACCACTGCAATGAATGGTAAAATTACAAAGACAAATCATTTCAAGTTTTGTCAAGGGTAGGAACCAAATGGAACTGTCATAGATGGTTCCAGGGAATGCAAAATACTACTGCCATATTGAGAAACAGTTGGGGAGTTTCTTATATACAACACAAAAATCCTATCCCTACATATCTGCCCCAAAACAGAAAACCTTTACACACAAAAATTTGTATTCAAATACTCAAAATGCACAAAAGGGAGAAACCACCCAAACATCTGTGTCAACAGGTGAATAGGTAAACTGTGATACATCCACACAATGGAACTCAGAAATAAAAGTAATTATGATACACTCAATAATATGGATGATTTCAATGGTATTAAGCAAAATAAAAAGGTATATTCACATGATTCCATTTACAAGATATTCTACAAAGATGAAACTAGGGACAGAGCAGTGGTAAAAGGTGCTAGATGATGGTATGTTCTCTATGTGGCTGTGCTACAGTTACACACAATTACATACATTTGTCAAAGTTCACTACATTGTACAGCTTAAACTGGTAAATTTTATGTGTAAATTGCACCTTAATAAAGGTGTTTAAAAATAAACCCAAAGCTCCAAAACCTGAGAATGCAAATGCACAAAAACATTCATTTTCTCTTACTTGTTTCAACAGACATTTTCACTGAAAGATGACATATAGCTAAGAAACCCCAAATCACTTATTTACTCAGATGCCAATAACACAGGAAAATAAAAGTAAACACGTTCTGAACACAGGAAACCTCTGATAGTACAATTTCAAAAAAAAAAAAAAAAAGCTAGTTTTAAATTCCACATCAACATCATCTACCTTCCTAGCCCCAACCTGTTTGTTATTTTCTAATTTTTTATTTTGTGTATGTTAGTACAACTATTGAGTTATAGAAACAAATTAACAATTGAAAGAAACTGTTTTTAATTTTGAAATTACACACCAAAATTTATTTAAATTAAGTGCCTTAAATATTTTTGTTGTTCTAACCAAAAGGTTTTAAATAAATAAAAAAGGAATAAGCAGCCCAGCTACATGACATTAGTGAATAATCTGTTGAAGTATCTCAAGAATATAATGATTAGAAATGCCTGGCAAGCAGAAAAACGTAAAAAAATTTATTCAAAGTGTCTTCAGTTCGCCAGCATCAGCTTATACCTAGAACAGAGGTCACAATTACAAAAGTACAAGTTTTTATGACTTTGTTTAAATCTGTGACACTAGATGTGCTACAAGCCTGCTGCTAACTTCCTCTACTTGTGGACACTGTACCTTTCCTGAGGATGGAGGAGAAGGGCTAGCACAAGGACTCGGATAGCTACTGCTATCTGTAGACTTCACAGAGGATTGGTCTGACCGGTCATCAGTGCTCCGTTTAGGGTGTAAAATGCCTCTATCCTTGTACTTCTGAGGCGGGTGTAAAGCTGGAGATGGAGATTTCATCAGTACTCTTGAACAAGAAGGAGGAAGCAAAGGTCAATTATATATAAGTTTATGATACAAAGCAATGCTACTTCAATCTAAAGTTCCAATGAAATTATTCTGTATGGGATAGCATTTTTAAAGGGAATTTTGTACTTCTATTATATTTAAAAACTAAGAAACTAAGAAAACATTAAGAAATAGCTGGACTGTAGCCCAATGGCTCAGTAGTAGAGTGCTTAACAAATGCATGAGGCCTTCCCTGGGTCTGCTCCTCAGAACCACAAAAAAACCTGAACTATACGGTAAACATAATATGTATTTAAAAATCTATAAAAATCACAACAGATATTAAATTCAAGTGAAATAGACTAAAAGAATGCTAAACATTACAATGTGTAAAGCAGAAAGAATACTAGACTAGAGTCAGGAGTACAGACTTCTAAAACAGTAATAAATTTACAAGTACGTAGGTTTGTGATCCCGAGCAAGTCTCTTTCTAAGCCTTAATTCATCTGTTTAACTAAAAAATTATTCTAGATACACTCTAAGACTCTTCTTTCTATGAATAAATGCCACAAACATGGCATTTATTTATTTATTTATTTATTGTAACTATTTAAAAAGTATGTGTCTTTGTGGTACAACCAGACATAAAATATTCCCTGTATACAATATAAAGCTCACAACACAGTCTAACCTGGCACTGGTGTCTCATGCCTGTAATCCTAGCTACTTGGGAAGCAGAGATTGGGAGGATTGAGGTTAGAAACCAGCATAGGCAAACAGTACTCCATTTTTTCATCTCCAAAAAACCAGAGCAAAATGGACTGGACATGTGGTTCAAGCAGTATAGCACCTGCTTTGTAAGTATAAAGCCCTGAATTCAAATTCCATTCCCACCCAAAAAAGGAAAAAAACAAAAACCAAAACCCATCACCACTTATAAAATATTCTTGCAAAATGCTGATCTAATCAAATTCTGACAGCCACTTATTAGTTTACATGAAATACTTAGAGTTTAGGAATAAATAATGCCAGGAGGGTGCAAAGATACAAGTCCTTATGTGGAACACCATATAGGACCACAAACCATGTGTCTTAAAAAAAAAAGCTAATACAGGAAATACTCTAAATCACAACAGACTCAAGAAATATGACACCATAGGATACCCTAGTACAATCCCTGGCTGCTGACTCAAATAAGCCCACAGTTTGAGACAACTGGGGAAATGATAATCTTACCGAACTGGTAACACTTTGGCCATATAGGAAAAATGTCCCTATTTTTAAGAGGTACATATTTAAGTATAGAAGGGAGAGATAACACGACATGTAGAATTTGCTTTAAAGTATGTAAAACATAAAAGGAAGCAAGAAAGAAAAATGCAAATTTTGGTAGATAAATCACACACGTGAAATCTGGCTAAAGAGTTCACCGCTGGATATCATTTACTTTTCTGTGTTTAATAACAGGTACAATAATAAATTTAAAACAAAAGAATAGGTTTTTCAATAATTCATAAGCTTCCATAGTCTTACATATAATTACTGCACTGTCTCTAAGACAAGTTAAAACACCTTATCCACACAAATCTCTTAAATATTTTAGATCCAGGATTCTTTCACAAAAGAAAAAAAAGTAGCTATAACCTATATAAAGTTAACAACAAAATACATAACGAAAGCACATCTGAACCAGTAACGTAACTAGAGTATTTTTCTGTGGTGAACTGAGGATCAATGAATTACCTCATTACAACCATTAAAGTTCCATCATTCTTGCCCTGGAACCTAACTGACCTGAAAATTACAAAACAGAATTTATTGAGGAGAAAACCTTATTAAAATTAAAATGATGGAGTCTGGGAATATCTCTCAGTGGTGCAGTGGTTGCGTAGAGCATGTGCAAAGCCCCGGGTTCAAACCTCAGACCTGCTTCAAAAAAAAAAAAAAAAAAATTTAAATGATGTTGCAAATAGAACTAAATGTCTAGTTTTGTGGTTTTCAAATTGGTCTGTCCCTCAAAGATGGATTCTAACTTTTCTCTTTCATTTGCCACCCCACCAAAAACATTTTCAGGTAGAAATGAAGGGTTCCCCATTAACCCTTTCACCTAAATTTTCATTTAAGAGGAACAAAGAGTTCTGGTGTAGATACAGTGGCAAAACTAACTTCCCTTATAGAAAAGGCATCTTTGTCTTTGCTATCAAAGTAATATTTAGAAAATGAAATTTTCAAAGGACATTGGTTTAATTTTAAGATGAAACATGGGCAAATGCTATTATTTTAATAGTTTCTGCATCAAGTAAATGAAGTTTTATTAAAAGAAAGTGTTATCTCATCAACATGTTACTATTCTAGAGAGAAAATTCTAATTATAAATACTGTTTCTTTAGGAAGTAATCCCACAAAGATTACAACTTCTCCTTTTGAAAATAAATCCTGCTAGAGTAGAAGAAATAAATACTAGAGGCAAGAAATAAATAATTCATTATAAAAACTCACTGACAATAAAAACATTGTATCTAACTGCAAAATACTAAAAGAAAAAAAGAATCTGGCTAAACTGTGACGGAAATTTTGATACAGAACAGAAAATTTGTATATTATTGTATGCCTCCCTATAAAATGTTGCCCCTGGGAAGGAAGAGGTCTTATCTGTTTTGTTCAGTCTACATCCCTCATGCCAGAGTGAACGAAGCACTTTTGTGCAGGGATGCTGGTCAGCAGCACCACACTAGGTAAGCTATTCTTTAAAGATCCACAGCCAGCACTTCTCACTGCAGGAAAAATGTCACTTGCTGTATCACCTAAAACATATAATTTTAAAATGTTGCTATCTTTCTAAGAGACCTTAAATTTGTGAATTCTGGAAATGAAACATTTTGAGTTTTTCCTGAAAAGGATGACCTTACTGAATAACTTGTAAGAACCAGTAGCTTAAAATCATTTACATTACCCATATACTTACTAGAATTGTATTTAACAACAAAAAAACTGTCCATCTTACTGTGATCTTTATGTATTCTAGATTAAAAGTAATTATTAAATATGATAAATAATGGATTTTCCTGAAGAAAAGGACTTCCATTTAGGTGAAATGCCACAAATTTACCTTTCTGCAGTAGCAGACTCCTCAGAAAACTCAGTGTCAGCTGCACTTTTCCTGCTATTATTTGACCTCCATGATGATGCCAAAGGAAGCTCTTCTGAAGACATGGGCCTGGGCCTCTGGCCAATCCCAGACGGTTGTTGTAAACCTGCACATTGTTCTTCAGTGCTTAAAACAGCTATAATTGCTCGTATGCTAGCTTCATCAACTTGAGACCAAGGTTTAGATGGAGCTCTCATTCGACGTAAAAATAAGCTATGCCACTTCTGTCTGAGCTGCAGCAATAAACTGGCGGCCTGTAATAAAAGTTATCTCAGTTCACACAGATGCAAGCAAAATGTTTATCATATACATAAAAGACACTTCTTTACTAATTAAAGTCTGCAACCGTTTCCAAATGATGTATTTTATATTCACTGTAACTTACTACCAATTTCATTCATTCTGGTGCACGCATGAAATGAAATTTCTCATTTACCATATTCTAGACACTAGAGAAACAAATCAAATGAAACAGTCTAATAATGGAGACTGTAAACACTGGTTGGGGTAGAGATTCATACTGAAAAAGTAAAAGCAAAGTAAAGAAAGGAAAATATATTCAGTTCTACTCATCTAAGACTGTAGTGTCTACAAAACATCCAAATGATGTCCAGAAGGCAGCTGGATTCATAAAAGGCCTAAGCTGGATATATAAATTTGGAAGTCATCAGTGCACACACAGTGACTAAATCTACACCGGCTGTAAGGTCCCCAGAGACCATGCAGAGTGGAGAGGAACAAAGCAGAGAACTAGAGAATGTAAAGTATAAGGGATGAACACACAGATAAGAGTCAGAGAAACAGCCGAAGAAGGAATAACTATGACAAAAGGAGAATTAAAAGGGATTAATGTCACAGCAACTAATGACAAAGAAGTTGAGGCAGGAATGATGAAGAAAAACTGGAGAAGGGCAGGATTACAAAAAGGAGGTTATGAACAATAGTGCCACGTATTAGAAAGAGGTCATCAAGGACTGGTTGTGACAACCTAAAGGATACAGGTGACCTCAACAAGTACAGTTTCAGTGAAGCAAAAGCTTGGTGTGGGTTACAGTGGTGAGTGAATGGATGGTTAAAAAGAAAAATGAACCTAGCCAGTGTTGACTACTGGCAGCATAGTTGTCCGCCCTCCCAAAAAAAAAAAAGAAAAAGAAAATGGACATAGAATGATCTCTGAAAGTAGAGGTGGAATTAAGGTTTTTGAAGAAAATTTTTAATTTAAAAAAAAACAAAATTTAGGGTTGGGGGCATGGCTCAAGTGATAAGAGTGCCAGCCTTTCAAGTGTGAGGCCCTAAGTTCAAACCCCAGTATGTCCCCCAGAAAAAAGAAATCCAGAAAAAAATGAGCCAGACACCAGTGGCTCATGCCTACTATCCTAGCTACTTGGGAGGCAGAGATCAGGAGAATAGCAGTTCGAAGCCAGCGCCAGGCAAATAGTTCGTGAAATCCTATCTCGAAAATACCCAATACAAAAGGACTGGTGGAGTGGCTAAAGTGGTAGAGTGCCTGCTTAGCAAGTATGAGGCCCTGAGCTCAAACCCCAGTACTGCCAAAAAAAAGGAAAGAAAAAAAACACCCTTTTACCCCTTCCCAATTCAGAGGTATATGAAAAGAGAAAACAGAATGAATTCATCTTTCTCTCAAAAGGTTATACAAATCGAGTGTTCATGTACTCAGTACTTGATCTTTAATATACCCACAATGCTCAAATATGGTTTGGATGTTTGTTTCCTCTAAACTTCTTGACAAAACTTAATCACCAGTGTAACAGTGTTGGGAGCTGTGCTTTGGGGACACAACTGGAATCAAGCCCTTATAAGGGCCTGATGGAGGGAGTTCATCTCTTCTGCATTTCCACCTTCCGCCATGTGAAGACACAGCATTCCTCTGCTTAAGGACACAGGGCTTAAGATGCCATCTTGGAAACACACAGCAACCCTCATCAGCACCTTGATCATGGACTTCCCAGCCTCTAAAAACTGAGAAATAAATTACGTTCTTCATAATTCCCCAGTATGGTATTCTGTGACAGCAGTACAAATAGACTAAGACAATAGTTAATGTATAAATATTGAGAGACATCAAGTCCTCTGTTGGGAAAAAAAATGGGAGACAGTATAAGAAGGCCCTAAAAAAACTGAAAAACAAGCTGTATTCTCTAATACGAAGGGTTCAATATTAAAGATAACATTTCTATCATATTGTGCCAATTCATACTAACTAAATGAAAGAAATTTATTACCTATTAAAAAGCAACTTACCTCTGGCTCTAGTTTGAAATTAAGCCATTCATCAAGTTTCAAGGCAGCCAAGTTAGCAGTAGTTCTGTCCTCCATTTCACTGTCACTACTGTCATTGGGAATGCCATCTGCTGTCCCAACACATATTGAAAGAATAAACCACTTTTACCATCTTACATCATAGCAAAACAGTAAGCAGAATACCCTATGTGTACAAATCCTCCAAACATTCTAACAACTTGTATGGGAAATTCTCCTAATCAAGCAGATCATAAATTAAATATCAATATTTAAAAGAAGAAAAATAAGGCATATTAAAGACTACAACCTCTAACTGCAACACAAAAAAACAAAACAAATATGACAAGAACTTAAAATTGAAGTGCACTCTTCCCTGTAGGTGGCCTGAGGTGACGTGTGAAAATGGTTCACTACTCTTGACCCAGAAAATCCCACAACATCATGCAGATTAAGAGGCTCATATCTTTATGTTCACTTTAAGAACAACTAAGAATTGGCTCAGGCCATCAGGGGTATACACATCCGAAAGCCACCAAGTATCCAGTGTTACAATGGTGGAGTTGGTAGGTGTACCCATGTCAAACGGTAGGGCTGGTGGCACAAAAATAGTGCTGGATTTTCACTGCATGTGCTTAAAAATTCAGAGTAATGCCAAACCGAAGGGTTTAGATGTAGATTCTCTGGTCATTAAACATATCCGGTTGAAAAACACACCACCACATTACAGAGCTCACAGTTGGGCTAACCCATACACGAGATCCCCCTGCCACACAGACGACCTGTACTATATAGGAACAAATTGTTCCTAAACCAGAAAAGGAGGCTGCACAAAAAAAAAAAATACACCCCAGAAGAAACTGAAGAAACAAAAATTTATGGTATGGAACAAATTCTACACAAGATAAATACAAATTAAAGTAAAAAAAAAATTGAAGTGCAGTCTTTAATAAATGGATGAAGAAGAAACTAAGGCCATAAAGAAAGGTATGAAAGAACTATATACAAAAAATATGGCAGATACTCAAATCAATTCTCATGTAAATTCAGAGGGTCAAGAAAAACCATACATCTTACAAAATAGCATAAAACTGAAAGAAAAAGGAAAAATAGATAAATTAGAAAGACAAAATAGTAGAAATAGTTAAAATTATAATCTAAAAAGAAAAGATTAATGGACAACCATCTATAAATTTAATAAAGCATACATCTATGTACAAAATCAGAAATAATATAAATTTATAAAAATAGAAAATATTTTACAAAATTAATACAAGATAAAAAGATGTACTAATGTATAATTATAAATTTGACATCTTCAAAGAAATTCATTATATTCTATAAAAAAAATTTAGCAAAATCCAAAGAACAAGCTATAGAAAAGCCCAACCCTACTTGAGGAAATATTTAAAGATGTCCTCAAAAAATGCCAACATAGAAATTCAAAGCACCAACAAATTTCTTAAATTTTCAAGGAGTCAAATTATAACCAATTCATTTCATAAGACAAATCTGAACCTAATCCTAAAACCTTGTTAACACCTAAAACATAAAGATACCTGAATGCACACAAGCACACATACCACACAAACTATATAAATCAGCCTCACCAATGAACATAAATACATTAGTTTTAAATAAAATGCTACAATATTCAGCTGTGTGATAAATCCTACTGGATCCAAAGAAGGTTCATTCTCAGAACTAAATAATTCTCTAAGAAAACTACATACCCCATCAATAGGCAAAGCAAATTCTGATTATGTGAACAAATGCTCAAAACTATTTTTTAAATTGTATACATTTTTACTATAAGACAGAATTCTTCCCTAGTTTAACTAAAGTCACTATTAAGACAATAAATTAACATTATGATCAATGGTACAACTTTAGAATTTAAACCTTTAAAATTCATCAAGCAAAGAGGGACATTAATACAGTATCCCAAAGTATGGAAAAAGAAACAAAAGGAAAAAAATGCTGGTAACAAACGAAACATATTACCACCTGCAAGTAATATAATTTAAGAAACAGAAAATCCAAAGGATCAATATGACATAGTGAATATAACAGTTTACAATAATAAATGGTACAGATAATGGGTGAACTACACTTTTAAACCAGAATCAACCTCATTAAGAAAAATATTAAAAATCAAATTATAAAAAAGAAAAATACTTATCACATCAAGAGGAATGAAATGTTCTCATCTATGGACAAAATATGTAAGACTAAGATAAGACTGCATTAAATGTGACAGAAAAAAAGGCTAATACCTTCAAGATCGCATTACTCAAGTATTCAGGAAAAATATTAGTACCCAAATAAGTAAATGGGCAAAGATGAAAGAAAGAACTCAACTAAAAGGAAATAAACAAATGCATAGGGAATTATTCTTTATGACAAGAACAGAATTAAAAGTGCACATGAAAAGGCATTATTTTGTAAGCTAGCAAATACCATTTTTAACGCTAATACCCAATGATCGCATAACTGCAAAAAAATTCACTATGGCTAGGAATAGAGGAAGGACCATACAATCTATATACTTTTATAAAGTAATTTCCATTTCAAAGAATTTTAACTAATTTTATTAAAAGAATGAAAGCAAGATACATAGATGAAGGTGTGAAGGTATCAACACCCCCACCATAGCCACACTCTAATGAGTTACCTACCATCCTATGTCTACTTTCTCCAAATAATCTCAACCCCCTCTGGGTCCATCCCTCCACTGAAATTACTTTTGTCAAAATCATTGAGTGCCATTCAGACAAATCCAACTTACAATTTTCAGTCCAAATCTTCTTCCATCTTTCAAAGTCAACAGACCTGACCACTACTTTCTTGAAATATATTTACCTCCAACACTGGGAGCACTCTTTCTTCCTCTAATCTACATTCTCTTGAGAAGTCTTCTTGTGTCTTTAAGTATCATTTACAAACCTGATGGCTCCCAAAATCTGTATTGCACTGGCCTCTTCCCTGAGCTCCAACAGCTCAGATATGTATATCCAACTGCCTTTTAAAAAAACATTTGATGTCTCAGTCAGCCTAGACTTAGCTTGCCTGAGCAGACCTCTTAAATTTTCTCCTACACAACCTGCTCCACCCAGTTTTTTGAATTTTAAATATCATCATTCAGAAAGCTATTACAGCCATAATTCTGAGATTTATACCTGACTCTTCCCTTTCCTCTATCACCCATATTCAATGCAGCAGAGACTAATGTCTCCAAAATAATTCTGAATCTACTTCTTTTCATATTAGCTGCCACACTAGTTCTAAGCTATCATCAGTCATAAGACCACTCCAAGAGCCTCCTTCCTACCTGCCCCCACTCTTCCCTTCTTGTCCCTTAATCACCCATTCCCTTAGCCAAAATGAACTTTTCAAACAAAAACCACATTATGCCCTCACTCCCTAACTTAAAATCCTAATCCATGCACCTTCCTTTCTACGTAGGTCATTGCTCTCTACTACTGATAAATGTGCCCCAATCACAGAGCCTGTCTGTCAGTTGCAAAACCATTCATTTCCTAGTGTAGAGTCCTGGAGTTTCCCGTCTTCCTCCACAGGTAGAATGTTTCTGCTTCTTCACATGGCTAGCTTCTCCTACTTCAAGCCTCAATTTAAGTTTCATCTTCTCAGAGCAACTTGTCTAGGCTTTCTTTCTAAAGTAGGTTACCCCTAAGGCAGTCCATTTTTTTATTTCCTTAAAGGCACTGTGAAAATTGTCAATTTATTTACAGTCTGGCTGTAGCCTCTACTGTGTAAAGTCCTGAAGATGGGAGCATCTACTTTTCTGTTATAGCTATAAAGCTTAGCATGGTATCTGATAAATATTTACTGAATTGCTGAATAGTAAATATGAAACCATCCAAATGCCAAACTGTAAAGGAACACTTTAAGTGCACTATGCCACTTCAAGGTAACAGAACATTTTGCAAGCCATTAATATGAAATATTAAAAATGTTTATAATATTCTATACAATGAAGGCAGACTATGAGAAAAATAATTTAAAATATGTAAACAAGTAGAAAAAAATATAATAATAAAAAGTGTTTGCGTAAGGATAATGGGATTATTAGTGACATATTATTCCTTTCACAAATTGCATTTATGTCAAATTACTACTTAAATTCAAGTGGAAAACAAACTTTCCTATCAGCAAGATTAGCCAATATGCAGAAACTGATGTCATGTTACCTCAGAAATCATTTCAAGAGCATCTTAGTATTTCCTAATTGTCTCACTATTTTAAAAGTGAGCTACTACTACGCAAATTTTTATAATTTGATGATTGTGGTTTAGTTCATTTCATATAGATTTCATTTCCTTCTCAATACATTTACCTCTAAAGGATGAAGGCTCCTGAAGAGCATTACTTGCCAACCTAGCTGGTCCACAGAATACCAACACAGTGACAGGGGTCACTGCTGAGCAGCATCTAATATTAGCTATTCTGTGGGCTCTGGTCATTTCATCATAAATAAGCCAATCTGTAGGCAGGGCCTGGATTGCTGCAGCTTGACCATTGGCTGGAGGAATCTATTAGGAAAACAAATCAAAAAGTTGTTAATTGTATTTATCACCTAACTTACTGGTAATACTTTTAAGTCCTTGATGAAACAGATGATGAATGTTAGTACCCAACCAAAAACTAAAGCAAGTCATTGCTCACGTAATTTGTATTAAAAGTCTTCATCATTCTTCCAGTGTTACCTCTTCTAACTCTTAAAATTTAATCAAAATTTTGTTCCAATTTCTCATTATGCATATATAACTAATTAATTTCTTAAAGCACACAGGTATTTGGAGTACTTTTTGTTGACCTTCAGCTACCTAACCTGCTTTCACCTCAAGGCCTAAGAGAATTAAAAATGTTTTACCTTTTTATATTGAGGCTGACTGAGAACTGAAGTGGGATGAAATCGTACTTTTTTCTCCTTTGGCCCTGTCAATACTACATTCTCTCTGTCCACATGGACTAAATTAGGATACATGCCTGCCACCAACGCAGCTTTAACGACAGCCCAGTTCTCGGAGTTTGTGTTAACATCTCGAATGTCACCACCACCTCGTGCTCTAACAAAACCTAGGGAAGGGGAAACAAAAAACACATTATACTTTTCTATTGTGCAAAAGATATTTAAGACTTGTGTACTTTTGTATAAGTCACATAAGTTTAATGATACTCAAATTCCACAAAAAACAAAATCTATTCTGGAAAGTCTAAGATACAGAACCAATATAGGAAGGTCTGTATCTACTCAGGCTGGATTTAGGACTTTTTTTATTGGGGATTTAGCAACTTGTTTTTAGTGTACCTCTCTTTTGGAGACAGACTAACATCAAACTCATGATATTCCTACCTCTGTGTCCTGAGTGCTAGGACTGCAAGTATGACCAGCTCTAAATGTACATTTTTGCAGTAAAGTTCTTCACTAGCTGCTATCACAAATATACTAAGTTCCCAGAAACTCAAACCATTCTTCTATTATCAATAATGTTTTAGTTATGACAGACATTAATTCTGAGGGTGATGTCAAGCAATTGCACAGTATTCTTGCTTAAGTTTTAAAAATCCTTCCTTCATATTCCTCAAATTTGAGAAAACTAAATCCTCTGGTTATTTCCTTATGTTACTTTGTTACTCAGGTACTTCAGCTAATACATGAATCCAGGTTCTGATACTTTTCTTTTGACTTTTGCTTCAATGTACTATGCTATTAGAAAAAAAAAATCCTAAGAAACAATTGTAAAAGGAAACAAAAACATTACAATCCTCTTGGAAAAAACAATCAAGTATCAGTATTAATATCAACCTATTTAAATTTTTACAATTTCTGTTCCATAGAGCTAAAACAACTATTCATTAGTAGTGATAAAACATGCACTATCAGCTTTTTCCATCCACAAGCAATAGTTCAGGTCATGTGAAGTCTACAAAGAAACTAATGAATGTGAAGTGTACAATGTGGTAATGCTATTAAAATAAGGGAGCTGGCATCAGCTAACACAAGAAATAAGAGGTGTGGGTAGGGCACTGTTAGAAGTTAAAACAGATTGTGAGAAATTTTACCTGACGCTCTAAGTTGACCAAGCAACTGAGTTCTCATGCCAATAATTATTTCCATGGTAGCTTGTGAGAGAAAATTCTTTTCACAAAAGGCTCGCTCCCACCCATCACTTCGTGCTTTCTGCCATGCCTATAAAAATAATTACGTAACAAGACTCTTTTACCAATCAATTCTTGGTGAGGCAACAAAATAATTGAAAACCACTACATCAATCACTCAAAGTCAATTCTTATTCTAATTACTGAACAAAAACAAAAAGCTTACAATCAAACGAAGTTTGTCATTCATTAAAATTTATACTCAAATAATATGACAGTCATTGAGTTTGTAAAATCCCAATATGACAAGCTTTGTAAGAATTTTACTTTCTCAATATAGTTGCTTAATTTTATTTCACAAAAAATGTGGACACTTTCAACTAAACCACAATACTTTTATATCTAAGAATCCTACAACTCTAAAAATAACCTGCATATTAGCCGCCTACTCTCTGTAAGAATAAAAAGGGGGATTTCCAGAAATCATAAATATACAGTATAAAAAAACCGACCCTTTAAAAATGAGTTCTCTTGCTTTAGAATATTAACTGAAAGACCAAAAAAGCAGCTTATCCATCTGGAACAACAAAAAACATAGGAATTGTACTCCTAATTTCCCTGACATTATCATTCAAATGATCAAATACATATGGTAACTAATACCACAACTAATAACACTAAGTCATCCACCATTCAGTAATACTCATAATTAAAAGAGCTCACAATTATTTTTAAAATTATGTGTTCGAAAAATTTTGCATGCCTGAAAAAGAGAACTTTCTCTATAAACAAAGAGAAATTTTCAAAAACTATCCAGATACAGCCTACAAAATAGACATTTAAAAAAAAAACTATACAGGCACAATCTGTATTCAACAGAATTTAAGGATAAAGATGTCTATCTTTTTAAGAAATAATATATTCTTCACCATGTATCTGAATTTCAAAAATCATATTGTGTTTCTCTTCCTCAGAAGTCAACTTTCCCTATCTTTTCCTCAATTGCTCACTAAAATCTTAAAAGGTCTTAAATGATTTTTGGATTTTCTGCTTTATAAAATTAAATTCTTGGCACAGTATTCCCAGCACACAAGAAAAAGATGTATCCTAAAAAATCCAATAGACTTGAATTCAAGATTCTTTTTCTTTTTGAGACAGGGCCTCACTATGTAGCCCAGACTGGCTTCAAACTCATGACCCTCCAGCCTCAGATTCCTGAGTTCTGGGATTACAGAAGAGCACCACCATGCACAGCTCAAATTCAAGGTAATTTTCTTCTAAGCTTTGTTCTGTATACTTTAAATAACATATAAGGTTCTACACTAAATTTTTAGAGCATTCCTTGCCCGAGACATGATTTAAAGATAAGGAATTCAGTATTAAAAAATAAATACAGGTATAAATATAAATAACTACATACACTACATACATGTATCTTTATATGGAGAAAATGGAGGAAAAAACAAAGCAGAGAAAAGCTGATAATTTTAACATATCAGCAATCAAAACTAATGGAATTATTTTTATCATTTTTAAATTGCTACACTTGCCCCAGAAATGTGTTCAACATAGTATCCTCAGAAGTAAATGACAGTAATGATACCTGGAAGGCTCTGAGAAGTGCCATATGGTCACTGAAAGTTCCTGCAGTGAAACGTTTCCTGCAAAGCATAGCTGCACGTTTTTGAGAGGCCTGGGTAGGCAGTACAAAAGGATCTCGATATGCCAGTGTGCAGGCAATTGTAAGGATGGGGTCCAGACACTTTAAAACAACAGCACACAGGACCATTTTACCAAGATGTGGCTCTACCGGCAAGTCAGCCAAGTGATATCCAAGTTCAGTGAGATCTTCCCACGCATCCATTGCATCTATTGTCTAAATGAAAAGATGGAGAACACATTTTTGACATGACTCAAAACTATATTTAACCTAAAAACCCATAAGAAATAATATAATCTTTTTGCATTAAAATACATCCCATAAAAATGTTATTTTGCTTCGTGTGTGTGTGTGTGTGTGTGTGTATTTTCTACCCATATTAATTACAAGAGTACAATATGAAGTACATGACCATCTAAGGGAATGTTTTTTAAAGAACAAAGTTAAGACACATTCTCATTTGGTTTAAATTTCAAGTAAAAAAAAATGGTACAATAAAACTATTAAGACAGCAAGTAGGAGGGGGAGGGTAAACAAAAGATGGTAAAGGAGGGTGAATATGGCTAAGGTACTTTCTATACATGTAAGAATATGGAACACTGAAACCTGTTGAAGACATTTTAAGAAGGGTAGTGGGGAAAGAGGCAGAATGATGGTGGTGATGAACCAAACCAGGGTGCAATATATGTAAATATGGAAATGTCACAAGGAAACCCCCTGTATAACTATCATATACTAATAAAAACATTTTTTAAAAATGTGATGAATCAACCTTGTATTCCTGGGATATACCCTATTTGTTTGTGATAATTAATATTTGTATATATTTTTAGAATCTATTTGTTGAAATCTTGTTAAGAAATTATGTATGTTCATGGAAATAAAAGGAAAGAAGACACCAACCTTAAGCATTTGTACAGCATTTCTTACAATTAAAGCTGGTGGAGGTTCAGGAGCTTTCATAAGGAAATCAGCAATGGTACAATTAACTGGGGCTAACAGCTTGGTATGTAAACAAAGCTCCTGCAAACAAAGCAGCAAGTAACTTTGAAAAATTAAAAAGAACATAATACCAACCTTAATTTTTATAGAAGTCACAGACTGTACAACAGAGAGAACAATGTCTTTCAATACAGTTCATGGGCTCACACTTTGTCCTCCATGCCAGAACCTTAATCAATATCCTCCATGGACTCATAACAAAATAACCATTGCCCCATCTGACAACTTCTCTTCACACAGTACTTACACATAACACTCAGAGTCACTATCCAAGAACAAATCTTTTCCCCTCTTTATCCTCACTATATTCTACAATTGTTTATCCATTCAGCAAATATTTATAGGTGCAAGGCACTATTCAGCAAGTTGGAGAAAAATAGGATAGACAACAAGCTATTTTCCCAAAGGAAGTGACACAAACTAATAAAATGTGCTTGAGAAACAAAAACTAATGGTGTCAGTAGAGACAGGAGGAACAGGAAGAAATAAAAGTGGAGACACACAAAGGATGGGTAATTTAGGTTCTAGCTAAGAATTTTCAATTTTACACCAGGGAGAATAGAAATTTCCTATAGGCTCTAGAAAGCAGGAAATCATCTTAAGCATGTAGACACCAAATACAAGTCCCTGCATGTCTTTAAAAATGTGGAAGCCAGCAACTAGCCTAATACACTAAAGAATCAAATAAACGCACCTCTGGTAGTTTTCCCTAGAAACTATGTGGTATATGGTTGGTCCATGAAGTTAGAAAAACAATTAATAAAGGCCTGGAGATCTTAATGAACTCAGTTCCAAAACTTTCAAAGCAATCTTGGCATCTCACACTGAGATTAGGGCATTAACTTAAATAATGTGGTTTCTCATCCTACTGAGAATGATCTAGGTCAACACTATGTAGTTAAGACTCCTAAAATGCTATATTTAAAAAAAATCACTTCTAAACTGCCCTAAACTCTAAGTGTAGTCCAATAACCTTTTAAAAATGTGCAGGTTTAGCTGGGTGCTGGTGGCTCATACCTGTAATCCTAGCTACTGTGGAGTCAGAGATCAGGAGGATTGCGGTTTGAAGCCAGCCTGGGCAAATAGTTCACGAGGCCCTGAGTTCAAGCCCCAGTACAACAACAAAAAAAAAAAAGTGCACGTTTACTAAGTTTTCCCATATAGAGAAAAATCTCATTATCTACCTTCCATAATATGTAATCCACACAATTATGTTTATTGAATGGATATTTTGAAAGTTCACTTGGTAGAAATCACAATGGTCCCTCTCTCCTTCACTCCCACACACAAAAGGTTTTTAGAATTAAACAAGTTTCTACCTGTAACGGCATCCTCAAAAGTTCTGGAGTCTGAAATTCCAACATATTCTGAAATCGGAGTCTACTAAACAGACGGAAACAAATTCCAGGTCTACATCGCCCCGCTCTTAAAAATAAAATGCAAAAGTCAAGACTTAAAAATGGAATAAGAGCCATAATAAAGAAACTGTAAAGTCATGTGATTTAGAAGAAAAATGAATCAGGATCAAGACATCTCAGTTTGAATCTTTACTTACCATCTATGAATCCTCTGACTTCGTCATCAGGGAGTGAATTATTTCATTTACTGAGTGAGATTCATAAATGTTACCTACCTAATACACCTTCTAAGATTATGGCAAAACCAAAAGAAATAACATACATTTGAAAGCAAGTAAATATCAAAGCACGAATAAATGTTTGGTAATTTAAATTCCATCAATTTTACTGAGCTGTTATCAAGCACTATTTAGGCCCACTGGTTAGTTGTGCAAATTATGCATTACAAAACTCCAAGGAATTGCCATTTATTCCATCATCCTAGAGACTTGGATAATTTGGGGAAAAGAGAAGAAAAATATAATGAAGAAAAGCAGTCTTTTTAGTTCGCCCAAAGTCACGATACCAGCTAATGGAAGTTACTGACTACATTAACACAGTAGAGACAGAGAAACATCCCCATCCTCGTGGCGCTCACAATCGTGAGTGGCAAACAATATAAGGACTATAAGATCTGACATTGTTGGACTACTTCTTTCTTCATCAAATACTTTTTGACAATATACACTTCAGCTCAGCCACCCAACCAGCAATCTCTGAGGAATTCCTACCTTTGCCTAGACCTTAAATGTTGTGTACCTCTGAAGTTGTACCTCAGTCTTCTGCTCTCCTATGCTACCCTCTCTCCTGGGATGATCTTAATCAACCTCCTAGCTTCAGTTTCCACCCATCCTAGAAACCCCTAATCCCAATTAGAGTCCTATATACTTCAGAAGCCTCTTAGGCAGCTCCACTTGGATTTTTCAGTCAACTCAAACTCAATACAACCAAAAATTAATTTTTCTCAATATAAACACTCTTTGCATTCTCTCTAGCTGACAGCACCATCCAATTTTCCAAGTGAGAAAACTGAATGACATCCTTGATTCTACTCTTCTCCTTACCCCTCACTCACAGACATACAATCAGTCCCCAGTAATTCTCTTTAATATTTCTTCAATTATTGACTTCCCTTTGTTTCTACCATCACTGCAACAATCCAGGCTACCTCTTCTCTCCCTTATGTAAGTGAAAGTATTAATGAAAGAGACTCTGAGTGGGTCCTAGTGTATTAAAATCTGTAATTTCTGATGTTTATCTCTGATAATACACTAGTAACAGTATAAATCCAGCTCATTGTATCAAGACACAGTGTCATAAAGAGAACTGACACAATAAGAAGATAATGCTTTGTGGGCATTCTATGAAACTGTAAAAAGTACAGAAATTAGCCCAGAAGTCTTCAATATGAGGCTTCCTTCTCCCTGCCCACCCCGGTTTTTTGTTGTTGTTGTTGTTGTTTGAGACAAGTCTCACTGTATACCCCAGGCTGGTCTCAAACTCAAGCTCCTTCTGCTTTTAACTTCCAAGTACTGTCATTACAGGTGTGTACCCCCACACTTGGTACATGAAGCATTATTTTAAAGTCAGCATGTGATGTTTTCTGGCCAATCAACATGCAAGGTAAGTTATAATTACTAAAAAAATATACTTTTTAATCTTGGCTTTTTAAAAATAAAAAAGTGGGAAAGGAGTGTAGCTCAAAGGTCAGACACTTGCCTACCATGCAGGAAGCACTGGGTTTGATCCTCAGCATTGCAAATAAATATTTCAAAAACTAAAAAGTAATTCAAGCACATAATAAAATAACCAATTGTACATATAAATATGTACATATGTTAAGTCTCCTTCTTCCATGAGTCCTACAAATATTCCTTTCTCAGAGTCAAAAACTATTATTTTTAATGTTTCTCCCAGACTCTTTCATGTATGCATCTATACATATATACTAACATATATGTGAAAACTAACTCTATATAAAAACATACAGGTCTACACTTTTCCTTTTAAAAGGTCCCTAGCATACCAACATGTGCCTGTAACAATTTATTTCATCACTTTACTACTGATGGACACTACACTGTTCTCAAGCTCAATGTTACAAAGAACTTTCTTGAACATACATAATCAGGATAAATCAAGAGAAATGGAATCCATGGTCAAAGAATAGATTTGATAAACAGTTTCAACTTGGCCTCTGAAGGAATCATACCAATCTACACTCATATCAGTAAAATATGAAAGCCTACTGCATGTTTTCCCCACTGTGTTGTGTATTTTGTAAAACATTGTCATCAAAGTTTGTCTGATAAGTAAAAGAAAAAAATTGTACTTTGCTCATTTCCATTCATTTGGTAGACATGAGGTAAGGTAGTGTATTAAGAAGACAGGCATATTCTTTATTTTGGTAAACTATTTTATTCTTTACATTTTATTACTGGTTTTTGTTTGATTTTAAAGGGCTTTTCTGTATACTAAGAAACTCAGTCCTTTATTCTGTATTGCAAATGTTTAAAATTTTTGCTTTTGTTTAAGGTTCTTACATCTTAGCTTGAATTATACTACGTAGTTTCAGTTTAGCATAACCTAAATTTAGATTTTGAAAAAGTTTTACAATATTTTGCTTTGTAAAGAATATAAAAACTAAGACTACTGTGAAAGCTAACATTTCATAGAAGGTGAAACAGATAGCAAACATGCAATATATATGGAAACATTTCTATTTTATGGCAAGTGAGTAAATGTACATCAAATGCATTACCTTCCTTTCCGCTGTATGGCACTAGCTTTGGAAATCCATACCATTTTTAACATTGTAACAAAATTCAGTGCATCAAAGGATTTCTGCAATATTTAAATCATCTTTATGTTAAAACATAAAAAGTATTTAAAAGATAATAGCAAGAAATGTTATCAAGTTATTTTAACATGAAGTTTAACTTAAAGTCCACTCTTGATTAAATAATTGTAAGAGTACGGATATTTAAAAATTAAGTTTTCTGGGTTACAAAATTCTAAGGAAAAAGACTGAAAATTAAACTAAACCCAGAAGAGGTGTAAAACTCCCCACTATGCTCTGCAGAGCTACCTGCCATTCTCTGCTTACAGGTGAACAGTGGCAGGCCAGGTCTCATGAGACACCAAGATTGGGGAAAAACTGATCTATTGCCTTGAGGTAGTTTTTCCATCACATTTACATCACTGTAAGGGACAGGACTAATCAAGCAAAGGCATTTTCTGAAATACTTCTCAGGGAGCTCATCTGAAGGACCAAGAAAAACCACTAAACTAATCTTACCCCAAAGTGAGGCATTTTTAACTACTTCCACTTTATCTCTTGCTGAGCTACTAACAAAGTTCACCTACCCTGAATGTTATAAAAAATGCCATACTGCCTCAAAGAACCCCAAAGGAAAATTTGTTGTACAGAAATATTTTAAAAGAATACATTCCTAGCCAGGCACAGTGGCTCACACCTGTAATCCTAGCTTCCAAGGAGGTAGAGATCAGAAGGATCACAGTTTGAGGTCAGCCCAAGCAAAAAGTTCATGAGACCCTGTCTCAGCCAATAGCTGGGTACAGTGGCACATGCCTATCATCCCAAGCCATATAGGAAGTAGAAAAGGAGGACTGCCCAACCTTGCCTGGGCATAAAGAGAGACCCTATCCTAAAAGTAACTACACAAAAAGGGATGGAGGCATGGCTCAAGCTGTAGAGCACCTGCCTCACAAGTGCAAGGCCCTAAGTTCAAACCCCAATACCACCACCAAAAAAAAGAACACTTTCCTAACTATATACTTCAAGCATTCAATCCATAAAATAACTACAGAGAGCAAATAATAAAAATGTACTTTCATGAGTAGCTTAATTATAGAATTTTTTACAAAATATGCTTACTTTTTAATGTTTCATTTGTCAATATTAGATATAAAATAACTTCTGACACTATAACCTTGTTTAAGCCATGATTTATTTAATAAATACCTAAAGGAATTAATTTCTAAAATATTCAAAATCTACTTCCATCAGCTTAGATAATTTTAGAGCAAAACAAACTGAACACTTAATGGCTTATACTTGAGCTTTATTGATAGTATTCACTATTATTCTATTACAAAAGAAATACTTTTTCCTCATACCAGTTGTAACAAATATAACCAAATTCTGTAACAAAAAACTTATTCTATGTTAGATATTCCTAAAACTTATATTAAAATTTATATACAGGTATATATAGCTCTACTATAAAAAAATTTGCCCTCTAAAAAATGAATAATATCTCTTCCCTTGAAAATTCAATGAGCACTGCCACTTTCATTCTCACAGTGAATGAATCTACCAAAAGTTAGGGACAGTGAGAATTGCTAGGCATGGGACTGGGGTGTGACTCATGTGGTAGGTACATCACCTTCCTAGCAAGTGCAAAACTGAGTTCAATCCCTAGTACTGAGAGAGAAAGACAGAGAGAGAGAGGAAGAGGAAGAGAAGGAAGGAAGTGGGGGTGGGGAGAGAGAGAGCGTGAACGTGGAACAAGTGAGCTGCCAGGTATTCCAAACTAAAAAAGAAATAAATGTTACCTTTTATTTATATAAGGGGTTGGAAAACTATTTTTACAGATCAGAAGTCTGATGTTTGTTGACCCTAGTTTATATAACTTTTGGCTTCCTTTTTTTTTGATAGGTTTTTGCTTTTTTGGTGGTTTTGGGGTTTGAACTCAAAGTCTTGCACTTAGTAGGCAGGCATTGCACCACCAGAGCCATGACCCCAGCCCTTTTTGCTTTAGTTACAGGAAGGGTCTCATACTTTTTTGCCAGAGGCCAGCCTCAGGCTGAGATCCTTACAATTTCCACCTGAGTAGATGGGATTGCTTCTCCCATCAAGATTGTTTTGAACTAAGTATCCTGAACACCTACTGTATGTGAGGCATTGGTGCTATAGCAATGAGTACATGATCCATCCCCACAAGTAGAAGGAAATCAGAAAATAAGCAATCAAATTACCACACTGTGTGACAAAATTTTTACTGTAGTCAAATCCTTTACTTTCTTTTTAATGAGTAGAAGCTAAATTTTGTGTAATTTGCTGAAATAACAAAATAGATCCTATATACTGATTTAGCTTTAAATATTTACTATATTAAATTCATCTACAAATACATTTTCCACTCAACTGAACTGTTCATAAAAGTATTTGCAGGAACAGAACTCAGCCTTCTTCATTTAAGTCAAAACACAACTTATCCATACATACCTCTTTCACTTTGCCAGAATCAATAACAAAGACAACATCATTGACTGTGATGCTGGTTTCAGCAATATTAGTGGAAAGGATCTACAATAGGAGGACATTGTTTTATGATCAATATGAAAACAGACAATGACTAATAAAAATGGAAAAAACAAGATTTTATGAAGCTTACTATTTTTCGAACACCTGCAGGTGGGTTTTTTAATACCTTCTTTTGATCAGATGTTTGCATATTTGAATGAAGCATAAAGACTTGGTATCTATTGACAATTGAAAGAAAAAATACAGTATAGTTCCTGTCTGTTATTTCGAACAACAAATAGAAAGCTTTCGATTTTACCTATGTGTATGGTCAGCAAAGCGCTTGTCATCAAACAGGATGCGATCCCTCAGCCCAACAATTTCATCGTATCCAGGGAGGAAGATCAACACTGCACCTTGGAGAAGAATGCTTGATATTAAATCTTGTGCACCTAGAGATCGTCACAGAACTAACTGTAATTATCTCACATGTTTTCATACGCTGGTAAACTATCATAAAATGTCAGTTACTCGTGTATTAATATCAATGCAATTATATAAAAATTTGTACCATCAAAATACTAATTTTAAATGAATGCATTCATTTTGTTCCAGTTCTCTTAGACATTTATTTACCAGCATCACAGCTATGGCAGATATTGTACAGAAGATGCATGATCAAATCCAAGTCAACTTTCTCATCATCAAAACTATGATGATAAGCTTTCAGGAGCTCTCTGTCTTCTGCACTGAGGTCATTTCCATTTGTTTGAACCAGAGAACTTTCATCCAAATTTCCAAATTCCAGCGAAGCACTAAAAAACAAGATCAAGTCAGTTTTCATTAAGAAGAGTAAATTAGAAATAAGGGCAAAATAGTTTCTGCTGGGTATTGAGGGGGTGGGGGGAAAGGGAGGGGGCAGAGAGGGTAGTAAGGGAGGGGGTGGGGGCAGGGGGTAGAAATGACCCAAGCCTTGTATGCACATATGAATAATAAAATAATAAAAATAAAAAAAAAAAAAAAAAGAAGAGTAACTCCCAAAGGCTAACAATTCTATATGGCCTTCAAATTTCCAACATATCCTAAGGCAGGTAGGAGACACAATGCACTAGCTAGAACATAATTCATGTTTTTCTTTCAAAGGCATTATTGAAGTAAAATCTGGCAAGTGCTTTTGAGAAAAATCACATCTGTAGAGATTTTTCCAAGGAAATACACTAACGACCCATAAGCACATGAAAAGGTAATTGACATCATCTGTCGTTACAGAAATACAAAGCAAAATCACAACAATACCACTCCACATCCAGTGGGATGACTACAGTAAAAAAGATAGATAGTAAGTGCTGGGGAGGGTGCAGAGGACCTCCTACACTCTGACCAGGAATACAACATGGTGCAGCTGCTTTGGAAAACACTATAGCAGTTCTTTAGCAGTCTTTAAAAGGTAAACAAGGTGTTACCATATTCCCCAGTAATTCTACTTCTAGAGATAAATGGGAAAATTAAATCACATGTGTCTGTCAATTAAAAATCTGTATACAAAATGTTCACACCAGAATTTTTCATAATAGTCAAAAAGTGGAAATAATCCAAATGTTCACAAATTAACAAATGTATATCCATACAATGGAATATTATCTGGTCATAAAAAGGATAAACTTTGAAACCATTATGTAAAGTGAAAGAAGCCAATTACAAGACTCCATTTATATGAAATGTCCAGACTAGAAATAGGAAGTAGACCAGCAGTTGGCCTACAGCTAGGAGGGTTGAGGGAAATAGGGAGTAAACGTAACGAGTGTAAGCTTCTTTTTCTGATGATGAAAATGTTCTAAAATTGACTGTGGTGATGACTGCATGAGTCTGAGCATACAAAAAATATCACTGAACTGTACATCTGAATGTACAAATTGTGGAATGTGAATTATCTCAAAAAGTTTTTTGATCATTTCTATTTTTCTTAATAGATTGTTTCTAATTGTCCGCTATTATAAGCAATATTCTGACAAATGCCCCACATAAAAGAAAGTCTACGGGTAATTGTATAATAAAAGGAGGAAGATTATGCTAGTTTCCAAAAGCCCAGAATGAGCACAAATGACTGAAATGACTTGTTTCATCCTGTATATAAACATACCCAACTGCCATCACTGGCAATTATCAACAGGGTATAGGAAGTTCAATTTAGTTCAGTTGCTCTTAAGAAGCTCAGATTGTTTTCAACAGGGAAAATGTTAAATTCACACAACTGCAATATTTTGAATTTCAAATTCTGTTTCAAAATTTTCTAAGTTTATCATTTCTTACTTTTTTATAAGCAAATGAAGAACAGTCTTAGTTTAAAGCTATCAATATCAATAATCTAGCAAACAAATTTAATCTTATACACGGAAATGTCACAATGAAATTTCCTGTATAGCTATCTTATACAAACAAAAATGTCTTTTTTTTTTCAAAAATGGAGAACAGGAAGGTAAAACAGATCCTGTCTGGGGGCTGGCACCAATGGGAGAAGGATATAAGGAAAGGTTGTAAAAGGGTGAATATGGTGGGAATATTATGTACTCATGTGTGAAAATTAGAAAATGAGACCTGTTGAAACTGTTCCAGGAATGGGGGGAGTGAGGATAAAGGCAAATGGAGGGGGTAAATTCAACTATGATATTTTGTAAGAACTTTGATAAATTTCACAATGTACACTCAGTACAATAATAAAAAGTTTTAAAAATTTAATCTTAAATATTTGAAACTTATAATTGATAATGTTATGATCTATGGAATAAAAAGAAAGCCCAATTGGCCATGATAATTAAAAGTACTACCTAGGAAACTGCTTTACTCAGTAAACGAGTGTCTATGGGAAGAATGTAGGGAACAGTCAAAGGGTTAGGTACTATTTACTGAAATGACAACAAAACTTTCTAGATCAGAATTGGCATTTGTTTCTATCAAGAATTTTGAGAATGGAACCTACACTGTCAGTGAGATTAAAATGATACAACTTCACACTTCAAATATTTACTTCTTGCTAATGCCTGGGACGACATCTATAGAATTACAAAACCCAGGTCAAATGAAACATGTTATTTGTTCTTGTTTCCCTATATTTTAACTTCAGACTCCATTTTTTTTTCTTTCTTGAGAGTCTTATAGGCTTTAAACAAATAGAGGCTTACCAATGAATTATAAAAACATTAAAATTTTCCTTTCATACCTAAAGGTCTACATAACTTATCTAAAATATCAAATTGAGGTTTATCTAGTCTCTAAAAAAGATAGTTAGGAACCAGGGATATAGACCAGCGGAAGAGTGCTGTGCAGCTATACAGCATTAACAAGGCCCTGGGTTCAATCACTAGCCTCACACCCCTCCCCCCCCACCAAAAAAAAGAAATCATTAAATTGGCTTCATAGAACTGTTCTACTTTATTTATTTTTAAATATTATTATTATTGTATAATATGACATTTACAAAAGTTCTTACGATGTATCATAGTTGAATTCACTCCATCATTCTCCTTCATCCCCGCCTA
The DNA here is from genome assembly GCF_047511655.1 of Castor canadensis. Lineage (NCBI taxonomy): Eukaryota > Metazoa > Chordata > Mammalia > Rodentia > Castoridae > Castor > Castor canadensis. Next base: position 45,912,427 of record NC_133401.1, on the reverse strand, counting down.
CACCCTCATTTCTAGAATAGTTTCAACAAATCTCATTTTTCCATTTTTAATAAATGAGTACATAATATTTCCACTCCTACACCCTTTCATATATTCTCCCCTGTCCCACAGTAACAACTCCCAGACAGGACCTGTTTTCTTGTCTCCGTTTTGAATAAAGGCATTTTTGTTCATGATAGCTATACAGGGAGTTTCATTGTAACATTTGCATTTTTAAAGTACATATATTACCCTTCTGATTTCTCTTTCTGCTTTTTCAAAGTTATGACAAAAATCTGTAGTCATACTACCTAGGACCTTTTAAAGTGTTTTAGTCATTTCTTTTGGTATTTACTGCCATACTTCTAAGCAACATGCACTTTTTCTATTTATTAACAATTTAGTCGTTACCAGTGAACCTCCAACTACTGAATCACCATCTCCGCTGCCATCAACTTTCCTCCTGCTCCAAACTCTACAAATTTCATGAAATCTTCATCCAGCCTTTTACTATAAATAACCATGTAAGCAAGATTTATTGTGAGCAAAATTGTCAACTATGATAACACCTTCCTTCTTCTGCAACTTTTGGCTTTTCCCAGGGTAATTATTATTTATTTTTTATTTGCTTAGTGTTCTGTGAACTGATCATTAAATCTTCCCAGGTTCTCCCAAGGACTCATAAGGCTTTTACTTAAAACTACCAGGTGATTTATTTTCCTCTCAGAGACTTCCTTCCTGGAGCCCTCCATCTTCTGTTCTTAAGGGACTAGTCTGCTGAATACCTGTCACAGTACCACTCATCTGCTGTGCAATACTCACAGCATTCCTTTCGCCTAACCCCTGCACTGGGTCTACTATGTTTTTCTGGGTGGGTATTTGTTTTACTGTTTTGTTTGGAACACATTCTCTAAAGAAGGATTTACTTCTATCATTTTCCAACTCTTAAATACTTTTTGTACTTTGCAGGCAATGTTTTCTAATTTATCTTAGAACTCTTCTAAATTATTGTTATATCTTTTAACTTTTGTGACTTTTTTGCAGGACTGAGGTTTGGACGCAGAGCCTTGTATTTACTAGACTCTACCACTTGAGCCACACTCTCAACTCTTTTTTGCTTTAGTTGTTTCTCAGGTAGGGTCTCACATTTTTGCACAAAACTAGCCTTGGACTGTGATCCTCCTACTTACAGCCTCCCACACAGCAGGGATGACAGAGCATATCACCATGCCCAGCCAGCTTATTGACTGAGATGAGTCTTGCTAACTTTTTGCCTGGGGCTGCTTCAAACTGCAATCCTCCACATCTCCACCTCCTGTGGAATTACAGGCATGCCCAATTTATATGAGCTCTTTCTCACTTATTCATTCATTAAGTGTTCACTGATCTACTGTATTCAGGCACTGCTCTTTAACAAAGGAGACAAAAGCCTTACTTAAATTCTAGTAGAGAAAGAAGATACACAATAACTAATGAAAATAGCAAGTAAACCAAGTAGGTTTAGGGCAAACCTAGAGGCAGCTTCTCTGAGCAAAAGAAAAAATAGAGCAGGTTAGGAGATGGACAGCATGGATAAGCAGTTGCTATATCGATAGGGTAAATTTGGATAGGTGTCATGAAGATGAAACCTGAAAAAGATTTGTGCTCTGTTCCTTTTTTATAATACGCTATTTTTGTTTCATGAAAGCATTATCTTCTATTATAGTTTTGTTTTTGTTTGGGGGGGTTGTTTTGTTTTTTTTTTTTAAGTTTTCTTCTGCTCACTGATACTTAGTTTTATCCAAATCCCAGTTTTTAGTTGCTATAGTTTTTTGATTTGTTTGATTTATGGGTGCTTTTCCCACTCAAATGTCTAGTTGTCAATCCTTGACAGTTTGTTCATCTTTAAAGAGTACAGCATTAACACATGCCAAGTATACAAGTAGGGACTGCTGAAGCTAAAAGAGTTTGTCTGTTTTTGGCATGGTGGATTTTCTTATGTCTGCTAAGTCAACACATACTGATTAGCTCCCCATCATCCAAATGCATTAATATCTCTCCTCAGTTGCCATGTCCTCTGCCACTGTCTTTGACTTTGACAATTTACACCTTTTATACTCCTTGATCTTTATGTCAGTTAGGTTTGAGGGGAAATGCAGAGATAAATAATGTGTCCTATCTATGATGGTTAACTGGAAATGCCCCTTCTCATATTTCAAAGCAAAAAATAAGATAAGTACCTTAACACAATGGATCTTATCAACAATATAAAGAAAATAAACAAAAATGTCTAATAATTACAAAAAAAAATCTCTGGGTAAGAGACTGTAAGTAGCCTACCTTTATATGTCCTGTGATTTATATGGCTAGCATTTTTTAAAGAAAATAGGATTCATAAAAATTATGTGAGGTTTTACCTGTAAGATTCTAGAAGATCCACAATTTCAGTCTGTCCAAAGTGTTTAGCCCAATCTAAAGCCATCCTGTCAAAGTTCAAAAATATAAGACTGACAAATAATTTCCTCTCAAAATTATAAAACTAGTCACTCAAAGCCATTTACACAGCAATTATTTTGTGCCAGCAATTATTACACAATAGCTTTTAGTGCAAAGACAAAAATGAGAATAAAAAATATATGTGCAGCTATACAAAGAATTACCAGCCATTGGATGCTTTACTGTGGACATTGGCTCCCATACTAATTAACTGCTCTACTTGACTTGCAAAGCCTCGTCCTGCAGCAACCATCAGAGCTGTTGCACTGGTTTCACTATGTCTGTAATCAACTAAAATAGGGAAAAGATAAACTGTTAAATTTGCAAATTATTTAAAACTATTTATCTTTTTAAATTTAAGTGATAGAAGTAATTGTCAGAGTTAACCCAGGACTTGCCCTTTTGTTTGATATATTATATAACCTTTACATTATCCAAGAAGTTTGTTATTGAAAGGCCCTTGTATAAACAGGATGGAATAGAGACTCTCTTGGGAAGGGAAGAGAAGGTAAAATGGTTATTAAACTGTTGACAGCTCACCTATATAATTACAACAGAAAATGAAAGCTACTAACTTGCAGAACTCTTAAGTTGAATTCTTAAATCTAAATAGTTCCTTGATCTCTAAATGACAATATTATAATTAAAGATTTAAGGCTAATTTTCATCAGTAATGAATGCTTAATAACTTCAGGCAAAGCCAGGCATGGTGGGACATGCCTTTAATACCAGCACTGGGAGGCTGAGGTGGAAAAGTAATAAGCTCAAAAATGACCTAGGATACACAGTAAGACCCTGTTTCAAAAAATCAAAAATAAGTAAAACTTCAAGCGAAGTTCATGACAATTTTTTAAGATATTAGAATACTGGACTCAGCGAAGTGTATAAACTATACATAACAGAAGAAACCTGGGTCTATAGAATGGCCATTATCAAAATAATCTAGTAGTCACTAATGAAATATCTAGAGTGTCAAGGATAATAGTTAAATACTTAAAATGCTTCATAAATATTTTGAAGCACTTATGTGTCAGATCTGAAATCTCTGAACTTGCAAATAAGATTGCTAAAATATTCAGAGTAAATATTTTTAAAATGGAAAAAAGAATCCTAGAAAAATGGAGTTGAACAAACATCTACACTTTCAAATATGAAATATTACTTCTCAAAATAAAGATCAATTATTTTTCAAAAAGTGATGAGGTTTCAAGAGTAGATCCAATAGAAGTCAAAATGCAAGTCCTATCTCTACCTTGCATGTACTTGGGATTACTGCTATGTACTACCATACCCAGTCCTGTTACCTATTTTTTCTTCCTTTTTGTGAAGTCACAAAACTCTTACTTACCAAGGGATAGGGTGGGGGTGCTAGTGCACGCACACACACACACACACACACACACACACACACACACAATCTATGTATACAACACAAATAAATAAAAGCATTTTTTGTTAGTAACAGTCATGTGTGTACAGACCTCATGAAACTATTCTGGAGACACTAGGTTAACAAATTTGAAATAAAGTAAGTACTCCAAAATAACAAATTATTTGTACAAAAAAAACCTGTAGTATAGACTTTTAAGCTAAACTGTACTCCTACCATAAAAAACAGCAAGAGTAATAAAAATTACTTACCACTAACATTCTCAGTTAAAATAAGGTGGAAGACTTGAGCAAAAGCATCCACATCTTTGTGTAGCCATATGTCGGAAAGACAAGCATCCATTTCCTTTATTAACCATGGTTCAAGACAATTCACATCTTTTTCTGTCTTTAAAAAAAAGCAGATTATGAATATGCTTCCCATTTACTCACCAAGAATATAAAATGGCCACAAGAACTACTAGAATGTTCTCATTTTATCTTACAAACATTAACAATATTGTATCTTGTTCTTAATTTGTCTTTTATCTGAGAATAAACATGTCAACAAAGAGCAATGATCCAGTCACAACATCAATGAACTGCTTCTGACAGGATGTTGCTAAATGTAACTATACACCAGTGGCTTCCTCTTCCAGCCCATGTCAGAGGAAGCATCACCTTGAGCTTTTTAGCACTAACCCAGGTCCCACTCCATAGCAAGTATATAGAATCTCTGCTGGAAGGGATTCCACAATGCTTTAAAAGCCCTTCAGATAATATAATGTGCACCCAAGGAAGGGAGCACAATTTACACAGTAAAAATACTGATTACTGATTGAAGTGAATCTTCCCTATACTAAACAATTTCTAAATATTATTTTTTAAATCAGATACAGTTAATTTGGATGTCTTAGAACTTTAAACACTAGTATGAAAATGGAAGCATCTCTGGATTATGTATCTCCTCATGCTCAAAAAATAAAAAAGTTAAATACTTTTTTAAAAAATAAAGTTCAGAACCAGGAGTAGAGTGCTTGTGAGGCTCTTTCAATCTCCAGTCCATTAAAATGAGAGAGAGAGAGAGAAATACAGTATAGTCTAAGATAAACTAGGAAAATTGCCCTTCAGTTACACAGTGAAAAACTATCATATCACTTTCACTCAAAATATCATTGTAAAACCAGCAAGGTCTTACCAACTGACTGAAGACAGCATCACCACCATCATCCAAAACATCATACTCTTCAGTCACATTTGGAACAGTTCTCTGCCTCTGAGATTCAGGCTTGAAAGTATTCTCCTGAGCTGAGTACCACTCTGTAAGTGTGGTTTGTTGTTTCTCTTCTAAAGTAATTATCAAAGAAAAGTAAACAGGTCCTTTTCTTTTTAAAATGAATTCCCTTGTTTAAAAAAACTAAAGTCAATCTGATATGACATAAAAGTTAGCCAATGTCTATTCATCTATTGGTAAGTTTACTTCTAAGTCCAGAATTAAAAGAAGAGTGTTTCTATCCACATTTTACATATAATTTAAATCAATAACTAATAGTCATACGGCACTTTGCAGAAAATCATTTACTGAACTTCTACACAATGGCACTTGTTTGAAATATAATCATATACAATTACAATGCAGAAATTTCAAATTTTGAGAGCTCTAAGTTTCACCATTTATATACAAGTGATTCTATACTTCCTAGTCAAACAGGCATTGCTAATTACATTTTTCTAGTGGAGAATCCAAAGGAGTTAAGATATTTGTCTAAGGTGACATGGTAGTAAACAGAAGAATAAAGCCTGAAGCCAAGTCTACTATGAAAATGAAAAAGGAAACTAAATCCTAATCCAAAAGGTGAGATATTGTACGTGAAGAGATGTTTTAATAGGCAAATAATCCTCAATTCAAAATGCAAATGCAATCTCATAGTAATATCAAGATTTGGCAAATGTGACATTTTTATGAAAGATAAGCCTATGTATCGCTGAGTTCCTACTCTCTGGACTCTCCATCTACTTCCCACTGCCATCTAAGAGATAAGCTGTGGCAGCAGCACATTCTGCATTTCTTCCTTAGAACAGTGCTTGACTCTTTGGATACAGATACAGTCAACCTCATCTCTGGCATCCAGTTCCTTCCACTTTCAATTATTCTCCACAGATTACAACTTCAGGACATAAACCACAAACGCAAAGGCACATTTTAGATAATATTATAACATAATTTTATGTAATTATATGGAAGTGAAAAACACTTCAAGTATCTTTGTACCTCCATGACAGGAGGCTGGAGTATTCTAAAAAGTAATTTTCCATAGCAATTTCTTTGATAAAAAGCTTACCTCGTTGTTTTTCTTTTTTGTACTTTAACATTTCTTTGTTTGTATATCCAGTAGTTCTTAAAATATCTTCCAGAAACATTTCTTTTACTTCAAATGGTCTTCCCTGTACTAAACAAATTTTAAAAAAATATTCCATTTGCATCTAACAGAAAATCCACATAAAAACATAAGAATCTCAAGTTTGATGAACTTGAGTATAATATCCAAAAGCAATTCAAAAGTTCAAGTGACTTTCATGATACTGTCTTTTAAATAGAACTTCGATTTATAGAAATCTGTAATAGACAAGTGTCATTTTATTTTAGACAACTGTTCAGGTGCTTTTTGTTTTTCCCAGTGCTTATTACCTCATCATATAACTGGGATCACATCAGGCACCAGGAATACAAATGGCAAGCAGAAACAGACCTACCTCCTACCTCTTTGAGGCACACTAACAGGGGAGACAAACATTAATCAAACAATACATGAACTAAATGTAAAAATAGGAGTTGTAAAAAGTGTGATGAGTCCTATGAGAGAGAAGTGCAGGACACCACAACAGTACATAATAGAAGGAAGTGAGTGCATCAAGAAAAGCATCCTCACTGAGAAACTAGAGAAGAAAATAAGTAAAATAACTAGGCTCTAAGGAAAGGAAGAGAGTATGTAATGAAGAAAACCCAGCATGGGCAAAGTCCCTAGGGTGGGAAAAAAACAAAAAACTAAAAGGCCAACTTACTTGGAAAATGGTGAGAATAGGAAAGTGGAGAGGGAATAAGAGTTCAAGATGAGCCCAAACAAATTAGATTTATCTAATCTATTAAGGGTTTAGGTCTTTGTCCTAAAATAAAGGTCAAAGATTTAAGCTCAAGAGAGCACTTCACGTCATCAGAATTCCATTGCAGAAGAGATCAGTCTGGCTGCAATGTGAAGAATGGATTTAAAGACAGTGGAATGAAATCAAACCAAGGAGGGATTATTGTAATAGTTCAAGTAATAGATGACAATAACTTGAATGAGACTGGTGATAGTGCAAATGAAAAAAAAAAAAAAGCATTCCTGAGGCAGGAAAGAAAATAAACAGAATTCAGTACTAACTGGATATGAAAGAATGCTAAAGAAGGAAGTGTTAACTATAATACTTGCAAAATTTAAAGGATGTTACTCAGAGTCACAAGGAAAACTGAAAATAGAACAGGTTGACTGGTGAAAACTGAAGTTTGGTTTCCCCCACATCAAACATGAGAAGTCCAAATAAGCTTTCAATTGGTAGACATAGATTTTTGCTTGCCTAATCATCCAAGAAACTGTTACAAGAAGAATATAAGAGACATAGGTGACTAGGTTGATAGAAGTATGATTAAACAATTCAAGCAACATAGTAAGAAACCAGGTATTCAGTTTGGGGTATTAGAACTGAGCTGCCCACAAGATGTCTCATTCCAAAGCTTTGGAGAACAATCATGAGTATATAAGAGAAAGCAGAAGCCAGGAAAATGAATGAGAGCCTCCTGGAAAACTAGCCATGCAAATCCAATAGCTAGTAGAATACAATACAGTGCATGAAAGAGAGGAAAGAAAATAGTAGTAAGGAAAGTAAGGAGAGTGAATGGAAAGAGAGGAGGAAATGGATCAAGGGAAAGAATACTAGTATTTAAGCATCACACAAAAGAAAGAAACCCAGACAGAAAATGACCAAATGTAGACTAAGACTCAGGAGGCAGTGATGCCAAATAAACTATGGGATCTGAGTATTTTGCATTAAAAAAAAAAAGGGGAGCAGGGCCATGAGAAATAACAGAAAGATTGTTGCCTAAAATCTGAGTATTAGGCTCGGTAATTAAATCAGTGTCCAAAGTATACTGACAAGACCTCACAACAAGCAGTTCCACTCACTTCAAAAATCTAAATCATTTCTGCCCTTTTAAAGAGTAAAATAGCAAAACTGTTGAAAATAAAAATTATTCATTATTTTACTCAGCAATTTCACTTTCAGGAATTTATCCCTAGAAATAAGAACACAGGAAATTATTTTATTATGATTTATAGTAGTGGGGAAGGAGAATCTAGAAGCAATCTGAATTTAAAAAAAAAAGGGGTACTAATAAGATTCAGAGTTACTGAACAGTCAATTTTTTTTATGATTTATTACCAATAAATAAGGCAAACTTCAAGTAAGTGCTCATTTTTGTAAACCTTGTATATACATATATTTGCACGTCTGTAGAATCAGGTCAACTGAGAAAGGATATACACAGTGCTTTAAAATCCATACTAGCAGCAAAGTAAGACATAGAGCCAAAAGAGGACAGACACAACTATGAACTTTTTTTAGTTCATAATCTTTATATAATCTTTATATTATTTCATTGAAATAAATACCTACAACCTTTGTAATTTTTAAGGAGGAATTTATCATTTTTTTAAGGAATGGGAGCAAAACCAGATTTTGTTAAAGAACAAGAGCAAAAGTTAATGTCAAAGTACTGAGAAGTGAAAGAGAAGTTAGCATGGCAATGCAGCCTACTTTTCCAAGGATCCAATGATAAAGGAAAGAAACCATAGGACAGAATTTAAAGGGGAATCCAGGGTCAAAATAATGCATATGTGCAGGTAACAGTGACTCATGCCTGTAATTCTAGCTACTTGGGAGACTGAGATGAGGATCATGGTTCAAGGCCACACTGGGCAAAAAGTTTGTAAGACTCCATCTGAATAGAAAAAGCTGAGCATAGTGGGGCAGGCCTGTCATCCCAGCTACAGTAGGAGGAATAAAATAGGAGGATCGTGGCCCAGGCCAGCCTGGGCAGAAAGCAAGCGCATAGCTCCAAAGTAACCAGAGCAAAAATGGATGGAGGCATGGCTCAAACAGTAGAGTGCCTACCTAGCAAGCACAAAAGCTCTGGGTTCAAACCCTGTACCATAAAATAAATAAATAAATAAATAAATAAACACAGCATTTTTTTTAAGATTAGAGAACTGTTTTACTATACAACAACAAAGAGCTATAGATAGAGAACAACAGGTCAAAAACAGAGAAGTAACTATAAAGTCTACTCAGAAGGAACAAAAACAGATGCACTCTACTTCAAAATATTCCCCAATTTGTGTTAGAAAAAAATATAATCACACCCAGAAGTTATTTTTCATAAAAATTACAAAAGAAATCTGGTAATTCTACTCACTATGTATCACTGGACAGCTTCCAAAGTATCTTATGAAGAGATTTACATCCAAGGCAGCACTAGAAAGAATAAGTTTCAAAGTCGGGTGCTTTTGCAACAAATCTCTTAACTTTGTAAGTAAAAAATCACTAAATCGATCCCTTTCATGCACTTCATCCTGCAGCAAACAAACAAAACCATACACAGTCAAAAAGTTACAGATGACTAAATCTTTAAAATAATGACATTGCTGGACTTATACAAACTAGTAGAGTCTAATACAGTTTTAATATAAACAAAATCAACTTAATTATGCTTCTGGCTGGGCACAGTAGTGCATGCCCATAATCCCAGATACTCAGAGGAGGCTGAGGGCAGGAAGACCACAAGTTCAAGGCCATTGCAGGCATCATAGCAAGACACTCATCATTAAAAAAAAAAAAAAAAAAAAAAAGCATGCTTCCTTTGGTTTAGGTAAATTTCCAAAAGCTGCTCAGTAAAAGCTTATATAATTTAATCTAATTGTTTTCTGATACAAACTGGATAAATGCTTAGAACTGTTTTAATAAGAGGATAATTCTTACTTCATCAGCAGGTTAATTTAGCATTTTCACCATGAAGTAAAATGACTATAAGGTACACCCTTACAACTAAGAAATGCATAACACTAAAGGAGGGACCAGGTGACAAAGTTCAGAGATGGAAAAGAACTTACTGGTTCTGGAGAATGCTAAGTGTGCCATCATTTTCACATATGAACAGCACATTTTAAAAAACTACCTGTTTTATTTTTCCCCATAAGACAGGAGGATAAGAATACCTTTACTTAAAACAAAATACTTATTTCTAAATTAGTCAATTTTCTTAATTGTATCAATTAGGCAAAAAATAACTTGATCACAATAGCTTGTAAGTTCTTATTTTTACCCTATCCTAAAAATGTAAGTATGTATTTAAACATTAAACAATTGGGGTAATGCATGGCCAACTCAATGATGTTCTTACCACAATAACATGTGTCACTGTTGACAATGTACTATCACCTGCCATCAACGTTCGAAGTAGCACCCCATTAGTGCAAAATGTCAGAAGTGTCTTTGGAGAAACCCTTTTTAAAAAATCAAAATAAAGTGCACAATTACAAATCTTTTATGTAATTAAAACAATCACCTTCAACTCTGGTCATATACATACTGTAACAAATATTATTAATATGATAGTGTACGGTACATATGGCTTGTTAGCAAAGTTCTATGAAATAACCCATTTTATGCAAGGCAATCTCACAAATTCGTTCTTACTAATAGCTTTTTATTAGCTAGATACCACATTTTGTTAAAGAACTTAAATAGGCTTAAAAGCAACCTTACCACTTTCTCCTTGGGGGGGGAAAAACACATCATAAATGCAATCAACTTTTTGAGTCACTAAAAAACAAACAGTAGTATTCATCAAGGTGTAACTAGGCCTACTAGAAGTTGTGCACTTGTAATTCAAAAATCTAAAGTCCAGAGTGTTCGTAAGTTTCCAATTTCAGAGCATTTCAAATTATGGATGCTCAACCAGTAAAGTGTATACAAATATCCCAACATCTAAAAAACCTCCAAAATCTGATACACTTCTGTCCTAAGCATTTCTGACATAGGACACTCGACCTGTACTAATGACATTAAAACTCAGTCTCTAACATTTATTGAGTTCTTACCATAAAGTGCACATCAAACCTGTGCCCTACATGCTTTATTATCTTCATTTTACAGAGGAAACTGAGGCTTGGCAAGGTGAAGTTACTTGCACTTGATCACGAAACTATGAAAAGGAATTTGAGTATCCGGTCCAAACTGATTTTCAAATTATTTATCCAAAAGCTCAGTAAGTGTAAGGCATGACATCAACATCCAGATACACTTAACACAAAATGATCATTTAACTTTTCAACTAACACATCCACTACTTTAGTGAAATGTATTCATTTAGTCTTTTCTAAGCATGAGAAAAGATAGGACTGTCTTTACCTGCTTTCCAATCGGATCTGATAACCAATTGTTTGACCAATCCTTTCCCTTCTCTCTGCAGCAACTCGTTCAGCCACAGCAATAGCTGCTAGTCGTCTTGGTTGAGTACAAAATATACGACAGGGGATACCATTTTTAAAGCAATCATCTAAAAGGAACTGAGGAATCTGAAACAGAAGTTTTGAAATACTATGAAATGCCACGCCATTTTTGCATATCCAGAAAAACTCAAATGAATCAACTGAAAAAGCATAAAACATAAAAGTTCTGTAACATGTCCAAATATAAAACAACCAGAAGATGGACAACTTTCATGTAAATGGTAATAATCAGCTAGAAAATGTAATTTTAAAAGATCTCGTTCACAACGAAAACTAAAACTATTCAAAACCAAACTTACCAAAAATATTTAAGACAAGAAAACAATCAAATACTGCTGATAACCACGAAAAACCTGAATATATAAAGAAATATATTCCCGGAATAATCACTACTGTGAAATCATTAACTCTTCCCCAAATTATTCTATAGACAATGAAATGACAAAATTCCACAGTAATTTTTTTTTGGAAGAACTAGGGTTTAAACCTGTTGCCTTATACCTCTACCAGTTGAGTCATACCCCCAGCCCTTTTTTGCTTTATTCTTTAGATTATGGTCTCATGTATTTGCCAAGGGCAGGCCTTAGAATGCAATCCTCCTAGCTCTGCCTCCCAAGTAGTTGAGATCACAGGCATGTGCCACCATTCCTAGCCTGTGATTTTTAAAATAGTTTAAAGCATAAAGATAACAAAAATAGCCTATAATTCCAGGACTACAACTGTCTATAAATAAAATTCAAGCAGGTCATAAAAACTTAAAGTTCAAAGTCTCATCCACCCTTACCACCAACACCTGTTCACCGTAAGATTATCTATTTTTAAGTTTCTTATGAACGCTTTCAAGAAAAACAATTCAAAATTCAGAAAATGTATATAAACAGGCTTTTTATTCACTGTTAGTGTACTTAATGGTCATAATTTTCAGTTTTCATTTAACATCACCTCTACCTACTCCAAACACGGCACAATTTCCTTTTTTCAGGTGGTTACTCATGTTGATGCTTGCTATTAAAAAACAGTGCTGCAGTGAACTCCATCTTCATGTATTTTTGCAAAGATATACAAATTATAAATCACTAGCAGGCAGTAAAAATGTCCAGAGTATATCCACTTCTAGATAGAAAAAATTATCAAATTGTGCTCCGAACCAATACTACCAACAAAACAGAAGGGCTGTTTTCCAACACCCACATCAATACAAGGTATCATCAAATTTTTTTCCACAATAAAAGTTTATTTAGAGAAGCTCAGATAAGTCTTTTAAAAACATCCCACATGTTGTCATTTCTTAAATTACATGTGTTAAAATAACCAATCTGATTGTTAAACATAGTTATTTTGGCTTTCGCCTTCAACTGTAGTGAAATGAACATCTTTTCATAATGTCTTAAATGTTAGTTCATCTAGAAGCATAAATACATTAAAAACTACAAAGAAATATTTTAAAAGGTATGTGTATCATTTTCAATCTATAGAAATTCAAAGATAAAGAAAAAAAATCCTGAAAGACAAAGCACCAAACACCTTACATATGAAAAACACCTTACATATGAAGAGCAAAGATAAAAAAAAAAACTACCTCTGACTTCTCAGAAACCATGCAAGTAAGAAAAGAATAGAGGGAAGTAAAATATTGAGAGGGGAGAAAAGTCCACCAACTTAGAGTTCTGTATCTTGCAAAATTATCCTTCAAAAGCGGAGTAAAGACTTTCTCAAATGAACAAAAACTGAAGATATTTGTTGACAGTAAATATGCATTGCAAAAAATGTTTTTAAAAAAAAGTTTTAAAGAAAAGGAAAATAATATAGGCCAGGAACTCAGATCTTTATAAAGAAATGAAGAACATCAAAGGAGTAAGTGAAGGTAAAAATAAAAACTTAATTTCCTTTTTCTTAATTGACGTAACCGGGAATGGTTTCTTCAAAATAATAATAATAATAATAATGATTCTTTCATTACATGTTTATGTATCTTGTAGGTGTGTATACATAAATACATGCTTATAAATAAATAAAATGAAATGAATGACAGTAATAACATAAGGGACAGGAGGGAGGAATCAGCACCACTTTATTTAAGGTATTCACACTACTAGTGAAGTGGTAGTGTTATCTGAAGGTGGACTTGGATTAGTTACAAGTGCCTATTGCAAACTCCAGGACAACCACTTGAAACAAGTAGGAGATAAGAACAAAGATGGAGGGGTGATTAAGATATCTTGTAAGCACTTACATAAATGTCAAAATACATACCCATGATACAACTATAATATGCTTACGGTAATGAAGAATATTATGCTGTATACTGTAAACTACAAAAAGCAAAACACAGGATCTGGGTGCAGGAAGAGATGATGGGATTAAAGAAACAAAGCAAAAACTCAGAAATAGACCTAGGTACTATAAAAACTTATTATTTGATCAAAAACGGCATGTTAAATCAAGTGGTAAGGAGAGATTATCAAGTAAAAGTTGTATTTGCACAACTAAATATTGACATAAAGAAAAACAGAGACATCTACCTGATAGGATATAATGAAATTCATAAAGAACTTTTTAAATAAAAATGTTAAAATAAAATATTTATAAGAAACTGTTTTGTTGTTTTTTTAGTTTTGAGGTAGGAAATGCCTTCCTTGGTGTGATCCAACCCCAACCCTACCCCCCCACCCCCAAAAAATCTGACTCAGCATTTAGTGCAAAACAACAAGGTATAATTAGCAAAGCTAAAACCAAAAAATTAGAAATTATTTTTAAGATGTTTAACAGACAGTAGGCACATATCCATAACATTTATAAAGCACTCTCAAAACTAAATTCAAAATGAGCCAAAAAGAAAATGGGAAATAAGAAATTCACAAGTCAGACACGGCAGCTCACTCCTGTAATTCCAGCACTAAGGAGGCTGAGGCTGAGGATCATGACTTTGAAACCAGCATGGATTACATAGTAAGTTCTAGGCCAGCATGGACTACAAAGCAAAATCCTGACTCAGAAAAAAAAAAAAAGAAAAAGAAGCCCACAGAAGATAAACAGGTAACAGGTAAATGAAGATATTCAACTCCCTAAAAAATCAAATCAGTGCAAATTAAAACATTTTTTTGTTCATCAGATTGAGAAAGGTAAAACATACTAAAACATATACAAATCACGTGTACACAAAAACCACACGCGTGTGTAGCCATTCTGGCCCAAGCTTCTGAGAAACAGGAACTTCCAATACTTTTAATAGTGCTTCAGTATATTAACTCATTTTCATACATTAACTAGTAATCTACTAAATTTTTAACTGCAATATCTTTAGTCTGGCATTTACACTTCTAAGAACTTATCCTATTGAAACTCCCAAAAAAAGAAGTATTGGAAAACAAGGTAAGAATAAAATTCCTGTTGTGCCACTTCCTACTTAGGTTAACAAGGGCTACTTCCATTAACCAGCACAGACTAACATCTATAAGTTTTAGTTTTTATTCCTTACCTATAAAAAGAGATAATAAAAATCTACTTCAGTTTACAAAGAGACTAAAACAAGATAATCCTTGCAAAAAAACTCAGCACACAGTAAACTGTCACTTTTTATTATAAAAATGTTCAGTAACACTATGCAGTTATTTTTAAAATGATTTATCTCTAAATACTTACACGAAAAATATCCAATTTTTCAAGTGACAAAAGACACAAAAATGTATGCACATCATTATCCCTTGTTTGTTTTTTAAAATACATTATCGATGCTATGAAGGGTTTTTTTCTTTTTGGTGGTATTGAGGGTTGAACTCTGGGCTTGCACTAGCTAGGCATGTGGTCTACCACTTGAGCCACTCTGCCAGCCTTCCTGCATTGGTTATTTCTGAGACAGGGTCTTGCTTTATGCACAGGTCAGCCTGGACCAGGATCCTATTTGTGCTTCCCAATGTAGCTGGGATGACAGGTGCACCACAACTGTGCCCAGCCATTGGCTGAAATGGGTCTCAACCTTTTTTGTCTGGGCTGGCCTACAATGAAAATTCTTGCAATCTCTGCCTCCCAAGTATAGGCATTGAGCCACCACGCCCAGGTGGAATGTGTTTGTTTTTTAAAACATATGTTATGTTTTATTTATATAATCTATATATATATTTATATGAATATATACAGTATATATATTGATATAGAGATAAATATATACAGTATACAAGTTGACAGATAGATAGATACACATATATATGCTGTAAAAAGAACAAAAACAAAACACATAAACACCCTCCCTCCCCCAAAAAAACACAGAAACGTATTCCAAGTTTCACTGACAATAATGAAGACAGGGTAGCAGAAGAATCACGATTCTTTCACTGCCTATAAAGTATTTCTCACAAATGTGTTTTACGCCATGAACGTAAGTCCAAAAGGCCCTTAACTTCCTAATACCATGAAAGAAAGACAAGATGAAACCGGCTAATGACATTACTTTACATTCTGTTTTATTTCATCAGAGACTTTAGTAAAAGTTTTAATAATAATGGTTGCAGTATGAGCAAATTTGACCATTAGATGTCAACTGTAGCACTATGAATCACTTTATAGAGATTATCTCTAAGCCTTACCCAAAAGATAATAATTATTAGTCCCATTTTATAAATGAACTCTGGCTCACAGAAGTTAAAAACTAACCTAAAACTTCACACCCAATTAAGTGATAAAACTGGAATTTGAATCCAGGCCAAATCCCAAGTTCCTCCCATGACACCAAATTGCATCCTCACCTTTGTTTTATTAAAATAAATAATTTAAAAACATTTCCTTCCTATATATTCTCAAAAAAAAAGAATACTCCCAGTAATAATTATGTCTGTTTAGAATAATAACCACAAGTTGCTGTTTTTAAACACATGTAGGATATATTTGACATAAAACTATAGCATGGGAGAGCTGGCAGAGTGTCTCAAGTAATAGAGCACTTGCTTTAGCAAGTACCACGCCCTAAGTTCAAACCCCAGTACCACCAAAAAAAAAAACCAAACAAACTACAGCATGGGATAAATATTTTTTTCTATAAACAACAAAGGAGAAACAAACCTGTGTGGTCTTTCCAGACCCAGTTTCTCCTACAATCAAAACTACTTTATTTTCCTTAATTATTTTAACAATTTCTTCTTGTTTCTCAAACACTGGCAAGGACTGCCTGAAGGAGTCAAATTCAGACTCTCCTCTTTTCACTGGGACTTGAGGGATGCCATTGTTGAGTCGCCCACTTGTCTTGCTCATTTCTCGGTTTTCTTTAAAAATGAACAAAAGAACAAAAAATTAATGATCAACTGAAAAAGTATTAAAAATAAAGATAAGTAATTGTTATGTAATTCCTCAAGTGTTTCATCTGTAATCTACACAAAGTTAGCTAGCAATGCCTCAGCTTTACTCCCACCCTTACTATTCACATAGAGCATGTTACAGATGTCAGCACAATTACAAAGTACTTTCAAAAAAGTACTTCTTTCAAAAGTACTTCTGATGCATAATGTATGAAAATGAATCAAAATTAATCAGTTGGATAACCATTAGAAACAAAGCACAGTTTTGTTAACCTAATTTATTTTCAGGTTTGCTATAAGTTTCTATCACTACTGTCACAGAAAATTAAAATTTTATAGTAGCAAACAATGTGCATTATACTTGTAAGACATGTTACATGTTAATATAAAAACACATTACAAGAAGGGAAAGGAGTTTTCTCATCATTCATGTATGATTAAATAATGTGTGTAAATACAAGGTCCTAATGTTTAACAAATTTCCTACTTGAGAATTTTAGCAAATATCCATTTTTAGCTAAGCAAGCAGGAAGAAGGCATGTTTTACAATCTCCACGTAGCTAAAATGTTTGTGTGCCTGTATTTAAAACAAGTTCTTCAGGGCAGGGCATACAGCTCAGCAGAAGAACACTGGCCTAGCATACAGAGGCCATGGGTTCAATCCTCAGCATCACAAAACAAACATCCCTTTGATATGTAGGACCATATATTTTCTATATGATGTGAACCTGCTCCTACAGGTATAATCATGTAGATTCTGTAAATATAGGCAATAAAAAACAATTTTCTCACTTTAGAAGTTATTTTTCCAAATAACAACTTCATTTTGCAATAAACACATTACTTATCTACCTTTGAGCAATTTAATGGACTAAAGATTCTGCCCCATCCCTCAGCAGGACAAGTCCCAATTCAAAAATCTCTCATTAGTGACTATGCCACTGTAGTATATAGGCTGTCCTATGAATACATAGGGCTTTTCTATGAAAGCCCAGTCTTTGGAGTCAAATCCCAGCTCTATACTGGCTAGTTGAGGGACCTTAAATTATTTCACTCCTCTGAGCTACCGTTTCTTCATCTTTGAAATAGGGGAAATTCTTAGCTTGCAAAGGTAGCTATGAGGCTCTACGTAAAGGGTTAGTATACGGCCTAGCATACAAAAAACGCTCAATAGTATCGTTATAACACTTTAAAAAACAAAACGCTTTGTTCAACTCTATGACATGCCTTAACATTGCATTTTGTTCCAAATTTTTCACAACTTGATCATTTCTAACATGCTACAAACACTGAGAAAACTTATTTCAATTAGTCTTTTAAATAAATCTGAAATGGAAGTGAACAGTCATCAAATCACAGGGTAAACAAGGAAGCTCCCAGAAAATACATACCAGCTTCAACTGCAAACACATTTCCTCTTTCTGTTTTAGGCAGAAGTTCAGTACGCTCTTTATTGGTGACAGGAAATCTCTGAATAAGGCTCCTAACAGCATGTTTTGTGTTATGAGTCAAATTACAGGTCATCATTGCATGAGCTGTTTCTGATCCATCTTTCTTCTTCACAGTTAGGTATCTATTTGCTCCCTTTCTGAATATTAATAAAAATCATTTATTTACTACATATAGTCAACTTGTTCACATATTGAAGTATGCCTACTTAGAAAATATGTCTCAAGCAAAACAATGAAAAAAAATCAAATACTTTGGGATAAAATGCTAAAACTCCTAAAAATTTCAGTAAAGAAATATTTTGGGTTCAAGTGGCCCTAGATTGTTTTCGATTAAAATTTCAAAATGCTGCAAAAAAAGGCTTACTTACCCACAGTGTTAGTTTCTCTTTAGCAGACTTCATGGTGGATGAAACATCACCAGTTAACACATGCTGGGAAGCATACAGAAGGAGAAAAAAATCTGAACAAAAGCATCTAAAAATGATAATGAAAAAGTAATAGTTGACTGTTCAGATGGGTATGTCCCACTGAATGCTTCCACAGCAGGCTGGCAATGTCACACTCCCATGAAAACCTGTTAAGAGAGCCAATTTCAGTGGTTGGACCAAAATGCGTAACAGAATAACTGATCACTACTTCAAGTACATATTTTTTTAAATGAAAGAAATTTTTCAAAGCTTCTGGCTCTGCCCTTCAATTGTAAGGTAATGATCTATAACTGTTTTCAAGTAAGTTACCTGAAGGAGGTCTATTTGTTTCCTCAACTACCAAAGAACTAATAATGTCTTTTTTACTTCTAGAGCTCCAAAGTATTAGGTAACATGTTATACACACAGGAAGTTCCCAAATGTGAATGATTTAATAATACATGCCTGTAGACTAGAAGTGTAGTACTGGTTAAGAGCTCAGGCTCTCAAGGCACACAGACCTAGGTATGAAACCCAGCTCTACCATTTACTAGCTGTGGGACCACAAGCAAATTATTTAATAGCTCTGAACCTAAGATAACAATAGCAACTATAATACCTACTTCAAAGAACTATTCAAATAATTAAGATTAGAGACTACTGCATTTGTTACAGAGTGGGTTCTAAGTTAATAAAAGCTATTATAATTAGAGTCAGGAAACAGTATCATTTCTTAAATTAAAAAAGTTACTCAAAATATTTCACAAAATTTTTACTATTTGTTAATGTCACTACCATATTATAGAAATGAGCAGCACAACCACAAGTATAATGAAAATTACATGTATTTTATAATTTCCCTGATTTTCATTAGAATTAAATTTTGTCTACAATATCTTCACTCTAAGAATACTAAACTGATTAACCTACACAGTTTTAGCCAATAAGTCTTCTAGGTGAGGCTTTCATTTTACCAAGCTTTTTAATTTCCGGTATTCTTTACTGCATACTTTAATGCATTGCAAGCTTTCTATGTAGTCATCTACTCCTTAAGTACTTAGTGATACTTTAAATAAGTTAAATTTTAACCTGATCTACATATTTTAGTTACTTCCATACTAAAGCAGAATTACTGAATTCTACAGATGTTCTCTAAGGTGCTTTTCCCATGGATCCCTCTAAAACTTCAGGATAGTTGTTGCAAAGTCAATTATCATTCCCTCTGTGCCGTTCATAAAAGTTTAACTACAGAAGGTAGCAAGTACACTGAAATAAGCATTAGAGCATAAGTCAGGAGACTAGTGTTCACCTAATAATAACCTTTCAGCGTACTAGTTTTATCGTCAAAAATAAATCATTCTAACTCTCAAACATTTGCTGAATACTAGTTAATAAACCTAGTTAATGTATGAGTTCAACATGTTTCTATTTTCTTAAAAGTATCTCAGGGAAGGTTTTGCTATGTTTCACCTTTAATTTTGTTTTATTCATTTATTCAATTATTCAGCATGTTTTAATTGAGCACTTACTATCTATACCAGCATTATAGCAGGAGATGAAATTATAAAAGTGAATAAAATACACTCTTTCCTCGTAACACCACAACCAAAATAATGGATCAAACTAAAACCTTCCTAGCATGGGCTGCCTTCAGTTGCAATGATGTAGCATAAAAAGATTCATAAACTATTTACGTCATTGTTATGGGAACGAAAATACTAAGTTGAAATGTGTATAACTATGTAAACTAAACCACTGAAATTTCCTCATCATGTATTCATTAAAGGTAACTGACATTATGCTTCGAGGAAAAAATATACAAAGTCCTCTTTCCAAAGCAAAATTAGCTACAAACTAGCTGCCCATATAGAAAAGATTCTGGATAGATGAACTTCACAAGAAGGCTAGTTCCAAACTCATTGATCCTTTTGCCTCAGTCTCCCAAATGCTAGGATTATAGACATGTGTCACCACACTCAGTTTAAGATATTGTACATTTCCAAGCAGCTACAAGAAGATTTTAAATGTTTACACCACAAAGAAATAAAATTTGAGGTGATGAATGCACTAATTACCACGATTTCCATAATGTGTGCTTCAAAGTATCACATCACACTCCATAAATATACACAATTATTATTTTCTAATTAAAAGAAAAATTAACTAAATGTAATAAAATTACAAATAAGAATATCATAACTTCTGGCTTTCAAATGGTAAAAGTAAAGTTCTGGCAATTCAATGACTTCTTCCTTTTAAAGAACAATGATGAGGCTGGAGATGTCACTCAGAGGTAAAGCACGGAGCCCAGGGTGCATGAAGCCCTGGGTTCAATCCCTAGTACCCTCTGCCCCAAAAAGGAAAAATGATGATATAACTATTCAAATTTCATATAATTTGAATACTAATCAATTTATCAATTTACTGAGCATGTTACTGGACACTTTTGTCAAACATATCCCTGTGCCTCTACTTGCCCTATTTTTCAAATCTGAGACCAATTTAAAAGATCACCTCAAGAACCAAACTGGAAATAACTACTAAAAAGCTGACAGCCACCAAGGAGTGAGTGAATTAGTGAAAATTATTAGGTACCCATTTGCTATCTTCTAAGTACTTACTCATATCCCTATAACTTGTGCTTGCATCAGGCAGACGTGTGCAAAGGGCTAGTTCTGAAACATTTCCTCCCCAGTATTGCAGAATTAAAGTCTGTGTCATATTAATGAGTACTTTTTTATGACTTAGAAACTAATAAACCAATTAACTTTATTTTGTCATGAAAATGAACATGCTGCTTTCATGTAACAGTCATTAGTTTATGCTAAATTTGTTCTTTGTGTATCTTAATGAAGTTTAAGTAAGTTGAAGATGAGATCTGTCATATTTTCCTTCTAACTCTTCACAGCACCAAGTACACCATTATAAACTCACAGGGAAAATGTTAACTAGCTACAGCCAAGCATGGTAGTGTAACACCTGTAGTCCCAGCAGTGAGGTGGGCGAATCTCAACACCAGCCTGGGCTACATAGTGAGACCCTATCTCAAAAAAAAAGGTTTTTTTTTACCAGCTAAACATTAACTGTGCTCAAATCCTGACTTTGCCAATTTGTCAACTGTGTGACAGGGAAACTTTAATTGCCTCTGGGTTCCAATTGTTAAAAACTGTTGTGAAGATTAAATGATAATCCATCTAAACACTAAGCACAGTGCCTGCTGCGTAAGAGTGCTAAAGTGTTAGCTGCTGTAATCATCACTGGACACAACAGTTCACTGAAGTTTGTTACTTTAAATTTAATTTTCCTATTTCACCTGGAGAAGGAGAGAGAGAATGCAGCATACAGGCTTCAAAGCAGGAGGCAAGGGAAGCAGGAACCCCAATCTAAAAAGCCAGGTGGAAGTAGCAGAGTACCTGCCTACCAACTGCAAGGCCCTGAGTTCAAACCCCAGTACGGTACAAGGGGGAGAGGGGCGTCCTTGTGCGGCAGGGTAAGTAGAGTACTTCAGTACCTATTAAGCATTGACCTTAGCATCATGGGATGTGAAACATGTAATTGGAAAACCTATTTTTCTACGTTCTGTATTTTCTAATTTCATAAGTTTCTAACAAATTTCAGTCTGTAAATTCCATTTTGTCTAACTTAGACTGAAAAAAAATGAGAAGGCTTTTGTTTTGGTTACAAACAAGCCAGAGTCAGAAAACTGTATGCTTATGAATAAAACACAGTGACCTTAACTGGAAAAAAGTACACAAATTATGATGTGACATTTTGAGTGTAAAACCTGACTAGAATTAAAAAAAAAAATCTTCAGGATGTACAAAAGATTACAAAACAAAGAGATTACTCCAAGAAGAGTATTTTCACTAAAAGATGAGCAGTTATAAAAAGTAATCAAAATCAGGATAGGTGTAGTAGCTCACACCTTTAAATCACAGCTACTTGAGAAGCAAGGATCGGGAGAATCCCAGCTCAGGGTCAGCAAAGGCAAAAAGTTAGCAAGATCCCATGTCAATAAAAAAAAAAAAAGGTCATGGGGGTGCACGCATAGCACACACTTGTAATCTCACCTACACAAATGGCATAAGTAGGAGGACAGTGGTCCAAGGCTGGCCCCAAGCAAAAACGAGAGACCCTATCTGAAAAACAAGTAAAGCAAAAAGGGCTAGAGGTATGACTCAATTAGTAGAGCACTTACCTAGCAAGTAAGTGCAAAACTCTGAGTTCAAACACCAGTGTCAACAACAACAACAACAAAAATCAAGACCAAAGTAAATTCAACTTTTTAGATTAAAAAAAAATTATCACACTTCATTTTGAAAGAAAGACTATCAAAAAGGAAAAATAGACCAGGAAAAAAAGAAACCTGTGAATGCTATAGAATCTTAACTACAACGAGACTGTTTCTTAACCACAATGTCAAGAACAAGGTTTTTTGTTTTCTGGGGGGGGGGGGGGGGGTAGGGGTTTACTGGGAACTGAATCCAGGGCCTTTCACATTCTAGGCACGCTCTCTACCACTGAGCTACATCCCTACATCCCCAGCTCTAGAGACAGTCCTTCAAAGTGAAGGGACTGACCAAATGTGAAGGACGAAACAATGAGACTCCAAAAGAAACCAAGTTTCCTACTTTTTACTTCACACCAGGTTGCCTCTCAACTATAGTAATCCCAGGCACAAAAACAAAAAATAGAAAAGGAAACTTGTTAAAACAAGAAACTAATGCTAAAACAAACAAACAAAAAACCAAGAAACTAATTCTAGGAGATTTTAAAAAAAATCTTTGCCAAAGAATGAAGAGAAAGTCCCATGAAATATGCATCAGGTACAAATTCTCATATAAATGAAAAGGATTTGAGAAGTCAATTTAAAGTGACTTAGATCTCTGTAAAAAGAAAACAAAGCATTTGAAAAATCACCAGGACCACCAGATAAGCACTACAAACTTGGCTCAAAGACAGTGAAAGGGAAGGAGTCTTAAGGCTTGGAGCTATTAGGAAAGGATAAGAAGAGGACAAGCAGGCAGCCTGGCCTTATTTCCTGAGGCAGCATTTTCCTTTCTCCTCTCTTTCTCAGGCTCTTCAATGTCAACTCATTCCTAGGGCTGGAATGTGGCTTAGTGGTACAGTGCTTACCTAGCATGGTTGAAGTGCTGGGTTTAATTCCCAGCGCTGCAAATAAGTAATGTAATATAAGGCAAATGTGGTGGTACATACCTGTAATTCCAGTAATCAGGAGGCTGAGGTAAAAGGATGACAGTTTTTAGGATCAGCCTGGACTATACAGTAAGACCCTGTCTCAAGTTAAAAAAGGTCCCTCATTCCCCATTTTTGGGCCTGATGGCTTTTTTCTTGCTCCTTCCTTTCCTAGGTGTTTCTCTATTCTGGATCATCTTTTAAAGATCATGCTACTGATCTCTAGTCCATTGGTCTATTCTAATGGACTGCTTTTCTACCAGTAATTTCTGACCATCAAAAACAGTGCAGTTTAGAACTTAAGACCCAGTTAGCCATAGAAATGATGCAGCTAATAGAACTGTGCATTTATAACAGGTATTTTCCAGTGCGGGCCCCAAACCTCCTATCTCCAACTCTTTAACCCAAACAGCTCTGAAAACTGGAAGTTGTATAAAGTTTGCAGCAATCCTATTTGGCAAAAGGCCTGATTACACTAACATGAGGTTATTAAGATTTTATTTTGGTGTGAATTCCAGTAGAAATATTAACGTGACTAAAAGTGATAGCGTATTAGGAGTACTGTATAACACACACAAATGCACCCCAATACTAATCTCTGAAAGCTCTGAATCTCAAAACATGTTCGGCCCAGGTGTTTTGGGATAAAGGATTATGGCTGTATACTTTCATTTTCAAGTGCAGCATTTTACCCACATAATACACTATATATAACATGCACATGCTTAGGAACCTAACAACAGTTTTAGGACTGGCCTTTGTAAAGTTCAAAATGCACACTAACCAAAACTAAAGTTCCAGTGTCAGTCAATAATGTAAGCATTCATATGGAAAGCATTCCTGTAGCAGCCACCTCATAGCCCTACTACATTTTTATTAGCATATATATTTACTTAATACTGTTTTATTTACCCTCTCTTTAACCTTAAAACAATTAGGCTGCAATTTTATATTTTTCCCCCTTTTCAACCTGGGCCAATTTTGCTCCCCAGGGAACATCTGGTAATACTTAGAGGCATTTTGGGCTGTCGCACTGGGGTTGAGACTATTAGTGGTATCTGGTGGGTAAAAGTTATGCACACTGCTAAACATCCTACAGTGCACCACACAATAAAGAATCGTCCCATCCAAAATATTATCAACAACTGCACCAATACTAAGTAATCTGCCTCTACATTGATCCAACCATACTTATTTCTAAAATGAAACACAGTTATGCCTTACTTAACAATGGGCTATGTCCTAAAAAGCACTGTTAAGCAGATTCATACATGTGGTTATACAAACTAAGATGACTATATCATTGCTAGGCAATAAAATCTTACAGGACCACTGTGTGTGGTCTGTCACTGACCAAAGCATCATTGTGCAACATATGACTGGTTCCACAGAATTTTAGAGTTTTTCAATTTAGACGGCTCAAATCACTTTTTCCCCCTAGAATCAGGGACCCTTCAAAAAACACTATTTTCTCTTGTTTCATTTTATCTAATCATTTCTAATCATCAGATTTTTGGTAGAAAACAAAACAATGAGCATTTTCTGAAGTTTACCATTATATTACACTAATACTAAGAGATGAGTTCTGTAAACAACTATACTTACTGTCTTACAAATCCCATCCTCAAAAAAAAATGTTTCTATCAAAAACAAGAACAAAAATAATTTTCTCAATCAACTTCAACTTTTCAACTATTTTTTGTTACATCTTAAAATTTAACTTTGAAGGGATTCAGAGTAGGCTTCCCCAAGATATAGCACCCTAACATTACAATTATTTTGAGCTGAAGACAAATACGAAAAAGCAGACACAAGAAAAAACACTGTCCTTTCCTCTTACCAGGAATAGCAAGATGACTCTTAATCACAGAGACCAGCTCCAGACTCACCCAAGGGCACCAGATGAGCCCACAAAGCAAACCTTGCTAAAACAACCCTTATCTTTTAGTAGCTTACCCCAGGTCAACTTCCCACAGTATGCCACACCTACAAGCTCAAAGCCCTTTGCCTTGGTTGTCACCATTTTACAAATTTAGTAAGATGCCACATAAGATACAAACTTGAATTAGTCTTCACTGAGTTCCTCCTGCTTACGCACAATGAGCCTTTTAATTAACTTGTTTTTCTCTCTTTAATTTGTCTTTTATCAGTCTAACCTAAAACTAGAGGAAACTTTTTTTTTGCCCCTAAGGGAATGGAAGTAAGTGGAATAAAGAGTTGAACTTGGTGCAGACCTGAATAAGTGTAGCTCCATGCATTATAATGTGAAGCTAAAACAGTAAAAACTATTTAAATGTAGTTAAGACACATTTATCCTATTTTGGTAAATCATCTTTCTTTAACATGGCACACACAGTGGTACATGCCTGTAATCCCAGGACTTCAGGAGGCTGAGGCAGGAAGATTCCAAGTTTGAGGCCAGCATGGGACACAGAGGCAGACCTTGTATCCAAAAACAGGCAAAACCAAATTTTTTTTTTTTTTTAAATAAGAAAAGGTATCAGCTTACCCTTTACTTTTAGAGACCAAACCAAGAGACTGACTCAATCGATGAATAAAAGCTCTTTCAGTACTGGTCAAAGAAGAAGGAAATTCCATTTCTACATAGAAAAGAAAACAAAGTAATACCATTTGTGAACGGGCAATTTTCTTTCATGTAATGCACATACAAATACAAAATATGAACTCCATATTTAAGCACATAATTTTATATATATATAATTTTTTTTGGTGAGACTGGATTTTGAACCATGATCCTCCTGATCTCAGCCTCCCAAATAGCTAGTATTACAGACATGAGCCACCTGTGCCTGGCCTGATACAAATTTTTTAAACTACATATTAAACCTAAACATGATAAAGTAGTCTAATTTCACCAAAGACGACTCTTATTTGTGTATTCTTGAGTGGGTACGTCTGATGAATATATTTTACTATTTGAACGTACTTGCTTAATAACAAAACGCTTATTCCTTCAATGACCAGTATACGCAGCACTATGAATTCTCAATGTGAAACTCCCCTGCCTTTGTTTTCAAAACCGCACAGAATTCATATCTCACTATTTGAGACTGGAACTGCTGATCTGCATTGCTGGGACTTTATCTCTGTTGGGCTAAACTCAAAACCACGTGTCCAAATCATCACCCTTTTTGCACTGTAACCACAGCCAGAAGTCTCCTATTAACAACATCCAATATGCTATGCAGACAGCATGGGTCAGCTGCTGTCTTGTGTCCCGAGGCAAATAGGTTTCAAGCCTCAGCTGTGGAACCTGCTTCGTTTGCCAACGCAAGTTTCATTTGTCCAAGCGCTCGGCTCCTGATGCTTCCAGGATGGGAACCAAGCACTGGACACTGCAAATGAGGTTACCTATCTATTCGATTTCTTCCTGCTTTTTTACTTTTGTAACTTAAAGGTACCCCAATTTAAATTACACCTGCTGATTGGGCAGGTGAAGTGGTTCAAGTGGTAAAGTGCCTGCCTAGCAAGCATGAGATCCTGCTTCAAAACTCCAGGACTGCCAAAAACAAAGTAAAGTAAAATCACACCTGCTTGGGCTGGAGGTGTGGCGCCTGCCTAGCAAGCGCAAAGTTCAAACCCCAGTACTGTCACTCCCCCACTCTCCCCCCGCGCCAGAAAAAAGAAAAGAAAAATTACACCTGCTTTAAAAACATTTTTACGGGTAGGGGCTTAGCAACACCTACAGCACGCTGGCATGGCAGTGGACACTTCCTGCCGGGTTGCACCGAGGTCAAGCAGGTGCGCCCCTCCCCCGCACCCAGACCCACCGCGGGGGGCGCCCGTGGCGGGGTCCACGCGGGAACCTCACCTCTCTGGTCGCCGTATCGGAAGCGCTCCAGAGCGATATTGACAGCGATCTTCACCTCCTCGTCAATACGAATGTCCTTGAGCCCTTTGGCCCTGCCGCCGCCCCCAGGACCACACTGAGCGGGGCCAACCCCTCCTCCACCGCCCGCCCCGCCACTGCCGCCGCCACCCGCGCCGCCACTCCCGCCCGGAGCCGGCGGCCGCGGGGAGACGCTGCTCGGCCTGGACATGGCCCTGAGAAGATGCTCTCCCCGCGCAGGAGCGGCCAGGCCTGCTGTTGGCAGCCGCTGACAGGGAGCGTGAGTCTCGGGAGCCACTGCCCGACGCGACAGCGTCACCAAACAGCTCCACGTACCACGCCTAGCGAGGAGGCGCCGGCGCCACAGACGCTCCGGCGAGGCCGAGAGCGCGCGTGATGACGTCAGCGTGGCCGCCGGCTCTGACGTCAGTACGTCCGCCGCACCGCGCCGCTCCTCGCCTGGTCTTGCTGAGCGCCGCACAGGTTTTTCACCGTCCACCCAGGTGATTGTCCCGTTCCCTCATTCGCTTTTTGACGTTTCTCTTTTCGTTTAGAGCGAGCTCCCACTGTGCACCCCAACTCTGTGCACGGGGACCCCAACAGACTAAGCTTCCCTCCCTCATGGGGTTTAGGGTCTAGTGAGAGGAGCTTGCCAGGTTGAGCAGATAAAAATGCAGGAGGATCAGTTCATTTTCATTTCAGATAAACAACCAGTGATGTTTTTTTAGTTTACGTCTTTCCCATGCAACGTTTGGGAAACACATGGTGGGAATGTATTCGTTGTTTGTCTGAAATTTGGATTTAACTGCATTTTCTCTGGCAACCGTGAATGGGAGTGACAGACAAAAAGCAAGTGAATGATAAAGTGATAGCTTGGAATATGGGACCCTCCATGTTCCATGGAATATGGGGGGGGGGGGTTACAGAATATGGTGAGAACTCCCACTGGCCTATGTAAAATCCCACTAACATAAATCTAATTGCAACCACCCTAGCTACTGCCACTCTGGTTTTTTATGATCATTTTCAGAGCGCAACCAGATTGATCTAGTTTAAAATAAGAACCAAATGAGATCACACCCCCACAAAAAGCTTTCCAGTCTCCGATGCAACTCAAACAAACCCTAAATCCTTTACCATAACCCTCAAGACCCTCTGTGATCCGTCCTCCATCACGTTCACACTGCTCAAATGCACTGGATTTTGTTTTCATTTTCTACCCATTGAACACACCATCCCTCCCATCTGGGGAAATTCCCACTTGTTTTCTGCACAAGACAGTCTTCCTCCCAGAGCTAAACATAGATGCTTCTTCCTCATCATCTAAGGTAGGCCCATCCCTTGCCCAGACATGCACTTTCACATCAATCTGTTATCACTTACCACTTTTTTTTAAAGTGATGAATTTTGTTGTTATTTTCTGTTTAATCTTCCCACTAGGACATAAGTTCCTTAAAAATAGGAACCTTGTTTACCTTATCACTGTTTCATGGTCACACGATAAGTATTTTAGAACCTACAGTTAGGAATGGTCATCTCTGCCCTCAGAAAACATTCATTATAATCCTTGAGCTCCTCATATCTTTGACTACTAGAAAGAGTTCTGGACAAGCAGAAATAGGTCCTATATTCTGGCCATGGTTAAAAGGAATAACTAACTTTGAGGGTAGATAATTCTAATTTCTAGAAGGTGTATTACAAGCTTTATAAGAAATCAGAAAGTAAGCAACAGAGAACAATTGTCTCCTTGACCAAAGCAGAAAAGACTATATAACCCGGCCTGGCACTGTGGTTCATGCCTTAATACCAGTGCCTCGGAGAGATTGAAATCTAGAGCATCAAAGATCAAAGCTAACCTGGCAAAAGGCCGTGAGACCCCATCTCAACCAGTAAGCTGGGGGGGATGGTGCCCACCTGTCATCCCTGCTATGGAGAAAGAGTAAATAGAAGGATCTCCTCAGGCCAGCCTGGGCATAAGACCTTATCCCAAAATGACCATAGCAAAAAGGGCTGGAGGCATGGCTCAAGTGGTAGAGAGCCTGTGTAGCAACTGCAAGTTCAAACCCTCCCCCACAAAAAAGGGTCTTGTGATATAGTCCAGGCTAGTTTTGAACTTCCAATCCTACCTCAGCCTCCCACATGCAGGGATTATAGGTGTGTACCACAAAGCCCAGCTTTTTAATTTTTGTTAAGGATTAAAGAAGAGGGAACTTTATTGTTCCACCAACTAAACTTGGCCTGCTTGGAAAATTTCTCTCTCTCTCTCTCTCTCTCTCTCTCCTGATTTATTTCTCAGAAGGTCAGATAACTTAATTTTGACTTGGTGATATAGAACTTTAGTGTGAGTGACTCTACTTTGGCTTTTGGTCTGTTTGTTGGAACCTAGCACCAGAACTTAGTTGAAAACAATGGCCTCCTATAATTTTTATTTAAAATTAATAAATGTTGAAAATACTAATGCATACCAATAAATGTATTTCTCCTCTTCTTCTGGACATTATGATATTTCCATCCCTTTGCAGTTACCTGGGGCCACATGACAGAGTGGAATGTGGCTGGGCAGTGAATTTGGAAACCTGATGGCTGAGAATGATAATGGCCTGAATGTGATTTAAAAAAAATCATGTCCTGGTGCCAGGTATGTGCTATGCACCTGTAATCCCAGCTACTCAGGAAGCAGAGATCAGAATAGAGGTTTGAGGCCAGCCCCAGGCAAAAAGTTAGCAAGAACCCCATCTCAAGCAACAAGCCAGGCACAGTGGCAAACAGCTATAATCACAGGTATGCAGGAGGTATTAGGTAGGAGGATTCCTGTCCAATGCTGACCCCAGGCAATAAGCAAGACATTATAGCTAAAAATAACTAGGCTAGGGGGTATGACTCAAATGGTGAAGCACCTGCCTAGCAAGAGCAGAGCTGTGAGTTCAAAACTCACCAAAAAAGAAAGTCACAAAAAAGAATGTCCAGTTGCCATTAACAGAAGCACATAGAGCAGGGTGTTGCTGACTCGCTGCCCCCACAGCATGTGGGAAATGACAATTCAAGTCTGATCATCCATGGCCAAAGACCCCCCCCTGTCTTGCCCAAACATGGGAGGAGTTGATGCACAGCCCAGTTTTTTGAAGGTAATGACACAGAACCCAAATTTCCTGGGATGACCACTTCCATGACTGGAGACCTCAATAAAAGCTTGAGGTTTTGGGACCCTCAGGGCAGCTGCTCCTTCTTGAGCCTGCCTGCCCTCCCGCTTTGAGAATCACTTTTGCTCTGCCTTTCCCTTTGTTTTGCATTAATAAACTCGCTCCTGCTAATGTCTCCTCTGTGTCACTCCTTGAAGTCTTTGATAAGACCAAGAACTTTTGGGCTCCTGGCCCAAGTAACAGTTGGAACTGACATACACTACTTCCAAGTTTTGTCTCTGAAACCTTTCTTCAGTCCTCCATTCTCTGTCTTTCCTCGTCTGCTTCAAGTCCTTAGACAATGTAGAGTCACTGTAGAAGGGTTCTGGTTTTGTGAGTAATTGTGATAGAGTCTCCTCACCAACCTACTTGGAATTGTGATGAGTAAGAAATAATTCTGGGTTGTGGGATGCTACTGACATTTTTGAAGGTGTTTGTTATAACAATATGGAGATTGTTACTTTAATGGCCCCATGCTCACACTTCCCTGTATTCACATCCTGTACACTTCCCTCCACACTGACTCTGTCCTTTGACCATCTATCTTGCTTTGGCCATTGGAACATCAGCAAATATCACACAAGTAGATGCTTGAAAGGTGTTTGTGCATTTGGGTTTACCCTCCCTTACTGGTAGGAACTCTTCCACAAAGTAAAGGAGCTTAGGCTAGCTAGCCTGCTGAAGACAGGGCCCAGCTTTTAGTCAGCACCAGTAGCAAGTCATGTGAATGAGACCATATTGGAAAATGTAGCTTCAAACGAGCTGCCAAGGGAGATGACTGTGACTACATACAGGACCCCAGCAAGATCAGGAAAAGGACCTTCTCGCCAAACAGCCCAAATTTGTGCCCATAGAATACATGAGTAAATGAAATGGGTACTGCATTAGGCAGTAAGTTTTTTGATTTGTCTTATTATATAGGAATAGATAACTATACAAACTGTTAACTTATTCTGACTAATGTGGTGTTATAGGGATAAGGCTGCTCTTGGCCAGAAGTGACTGGGCTGGGAGAACTGGCTTCAACAGTTTCAGTTCCTATCCAAGGACTCAGGGCATCAGCACCTTGATATGCTTATAAGCTACTTGTTGCAAATGTGCCGAGGCATGGTTGTCTGGAAGTGACTCCAGCTGACTCTTTCCTCATCTATAAAATTGGACTGCTAAAGTAATATACTCTTCAAAATATCAGCAACATTTTTTTGTTACTCTTGCAGATATTTCTTTCCATTCTTTTCTCCCTCACCACTCCCATTTTGCCACCCCTCTACCTCTTTCTTGTTTAGCTAGGTCATTTCAGATCTGTTATTTCAAGGAAGGAATATGGTCTTGGGTTGATTTCTATTTCCTAGAAGTTGGGGGAGGAAGAAGTCTCATCATAATAGGCCACTGAGTTACTAAAAAGGATCCTAGGTCTGGTACGTTGGCTCAAGTTTGTAATTCTAGCTACTTGGGAGATTGGGAGGATTATAGTTCGAAGCCAGACTGAACAAAAAATACAGAAGACCCCATCCCAACTAATGTCTGGGCATGGTGGCCTATGCCTGTCATCCCAATGAGGGGGAAAAGCATGACTAGGAGGATCACAGTCCAGACCGGTGAGCATAAAGTGACACCCTATCTCCAAAATAACCAACACAGAAAGAGCTAGCAGAGTGTCTCAAGTGGTAGAGTGCCTGCATGGCAAGTGCAAGGCCTTAAGTTCAACCCGAAGTATCACAAAACAATACAAAACAATGACAATAAAAAGATCCTGATCCCTGTTCCCAAAGGGAGAACAAAATAAAAATCCTAGATGACTTGTTAGAATGCGTGGCTGCCATGGTTTTAATATAGTTTATCCCACCAAACTTATGTTGAAGTGTAATCTTCATGGTGAGCTATGAAGAGGATGGAAACTTAATCAGCTATGATGAGGCCTTTGAGCGGTGATTAGGATTAGATAAAGTCATCATGGTAGGGCCTCCATGATTGAATAATAATGGCTTCATGAGGAAGAGAGAGAGAGAAAGAGAATTCCTGTCTCATGCCATGTGATTGTCCACAGACCATCAGCAAGAAAACAAAATGTGTCCCCCTTGACCTTGGATGAGAGCTCTGAGCCAAGGAAACTTCTTTTCTTTAGCACTTAGCCAGTCTGTGGTCTTGTGTTAGCATTAGAAAATGCTTTCCTAAATGGAGCCCCCAGCCAGAATATGATGTGGTGTGTCTAGGCAGGTGGGGATCAACATGGTACAGAGCAGTAGATAATTCCTGGTGCCCAACAGGAGTCCAGAATTGTCAAAGACATACACCATACCTAGAGTTGGAAATAAGTAATGAATGACTTAGTAGTCACCTAGATTGTTTGATAACTAAGGGTCAGAAGCCACTTCCCATACTTCCTGATGCCTTGATAACCCATACTCTTCTAGAGTTTAGAAGCAAACGTAAGCAAGAACTAGGGGAGCTCTGAATTTTCTGAGATTAAATTAATTATAGAGAAATTAAGTCCTGCCTTATCTGAATTTGTCCCACTACCTGAGGTTTAAGTATTGTAAAATTACTTCCAGCTCTATCATGTGTTACATATATAATGATGTCCATACCAAAAATGGTATTTTGCTGTACTCTCTCTCTCTCTCTCTGTCTGGATAGATAGATAGATAGATAGATATACATAGCAATCAACTTGAAGCATATATTAATAGTTAGCCACCAGGTGGTACTAGAAAGCTATCTTTTGCTTGTGGTTCTAGGTTTGTAACATCATTGATTTTAACATACAACTTCCTGAACTATTACAACAGCTAAAATTATACCAGCAATTGATATGGTAGCAACCAAGTTCATGTAAGGCAACACATATTTAAAAATTATAAAAGTAGATTCTGTGGAAGATGTTGTCAACTAATTTATTTTCTTTTTCTTTTTCTCATCCATTATCATGTCATGGGATATCCCAATTGTATAAAACATCAAACACTAATATAGTCCATACCTATAGATAAAAAATATAAGCAGACATAGTCTCTTACATTTCCAACCTTAAAATTTAAATATTATTTTCACAAAATATGCCTCAAAACATCTGGAAAACCTTAAACTATCCCCTAAACACTAAATGCTCAGCACTACCCGCCCCAAAATGTGGACACAAATGTATTGTGTGACTTACTGAGTGCTTGCTGTCTCCTGATGGGGATGGCTAAGAGGAGAAGGAAAACCAAGTTTCCCTCCAGTCTTGCTAGTTTTTTCTTATTTGCTTTTATTTTTAAGGAGATGAATTTTAAAGAGATGCACAATAAAGGGGGAAGAAGAGGTTTGGAAAAGTTCACAGGAAGAATTTTCTAAGCAAAAGAGGTGGTTTATAAGAGAAGATACCAGCCAGGTGCCAGTGGCTCAGCCTGTAATCCTAGCAGAGATCAGGAGGATTGCAGTTCAAAGCTAGCTCAGGCAAATAGTTTGTGAGACCCTATCTAGAACACACCACACACGAAAAAAGGGCTGGCAGAGTGGCTCAAGAAGTAAGCATGCCTGCATAGCAAGTGTGAGGCTTTGAGTTCAAACCCCAGTACTGCCAAAAAAGAGAGAGAGAAGGCCTCATGTGCCAACCCTGAGAGTCCCTCCATGGGAGAAGGAGAGGCAGATGAGAAAGAGTGACACCAAATAGTCTATGATCTGGAAGCAGAAGAAATTTCTGTTATTGGGAATTGAGCGACTGGGTGGTTTTGAAGATAAGAGTGATGTAAATTTGTCAGCTGGCATATATTCTCATAGAATTATAGGGAAATGGTGCTGTGAGGATGCCAGTGGAAATACTGTTTGTAAAGGGGAAAGGGAGAGCAGCTAAGAGAGTACAATAAAAGGGCTGGATTCAATCAAAGTACATTGAATGCAGCTATGGAAATGATACAATGAAACCTCTTTGTACAATTAATGTATGCTAGTTTTAAAAGAGTAGGCTATAAAAGTCAAGTGCAGAAATGGTGACATTTTAAAGGATTTAAGTATAGTAGTAAAAAGTATCAAATAAGAGTCTATGAGGGTGCAGGAGATTGGGAGAGTGAATGGCCCCAGGTATCTCCCTCAGGAGACTGAAAAAAACTGAGATAGGAAGGAAGAGAGTCTATTCGTGGAGCCCTCTCCTGAAATCCTCTGGAGAGAAGAAAACATCATAGAGGGTTGTCTCTGAAAATTGAACATTTCCACTTTATTAAAGAATACAGTTTTTAAAAGTTAGGCAAAATCCACCCTTGCAGGTAGTTGAAGGATTAGATTGACATGTGTCTGTCTATAGCTTGACAGTGTACTTACAGTCCACAAAATAATAATTGCATTTTTCCAAGGGTAGACTTTGTAAATATACTCTTACAGATATTTTTCTTTAAAATCTTCATAATCCTGACAATCACTCAATGTGGGTGGTGAGCACATGGTTATACTTTGGACTGTTCCTTTTTACTTTGAAAATGTTGACAATTTTTTTTAATATCATTGAAATTCTTTCCAGTCCCAACAGATAACAAGTTAGTAAACCTCCTTAAACATCTAGGATATGTTAAGGTAGGAGTGTTCGTAGAATTTCATTCTATTCTGTTCTTGGTTTTGTTGCTGTTGTTGATTCTTGTGTTTTGTAAGGGCAGTTAACTAGTTCCAGGAAGGATCCTTTGGCTATATAAAATTTTGTTTTCTGAAATGTTGATGGCTCCATTCATATTTTTGTCTTGTTCTTCCAATTGGTATACTCTACTTTCAAAGCTCCTGTATTTGAAAGGCTGCAAGAGCCCTGATTGTGAAATAGCGTCTTGGTTTCACTATTATTGTTTTTTATTTTGTTTTATTTTTTTAAACTATATAAAGCTTGGGGATCAAACAGAAGAAGTTTCTAAATTGTGTGTGTGTGTGTGTGTGTGTGTGTGTGTGTGTGTGAGAGAGAGAGAGAGAGAGAGAGAGAGGAGAGAAAATGTTCCTCTTTCCAGAGATACAACCAACCTGTTTTACTGTATTAAACTGAAGAGGTCAACATCATCCCAAAGTAGTCAGCTTCAACAACTTGCACCAGAAGAAAGCCCAGCCTGGTACACCCTGAGGAAGGAATAATGTTTATGTTTACCCCATTAACAAATCATTTGGAGACATGTCTTCCATGCTTAATTTGACAAATTAACTCATGACTAACACAGAAAGGGAAGGGGACCATGTAGGTAAAACAGATTGTTTCAGTCAGCCTAGGATGTCATAACAAATATTGTAGACTGGGTGACTTATATAACAAATGTATTTTCTACAGTTCTGGAGGCTAAAAAGCTCAAGAACTGAGCAGAGCTCAGTTTCTGGAAAGGGCTCTCTTCCTGGCTTGTAGGTAGCTGCCTACTGACGTGTCTCAAATGACCTTTATTTGGTGCATGCTCAGAAAGCTTACTCTCCCATGTATCTTCTTAATAGGGCACTACTCCTGAGGGACCTTCCCACATAAATACATCTATCTCCAATTATCTTCCAAAGGTCCAGTCACCAAATTCCATCATATTGGGTGTTAAGGAATCAACATATAAAGGAGAGGGACGCAATCATTCATTCCATATCAGACATGTAAGGGACTTCAGTTATGCTAAAATTCATGTGCATGCCAACTGATTTAAGTCTCTTCAAACTATCCCCTAACCTTAGTCCCTTACTTTCCCTTTCCTGTAATGACTAGTCTGTCACTCAGGATAGTGGGTCCCAAGAAGTGCACTCAGTTCACAATAGTGTCTTCATACTCTTTAGCCCTTTACTCTCCTCTGATCCATAATAACCTGCTGCATTGACTATGTCAGGAAGATATAAATCAGTGTTAATGATTCAGTAGTCTTTCAGGGGTATTTCCATTTGAATAAGGGAATCTTCAAGAAGAATCTCCAAATTGCAAACAAATCTTTTCTAATATCAAGAAATGCTATAGCTCCTGAGAAGTTTGCAGACTTGATATTCCATCTCATTGTAATCAGAATCACCACCCAGAAGTGGTCACTACTGTTTGAGAGTCTGACCCCCATCAAGAACTAGGAAACACAATGAGCAGAGGACAGTTCTGCCTTACTGGTCACTTACTCCCTTATAAAGGGAATGTAAAATTTGAACTATGGGAAATGAATCATGGAATTTTAGAAATAGAAGGGACCTTTGAAATTCAACTGAATCATTTTTACAAATGAGCAAATCAAAATCTAGCTTGGCTGGGTGGATCACCTGGTACTGTAGACCCAAAACTAGAATATATCCCTACTACATCATTTCACATCAGTGCTCTTGTTCAGCCTTGTATATTTTGACATCAAGATCAGCTTCTGATAGCACGCCCTCAGTCTGGACTTGTTAGCAAGGGAGCGGTCAAGTGGACTACTTCTTCATCAGCAAGCCTTTAATTTCCTAGCCTCGAGCAAGCAATTTTACGTATGGTTCAGGCTATGTTGGGCCTCAAAGATAGGCTTGTGACTTCTTGTTGAATTGCCAGCTGTTACCACCCCTGATCTCATTCATAAATCACAACTACAGGCAATCTCCTAGTAGGTCTTATTGCCTCCTTAATCATCAATGTATAACTGAAGTAACAAGCTCAAGTCTCTTCACAAAATCCTGAGAAACTCTCTGACATCAGAGAGACTTGTCATGTCAGTGGAGAAATGCTAGAATTAGTAAGTATTTCAGACCCAAAGCTACCATCTCTATCTTTTGGATACCTTCTGATCACCCATTGTGACTATAGTAAATTCCTGGAGCTGAGGTTATGGTGATTTCTGGGTTTGGCTGTAGGGAGCAGCCAAGCATATGGAAAATGGGGTAGCCCCTATATTAATTTGAAGTTCTGGACAAAAGAGTAATGCTAGTATGGGTTTGGCTTTTTTACCTGCAAGGCTTGAGCCAGTATGACTATACAAGGGCTTGTAGAGTATTTGTTCTACTGACAAAAGATCCCATATAACATTATGTCAAATGTTACAACAACACAGGAAGTGCAAAAGTGGGCTCATGGCCATGGAATCTACTGATCATCTTTAAACTACACCATCAAGAAGCTGCTGGAAAGAGAGGTACAGCAGTCTCCTGGAAGACAGCAGAAGTGCCATCTTGAAGGTCATGCTTTATGAAGATAGTAAATCATCTTCTAGGACATACAGTATACCTCGAATCAAAGACTTTTATATTGTGCCAGGTGTCCCAAAGGAAGAATACATGGGTCTGTGAGCCAAAGGATGGAAGCAGGAGTGACCAACCATCTTTACCTTGAATTCCTTGAGAAATTTGTGCCTCCTCTCTCCAAAACCCTGGGCTCAGCAGGATTAGATGTCCTGGTATCTAAAGGAAGAACACTTTCTTTAAGTGATACAATAGGAGTTTCATTGAACTATGAGCTATAGTTGCTGTCTGGGCACTTCAGGCTCCTATGTCCAGATGTCAGTAGGCAAGAAAAGAATCTTGACTGAGTAAATAACCCAAGATGATTGTGAAGAGGAGGCAGGGCTACAGTTCCACAACAGGAGAAGGAGGAATATACTTAGCATACAAGAGATTTATTTGGGCACCTCTTGGTATTCTCTTGTCTACTTGCAATAATAACATACAAATGCAGAAATCCCAGCCTCATCGGAGGTAAGCATCTGAACTGTGCCACCAGGAAAGTAACCTAGGTCAGTTCTCTGAGGGCAAGGGGAGCATAGACTTGTTAGTAGAAGAGGCAGATAATGAGTGTCTGTGGCATCCCAAAATACAAAACACTGGTGAGGACTGTCATTTTTCCTACTAAACCTCTCTTTTAAGAAGGGCCAGGCTTGTAGCTCAGTGGCCATGAGCACATGCTTAGCATATAATGCCCTGGCTTTAACTCCCAGAACCAAAAAGAAAAAGGAAAGATACAAAAAAGGAAAAGATTCCCCTAGAAACAAAGGCTTTACAGACTCCAGAAGGAGCTGGTCCCCAAACATACATAAAGAAGTGGATCCAAATGGCTCAAGAGATAGACTGTATGAAAATGTAACACACCCATTTCTCCCTTCAAGAAAGGTCTGTTGCCCCAGCTGCTAGAAGTGCTGTCAGAAAACCTTCAGCTGTCAGTCTATCAGAATTGACTCTGCTATAGAAAGACACCCTGCCCAAGGTCACAACCTTGCTCGTTTGTGGATCCAGTGGCTTGGGAACCCACATCCATTGAGGCAGAGGTATAAAGGCCTAGCCACTTCATTTCAATAAAGGACAATCTGATAGGTTAGGCAGAATAACATACCAGAACTCCAAGATACCCAAGGTACCAAGATACTCCAAGGATACCCACATCCTAACTCCTGGAATCTATAGATATGTTAATGTCACATCACAAGGAGGAATTAAGGTTACAAATAGAATTAGGTTTGCCAATGAGCTGTATTTAAAGTAAACATTATTCTGGATTATCTGGGTTTTTTTTTTTTTGTCTTTTCTTTTTTGGTGCTGGGATCGAACCCAGGGCTTCGCGCATGCTAGGCAAGCACTGCACCACCGAGCTACATTCCAGCCCTATTCTGGATTATCTGGATGGGACCAGTATAATCACAAGGGTCCTTTAGCTTGTAAGAGGGATGCAGAAGAGGAAATCAAGTTAGAAAGAAATGCTATTCGGCTGGTTTTGAAGATGGTGGAAGGAGATCAGAGTCAAGGAATATAGATTGCCTCCAACAGCTGGAAAAGGCAACGAAATGGTTCTCTGCCACAGCTTCTGGAAGGAACGTGGTCTTGGTCACACTGATTTTTGCTCAATGAGACTCATTTCAGACTTATGACTTGGGGAAATATAGGACAGGAAATTCATTTCATATTAAGATAATAAATTTATGTTGTGAGTAGTTGTTAAAGCAGCAGTAAGAAACGAATATAGACCATTTTAGATCTCTCTGTGAGGTCAGACAAGGCTGTTCTCAGGCTTGACTCACAGCATGGCTTCTCCCTTTGTCCCAGCCTTCTTCCTATGCCTTCCTTCCATGTAGGTGGGGACACTAAGAGCACTCACTCCTTAGGAAGAGCCTGGAACTGTGTCCTGGAGTCTGCTTCCCAGCAAACCCAGCTTGGGACAGACTATGCAAGCTCATTATAACTTCATGTAGTATAGAGATGTAAGTTATATAATCATTAGTCAATGTTACTTAAGAAGCAGAACAGGTCCTGTCGGAGGTTGGTACCAGAGGGAGGGGGGAGGTGAATATGGTGCAAATACTGTGTACACAAGTATGTAAATGGAAAAATGAAACCTCTTGAAACTGTTCCAGGAATGAGGGGAGGGGAGATAAAGGAGAATGGTGGTGGGGATGAACTCAAGTATGATATATTTGACACAGTGTAAGAACTTCTGTAAATGTCAAAATATATCCCCAGCACAACAAGAAAGAATTTTTCATAATAACAAGTATAATGCCTATATGAATATGAATAGTTCCGATTCTGATATTAAGACAATATGAAGTGAATGTGAAGGACATGAGTTTGGCAGGCAGCTATGAATTCAATTCCAGCTTCTTCCTTTGCTTGAACACGTTACTTAGCCTTTTTGGATTTTGATACTTTTACTACCTCACCTCATCATTAGATCTCCACTAGATAGCGTTAAGTAAGGTAAAGTTTTAGACACTAATACTGTTTTGTGATAAGGACACAATCAAAATGGATTAAGCTAACTCACTATTTTTTCTCAGGAATTTACAGCCTCATTTAATAACAAATAATCAGTACTATGAGGCAAGGTAGAAAGGGAGGCAAATTATAGTTACACTATGTTATTCTTCTCCCAGTATGTCTGCTTCATCTGGAATATCAGTGTAACTTGAAGGATGGAGGAAGGCTTCTGGAGGAGTATGGGGACTTAGCAGGGCACATAAAAACACCCCAGGGAGAAAAAGAGGGCTCCAGCCGTTGCAACTAGTCTAAGTTCAGGTAAGTGGAATTTGGAAGTATAAGCACCAGATAGTCAATTTTGCACAGTGCTATAGTTGATTATTTTAGTTGGTAACTTCAGACATGTGAGACAATATATCTTGTAATGTGTACAGTGT
Organism: Castor canadensis; assembly: GCF_047511655.1. NCBI lineage: Eukaryota > Metazoa > Chordata > Mammalia > Rodentia > Castoridae > Castor > Castor canadensis. The sequence continues at coordinate 45,871,590 of NC_133401.1, read as the reverse complement.
ATTCTGAAATGTACTACATAACTATGAAGAGTAATTATAATCAAGAGAAATTTGAGAAGAAAAAAATTAGATAAGGACAGAGAGATTGAGCTGTGTACTCATCTCAGATAAATGCATGAAGTCTTTGAAATCACGGCATCCCCAGAACTGTTAAATTTATGACTAGGGCTATTGGTCTCATTCCAAGTTCCTACATTATATGTATCATCTTTATATTCATATGGCATCTCAATTTTCAATGTCTTGCAAATCTCATCTTCTCCCATAACCTTTTCAGCTGAAATTTCATATGCTTCATATCATCTCAGAAACAAATTCTTTTCTGGAAAGTTGAGCCTATTTGTTCAGCTGTTTCTGAGTTACCCAAGCATGAAAAAATGTTGCTTAAGAAATTTGTCAAAAACCACTTTTGGGGTTCACATTTAACTCAAAATGGTTTAAATTTAAATACCAGTGCTATTGTGCACATTCTGTAACAAGAGAAACATTCTTTGCTTTGAAATATCATTGGTTGAGGTTTGCCCTCCATTTTCTGTATATATGAGATGCGGTTATAGAAAGATCTATTCAAACTCTGGGAAATCCTTTGGGTTTCTAGACCCTCTATACATGTTGTACTTGCAAAAACCTTTTTTTTTTCCTCTCTATTGTTTAAAATTCCAAAGCATTATTTCTCTAGGAGAATTGAGGGTAACATCTCCTGTCTAGCTTGACTAGTTATCTCGTCAAGAAAACAAAATGGGAAAAAAAAAAGATTTGAAACTTTATACTGTAGAAACATGGTCTTTGGTCCTTGTCCTCTTGTAGATAGGAAGATTTGTGATGTTCGTAGCATCTCTTAAGCAAATACTATTGGAAAGATTTGCAAATTTTTGTAAAGGTGATATTCTAGTTGTATGATTTTAAGCATCCTAACATACCTGAAATACTGGGAACTCACAGAATTAAAAAGAACTAGAGTAGTAATAGATGGATGGATGGACAGGGGGAAGAAGGGGACAGAGGCCCCTTTCTCCTTGACCTTGCAGGCAGTTCCAAGACATATGGACTTGTTCCAGCTGTGTCTTGGTGCATAAATGAATCACCTCAAAACTCTGTGGCTTAAACAACAATCTCTTCGTAATTATCAGCAGAATTCTGGCTGGGCTCAGTTGGACACTGTTTGCTTGGCTCTCTTTTGCAGTTGCAGTGTTGGGGTGCTAGAATCATCTCTCAGTCATCTCTGGCTCCTGGTCTGGGAAGACTAAAACATCTGGAAGTTGGAATACCTGGAGCTCTTAGCACATCTCTTTTGTCTTTCTTTGCATTGTCTCTCTGCATGGTTCCTCCAGGATAGCATCTTCTGGGTAGCCAAAGTTCTTTCAAAGCAGCTCAGACTTTTAAAGTTCACGTCCCAAGTGAGAGGGCGGGTAGGATCTGCTACATTGTCTAGCGTTGCTTCAGAAGTCAAAGGAGTCACAAAGTCCTAGCCAGGTTCAAAGTGAGACAATAGTCTCCACCTCTTAATGAGAAGTGCACCAAAGAATCTATGGACATGTTTTTAAACAACCACAAGACTTCATAGACCTCTGGCAGAAAGCCAGGGACAATATAATGAGTCATTCACTGAACCACAAATTGCTTTGCTGTGGCAGAAGGGTAGTGTAGTGTTTAAGGGCTCCACCTCTGGAGTTAGCCTGCCTAGCCTTGCCTGTGCCCCGACACTTGCAAGGCCTGGCACCTTGAGCCTGATACCTGTTTTCTTGTCTGTAAATTGGGGTCTAGTAAGAGCTTATATTTACTGAGTATGTGTAGGTGCCAGGCATTGTCCTGCATTACGCACTTTTTTTCCCCCTTAAGGATGACTGTGAAGTACTTATCTACTTCCTAAGGTATAGGGCTATTAAAAGACGCATCTTCTATGTCCAACATCTATGATGTTGGCTCTTGATGTGATCAAAGCTGTTGGGCTAAATTCTATTGATAGCTGGCCAGGAGAGAGGCCTGTTTTGACCCACCTGTGTACAATGCCACACGGGAGGCCAGGTTGTACTCATTACAGAGTGTAACCGCGTCACACGTGAAAGCCAGATTTCTTTTTTTTTTTTTAAAGTAATAAGCTATATTTTAAAATGGAAAATTGGTTTAGAAGCATTATAAAAAAAAAGAAAAGTAAAAATAATAAGAAGAACAAGAAGGACCAATAAACTTGATCCATCCAGGGACTTATGTAAGTGCTTGGTGTGCCAGAATTATGGTTTCACATGAGGTCCTAGACAAATATAAATCTAATGACCAGGCCGGGGATAACGCACAGTGTTTTTTTCAGGAACCCTTTACTCATAAAAAAAATTATTGAGGACCCCAAAGCGTTTTTTGTTCATGTGGGTTGTAGTTATCAATATTTATCTTATTAGAAATTATAAACTGTAGAATGCTTTAGTGGCCTTTCCATTTCTAGTTTCAAAAGGTATCACAATGTTTGGGAAAGCCAGATTTCTTGACAGGTGTCGAAAATTCATACAAAGGCCAGCCATTCGGGGTCTCATTTGGAGCAATGGGTACAGAACCTAGCTGAGCCCTGGAGACTATGATCACACGCTATGATCCCGTTTTGAGTTTGCCAAACGGGAGTGTTTATTATTATTATTATTATTATTAATTTTCCTGGAAAATGAATCTCCTGCCCTGGGCAGTTGTGCCAAGTGCTCTCCCTCTGCCTGCAGTGTTCCCAAGTGTCAGGGGCCGCGTGGAGGCAGGGCGCACAGGGGCCTCCTCTCGTGGCCACCCTTGGCTTCCTGACTCCGTGAGCCACCCTCCCGCCTCCTTGTCTCCACGGTGTCTACTCCGGCGGGCGATTCCCGAGTGGCCACTTTCCCAGGCCGGGCAAAACCAGGAGAGGAGGACAGGCTGGCGGGAGCCCGGGTGGCCACTGGGCATGCTCGGTGGCCAGGCGGGCTGAGGGCGGCGGGCTGCTTGTGCGCCTCTCGGGCTGGTGCAGCCCCACGTCCGCCTCCGCCGCCTCCTCCGCCGCCTCCTCCGCCTCCTCCGCCGCCTCCTCCGCCTCCTCCGCCTCCTCCGCCTCCTCCTCCCCCGAAGCCGGCAGCGGGCGCATGATGGCGGCTGCTGCGGGCGGCAGTAGTGGCCGCGGTGGTGGCGGCAGCAGTAGCAGTGACACGTCTAGCACCGGAGAGGAGGAGCGGATGAGGCGCCTCTTCCAGACGTGCGACGGCGACGGGGACGGGTACATCAGCAGGTAGGCGGGAGGTAGGGGAAAGTGACCCGGAGCCAGCCTAGCCCTTTGCGCTGCCCTTGACCCTTCCTGTGCTCCGAACTTGCAGCAAGTTGCTTGGAAGCCCACGGGAAAAGTTGGTCGTGACTCCAAGAGCACGCGCGGGGGATGGGGTAGGAGACGAGGGGCTGCTCCTGTCACCCACGGGACATGCCAGGTGATGCAACTTTCCCCAGCAGTGTCTTTGTCCGGGCGGTGCGCAAAGGGGTCTCTCCAAGGCGCGCCTTCTGGGGAATGTGAGTCCCGGAGGCCTGTCCCAGGTAGGAGGCGCTGCCCTGCAGCCTGGGTGTCAAGGTGCTGGGGCACCCTGTAAGCGATCTATCCCGGAGAGATGCACCCTGAGTGATAGAGACCTGTGCAGAACTGTCGTGTGCCCCAGAGCCCCTAGCTCCCAAACTGAAGAGTGAGCAAATGTGAGTGGTTTGTCACTTAGTATTGATTGAAACACAGTGGCCTGAGAAACCATGCGCTCAGGAGCAAACTGAGGGGTTTGCAGGAGAGTCTGCGTGCAGAGTAGATGAGCCCCGAGGGTGTCCCTGGGCTCTCTGTGGCTCCTCCCTCCCCTGTGGCTTTTGCAACAGGGTGACGAGGCTTCATACCACCTGAATTGGTCAAGTGATTACTTCTGCCCAAATTTGTGACTTACCAAAACTAATGAGGAAGAAGTCAATTGCAGTGTTTCACGGTGTGCTTTTATGAGTGCCTTCCATGAAGGAGGCAGTCCAATTTGTGTATTTCATGTTCTTTTTGCCTTTGTTTTGGTGATGCTAAAAGATCCTTTCTGAAAATCCCAGGCTGCCTCCTTGCTGATTGTCCCTGCTTACTTAAAGAAAAACAAAAAACAAAAACAAAAAAGCCCCACAACTCTCTGAAATAGGTATTTTAACATGTAAGAATTTGGCAGTTTTCAAATATAAGCATTTATTTGAGACTTGACTGTTTCATCTTCAGGTGAATTTTATTGCTATGAGAAACACTAGAAAAATCAGATTTTTTTTTACAGAGTAATTCTGTTCTGAAATGAAAATAATATGTAATTCTCATTGACCCCCTTCATAGATTTTTATTTGGAAATCTTTATTTCCAGTGCTGGGATAAAACAAATTCATTGTATAGTTTACTTTTTTGTGGTTTTTCCACTTGAAAGGCCATTTTCTCATTGCAAGAATAAAAGTAATCTATGTTCAGGTTTGGATGCAAAAAGAATTTAATTTCACGCAGTGCATACAGGAAATGAGCAGCATTCTGTCCTCCTCCTCCTTTAATTTAGCCAGTTAGATGGTGCTTTTATCTAGACTATGCTTGCTATATAAATTCTCATATTATTTTTAGTGATGACTGTATCTGCCCTGGAGAGTAATGAATTCTGTAAGCAAAACTCCAGGACTTTGTTTTGGAGGGTAAGGTATTGTGTGTAATAGGGTGGTAATAAGAGATTTTGAAGTAGAGCCGAAATCAGTTGGAACAAAAGTAGAAAAAGCTGCTAATATCACTTTAATGTGTCTGTATGAAAGTTGCAAGTTATGTGCAGTAATGGACCCTAAACTGTAACTTCATTAATTTTTTTCTTGACGTTCATTTATTCAACTTTAAACACTTAAAGAGCATGTGTGTGGGCATTGCTAGGTTTGAAAAGTAAAGCCTACCTTTCCTAGGCTGAGTTGTTTTGTTCCTGATCACATTAATCAGTTTGATTCTACATACAGCCAGGTGAAGCAGAACAAGAAAAGTTTCAGAGAATGAAAAATGGGCTTTAACTGGGGGCTGGTGGCTCACACATTTAATCTTAGCTACTCAGGAGGCAGAGATCAGGAAGATCGAGGTTCAAAGACAGCCCAAGGCAAATACTTTGTGAGACCTTATCTTGAAAAGAAAACCCTTCACAAAAGAGGACTGGTAGAGTGACTCAAGGTGTAGGCTCTAAGTTCAAACCCCAATACTGCAAAAAAAATGAAAAGAAAAAAGGGCTTTAAAAATTAAAATAAGACAATATGAAACTTCACTTCCTAAAGACTAATGAATTACCCAAAACACTGAATTGCTTGTAGAAGCATTCAAGAAGTAATCCTATTTTTGTGAGTGAAATTATTTTAAGGTACTTAGGACAAAAGACGATGAGTTGGAAATCATTTAAGAACTCTCAGAACTAAAGATTTCAAACATCTTTTTGTGTCTGTATGCTGCCCAACTCATTTCCTAAAAGAATCATACTCCTACCAAGGTTAAGACTGCCAAGTCATGTTATGTTGGTTTCTAGGGAAACTGTACCTCCTGAAGTAGTCTCTGAAAATTAAAATGAAAAAGCCAAGTGTATGGTGATAGAATAAATTTTTAACCAAAGTATATGATGATAGGCCACTTTTTAACCAAAGTATGGTGATATGTCACTTTTTTTTTTCATTTTTCTTTTATTATTCATATGTGCATACAAGGCTTGGTTCATTTCTCCCCCCCGCCCCCACCCCCTCCCTTAGCACCCACTCCGCCCCCTCCCTCTCCCCCCCCAATACCCAGCAGAAACTATTTTGCCCTTATTTCTAATTTTGTTATAGAGAGAGTATAAGCAATAATAGGAAGGAACAAGGGTTTTTGCTGGTTGAGATAAGGATAGCTATACAGGGCATTGACTCACATTGATTTCCTGTGCGTGGGTGTTACCTTCTAGGTTAATTCTTTTTGATCTAACCTTTTCTCTAGTACCTGTTCCCCTTTTCCTATTGGCCTCAGTTGCTTTAAGGTATCTGCTTTAGTTTCTCTGCGTTAAGGGCAACAAATGCTAGCTAGTTTTTTAGGTGTCTTACCTATCCTCACCCCTCTTTTTAACCAAAGCATATGGTGATAGACCACTCTTCCCTTCAGACTGTAATTTTCTTTGATTTGCTCTCTGTGCATCAAGGCAACACAAAATCATTAGTGTTAGAGTCCTGAATTAATCTTACCTCACCTCATTGCTAATGTGGCCAGAATAGGTGCTTTTGTGCAATGAAGACTAAAGGACTTTTTATCAACAGCACTTTAGGGCAAGCCACTCCTTTAACAGTGGCAGAGTCACCCTGGAGGTGTGCTGTGTAGCAGGATGTTCACTTAAGAGGAGGAGAGAGATGCCATGCTTGATGAGCGAGGCACCAAGGAACTTGTCTGGAAGTGTGTTTATATAGCAAGTACTGTCTACCTGGGTATGTGTGTTTGGGTAGTGGCATTAAGTGACTTCCCATCTGAAGCCACTCCTATTACTTCTTCTGTTTAATGGCCCTGACTTACTACTCTGTACTGGATTATGGAGTTTAAAGTATTGTAGGATTTTCTCTGATATTAAAACCTTAAATTTTTGGAATATTTAAAAGATGTTATGTTTATGCTCATGGTAGATAGCTATATCTCATAGAAACTTAACCACAGTTAATATAAGCATTGGTTTGTCTCATAGAGGAAGTCTGCAATCCAGGCCTGGGCGGTAACTCCAAAATGATAGCAATGCCTAGCTTTCTTCCTTTTTCCAGTGCCATTCTTCACGGAGCACTCATGGCTATCATGGTTATCTTATAGTCCAAAAGATGGTTGCTTTATCTTCCAGCCTCATTCCCAAGTTCTAGGGAAGAAGATCTAAGAGGAAGTTGAAATGTGTGGTACCTATATCATCAAAGCAGGACTTCCCCAAATAGCTTATTGCTCATACTACAACACCTAACTATGCCTATTTGTAATAGTGTCTGAGAAACCATATAATTCAAATAGGCACATTGCTTCCAAAACAAAATCTGAGTTCTGTTACTAAGACCAGGGAATAGGTATTGGTTGGGCAAGAAGCCATCAGTACATAGAGTAAAACCACCATGATAACCCACAGTTGAATGCATTGACTCATCCTTTGCCTTGTCTTTATTCTGAACAGGAGTGGGCTGACAATCTTAAGTTTGTAGGAAGGAAAAATAGAGGAGAGATTGAGGCAATGAGGGAGAATGTCAGAGAGGTAAAAGGTGGGACTTAGTGCCTCCAGTATGCTCTTAGCTCAATCTGGCTGAGTTTGGTCGTCAGGCTGACCAAAAAAGGCATCACCTAACTGAAGCTTCCTAGAATTGCTGCTTCTGTCTAGGAACTTCTAGCCTGTCAAAGGGACCCAGAATCATCTCCGTCAGTAGTTGAGACAGCCCCATACTTCAACTGGTACAGGGAAGGATTTGAGTTGTGCGGTAGGACCACTGTACATTTCATTAACCCTGTAATGACTTATATGTCATATTTCATAAGACATTTTTTTGGACCCTACCTGTCATAGGAAGCTAATCTATTTATTGAAATTATTTTCTTTTTGCAGTTTTAAAGCTTTTTGTCTTTTTCCTTCAGGGTATGAAACTGCTTTTTTTTGGGGGGGAGCAGATGCTGAGGTTTGATTCAGTGTCTTGCACTTGTTAGGCAGGTACTCTACCACTTGAGCTATTCACCCTTCTAGCTTTTTCTCTTTTTGTTACTGAGTCATGTGAGTTGCAAAAAATTAGCAAGCTGCTCCTGAAATTCATATGAAAACTAAAAGGACCCCAAATAGTCAAAACAATGTTGAAAATAAGACCAAAGTTGAGGATTGACACTTCCTAATTTCAAAACAGGGTCCAAAGGAGCAGTAAGCAGGAGGGTACTGGCATAAAAATAGACTCATAGATCAATGGAATAGAATTGGGAGTCCAGAAATAAACCCATATATCCATGGCCACTTGGTTTTCAACAAGGGTACCTAGAGAAGGATGTCAAGTTCAAGGGTGAAATGGGGGAAAATAGTCTTTTTCTTTTTTTTCAACAGCTGGTGCTGGAAGAGCTAGATGGTTACATGTGAAAGAATGAAGTTGAGTACTTTCCTCATACCATGTACAAAGATTTACTTAAAATGTATCAAACACTTACGTTCAGAGCTAAAACTACTAAACTTTTGCAAGAAAACAGGGAAATCTTTGTGAACGTGGATTTGGCATGGATTCTTATATATGACGCCAAAACCACAGGCTTTGGGGGAAGAAATAGATAAATAGGGCTTCATTAAAAAATTTAAAGTTTAGGGCTGGCAGAGTGGCTAAGCAGTAAGAGTGCCTGCCTAGCATGTGTGACGCCCTGAGTTCAAACTCAAGTGGTGCCATAAATAAATAAATAAATAAATAAAGTTTATGCTTCAAAAGACACTGTCAACATTGTGAAGGCCAACCTACAGAATAGGAGAAAATACTTGCAAATTATATATCTAATAAATGACTTGTATGTAGAATCCTTACATAAGAACCCTTAAAGAGAGCTTCCCTGACATCCAAAGTGGGTTTGCTCTATGTCACCAGTGTGCTCCTTCATGGCACTGATTGCTTTTTTCCAAAGCATTCTTTGCAACTTGTAAATCACATGACTATTTACATCTATGGCTGTTTATTGTCATTCTACCACTGACTATAGGCTTCATGAGGACAGAAATTGTATCTGTTTTGTTAAAGCTCACTACCTAGCATAGTATAGACCATGTAGCATACAACTCAGTAAATTCTGATGAATAAATGACCAAGAATAAGCAGTGATATGGTCTTGTGTATTGAAAAAGCTTCCAAACATTTCATTTCCAAACAATCCGTGTTTATAAAATATTTTAAATGTACATATATTTATTAAATATTATTTTTCTTTGGGATGGGGTAGTGGTGTAAGTGGTAGTACACCTTCCTAGCAAATGTGAAGCTCTCAGTTCAAACCCCAGTACTTCCAAAAAAAAAGAAAAAAAAATTATTTTCCTTTAAAAATAACTTCTTTGGGATTATATAAAATATATTCTTGGCTGGGCACCAGTGGCTCATGCCTGTAATCCCAGCTACTCAGGAGATAGAGATCAGGAAGATTTGGTTTAAGGCCAGCTGGGCAAATGTTAATGAGACCCCATTGCAAGCTGGATTTAGTGGCGTGCATCTGTCATCCCAGTGTAAATAGGAGGATTGTAATCCAGGCTGTCTCAAGCGTAAATGTGAGATCCTATCTAAAAAAATAACTAAAAGCAAAAAGGGATGGGGATGTGGCTCAAGTGGTAGAGTGCCTGCCAAGCAAGTTCTGAGTTCAAACCTCAGTACTGCCAAAAATAAACTATATATATATATATATATATATATATATATATATATATATATATATATAGCTTTCCAAGTAGCTAGGATTACAGGCGTGAGCCACCAGTGCCCAGATAAAAAGATATACTTGTTGAAAATTTGAAAACTATAGTAATATGTAAAAACAAAATCAATGACTGGGGGGTGTAGCTGAAGTAGTAGAGCACTTACCTAGTAAGCACAAGGCCCTGGTTTTAATCTCCAGTACAGCAAAATAAATCAATTAATAAATAAGGAAATAAATAAAAAGAAAATCAAAATCATCTATCATCCCACAGCCAAGGAATATCATCTGTGTTTTCCCAGTGACATGTCTGCATCATATCATTTCTCTAGTACATTAAAAATTATTGGATAATTGGGAAAATATCCTTTTTTCATGTATGGGAAAACAATATTATTGGACAATATATCCAAGTCCCCCCCAAAATTAAAGAAAACCGTATTGTTAGCATGGCCAGCACTCCCCGGGTTGATATTCAAATTCAACTCTGTGAATATACTAAAAATCCATTGATTTCATAGTATGTGACATACAGCTGAACAAAGCTGTCACCAAGCAAAGACTGGAAAATGTAACTTACAATTGTAACTTTTCTTTCTTTCTTTTCTTATTTGTCCTCCTATTGGGTATTTACTGGTTTCCAGATATTTCATTTGGAATGCCATTAAATCTTAGTTGACAAAGACTAGGACAGACCAGTTATGTACCAGTTAAATGATGATAAAATACTTTTGACCACTTAGGATTTTCATTTTATTCTCTTTGGAAGGACTCTCTTCAAGTTCTTTAGTCATGGTTTTAATCGTATTTCTCTCTTGTACATGTATAAAAAAAGGAAAAACGGCTAGTCAAATTGCTTAAAATAATCTTTAAGCTTTACATTTAAAGCCCACGTCTTCTAAATCACTTTTGAGTAGTACTTGCCTATAATCCCAGAACTGGGGAGGCAGAAGCAGGAGGATCATGAGTTCTAGGCCAGCCTGTCTACACAGAGAGATCCTGTCTCCAAAAAAAAAAAAAAAAAAAAAATTAAAATAGAATAAAACACCTCACTCTTGATTCAGGATATTGATATGATTCACTACTCAGTATCAACCTGTATAGCACCAAAATACTCAGAGTGCCACATTTCTTCAAGGCGGGGGGCTCCCCTAGAGGAAAATCCCTAGAGGATTTCCTTATAAGATGCTGACACCCTTCTGCAAGTACTGATGTTGGTCCTCCTAATCTTGGTCCCTGGGAGGCTCTCAGACAGTAACAGGACTTGTATGACTAAGGAAGCACTGACACTCACTGTTACCTATTTAACTTACCAGGAGTAGAACCTGATACCATTGAGCAAGCCATGGTAACTGTGTTGGAACTAGGCCAACAGACATGTAAGGAACATTCAGATTTCACAATGTCAAACTGTGCATCTTAGAAGTTTCAGGTATGTACTTTATATCATGCTTGCATGAACACCTTCATTGTTCCAGGCAGATCATTGAAGAATTCATAAAACTGGACTTATCAATGAGTTATGAACTATAATCACTTGCAGACACTTTTCCTCAGTCTTTAAATAACAACTACCACAACAAACGGTTTTCAGGGTTAGTGGAGAGTACAGTAGTGTTTTTGACAAAAGAAATGCAGATTCACACCACTAAGCCTACTCTCTCCTTTTTCTGTTTAGTGTTAACAGACATATGACTTGGGGAAACGATACAGAAAAGTCATGTAGCCAGAGAGGGCCGGAGGAGCCCCTTGAATGTAAGTAAATGGAATTGAAAGCTGACAGCCTTTAGATTCCTTGCTCCTAACTCAGCAGATTCCCATGACTTAAGGATAAAACCTGCAATGTGTTATTCTTCTTGGGAGCAAGATCTGGAACACAATTTTTAACAGAGAGCCTCTGCTGTGATTCAAAGAGCAGCCTAACTAAAGCCAAACTTCAGAGAAACCAAATAGTACTGAAAACCTCAAAGCTACAATCAGATCATAGTGAGACTCACAAGAGTATAGCCCGAGCCTAACCAGGAGACAATGAAAACAGAAAAGCCATTAAAATCCTAAGAAACCAGCCATAAAACAACTAGCCGGCCAAATCAAGTCAAAGGAAAATATGATCCTATTTTGTATGTTAATTAAATTTAAAAAATAAACTCCCCTTGAGGTTATTCAAGATAAAAAGAAATAGTCCTACTCAGGATTTAAAATACCATGGGAGAGAGAACTTAGAAAGGAACAAATTTGGTACCTAGTCACCCAGAAGAGCTGACTCTGATAGGCAGTGTTCCCTGATTACTGACATGTCATAAAATGAAACTATTTTAGGTGTGCATTTTAGTGAGTTTTGACAAATTTATATACCCTATTGCCACTATCACAATTGAGACTTATTTTCATAAAACCCCCAAATTTCCTGTGTTCCTTCCTGATTAATTGCTACCTTTATCCTAGTCCCCTATAACCACTTAAACCCCCAAATTTCCTGTGTTCCTTCCTGATTAATTGCTACCTTTATCCTAGTCCCCTATAACCACTTACCTGCTTTCTGACTACATAAGTAAGATTTGTCTTTTAGTGTTTCATATAAACAGAATTATAGAACACATATTATCTCATATCTGACTTGTTTTCAAGAGTCATCGTCATTCCTTACCTTTTTTTTTTTTTTTTGGTGGCACTAGGTTTGAACTCAGGACCTCACACTTGCCAGGCAGGCACTCTTACTGCTTGAGCCACTCTACCAGACCTTTTTTTTTGTGATGGATATTTTCGAGATAGGGTCTCAGTAACTAGTTGCCCGAGGCTGGCTTATTCTCCTGATCATTGCCTCCTGAATAGCTAGGATTATAGGTATGAGCCACCCGTGCCCGGCTCTTCCTTACTATTTATTAATAACATTCCGTTGTATGAATGTACACAACTTGCTTCTCCTTTCATTGATCAATATTTGGGATGTATCTAGTTTGAGGCACTCTGAACACTCATGTACAAGTGAAAGTACATCACTTTTGAGAAACAGGATTCTCTTTTTAAGATAAGATAGAGCTAACATTTATTGCATGTCGCCCAGTTGTTTATATAGCTTTGTAACACACCCAGGAACCATGCAACAGAGACACTGCAGAAGCAAGGGAAAGAACGTGGCTAAGTCTGGCAAAACAAAACTGTGAGAGAATTTGTGCTGATAGGATGAACACTCTGAGACCGGTTAGAGACTACTCAACCCCTGGGGACATGGTACCACATTACTGAATCACAAATTCCTTTCATCTAAAGACTCACAAAGCTGAGAGCTTCCAAACTTCAATCATTTGTCTGCCCTCTTTATGATTTGTCCATATCTCTGACCCCCATCTCTCCCTTGAATTGAGACAGCTAAATACAGTTACTGCATTTGTGACTTGTGTATTTGATGGCGTCTCTAACTTACCATTTACAGAACCAAATTCCTGACTTCTGAAGCTTGACCTCCTTTGGTTTCCATCTTTGGAAGCTTACCATTAAGATTGTTTGACAGGACCAGAGCATGCTGGAAACTAGAGCTTATTTGGCCTCTACAGCTAGATCTCTGGACCTCTCTCTTTGCCCTCACTCAGGCAGTTCTTCCTCTTCCTTCTGCACCACAAATTCTTTCTCTGCCTTGGCTTCCCTGAACTCTGTTGTCTACCTCCCCAGCCAGTGAGACCACCAGGTGCATTGTGGACTTCCCTCTGGTGCTGCAGTCTACAGACTGCCTGCAGGGAGTGGGGGATGGGAATTGTTGTAAGTGTAGGCTCACCTTACTAGCTCCCTTTACTCATGAAGCACAGTCTTGTGCTGTCTGTTATAAAATGTCTGATCATCATTGTTTTATGTATTTTTTTTGTGGTTTTTCCAACTGTGAATTCCTGCTTTACTGAGTGTTCCAAAATAAGCCTATTGCTGGAGGAGTGGCTCAAGTGATACAGTTCCTGCCTAGCAAGTGTGAGACCCTGAGTTCAAACCCTAGTGCTGATATATGCATAAAAATAAATATAATTTTTAAGTAAAATTTAAGCAATGCCTCAACTAACTTTTTTTTTTTAACTACTACCTACAGACTAGGTCTGCAATTTTTTTTTTTTTTTTGATGGAGGGGTATTGGTGTTTGAGTTCAGGACCTCATACCTGCTACACAGATGCTCTACCACCTCTAGCTCTTGTTTTGCTTTACTTATTTTTTACATAGGGTCTCAGACTTTTTGTCTGGGGCCAGCCTTGGACTGATCCTCCTGTCTCTGCCTCCCAAGTAACTAGGATTACAGGTATGAGCCACCAAGCCTGGTAGGAAAGCTCTTTTGATAGTCGATATTATTGGGTGCTTACTGCATGCCGGGTACTGTGTTAAGCACCTAATATACATGATCTCATTTGATAATCCCAATAGCCTCTTTGAGAAAGGAATTATTATTACACTAATTTAAAGATACAAGTACAGGCTCAGAGATATTGTAATTTCCCCAAGATTTAACAGTTAGTAAGAGCTGAACTTACTCATGTCTCTTGTTCTCAAATGAAGGTTTTGAACTCTGCCTGATGCTCCTTTCTGTAAGCCATTGTTAATAGTTGCATTGACATGTGCTCACACACTATCCAGTTCACCCATTTTAAGTGCATAATTCAGTGATTTTTTTAGTATAGTCACAGGGTTGTGCAACTATCATCACAGTCAATTTTGGAATAGTTCCATCATCTCAAAAAGAAACCCTCTTCCCATTAGCGGTCATCCCTCCTTTAGCCCAAACCCCTCCCTAGGCCTAGGCAGCCAGTCATTGACTTTGTAGATTTGCCTACTATGAACATTTTGCAAAAATGGAATCATATATTATGTAACCTTTCGTTGTTTGTGTTCTGGTATTGTATTCAAGAAGGTTTTGCCTAACTGAAGGTAATAAAGAAGACTCCTGTGTTTTTTCTAAGAGTTTTATGGCTTTAGTTTTTGCATTTAAGTCTATGATCCTTTTGAGTCTTTTTTTTTTTTTTTTTTTTTGCAGTACTGGAGTTTGAACTCAGGGTCTTGCACTTGCTAGGCAAGCACCCTATCATTTGAACCATGCTTCCAGCCCTATTTGCTTTTACTATTTTTTTCCAGATAGGATCTAGTGTTTTTGCCCAGATTGACCTTGAACCACAATCTTCTACCTATGTTTCCCATGTAGCTGAGATTATAAGGATGAACCACCACTGACTTGTTTGTTGAGATAGGGTCTTGCTAACTTTTTGCCAGGGTTGGCCTCGAGTCCCAATCCTCCCAATGGTTGCCTCCCACATTGCTGGGATTATTGAGTCCATTTTTTATGTCTGATATGAAGAAAGGATCCAACTTCATTCTTTTGAATGTATATATCCAGTTGTCAGCAGCCATTTATGGAAAAGATTATTCTTTTTTCATTTTCTTGAGACCCTTGTTCACAAATCAATCATAAATGTAAGGGTGTGTTTCTAGACTCTGAATTCACTTCCACTGATCCATACACCTATCCTTATACCAATATTATTGACTTAATGACGGTTGCCTTGTTGGAAGTTCTGACATTGGAACGTGTGACTTGTCCAATTTCCTTCTTTTTCAAGGTCTTTAGGCTATTCTGTATCCTTTGAGCATTCATATGAATTTTAGGAGTAGCTTTGTCAGTCTCTTCAAAAAAGGCAGCTGAAAGTTTTATAGAGATTGTAACAGAATCAGTTTGTTCACATGCATTTTTAGCTAGTGTGCTTTCAGGAACAGTTTTGCTTTTTCCTCCAGCCCACATCGTTATTTTACAGCCTTTTTGTTGGCAATAATGGCGCCAGTAGGTTTCAGTTCTTACTGCACCCTTAAGCTCCTGTTTTCCAGGGTCACAGTCCTGCCTCCAGTCTAGCTTGAACCCTCCTTCTTCCCCAACCTCCAATCAGCATGAACCATAAGATCCTAACCAACCAGATCATGCTAAGTCCCACTGAGGGGTATTTAAGCCCCTGCCCCTCTCTCCCTCACTCTCTTGGCTCTCTGCTCTCTCCCTCTCCCACCCGGCAATAAAGAATCTCTTGGCCAGATCACTCCTCTCCACGTGGTCACTTTGGGGCCCACATTTCCTTACACTTTTTATTTGTAAAATGTTTAAGATTCTTGGTGCTGGAGATTGAAGCCAGGGCCTGGCAAGTGCTGAGCACCCCCAACCCAGTCTTCTTATTTTGAGTGAACTTATTAGTGAAAGTTGAAAGTAATAAGGGCATATGTTTATAGAAACCTGTGTTGTTTATAACTTGTCCATGTAGTCCTTGTAGCACCCAAAATAGGTGAGAATCGAAGATAACATAATTTCTCTGGAGACTTTTCCTTCATATATGCTGTCAAGTGAACACAAGAAAACTTATTTCCCCTTAGTACCTTAACAGTTCTTTCTTTACTCTTTATATTACCAAAGCGCCATGGCAAGAATGGCTCTATTTTATAACTGGCTTCTTAGCATCACTAAGAATGGCATTTGAAATCTTGGTGCAGACATTTGCATTCTAAATGAAGTTGCACAGGGATCTCAGCTGGGGAGACTCTCTGTTGTTCAGTAAATTGAAAATCTCTTTAAATCTTAGCCCCAGAGTAGAAGCCATATGGAGAGAAAGGGCATTTCCTTAGAGAACAGTTAATTGTCAGTTTCTCATTGTCATTTCAAAATGTCAGTTTAAATATGTAAATGTGTCATTACTGAATTCATGCCATTGATTACTGATGATTCTAACTAATGGGAGAAAAAAGATAGGCAGACAGAAGGATTCTCTGGACCTGTTTACTTTTTCCAAATATTTGAATCCCTGTCATCTGAATAAGTGAATACATAAATGGAACATCTTTCTATTGACCAATAAGCCTTGGCTGTATCTGATGTGATAATTGTTAGTTGAGTTTAACAGAGGCTTTCAGCTGAATTTTAAGTTGTGAAACTGTTGCTTAGAAAATTCTAGATACATGAGCTTTGAATTTATTTTAAACCCTTGGACATCAATGATGCAGAAGCTAGTTGATAAAACATTTTAGACTTGATTTGGTGGTAATCAGGTGTCTATCCCACTTCATGGCAAGGATGCCATATCTGTTATCCCTTGTTTTAGAGGTGGGCATGTCCAATTTTATAGTGTAGATGAAGAATGCGAGAAAATAGATGGGATGAAGGGAAATCTTGTAAAGACGTAGCTGCATTTCCTTCAAATGTCAGAATTTTGTATTTATTTGCAAAAATTTAGAACTTTCTGAAAAATGACAAGCTTAACAGAATAGTGTGCATTAGAAGTCAATGCTGTTAAGAGACTGCTTTACTTTCACAACTGTGTGTATTATAGAATCTTAACCTGATCTTTCACTGTATTATCAATGGATGAAAATCAGTGTGGAAATATTACTGGGAAGCTAGTTACTCTTCTAAAAAATGCGTTGGTGGTTTCATTAGTATTATACGTAAAGGGTGAAATCAATGGTGCTTATCCTCCCCCCTCCCTTCTTGGATTTTTAAATTTCCTGATCTCTAACCAGAATTATTGTCCTAGTATTATAATCTGCAGGCTTGTCCCCTCCAGGCCACCCTACACTGCCACCAAAGTCATTTTTCGATAGCACAAAACTGAGCAGGCAGCCCTTAACATCCTTCAACTGTTGTCCGTTGCTTAGTGGTAAGTGCAGACTCTTTCCAGGGCATTTATCTAAGATCCTCGTCCTGCCCCCTGTCTAGTGTTATCTCCTGAATATTCCTTCACACTCCACCCTCCAGTGTGCCAGGGTGGTCCAAGCCCTGGTGCTCCACACACAGGTCTCCTCTGCAAGTTCCCTTCTCTCTCTCTCCCTTGTCTACCTGATGAGCACTTTCTCACTTTTTCTAGATTGGGTTTCCATGCATCTCTTCCTCTCTTGACCCTTTCCTGACGCCCCAGCACCTGGTGCATAACCCATACCAGCATGACTAACATCTGGTTTTCTCCTTGCTTCACACCCTTTCTCCCTTGATTCAAGGCAGAGTCTCTAAGTTTCTTGTCTTCTGCCTTTGTAACCACAGTACCATAGAAAAGCTTGCTAAGTGTCAGTCAAGCATGAAAACATTCATTGTGGGCAATGCTCATTTCAAATGCTTAAGAACTTTTAGAAAAACATATCATTTTTGTCCAATTTAGAAGAAGCTGAGGAATTTATACTTGAAAATATACATTATGTGCATTTTTATCTATTCTAAAATACCACTGTGACAGAATTCAGTATCAGAGTTACTAACTTCTCAGGTAACTTTAAACAAGTCACACAAAACTTTCTAATCAGTATCTTCTTCTAAGTCTTTTTCTGTCATTTTTTTCAGTACTGAAATGTTTTGATTTGTGGGTTATTGGTACCAGTTCAAGATTTTAATGGATGCATATTCTTATAGAAAGACATACTGTTTAAATTAGTCTCAAGGGCAACTGTCTGGTCTGTGTTTATGAGCTAACCCTGATGAAATCATAGTTTCTCTGTATTAGCAGTTATTATTATGCAACAGCCTTCAGTTTCTTCCAATAATGAGTGTTTTCAAAAGCACTGAATTGTTGGCTAGGATGTTTGTTAGTCCTTAAGGAAAGACTGTGAGCCATGGTGACTTAAAAACTATTAATTTTGCATTCTAGTTGTTATTAAAATGTTGGACAGCTGCCCACACAGTGCAGAGTTGATAAAGTTTAGAAAGGTCCTCAAGTTAATATTTTTACCTCACTTTCCATAGGCCATTCCTTCATGGTTATTGACTGTTGACAGTAAACTAACATTTTAAAGTAATAATAGAATACAAAATTAAGGAATCTGCCCAATACTAACTGTATTGTAGCAATCTCTATTCAACTTCTTTTGCCTACTAGAATAGTTTCTTTGTATTTCTCATACCACCCAATACCATCCCTAATACATAGATGCTAAATCAACATTAAATGAATAAATCAAACCTTAAAACAAAATATGGTACTGCTTCACTGCTGATTTTTCTCATTGCTAGAATAAGGGAAAGTTCCATGATCCTATTAACCTGTCCTTCCTAAATGCTTACATGTCACATGCTCCAGAATTACCATCTATGAAATAACACAGAAGAAGGAATATTGCTTTGTGTGCATGTGTGCATGGGTGTGTGTGGACATATGGTTCTGGGTGAGGAACCCAGGTCCTCATTGCATGCTAGTCAAGTACACCACTACTGAGCCATACTGCCAGCCCAAGAATATTGCCTTTTGATGTTGTAAGTTAGTTTGGTAAGGCCCCTTATTTTGCTTGTATAAAATACAGATTCCCTTAAAGGAAGAATTTGCTATTTACAAAGTTTTAACATTTTATAGATTTCCTCTTAAATTTTCATTACTTACCATATATGATGACTGTCATACCAGAGCAAATTGAAGAATGCACACTGTATGTACAGAAGAATACGAAGATATGCACATTATAACTTCTAGAATATTTGGTCTTATGCTATAAGAATACACATGTACAAACAAAGAAAAGTACCGAGTCTTTAGGAGTTACCAGGGAAAGATGAATAAACTATCAACTGGGCTTTACTAGAGGGTATTGTTCTAGTCAGAGCTAAGTTGGTATAGAATATATACCAGGCCCAGAATGGCCACTCAGCTTTTCCTCCCTCACTAGATCACAGCCTCTTCATTTGTGTCTAGCTAGAGTGGCTCTAGCAATGCTCACATTGTTCTCTGCTACCACTGCTCCTTTCCACAGGTCACATTGCTGCCCAGTGCAGCACTGACATGGAGACACCATCCTATGGAGTCTCTGTCTTCCTTGACCTCTGAGGAGTCAGGGACACAAGCCTGAGTGTTGTGGAAGGGACCCCCTATGAGGCAGCAACCATGAGAGGCAGGAGACAGAAGGATCTAAATGGTAGGTTGTTCCTCCTTCCTTACCCCTAGAGGTATTTTGAATGCAGTGGTTCCCATGGGCTCTCTGGAAACATTCTATAAAAACTCATTGCAAAGCCATGGCCCACTTAGTTGTGTATTTCTTTATATTGAACCTTTGCTATTTTTTTCCTCATGTAACTTTTCATCTCACTCTTGCTTCCCTGAGATTGTACCACCAATAAAATAGAATCATGTAAGGTTAAACCAGAAGCCATATAAAAAACTTGTGAAAAGGAGATTATTGTTTAAATACACTCAGCTTCATTGGCCCAATTCAAAAATTCATTCAATAAGGAGAATGTTAAGATATCATTCTTAATCCCATCTGCCCAGAGATAGTAATACTCTAGTAAGCCCACACAGATACACACATAAATGTAGATCTTCTTCAGTAGATACTTAATTTTGTTCAGGCAGCCACTCCTCCTTCATGAAACTCATGTATTACAGGGTTTCACCTCAAATGTAAGGATAAGCTTGATGGATCTAAGGGTAATCTCAGACTCTTAACAGCAGTTAGGTTTGGGATAGGTGTGGTATGCCTTGGACTAATGAGCCTCCAGAACGAATTTGCTGGGGATTTCTGGAAGAGTTTTCCATACTCCTCTGGCAGAGTGTGTAGGAGTTAATGCCTCTCTATCCCTCCCAAATGGGACATGAAGTGCATGTACTCTTGATGGCCATTAGCAGCCTCCTCTGGATCCAAAGAGAAGCTTATTTTAGGATGAAGACCATATTTATTAAGGAAGAGGAATAGCCTGGAAGAGCCCTGAAGATATTGAGCCTCTACAATTCCTATTGTGTAATCCCATATAATTCTTCATTATTTAAGGCCACTTGCACTACATTTTCCTTACTTATTCTCTAAGCCTCTCCTAGAATGGGATTTTGTAACCTGCTTTTCTTCACATAATGTGTCATGTAAATTTACCATGGCAATGTAGATTTCCTATCACCATTTTAAATATAGTCAACAAAGTAGGCAAAATTCTGTCTCAGGAAATTTGCATTCTTTGGGGTGGGATGATGTTAAAAACAAATAACACAAAAACAAATCATGCTCTATCAGTGATAAGAAGTACCAAATAACTCAGAGAACGGAATAGTGAATGTAGGCAGGAGAAGTTAATTTTAATATTAAATAAAATAGGGGAGAACACACTGAGATCATTTTTGAGCCAAGACCTAAATGGTTTAACAGAATTTGTTCATTTATTTGGAGGAAGAAAATTCTCAATTAAGGGAACAATAAAGGCAAAAGTCAAGAAGTGGAAGCTGATGCATTCAAAGAATAAGGAGGCCAGAGTGGATGCCGTGGGAAGGAGAGCTTAGATGGAGTAAGGAAGAAGGTCAACTTTATGGTCTTGTATATTGTTGTTAGGACTGTGTCTTTTAGTCTGAGGGACAGATTTCTCTGTTTGATCCTGTTGGGTTATTAGTACCTTCTCTATTTTCTTGCTTCTCACCTGCTTAACCCACTCAGTTCTGGCTTCTGTCACTCATTGTTCCTTATTATCATTCCACTGAGTCAGTGCTAAGGATACTGGTGACCAAGTCAGGTAATGAAATGAACATTTGCAGTCCTTGTCTATGATAGCAATCGATTGTATTGATCATTGCCTACCTTTCAAAGCACCCTCTTTTCCTGCCTCCCATGGTCCCACTGTCTTCTTGCATTTCTCCCACCTCTCTGGCTCCTTTTCTGTCTTACTGGTGGATTCATCCTCCTCTCCATAGCTATTGAGCTGAGTGGTAGAATTTCTCAAAGATCAACTTGTGCCCAATACTCTTTTAACCCTGTCTAGTCTCTCTAGGCATTCACACTTTATTTCTCATATTTATAGTTTGGCTTCAGTATTCTGTGTATATGCCAATGTCTCCCATAGGAAATGTCCAGCACAAGCCTTTCTTCTGTGTCTCAGACTTACATTGCCAAATTTACTCAATTGGCCATAAGCCATTTTCCACTAGGTAATTCTAAGGTATCTTGAACTCCTCAAGTCCAGTATTGGACTCATGATCTCTCCCACAAAAGCCAGTGTTCCAATCTTGCTATCCTTGTGACTGTGAGCACTGTACACCATTTACGTAAGCCAGAAGAAATCTTGGCATGTATTTGACGGCTCATTGACTCCCATATTGGTTTCCTTTTGGAGTATAGTATCTCTGCTATTTTACCTTCTAGATCCCTCTCAAGTCACTTCTTTCACCTCCATTTTTACCACCCTAATTCTCTTACTCCAAGTACTGTGAATATTCCTCAGTGATCTTCCTATGTCTCCTTTGGCCCTGTCCACTCCAGTCCTTCCCACAGAACTCTGCAAGAGGTTTCCCTCATGCCAGTATGCTCACCTCACCTATGCTGAAACCCTTCGAGTGAGTCAAATCCTTATCTTGGCCAACAAAGGCCCTGCATGGCTTCAATCCTGATAATGCTCCAGCCTCAGCCTGCTTTCTCCTCCTGACTCTTTCTACATCAAGTGCCATACTCTTCTCTGAGTTTTAATTCTTCCAGAGTGTTCTGCCTTGGTCCCCACTGAGCTGTCATACAGCTGGATACACTCAGCTTGTCTCAAATTTCTTACCTTAGCTCAAGGGCTATATTTTCAGTCTTCCCTGGCCCTCCTATCTTCTTTGCCTTCAGAGCACTTAATGATGTGTTCTTGGGTAGGAATAATTTTTTTCATTTTTTTAATTAGGATATATTCATTGTAGAGGGAGATTCATTGTGATAATTCCAAATAGGCTTATATTGTACATTGGTTAGATCGCTCCCACCTTCCCTTCCCTTCCACCTCCTCCCTGCCCCACTTAAAGCAGTCACAAGAGATTTCTTAGTTCTGTTTCTTTTCTTGTTTTTTTTCAGCTGATACTTTTTGGGTCCCAAGAAATATTTCCCTAGCTTTGTTCTATTTCATATAAGTATATGAAGTTAATCAACCATCTTCCCTCATCTTAATCTCCTTCATTCACTCTCCTCCTTCCCACAAGTACCCCCCCACAGTCCTATTTTTCATTATTAATACTTAAGTCAGTGTTCAAAGGGGTTTCTCAATGTATCCCTGCTGTGAGTATACTTTACTTTGGTCCATTGGACCCCTTCCATTACTCTCCCATACCCCTTTACCTTCCACTCCCCATTTTTTAACAGTTTTCAATTCATATCCTTATATCTTCTGCATTCACAGATGTTATGTTTTACGACATTGTTGACGCTCTATCATTCTCTTTTCCTTTCCGTCTTTCCCCAAGTTCCATAGATCAGTTCCACTGTTACAAACATGTTCTACATGAGTTTGTATGTGATCATGCTTGTTTTTGTATATGTTTATCTTTGGATCTATCTTCCACGTATGAGAGAAAACACGCAGCCTTTGTGTTTCTGAGCCTGGCTTATTTCGCTTAACATGATGTCCTCTGATTGCATCCATTTACCTTCAAACCACATGTTGTCATTAGGAATAATTTTTTAATTGTTGCTTTTTTTTTTTTTGAGAAAGGCTCTTGGTATGTAGCTCAGGTTGGCTTTGAACTCTTGATTCTCCTACATCTTTTGAGATAGGGTCTTAATATGTAGCCCAGACTGACCTTGAACTCTTGATTCTCCCTCCTCATCCTCCCAAGTGCTGGGATTACAGATGATTTGGTAGAAAATCTTAATGTCTTTCTGGCCCACCTAACCATAAGCTCCATGACAGCAGAGACTGTCTGTTTTTGTTTATCTTTCAATCCTCAGGTCTAGAACAGTATCCTGGCACATGGTAAGCACTCAGTAGCTATTTGTAGGAAGAATCAGTGAAGTCCCTTTGGCTTCTTAGAATTAAACCAAAAAATTGTGCTTTTGCATAATTGGCATATTTGTGGTTTCTTTTAATTTGCATAGGCAGTTTATTTCTATAAACAGAAAAGTACCGCTTTGGGGAGGTTTCTAAGTTTTTCTGAAGTTGCTAGAAAGAAAGTTGCTGTTGCGTTTTTCTCGTTTTCTCGTCATCTGCTATAGCTACCCTCAGTCCTTTGTGCATGCCTCCTGGATACAAAATTGAATAATGCACAGATTCCAGGTTGTGAGCTATATAGCACTGTTAATGACACTTCCAGTTGTGCTAAAGGTGTTGTTTGAGTGGGGTGAAATCCACTTTCTGGAGGCTTTAGAAAATAATTGTAACCTGAGGTGCTACTTCCCAGGGATCCCAATGATCCCACAGAGACAGAGGAATAGGCACCATAGGAAACCCACATCTATGAGCACACTGGGGATCAGAGCTGTGAGGTCTTCTAAAAGGAGGTGAGGCCCAGAAATGAAAGTAGAGAGTGGTAAATGGCTGGGTCAACGTCACTACTGGGACAATTCCAGACCACCAGTGGTTCAGCTCTGTGGGTGGTCTAAAACTTATTCTAGAGCATTTTGACCTGTCCCTGATAACTAAAGCAAGAAAAGTGCCATTTTTTCAAAAATCTGGTTTTCTTGCTTTAATGTGTTGCAAGAGCATTAATAACAGGGCAAGGTTCTCAAGCATACCATCCAGCCCTGTACACTTTACTCTTTGACAATGTTCTAAAGACATTTTAGGGTTTTTGTTGATTGTTTCTTTTTTCTTTGCAGTACTAGGAGTTGAATTCAGGACCCTTTGCTTGCTAGGCAGGTGCTCTGTCACTTCAACAACTCCACCAGTCCTTTTTACATTGGTTATTTTTGAGATAGAGTCTCACTTGATGCCCAGGACAGCCTGGCCCTGATCTTCCTGTTTGTGCTTCCCTGTGGAGCTGGGGACAATAAGTGTGCACCACAGCACCCAGCCATTGGTTGAGATGGGATCTTGTGATGTTTTTGCCCAGGCTGGCCTCGAACCATGATTCTTCCAGTCTCTACCTCCTGCATAAGCAGGATTATAGGCAGTGAGCCTGGCCCAGAATGTCCTAAAGACATTGAAAGTGGATCACCAAAGTTTAATATTTTTTGTGTGTTTAACAGTGTACTCTGTATTCCATAAGCTGTCACTCCTGCTCATCTTGGATTCCTCATGACTGATGAGAACAGCTTTTTTTTTTAATTCTTGCATCCCTTCCTGAATTCTCTTTCCTCTGGGAATAGGGGATCTCTGCTATGATCCATCTGTAGTTTCCAGAATAGTTGATAGTTGTTATTTGAAAACCCTGTAGGCCCTAGATTCAATCCCCACAACTGCCAAGAAGAAAAGGAAAACATCTATTCAAATTATTTTTTGTGTATCTCCAAGAGAGGGGACATAGAGTCGTGACATGCAGAATGGCTTCTGACTTGGATCTCTGCTCCATTCCACACCAGTGTCGAGCCTGGCAGTGCTTAACACTTTCCTGCCTTGGCTTCCCCGTCTACAAAGTGGAGATATAATCATGCCTATTGACCATACAATGATGAATGGGGTTGTTCCTGAGGAGTAAATGAGTTGTTTGAAAAATGTATTTTTAAGAGCACTTGACTTGCCATAATTGGTTTAAATATTTCCTAAATGGAAGAAATGTGATAAAGTGCCATGAAGCAATACTTCTCACACTCTGATGAGTATGCAGATCATTTGGGAATATCGTTAAACTGCAGGTTCTGACTGCAGGAGCTGAGAGCCTGCATGAGCCCAAGTTTCTACCAAGCTCCTAAGCATAGCAGATGCTTCAGGTCCACAGATTGCACTTCAGCAGCAGCCAAAGGCAAGGCAGAAGCTGCATTTGACTCCGAAACGCTGCTGAGACTTGACAAGCTGCCCAGAAGCCAGATTTCAGTACACTTCTCTCTTTTGCAGCTCTGTTGGGCAGTGCATACAGAATACAACTCAGAGCTGTTGGGGGTTCCCACACAGACTGTGGGCTCCCACAGCTTTTAACAGGGAGAAACAAGGGTTGGAAGTTACTTCTCTGACCAGCTGAGGATGAGCTACTGACATGGTATGTATGTTGATGGGGAGAAAAGAGAAAAGAAAGAGGAGAGAAGGCTGATGAGAATATTCACAGGAAAAGATTTATTAATCCAACACTTAGTTGAATCACACCCAAAGAGAGAGAGGTTCTCTGCTTCTTCCTTAAAGGGACTGCGCCAACATATGTGGCAGAGAAGTTGTCAAATACTTCAGGCTTGACCCCTCTTCAGCTTCCATGATTGGTCAGAGCTTCTGAAAGTTCTTTTAAAGAAGACTCTCTGTAAACCCACAGTTTGCAGTTTTGTCACAGTTTTTGTGACAGTGACAAAAAAGCTGGAAATAATGTCAGTCATAAACACTCAGGAGGTTTTGTTCTGTTTTTTTTACCTTCACCTTTTTTTTTTTTTTTTTAGTGGTTTAAGTATAAATGCTGTTTCTATTTTTAGACATAAACATTTGTTTTCATCCAGCTGCTTAGCGTATTGCTTTGGTGTCTTTCTCATTTTTCAGCTTTCCCTGAATGTCATGTGAATAGAGCAGAAGTTTCCAACTCAGTTCTCTGCGTTAGGCTGTGTACCTCTCCTTCCTTCAAATATCTACACCCACAGAATACAGCTATGGTGTTTGTACCTCTGTGTGGGTGTGTTTTCCATAGTGGTTCTGGGATTCTTTCTTGGAATGAAATGTCAGTCATCAGTTTCCTTTGAAGTGTTTGTCACCCTTTGACTTTTACATCAGTGGTCACTTTGAGTAGCTAAAGGTAGAATGTAATCAGCAATCACAAGTTTTTGGTGTAGAACAGGATATTGGGTTACTTCTAACAGTCCTTCAAATCAGGACTGGTCCTCCCCTACCAGTCAGAGAATAAGAGTGTTCATAGGTCAAGTAAGATTCTGGGAATTCAGAATTCCTTTTCAAAGATTATTTTTTAGGAATCTTCACACAGAGAGAGAGAGACAGAGACAGAGAGAGACAGAGAGTCTTAGTTTCCATCGCCTACTCAGAGCATCCAGGTTCCAGCCTGATCTTAGCTGGACTTCTCTGCTTGCCTGCACCTGTTGAGCCAGCTGTCTGAGCAAGGCTGTATCTGGCAAGCCTTGAGATGTTTGATGTCAGGGTGAGGGTCTATTAATCAATAACTCATCCTCAAAATCACTTCCACTTTGCTGAGGCAAAAACCTTTCATCTTCTGAACCTTTGATCTAGGTCAGTTGAGGATTCCTCTGGTCAACTGATGGCCCCTGAAAGTGACATGGTATTAAAGAGGACGGGTACTCTGTGTTGTTCTTATCTGCAGATAAGCATACCATACACCTGCTAAACAGGGCTGTGGGCTCTTGCTCTCTGTCTGGGTAACGCCACAGGCCTTCCTTTCTCATTCCTTCTATTTGGCCCAGCAGCCCTAATTGCCTAATTGCCCTATGCTTCTGTTATACTTTCCCATACTGGTGGCACACACTAGTCCATTCTGGCTTTACACAATGCTATGATTTTACCAGGGGTGTCTCATTCATTTAAACCCGGAATTATATCAGTTTTACTTTTGGGAAGCAATATGAATTCATCCTCTTCTTTCTTCATCATTCCCTTGTATTAGAAAAGACTAATTGTCCATTGTTGAGGCTGACTGGTGTTATAGCTCAGATCTTCTGGGCATCACCTAAGAAGCTGACATTCAGAACCATCAAAATTCAGTCTCTTAGTAGGTGTGGAGGCACATTTCTGTAAGTCCAGCACTTGGGAGGCTGAGGCAGGAAAATCAGGAGATTGAGGCCAGCCTGGGCTACATAGTGAGTCACTATCTAAAAAAGAGGATGGAAGGAAGGGACAACTCCTCAGCCTATGAAACACAACCATAAATAAATTAGCCTTGGCCTTCCCTGTGCTGCTGAGCCAAGGAGTTAAGACCAGTAATTCATATTTCTAAGTTAGATGGCTGATTCCTTTTTACTTTATTATTTTATTTGTTATTCATTGGTTTTTGTACATGTTACATATATTATTTTGTGTATATCATAGAGATCTGGAGTCAAGCATCAAATTATATTTATCAGCTGTATGAGCTGAGGCCAAGTTAACCTTTGTGAGTCCCTTCTCTGTATTTCTGAGATATATAGGAGTAACTGTGCAGATCCTTACTCTTTTATTTGCAATTCTGAAATTGCAAAAGCTCTACAACTGACAGTTTTCTTCATAAGCTTACTACAAACTTAATAGGTAGCAAAACTTGTCCTGACTGAGCAGTCTGTTGATATAGTCTTCATTTGTTCTATTTAATGTGACCACTCATTTATGTGGCTAATTATGTTAGGTTATCAATGATTATATGTGTTTTATTATCAGTGTCATCCCAAATCCCTCTGAAAATATTGTATCATATACTATATCATATATTGTTTAATATAACACATTGCCTTTCTAAAATACAAACATTTCCTGAAACCCTAAATGTATATAACCTCAAGAAATTTGAAAAAGGACCTTTAGTCCTGGACCACTCACTTCTTTTTTTTCTTTTTTTCATTTTTCTTTTATTATTCATATGTGCATACAAGGCTTGGTTCATTTCTCCCCCCTGCCCCCACCCCCTCCCTTACCACCCACTCCACCCCCTCCCACTCCCCCCCCTCAATACCCAGCAGAAACTATTTTGTCCTTATTTCTAATTTTGTTGTAGAGAGAGTATAAGCAATAATAGGAAGGAACAAGGGGTTTTGCTGGTTGAGATAAGGATAGCTATACAGGGCATTGACTCACATTGATTTCCTGTGCGTGGGTGTTACCTTCTAGGTTAATTCTTTTGATCTAACCTTTTCTCTAGTTCCTGGTCCCCTTTTCCTGTTGGCCTGCATTAAGGGCAACAAATGCTAGCTAGTTTTTTAGGTGTCTTACCTATCCTCACCCCTCCCTTGTGTGCTCTCGCTTTTATCATGTGCTCATAGTCCAATCCCCTTGTTGTGTTTGCCCTTGATCTAATGTCCACATATGAGGGAGAACATACGATTTTTGGTCTTTTGGGCCAGGCTAACCTCACTCAGAATGATGTTCTCCAATTCCATCCATTTACCAGCGAATGATAACATTTCGTTCTTCTTCATGGCTGCATAAAATTCCATTGTGTGTAGATACCACATTTTCTTAATCCATTCGTCAGTGCTGGGGCATCTTGGCTGTTTCCATAACTTGGCTATTGTGAATAGTGCCGCAATAAACATGGATGTGCAGGTGCCTCTGGAGTAACAGTCTTTTGGGTATATCCCCAAGAGTGGTATTGCTGGATCAAATGGTAGATCGATGTCCAGCTTTTTAAGTAGCCTCCAAATTTTTTTCCAGAGTGGTTGTACTAGTCTACATTCCCACCAACAGTGTAAGAGGGTTCCTTTTTCCCCCGCATCCTCGCCAACACCTGTTGTTGGTGGTGTTGCTGATGATGGCTATTCTAACAGGGGTGAGGTGGAATCTTAGCGTGGTTTTAATTTGCATTTCCTTTATTGCTAGAGATGGTGAGCATTTTTTCATGTGTTTTTCTGGCCATTTGAATTTCTTCTTTTGAGAAAGTTCTGTTTAGTTCACATGCTCATTTCTTTATTGGTTCATTAGTTTTGGGAGAATTTAGTTTTTTAAGTTCCCTGTATATTCTGGTTATCAGTCCTTTGTCTGATGTATAATTGGCAAATATTTTCTCCCACTCTGTGGGTGTTCTCTTCAGTTTAGAGACCATTTCTTTTGATGAACAGAAGCTTTTTAGTTTTATGAGGTCCCATTTATCTATGCTATCTCTTAGTTGCTGTGCTGCTGGGGTTTCATTGAGAAAGTTCTTACCTATACCTACTAACTCCAGAGTATTTCCTACTCTTTCTTGTATCAACTTAAGAGTTTGGGGTCTGATATTAAGATCCTTGATCCATTTTGAGTTAATCTTGGTATAGGGTGATATACATGGATCTAGTTTCAGTTTTTTGCAGACTGCTAACCAGTTTTCCCAGCAGTTTTTGTTGAAGAGGCTGCTATTTCTCCATCGTATATTTTTAGCTCCTTTGTCAAAGATAAGTTGCTCATAGTTGTGTGGCTTCATATCTGGATCCTCTATTCTGTTCCACTGGTCTTCATGTCTGTTTTTGTGCCAGTACCATGCTGTTTTTATTGTTATTGCTTTGTAATATAGTTTGAAGTCAGGTATTGTGATACCTCCTGCATTGTTCTTTTGACTGAGTATTGCCTTGGCTATTCGTGGCCTCTTGTGTTTCCATATAAATTTCACAGTAGATTTTTCAATCTCTTTGATGAATGTCATTGGAATTTTGATGGGAATTGCATTAAACATGTAGATTACTTTGGGGAGTATCGACATTTTTACTATGTTGATTCTACCAATCCATGAGCATGGGAGATCTCTCCACTTTCTATAGTCTTCCTCAATCTCTTTCTTCAGAAGTGTATAGTTTTCCTTGTAGAGGTCTTTCACATCTTTTGTTAGGTTTGCACCTAGGTATTTGATTTTGTTTGAGGCTATTGTAAATGGAATTGTTTTCATACATTCTTTTTCCGTTTGCTCATTGTTAGTGTATAGAAATGCTAATGATTTTCTATGTTGATTTTATATCCTGCTACCTTGCTATAGCTATTGATGATGTCTAGAAGCTTCTGAGTAGAGTTTTTTGGGTCTTTAAGGTATAGGATCATGTCATCTGCAAATAGGGATATTTTGACAGTTTCTTTACCTATTTGTATTCCTTTTATTCCTTCTTCTTGCCTAATTGCTCTGGCTAGGAATTCCAGTACTATGTTGAATAGGAGTGGAGATAGTGGACCACTCACTTCTGAGGGCTGCTTTAAAGGTTAAACATAACAGTCTATTACAAGTGCCTATCAAATAAACTATTATTTATCACAGATCGCCTGAGGGTCAACCTTATTCATTGAATAAATATTAATTAAACTTCTTCCATGTGCCAAGAGTGGGTGGGGTGTTGGTGGTGATGGTGGTGGTGGGGGGCCACCTTTGTCCTCAAGGAGCCCTAATTTAGAAAGACTGACATGCAGGGTGAGGAAATCTGGGCTCAATGGCAGATGGCCTTTCAGACTTGGCTGGCCAAGAACTGACCTGGAGCTTGCCAGGATGGGTTATTAGCTAAGCTGAGAGATGAATATACAGAGGGGTCTTCTAATTGAGGAAAAGCATACAAGAGAGTAGGGTCTTAGTGCTTTTGAAGGCTGCTCAAAGCCCTTAGGATTGTGCTAGTGTTTGGATCTGGAAAGTCCCAAAGGCCCATGAGGTAAAGTCTTGTACCTTTGCCATGTTACTATTGGGAGGTAGTGGATCTTTAACAAGTGGGACCCACTGGAAGGTTTTCTGCTACTGGCGGCTTGCCCTCAAAGGGGATTGTGGGACCCTGGTCTCTTCCTCTCTCTCTTGTCTGGGTATGAGGAAAATAGCTTTGCTCCATTGTGCACTCCTCATCACAGGCACAAAACAATGGGTCTCCCCAATCATGGACTAAACCCCCAAAACTATTAGCCAAAATACACCTTTCCTCTTTTATTTATTTATTATTTGTTTGTTTTGTGGTGCTGGGGGTCAAGCCCAGGGCATTGCACATGCTAGGCAAGTGTTCTACCATTTTGCTAAATCCCTCCCCCTCCCCTCTTAAGTCTTTACTCTTCAATAGCTGAGTATGTCAGGATTTTGCTGTAGTAGCACAAAGCCTTATAGCACAGACCGGATCCTGGAAGGATGAAGCAAATCAGTGGGAAGGGAGTGCAACATGAAATGCCTGGTATGATCATGAAAGAGATTGGATTTTACCCTGAAACCACAGACAGAGAGCAATGAATGCGAGGGCTACTTCTAAATATCTATGCTACGAATTCTTACGATGTTAATTGTTTACTCCAGCCAGTTACTATTTGTTTAATATTACTCAGTACATGACTCTATGAATGCGCTCATTATTTCCTCTTCCCAAATGAATAATAAACTGTATTTCTAATAAACTGTATTTAAAGGAATAGACAAAATACTTTAAATAAAAGCCCAAATGTATAATGGAATTATTTATCCCTCCATACATACTTGATTTTCAACAAATTTTATAGGTACTAGAATTCTTTAAATCTGTCTTTCTTATAAAACAAATATTAAATACTTCCAGTTAATGCTGATGATGCAAAAACATTGCTCGAACTTGTATGCGCTTCTTATAACTTTTGTTAGCAATTCTCTGTTTCAAGTAGGTCGACATGATTAAAATACTTAAAGTTGTTAGCCTAATTTGTCTTGCTTATGTTTTTTTTTAATACTGCTATTTGATTAAATGAGTAGCACCTTATCAAGGAAACCACTAATCTGTCTTGGGCCCTACAAAATTTACCAATTTACATGAAACCAAAACAAGCAAGGATATTTGATTTTTTTTTGAGAGTAATGAATATGAATGATTTTTAGGGACCTTTTTTCAAATATTCTTTACTGTACATTTATTACTTTAATAATTTTAAAGCTATTAATAATTATTTAAACAACCACACTAAACTAAATAAACCTTGATTGCTGAATACCAAACAATTCTGGAGCCCCCTCCCTGAAGAGATCTTCTCTTCTGTGACTTTGTTCTTGTTATTCTGTCCAGTTGAACTATGGAGACGTAAGAGAATGGATAGCAGCTACAAAGCCCCTTAAAGCCAGGCTTGCCCTCACACAGTGAAATGTCACTCACAGTGGTTCAAAGCCAGATAGGGAATCCTGTGAGCGAGGTGGAGCAGTCACAACCACTGCTTCCTGCTGACTACTCATGAAGCCCAACTATGATGATTTGGTCTAACACTCATGAGAGTTCTGGTAGGCTCAAGTGGTAGAGCACCTGCCTAGAAGGAGGCCTGAGTTCCAACCCCAGTACCACACATATGAAAAAAAATCTATGTGAGTTTCTGGTTATTTCAAGAGATTTGCAAAATTGTGAAAGAAAGTGGAAACAATGAAAGAAAAAGAAACATTCCCAAGCTTAATTTTTGCTTCCAGATTCAAGTAATCAGGTCTAAGGACAAGAAAATTCGTAGTCTCATCAGAGGGGACTTAAGCAGAAACATGTTCTTTAATGCAAAGCAAAAACAAAGCAAAAGTATACTCTCTAGATGGGAGGGTAGGCAGGCTCAGGAAGGAGCTGGTCCTGGGGTTCCAGGACCTCAGCGAACATGGGGCATCAGGGAAGACTGAGTTATGTGTCATCAGCTCCTCCTACATGTTGGGTAGGGGAGGAGTTTGGTCTTGGATGGTCATAGTGGGCCTGTCATTTTCCATATGCGGTGGGGGCTGCTGGTTGGCAAGACCCTACTGTGTGTCACAAGTCATTCCGTAATGTCAGCATGCCAAGATGTGATTCTTTTTTTTCTTATCAACATGCAAGCAATTGCTGTCAGCCATCAGGTTTTCTAACTCCTATATCATTTTCACTTATTTGAAATAACTACTCTGAACATTGTTTATCAGTGGGATTCTAGGGTGTTGTGTGTGTGTGTGTGTGTGTGTGTGTGTGTGTAAGCACCCATACCATACATGCAAGAGCAGGGGAACAAGAAGCTGTGTTAGTTAAGATAGGTATTTAAGGAGTTTTTCTTTTAATTGATGATAAATCCTTAGACTAGGGGATATTATTTCATCAAATATTTAATGTTAGTCTCTCTGTTGTTTCTTTTTAAAATTTTTACTTGCATAAATTAATTATACAAAGAGGTTTCATTGTGATATTTATATACATGTATATATATGCATGTAGTGTTCTTTGACCAAATTCATTCCACCTATGCTACTCTTTCTTAACCTCCCCACCGTTCTCTCCTTCCTTTTGAAACAGTTTTTAGTGGGTTTCATTATGCTATTTTCACACATATACATAATATACTTCAATCATATTCAACACGCACTTATCCTGTCCTTTTTCCCTCCTCTCTCCCTTACTGTTCCCCCTCCCCAACAGTCCCCCTTTTACAATCATGCATTTGAGGAGTTTTACAGCTACAAGAATGTCAGATGTAACAAGGAGTCTTTTAAAAAGAGAGCTTAATCGAATGCCCATTAAATGTGCCTTCAAGCAATTCAACAAGGCTGAGTCAGTCCTTCTAGTGGTTCCTCACGTCAAGGGCTTCTTTGACGTTAGCATTCATCAGCAAGTACCCTTGCTCAACTGATTGGCAGTGCCTTTTGGGGTATACTTTGTCACCTCAAACCCTGCTCTTAAAGTCCTTTTTGAGAACATTAGCATTAGGCAGAACTTTAAGTCCACATAAAAACAATTATATCAGGGCTGGATTTGTCTTTGCCATCCAAATAACACAAAGGTGAGGTTGCAATAATGCCATCATCACCTGAGACCAAGCCGGCAACTCATTCCCTGCACCTGTGCATGTGTCCGCACTGAAACACAGCCTTAAACTTAAACATTAATGAATTGGTGTTATACTGGCATTGTTGCTGATCTGGGTTCCAACTCTGCCCCTCTTCCTGGGCTGGATTGTCTGCAGATAGAGAGACCTAGTCCATTCAGGCTGCTATAACAAAATGCCATAAACTGGGCAGCTCATAGGCAGCAGAAATCTATTTCTCACAGTTCTAGAGACTGAGAAGGCTGTGATGAAAGTGCAGACAGGTTCAGTTTCTAGTGGGGGCCTCCTTCCTGGTTAATAGATGGCTGTCTTTCTCTGCACCTCACATGGTGAAAGGAGAAGATGACACTCTCGGGCTTCTCTTATAGGTCACTACTCCCATTCATGAGGGCCTCTCCCTGATGACCTTATCACTTCCCAAAGGCCTCACTTCATACCATCACTTTGGGGCTATTAGGTTTCAGCACATGAATTTGGAGAGACACAAACATTCAGTCCATAGCATACAGTTGTCCACAATTCCTCCATTCCAATACATGCATGTGGCTTCTTCATCAAGAGATTGAATCTAATTCTTACCCCCCGGAATCTGGTTGCCTCCTGGCTGCCTTGATCAAGAGAAGGCAATGGAAGTGATGCCACGTGACTTCCAGGCTGAGACCTTAAGGTGCCTGGCTGCTCCTGTGTGCAGCTTCTTGGAGGTTACTGTCATGTAGAGAAGTCCGGGCTTTCCTGCTGCAGAGACCATGAGGGGAAAGCTTAGAGGATGAGAGGACACGTGGAGGAGAACCAGGGTGCCCAGGGCCAACAGCCAGCCCTCCAGCCAAACACAAAAGGGAGTTTATCTTGATTGTTCCAGCCTCAGGTAGGGCCCATGTTGACACCATGGGCAGCAGAACTGCCAGCTAGCCCAGCCAACCACAAAACCATGAGTTCTGTGAGATTTTAAGCTATTAAGTTTTTGAGTGGTTGGTTCCATAGCAGTAAACAACTAAAACAGTTGGTGTGTGACTTGGGTAATGATGTGATTGTTCTAAGTCTCTGTTTCCTTTTTCTGTAAAATGGGGACAATATACTTGCCTCTCAGGGTCACCATGGTGACCAATGGATGACAAAAGCAAAAATTCTAGATATGCTATAAATTGAACTTAAATGCTAGTTGCTGAATAGTTATTCTTTTCTTCATCTCTTCCTAAGGAATCCCTGGCTTTACTTTGGGGCCTTTTGTTATAGGCTGACATAGGCATGCATGAAAAGAAATACAACCTTGGTCACATCAAGCTATTTAAAACATTTTTTTCTGGTGTGATTTTTTTTCTCTCTGCTTTTAGTCCTTTTTCTTTCTTTTTTTTTTTTTCAGTTTTTTTAAATTATCCTATTATTGTTGTACTAGAGTATATTGTGGTATTTATAAAAGTGCTTACAATATATCTTAGTGAAATTCACCCCTTTCATCAGTTTTCTTTGTCTCCCCTCCCCCTTAGCCCTTTTTCTTTTGACGGTTTTATTTGTGTGTGTGTACATGTGTGTGCATGAATGTTTGGTTGAGAAGAGAGTCTTCTCTGAATTGTTTCATGAAGGTCATATAAATAATAAAAGGGTTTGACCTGGAGTGTAAACTCTCCTCTGCCTTTAGGGATGGGGCTGAAAGCTACATAAATGCAATGCATGCAGAATGCTGTCTGGAACATAGGAAGTGCTAGTTACTGACATGATAGTAAAGGCACCTCCCTTTCTATTCTCTCTCTACCACCCCTACTATCTCCCTTCCCTCTAAACCTCCACAAGTAGTCTACATCAGCACTACCTATGAGTGCCCAGGCTTCCTGGTGTACTGGATGTTATTTCTAGGGACTTCTTGTTATACTAGGTGTCATCTCAAGGGGCTGAAGAAGGGTGATGTATAAAGTCTACCATCAGATATGCTTAAGAGTATGCCATCAACTAGGGATTCCTGTTTTACTTCCTGAATTCCACTTCAGGGGGCCAAACCGTGTACTTGTAAGTGCTGGTGTGGGTCATGGGTAGAAAAAAAATATACAATTATGGAATGGAAAGATGCATGAGAATAAAAAAGCAAGGATTGAGAGAAAGGGGAGAAAGAAGAAAGCAGAAGGAGGGTGAGGGCTGTCTTCAGAAAGGCTGAATTAAACCTACAAGGCCTTTTTTTAATGCATTTTGGTAATAAACGACTAAGAGTCCTCTACCACAAGAGAAAGATGAGTATTTGCAAAAGCATTTCTAGAATTTGCTTTCTGTATCCTTATCAAAGATGCTGATGGAAAATTACAGAAGCACTCCCTGTGGAGACCAACTTTTTCTTGGGCATGTTTATACATGTTGCTGTGATAGAGTCAGTTTAAGAGAAGCGTGTTTTGTAACGCTTACAAAAAGAAGCCCCAAACCAGCTCTGAAGAGAAGTGGAACTGCTGTACAAGCATGTCTTAATGTAGCATATGCTGTGAGGCCATCTGTGAAATGGCTTCGAAAGTGCACTGGGTCCCCTAGGGGTCATGAGAGGGAAATGGTTCTCCCCAAAACACTTTACCTCCTGTGTTCTTACACGTTCCATCATGATGCTGCCAGCCTTGGGGCACCATATTAGTCAAAGACAGCAATACTGCCAAAGAGCCACTGCAAGCTGCCAGGTCCCCACTAGGGCTAGGCCATGGCTGACTCCATGGCAGCTTGTGGAGTTTACCTCTGTCCTTGTCCCAGAATCTTGAGCAGCTCAAGCTCTTCTGTGGCCTCTCAGACTCTTAGAGCCAGTTCTCTAGGCTTATATGAATAAGCTAACAACAAGGTAATGTCTAATGTTATTTATCCCCAACCCTGAATTTGACTTTAACTGAATTTCTCCTTGAATTCCAGGAAAGAATAGAGAGAATGACTTTCATTCTTAGGGACTTTGGGGAGAGTGTACACAGGGAAAGACCCTTCCCTTTAAAAACCAAAACTTTAAAAAAAAATTCACTGTCGGATGTGGTGGCTCACACAAGTAATCCCAGCTACTTGGAAGACAGAGATTAGAAGGATCACTGTTCAAGGCCAGTCTGGGCAAAAAGTTAGACCACAAGCTGGGGGTGGTGTGATCCCAGCTGTCTGGTAGGTATAGGTAGGAGGACCAAGGTCCAGGCATGCTTTTGCAAGTACTTACCTTTCACTTCTGGTAGAGGACTCTTGGTCTTCCTTTCATTACCAAAATGTATTAATAAAGGCCTTGTAGGTTTAATTCATCCTTTCTGAAGACAGCCCTCACCCACCCTCTTTTTCCTTTCTTCTTTCTTCCCTTTCTCTCAATTCTTCTTGCTTTTTTATTCTCATGCATCCTTCCTGGCAGAAAATAACTATCCAAAAAATAACTAAAGCCAAGAAGTGTTTGGGTTTTGGCTCATGTGGTAGAGCACCTATCTAGCAAATGCAAGATCCTGAGTTCAAATCCCAGTACTACACAAAAAAAAATCATACTCCAAATGCATCCATATCCTCCACTTACATGGGAGGCCATCCATTCCTTCCGCCATACAAAAAAGGTGTTCTTTATCCCATACAGGATTATAAATTTGAAAGAAAAAACAAAATCTTACTAATCTGGCAATATATACTTTTACAACTGTGTATTGGCTGTGATTTGAAGATATCACTAGGATTAGTAGAGAGAAATGTGACCAGAGAGATTAATTCATGCCTATATTTTATCTTCTTTCATGTCCTAAGCCCACATGTAGACTGTCCCAGGACCCAACAGCTTTAGTGGATGGGCAGACCTACCACAGAAGCCACTCTGTAACTGCTTCTGGTTTGAATGCTGCTCTTTTCTTGTGCCCCTGTACCCTGTTCAAAAGAGGAGAAAGAATGTCAAATAAGCTGACTCTCAGTGCATCCATTTGTCTTTGGTTAGGACCTCACAGCAGTCATCACAAGGAGGTGGGTACCTGGCCTCTGTGAGGCAGCGCTCCACCAGTCTTGCTGAATGTGTACCCCTCAGATGTACTGTTGAAGGGACAATGAATGAGCAAGTGATCCAAAGGCCCCTTCTCAGTGTCTGGTCATACAGATGAATCCTTGCACCCCTACAGCAGTCTCATTTTCTCCTTGTGTTTTCTTCCATGCCCCAACTATCTTTTTTGCTTCTTGTCTCTACACAAAGCCTTATGAGAGCATTCTTCAGTCTTATCTTCTCCCAGCTAAGTCATTTGTTTCTTTTCACTTTCCTCATAGGTCCAATTCTCCAGCTTTTAAAATCAGCCTCTTTTCCCTAGTGCTGAAGAATATCAGTTGGCTTCCAGGAAGAGTCTGCCCTGACCTGGTATATTTACACGATTGATCAGTCATCAGCCATGTGTGTGGTTTTATTTCTGGTAAGAGGTGAACTGGCCCTCTGTAGGATTTCTCTGATGAGATTGAGCAGACACTAATAGCTGGCTGAAGATTAATCAAGCCACGTGACAAACAAAACTAACTTCCCTGTTACATTCAACATATATTGTACAAAATAGATTAATTAAAAATTGAATCTGTTTTGCAAGCTTTCTTCACCAAGAGGAATAAGTCAAGGATAAGATTGACAAGATCAGAATCAAACAGTAAGCCTTCTTCGGTAGAACTGCTTTGGAGAGTTCTCAAAAGATCATCCTTCTCCATTTTTAGGTTTCTCCTTCCCCATTAGCATTAAAATCTGAGGACTTTACAGTACTGACTTTATAAGATGATAATTTCATAATGCTAGAAAAATATTAGAGAAGAAAATATACAAAAGCAGTTCTTAACAGCAACTGGAGGCTGTAAGAATCCCTGCTGAAGGCTGTGCATGAAATCTGAAAAAGGAAAGACTTCAGGGGTGGTGGTATCCACAGCTGTCTTTTGTGTCAGGAAGCTCTGTCAGACTGGTGAAGCATTTATTCATTCCCTTTCACTTGAAGACATTGCTGTCTTCCTTTGCTATTTAGACTGTATCCTTGCATCTGGCTTTACTTAAGTTTAATATTTAAACAAAATGTTTACCCTGGAAAGATTTTTCTGATGTGAAGCCAGTTGTGTCTGGAACCATGATCTTTTCACAATTTATGTGTCCTTACCAGACTCATAGATCCTCACATATTTCTTCCCTCAAAGGTTATATACCAGAAGGAGAAGAAAGGAGAGGCAAAGACCCGCTGACCTACCCACTGACAGTGCAGCGCCCGCCCACCCCGTGGGCGCTGTATCTCATGAAAAAGGGCTGAGTCTTGTCATAATTAAAAGCATTTGGAATCTGAGACTACTCAGACAGAAAAGTCCTGCTGTGAGCTATAATATGTTTTCTGTATCTTCTTTATGGCAGCAGTGGACCTACATTTCGGTACTGTTATTTCCATGTTAGCTCTCATTTTCCTTCTTCCTCCTATTCCCTTTTTCCAGCCCCTCTCCTCCCTTCAGAAGCCCATAGTACTTCTGAAGAATGTTAGCAAAGCCACAGCTATTTGCTGTTTTTTTGTTTTGTTTTTCGAGATAGAATGTTGCTGTGTTGCACAACCTGGGCTCAAACTCATTGGCCTCAACCATCCTTCTGCCCTAGTCTGCCATATAGCTGAGATGATTATTTGCTGGCTCTCTTCCGGTGCTTACTAGGGAACTGGGCTGCTGAACCTCTGTCTAAAAATGCTTTCCCTTTGTGGGCCACCCTGTGGCAATTCCAGACACTGCTGGACTTCTGGCAGAAGTGCAGAGGGCCCATGTGATGAACAGTATCAGAGATAGCCTCATCTGTCTGTCAGAGTCAGAGCAGACACAGAGAGAGGGAATGTGGGGAGGATGTATTTGTTTGAATTCCAGCCAATTTAATGGTATCTCAGGTTAGGAAAAAAAAAGATGTATCTTAAAAAAAAAATCCTTGGGGAATGAGTCAACTGTAAGAGAATGTCAGGGTATCCATATGGAATACGTCATCTGTCAGAGGAGGCGGTTGCACTGGGTGATTTCTAAGACCTCTTCTAATTCAAAGTTCATCCATAGAAAAATCATAGTGGGATCACTGTACACAGATACCTGCAAACCCTCAAGGAGAGAGGTTCAATCAGAGGTGAGGAAAGGAGGGTCAGGTGAGGACTAGCCCTTACTAAAGATGATGTCATATTCCCATGCCTCCCTAGATTGGGGGCCTGAAGCCCAATTTTGGACTCAGACAAAGAAAGCTGTCTCAGCCTTTGTGAAGACTGGTGATGGAGCATGTCTGGGCTGTATCTGAGCTACTGGTCTGTGGTCATTAGGGAGGCTAGTTTTCAGAGAATGCATTGTGTCATACTTAAGTGTATAGCTCTGACTTAGATAAGTTACTTAGATGCATTGAACCTCAGTTTCTCCATCTATAGGAATACTTCCTTTGGAGGATTATTAGGGATAAATGACATAAAATGTTATAAAAGGCCACTTTTAAATTAGTATCATTGTTATTACCTCATCTGGTCAGATTCAGGCCTTCAAAATAGAGAATTGTGATACTAAATGAACTGTTAACCTAGAAGAGCTGTATTCACTAACGGCCAATGGAAGCCTTTTCCATTTGTGTGAATAGCAAAACCAGAAACTGTGGCAACAACAAGGAAATAAGAAAGCAGGCATTGGTTTGGAGGCCAAATGTCAAATAAAGGGCTACTTGCTCCTGCCTTGATTGTCCTCAAGGTTGAATGATCTATACGTAGATTATACAGCTGTTAACCAAATAAATCTGAGGTCCACATGGCCCAGTCTTGCTTCTTCCTTTCTTCCTTCAAAGAAATCCAATCCAGTTGGGCACTGGTGGCTCATGCCTATAATCCTAGCTACTCTGGAGGTTGAGATCAAGAGGATCTCAGTTTGAGACCAGACCGGGCAAAATGAAAGTGAGACACTACCTCAAAAACATCCAACACAAAACAGAGCTGGTGGAGTGACTCAAGTGGTAGAGCACCTCTTTAACAAACATGAGGCCCTGAGTTCAAACCCCTGTTATGGGGAGTGGATTATGGAAGCCTATGAGAACTTGGCGTAAGCACAGCTATGCTCAATAATCTGCAGGCTGAGTTTGGCACAGCCCTAGCTGCAGAAGAGGGTGAGGGGAAAATGCAGTACAGCTGTTTTTCCTAAGATGTTTACATTCAGAGAAAAGCGATCGCAGGTTCCTCCTGTTCCAGAGAACTACAGTGTCAATCCCCCCTCCCCCCACCCAAGAACTGCTGCTCCACCTCCTTTTTTGCCACTGTATATAAAAGACTCACTGAAGGAGGACAGGGTTGGTTGGCTGCTTGCGAAGTTGGCTACTGCCGATGATGCTGCTGGTGGCTGGCTGTTGTGTGTCTGCAAGTCTAAGGACCAAGACTTTAGGAGTTATGCTAGACATTAGAAGAAAACATGGGACAGTGCAAGTCTAAGGACCAAGACTTTAAAGAAAGGCTTTAAAGTATAGAAAAGAAGTAAGATTTTTAAAGAAAAGAGAAAAGAAGTAAGGTCTTAAAGAATACAGAAAAGAAGCAAAGTAAAAGAAGAGAAGTAAAAGAGAAGTAGCAAGGCTGTTGTGTGTCTCCATCCGAATACCCAGGACTCCTGACCCAAGCTTTTTGCATGTTAGTCTTCTATCTTTTGTCCTTTCTGCATCTCCAGTTGCCCCCAGTTAGGTTCGTAGAACAAGAGCTTGCATGGGTCGTGAGACCCAGTAACATACACAAAAAAAAGAAAAGAGAAGAAATTAAATCCAGTAACTCTTGAATGACATTAGAGGGGATCCAATGTAGAATCTACAACTAGAGCTTCAATGATCCCAGTTTCTCTATATTCTTCAGCGCACAGCTACTCCAATAGCTTTCTGTTCCTATTCCTCATTTTCAAATCTTCACAGGCCTTCAGGCTATAATCCTTTCTTCTTGTTTTCTCCAGGGATGAAACCATGACCTACCATGGACAAACCATGACCTACCAGGCAAATCTGACCTAGAACCTATTTTTGTACAGTCCTCAAGCTATGAATAATTTTTACATTTTAAAAGTATTATACAAAAAAATTAAATAAATAAGAAAATGTGACAGAGACCACATATGCACCTCAACCCCTAAATATTTACTTCATAGCTCTTTATAGAAAGTGTTTTCCAATCCCTGTTCTACACAATTTTCCTTTCTCTACTGCAAATAGAACTTGGCTTTTGGTTTTTTTCCCTATATCTGCATGTTTCTTGGTTATTTATCTGACCTAGTGTGTTAGTCAACTTTTTGTTACAGTAACAAATACCTGAGGTAAATCACCTTATAAAGAGGAGGGGTTTATTTTTGTCTTCAATTTGGGAGGTTTTGATCTCTGCTCAGTTGGCCCATCTGACTTCCTCTTTATCTCATTTGTTTTTTGGGCCTATGTTGAAGCAAAACATGGTGGGAGTGCCTGGCAGAAGAAACTACTCACCTCATGGCAATCAGGAAGCAAAGAGAAAGAGGAAGGGGCCTAGGTCCCAATATCCCCTCCAAGGGCACACCCCCCACCCCAGTGGCCCAACGTCTTCCCATTAGGCTCCACCTGCCATAGGTTCTGCCACCTCCCAGTAGCACAACAGACTGGTGACAAAGCCTTTAACATGGGTCTTCAGAGGGGATATTTACCCAAACCATAGTACCTAATAACCTAATCTGCAAATACACGGTGAGGATAGAAGTGGAGGAAAAAGCTGTGAAAACTTACACATTAACAGTTTTTGTCTGTCAATATGCTTTCAGCAGTTATATAAAAAAAAATCAGGTAGTATCTTTCATTATCAACCATAGTAATCATACTCATTGTTAAACTTCCTTCTGTCCTCTTCTCTTTCTATTCCCTCATCTTCCTTTTCTGCATTGACCAACAGATTTACTGAAAATGAGTTCTTATCTCCTCCACTTTGGATGATACATATGTTTTCTTTCTGTCTTTCTTTCTTTCTCTTTCTCAGTCCCTTCTTCCTCCCTTTTCTCTTTCCTTCTTTCTCCTGCTTTTTTCTTTAAACAAATATCCATTGAGAACCTACAAAGCATTGTGCATTGACAATACAGGGACAAATAAGATCTGATATTTCTTACGGAAACACTTAGTTGGGGAGAGAGCCCAGTGCCAGTAACTGGGGCCCACAGCTAAGTCTACATGTGCAAATTCCCTGGCTTCTGTTTCAAGAGGGGCTCTTGGGCTGCCGTTTTCCTTCCCAGCATTGTATTTCCTGCAGGGGTCCTAATTCCCAGGACCCACCCCCCAATGGAATCTCATAATTTCTTTTAGCTTTCCCACAGTGCTTAACAATGTTGAGAAAAGTGTTCAATAGCTACTTGAAAATTATTTGTTCTTGGGGGTCCCTTCTAGAATGTGCTAAGGTAATTCAATATTATGTCAAATATCATTTTGGACATCACTTGGATCCACTGTAGTGGAATGACTCTGTTTTAAACCATTATGATATATGTATCATGTAATCCCAGAATAAAAAGAGGTAATATGCCAGGAATTGCCATGTTTCATCCTCACAGTAACTGGATGAAGTACATCTGTGCTGTACAAAAGACTGTCAGAGAGAAGGTCAAGTTAGTTTCCAAAACTCACACTATGAATGATAGGTGGCCACAGATTTAAAACCAGAGCTATCTGCTCCATATCTGATATTCTTAACTTACCTTGGCACCTGTGGCTCACCATACCTTTGAGAACACATCTTCAGATACAGGGTAACAAAGCGTTAGGTGTAGAAAGAGCCTTATGAATTTCCAGGTAAAGCCTTTTCCCAAGAGAATAAGGAAACTAAGGGGTAGGAGGCACAAGTCATTTGCTTAAAGTCAACAAATGAGTTGTCAGAAACCTAGAACCAGGGTCTAGGTTTCCACATTCCCTGTAGGAAAACAGTTTTCCTTCCCAAACCCTCAGAATTCTACTTGCTCTGTCACTAGATCATGTGGACTGGTAACACTAACAGCTTTGGTGCTGATTTTAGGACCTGTTCACCAATGGATGGTGGAAGCAGATACAATGCAAGAAGCAATAAGACCTGGGGAGATACTTTCTGCCCCTTATCCCTCTCCCACCAAAATTCACTACACAGAATAAATTTCTACTTACTCTATACCAAGGGCAAACAAATCAGTAAAGTAAAACAAAACAAAGCACTTGGTGTTTTATTGATTAGGGCTCCAGAAAGCTCTATTACCTGGCGTGTAGATAAGGATCTTTTTGAATTTAAAGAATCTGAAGAATCAGAGGGAAAAAGCAGCAGGGAAGACTGCAGAGTTGATGTATGGCTCGGGATTTTAAGCAAAATGAAATATCTGTGTGCATCACTATTTCTGCAAGTGTTATCTCCAGGTGTTGCCTATATTGTGTGTGTGTGTGTGTGTGTGTGAATGTGATCTAGTGCACATATTTTTGTGAAACGCAAATATGCAGTGACCACGTCAATTCAGAATTTTAGATGTGACCTTCCTACATAATCTTAATGTCATATTTATTCTGGCTGAATCCTTCCTACCCAATTGTCTTTGCCCTTGAACTACAAAGAAGGAAGAAATTTTTTTTTCTTTCTCCGCTTATGTGCCACTGTCAGTCACTTCAGCCAGTATCTTTTTATCATGTGACTGTATGCAGCTCTGTGCTGAGGGCAGCCAGGGGACACACAAATGGGCAAGCCCAGTGTGAGAAGCTGTCTTCCTTGCCTGGCTCTTGTATTTGCCTCTACTTGTCTTCAGGGAACATAACTCAGTAAAGAAAACAGCAGTGGGTCTCAAATAAAATATCTTTAGCTGTTTTATTTGTAAGGGTAAACATAACATTGGATATTTGTCATCATAAACAGGAATGCAGATAAACTTTTAAAGAAGCTTCAAAAATATTTTTAAAGCATTAAGTTGACAGAAGTCATGGAAATCTTCTATCCTAGATGTGCTTTTTTCAATGTTATTTTAGATCCACAGGAGTGCTAAGCTGGAGAAAATGACAGGAGTGACAAAAAGAAAAAGATGTTCAATTTTGATTTTCTTTTCTCTACTCTCTCTCTCCTGTTCAAACTCTATATTGGTAATACTTGAAAAAAGCACATAGGAATTTCATTTCCGTGGTTAACTCTTCTGTGTTCTTAATCTTTTTCCTTGTAATTGAGATTATAGCTAACTACTCCCCAGCACC
Source organism: Castor canadensis (assembly GCF_047511655.1). Lineage (NCBI taxonomy): Eukaryota > Metazoa > Chordata > Mammalia > Rodentia > Castoridae > Castor > Castor canadensis. The sequence goes on along the minus strand of NC_133401.1, from coordinate 45,826,874 downwards.
CCCCAGAAGAAAACTTAATGAACTAAGAAAAGATCTGATTTTTCTTTTCTCTTCATGTACTTTTTCGTTTGTTTGTTTTTTGAGATAGGGTCTTGCTATGATGCTCAGACTGGCCTGGAGCTCACTCTGTAGTTCAAACTGGCCTCAAACTCTCAATCCTCCTGTTTCAGACTTCCAAGTGTTGGAATTATAAGAGCATGCCACTGTATCAGTCCAGTATAATACACTTTTAATTTAAATGTTAGCATCAAATTAGTTGCAAATTAATCGGCTAATACTGTAAGCAATGAAACACTCTGGTTAAGGGCATGAACTTTTGCTTTTTGAAGACTGGTTTTGATCCTACCAGATGACCTTGGATAAGTTGGTTAACCTACGTAAGTCTTAGTCTCTTCATCTACAAAATGAGAATAATTCTACCAACCTTATTTAGTATGCTATTTAATAATGTGTTTAGTTCTAAAAAAACTAAGGGATAGGATGTACTATTATTCCCAGTGCATAGATAGAAAACCGAGGAAATGTCAGTCTAGGTGATGTGCCTCTAATTACCTGGTCACATGACAAATACATGGTATACCTGAGCTTAGAGTTTAGGTGCTCTGGCTCCAGAGCCCACCTTGCTAACTACTAAGCTATTGTCCCATGTATCCCTTTAAAGCCACAACTTCGTGGTCTGTTGCAGGGTCAGAAGAAATCAGAGTCAGTGACCAGGTGTGCTGAGCAGTGTCTTGGCCTCTCAGTGTCAAGAGCACTGACCCTGATGAGAAAAAAAGAAACTGAAGAAAAGCAGTTGGGAAAGGAGAGCTGCAGAGCTAAAGAGGAAAACAAGTGGTGCATTCATGAGCAATAATACAGTGCTTTAGTTTACTTATATTACGTGTCACCTCACCCTCTGTGTTGGTCAATCTCAGGCTGCCATACAAAGTACCCAAAGTACTATAGACTGAGTAACTTAAACAACAGAAATGTATTTTCTCAGACTTCAAGGGACTGAGGTCTAAGACAAAGGTGTTAGCTGATAGGGGGTAGGGAAAGGGAGAGAGGGAGAGAGACAGAGACATGTAGAGGGAGAGAAAGACAGAAACAGATACACAGAGAGAGATAGAGATCTCTCCTCTTCTTGTTATAAGACTATAGTCTACTGAATTAGGTCTATGACCTCATTATACCTTAATTACCTCCTAGAGACCCAATCTCCAGATACAGTCATATTGGGAGTTAGGGCTTCTACATATGAATGGGGGTAAAATTCAGTACATAGCACCCTATCAAAGAAAAAGTACATGTAAAGGGTTTTTTTTTCTCCCTCAAATTACTTCAGTGAAAGAGAACTGATGAATAGTGTGATACTTAGATATAGTGTGATTAGAGATATAATAAATTCTGATCCAGAACAATTATTTAATAGGCTTAGGTTATTAGCTAGACTGAGAAGCAATTTGGCCTTTCACCATGTTGTTATTTTAAGGCACGTGAATTTAGGACCTCGAAGACAGTTCTTCTATTGGGTGGCCTACATTTTATTTAATATCTTTTGGACTGTGAAGAATTAAACCCCTAATCTAGAAAGTTCAACTGTATTTGGTGGCAATTGACTTATTTTTTTAAATGGAAAGTTAAACTGTATAGATGAGGTTCCCCAAATCCTTCCTTAAGGTTGAGGGTCTTCAGCTGAGGATATCTTAAGTCAGGTTCTCCAATTCTTTGGATGCACAAGTTTTGTTAGGATGGCCTCTTGGTATCAATGCCTTTGAAGAAGTGCAGGAAGCAGAATTAGGCACATGGAGACACTGAACTATGATATATTTATAAGAGGCATCTCATGTGATCTTGTGGGAGGCTCTGGAAGAAGATAGCTCTTCAGCACAGCCACAAGTTGAGGCAAGAGGCCTTTCTACCCTCATATCAACAAGTCATCAGATATGAGCTGCTCCTGGGGAAGGGGCATGACTTTGGGCAAGACACCTTCCTTACATAGTCAGAAATGCCCAGAAAGGGACTCAGTCATGAGCCTTCAATAGCCAACACTCCTGGCAGCTGAGAGAATGCTCCTGGGGCCAGTACTGCATCACTAACTCTATTACAGGGGCAGTGGAGAGGGCTTATAGGATATTAGCTTTATGTTAAAATCTCTTTACAGCCCTTTACTTAGGACTCACCTCCCAGACCCTTGTGGCTAAAAGATCATCTTGTGCTAGAGGCTGAAGATTTTATATGTAGGAGCCCCATGAAAATGCTGGGCTGTGACCAACTAAAAGTAGTTATTAATAGTAGAACTAAAGTGCACTGTACTTCCAGTCGTGCCATTACATGCAGAGGGAGGGAGGGTCTAGAGCCAGCTGTACACATAGTTGAAACTCACTGAAAGATGATGTGATGAGGAGGAACAGGTTTCAGACAAGCCTGAACATTTATGTTGGAGGATCTGATTCCAGAGAGATGTGTGGCTTCCATACCTTCATAGATTTTTTTTTTTCTGAGAATCTTTGTGTTCATTTTCTAGAATTAGCAGAGGGTGTTGGGGAGAAGGAATATGGTCCACTGCTGTATAAGTGTTCCTCAATACTTAGCTGTTAATTAGTGTGGTTAGACTTAATGAAGTCATTCAATAACAATATTCCTGCTGAGAGTTTTATTGAGCACTAAATTCTTAAATTTAATAATGCAAAACATATTTGTAGAGTGTTAATAATGGCTGCAGAGAGTAAAATACTGGAAGGTTAAGTGTAATGGATTAATTAAATAAGGAAGCCCAAACTACCTTTCAAAGTGACTCCATAATGATCTTTATTTTAATGAATAAAGTGTAGCATACCAAATGGGTTTTGTATATGTTGGTTCAAATGCATTGTCCAAAGCTATCAAATTTAGATCAGATGAAGCACAAACACAGCAAAATATTCTGCTTGGCAGACAGTTTTGTTTCCTGTACTGATCCATTAAGTTGAATAACTCCGTTTTCCTACAAGATGTCAACAGTATGTTTCTTCCATGTAGAGAAACCAGTGGGAATGTTCCAATCAGTTTCAGAACAGCAGCAGCTTGCATCAGCAGTGGGCCACATAAGCATTTGGGAAATGTTTTTAATTGCTTTAATTGCATATTAGTGAAATGACACAAACTTCTTATTATAGGTTCTTCAGAATAAGCAATTCATTTAAATTAGCTAAGGATTCTTAAGCTGGCTGTAAATGTCCTTTATGTGATAAAATATTCAAAGTTATTTATAGTAAACTTTCAAGGATGATAAAAGTGTCTTGTAATTCATCATCCTGACAAATTGTTTGGACTTAGGGAAGGTGTGTGTCTTGGTTTTCCCATCTGTGCAATAGGAATAGAGAAAATGCCAAGTAGGAGATAATAAAGCAATATGTGATTAAGTACACACACTTACTTCTCCAGAGACCTCAAAGGCAATTTTATGTGAGGATGAGTTTTGTGAATTTTGTTCCTAGAGAGTTAATTACTCCAAACAGGAGTCCTGAGGGAGAGCATTGAACTCATTTTGATTCCCATTGGTTTATAGAGGAGAAAATGTTGATTATTTTGAAATATCAAAAAGACTAGAAGTTATAGCTTCCAATCAAATCCATTCCTATTACACTGGGAATGCTCATCAAATAGGAACATGTTTATTTTATCTGAAGCATGAAGAATTCTGAGGTGAGCCAGGCACAGTGGTACATGCCTATAATCCCATCTACTTGCAAAACTAAAGACGATCATGAGTTAAGGCCAGCCTGGGCAACATAGGAAGACCCTGCAAAAAAGGAAGGAAGGAAAGAAAGAAGAGAGGGAGGGAAGGATGGAGGAATGAAGAGAGGGAAAAGAAAAAAGAGTTCTGGAGTAGGAAGCTCAATAGTACCTTCAGTGAAATTTTTTTGTTTTCCTGTGGTGCTAGGAATTGAACCCAGGGCCTCTCACTTGCAGGGCTCTATCACTAAGCCATACCCCATCCCTCTTTTTTCTTTAATCTTTATGCTGTACCATCCTTAGAATGTCATGTTCAGGCTTGCTCTCATGCTTGTTGCCTCAGGGTCATAGGGTGGCTCTGCCCATACAGGTGTGCCGCATTTCCAGGTACCATGTTCCAGGCACGAAAATAAGAAGAGGAAGTAGGAAATGAGGAACCTGTGTGAAAGAGCTTCCATGGAGCCTTTGATCTTGTTTCACTGGCTGCATATCAGTTAGCACCTTGTGTGGATACGTAACAGTATCACACTTTAATTCATCCTGGACTACACTTTGAGGGGCTGTGTATGGCACCAGCTGGGGCCTAGCAGGCATTTGGAAGGAAGACAATGATGTGGAGCTCTCAGAGTTGGTATCGGGTACTGACTATTTGCCAAGCCTCAGGGTTCCCAGTTTTGCTTCCCTCATCTGCTAGGCTCCATCTGATGCTGACTCTTAGTTCAGATGAAGGTAAAGCATGAACCTCAAGTTCTCTGGACCTCAGCATCTGCTCATGCTGGCCACCAGACAGGCTCTGACCTGCTTTCTCAGTTCTGATACCCAAGTCCCCACATGGCCTTGTTTCCTGGGTCTACCCCCTGCCTTGGAAACTTACCAGCCATCAGTCCCCTGATGACCTGGTCTGCCTAGTTCTTGTTTGCCCCCTCCAGGGAGGGAAAACCTCCCTGAGCATCTGCCTGGTGGCTGGGTTTCCCTCATCTGTTGATAGTCTTATTTAATGAAGTCTGGTTTGCCTGGTTTCCAACCATCACTGGCTCTCATACCAGATCCCTGGCTAGTACCTACCTTCCCATTTTCCCCCATTACACACACGCACACACACACACACACACACACACACACACCCCACACACACATATGATCAAAGTTATACATGGTTTAGGAAATCAGATAAATACTCAAAATTCATAATGAAAAAAAAAAAAACCAGCACTATTCTGTCTACCTTTCCAATATGTCCAATTCTTTTCTGTGTAACATTGATCACACATTTGCCCCTGTAAAAACTTGTTCATATTGCTATTTCTTCAGATTTGCATCCATCACAGATATTATATAGATTTAATTCTCTCCCTTTAGGTATGTGCCTGCCTTTCTTTCACTCATTCGCCTAATCGTAACTTTGTATTTCATGAATGCTCAGACTCCTTATTATCTAAATGAATCCTAGACCCCTTTCCTGTTGTGCCTCATTTACTTGCTCCTTGGCTATACACAGCTGAACCCAGTACACCCTGTTGTCTTTCTTGTGAACACTATCCTTTCACTGGAGCTCTTTCCCTCAGTAGCTTCCTGAGAATGCATGTGTGACAGCTAATTGTTTTGAGAAATGTCCTAATTCTACCCTTCCATTTGATTGGTATGTTGACTGGACATAGTTGGAGGTCAGAAATTGTTTTCTCTTAGATTTTTGAAGCAATCGTACCTATGTTGTTAGCACCCAGTGTTGCTATTACAAGTAGCAGTGGTAGCTGTGGGTGTAGCTCAGTGGTCCAGTACTTATCTAGCATGTGTAGGATCCTGGGTTCAATTCTCAATACCACACACACACACGCAAAAAAAAAAAAAATAGCAGCAGCTTTTCCCTATCCTTTGTATGAAGCTTAGTCTCCTTTTGTCTTCTGAAAACTATTAAAATGCTCTCTTTGCAAATGTTCTGAAAGTTCATATTGACATGAATATCTGGGTGCACACACAATGGGTGCAGGCCTTTTAAAAATTTTTATTGGGTTATTTCACTGGGAGATCCCTCTCTGCCCTGCCCAAAATATATAGGTATTTTCGTTTGGCCCAGGCAGTATGCATATCTTTCAGTCTCCTGCCTGAGTGGTATAAAGTTGGTAGGTAGGGTTGGGGAGCTGAGGCTGGTGATCTTGTCGTTTGCCATGTGGGCTTTCAGTTAACTCTCCAGTTTCAGGGTAGTACCCATGTCCTGTCAGCAGTGGCTTTGGACTCAGAATTAATTTGGAATCAACCACTGTAGAAAGTAAACCTCTAGGTTTCTGCCTGGGTTGCAATAACTTGACTGTGTTTGGCTGGAGATGGGAAATAAGGATCAGATGGCTATACACAAACACACACACACACACACACACACACACACACACACACACACACACATATGCACCTTTAATGCTTCCTTCTGATGGGATGCCCTCCCTGGCTTACCTGCTTCTGAGCCTGTCCAAGGTCCTGCTTTACTCTGGCTTCTGCTGGTAAACTGAGTCTGCTCATCCATCTGCCATTGCAACCTCTGAAATTTTAGTTGTTCTAACCTTCTGTTCTAATTATTATTATACAGTTGATTTTCATATGTTATATATCTGTTCAAAGTTGCAAACAAAGACTGAATTAGCAAGTACTGACCCACTGCTCCTAGGGGAAAAATAGGGTTAGCTTCTGGTGAGCTGCCAATCAACATATAACCTTGTGCCATGTGTCTTGTTTAAGTACACTTTAATATATATTATTGATTCACTAACATTGAATGTATGGCCAACAGCACTGAGAAAAGGATACTTGTTTACTGTATGAATAATGAAGAATGAGGATTATCTAAAGGCTTGTTCCTTTTTTATTTATTTATTTTTTAGAGTAGCTTCAGGAGGGATTAAAAGGAAACAAGGGAAGTAAATAAGAATACTAAATCCACCACACTTCACTAGAACTCTTTGTCGTCCCCATGATTTTGTAAAGGCCACATTGATACCTCTTGTCTACAGTGACATGTCAGGTTTCTCCTTACTCCTCCATCTCTGGCTGCCTCTGCCATCCTTCGCCTCCCCACTGGGCCCATCCAGATCTTCAGGTCACTCTGGCCCTCTGAAACAGGCTGGGCCATGCCTGACAGCACCAAGCACAATGATAGTAATGTATGGATATTTCATATATCCTAACATCAGTGGGTCATTTGTGTACAGGAGCTGGCTCCTGTACAAAAGCCAATTGCTAAGTTTTCAGGAATTGTGTGCGTGTTTTATATAACCATTGGTTAAAATGAAATAATTCTATTTGTCCATTTAAAGAGATAAAAAGTTAAATAATTTAAGTTTAAATCATAGATGCTTACAATTAAGTAAATTGTCTTAACCACAAAGATAATGAATACTCGAAACTCATCTCTTTCCCAATTATGTCTCTGTTTTTACAATTGTCTATGCTTTGGGTCATTTACACCTTGGATCTGTGTGGTGGAAACACTGTATCACGCTATGCTACTGCAATTCTCCTTCCAGTCTCTTTGCTAAATGTCACATCTGCTGACACGACAGTGACAGTTTAAAGTCAACCTCAGCAGGAGTATTTATCCTGTAGGATTCAGCAAATGTTCCAAACAGGACTCTTTTTCCCCAGAGAGTCTATTATTAAGCATCGACCAGCACACCACTGACTGAAATTAACTGTAATTTTATTGTTGCCATTACAGATTCTTCTCTGTTCTTCAAACACTGAGAACTGAGAGATTGGCAAAAACATTTCTTTGAAGCAATTTACCAGTCCAATTGTATTCTTCCCTAGACAGGTGCTCTACCAATGAGCCACTCTACCAGCCCTTTTTGCATTTTGGATATAGGGTTTTACTTTTTGCCTAGGCTGGCCTAGACTATGATCCTCCTATTTTATGATTCCTACTGCATCTGTGATGACAGGTGTATGGGACCATGTCCAGTTTTTTTCTGTTGAAATGAGGTCTTCAGAACTGTTGCCTGGACTGGCCTCGAACTGTGATCCTCCAAATCTCAGCCTCCTAAGGAGCTAGGATTACAGGCACAAGTCACCAGCACCTGGGTTCATCTCATTCTTAATATACTGTCACTAGCATAGCTAATTGAGAGTACTGAAAGAGACACTGAGAAGTGGTGAAAGAAACAGCAGTTCACCCTACCAGCCTGAGAAATTAGGTATAAAACTAGATATTAATTGACAAAGGCAATGGAGAAGGAGCTAAGTGCTGGACACAAGGATATGCATGCGTTAGCTATTGGGGCATGTATAGAGCAGAAATAATGAAGACAATAAATACCAGGGAGTCACAGAAAAAGAAACTGGTCCTCTCTGCAGTCCATTGCAGAGCCTGGCCTGCTGGACACGCTAAAGGCTCTTGTAAATGGAAAAGCTAAAGTTTCTGTTGTCAACAGCTGGGAAAACAAGATTGATACCTAGTTAGAATCATACTGCAGAGGGAACTCTTTTTTATATATAATTATTAGTGCATATTAATTGTACAAGTTAATGGGTTTCACTTGGACATTTCCATACATGCATCATGGTGTTTTGATCCTATCCACCCTTTCTTCTACCCTCACCGGCCTTCCCATCTCTCCACCCTCCCCTTCCTAATGGATCCCATTCTACTTTCAGGTCAGGATTTTTTTTAAAGCTTTCCCATATGGAAGAAAAATGTAATATTTGTCTTTCTGTGTCTGGCTTATTTTATTTAACATAATGATAAGATGTGTGATGGGAGATGATTGATTCATATAATCTGTTATTTCTCTGACTCCTTAATATTGTTGCAAAATGAGAGCAAAAAGCTGTGTTTTCTCTGAGTAATAGTACTAGGGAAGTTGATGAAATAATTATTCCTGGAAAATCCAAGGCTGAAAATTATATTTAAAATTCATTGGCAAAATTTCTACTAGTTGTGGAGCTTTATGAGGTTCAAATTATAGACTCGTAAGATAAGTAAATATTTTTAGAAGATTTAAACATGTTAGATTTAAGTTTAGTATTCAGAATCAGTTGGTTCCAAAGAGCAAAAAAGTTAATTGGCTGATAAATCCCTGGAAAGGCAGTTAAGGGGAAAATACCATCAGTGTAGGGGTAAAATTAGAAAATAGTTGGGCTGTGTCCTCCCTGGCTAACAACTCTCATTGCTGTGAAAAAATTGGGTCAGTATGGCCATGACATCCCTCACTTACGAGACCTGGAAAAACAGACCAGTGCGTGGCTTATATTTTAAAATAGAGCAACTCCACTAGGCACTGGTGGCTCACACCTGTAGTCCTAACTACTTGGGAGGCAGAGATCAGGAGGATCAGGGTTTGAATCCAGCCCAGACAAATAGTTCAAGAGCCCTATACAAAAAATATACCCAACACAAAAAAGGGCTGACAGAGTGGCTCAAGTAGTTAAATGCCAGCCTAGCAAGTGTGAGGCCCTGAGTTCAAACCCCAGTAATGAAAAAAAAATTAGAATAAAAGAGAATAATTACTCTTCTAGTTCACATTAGTGTGCATATAAGGCACATGGCAGCCTGCTGTCTTCCTGGTTCTTAGTTTTTGTTACAAACTCCAGTTTGGGGAGCCCTGTGATATATAATATCTTTGAGAGAAGAAGAATTGCTGTCAGGTTTATATATTGAAATTTACTGCAGATGGGCCTGGAAGTGTGGCTCAAGTTGTAGTGCGCTTGCTCTGCAAACATAAAGGCCTGAGTTCAAATTGTAGTTCCACCAAATTTTTTTTTTTTTCACTGCAGGGATGACTGCTGCTTGAAGTGTTATCCATGAAGTAAACTGAAAGACTTTATAAAGTTGCTCAAGGGATAGGTCAAAATGGCCTTTCGAAATCATTTGGTCTAATCTTCATATATGTGAAATTCTTATAAGGGGTGTTGTCAGATTTTTTTTTTCCTTTTCTTTTGACTATTATTCACTATATCAAACTTGGTTTTGGTACTTGTTTATTGTTGTTAGATTTTTTTTTTCTTCTAGGGCAACATAAAATCATTCTTCTAAATTATTGTGCCTGTTCATAAGATGGGTAATCTTTGCATAAGCAATGCATTCATTCACTTTATTCTTCAATTGAGGTATCTTCACATGACATACAACTCGCCATGTTAAAGTATTGAATTCAGGGGATTTCAGTATATTCACTGTATTGTTTAGCCATCACCACAGTCGAACTTCACACCATTCCCATCACCCCCAAAAGGAGCCTCTTACCTATCAGCTGATAGGTTGTCAATTCTCTTGATCTCTTCATAGGAGTAAAGTTGCTAGGTCATGTGGCAATTCTATTTAACTCTTTGAGGATGTGCCAGACTCCATTTCTGTTAGTTGTTTACCCTTAGACCCTAATTGTTTAGCTCTCCCACAAATGCACATTCCTCTCTGCTGGTACAGTGTGATGTTCAGTGAGACACAGTGAAGAGGAAGCCATGCATCCCAGCCTGCAGACTCACTGTTCTTTGTGTGGGTTAGTCTGTTTACACTCTTTAGGAAATATTAATTTAAAGATACTCCTACATCGTAGTTTATAGCTTGATGTGTGGTTTCTGTTTCTTCTGCTTTCACCTTGATAAATGGCTGCCATCTTGATGTGGTGATGGTGATGGTGATGATGATCTGATGTGTTAGATGCCTTCCAGGTTCCTGGCACCATACTGAAAAGTTTACATTTGGTTTTTATTTAATCCTCACAGTGTATTTCTGGAATGAGTCTTTTCAGTTCCCTTTTGTTTGCCCAGATCATGGCTTAAATTGGCACAGAAATTTGGAGATTGGCAGATGAGAAAAGAAAGTACCACTAGACTGGGGCCTCCCACCCTCTGGAGTATGGGGGAGGGTGGTATCTGTGAAATCTCAGTTCTTCATATTCTGGTTTGTCACTTCTGTGTCTAAAACCTGAGACAAAACCTGAAGCCTATCAAACAGAAGAAACAAAAGAAGACCTTAGCCAAAACCAACATGTAGGTTCAAATTCTATACCTGAAAAGTTTCATGAGGGGGAAAATGACCACAAAAGCAGCAAGCAGTCATGTTTAAAATTTTGTAATATTTAAGTCAGATCCTGAAAGGTGACACAAGGAAGATTATTTCTTATTTTCACTTCAATATAACATTTTGTTGTTGTAAACCTAGAAAAATGCACATTAATGATGTTTGGATTTTAGAGCCCCAAGGTGAAAGTTCTTTTATCTTGATAAATCATGGCCTTAGCTTTTCAAATGTGGAAACTGTGTTGGCCTCGATGGGCTTCCCTTGCAGCTCGGGGGCTCAGGGAAACCACAAAGTATGGAACACCAACCATGAAAGCTGCAACAACATGGCCTTGAAGGAAAGCATGACATCCCGTGGCCTAGAAGGAGAGCTCTGCTTTTAACATGAAGGGTGGCTTCCCAAAATGAATGAAAAAGCAATGCCCAGAAAAGAAAGAGCAGTGGCCATGGTAAACAAAAATCTCTTCAACCTCCCTTGTCAAATATGGAAACTAAAATGAGGGACATTCTATTTGTTATTGAGCAAGTAATATGTGCACATGATACAAAATTATTTAAAGTGAAAAGTAAATTTTTTCTCTTCCCATTGCTATTTTACTCTCTAGCCACTTTGTCTTCGTCTCCAAATATAACTGTATTAGCCTATTCTTAGTATTTCATGAATGGTTGTCTGTGAACATGAGTATGAGTATACATGTGTGTGTGTTCACACACATTAAGTATATTCATATACGTATATAATTCATGCCTAAGCATATATGCATACATAATGCAGTACACACTCTACTTTGTTTTATTCATAGGATAGTTATTTTGGGGAACTTTTCCATATCAATATGTATTTGGCCACCTAGTTATTCCCCTAATTTTTTAAATTTATTTTTTCCTTAATGTTTTTTAAATGACAATTTTCAGGCATACAGAAAAGTTGGGGCTTTATTCCTTTTAACATTTGCATAGGACTTCATTATTTAGATGTTCCACAATTCGTTTTACTCTCCCCGATGGTGTATACCTGAATTGTTTCCTGTTGTTTGCCTTTACAAATCAAGGTTGTTGTAAGAGCCTTGTCCAAAGATGCTTTGGGCATATGAGGAGATGTCGGCCAGTGGCTCCCTAAGAGTGGAGTGTGATGGCCAGAGGAAGGTGTATTTTTAATTTTATAGATACTGTCAGATTTTCTCTATAGAGATTAATACTTACAGTGACAACGTTTGAGAGTGGCTCTTACCCTACACTCTCACCAAAAGTGTTATCACATTTTTAATCTTTATCAACCCAATATATAAAACACAATATACCATTTCCCTATTGATTTGGAAAATGTTTCTAATTAAGAATACCCAGCATTAATGATGTGGGTATGAGAAAAAAAGGAAGGCTCATGCCTGATTAATAAAAGTAAAATTGAGTTGCCCTTTCTGTGGGGCTGCTTAACACGTGTGAAAGTTGTAAGTTTCTTTCCCCTTTTTTTTGGAACCATCAATTCCACTTCTAGGAATTTAGTCTAAGGAAGTGATCAGAGGAGTGCTCAGTGAGGTTTATCACAACATTTTTGGAAGACACGAATTATGGAAATAGCCAATTAAATAATTTAAAAAGCATGGTATGCCGTATCTGTACAACAGATACTCTGCATATATTTTTTAACAGACAGAACCATATTTATTACCATGGCATGATGCTTACAATTTTTTGCCACATAGAATACACAGGCTGTAAAGCAATACGTTCAGCATGATCCCATTTAGAGGGAAAATATGCAGAGACAGACACAGGGATCTGTCATTAGCGAAGCAAATGCCATTACACAGACAGGTGCACACACATCCGTGTAGACACACGCACATATCTCTGTCAATATGGAGGAATTTGCCTGGAACAGTCATTGTAAGAACGAGCAAGTTTTTAATGGGAAGTATGAGTACAGATCATTTTCCTTGCTTTTATTATTTCCTATATTAAAATTATATAGTGAGCATGTATCTTATTTTTATCACAAAATATAAACATAGAATGGAAAGACAATTTCATGTGGAACTCAGAGCACCAAATAGAACTATTAAACATGTTAACAGTCTTTTATTCAGGTGACATGTACTAAGTACCTGCCATGTGTGAGCCTTGTCCAATCATTGAGGAAGGAACAGAGGCCTATTAAATATCCCTATCCTCACAATCTAATATGTGAATGTCCTAAGTATTGGAATGGGGTGGGAGTGAGAGATCAGCAGAAGATTCTTAATTTTCTTTAAAGTTACTTAACATCAAGGGATAAGGATCATCCTGATGCTTAGATGTGATTCTTGAGTATTTAACAACCTAGAGTCTGGGTGTTACCTTTTCTTTCCTCTCAGAGTAGGGCTTTCATGATAAGACCTCAGCTTCCCTTAAAAAGGTTAGGTGCTGGATATGGTAGAGCACACCTGTAATCCCAGCACTCAGAAGGCTGAGGCAGGAAGATGGACTGTCCAAAAAGAAAAAAAAGAAAAGAAGAAAAAGGTTAGGAAATGAAGATCAGATAACAGGTGTAGAAATGTCCTTTCTAATTATCCATAGGCTAGACAAGTGCAAATATGTACTTTAAAGAAAATTGTGTAGAAATTGTGTAGCTATTTTAAGTGAGTCTCAAGTGTAGGAAAGGATGCCTACAGGTTTAGGTTGCTCTGGGTGTCCCTGAGATTTCACTCATGCTGAAAGCCACCGAAGGACTCTCCGACTGATAAACTGGCCTTGGTAGGTAAGAAAGTGATCCTTGTCTGAAACTCATTAAATTTCAAATGTTTATTTCACTTGCAAAAAGTTTCATTCAAGTAAGGTCTTGTTAATCTGCAGCCTAATGTACAAGCAGATGAGCCACGGGTGGGGATGTGGTGAGTAGGCTACCCTGAAACTGGCACCTGCTCCCCAGGGCCCAGGAGCAGTTCAAAAGTGTTTCCCCTACATAAAATCCCAAATGATAATATTCCTGGTAAAATGCCTTCATAGTTGGCCTGCATCAATGGCTGTCAACTGTTAACAGCCATCTGAACCCTGGGAGACTTTGGTAAAACACCCCAAGAATTTCTAACTCACTGGGTCTGGGTTTGAACCTAAGGACTCCCATTTCTAAGCAGTTCCTAGGTCATGCTGGACCGCATTTGAGAACCTCAGTCCTACGTATATTCTGCAGACCATTTGTTTCACATTCATCGTCCAGAGAAGAGAATTGCACTGTTGGATAAAGATCTGAAAATGCCAGGTTAGGAAGAATTTAACCACTTCATAGTGTTTAACATAATAGGGTAACTTTTTTCTATCTCTAAAAGAGGGATCTAGTACTTAACTCCACAGCATCCTACCTCTCCCTCTTTTTTCTTTTGAAAGTAGTATATAGAAAATAGTGTTATATGTAGCTGTGCGTAGTAGTTCATATCTGTAATCTCAGCTACTCAACAGGCTGGGATATGAGGATTGAAAATTTAAAGCCAGCTCAGACAAAGTTAGTGAGGCTTTAGCTCAAAAAGAAAACTCAAAGGGCTGGATACATAGCTCAAGTGATAGAGCTCTTGCCCAACAAGTGGGAGGCCCTGGGCTCAATCCCTAGTACCTCAAAAAAAAAAAAAAATAGTGTCATGTGTATGCCAGAGATAGAGTTCAGGAAAACTTAGATACAATCAGAGCAAAATACATATGTTAACTTTATTTTTGTTGCCCTGAAAGTTTGCCTTCCTATGTCTTAGGCCAAAGGTACAATATTTACTTTGAGAAATCAACTAACCTCTCACACTTAAAGTGAAATGAGTATTTCATGGAGAAGTTATTCTGGCTGGTGTAGGGAAGATAGGCATCTCTCAGATGACCTTAAGCTTGGTTGCTGGGGTTGTGTAGCTGCTTGCATTCATTTACCTCCCTTTGCTTTTCCCCTGTTTTCTTCTAAGGAGGCCTCTTGAAGAGTGAGAAAGAGTCCTGGATTGGAATTAGAGACCTAAGCTCCAGTCTTAGCTGAGCACTAACTAGCTACCACCTTAGTCTGGGGACTCAGTTTCCTGATCTTGCAAATGAGGAGATTTAACCAGGTGGATGCAGAGATCTCTTGCAACTCAAATTCTGTAGTCTGAAGGCTGTGGTTGGTGGATGAGGAGAAGAGTGGAACCCAGCTGGGTGAGTGTAGAGCCTGCTGTAGGAGAGGCCCTGTGCTCACCACCTCCCAAGTATCTGTCCTGGGCAGAAAATGGTCCCAGGTTTTGCAAGGCAAGGTCCTGAGACTGAGAAAGTTCAGAAATAAAGTCACACAATTAGGAAAGAGCAAAAGTAGGAATTCATCCTTCCTTAGTATAAAGAATACTTTCTACTCTTCCTACAGCCATAATGTACACCCAGCTGCTCCTTAAACAGACTTTTTTTGGGGGAGGGGTGGTATTGGGGTTTGAACTCAGGGCTAGGCAGGCACTCTACCACTTGAGCCATTCTGCCAGCCTCTTTTGGTCTTGTGAACTGTTTGCTTCCTGCTGACTTTGAACTTCCATTCTCCTGATCTCTGCCTCCTGAGTAGCTAGGATTACAGACAAGAGCCACCAACACCCAGCTCTTTTTTTTTTTTTTTTTTTTAACATTTCCTGTGGGTTTTTGGGATTAAATTTCAGCACAGCTGCTTCATAACTGACATGTTACTCAATCTTCGTGATCCTAGTGTCCCTACTTGCAAAAAAAGGGGGTAATAATAGCCTTTTGCACACTTCTTAAGAGGATTGTGTCAAGTGCTGAGCACAAATGTAGGCTCAATAAACAATAATTATATTAACTTATTGTGGAGTTATAATCATGGCAGGAACGGCCTTCACTCTGCCTTTCTCTCTTCAGCAGTCTGTTGTAAACATTTCTTAAGCTGATCTGGACCTTTGTGTTTGTATTTTAGGGCTGCATCTGTTTTCACTAAGTATACAGTTATTTATTCCTCTATTCTATGATTGGTCCTTAGGCCTTATTACTTATTTGGTTACACTGTGAAAAAACATAGATTTTAGAAACTAGCGGTATCTGAGTTAAATTTTCTAACTTTCCTGTTACTTGGTTTTGGGTTAGTTGCTTGAATTTTCTGGAAATAATAATACTGACTTTGGATTAAATAAGACAGAAAACAACCACGAAACTCCAGCATTCTGCCAGGCACATCATATATTGTTAAGATCTGTTGGTTCTTTTCCCTTCTTCACCAGGTCAGCAAGGCTCAAGGTGTGGAGCCTTTAGGGCAGACCTCACTCCCGTCTTTGAAAGCTCTTCTTGTGGATTGTGCAAACCTTCCCGTGCAAGCCAGCCTTGTGCTTGAACCTGCTGACTGAGAGCATAATTGGCTCTCAATTCACTATTGAAGATGCATAGATAATTTGTAAGATTTTGCAACCATAAAACTTCAGACTTGATATTCTTTTCTTCCTTATTTGCTTTTCTGTGGGTGAAAATTATTTTTAAACATTAGTTTGAGTATCCGGTAATTTAAATTGATTTTTTAAAGCGTGGTTTGATTACGCTTTCACTGGTGTTCAAATAAAGGCAAATAAAACTATTCAGAGAACTCTTTTTTTAACTGTCAGTTCAGAGCAGAGGGCAGAAGACCAAAACAGTTTCAGCTAGAGGAGTCTGCATTTCATTTATACAGGCAAGATTTTGTTGCAACAGAATGTGTTCGATTTGGGCCATTTTAGAAAATTCTCCAATGGGATTACAATTGTCATTTTCTGTAGCATAAATGAGTTTGTGACTGCCTTGATTTTTTTTTTAAGCTAAAATTAACCATTCACATGTATGATTACCTTAAACTAGCAACTCATTTCCTTTAGCTGGAAGGAATTAAAACAGCCCAGAGCTGGAGTCTAAAATGTAAATTGCAGGAGAGAAGATTTGTCTGTAATTACTGGAGAAAGTACTGTTTGTGTTTAACTTCACCATAATTTTTCAGGATGAACAAATTGCACATTAGATAGTACAGGGAAGAAGCTAGGCTTTTAACGGCTGGAAATGTTTTTTTCCCAGTTGTAATTTCTAAGATGAACCTGTGAACTTTTAATTTATACATTGGTTTGAAGTAATTAGCATTGAGTTTTCTAGCTTTCGAGACATAATTATTTATAAGAGGGATGGCGCCTGGAGTGTATCCAGATTTACTGCTTCATGGGGTTGGGTGGGGGGACCATCTCAGAATGAAAATCTAGAGCAACGCTCCAAAGAGAGATACAGCATGGCCAGCATTGTTGAAAGAACACTCAATATTTTTGTTTCACAAAAACTGAAACATATTTTATATGACTCTTTTTTTTTCCTCCATATCATCTTGCCTGGTAGATTCTGAGCACTTTTTTTTTTTCAATCTTTATAATGTTTAGGGAGTGAAAAAAATTCAAATTCTCTCCAAGTACCAGGTAATGAAATCCTGTTTAGATATCCTATACTGATGCCCTTATCCCTAAGTCACCTGCACAAGATTAACTGATGAGTTTTAGACAATTGAAGTGAGTTATTTCAAGGCAAAGTGTGAATTGCAGGCTACTAAAAATCTTGACAGGGTAATAAGCAGAATCACCTATAAGCTGATCCACTGTAAGCAGACATCTGCTTTTCCCCCTGGCAGGACATGGAGTACCAAAGCTAAGCTCCTTGTCTTATTTTTCCTCATTGCCCTTTAGATGTCAGGATTCTGACTGCCATTATATCAAGATGGCATGTAGCTTTTTATTTCTTTACTGGGGATAGAACCCAGGGTCTTCCACATGCTAAGCAAGCCCTTGAGCCCCAAACCCCAGCTCAGGACTTGGGGATGTGGATTAATGGCAGAGCACTTAAGTAGCATGCGTGAGGCCAAGATTTGACCATCAGCACAGCAGAAACAAACAAACAACAAAAAACACACAATGAATCAAAATTCAGATGTGTCCCAAAAGGTAGATGACTGAGTACATTTCTTTTCCGTTCCCTCTCCAGAGTCAGTCCCTGGTGACAGTTCCTCAACTCCCCTTCCAGGACAGTGAGGGCACAGTCACTGTGTGACAGTGAGTCATAGACTACACTTCTTTAGTGTGTAAGGTTATTGCCATACCCACTGATCTGCATCTGCCTTCTAAAATCTGAGCTGTCTTGGAGACTGTGCCTCTATGCATAGATCTGCCTCTTCCTCAGTAAAGGCTGTTTAGAGTTCGTTGCATTGGGTGAATGGAGCAGTCTCCCGCCACGCCAGTGGTGAATACTTCATTGATCACTGATCTTTTGCTGCATTGAATAACTGTTCCTTCATTGTCTTGCATGTGTTAGTGTATGAATAAACCATTTTTCTATAAATAGAATTGCTATGTCAAAAGAAAGGTACATGCAGTTTTTTATGGCTACATCTACCACAAGCTGCAGTAGTTTTAGGACGTTAAACTCCAACCAGCAGGATCACGAGCATGACGTGTGCTTTTAAACTCCAGCCCTACCCTTTGTCACTCACAGGTTTTGTTTTGTTTTGTTTTTTCTTCTGAACTTGATCCTGGTCCAGAGCCTCTGGGCTCACTTGTGTGATACTTGTGACTTTGTCAGTAATCAGGACTCATTTTCCAAAATGCCTGGCCACTGTATTCTTTTACAACTATTGGAAGGCATTGTTATAGGAAACGGGCTCATTTCTAAAAGTGTTCCTTCAGAAGAGGGGATTAAAAGAGATGTTGGCGTTTCAGAACCTTGAATTTTGGTCAGAGACATTGGAGCGGTCAGTTCATTTTCCTTGATTTTAGAGCCATAGAAAGGGTTCTTTCCATTCCCAAATAAAGAAACACTGACGTTTTGACCGTTAAAGATGCAGTGCTGGTGGTGTCTGGTAGCTGTCACCTCACCACAGAGCCACTCTGCTGAGCATCATCTCATTCTCACCCCAGGGCCAGGCTCCATGCCAGCAAGTTTACTTTCTGTAGCTTCCTTCCTGCCTCTACCTCACCTTCACTTCCTTTCCTCATCACCTATCCCTCAGCCACCATTCCACAAGCCAGAGCAAGCTCTATGGGGTTTTTGCTCTATAGATTTTCCTATTGTGCTTACTGTCTTAAGATCTGTGATATCGTTTATATTCCAAACATTTAAAATATAAAGTCTTTTTTGTTCAATTATGTAAACACCTAGCTCACAGTACTCTCTTAAATACACGATGTGGTGGCTAGTTGGATAATATATGCTATTTTAAAAAAATGATTTAAGTTTAACTTAATTTAAATATGTCTATAAATATATAGGTTTTATGACATTTCTGTGGATTGTGTTTCCCCTACACCATGTTTACTAATACAGAATGTAGCCTAATATGTTATTATAGTGCATATTTACTTGGCTTGGACTGATCTATCAAGGTAAACAAAGATGGCAGACTACCTCAGATAATAGTATTGTTGGTTGGTACCATTCTCGCCAACATTAGACCTTGGTCTCTAATGAGAAAGGAATTGTCTTAGCCTTATTCATAACATCTAGAACAGTATTACTTTAAGAACAACCCATAAAGTTGTGCTTTTCTTATCTGTCTGTACCATAGTAAGTACAAGAACTAGAAGTAAGTGTTCAAAAATTTTAATAGCAATCTGACAGCATTAAACCCAGTGTTAAAAACTGAGCTTGTATTTTGTATGTCTTATAAAATTTTTTTACATGATCACTCATTTTATTTTAGTCTACAGAATATCAATCCATCACAGATAAGATTTAAAAAAAAAAATAATCTTAAAAAGTTCCTCAAATTCCGATGATCCTCGAGCTTGTAAGGAAGATTCATTGCTATATAAATATCATTGTGTTGGTTTGTTTTCATAGCATAACAAATGTGATATCCCCATGTAATACTTGAGGAAATGAGATGTGATGACAAAGTTTCTTGCCTGAGGCTACTGAGTCACTGGGGTTGGATCTTCCCCTTCTCATTTCTGTAATCAGACTATAAGAGCTCAATGGCTTTCCATATTAGAATATTTTAATTAGATTCTGAGAGAGTGAGTGGAATAGAGAGAAAGTTGTGCGTGAATAGAGAACTGCATTTTTTTTTACCCTTCAAAAAAAGTGTCCATAGCATCTTCCCTGTATGATTTTTTACTTTAAGGTCATTGTCTAGAACTGAAGTTCTCTGGATGATATTAAAGGAAAAATTTAATGCAATGAGTTTGCACTAAAAAAAATCCACTGTGTGCTGATTTTTTTTTTTAATGTTTGAGGAGTGATATAAATACTAGTATCTGGAGAAATTATCAAGTGTCACAGAGCCAGCCTCAGGGAGAGTTTTGGGTTTCTTTCCAAGCCAAGGTATGACCCAAGGAGCCAATGTAAGCACTGGAGACATTGACTCTGAGCCTGTCTGCAACATCCCCATCTGCGTGAGCAGTCTCTGAACTGTGAAGCAAGAACAAAGAGAGCTGCTAGAGGGAGAGGAGAGAAAAAATGGAGAGTAGGACAGAGAGCACTGAGCCTCTGTAGATGGGCTAACTTCTTTTAAAGAGCTAGGGGGTGGGCTGGGGAGGTCACTTAGTGGTAGAGCACTTGCCTGGCATGTGCAAGGCCCATTACCAGCACAGCAAAACCAAAAAATAAGTAAATAGTCATGGAGTGATTGCATATGTGAAGCCTAGCATAAAGATTTCTTGGCCTTATCTATTCAACTGAACAGAACCTAATGAAAAATTTTGCCTTATTTTCTTCTTTAGCTACTTCCCTTCTACAAAGAAAAAAGCCATAATTATAAGTTTATCATTCCCACAAGTTGCAGATCTTTTATATGTTAAATACATGTGGAAATATAAATATCTTCTTGTCTTGGTGAAAAAAATCAGAGTGTAATTTGCCTTTTTATTTGTTTATATTTTTTATTTTCATTTCTTTATTTTGGCAGTGTTAGGGTTTGAATTCAGGGTCTTGTGCTTGCTAGGCAGGTGCTCTACCACCTGAGCCATGCTCCCAGCCCTTTCAGTGTTATTTTTCAAATAGGATCTCCACGCTCTTGCCCGGTCTCCATCTCGATCCTCCTACCTCTGCCTCCTGTGAAGCTGGGATTATAGAGGTGAGCCACAATAATTGTCTTTTTTATAATAATGATGTTGTGTGATCTGAAGGGATAATGAGGCTGTAAATCTTATTTTAAAAATTCTTAAAGGAGTGCTGGCAGAGTGGCTCAAGTGGTAAAGTACCTGCCTAGCAAGGGTGAGGCCCTGAGTTCAAACCCCAGTACTGTCAAAAAAAAAATTCTTAGAAATAAGTTTTCAAACATCGGTACACTTCTCAAATATCCAAAGCACTTACTCATTTGTCATATTGACCACCATTGCGGGAATGTTCAGTTAGTAAGGACTGACTGCTCATTGCAAGGTTCCGTATCTGTCACTATGATTACCAAAATGTCCTTTTCTGTCTCTTCATTGTCCCACTTGTTTAGGTATCTGTTGGGTCCCAAGTGCAGTGCCAGGAGCCAGGACAGATTGATTCCCTTTTGTAATTCCCTCCTGTAAAATGGAGATAACATCAAAGCTATTGTGTGGATGAAATTAAATAATATATCTAAAACACCTAGCAGAGTCCCTGAAAACAACACTCCAAATGAATATTTTGCCAGGAACAGCAGAGACTGCATTTGAGATTTCTTTACAGATCATGGTGAAGATAAACCCGGTCTTGCTTACTGTAGACTGTCACTTGAGTGACTAAAGAAAGCAATAATCCAATGGAGATTCACATTAAATTATTTTCTCCTGCTGGAGTATCATCTGGAAATGCCAAAGTAAGATATGCCCGAAGAATTAAGAGCGGAGGCATTAGGAAGCAGTTACATGTCAAAGAATCCTAGAACAAATGTGTTTTTTCAAATATGTAAACATAATAGAGGTTTGCAGAGCTGTTGTCTTGGATGTTGACTTTTAGTCATTCTTGACATTTCACTTGGACAAGGGAACTATCGTGTCCATGGTTGATCTCAGCCATTCGTTATTTCCGTGAACTCTCAGAAAGTTCAGGCTAGGCTTGGGAAGGAATTAGGTCACTGTGTCTCAAATCTTCAAAGACAAAGCTGGTGTTTCCCCTGCAAGCCCGCACATCCTCCTCCTTGCCCCTGAGTTCTGGGAAAGCTCTCGGCCAAAGGAGTTTCCTAAGTAGGTGGGGGATTTGAACATAAATTTGAATCTGATCAGGTTTCCTTATTCAAAGCATGAGTATTTTTGTGTATGTCCTGTGAATATGAATGAGTCCAAAATTAAAAAATCAATCGCACAAACAAATTAACAGATTCATGACAGAATGGGTTTCCTAATACTCCGGTGGGAGTTTTGTAATTCTTTCTCTCCCTAGAATAACTGACATTCTTAATAATTTCCTGGATCGACTGATACTGTTATCTGAAGCTACATGAAGAGATTGTACTTTTATTTTCCCAGTGAAGGTCAAGATGTTCTTTTCACCAGGTACAGTGACACATATCTGTAATTCCAGCACTTGGGAAGCAGGGACAGGAGGATGAAGAGTTTGAAGCCAGCCTGGTCTATATAGTGAGAACCTTTCTCAAAAAATAAAACAAAATGAAAAGTTTCTCTATGTGCTTTCTATGTAGCTACTGAGCATTGGAAGGTAGTTATTGAGCTAGTGCACCTAAGCAGCCATATTTTAAAAATATATTTAGATTTAATTAAATTTAAATAGCCACCTGTGAGTAGTGTCAACCATATTGAGCAGTAAGGTTCAAGGCTACATATAGCAACTTAACCTGGGTTAATATAGGTTTCCAGATAAATTGCAATCAGTTTCAAATTAGACAATTCTAATGAAATTAGTAATTAGAAATTAGCCTATATCACAGCATTCCATTAGCTTTGAAAATTCAAAAAAGAAAAAGAAAATCTTTATAGTATAAAGTAGGTGACTTCTTTTTCAATTTGACTTTCTGTTTTGCCTTTCCCTTTCCTGTTTTTCTTTATCTTTTTTTTTTTTAAGTTGGTGGCCACACCTCAAAACACTTGTTCAGACATAAGGTTGAGAGTCTCATGTTTCTAGGCATATGTTCTGTGTGCCACAGACAGATGTACAGGCCTGCATCAGATGTACTTTGCTAGACTTTGTGGGTATGTAAGACCATGGTGGGAGGGCTGAGTTGATTTCATCAAATTCCTTGGGATGTTTGTCACAGGGCATTTTGTTGCTTTGTTAAGGTGATGTTACCAGTTAGTTTTCCCTCTCTTTCATGGCTTTTCATGTTCTCATCTCATGTTTTCATACTAAAAACTGACCTTTAAAATAAGGACTGAATTTTAAAAAGGAACTGAAATGCATTTATCACCTCAGTGTCTCTGGCTTTCTCTTTTTAACATCAAAACACCAGTTTAGCCAAGCACAGTGGTGCATGCCTATAATCCCAGCACCCAGAAGGTTGAGGTAGGAGGATCAAGGTTCAAGTCCACTCTGGGCTACACAGAAGGATCCTATCTTAAGGAAAAAATTGTAGAATATACTCTTTCTATTCTTCTACTCGTTATACTCTTAAAGCTGTCTGTTGATTGGCTGAAGATTATAATTGCCAGGTTGTCTTTTCAAGTATAAAATTTCAAATTAACTGTAATATTTGGAATCACGGGCTTCTGCTCCATCAAAAGTGATTTATTTACTGATCACCTTTGGTGTGCCAGGTAGCTTTCTTTGTATTGAAAATATGACAGAGAACAAACAAACAAAATTCTCCCTCCTCACTAAGCTTAAATTCTAGAGGGATCCTTTCTGTTTCTACCCATGTAGAGGGTTTTTCTAAAATACCTGTTTCCTTTTATCGAGCAAGAACATCACTATCAGGACTGGATGTTCTTGTCTGTTTTTGGTCACCAGGACTGAGTTGACACAGAGCCTCATTGCTTAGGACTGTTGGTACAGAATGGAGTTCTCTGGATCACTCAGGAAGTGTTTCAGCAAATACTGATGCTGCCCCCAACCTCGCCATTCTATTTAGTTCATCCACTGTGATGCACATGACGCAGGAACATCAATATGTGTTAATTCGTTTATTTTAATCACCTCTGGTGATTTTTTTTGTGGGGAGTGAAACTGGGGTTTGAACTCAGGGCTTGCTCACAAAGCAGGCCTTCTTCTGCTTGAACCACACCTCCAGTCCATTTTGTTCTGGTTATTTTGGAGATGGGATCTTGCAAACTATTTGGGCTGGCCTTGAACCTTGATCCTCCTAATCTTAGCCTCCCAAGTAGCTAGAATTACAGGCATGAGCCACGGTGCCGTCTTCCTTTGGTGATTGTGATATATTTCCAGAGTTGAGCACCTCTAGTGCTCAATGTTTAGGTTACTGATTTGAAAGGTATGGAGCCTAGCATCAATACTGGAAGGTGGTTTAAAAGCTAATGATAGAAATTTGTTTCACTTTTATTTGTGATGACAAATTGGAGTGTACAAGAAGTACAAGGAATAAAGCTTCTCATTATTGAACTGCTCTTCACATTTATTTAATCCTTACACATTTATTTAGTGCTTACTGCAAACCAGGTATTAGAGATTGAAGATGAACAAAGAATACAACATGCCCTCTAGGACATTATAGTCTAGTGCAGTCCCATAAAGGATCTTTTTGGATTTGTGGGCAGTATGTTTCTGTCACAAGTGTTCAACTCTGCTGTTGTAGCTAGAACGCAGCCATAAATAACATACAGACCAATGGGCTTGCTGTGTTCCCAGCCAACAGGCCTACAAAAACAGCAATGATCTGGGTTTGGCTATAAGTCTTAGATGTCCTCTGTGAGGACACAGAGGGACACAGAGACTCTACTCTGCGTAGGGAATTAGATGACACTCTCTAGAAGTATGGCAGAAGTGTGGGCAGATCCGCCACTGCCAGCAGGGCTACATCTTCGTAGATATTTCTCAAGGGATGTTCTGAAAACTGTGTTGAGAGATTAGACCATTTCACAATGAGCAATTCCACTTCTAGAAAATCACACCAGGAAAATAATTGGATGCTCTGTAGTGTATAAGGATGAGACAAAATTCTAAAATGACATTTTTGGATCATCTAATTTGATTAACTCCAAGAGACATGTCCTGTATGACAGCATTCATTTTAAGTGTTTTCCCCTTCCATCATGGCCTCAGACCAAATCTGTTGTGTTTGAGCTAGATTTTTAGATGTTAGGTTTTTTTTTAATTAAGATATATGTGTGTGTGTATATATATGTATATATGTATATATATGTATATATGTATGTATATATATATATATATATATACACACATATACATATATATGTAAATACATATATATATATCTTTATTATATAAAAGATATATACAGTTCCGGGATTTAAACTCAGGGCTTAGCACTTGCTAAACAGGTGCTCTACCACTTGAACCATGCCCCCAGCCCTTTTTGCTCCGGTTATTTTGGAGATAGGGTCTCACGTTTTGCCTGGCAGTTTGGACCACAATCATCCTATTTTGTACTTCTTGCCAGTGCCAGGAGGACAGACTCATGCCTCCACATCAGCTTTTCTCTTTTGAGATGGGGGTCTCTCAAACTTTTTTACCCAGGCTGGATTTGAACTGTGATCCTCTCAATCTCAGTCCCAAATAAAAGCAATATTTTAAATATTTAGCTGGGTGTGTAACCCAGTACTCAGGAGACTGAGGCAGAAGGATGAAGAGTTTAAGGCCAGCCTGGGATACATAGTAAATTATCAAAAAAAAACTTTTTTAATATTGAAAATTGCAGACAATATAATGAGCATTTATGTATCATTACCCAGGTTGAAGAGATGTTAACATCATGTCATATTTTCCCATAATTTTTAATAAGACATTACAAAGACATGTTACTCCCTTTTGTATCTTTCCTCAGGCAAATTCCTGTCCGTCTTTCACCACTTGGCATAAGCTGTTTATGCTTCCTGGCCTTGTTTTCTTTACTTGCCTTTGTGTAAAGCCATGTGCAATGAACAGTGCGTTTTGTGTTCATTGTGCGTTTAGATAAATGCTCTCACATTGTTCACATAGTTCTTCAGTTCAATGTGTTTACTCACGACCATTTTGGAGATTTATGGTGACATATTACAGATATATTTCTTTAAAAAAACCTGTTCTGCTATATTTCATTGCCTGATCTGACATCAGTTTCTGCATATATTCTCTGTCAGCAGGCATCTGACTAGTTACTTAGCTCCTCTGTTCCGAAACCACATAGGGTGGTTGTGAGGACTAATTTAATTAATATACATCGAGCAGGAGCTGGCACACAGTAAGCATCCAATATATACTAACTAACTACGTGATTATTCATACTATGATTAAGCTGTTTCCAGTGCTTTGCTTTTACACTGTGTTTGTCTCCTCTGCCCATGCATAAGTTTCTTTAGCACATGTAACTAAAAGTTGCATTTCTGTTTTATTTACTTTTTTTTTTTTTGGTGGTACTGGGATTTGAACTCGGGGCCTCATGCTTTCTAGGCAAGGCACTCCAGCCATGCCTCCAGCCCTTGAAAGTTCCATTCTGGCTTAACCCTGTTTTTCTTAGGGGTTGCCAAAGTCCTCTGTAAAGAAGTGGTTCCAGCTTTTCCTCCACCAGCAGCAGGTGCACACCTCTGCTTCCTCACCAGCACTTGATGCTGTCAGGCTACCATTTTTGGCAATGTTGTAGGTACTGAAGTGGTATCTGATTTGTTTGTTTGTTTTAATTTGCCTTTCATTAAGCTTGTGAGTTTGAAAATCTTTCCACATCTTTACTAACCATTTACATTTTCTTTTCTCTTCATTGACCATTCATATCTTTCGTTCATTTATTTCCTTATTGCACTGTAGGAATTCTTTATGTATCTAAATACTAATCTTTTGTCTGTTGTATCTCAGATTATACCATTGACCTATGTGGTTTGGTTTGGCTTTAATTTGAAGGCATTACTTGTATCAAAGAATTCATGCACATGGTTAAAACACATGGAACAAAAAAGTTTGTAAAAAACACAAACCTATGCCCCCACCCCCATGCCCCACTCCCATACTTTAGAGGCCGTTTTGTTGTTTGTTTGTTTTGTTTTGTTTGCCATCAGAGCTTCTAGTTTTCCTGAATCATTTTTTATTTATTTCTTTGTTGTACTGAGATTTGAACTCGGGGCTTCATGCTTGCTACCCCTTGAGCCATTCTGCCATCCTGTTTTTTTGTATTGGGTATTTTCAAGATAGGGTCAAAAAATAAATAAATAAAAAGATAGGGTCTCTCCCACTATTTCCCTGGGCTGGCTTTGAACCAAAATCCTCCTGATCTCTGCCTCCTGAGTAGCTAGGATTACAGGTGTGAGCCACTGGCGCCTGGCCAGAATCATTTTTTATATAGCATCAAATACCATGCTTATATCGCTACATCCTGACTTACCAACCTTTAACAGTATCTCTTTATTCCATGCGGTGAAAAGGAAGGACAGCCCTGCTCTCTTGGGCCTCATTTCTCATCCTCACTATCCATCACACTGGCGTATTGTAAACCCAGAACCCTCACTGTTTCATTCCCTGGATTTTTTTTGTTGTTGTTGTTTTTTGGGTGGTTTTTTGGCAGTACCAGGCGTTGAACTCAGGGCCTCACACTTGCTAGGCAGGCATGCTGTACCACTTGAGCTGTTCCCCCAGTCCTTTTTGCTTTTGGTTATTTTTTTGGATAGGGTCTCACTTTTGCCTGGTCCAGCCTTGGACCATAGTTCTCCTAGGATGCCTCCAAATAGCTGGGATTATAGGTGTGTGAGCCAATGTGCCCTACCCCTTGTTGCATATTCTGTGTGTGAATTTTTAGATACTGTGTCATCTGTCAACATACTCCCATCTCTATTCTTTCTTTCTGAAATTTGTTGAAATATCCTATCTTTCATAACTCTTCTCCAGTCCTGGGTTTGTTTGTTTGTTTGTTTATGTCCTTCTTTGGTTTGAGTGTCCCCTTATTTTACTAAGAAGCAATGATTAAAGGCAAATGCACTTGTTCCTATATCTGTGTGCAGGGACTACAGGAAACCTGCTTTAGATAACCTATTTATTTCTTCACACTTTGAAAATCTGTGGAACTGAAATTAGAGTCTTCTCAATCACATTTTTATGTAACTCAATTTAAGCAGTTAGGATCAAAATAAGCTTTTAGACCTTTGTTTTTTTGTGAGACATTTGAACTCAGGGCCTCACAATTGCTATAGACATTTTTTTGTAGTTCTATCACGAGGATGAGTCTCTGGCCTACCAAAGGTCTCTGTTAGTAGGGCACATGGAACCTGTTGCTCAACATAACAACAGCCTTTGCAGAGTCTTCATTCCAACTGTGTTTGGAATTTCCTATCACGGTGGGAAAGAAGAGCATTTTTCTTTTTCCTAAGCCTGAGAGGTCAAAGCCTATCTTCCACATTATTTTTCCTGGCTGTTAGGCTGTAAATTTCCTTGAATGATAAATAGCTTCATTGAATTTTTACTTCCGACTCAATTTCTTGAGAAGTAAAAGGAGGAAGAATAGCCAAGAGAAAACAGACTTTCATATACAGAAAGTAATAGCTGTGCATTGTGAAACCATGCCATTGTGAGATACAGACATCGCTCTTGGGTCACACTTTTTAATTTCAGTGCCTGGTAATTGGTGTTCTCCACAGAACTAAATACTGTATGGCCCAATGTGGCCAGTTCCTCTACTGTAAACTGGAGGTGATTCCTTTCTTATGCCATGGTGATAACCTCTAAAGATACTTGTGTATAAACATGACTAGCTATGAAACGCCTTTTCAAGAACTTAGAGCAATGATGACTTAGAGGAAGGAATGTTCACCAAATTTGTATGGCAGTTACCAAAATGTCCACTCTGGTCTTTGCTGGGTAGAAGGATTGCATGTAATTTGTCTCCATTGTGTATTTTCTGAAGTACCAGCATGTACTGCATGATGTTTCAGTCAACAATGGACACATAGACCATTATGGTCCCATAGGGTCATATCACTTAGTGATGTCATAGCTGTCTTGGTTGGTGCAAGTTCACTCTATGATGTTCACACAATGACAAAATCACCTAACAATGCATCTGTCACGTGTCCTTCTCATGAAGCCACCGAGTATAATATACAAAGGTTTATTGTTTTCGTTGTAAAAGTAGCCGCCTCATGTGATGATGCTGTTGCCACTGAAATCATTCCCCACTGTGTACCACTTAGTTTTAGATGATCCAGCTTCACAGCTCTCCCTCTGAGAAACTTTTCTTGTCCAGGAAACTGTTGCCCTGTTCTATCACAAAGGCTACGGGATGTTAGTTTTTTTTAATGGGGTGCATTGGTCATTCATCCTCACTGAGCATCCCATGTGCTGACTTCTACAAGAAAATACAAATTGGTATATGTGAGACGATATTAGAGTGGGACTGCCTCTAAAAGAGTAATCATTTTTAATTTCTAAGAGTTTATGCATCAGTGCAAAACAAATGTGTTGGAGGTCTACTGAGTACAAGGTGATGTGGTAGTTTGTTCCACACACTTCAAAAGATATTGATGCAGGACCAACACTGGCTTCTAGGACTGTGTGGTCAGGTTGGGAAGAGGAAGCTTGAATATGTGAAAACAATTTTTCTAAAAACAGAGAGAAGAAAGTTTGGCACAACATTCCAAACATCATCACAAAACTGTATGTAATCACTGAATGCCTGGTACAGGTACTCAGTATCATGAGAAGGAAGAAAGCATGGCAGTCCTGTGGACCTACTTCTGCCTGGAGCGGGAAAGATTGAACTCCAAGGTGTCTTGAAGCCCAGGTGTTCAGAATCCTGGAGTGCTATGTCCATCGTATGCCCAGCCCAGATTCAAGGGCAGGGAAGTAGCGTCCCCATATTGATGAAAGTAGCAAAGGGACATGGTCACAGAGGTTATAATTCATCGAAGGCCATTTTTAACAGCTAAGCACAGTGGCTGTGATCTAAGTTCTCCAGTCATAACTCAATGCAAAGGAAAGCTTTTGGACTTATAGTCTCTCCTATAGCATTATTTTTCATCACATTCATAGCAAAATGTAACTTAATATCTTCATCCATGTTTAACATAAAAGAATAACACATATGGAGATGAGCTTCATCTTTCTGGTTTAATACAAAAGCATTGTTAGTTGATGACCTTTGAAAACACAAACTGCCTGTGTTCTGACATCCAAGGCACTGGATGGTAGGTTGGATGGACTAGTGCTGTGGAATCAGACTGACATGACGCTGTGTAGATTCCTGGCCCTGCCTCATGTTAGTTACCTCTGTGACTGTCTCAGCCTTCATAGGAGCAGGAGTACTGCCCTGCAGGCTTGTTCGTTGTTACTGTCAGTTTTCTATCTCTTTATTGAATGAATTTAAGTTTCTAAAGTCTGGTATTCCTATTCAGACATTATAATCTGACTTCATTAAACAGAATGCAATGCATTTGTTTTAATCTTTCATATAGCCTCTCAGTGTCCTGTTTTTTTCCCATACAAATTTAGTGTTACACATTCCATTGGCATTTCTAGAACACAAATCCTTCTTCTGTGCTGTTTGTTTATTGAATGGAGTTTCCCAAGACTGAACTTACCGGGGTGGCCAGTAAGTGTTGCCATGGGGGAGGAAGGGAGGGCCTCAAGGAGGACATGTGCCACTCGGGAAGGAGGGTGCTCAGCTCAGTTCAATCAGCCTTCTTTCTCCCTGAGTGGTTTGTGCTTCATTATGAAAGACCTAATCATAAAACCAGGGCACTGGGAAAGATGCTCAATAATTATAAATCAATAATTATAAAATAATCATACTAGTGCTGACTATGTGTTGAGCACTTAATATGTGTCGGCAGCTATGTTAAATGCTTTACGTGCATCATCTCATCCATCTTCAGAACGACCCTGTGAGATAGATACTATTAGTATTCTCATTTTCAAAGTCTGGAATGGTATAGCCATTTGATGAAAGTAGCATGGTGTATTACAGAAAGTTGGAAATACAGACAGGCAAAAATAAGATGAAAAACATCACATTCATATCGTTTAGAGTATTAGAATTAACATCTTACTATGTGAACCCCTGGAATTTAGAAAATCTTTTTATTTCTCTCCAAGCTTAATTTTTAAATTATTGTCTAAAAATCTAAAACAGAAGTTCTTATTTGAGAAAATAAGAATACTGGCTACCTTGTAGCCAAAATAAAATCTTGACCTTTTCTTTCTGTCTGCATTCCTTCTTTAGCAATCCTGACCATCCCTAAATCCTGGGTAAATCTAACTGAATATCAAGCAGATTGCAAATAGGGAAAGGCAAAAAAGATAAAACATATGCAAACCTTAAAAAAACATATTTCAGTATAGCTATTTCTGGAGAACAACCACAAAACCTCAGCAGAGTAGCTAGATTTAGATAGAGAAAACAGCAAGAACTTCTTCTTGAGCAACACATTTTATTGTCACCTGGAGTGATTCTTCCCAGGTTATGAGTGTGCAGGTCAGCTGGGGTGGCTTATTTTGGGACCCTGTCTAGAGGGGTAATAGAAGAACACTGTGTGTTCTTTTCATAGATGGTAGAAGCAGAACAGGGCACACCCAGCCATACAGACATAGTCCACTAACATACCAGGGACAAGCAAGTCAGATGTTAAGTCTGAAGTTAAAGCAATAGGAAGGGCACACCTACTGTAAGTGTCCTGAGCTCTGAGGCCAAAGCAAGGGTAAAGATGTATCACACTACCATTAATAGAGGATAAGTTCAGACTAATAATATACTTCTTTCCATGAGTAGATTAGTTATTTATCTATGCATCCATCTGCCTTACAAACATATATTATATGTGCATATATACACAGCAACATATTTATAACATACATAAGGACAAGCACATACAAACAAAACAAAATAAAAGATGAAGCTGCATATAAACATACCTAATGAAACATGAAAGTGGGGAGGCCTATTTAAATTAGGAAAGTTTTAGGGACTGTTATACTTATGGAAAAACACAGTAAAGAGTAAGTATAAAAGTTTTGTAGAGGAGAGAGAGCTACCCTCTACCCCCTGCTTTAGTTCAGTGTGGGCTCTGTGGCTGATCTAAGAAATCAACTTAATATAGTTAAGTTGATTTCTCTGATTAACAAGAGAGAAACAAGAAAGTTTTATGAATTTTATATGTACATGGGGATGACCAAAGCATGATGCTCACATATGTGTTAGACAAAGAACAATACATTGTGAAGGAATGACAGGGCATATGGGTATCTGGATGAGGGTAGTTAACTCTATGGATGTTACTGACACAAAGGGGGTGGTGTAGAAGCCAGGAGAAGGGAAGGGTGACTTCACAGACTTTGTTACTCAGGTTCACTGCAACCCCAGTTACCAGTGTCTGGTGATTAAGGTTATTTTCCAATCTTGGTATGTGAAGGATATCCCACCAAAAAGGCACTTTATGGCTTGCTGCAGGTAGGAAAACACAGGCCAAATGGCCCTCTGTAAAGTTGTACTTCCTGAAGCCATGTCAGCTTGAGATAATCAATTTAAGATGGTGTGTCTTAAACTTTCATTATCTCAAGGACAAGATCAACCGAAATTTGATGATAGCTAGACACAGGAAGTTGAAGAACAGGAGAGAGACAGGGGGGAATTATGAGTGAGGTAGAGGGATATTAAAAATGCCCACAATTCTGTGAGCTTAGGGAGCTTGGGGAGGTCATGGTAACATTGACCAAGAGATGGGATTTGTGAAGGATGTCTGGGAGAGAAGAGGCAGTCTTCCTTTCCATTTGCTGGCTATGTTTTAGCAAATGTCAGGTTGGTCATGTCCTCCTCAAGGTGATTGGACTTCAGTGGTATGTTGAGGTGGGAGTATAAATTCACTTTCTTTGTGAACATGGACTAGTTTCTAATGTTTCTTCAACTCTTAAATTCTGTAACATTTGACCTTTACTATAACTTATAGTTGAAGCAGTCTGAACAAAATGTTTCCCACGGGAGTTTAGGTAGAAAGAAAAGAACAAAAAAAATACATCAACCATCAAACTGATGCCCTCCAGATAAATGTTCAGTGTTGTTGCTCTTGCTATTCCTTTTTAATTCTTTTTCTGTTTTAAATTTGAGACTGTGGGCTAGTTACACTTTTCTAATCCAGTCAACGACCTCCCTAACCCCTGTCTTAACCCCCTCTCCTCACATTTATATTACAACTGGTCCTGGAAGACATTTGAGATTCTGACCTCGTTCTAAGTCTTAGGGCTTACTAATGACTGATGGGAAGGTAGGAAACAACCAGAGAAAATCAGGAAAAACCAGACACAGATGAGACACTGATCATGAAAATCAAAATGAAATAACATTTTAAAGAAATACTAAAATTAGTTGTTTTCCAGAAGGCTGCAAATCAAGCTTGTTAAAGTCTTTGTGGTTCTTTTACAACTTGACTGGATCTTGAATTCTGCCAAGAGTAGAAATAATGTCTTTTCTATGTCCTGAAACTTTATCTCACAGAGAGCTTATAGTGCTACATTCTACAGGTGTAAAGAAAGAATTGTTAAACTCTTCAATTTAAGACAGAAGGATGTGGAGACAGGAAGGAAATGAGAACGTGGATTAAAAGTTGCCTCACCCTTCTAAATAATAATGGAGTTTTTGTCTAGAATACCCCAAATGAAACAGAGTTTGTTTTCAGTATACTACCACTTTTCTGGGAGCAGTGAGAAAGTTGAAAATAGGTCTACTATTTGCGAATATGTTTAAGGAATTATTTTGGGTTTTTTCTCCAGCTCAAATGTCTTTCCTGACACATTTTCTTTTGTTCTTCCACTTCTGTAGAAATGACTTGTTGATGGTCTGTCGCCAGCTGAATATGGAAGGGTCTGTGGCTGAGATCATGAGCCAACTGGGCGCAGATGAAAGCGGGAAGATTTCCTTTCAGGATTTCACACGGTGTCGTATGCAGCTCGGGCGGGAAATTAGGAAGGAAGAAACGGACCTTTCTGTGAAGTCAGACAACTCCTGTCCAAAGAGAAAGCTGAGAGGCAGAATTGCTTCCTGGCCCACGAGCAGTGACAACAGCTTAGGTAGGTACAATCAGGTGGCAGTGGCATCGTGCCCAACTAGCCCATCTTTTACATCTCTGTAAGTGAGAATGGCGCCCCCAGCCCCTGCTGGCTCGTCTGTCCTGGGGCTGCCCTCCTGACCTCACCTTCCCCTGGGTACCTGCTGGGTTTTTCTGTGTTCTGTCCAATGGCTTCACACAGTCTGGTTTTATTTTACTTCTTCCCTTTTCCAAACTTAATACTGCATTTATATAGCTATTGCAGAGATTGGGCAAATGACTAGGAAAGGGGGTAATGTTAGTAGCAGGCTTTAGAAACCAATTGGAAACTTCTTGGCTTAATGCAGAGGTTGTTAAAAGCCATTTCTTTTTTAATTTATGTCAAAGTTTTTTTTCCTATAAAGATAGTTTTTCTGTTCATAATGTCACTGTTTTTTTTCTGATATGCAGTTAGAAAAAAGTTCTTAATGTTGATAATTATTGAAGCTGGGTGACAAGAACATGGGGTTTCTTGCACATATTTTTGATTTTTTTCTTAGTCTGTTTGGAATTTTCCACAATAGAAAGAAAAAGAAGCATCTTTTAAAGAGTAGCATGAACAGAGGGACAGAGAAAAATACCAGAATTTTCCCTGTACTTCAGGGATTTTTCCCCTTGAAAACGAATCCTGGTTCTCTTTCTCTGCTAGGTAGATATGTGGCAAGAAGGTAAGCTCCAGTTTAGCTGTCCATCATTTAGATGTGCACACTAATTAGCATGAGTAATTGTGTAGTGCCCCCGGCACATGTCTATACCCATCCCGAGCCAGTTCCTGACAGTGGGATCATCTGGAGGAGTATTACTGAGTAATTGAAATAATAAAAATGTCCACACCTGCCCTGGGCCTTACTACCTTGATGGATTCCACATAAGCAGAAAATGATGGGTGTGGAAATGCATGTTGTCTTAGCAGAATAGAGAGAAATATTTAATTTCGAGATAACTTTTTTTGAGTAATATATGTTCATTATAGAAAAACGATGGGGGAGAGGAAAGCAGAAAAAAAAGAAATCATTCTTAATTGTCTCTGTCTCTCTCTCTTTTATTTATGTATATACATGTGATTTACTTGGTTTTTCAGTAACTTTTTCCTTCCTTCCTTCCTTCCTCCCTCCTTCCCTTCCTTCTTCCTTTCTTTCTTCCCTCCCTCCTTCCCTTCCTTCCTTCCTTCCTTCCTTCCTTCTTTTCTTCCCTCCCTCTTTCCTTTCCTTTCTTTCTTTTGCTGAGGATTGAACCCAGGGCTTCATGCATGCTAAGCATATGCTCTGTTGTGAACTACACCCTGTTCTTTTTTAAGGATTTCTTTACATACTTTCTACATGCGATATTTTTGGAATGGGGGTTATTGTTGTTGTGGTGTTTTTTTGACAGCACTGGGATTTGAACTCAGCCTCACACTTGCTAGGCAGATGCCCTTTGCTTTAGCTATGATTTAGATTAGAGTCTTACACTTTTTGCCTGGAACTGGTATTGGACTGCAGTCCTCCTATCTATGTCTCCTGCACAACTGGTTGAGATGGGGGTCTCACTAACTTTTTGTGCAGACTAGCCTTGAACTGTGACCCTCACATTTCTGGCTCCCGTGTAGCTGAGTTTGCATGGTTTTGTATCTTACAATTTTTCCTTTACATTTTCTTTTCTTTTGGTGATGCTGGGATTTGAACTCAGGGCTTTACACCTGCTAGGCGAGTGCTTTACCACTTAAGCCATGCCTCCAGCTCCCTTTTTCATTTTCTTCATACTGTTCTATAATATTCAAAGCATGATTTCTAATGGCTGTATAACATAAAAGACACACACCATAAATGTTTATTAAATGAAGGGATGAGGGGAATACATAAGCACACACATATGTGTATTTGAAAGGTTAAGTCATCTGTGGAACATCCCTTACCTGAATTCTACACAGACTTTAAAATAGTGTATAAATGTGTATCATCTACTTTGTGGAAAAACTATACTGTTTAACTGTCAGGCATGTATTTCTTCTTCTTTTTGTCAATACTAGGGTTTGAACCCAGGGCCTCACACTTGCTAGGCAGGTGCTCTACCATTTGAGCCACTCCCCCAGACTTCAGACATGTATTTTAATGTAAAATACATGTTTATAAACACTTTGAATGAGTCACTGCTCACATTGAATTGGTGTGACCATCTCATAAGAGTGGCCCAACAGAGGAAGGGTTGAAAACCAATTCTCTATCATCCTTGGATGTGCCATTGAGAAAGAACTGAGAAGAGACAAGCCATATGCATGCTCTGAACCCAGGAAAATGCTGGCATCTATGAAACCTCTTACTAGTTCATCCTGGTGGTTAATGCTCCAGAGTCTGATTAAGTGTGACTTCTTTGTCACTTATTGCCAATGTGACACTGGACAAATTACATTTCTCAGTGTCTCAGTTTCCTCAAGCATAAAATGGGGCTAATTCTTGTTATAGGAAGGAATGGAAGAGTTAATATACATATACAAACACATAAAATGGCTGGCATATACTAAGCATATGTTTTAGCTCATTTTGCATTACTATAATGAAGTATCCAAGGCAGGGTAGCTTTATAAAGAAAAGAGGTTTTATTTAGCTCACAGTTTTGGAGGTTCAAGGGCCCACATTTGGTAATGAACTTCTTGCTGGTAGAGTCCTGTAGGACAAGGACATCACATGGCAAGAGACATGTATCTCTTCTGGTTTCTGTTCCTATAAAACCATTAGGATTCATTGCTCTACCATGATGAACTTGTCTCAAATCCTCTCAAAGCCCCACCTCTGAACATCATAGTCAGATTGAGTTTCTCACCTCTCAGTGCCTCACCATGGAGATGACATTACAGCACATAAAGCCTTTGAGGACACTCAAACCATGTCCAAACTATAGCAATGTGTTAAACTAAGATTATTATATTACCTCCCAGTTTTCAGTCCTGCAGACTGTCACAGTTACCATTCATGTGTTGGAAAACAAGATTGACAATAATTAAACAAAGATTTTGTTCAGTTAGCCCCTCCCTTTCCTATGTCATGACTTTATTTAGATCAATTCCAGCATATCCCATCTTTGGGTACATAGGAGGTGTGCATGCTTCCCTAACTCCTGCTCCATTTCTCTATTCCTCCTCCCTGGTAAACTCTTTAAAGTGTTTGCTTATGTTGAGTGTCTATCAGTGCTGACCCCTCATTCTTCCTTCAACCCACTTCTACCACATCTTCAGTCATCACCATTCTACTGACCCTGCTCTTGTGACATCCAGTGATTCCTCTTCTGGCCATATCTAGATCTTCAGCCTTTGACCCAGTGGACCAGTTCTCATTCTGGCTCCATTTTATTCTTTCAAGATCTTTGAAAGCTCCTGCCTGCCATTGTAGCTTCCATTTTTCATTGATTTAGCCCCCTCTCCTCTTTCCTTGAACTATTTCCAAATTATTTCCCAGGGACTGCAGAATTAGGTAAAATTGACACATATTCCTGGCTATTTGTACATCTCCCATATTTAATATCACTGAAGAGAACTTGATTCCCTCTGCACCCTTCCTTCCAGACCCATTCCTCTTTTTTTTTATTTCTTTTATTCATATGTGCATACAATGTTTGAGACCCATTCCTCTTGAGGTTCTCCCCATCTGTAAATTCACTGTATCCAGGAACTGTCACAGTCTACCTGATTGCTCAAGCTGTCAATCCCCTTTGTCTCTTTTGCCAATGAGATCAGACTCTGACCACTTCCTCTGTTCCCCTGTCATCACCCCTGTTCAAATTACTGTCACATCTTGCCTTGCCTACTAAAATAGCCTGTAACTGGCCTCTTGCTTCTCACCTTGACACCAGCATCTCATTCTCTAGCCTGCAGTCAGAGTGGTCTTATAAAGTTATAAAAACCTGCTCAGGTCATTCCTGAATCTAAAATGGTCACAACTCCATAGCACCCAAAATGATGTCCCCATGCCTTACTGAAGCCTCGGCCATCCCCAACATTCAATGTGGACCTCATAGTGATTCCCTCACTCACTGTGTATGTCGCAGCCACAGCAGCCTTCCTGCTGCTGTCCCTCCATGTTAGCAAACTCACCCAGCCTCCTGACCTTTGTTCAGGCTCCCTCCTCTGGCTTAGAACCATCTTCTAAGCAACCTTCATATTGCCTTGTTGACTTTTCCCTGTTATTCAGATTTATCTTTAGAAAGGTCTTCCCAAGCTAAAGTAGCCTCCTCTCATTCACTCCTTCATGTGCTCTCATTGTGGTACACTGCTTCTCCTTATCTGACATCCTCTTGTATATTATTGCAATGGGCTTACGCACTTATAAGCACACACTTATATGTCTCCCCCAGTACATTAAAAGTTCCACTGAAGGAGTAATGACTTTCTTTGTCTTTTTTTACACCAACACCCCTGCCCTCAACAGTTTCTGGCTGTGGGACATGCTCAGTGCCTATTTGTTGAATGAGTGAAGAAATGGCAATGCTCTGTGACAATGCTCTTATAGGGAAACACAGAAGGACAGTGTTCCAGACGCCAGAGAACTCATGATTTAATTGAGGAAACATAACATATGACAGATTAAACAAGAAGTAGGGTTTCTTTTCACTTTTATTTTTTGTGGTGGAGATCAAACCCAGGGCCTTGCACACGCCAGGCAAGCACTCTACCACTGAGCTACACCTTCAGCCCCAGCAATATGGTTTAAACTACAGTTAGCAAAACGTGAGATACCACTGCTTGGTGCAGAAAATATAGTCTATAACAAGAGCTGAGAAATACTGTGAACATAAATTTCAAGAAAGGGTTGGGGTTTCATGTGTGGCTACAAAATGGAGGGAAGCAGAAAGGATGTTGAACTATGAAGAGAAAAGTCTAAGAGGAAGTTAGGCTTAAGGGTTAAATGTCAGAAAGTCTTTATTGTCAGCCCTGACATTTCACAGCATATCCACAGCAGGGAGTGGAGTTGGCAGAAAAAGACCTGTCAAACATTACATGTACAAGTTGGAGGAGGAATTTCAATAGATTCATTTATCCCAAGTGTTTTCCAGAGAGCAGTGATTTCAAGGGATGGCCATAAATATTATGAGAAGAAAGAATTCCTTTGTCAAATAATCTGAAAACTCTGGGTTAACGTAGACGAATAGTTTTCTTTACTGTAGGACATGTCAGAGTCTTTGATATGCTAATGTTTCTCATGAATCTCCAGGAGAAAAATAAAATATATGGCATTTTCCAAACTTAATTGACCATAAACTTTTACTGACAAAGCTTCTCTTAGGTCACAAAGTCCCTGCTGAGATATACTTTGGAGGAAAATGAAGGTACCCAAACAACTAAATCATAATAGATTTTTATATCCATTTTGAGTCATCTTGGAAATAATATTTTTAAATCCTTATGTCTTTCAGACATCAGGTATGTAAATTAATGGTTATAGCAGTAACCATAATAAAATATATGAACTTCTAATATTCACTATGTATCAAGTTATTTGCTAGGCACTTTTACTTATATTACATGCTTAAAAGGTACAGTCCAGCTTCACCATCAAGTGGCCATAGGACTTAGGCTAGGCATGTGATTATTCTGATTTTTTAGTTTTCTTATCTCTAAAGTTAGAGTGGTTATGTTTACATTATAGGATAGTTGAAAGGATTTAGTGAGATTTTGCCTATAAATTTCCTGTACAGTGTCTGTTCTCAGTAGGCTTTCAATGAGTAAGAGAGTTTTTATACTTGTCATGATCACTGATGCAAAGTTTAGAACTGGATCCTTGTATGCAGGAGAACATTGAGTTGCAGAGCTCACAAGCCACAGAGCTAGCAGGGAGTGGGAACACTAGGTCTCCAGCTGAAAGATAATTCTTTGAGTCCCTAGAAACTTAAACCTAAAATGTTATTTTCATAACCAAGATGCAAACTAGAAAGGACACTATCATCTAAAGACCTCTCCTGGAATCACAGACCCCTGATTCCCTCGGGATCCTCAGTCCCATCTCTTCAGCAGCAAAGTGACTCACACATTGCACCAAAACAGTTGTGAGATTTTCTGTGGGCTGCCTGATTTCCCAGTGGACAATAACTCATCTAGATTCCTTAGAATTATTCAGGAACCTAATTTTGAAAGTTGTGTTTTTCTTTATGACAAGGAAAAACTCTGCAGCTTAGAAAAATCCTAGCATTAGCTGCTTCTGTGGGTTAGCAACTCCAACAGAGCCTTTATTTGAACATACACTTTTAAATAAACAGGATTTAAATTTTTTTTAACTAAGCTGATTTCCATGCATTTGTGTCAAATGTGTGAATTATGTAAGAGTTAGTGCTACACAGTGAAGATGTTGAAATGTCTGAGGAGGCTGGCACAGTCGTCCAGCTTGTTGGGTGAGGTCATCACACTTCCCAGAGTTCCAAGGGCATCCCTTCTGCTTTGTTCTGGTCTCAGACAGCCCAAGAACTTATTTGAATCAAGTCCCCATGCTTTTAAAACATTATTTAAGACAGCAGACATTAAAACCTGCTAATTAGTATAACTGAATTTAATTTATGCTAAGATTAGAACAGTTTTCACAGGTTCCTATAGCCAGTATCTTCAAACATTCTCTGCCAGCCTTTCCTTGGGGTACATTGCCATCTGGGGTGTTAGCCCTCATTACTGCTCCTACAGTACCCTGTGGTCCCCAAGGCACATATAAAGTGCTTAAGTTTTAGG
Source organism: Castor canadensis (assembly GCF_047511655.1). NCBI lineage: Eukaryota > Metazoa > Chordata > Mammalia > Rodentia > Castoridae > Castor > Castor canadensis. The sequence goes on along the minus strand of NC_133401.1, from coordinate 45,786,431 downwards.
GGAAAACTAACAGCAAAATGGTTTTCCTTAATCAGACCTTGAAATAAAAGTTAGATCAAAGATTGTATGGTTTAGACAGGAAGGACTCCAAACCATAGAAGCCTGAAGGAGGAAAAGTAAGGAAAATCCTGACAAATAAGCATCATTCTGAATTTTGTGTTGATATTTTTAAAAAGAAGCTAAAACCATAATTACTTCAAATATTCAAAACCCATCTAATCTTGACACAACCTAATTTTCAGAATGAATGTTATGCTTGGCATTCATTCTAGTTTTTTTTCTCTGTACCTGAATATTTTTCTAAATCCTTAAAACAGGTTAAATTAAAACAAGAAGTCATTTTTCAGTTCAATTGGATTGGCCCAGTGTGCAGAGTTCTGATTGGTGAATTAAGAATATCAAAAGTGGCTTAAAGTCCCTTCTGGGTGCTAGGTGAGAAATTAATAATTAATTGCAGAGCCTTTTAAATAAACTCATTCATAAGAGTGATCCATTGTTGAAAATACTGCCCAGATAGCATAAAACCAGGCAGAAGTTTCAATAGTTTTTATCCCCATTTGAAGGTTTCGAGAAGTTATAAGGGTGTTGTTTCTTTTATAAGCGTTAGCCCTATGTCATAGACCGAAAAACGTGCTCATTTAATTTATTTTGTTCCTTCATTAGAAGTTAGACTAGCCTTCCAAAGTCTTTTAAGTACTGGGTACCACTTTACATTCTTGAGTTGGGTACCAGGATGCTGTCAAGGAGTTGTCTCTTGTTTCTTCCTTAGACTTAGTTTGGGTAGACTGGGTCAGTTCTTTGATTAACATGCTCCATTTGCACCTCATTATTCTTCCTGTTCTGGAAGAACAGCAGTCCCCAATCCCTGTTGATACTTCTCAGGTTGCACTAACACCATCTAGATCGGGGCCCTTCCTTATCATCTTAATTCCTAGAGTTTCTCCCTAACTGTCTTTTCTGCCTGAGAGCTACTGATTTCACTTGAAGCTATAACTTCCTAATATTTTTGATATGAACTCATGCTTCAATACTTTAATTCTCTCTCTTTTCTTTTGTAGTTGCTGGGGTAGGACCCAGTGCCTCATGTACGGCACACTGAGCTACCTCCCGAGCCCTGACTCTTTTATATCTACTCTCATTTTTGAGCTTCCTTCCACCCATTGAGCTCATCCTACTTTATCCCATTTCATTTTCCATTATTTCCCCCATGTGGACCCTTTGCTTTGGATGGCACCCTTCACTGAGCCCTGCATATACACCTCAAACCTACTGCTTGAGTTTTGCTACTTCTGTGCTAGAGTATTAGTGAGCACTTTTTGCTCACAAGTGGCCAACACCCAACTGTACTACTCTGAAGGCAAAACAAACAAACACAACAGGGAGAGAGACATAGACAGAATGAGAATGTGGCTGTAGTGGAGACATCTATGCAGTTAGACCCAACATGGCTGGATCCATCAGTCTTTCTCCTACATGCCTCACCTGTTTCCTTCACAGTTGGCTTATTCTTAGGCCACTTTCTTGTTGTGACCTGCAGCAGCCCCCAGCTTATTCTATTGAGTAGCTACAAGAAAAAGTTATTTACTCTTCAAAGCCATACCATAGAAGTCCTGAAAATTGTCTCACTAGCCCTTCTTGGACCATATACCTATCCTTGAACAAGTTACTGTGGCCAGAAGAATACAGTGATCTGATTGTCCAGGCCAGGGTCACATGACTAATTGGTACTATTGGGGTGAAGTGGTGTTGTCTTTGTCCACATCACATGGAGTGAGAGTTGAGGAAAGGGGTCAGGGAATCAAGATATTGTCACTTAAAGAAAGGGGAATGGATGCTGAGCAGGCAAAAATAACAGATGTCCACCATATGGTCTTGTAACATAAATCTTGGATCCTCCTTGTTGCGTGTGTACTCTCACAATTCTCAAAAGGTTAATAATGCTAGATAATACTGGTATGTATGTGTATGTACTTAGTAACTAGGAGATTATTCATGCGTGTCTTGTTATTACAATGAACTGGTAAACATTTTATTTTATGTTTTATGGGGTTTTGTTATACCCTGTGAGTCATACAGCATTTTAATTATTCATTAGATCATGCATTCTGGGAAAACAGCACAGAGCCTGACACAGGACAAGCATTGGATGAGTAGGTGATTAATAAATGAGCAAACCAGTGAACAAAACTTTTTCATGCCCACACTGCCTGGTCTCAGCTATAGCAGTAATTTGTTGAATTATTGTCAACCGTCAAGATAAGAGACCTCTTTGTTTGGTTGGTTGGTTTTTGTTTTTCATTTTGAGACTGGGTCTCACTATGTAGCCAAGATTGATCTCACACTCACAATCCTCCTGCATGAGCTTCATGAGTGCTGAGATTATAAGTGTGTAGCACCGTGCCCGTCTGCACCTTTCTTGGAGATACAACTGTTCCTTTGAAATAAAAATACATATCCTCAGATCTAGGTGATTTTTGTAAAGAAAATGAGTCCAAGTAATATTGTCAATATTGATTTTTTTTCTTCAAATCTATTCTCATCCTGAGACTACAATCCCAAACTAGATGAAATAAAAAGCACCAAAACATCAAGTTCACTTCGCTAATATCTAGTAGGTCCTTACACTATGATACTTGCTCCTAAATTGACAAAAAAGAAGACATGGTGTAGTTGATTGAAAAACACAGCCACAGTATTTTAGTTTTTCCTCTCTTGAGAAAATGGAGTCTTTTTTCCTCGCTCCTTGAATCTAGGGTCACCTCATGATTTACATTGACCAATGGAGTTTTTCAAGAAGTAAATTGTACAAACTCTGGATCCTGGGCTTCAAAATCCCTTGCACCTTCCTCCTTTACATCTTGGAGTGCTCCTGCCTCCATGAAGTGACATCCAAACTATGCTAAGGGATGATAGGAGACCACACAGTAAGGTCCAGCCAAGGACCAAGCTCCAGACATGAATATGGACATCTCAGTCCCTCCAATCTCAGTCAAGCTATCAGATGACTGCAGACCCATTAGAAGGAGCAAGGCAGAGTACTGTCTACATGAGCCCAAACTCATGACCCAGGAATCATGAGAAATAACTAATTGCTGTTGCTTTAAGTCACTAACTTGTGGTGGCTTGTTATGGAACAGTAAATGTCATACACAGGGGGAATGACCCTTAATAATTTTGTGAAATTGTTAGAAATTAAGGCCAATTATATATATATATATATATATATATATATATATATATATATATATATATACCTTGTAACTAAGGCAAGGTTACACACAATCAAGTTAAAAATGTGAAGCCAACAAGCTGTGCTAGTGGAGATGAGATTGGAGAATTAGTGTCAGACAGAAACCAGAGGAGACTCTTAGAAGAAGTGAAGCCGAAACTGATCTTCAGGCATTGGGAGGATGGAAATAGGAGACACCCAGGAAGTGAGGAAAGAGAGAAGAGTTCATTGGAGCATGTTAAACCCATAATTAAAGCAAGTGTCTTCATGCCTCACACAGCTTTGTGAACCTCTGGGGAGTCCATAGTGCTGGCTTGGGGATGGAGATTTCTTTTTTTCTTTTATTATCATATTTTTGTTATACTGGAGGTACATTGTGACATTTACAAAAGTTCTTACAATATATCATAGTTCCAATTCACCCCTTTCATCATTCTTCTTTATCCTCTCTCCCCGCCATTCCTGGAATAGTTTGAACAGATCTCATTTTTCCATTTTCATACCTGACCACATATTTCTGCCACATTCACCCTCCTACCCACTTTCCTTATTGAGAATTCTAAAACTCAAGACAAACATACTGCATCTTTTCAAGCATCAACTCAACAGGTTGGAGGAGAAGTTGTATACATTGGTGTTTTTTTAAATATGTATGTTAAAGTGAATGCTGATATATATAACGTGAAATGTAAAATATCCCGACTTCCTGACTCTCCTCTGCCTTTAGTATGCTGTGGTGCAGATGATTAGGAAGCACTGTGTTGAAGGATCCTTTTAAAAGCACAAACCTCATGGAGATCCGGGAAGAGGTGCTGCTGCTGTTGCTGCTGCTTGTGGGTCTCTGCTTCTGATCCATGGAGGGAGCAGCAAGGGACGAGGACAAATCGGGGTTGAGCCCCAGCCGAGCTGTGGACTCACACTGTTTGGTCCCCAGAACCCGCCCCACCTGAAGAAATGAGTGGTGACTTGGCTCCAAGTAAGAGTACAGTGTATGTATCCAACTTGCCCTTCTTCCTGACAAACATTGACTTATACCTGATATTTTCTGAGTATGACAAAATTGTTATGGTTACTATAATGAAGGACAAAGATACTAGGAAAAGTAAAGGAGTTGCATTTATTTTGTTTTTGGATAAAGACTGTGCACTTAACTACACCAGACAAATAAGCAACAAACAGTTATTTGGTAGAGTGATAAGGGCAAGCATTGCTATTGACAAAGTAAGAGCAGCTGAATTCATACTGTATTCAGTATGAATACGTCCATAAGTCTAAGTGTTATGAATGTGGGGAAAGTGGACACTTGAGTTATGCCTGTCCTAAAAATATGCTTGGAGAATGTGAACCTCCAAAGAAGAAAGAAAAAAAGAAAGTTCCTGAACCAGAAGAAGAAATTGAAGCAGTAGAAGAAAGTGAAGACAAAGGTGAAGATCCTGCTCTTGACAGTCTCAGACAGGCCATAGCATTCCAGCAAGCCAAAACTGAAGAAGAACAAAACAAATGGAAACCTAGTGCAGGGGGTCCCTCAACATCAGATGATTCAAGATGCCCAAGGATAAAGAAGAGTGCTTACTTCATTGATGAGGAAGAACTTAGTGACTAAAGTTGTATTTATTATGTAAATATTCTTAAAATTAAAAAAAAAATCAAAGCACAAACCTCGAAGGTTATTTTACTTTTAACTTGTCTTTATAGGCTGCTTAGGGTCCCTGATTGAAGTCTAGAATTGCTTTGGTATTAGGCAATGACTTACAAAGCCTTTCTGGGTGAAGGAATAAAGAGAGAATAAAGGCTGCCCAAACACTGTTACGATACCAGCAAAAGCATTTTCTGGATTGTCTGTTGCAATGATTTTGATTTAAAAACAAAACAAAACAAAAAAACTGATAGGTAGCAGTCCCAATTCAGCATGCACAGAGATGCAATCCTGTAGTGAGAAATGTTTTACATGGGAAAATCTTGATTATCCAGAGACAGTTTATATGGGGCAAACCTTGCTTTCAGATTCTGAACATAATTAAGGCTATAATATGACAATGTTCTTAATACATCTCATAGATTTAGTAACCTGCAGATCAGCAGCTCCCATTAAAATAAGTCATTCTGCCATACAATAGTGGCCCTTGCCTGTAATCCTACCTTTTTAGGAGGCTGAGATCAATTGGGAGGATCACAGTTTTAAGCCAGCTGGGAAAAATCCTTCAAGAGACTCCCATCTCCAAAAATAACCAGAGCAAAATGGACTGGAGGTGTGGTTCAAGCAGTAGAGTACTTGCTTTGCAAGTGTGAAGCCCTGAGTTCAAATCCCAGTCCTACAAAAAAAGAAAAATAAAAGAAACATTTTTCTTTTTGCTAACCAAGGGAAAATATAGAGACTAAAATAGGAGAGGTCAAGAGAGACCCTTTGAATAGGGAATGAAGTAGGAAACTGTAAGAACCTCCCCTCCACTCCCACCAAGCTGGGTGCTCATTGGTTATTTGAGGTCTCAGATAATTGTGCCCACATTTTACAGTATAAGTGCAAACAACAGTGATGCTAAAGGGATAAATGACTTTATACCATCTAAGTGAGTAAGAATAATCAAGTCTGGTGTATGTTATTCATTTATCAGAGTGAGCATGTTTCTGCGTTGAGTGTATTTGAATGAACTTCACTTCTTTGTTTTTAATTGGCTTTTCTTAGTGTGAACTTTAAATTCTGCATATACAATGTCCAGTATTTGCCACATAGATGTCAGCTGTCCATTTCTGTATTCACTGCAGACAGAAAGAAAAAGCTAAAGGACAAATATAAGGAGAAAAAGATTGTATGTTTCTTTTATAAACTTCTAAGCAAGCACTGTAAGATCACTGGGTTCTCAAGTTTTCTGGGGATATTAAAATATTTTAGATTTGTTTTGTAGATGACCACCTCATGTAATTCAGTATGTTATTCTAAATTCTTGCTCTAAATGGTCTAAATTCTTTTAAAATGATGTCTCAAGTAGTACAAACTGGTTCTCCCTTATGTGCTCATTCTGCCTTTTTTTTCTTTGTGTTTTGGATTGGTTTGTTTTTGTAAGAGAGTCTCACTGTGTAGCCCAGAATGGCCTTAAACTCACTGTGTAGCCCAAAAGTCCAGCTCCTCCTGCCTCAGCCTTCCAAGTGCTGGGATTACAGGAGTGTACCATCTAGCCAATGATTCTATCTTTTATCCAGTGTGTTTCTCACTGTTTGGTGCTGCTTCTTTTGAATCTGTTATGTTAGTCACTTCCCCGTGACATTAATCACTTCATTTTAGCCAGGATAAGCCAAAAAGTTCATGGACATCCAGGCATGCTTATCTCAGGTGGACATCCTGGCGTGAAGGGCACCAGTGTCTACCAGTGTTGATGGTACCTTTTGAACCATGGAGAACACAATGAAATTGTTCATCTGTTTCCTCTATCCAGCATGACTTAACTGAAGCAATTCATTAAGCATCACTGTTTTTATGGGATGTTGAAGCCATTCCAATTTCAGTGGCAGCGATACAACTTGGCATGGTTTTAGATATTTTTCACGGAATAAAAATGATTACTTGACTGCGATAAAGGCTCCGTCTGCTCACAGAAGTGTTTAGTTTGGCCAGACGATTCCATTTGTCCATTGTTCATTTGTGAGAATCTGTCCCTCAACAATATAATCACAAAAGCCTCAGGAGGGCTTTATTTTGCTTCCTGTTTTATCTCTTACAAGACTGCTGCAAATTCATTGGAGGACACAGATGGAAGGGTAGTACTAAATGACTGCTTAAATCAATTAACTGTACCTAGTCGTGTTGGAAGAATTTTGTACGGTCTCCAGTCAATCCATTTAAGTTTGCTATCTGCAAGAAAAACATTTTGCTCATGGGTGAAGCTGAACTTAATCTGGTACCTTGAGTACTTATTTAACTCCAATTTTATACATACATATTGGTCAGCTCTAGAAAAATTCTAAAACATGAAAATCATTGTGTCAGATTCTTTTCTTGGTGTTTATGGTGTTTCTTTTGATGTATCTGACTTAAGATTTAGAGTACTTTGATAAAAATTTTGCCCTTAAATTACAAGTTTATAATCCAGAGAGTCTATTAAATGTCATTTAACTTCACCCTCTGTATAGCCTACTCTGGAGACCTGTGGGGATTAAGGAGTATTTCTCAGGTCACAGAGCTACTTAGCAGCACGGCTAGTACTAGAATGGAACGTTCCTGGCTCCTACTTGGTCTTTTTGCTAGTTCACTCTGCTCTGTTCTTTCTCCTTTTTTCTTTTGCTATATTAATAAAACTTTAGAATTTGGGTCTTTAAGATGGTTTATTTTCCTTGTTAGGAGTTTCTATGTAGAGATTTCGGTGTGAAAATGCCACCCTGTGGTGGCATACATCTGTAGTCCCAGCACACTGTAGGCTGTTTGGACTACAGAGGGAGACCCTGTCAGAAAGGGGAGGAGGGAGGGAGAGAGGGAGGAAAACGGAGGAAAGGAAAGGGAAGGGAAGAAAGGAAGAAAGGAGAGGAGAGGTGGGTTGAGGTGAGGCAAGGGGAAGGGAAGGAGGTGTACAAGCCACCCTGACTCCTAAAGAGTAAATATAGTTACCCATCTCACCTATGTAGTTACTCTAATGACAAAACTGAAGCATTCAAAATGCTTGTATGTTTCTAGCACTTTACTTTTTGCTCTTGTCTTTTTACTCACTTTATCTTTTGGGCTGGGAGTGTAGCTCAGGGGTAGAATTCTTGCCTAGCATGTGCAAAGACCTTGGTTTTATCCTCCACACCACAAGGAAACTCACTTTACATTGTACTTTGTCATATTCTATTTGGGTTGCTGTTTTAAAAATATCATAGACTGGGTAGCTTATAAATAACAGTCTGAAGGCTGGGGAGTCCAAGGTCAAGATGTCAGCAGGCTCAGTGTCCCATGAGGGCCATTTCCTGGTTTATGGAAGCACCCTGTTGCTATGTCCTTACATAGTAAGAGGGATTAGCTAGCTTTCTGAGGTCTCTTCTACAAAGGCACGAATCCCATTTGTAAGGGCTTCTGTCTCGTGACCTATTCGCCTCCCACGTCCCCACCTCCCAGTACCACCACCTTAGGTGTGAAGAAGAATTTTGAGGGGACACAAACATTCAGACCGTAGCATACGTCAGAGAATTCTCCACATAATTCATCTCATTTTGATAGAGTAATTGCAAACAGAATTTCAGGAATATAAACACTAGCATTTCACCGTACATTGTAAATGTCAACAAAGTGTTTAGTTAGATGTCATCCATCTTTACACATGCTGCTGGGTGCTGCTGACTCTTGGGCCCAAGCCCTTCTTATAGCAAAAGCACCCTGGGACTGGTGCTCACATCTTGTTTGGATACTGGGGCTATGGTATGATAGATGCTTAGGTCTATGAGCCGCAGCCCTGAGATGGGTGGGGTCTCTGGTGAAGGCGATTGCTCAAGGCTTTTCCCAGTTCATCACTGGGCAGACATGCAACTGTCCCTCAGAAGCAAGGGTTGCAAGTACTCACTAAGGGTAGATAGATGACACATGTGAGTGAAGTTGACCAGACAGAGTGCAGCACAGCAGAGGGCATTTGTTTAACACAAAGGGGCTACCCATGCTCAACTCCTGCCACCTCTTCCTAGATTCTGTGTGTCTATGTGCATGTGTCTGTGTGTATGTCTATGTGTGTGTGTGCGTGTGTCTGTGTGTATATACGTATGTTCAATTCCAGGAAATGTTTTGCTTCTGTCAAATACAATCTTTCCAAACTTTCAGAGCTGTCAACTATTTTTTAAACTGAGTTATAATTAAAGCAGAGCTAACAAAATATGTCTGTGAATTAGAAAGAGCCCATAGTTCACCACCCTGAAGCTTCCACCAGAAGAAAGGCTGTAGTCAGCAGAGTAGGAAATGGCTTGGTTATCAGAATCCAAGGTTCATGCTGCTCTTAGCTCTCCCAAAAATCCAGGAGAGAGAAATTAGTGGGAGTAAATGGATTTAGTCAAGTTGAGCACTGAGGAAAATAGACTTTCTGTCTCAAATCTCCATTTTGGGGAGGGAGTAGGTGCATTGAGGGCCTTTATGGGACACCCCAAGGAGACAATGAGTAGGAAATCCCCAAGCTGAGTGGAGTCTTTGTTTCCAAAGCACATCTTTCTTCTTCTCTTCAAAAGCAGACTGATCAACCATGGACCAGGACTTCAACTTCCTGGGTCCAGTACCTGCATTTTCTTGTCAATTCATGTGAGCTGAGGAAAGAGGAGGTCTTACAGACGCTGCTTTTCAAACTTAGAATGAGATGTAAGAAGGATGGGTCATTAAAGAAAGGATGGGAGAGGGAAGGTAAAGGTAGCAGTGGCTCCTGCTCTGTTACAGTGCGGGACCAAAGAGGACACCAAGCCACTTTCTGGCAAAGCACTCTTCAGACAACCTTCTTACTTCTCACACAGCCCCAAACATTAGGTAGACATCCTATGTCTACATTTCCTCCTGCTCTGTTGCAGCTTTTTTCTGAGTCTTTGTGTCCTGCATTAGAATAAGCGAAATGAGACCATTTAGTTTTGAATCCTGCATGCTAGGAACTGGGAATGGGGAGGGAATAGGGCTGGTCCCCACAAATAATAAGTCACTATTAATTTTTTCTCCTTAGACATGAATAAAACCTTTTATGAAGTTATTATTTTACTCTGCTTGGGATATTCTTGGACCCCGATGTTTAAACTGTAACAGCTCTGCCTCTTCATGGCGTAGGAACAGTTGTAGGGATAATGAGAGATAAATCCTGAAAGGGAAGGTGAACCATAGAGGGCAGCACCTTGGGTGATGAGGTTTTGCTGCATTGCACATTGTGGAGATTCTCCTTGCCAACTTTGTAGGATAAGACATTTGATTTTACTAAGGAGTTGTCTGTTTTCTTTTATCTTCACTGTTGGCCAACTTACATCCTTAGAGTTTATTCTTTTGGTTTGTTTCCAAGAAGTAGTTTTGTGCTCATTTTAAAAGCCAAATACCAGAGAACATATTTAGCTTTACCTGTCATTCATTCTGTGTATTCATAAAATGATCAGATTTTTAAAAATTTGTACTGGCTCAAGTATGGGAAAGAAAGAAGGGAGGGATCCTGAAGGGCAGAGGTAAAATGAGGGAGAACAACAGTTGTGCAATAAACCCGAGGAAAGGAGAGCAGGGGTAGGGCTTATGAAAAACACAATTTTCTGTTCACTTTTTCCTAAAAAGTTCCTGTTCATCTCATGTGAGACTGATTAGTGTTTCCTAAACTGGGCTCACTAAGCTATCAGAATTGTAAAAGGGTGAAATGAGATCTTAAAGCTGGAGTAGTTTATGAGGCCCAAAATGTCAAATCACCAAACAGCACCAGACATCGACAAATTCCTCTGAAATGAACGATAGAGGCCATTTCCATAACTGAATGGAAACAGAAACTGCAGGGACAACACTCAGAAAACATCGAAGAGAATACCATATTTGTGAAAAAAATAACAGAATAAAAGAACCATCTCGTAAAACTCTAGTCTTGCATTAAGGATGGAAACAGTAAAAAGAATGAGGGAAAAGGATAAGAATTTATTTCAGGAAGAGGAGCAAAAGGCTAAAGAAAAAGAACATGGGTAAGACTAGCTAAGAAAAAATTGAGGGCTGATGTAGTGTCAGCATTCAAATAAGGGGCGTTCTAGAGAAAGAAAACAAACAAAATAGAAAGAAAAAAAAATGGCTGGTAAAAGTTTCCTCCAGAGAGAAGGGCATGCTTCTGGTAAGAAGTGCTTACCCAAAGCCTCATATAAATGAGGAAAATTGACCTACATCAAAGCACGTATACATCATTGAGAAATTTCCTAACTCTGGAGACAAGAGAATCTGTGAACCTTCGGAAAGAGAAACAATGCGGGACCAATGCAAAAGATCTAGAATCAGAATGGCTGTGATTCTCCCAGACAACAATGACAGATATCAAATGAGCACAGTTTTCAAAACTCTGCAGAAAAATTGTTTCCCAAAAAGAATTCCTCACCAAATTCTTAATGGAGTGTAAGGATAGAATATAAATGTACTCATGTATATAGATCTCAAAATACTTACTTCCCACCCCTCAATTGTAAAAAAGATTAACTTGAAAAAAGAGAGTTAACCTAGAAAAAATACTTAGAAACATAAGGGAATGCAAACAGGCAAGAGTAAAGCAGGCTAGAGTAGGAACAGGTGGCATAGGAAGCAAGGCAGAATCAGGAGCACATTAGGGCTGTTTAGTAATCGTTTTAAAAGCATACACATGCATTTCTCCTTCCAGCACATTCCTTCCCATTAAGTTACAGTATACAGAAGAAGAACAATTCCTCTGACCTTGCCCCAAGTGGGTAATGAACCCCAGGAACTAAGATATGCGTGCTATAACAGCTCTTTCTATCAGAAGAATGCCTGAAGGACACTCATAAAAAGTTACAAGAAGCAGACATCCATGCCATCACTTCACAAAATCCTTTGATTGACACAGACTCCCTGTCTTCGAGTGCAGGTTTTAATGTCAGAACATTACAACAGCAGAATGAAAGTGACCACGTGCCTAGAACAAAGAAGTAACTTATCCATAAGCATGATAAGGCACACCATGCTGTAATCTCAGCTACTCAGGAAGCACAAGAAGATCATGATTTGAGGCAAACCTGGGGGGAAAAATAGCAAGATCCTATCTCAAAAGTAAGCTGATGTACATCTATAATCCCAGCTACACAGGAGGCAGAGGTAGGAGGATCATGGTCCAAGTCCATCCCAGGCAAAAGTGTGGGATTCTATCTGAAAACCAAGCTAAAAGCAAAAGGGCTGGGGTGTGGCTCAAACCGTAGAGAACCTGCCTAGCAAGTGAGAGGCTCTGTGTTCAATCCCCAGTACTACCAAAACAAGAAAAGAAGAAAGGAAGAAAAGAGGGAGGGAAGGAGGAAGAGGGGTAACCACTTTTCTAGGGAAAGGTTAAGCTAAATTATCTAACTTACTTTAGCTAGCATAAATATCTCTGTTGGAAAAGTTGCCCATTGTGATCCTATCCACACCCACACTCCTCTTGGTGTGCATCTCCCCTTTTTTCCTTCTTCTTTCTGCCTAATAAAATTTTTGCTGGCCTTTATCATGTAAACCACCTTGAAATTCTTTTTTTTTTTTGCAGTATGGGAGTATTAACTCAGGGCCTCTGCACTTGCCAGGCAGGTACTCTACCACTTGAGCCATGCCCCAACTTTTTTGAATTAAAATATAATGATGTTCTGGGTTTTGCTAAGAAGCTGACTCAGAATAAATTTTTTTTCCATTTTTCTTTTATTATTCATATGTGCATACAAGGCTTGGTTTATTTCTCCCCCCTGCCCCCACCCCCTCCCTTACCACCCACTCCACCCCCTCCCGCTCCCCCCCTCAATACCCAGCAGAAACTATTTTGCCCTTATCTCTAATTTTGTTGTAGAGAGAGTATAAGCAATAATAGGAAGGAACAAGGGGTTTTGCTGGTTGAGATAAGGATAGCTATACAGGGCATTGACTCACATTGATTTCCTGTGCGTGGGTGTTACCTTCTAGGTTAATTCTTTTTGATCTAACCTTTTCTCTAGTTCCTGGTCCCCTTTTCCTATTGGCCTCAGTTGCTTTAAGGTATCTGCTTTAGTTTCTCTGCGTTAAGGGCAACAAATGCTAGCTAGTTTTTTAGGTGTCTTACCTATCCTCACCCCTCCCTTATGTGCTCTCGCTTTTATCATGTGCTCATAGTCCAATCCCCTTGTTGTGTTTGCCCTTGATCTAATGTCCACATATGAGGGAGAACATACGATTTTTGGTCTTTTGGGCCAGGCTAACCTCACTCAGAATGATGTTCTCCAATTCCATCCATTTACCAGCGAATGATAACATTTCGTTCTTCTTCATGGCTGCATAAAATTCCATTGTGTATAGATACCACATTTTCTTAATCCATTCGTCAGTGCTGGGGCATTTTGGCTGTTTCCATAACTTGGCTATTGTGAATAGTGCCGCAATAAACATGGATGTGCAGGTGCCTCTGGAGTAACAGTCTTTTGGGTATATCCCCAAGAGTGGTATTGCTGGATCAAATGGTAGATCGATGTCCAGCTTTTTAAGTAGCCTCCAAATTTTTTTCCAGAGTGGTTGTACTAGTCTACATTCCCACCAACAGTGTAAGAGGGTTCCTTTTTCCCCGCATCCTCGCCAACACCTGTTGTTGGTGGTGTTGCTGATGATGGCTATTCTAACAGGGGTGAGGTGGAATCTTAGCGTGGTTTTAATTTGCATTTCCTTTATTGCTAGAGATGGTGAGCATTTTTTCATGTGTTTTCTGGCCATTTGAATTTCTTCTTTTGAGAAAGTTCTGTTTAGTTCACATGCCCATTTCTTTATTGGTTCATTAGTTTTGGGAGAATTTAGTTTTTTAAGTTCCCTGTATATTCTGGTTATCAGTCCTTTGTCTGATGTATAATTGGCAAATATTTTCTCCCACTCTGTGGTGTTCTCTTCAGTTTAGAGACCATTTCTTTTGATGAACAGAAGCTTTTTAGTTTTATGAGGTCCCATTTATCTATGCTATCTCTTAGTTGCTGTGCTGTTGGGGTTTCATTGAGAAAGTTCTTACCTATACCTACTAACTCCAGAGTATTTCCTACTCTTTCTTGTATCAACTTAAGAGTTTGGGGTCTGATATTAAGATCCTTGATCCATTTTGAGTTAATCTTGGTATAGGGTGATATACATGGATCTAGTTTCAGTTTTTTGCAGACTGCTAACCAGTTTCCCAGCAGTTTTTGTTGAAGAGGCTGCTATTTCTCCATCGTATATTTTTAGCTCCTTTGTCAAAGATAAGTTGCTCATAGTTGTGTGGCTTCATATCTGGATCCTCTATTCTGTTCCACTGGTCTTCATGTCTGTTTTTGTGCCAGTACCATGCTGTTTTTATTGTTATTGCTTTGTAATATAGTTTGAAGTCAGGTATTGTGATACCTCCTGCATTGTTCTTTTGACTGAATATTGCCTTGGCTATTCGTGGCCTCTTGTGTTTCCATATAAATTTAACAGTAGATTTTTCAATCTCTTTGATGAATGTCATTGGAATTTTGATGGGAATTGCATTAAACATGTAGATTACTTTTGGGAGTATAGACATTTTTACTATGTTGATTCTACCAATCCATGAGCATGGGAGATCTCTCCACTTTCTATAGTCTTCCTCAATCTCTTTCTTCAGAAGTGTATAGTTTTCCTTGTAGAGGTCTTTCACATCTTTTGTTAGGTTTACACCTAGGTATTTGATTTTTTTTGAGGCTATTGTAAATGGAATTGTTTTCATACATTCTTTTTCCGTTTGCTCATTGTTAGTGTATAGAAATGCTAATGATTTTTCTATGTTGATTTTATATCCTGCTACCTTGCTATAGCTATTGATGATGTCTAGAAGCTTCTGAGTAGAGTTTTTTGGGTCTTTAAGGTATAGGATCATGTCGTCTGCAAATAGGGATATTTTGATAGTTTCTTTACCTATTTGTATTCCTTTTATTCCTTCTTCTTGCCTAATTGCTCTGGCTAGGAATTCCAGTACTATGTTGAATAGGAGTGGAGATAGTGGGCATCCTTGTCTGGTTCCTGATTTTAGAGGGAATGGTTTTAATTTTTCTCCATTAAGTATAATGCTGGCTGTAGGTTTGTCATATATAGCTTTTATAATGTTGAGGAACTTTCCTTCTATTCCTAGTTTTCTTAGAGCTTTTATCATGAAATGGTGTTGGATCTTATCAAAGGCTTTTTCTGCATCTATTGAGATGATCAAGTGGTTTTTGTCATTGCTTCTGTTAATGTGGTTTATTACGTTTATTGATTTTCGTATGTTGAAC
This sequence comes from Castor canadensis, assembly GCF_047511655.1. NCBI lineage: Eukaryota > Metazoa > Chordata > Mammalia > Rodentia > Castoridae > Castor > Castor canadensis. The sequence continues at coordinate 45,771,304 of NC_133401.1, read as the reverse complement.
CACCCCTGCATCCCTGGGATGAAGCCTACCTGGTCGTGGTGAATAATCTTTTTGATGTGTTGCTGAATTCGATTTGCCATTATTTTGTTGAGGATTTTTGCATCAATGTTCATTAAGGAGATTGGCCTATAGTTCTCCTTTTTGGAGGTGTCTTTGCCTGGTTTTGGGATAAGTGTAATAGTGGCTTCATAAAATGTGTTTGGCAGTTTTCCTTCCCTTTCTATTTCATGGAACAGTTTAAGGAGGGTTGGTATCAGTTCTTCTTTAAAGGTCTGATAGAATTCAGCAGAGAATCCATCAGGTCCTGGACTTTTCTTTTTGGGGAGACTCTTGATTGCTGCTTCAATTTCATTTTGTGTTATAGGTCTATTCAGGTGATTAATTTCCTCTTGGTTCAGTTTTGGATGATCATATGTATCTAGAAATCTGTCCATTTCTTTTAGATTTTCAAATTTATTTGAATATAGGTTCTCAAAGTAGTCTCTGATGATTTCCTAGACTTCCATGGTGTTTGTTGTTATCTCCCCTTTTTCATTCCTGATTCTACTAATTTGGGTTTTTTCTCTCCTCATTTTAGTCAGGTTTGCCAGGGGTCTATCGATCTTGTTTATTTTTTCAAAGAACCAACTTTTTGTTTCATTAATTCTTTGTATGGTTTTTTTGGTTTCTATTTCGTTGATTTCAGCTCTTATTTTTATTATTTCTCTCCTTCTATTTGTTTTGGGATTTGCTTGTTCTTGTTTTTCTAGGAGTTTGAGATGTATCATTAGGTCATTGATTTGGGATCTTTCAATCTTTTTAATATATGCACTCATGGCTATAAACTTTCCTCTCAAGACTGCCTTAGCTGTGTCCCATAGGTTCCGGTAGGTTGTGTTTTCATTTTCATTGACTTCTAGGAACTTTTTAATTTCCTCTTTTATTGCATCGATGATCCATTCTTCATTAAGTAATGAGTTATTTAGTTTCCAGCTGTTTGCATGTTTTTTGTCTTTACTTTTGTTGTTGAGTTCTACTTTTACTGCATTGTGGTCAGATAGTATGCATGGTATTATTTCTATTTTCTTATATTTGCTGAGGCTTGCTTTGTGCCCTAGGATATGATCTATTTTGGAGAAGGTTCCATGGGCTGCTGAGAAGAATGTATATTGTGTAGAGGTTGGATGAAATGTTCTGTAGACATCTACTAGGTCCACTTGATCTATTGCATATTTTAGATCTTGGATTTCTTTATTGAGTTTTTGTTTGGATGACCTATCTATTGATGATAATGGAGTGTTAAAGTCTCCCACAACCACTGTGTTGGCGTTTATATATGCTTTTAGGTCTTTCAGGGTATGTTTGATGAAATTGGGTGCGTTGACATTGGGTGCGTACAGATTGATGATTATTATTTCCTTTTGGTCTATTTCCCCTTTTATTAGTATGGAATGTCCTTCTTTGTCTCGTTTGATCAATGTAGGGTTGAAGTCTACTTTGTCAGAGATAAGTATTGCTACTCCTGCTTGTTTTCGGGGGCCATTGGCTTGGTAAATCTTCTTCCAGCCTTTCATCCTAAGCATATGCTTATTTCTGTCGGTGAGATGAGTCTCCTGTAAGCAACAAATTGTTGGGTCTTCTTTTTTAATCCATTTTGTCAAACGGTGTCTTTTGATGGGTGAATTAAGTCCATTAACATTAAGTGTTAGTACTGATAGGTATGTGGTGATTCCTGCCATTTAGTTATCTTAGTTGTTTGAAGGTTTGATTGTGTGTACCTAACTTGATGTTACTCTCTACTGTCTTGCTTTTTCTTATCCTGTGGTTTGGTGCTGCCTGCCTTTTCATGGTTAAGTTGGGTGTCACTTTCTGTGTGCAGAATCCCTTGCAGAATCTTTTGTAATGGTGGCTTTGTGGTCACATATTGTTTTAGTTTCTGCTTATCATGGAAGACTTTTATTGCTCCATCTATTTTGAATGATAGCTTTGCTGGGTAGAGTATCCTGGGGTTGAAGTTATTTTCATTCAGTGCCTGGAAGATCTCACCCCACGCTCTTCTTGCTTTTAATGTTTCTGTTGAGAAGTCTGCTGTGATTTTGATGGGTTTACCTTTGTATGTTACTTGTTTTTTCTCTCTTGCAGCCTTCAATATTCTTTCCTTAGTTTCTGAACTTGTTGTTTTAATGATGATATGTCGTGGAGTAGTTCTATTTTGATATGGTCTGTTTGGTGTCCTGGAGGCCTCTTGCATTTGTATGGGAATATCTTTCTCTAGATTTGGGAAATTTTCCGTTATTATTTTGTTGAATATATTACGCATTCCCTTCGCTTGCACCTCTTCTCCTTCTTCGATGCCCATGATTCTCAAGTTTGGTCTTTTGATGGAGTCAGTGAGTTCTTGCATTTTCTTTTCACAGGTCTTGAGTTGTTTAATAGTTCTTCAGTTTTTCCTTTAATTACCATTTCATCTTCAAGTTCTGAGATTCTGTCTTCTGTTTGTTCTATTCTGCTGGATTGGCCTTCCGTTTTGTTTTGCAGTTCTGTTTCGTTCTTTTTTCTGAGGTTTTCCATATCCTGGCTGTTTTCTTCTTTATTGTTGTCTATTTTTGTCCTGAGTTCATTTATCCATTTATTCATTGTGTTCTCTCTTTCACTTTGGTGTTTATACATTGCTTCTATGGTTTCCTTTATTTCTTCTTTTGCTTTTTCAAATTCTCTATTTTTATTGTCTTGGAATTTCTTGAGTGTCTCCTGTACATTTTGGTTGACCCTATCCAGTATCATCTCTATAAAATTCTCATTGAGTACTTGTAGTATGTCTTCTTTTAAATTATTCTTGTAGGCTTCATTGGGTCCTTTGGCATAGTTTATCTTCATTTTGTTGGAGTCTGGCTCTGAGTTTCTGTTCTCTTCATTCCCCTCTGGTTCCTGTACTAATTTTTTGCTGTGGGGAAACTGGTTTCCTTGTTTTTTCTGTCTTCCTGTCATTGTCCTTGGTTTTGTTACTGTCCCTGTACTGTGTGTAATTAAGTATTTTCTAGCTTGTAATAATAACAATGGTAATATTGAGAATGGAAGAGTGAGCTGAGATGGAAAGCAAGAAGTTAAAGAAAAGGGGAAAACAAATATACAGACAAGAGGGAGAAAGCAGAACAAGGTATCAGACAAGAGAGTTTCAAAGGTATAAACAGGGAGTGTTAGTGTACTAATCGACAGTAAGCTGAACAGACAATAGAGTGACAGAGAGAGGATTGAAAATCAAAGATAAAAAAATAAAAAATAAGTATATGAAAGTAATATCTATTTATAAAAATGAATTAAAATAAAATGGAAAATAGAAAATTAAAAAAAACAAAAAAAACCAAAAAACCAAAAAACTTCCAAGTTTATATGCAATGCAATTTCAGTCTTAATAATTTGTATGTCCGTCTCAATCTCCAGTCCTGGAGTTGGTGCCTCAGATGTTGTTCTGTAGTTGTCTCATCAAAGGGGATGCATAAAGTAGAACAAAACTACACTCACACACACACAGAAGAAAAAAAAAAAAGCCCCACCAAGTGTCCCCAGTTCAAATGCAATACAGTTTCAGTAAGTTTTTCGGCTTGCAGGTGTAATTCGGTTGTTCTCTCATCAAAGGTAGGGAGAAAAAGAAAAAAAAAGCGTCTGGAGGCAGTTCTGAGAGTGGTATCTGCAACTGTGGCTTGCCTGCCTGCTGCTCTCAGCCTGTAGCTGGCGGCGTTATTTATGCAGATCTCTGGGGTGAGCTTAGCACTCACCTGGTCCCACAGGCTTTGTTTGCTCAGAGTTCTCCTGTGCGGGGGAGGGGGGCCTCTGCTACAGGCTTTTCCCTTTCCAAGCACTGGGAAAGGCGACACTGCCCCGCGTTGTCAGGCCTGCGTGTTTATTTACAGTTCACGTGGGAAGTGGGTCTTCCCTCCTCTCACAAGCGTCCCCGCTCCTGGTTGCTGGCGCGCCCCGCTCCCGCCAGAGCCTCTCCGGCCCGCCCGGCTCGTTTATTTACAGTCCCGGGAAGGATTCCCTTCCCCCAATGTTCAGCGCTCAGGGCGCCCCACCCTCTTTCCAGCGTGTCTTAACTGTTCTTATTGCTTAGTACTCAGTTTCTCTTTTTTTCCCGGGTGGAGGTCAGTCTGTCCAGGGGGCTATGCTGCTCTGGCCCAGGCTTGTCTGTGGGGGAACCGCGGTACCGCGAAGCTCACCTGGTCCGCGTCTTCCCAAGCTGTATGGGCGCCGGCCACTGGCGGCCCCGGGGGGCCTCCTCGGTTCTCCGTTTAACGTGAAGTGGAGATTCTCTGCGCCGGCTGGAGATGTGGAGGAGTCAAAGTTATGCCTTTTCCCGGTGATTATGCCTGCAAAGTGTGTCTCCAGCGTCTCTCCAAGATTTCACTATAGGAGGCTCGCTTTCTGCTTCCTACCTCTAGCCGCCATCTTGGAATCTCTCCTGCATTGTTCTTTTGACTGAGTATTGCCTTGGCTATTCGTGGCCTCTTGTGTTTCCATATAAATTTCACAGTAGATTTTTCAATCTCTTTAATGAATGTCATTGGAATTTTGATGGGAATTGCATTAAACATGTAGATTACTTTGGGGAGTATCGACATTTTTACTATGTTGATTCTACCAATCCATGAGCATGGGAGATCTCTCCACTTTCTATAGTCTTCCTCAATCTCTTTCTTCAGGAGTGTATAGTTTTCCTTGTAGAGGTCTTTCACATCTTTTGTTAGGTTTACACCTAGGTATTTGATTTTTTTTGAGGCTATTGTAAATGGAATTGTTTTCATATATTCTTTTTCCGTTTGCTCATTGTTAGTGTATAGAAATGCTAATGATTTTTCTATGTTGATTTTATATCCTGCTACCTTGCTATAGCTATTGATGATGTCTAGAAGCTTCTGAGTAGAGTTTTTTGGGTCTTTAAGGTATAGGATCATGTCGTCTGCAAATAGGGATATTTTGACAGTTTCTTTACCTATTTGTATTCCTTTTAGAATAATTTTTTTGAATCCGTATTTGTATATTTTCCTCTCTGACATTTTCCAGTTGGATTGGGCGGATTTTCAGCCAAGAAGTCGGGTGAGCCCTGTGGGCCTGCCAGCCAGAATACATTGGGGTGCCTCTCTTCACAGAGAGCAGGCCAGGCCCAGCAGTGTCTCTGTGAATAGCCTGACATTTATGGTACTCAGAAGTAGTGATGACCTAGGGCTTAGCAAATACACTGTAAGAGAGAGATAACTTGATACGAAACACACTGCCTGTTAGCCAAAGATAAATCTTTTAAATAAATAATCTTCCAGCTACTTGGGAGGCAGAAACAAGAGGTTTGGGAGTTTGAATGGGCGTAGCTCAGTGGTAGAACACTTGCCTAGCATGTGCAAAGCCCTGGGTACAATCCCCAGTATCACACAAAAAAACCAAAATCTTAAATTCATGTGCATCATGGAGGTTATCCCCCACTCCCAAGCGGTCTCAGAGGCCTGGAGGACCAAGCCTTGTATAGGGTTCAAGGGAAACTCAACATTTCTTTGTGTTTAAGCTTCTTAATTTTTTTCATTCATTTTTATTAGTGTACTTTAATTGTACAAAATAATGGGTTTCTTTATGACACTTTCATACCTGTACATAACATACCTTGATCATCATCATACCACTTTACCCCCTCTTCCCCTCCCCCCATTCTGGTGCCCTTCCTCTTCTCAAATAGTCCCCCTTTGACTTTTATGTCTTTTTTTTTTAATCTGGATTCTGCACCCGAGAGGAAACGTGATGTCTTTCTGAGTCTGGCTTTCTTCGCTTCGCATGTCGATCTCCAGTTCCATTCATTTTCCTACAAATGATTTAATTTCATTCTTCTTTAAAACTCTATTATGTATGTATGTCACATTTTCTTTATCCATTTATCCATTGACAGGCACATAGACTGATTCCATAGCTTGCTATTGTGAGTAGTGCTGCTATAAACGTTGGTGTGCAGGTGTCTCTATTGGATACAGATTCAAGTTGCTTGGGGTTTACTCCCAGGAATGATACAGCAGGATCTTACGGTAATTCTATTTTTAGATTTTTTGAGGAAACCATTCTAATTTCCACAGTAAACTATTTCTCTTTAATACTCTTTCCCTAAACTGTCCTCTGAAGTCTTCAGTCTTGAATCAGCTCTTATGCTTCTCTCCTTTATATATCTAGCTTGGATAAGCGAAGATAATCAGTTGCCAATATTCCTTTTAATTGTTTTTTTTTTTTTTGAAAGGTTAAGGATGCTTGCCTCAGCTGTGCTTTCACAACTGAATTATTAACTGCCAAAGGGCACACACCCTGCCTTTCATATTGAACTTGGGGGAGAACAATGGGAGCTGGAGAGGCAGGAGGATTTGAAGTCTATTTCAGCGTCTCTTTCTCTTGTGTCTGAAATATCTCCCATGAAGTGTTGTGCTTAAGCTTCTTAATTTTTTATTTTTATTAATATATGTTAATCGTACATAATGGATTTCTTTAAGACATTTTCATACATGTACATAACGTACCTTGATTAGCAGCACAAACCTGTGCACATCAAGGATTGTTGAAGTTGATTGTGCACAGCAGGGCATTAAACATATCCACTAATGGTGATGGTGTGATGAGCACACTTCAGTAAGAAACACGCACTGCCTCGTCACCTATTAACAGTCTCAAGGGAAGAGGAGGGGGAGTGAGAGAGCTGCATTTCAAAATACGTCTTCCACTCTGTTTCCAATGTTACATTGAAATCCAGAATGCTGTATATATACTCAAATACATGTATATATTCAAAACGGAGACTGATAGGCTCACTTCCTATAAATGGGAAAAGATCGGACTTTTATCATCTTAGAGGTAATATTATTTACCTCCCCTTAGTAAAAAAAAAAACATGTGCTTTTGCTTTTGTTTTGTTTTGTTTTCCCCCAGGAAAAAAAAAAAAGGATAATTTTTTTTTAAATAAGGATAAATTTTAAAAAAGGTTAAATTTTTAAAAAGGATAGATAGGTTGTATTTATCTATTCTTTCCTGCCCAGTTCTTGTAACCACAGGCACAGATATTAATACAGTGGGCCTGTGTTTGCTTTGTGCATGTGGCCAAGTAGGCCAGTGACCTTCATGGGAACCAGGCTCCTGAATTTGGCACCAAGCATTGATGTTAATAAATGACTAGACTCCTATGGTGACTCTGTTGTGAACTAAACAATTTGCTGATTCTCTTGCTGATGTCAGTACTGTCTAGTGTCAGTACTGTCTAGAAAGCCTAACCATGCTGAGACAGGGAAGGATGACACCTGGCAGCCAATTTGCTCACGTTTTCCCATTCTGCTTTCTACTCATATGTTAGTTCTGGATTCAGAAAGCTGGCTGCTTCTGATATTCTGAAAGTAGTAAAGAGTAAAGGTTTTCTGAATGATCCACTGAAAGATAAGTGGCGACTGACCGTAGACAACATCACAGGATACTATCACTGCAGGTCTCAGGATCTCTATACTCTCTGTGCTGGAAGAGAGACCTCAGTGCTCCAATAAAGGATGGAAAGAAGGAACTGGCAATAGAAAACAGAGGGTAGCTGTGCTGGGCAGAGCACAGATCTCATGGATCCATCACGTCTACCCTACTTTGTACAGGCTTCCTCACAGTGCTGGCCTTGGGTTTGGGGAAGGCGATTTTCCTCTTCCTCCAAGACTTGTCCAAGTAGAATAGGGAAGCAAAGAATAGCAAATCCCATAGCCAAAGACTGACTTATTAATGGAATACCCCATACTCAGAGAAATGTAACCTTTACCCTGACATAATTGGTTATTCTTATTTTCTTTACAATAATGCCAATGTTTAACATTGTATGAAATTTTAGCCAAGGGTTTTGTTTTTTAAGAATTAGTAATAATAACATATCCTTTAGAATCTGAGAAACTGTACACATTCCAAATAAGTAGAACTGCAATGTGACCAGATAATTACTAATGTTTGTTATCAGCTCACTAGGTGGCGAGATTGTCTCAAATGTTCTACGTATTTTAATTTTATTTAATTCTCACATCTGCAAAGTACATGTTATTACCCCCATTTTAAAGATGAGGAGACTGAGACATAGGTTAATAACTTGCTTGAAGTCACATAGGAAGTTATGACTTTGATTTAACCCTATGTAGTCACACACCCAAGCAGTTTGACTGCAAAACCCTAATTCTTAACCACTATCTTATGCAATTGAGCAATGTCTACAAAACTAAGAAGACAGAAAATGTCTTCTTCTATCAATGGGAAAAATAATTGTAACTGTTCATAGACTATTGATAAGACTAAATAACAATATATGTAAAATGCATAAAATAGTGCCAGCCCCTAGTGTGGTGGACTTTGGATAGACATTAATTATCAAAATTAATGTTACTGTGAATTTTAGCTGTTCTAAGGAGGCCTACTGGCAATGTGGCACAATGCCTTAGGTGACTAAGCACAGTAATTGCAGGCCTTGGAGCCCAACCTGGGTGGCACTTTGAAGATGAGATTAAAGTACCCGCCTGTAGTTGCCAAGTACCCAGCAGGGCCAGGATCTCAGAGTTTGGCAGGTTTTCTGTTCCAGCCTTCTCTCTGAAAACAGGGTTTTCCCAGACATGCGTTTTATAAACACATCAAATTGCCACTTGCTTTTTGTGCTTTTCTTTGTGTGTGTGTGTGTGTGTGTGTGTGTGTGTGTATACACTTGGGATTGAACCTAGGGCCCTTCAAATGCTAAGCACACACTCTACCACTGAGCTACATCCTAGGCCCTGACTTTTCTGAGAAGTAATATACTTAGATTTGTGTTCTCCTACCTCCTAACACCTCTCATTACATTTGTTTAAGAGCCCCTTACCTCTAACCTCAGACCCCAGAGGAGGTGCAGTGGCAGCCTGATGCCCCTTTTGATTTTGTGTTCCACGAGACCCCTTGGCCCAGGAGTGCATTGGGCTTTAGTACATACAGAGATGCCATGCAATCAGTTCTTCTCCTGGCCTGGTTGTTACAGACTGAATGTTCGTGTTGTCCATTCTCCCCACCCTGACACACACACACACAAATCTTATGTTGAAGCCCTGTCCCCACAGTGTGATAATATTTGGGGATGGAGCCTTTGGAAGGTAATTAGAGTTAGATGAGGTCATGAGGGTGGGGCCCTCATCATAGACTTAGTGCCCTCATAAGAAGAGACACCACAGAGCTTGTTTTTTGCCATCTCTCCTGGCCATGTGAGGGCATAGCAAGAAGGCAGCCATCTGCAAGCTAGGAAGGAGCCCTCATCAGAGCACAATGGCACCCAATCTGGAGCTACCAATGTCTGGAACTTCCCAGTGTCCAGACTGTGAGAGAACTAAGCCTGCAGTTTAGTCGCTCAGACCGTGTACTTTGTTATGGAGGCTGAGCAGACTAATGCAGTGACTATGGCCTCACTGGGACGCTTTTAAGAACACACAGGAAGAGGAAAGGAGAGGAGAGGGGAGGGCAGAGGAGGGAAGGACGGGAAGGAGAGGTGAGCTGGCCCAGGTAGCCCCTGCCTATCTATTACTCCTCTGTGACACAAGTCATGTCAGCCCAGTAAGAGATGATGTGAGATAGCAAGATAGGAGGGAAGTTAAATTAAAGTTTGAAAGTGTAATACACCTAATGGCAAAGGAAGGAGCATGCTCAAACCCTTGAGGCTCCTCTGGCCTTTGATGAAAGGCTCTTGTATTTCCGCTGCACTTCCGTTGATCAGCTTAATCAATGGAATCAGCTTTAACTAAGGTGAAGAAGTTGGTCAGCATGTCTTTTATTTAGGCAAATACAGGCAAAATGTAGATAATGATTTTTTTTCTTAGACTTTCACTATTTTTTTAGTACAATTTTTTTTCTTTCTTTTTTTTTTCATACTGGGGTTTGAACTCAGAACTTCCCACTTCCTAGATGGGCACTCTTATCGCTTGAGCCACTCCACCAGCATTGTTTTGTTTTTCTTTTTTAAAAAAAACAAACATAGTGCTATGATTTGAATATTACTCAAGAGTTCATTGTGATTGAAGGCACGATCCACAGAGTGGCGGTATTAGGAACCTCGGAGGCAGAGCCTGGCAGGAGTCCTTGGGTCATTGGGGACCTGCCCTTGGAGGGCATTGTGGGATCCATTGTTATTCCCTGCCCGCCCCCTCCACACCCCATTTCCCCCCACTCCCCATCTCTGTTTGTCTCTCAGATTTCCTGTTTGGCAATGTAAACACTTCCACACTGGAACTTGCACCATGATGTGATAAGGCTGAAAGCAGACCCTCACCAGAACAGAGCTGATGCAGGCACCATCCCCTAAACCTCCCGAAGTATGAGTTAGAGGAGCCTTTCTTTTTGTAAGTTAGCAGGTATTTTGTTGTAGTCATGCAACATAATAGACATTAACAGATATAGTATTTCCTTAGTCAGCCAATAATGAAAAGCTGGAGTATATACATGCATGTACAATATATCATATATGTATGTACATACACATGCAGAGAATTTCCCAATAAAAATATTATTCATACCAAAAAGATGTCTGGCTTTTTGTCTAAGTATTTTTCACAAATGAACAAAGTGCTGTTACAGACTTTTGCTTTAAACCAAGTATCACGTGTATCAATTAATTCTCAGTGTTGAAGAGTAATAATATACATGGCACATGGTTGGTCACAGTGCAGTAGAGGTTTTTGTATGTGTGTGTGGTTCTGGGGTTTGAACTCAGGGCCTTCACCTTGAGCCACTCCACCAGCCCTTTTTTTTTTTTTTTTTTTTTTTTTGAGATAGGGTCTCGTGGACTATTTGCCTGGGCTGGCTACAAATTGTGATCTTCCTGATCTCTGCCTCCTCAGTAGCTAGGGTTACAGGTGTGAGCCACTGGCCCCAGCTCAATAAAGAGTTTTTAAAAAGGGAGAAGAAGGGGGTCTGAGTGTATGGCTCAATGATAGAACACTTTCCTAGTGTGTGTGAGGCACTAGGTTTGATCCCCAGCACCACAAAAAAGGAAAAAGAAAAAAAAGAATAGGAACCTTCAGATATTATAATGTTTCAGAGAATCTGAAAATCTAACCCTTATTAAACTTTGTCACTTCTTTTTTTTTTTTTTTTTTTTGTTGGGACTGGGGTTTAAACCCCCAGGACTTCAAGCTTGCAAAGTAGGTACTTTACTGCTTAACCCACACCTTTAGTCCATTTTGCTCTGGTTATTGTGGAGATGGGGTCTTGTGAACTATTTGCCAAGGCTGACCTCGAATTGCAGTCCTCCTGATCTCAGCCTCCCAAGTAGCTAGGAGTATGGGTGTTTATTTTTTATTCTTGTATTCATTAAAGATTTCTGATGTCTCCTTTCCTGGCACATATAAGACTGAATGACCAGGGTCTCCTGAAGGTTGAATTGGACCAGCTGACTATCTGGCCAGTGAGTGGTGAGCCATGTGAGCTACTTCTGTGGTAGAGGAATCACTTGCCGATATAACACCATCCAGAACATTCTCTTCCTGCTGGACAGAAACTAATGGCCCTGAAGGAGTTCCATGGGCCAAGGTCTCTAATGACCCTTAGATACAGTGGAAATAACCCTTTTTCTTATGAGCCTGAAATTTGGAGGCAGAGGAGGGAGTAGGGGCTTTTTGTTAGTGCAGCATAACCTAGCTTGTCCTAACAGAATTATACTCACAAACTGCTGGTACTAACTCCAGAATAACCATGGTAGGCTTGCAAAAGAGTTAGTTTCTAAAGTGACCTTCTTTAGTTTTCTCTATACCATTCCTGAAAGAAAAAAAAATTACTAACAAATTCGCCAGTTGTTCACTTTAGTTCGTTTAGAAACTAAACGAACTATGTGGCTATGTGGTGATCTCTTCATATGGTAATAAAAATATCACACCTGGCTAACGTGCATCATGCATCTTGCTAAGTGACCAATATCAACAGCTGTAATGACCTAGATTTGTAGACTGACCAATGTTAAGATTCCCAGGGATAACTCTGTAGGCCAGATAGAATATGTAGTGAGCCTTCAGCAGCTTCTCAGTTCTCCATTGGTTTAAATGCCTACGGAGTCTGTGGGACCACTTCTGTTTGGCTCCTGTTAGGCAATATATTTTTGTACACCTGCAAACAAAAGCAGAACTTCACAGTAGGTAGTACTCAGATATGTTTAAACCACGTCAGCTTTATTTCTTTTCATTTTCTATGGCTGTCCTTTGTGGTAAACACTGCTGTCCCTCTTGTTACTAACTTGTTTGTGATCAGTGGTTGCTAAGGGCACAGCTGAGACTTAAACTAAGAAAGCCTAAGTCAAAGCTGTTGCGCTGGTGACTCCTGACCCTCCTTCTGGAATGAGAGTGAATAGCGTGTACGGAGCTCTCATTGCAATGATGACCTCATTTGTTTAGGAACTCAGGACGTCTGAGACCTGAGCCAGGCAGGAAGGTGGGCAATAGTAATTAGAACACAAAAACACCATGTGAAAGGCCTGACCCTTGGAAGTATTGTAACATCAGAGAATCTGAAAGAAGATCATCCTGGCTAGAACCTCACTAGTGAGCAGAGGGCAGTAGAGGATGGTGAGACTGTAATGGTGTCTGTTAGTCAGCTTTCCATCACTGTAACAAAATACTTGAGGTAAACCAGCCTAAAGGAAGAAGGGTTTACACATGTGCAGAGATTGCAATGCGTGGTATTTGGCCCTGTTGCTTTGGGCCTGTGGTGAGCAATATGTGGTAGGAGAGTGTGTGACTGAGGAGGTCTGTCCACCCCACTGCAGTCAGGAAGTGAAGAGAGAGCAGTGGGCTAGGGTTCCAATACCCCCTTCAAGGGCACACCCCCAGTGACCTCACTTCTTTCTACCAGTCCTACTTCCTGAAGGTCCTACCACCTCCCAACAGCACCAGTGGCTGGGGACTGGTCCTCAGCAGGAGCCATTGGGGGACATTGAAGACCAAACCATAGCAGAGTCCAGGGTAAGGAAGATCAGGCACAGCCACCTCCCCGGGTGGACAGGGTTCTATATGAGAGAGTCACAGAGTCCGTGCCACCACTGGCCTGATGTGTGATGTCATGCACAACCCAAGTCAGACTAGAGTCATGCTCTTGACATTTCTATCACTTACAGCTCTCCTAAAAGACAAATACGAAGCAGAACTTGGGGGATTGCAGCCTGATGTATTTACTAAGTTTCTTTTGGTGAAGAATTACTTGAATGTCAGGGAAAGAACATTCTTGTTAATTCACAAATACAAATTCTAGAGAGAGTAAGGGAGCCTCTTCCTTACCTGTCCCCAGATTTAATGGAAATAAGATGTATTTATTTTATTTTTATTTATTTGCAGTACTGGAGTTTGAACTCAGGGCCTTGCACTTGCTAGACAGGTGCTTTACCACTTGAGCCACTCCACCAGTCCTTTTTGCTTTTAGTTATTGTTTAGATAGGAAGGATCTCATGCTTTTTGCCTGGGGCTGGCCTCAAACTGCAATCCTCCTACCTTCCCGCATTATCTGGATAACAGGTATGAACCACAATACCTGGCGTGTTTGTTGAGTTGGCAGCTCACTAACTCTTTCCCAGAGCTTGCCTCAAACCACAATCCAACTATTCTCTACCTCTCAAAAAAGTGAGATTTAAAAAGAGTGAGTTCACTAGCCCTCTCCTCTAACACTGTTGCAGGGAAAAAATAGGAAATATTTTGAATGCTTCAGAAAAGTAAAAACCAATGCTACCCCTTCACCAGAGGTAAGCTCTTCAAAGTCAAGATTTTTGTCTTAGCTTTGAATTAACATTGCTAGTTTATAGTATCTGTCACTTAGTGAGTTCTTGGAATCTTTTGGGGGCAGGCAAGCAGGAAGGGTAGGATGAAGGAAGAAATGAAGAGAGGGTGGGAAGAAAAGGGAGGGTGGTGGGTCTTCAGCCTTTTCTTTCCCCAAAGTACACGTTCCAGCAGGAGTTCCTAAGGTGCTGAACAGAGGCAGCAGAGGCCTCAAACCCTCAGGTGTCATCATGCTTCAAAGGACAAAAGGAAGATGGTTGCCAGACCTACATTTTTGAAGTTTTTCAATGGGACCATCCCAATTAAATGTCTCAGGAATGTTGGTTTTTATCCAGAAAAATCTGACGTGAAGCTAGATTTAAAGAGGGTAATGGGAAAGATCTACTGTATTTTTAAAATGTGCTTCCTTGCTGGGGATGTATCTCAGTGGTAGAGAGCTTACCCAGCATGTGCAAGGCCCTTGGTTCGATCCCTAACACTGCAAAAAAAAAAAAAAAAGTACTTTCTTTTTTCATATGGATGCATTATGATTAATTTACTCCTTAGTAAAAGATCTTAGTTCCTCAGCATTATTTTAGCAAAAAACAGTGATAATGACTTGACCTTGCTCGCTCATGTGCAGCTTAGCTAACCTGATTATATGTTTCTGCCAGAAACTGGGTTTGGGTGTGTTAACATGGCATAATAAATGCTTCCTGTGACTGTCTTATCCCAGAACTATTATATTTTATTTGACAATAGGGCTTCTGGGCTGGAGGCCTGGCTCAAGTAGTAGCACGCCTACCTACTAAGTGTAAGCCCTGAGTTCAAACACTAGTTACCAAAAGGAAGGAAGGGAGAGAGGGAGAAAGGAAGGAAAGAGAGGAGGGAGGAAGGAAGGGAAGGAGGGAAAAGGAAGGAAGGAAGGAAGGAAAAAAATGGAGTTCCTGGTTCATGTAAAGAAAGACTGTGTAATCTATTTTGATTTTTTAAAGTAATTTCCACATTGCTATTCCAGTTTAAGAGTGAAACCATGCATAATTCAGCAGTCCATTCAGTAAGTGTTTATTAAATGCCCCATATATCGCAGGCACTTTGTACAGTGCTGGGGATAGTGTGTGAATGTAAGAGGCAAGGGCCAACACCATATCTTTGTCTCACAGATGAGATGGAAGGCCACTTTGATTCATCCCAGTGGGGTTCACTTTTCAGCTCTGAAAAGTGCTCTTCTTGCCACACGTTGCTGGAGCCATGACAATGAACCTGAGGCAACTGGGTGATAACAGAGCATTCAGAAGCGCAGGGGACAGTCTGTGTTGAAGGGAAGCAGAGCCTCCCTTGCAAACACCCATAGACATAGCTGGGCATGGTGGCGCATGCCTGTCATCCCAGCTGCACAGAACACATCAGTAAGAGGATTGTGGTCCACACCAGCCTGGGTATGAACAGTGAGAACCTATTGGAAAAATAAGTAAAGCACAAAGAACTAGGGGCATGGCTCAAGTGTTACAGCACCTGCCTGGCAAGTGCAAGGCCCTGAGTTCAACCCCCAGTACTGCCAAAAAAAGAAAAGAAAAAATTCATAAACTTTACATTAAAATAAACTTTAGACCAATATAGTGACAGAATTGTTTGCCTTTACTGAAAGCAGCTGATACATCCCAGCTGTGCAGCACCGTACAAAAAGTTTTGGGTCAGCCTGACTGAAGATCAGCAGGACTTCATCTGAGGACAGTTTCCCTAGTCACCTTGATGAAACTCACCAGTAACTGACACAGCGAGATTGGGCATTCATATCAGAACCACTGCACACAATCTGCAATCTGTTTACGCTCTCATTTCATGGTACACATCTAATCATTTCAAATCCCTTTTTTTGTCATTAAAAGTCACATATTAAAGACCCAGCAGAACAAAACCCCACAGGCAGGGGCAGTTTACTGGGCTCACTGTGAATATGCAGTAGCCAGGCTGTGCCTTTGTAGACCTTTGTCATGTTGTCCTCCTGCCAGACCTTTTGAACACCTTCCTCTGTTTAGGAAATGACCCACCTAACAGATCTCACCTCCTCAAAGTAGAAGACAGAGAACAAAATTTCCCAGCCTCCCTTGCAGCCAAGACAGAGGCATTGGACTCAGGCTACACCCACCAGATCCCCGCCTCCCCCTGGGCCAAGATCCTTTTATGCAAAAGTGTTGACAGGAGGCAGGCTTCCCCCACCACCACCCCCAACCCCGAAACCTAATTTTTCCAGTCAAGGAGACAGATGAAACACCCAGCTTTCTCCTCCAGGAACATTCCCCACCTGTCTCCAGGTGGGCTAGGTTAGATATTCTCCTCTAGGTCACTTTTCAGCATAGCTTCCCACTGTATTACGAGTATTAGTACCAGCAGGTTCCAATCTGCTGTGACAGTTACAGTTACTTGAACCAATAAACCAAAACTATATGGTAAATCAAACACAGTAGAAGTTTTTTTGCTAATCACATAAAGTGAAAACAGTGTACTTAGGATCTCTCAGGAGGTGACTCAGGGCCCCAGGCATCTCCCAGCTTGTGATACCTCCCTCTGTGCCACACAGCTTCCAATGATGCCATTCCCACCTGAGCCAGGCCAAAAGGAAAGAGACCTTTGAGCAAGGCCCAGAAGTGATGCTGTCCACTTCTGTTCACATTCTGTTGCCCAGAACTGGGCAGCATGTCTACACCTACCCAGTCTTCCTCTCCTAGCCTCCCTCCAGTAAGAGCATGTCATCAGACAAGGGCTAAGTCTTCACCTTCTGTCCTGTTACTGCTTCTTCCACACTACCAGTACCACGGTTCACTTGGTAACCATGGGTGAATGACAGGCAGATGTGGCGCTGGTCTGGATTCCTTTTCCTCTGCTCTCCAGTGCTTTTCTGTTAAGCAATCGATTTCAGAGGCACAGATTCAGAGTAATTTCAGAATGCTTTGCTCGAACTACTTTTATCTCCAGCCCCCATGTGTCAGTTTGAAAGGGAAAGTGCTTAGCAGGAAGCCTGGGTGCCATATGTACTCTGAGAAGCTGGCACATGGAAGAATTAGGAGGTTCCAAATCATTGCCTACTAGCCACCCACAGGCTAATGAAGGAAACGTCTTTTTATTTTCCCCGCGTCTCCTGGACCTAGGAGCCTTCTCAGCAGCCAGGGACAGCTGGGAATACGACTCTGCTGCCAGGGACCTCCAGAGCCCGGATTTGCAGAGTCAGCCGGCCCTTCGGAAGCTGCTGGAGCATGGCGGAAGCTCTGTGCATCAGCAGGCTGCCCTCCACAAGCTGCTCACACAGTCCCCGCACTTGGGCAACTCTGTAGGAGGAAATTATCTAGAGCTGGCCAACACGGTGAGTACGCTTTGGTTCATAGAACACATCTTCAGGCCTGTCTGTGTTCCAACACAAATATTTTCACTTTTGAGTTCCAGGGGACATATTGAGTATTGTCTTTTTTTACTGAGCTGAATATTGTGCCATTTCCAGCACTGCTAACAATTTTCAGTGCCCCAGTGTTGCTGGCACTTAAGAACTTAGGGACTTTGCTCACATCTTGAACACCTGGGCAGACCCCTAAAAGCTGTTTTCGATTAAGCCCATAACTTGTACAGGTTTAGGTACTAGAATATCTGCAACAGCTTTTTCCATGAAAAGAATCCTTCTATGGTACCAGACCTCACAAATGAATCATATCTGCTGCTTTCTGCTTCTTAAGTTGGGCTTCACTCCTTTGAAAAACAAAGAGGAAAATAAAATAGTTTCGGTAGTTTCTGTTGAAAACTATGGGACAAGCTTAGAATTTCACTAGGCTAAGTTTAGTGTGTCTGTGTCTGGGTGTGCTGAGGACTGAACTTGAACCCACAGCCCCACACCAGCTGTGCCTCTGACCTCTGTCCCCAGCCTCTTAGCCTTCCCTTGTGTCTTGAGATGTGTCATTCCCATGGCAACCTTTGCGTGAAGAGCCATTGTCTTCCTCTTAAGTCACAACTAGGGACTGGGGGCATATAGTTGATGGCCTGGGCCATGTCACCTGGAGTGACATGCAGTTTACAAATTGAGATTGCTGTCCAGTCACTATGGGCAGGTAAAAAAACCTAGCTAACTTTTTGATATTGGAGTTTGAGTGGTGGATAGCACCTCTTCAACCTTGACTTTTATGCACTGACAGTTTGATGTAGACTAGAGGTTTATCAACAAATGTTAAGATGTATTTTCTAACTTAGATGTTTTTGGTGATGTGTTTGAAAGAATAGTCCTCCACCAGCAATAGTTAAAGCACAGTAATCACACAAATCACAATTAAATGATAATCTAAAAAATGCCTACCCAGCACTCCTCAAAACTGGTAAGGATCAAAACCCAGAAAAGTCTTAGAAGGGGAAGTGTGTAGCTAAGAGCAGCCTGAGAAGATATGATCTATGTAATGTCCCCAAAAGGTTACTGGACCAGAAAAAGGACAGTAGGCAACAAACTAAGGAGGCCCGAAGGATGTGAGGGAAATCTGGCTATGACATCTGTCACCCCATTTGGCTGATCTGGCTGGCTAGGCAGGTGTCCCCTTCCTTCCTTAGCTCTCACTCCCCTACCTCCCGAAGCTGTGTGCTCTGTCCAAGAGGACGATAACCTCCAAATAAACTCTCAAGGAGGCCCAAAGATAGTGTGGACTTTACTTAATAAACAATGTTTGAAAAACATTGGTTCATTAATTGTGACAATATAGCATGATAATATGTTAATAAATAGGGGAAATGGTTGTGGGGGGTATATGAGAACACTCTGTCCTATCCTTGCAACTTTTCTGCACATGTAAAACTATTATTAAATAAAAAAGTTTATTGAAAGCACCAGGTGCCAGTGGCACATGCCTGTAATCCTAGCTACTCAGGAGGCAGAGATTAGGACAATCACAGCTCGAAGCCAGCCTGGGCAAGTAGTTTGCGAGACCCTATCTCAAAAAAATCCATCACAAAAAAAATGGGCTGGTGGAGTGGCTCAAGATGTAGCCCAGAGTTCAAGCCTCAGTACCACAAAAAAAAAAAAAAAAAAAAAAAAACAGCAAAAAAACTTTAACCTTATAAACATCTGGGCTGGTGGAGTGGCTCAAGTGGTAGCACCTGCCTAATAAGCATAAGGCCCTCAGTTCAAACCCTAGTACCATCACCACCACCACCACACACACAAAAAAATAGGTAAATAGTTGGCACCACAAATGAACAAATAAATAAACAAATCTACACATGCTCACTTAAAGCCATCCTTAAGTGGTAAGAATCACACCATGAGTGAAATGCAGGCACTAATGTCCTGTGACAGCAGTGTTTTCTCGTTGACTAGCAAATGAAACAATTGAAACCACTACGTGAACTTGCAGACTCTTAATGATGTCCTTGGGGCCTGTGGTGGACCCTAACGCCTCACCCCTTCCTGTGTCTTCTCCACTTGAGGTGATTTTGGAGTCTTCCTGTCAGACATGTGAGAAATACTAAGTGGCCCTGGTGTCAGCCATTGTGTTTGGGGTGGTTGACTTCACTGTCCTAATTAATTCAAGGTCTGCTCACCAGGGTCCATGGGGCTCAGTTTGAAAAACATCCCTCATATGTAGTCAAACAAAGTAAATAGCCTCTCTAAACTGCACATTAGGCAATCTGTTTATTTATAAAATCACATCAAAAGTAATTTATGTTCCTTCTCAAAGTCCTGAACTAATAAAGTTCTGTTTAAACAAACAAACATACAAACAAGGGTGAAAGGCATTCATCAAGTATCCAGTTAGGAGACAGAAAAGGACACAGTAATTCACACAGGGAAATTCACACAGGAAAAAGTCAATATAAAGAATTAACTAGTCCCAAAGGATTACCTACTAAGGAGTAAAGAAACTAATGAAGCCAGGCACAGAGTTACATGCCTATAATCCTAGCTTTCAGGACCAGGCCAGTCTGTGTTATAGAGCAAGACCCTATTGAAAAGGCAAGGGAAAGGGAAAGGGAAGGGAAGGGAAAGAGAAGGGAAGGGGTGGGGGAAGGAAAAGAGAAGGGAAGGGAAGGGGAAGGGAAGGGAAGGGAAGGGAAGGACACTATACAGGAGTAGCAGTATAAAGGCAGCCCTACCCCTAAGGCTGAGAAGGAGAACCTGAGGAAGGAATGAACTTGGAAGAAGGGCACCTCTCACCCTGGCTGATTCAGACTCTGAAAGAAGAAATGGCTGTACCCACTGGATGGTGGCAAAGTTCCCTGCAATGCTTCAGACTAGGGCTGGCAAGCAGGAAACCAATCCTTAGAACATCAGCCCCTGCAAGACTAAGTGAGCATCACGAAGAAGGTGTCCCCAGAAGTGCCAGAGGATATCACTGGGAGGCCTGCTGAAATGGTGACAGAACCCCCACCAGGCCCCCACCCCTAAGGTACCACTAAGACTTGTTGGGAGTTTGTGCCCTGGATGTCCTGCATTGCTGGCCTGCACTCACCTCAGAAGCATAGTAGCCTAGAGGGAACTCCCTACTTCCTCCTGTGCCTCCAGTGCCCTCTATCGACAAGGAGAAGTGTTACAGAATCTTCTCCACACCACAAAACAGGACAAAGAAAGGTGGATTGGAGACCAGAGGCGACAAACTGGTAACTGGCCCAGACATAGTTAGTATTGGAAGCTTCTGGGTGTTTTCTATACAAGCCTTTACCTGTACAAACATGCGTTCCCTTGATCCTACCACCAAACATCTGTCTTCTCCTACTTAAGACAGTGGACATCTAGACTTTGAGGTTCAACATGCTATTTGAAAGACAAAAGCTAGAAGATATTGTACAAGATGCTTGTGGCAGCCATGATTTTATCTCAGAAGCAGAATGGCCATGTGTGGTTTAGAGTAAGGGATTTATCATCCGGAGCAGACTTTACACAAGCATGGAGGAGCTGGTGATGAAGGCTATGCAGGTCAGTGATTCTGCCTCTGGTGTTGAGCCTGAGGCTACTCTATGTTCATCGAATGAGCAGTTAAGGAAAAAAGCTGAGTGTCCAGGGGAGCAAGGTCAAATCGGAGACCACTTTGTCTTTTGTGTCTCTCCCCATGACTGACCTCAGTGCTGCGGGTGGCCTACAGGAGGATCTGAAGCTGCACACACAACTGGTCCAGGACTTGGAGAGGCAGAAGGAGGAAATTCTGTGGGAGCTGGAGTTGCTCCAAGCCTGGTGCCCCAAGTCCTTAAGCAGGTTAGCAATGATGCATGTGAATGACCACTGTGCTTGGCACCTGCTGTGGTTTGAGTGTTTGTTCCATCCCAATCTCATGTTGAAATTTAATTGCTGATGTAGCAGAATTAAAAGAGGGACCTTTAAGAGGTGATCAGTCTCTGTAAGGGCTCTACCTTTACAGTAGGATTGGTGCCTTTATAAAAGGGTGGTTTTTGTCCTTCCCCATCTTCCGCCCTCTCTTTGCCCTGCCAGTCTTCTGCCATGTGGTGAGACAGCAAGAATATCGTAACCAAATGCTGGTACTCTCATACTGCACATACCAGCCTCTATAACTGTGGATTAATACATTCTGTTGATTGTAAATTATAATTACCCAGTCTCAGGGTTTCTGCCACAGCAGCACAAAACAGACTAAGACAGTGCCCTGCACCAACCCTCTGGGGGTAACAAGGATGAATTTTCCTGCATTCTGGATTTCATCCAGAATGTCTGTCTCCCATGGCCACAGAGAAGGATCCAGGAGAGAGTAGCCAGGCTACCTTGATTTATCTGAATTGACCTGGTTCCTGGCCAGCCACCACAGTGCAGCAGCACTGTCTTCATTGGCTCCCAGGGGAGCACAGTGGGCCTGTAGGAGGGATAAGAGAGCTGCACAGGAGCAGTGTTCTACCTGTTCCCACAGGCATTTTCTCTCCAAAGACTTGTGCCACCAGGGAGGCAGGTGAATACAAATCAGAATGCATGGATTCTGATAGTGATGTGTGTGCGAACACCCTGAAACAAAACACAGCTGAAGTTGTATTGTCTACATCCAGCATGGATAAATTCTTAAACGAGATAATAATTGCTTGATAGATTCTTCTAGACATATTATTTGTTGTTTAAAGTGTTATGAGCTTTATTGTTTTTATTAATAAAAGCATTAATTTATGTTAGTTAAATTATACTTTAAAAGTCATCATTCACATGATACAAAGTATCTGAATCAATATGAAAAGTTTGTGAAAGTAAGATATCATTTGTGTCCCCATCTTCCCTCACTGAAATGGTCTTCGCCAACTTCTTTTATGTATCCCTGAAGTGCTTAATATAAGGAAGTTTTCATTTTTCCTTCTGTAATTTTAAAATGCTGTGATCAACTTCATGAAGTAGTTGCCAAGTTTGGGGCTGGCTCATTAAGACCTTTGGTCTGGAGGGTGTGTCCATGGTGGTCAGGGCAAGGCTCCCTGCTCTGTGAGTCCCCTCTTCTAAACACTGGTCAGCATCCGAGGACCAGAAGAACTGCCTCAGTAGAGGGCCTGCATATCACCCTTCAGATTTTCAGGGCAGTGAGACAGTACAGATAAAATACTGGATTTGTTGAGAAAAAGGGCAATTCAGCTTGAATTGTCACTTCCAAATGATTGAGACTGATTTTTTTAGTAGTACTTGGGCATCTAGGGCAAAGACACTGTGCTTTGTGCTATTAGCCATTTCCCCAGGCTATCTGAGGGGAAGTGCACTGCCTACTGTTCCCCTAACATTTCAAATAATGACATTTGGGAGCACAGACGGCATAGTAGGTCTCATTTCCATGCAGAGGAAGAGAGGATGTCTGATTTTGCTGCTGAGGGGGTCTTCTATTCCTTCAGACAGTTCGATTTCAACTCTGCTCTTTGTGTGTGTGTGTGTGTGTGTGTGTGGTATTGAATTCAGGGTATTGTGCTTGAAAGGCAGGTGCTGTACCATTTGAGCCACACCCCCAGCCTTTTTGCTTTAGGTTAATTTTTGGATAGGTTCCTGTGGTTTTTGCCCAGGGCCAGCCTCAGACCATGATCCTCCTACCTCCGCCTCCTGCATAGATGGAATCATAGATGTGCACCACCACACTGGCTTGTTTGTTGAGATGAGGGCTTGCTTTTTTTTTTTGGCTTGGACTGGCCTTGTACTATGATCCTTCTGATCTCCATCTTACATATGTGAGCCACCATGCCTGGCATCTTTGCCCATTTTAAGATCTAATTTTATGCCTCGTGTTTTTGTTGTTGTTTTGTGTAATTTATTTAATTATTTTGTGGTATTAGGGTTTGAACTCAGGGCCTACACCTCGAACCACACCACCAGTCCTGTTTTTGTGATGAGCTTTTTTGAGATAGGGTCTCACGAACTATTTGCCTTGTCTGGCTTTGAATCGTGATCCTCCTGATCTCTGCCTCCTGAGTAGCTAGAATTACAGGCACAAGCCAGCAGCACCCAGCATCAAAGCAGGAAAAAAAAAAAAAAACAGCCATGAGTTGTGCAAATACAATCATGTGAATTTAAAAATCAACATTGCACTTGCCTAGCAGTGTGTGAGGTCCTGAGTTCTATCCACAGCAAATAAGTTAACCAAACTAAAACAACAAAAGCAGCAAGTTTTACTACTCTGTGAACCCAACAGTCAGAAACTGCAAGCAGCTTTTGTTCTTGAGAATGGTAGTAACATCTGGAAATTGAAAAGTTAAATTAGAACTGTTTATTATCATGCCAACCTGGTATGTGGTCATGTGATTGATGTAGCTAATTGCTTACTCAACTCTATTTGATACAGTGTTCATAGTTGCATCATTTTGGAGAGCACTTCAGATCCACACATCTCAGCCAATACAGAAACATCCTTAAAATGCCTGTGAAGAGAATAGGAATTGGGGTAGCAATGGTGAGACAAATAAGCATCTTCTTTTTGGTTTAACCTCTTGATCAGCTCTTTGTGTTTTCCATTAGCTTTTGGTTTGTTCCCCTTTCTTCACTCCAATTGTAGGATCCTGAGGTCTTGATGTACTTTGTACACTTTTCAGTTACCATCATCCTTACCATTCTCTCTGGTCTAGATCTGCTACCTTGATGTTTTAGAATCAAGGGTTTTAAAAATGGTTAAGAAGAGCTATCAAAACATAAAGCCAAATGAATACAGAGTGCTCTTTCTAAGTCATATACCTTCTCCATCCCCAGTAATCTGACACCTTAGAGTGGCTTTGCTTGGCTTTTACTATTTACTATTAATGGGCCCCTAACTCTATCATAAATTTTCAGAAGATTGATGTGTTATCGATAATTTTTGTGTGGTAGAAACATGAACTACTCCTGGCCAGCAGGCAAGATAAGCCCACATGTTCTATTCTCTCTGTTCTGGTGATGTAGCCACATTTTGTAGCTGACTTTGCCTCTTATTCCAGCACTGCACTCCTTTCCCCACTGAATGTGTATTCACCCGGGGCTTCTATCCTTCTATGAACCACCTTTGTCATCTAGCTGGGTTCCTCCATAAACTACATAAATCTGAGAAAAAAAAATTGGTTCTAGATTTACGTGAAGATCTTACTTTTCCATTTTTTGAACGTTATACTTTGATGCTCTAGTCTCCCTTTTTTCTTTGTTTGTTTGTCTGTTTGTTTACTACTATTGAAAAGAGAGAACTTGCCGGGCACCAGTGGCTCATGCATGTAATCCTAGCTACTTGGGAGGTAGAGATCAGGAGGCTTGTGGTTCAAAGCCAACCCTGGGCATATAGTTTGTGAGACCCTATTTTGGAAAATGCCCAACACAAAAAAGGGCTCATGGAATGGCTCAAGTGGTAGAGTGCCTCCCAAGCAAGTGTGAAACCCTGAGTCCAAACCCCAGTACTGCCAAAACAAGTAAAAAAGAGAGCTAGGTAGAAGTTGACAAAGGAAGCACCCATTGTTTTCAGGGTAACTCACTTCCTTTCTTTCCCTTTCTTGTTTCTCAGGACTTCGGTTCTCATTTTCCTTGTCTTCTACCTCTTTCTTCCTCCACCCTACCACCCTCACTTGCCTTCTATGAGAAGAGTCACTTCACAGAGCCCTGTCACTTTGTCTCTTGGGTCCTGAGGCTGGTACTTCCCTAAGGGAATAGAATGAAATACGGAGACCTGTAAAATCCTTATCTCCAATGACATTCATTACATCTCTAAGGAAACTTGGAACTGGTAGTGTCAAACTCTGCTAATTTACCAACAAGTCACCCTGGTTAAATCTTTGTCAGTGTAAAGAAAAATATGGATGCAAATACAATACTATCATTTTAACCCACACTTTTGTAAAGTACATGGCACTGAAGCATACAGCAGTTGCAGGAAAGAGAAAGAAATAAGGAAGGAATGAAGGACGGAAGGTGCATAAGAAAGGAAAAATTATTTCTTTGAATATTTCTTTGGATATTTCCTTTTTGAGGGGTTTCCAAAACTATACAGAGATGATTTATTATGGTATATTCCAATTCTTCATGAAGATTGTGTTAGTAAAATCTTCCCAAGCACTCTTTAATCTCTAAAATACAATTCAGGCATAAATTTGAGATTAAGTTCTAACATCCTGTTGAAATTACAATACTTTTTGGGAAGAACTTTACTTTTGACAAAGGTCTTTGCCAATTCAGTTGTGAACATGCAGATGCACCTCCAGGATTGTTGCTATCATCAGTATAAAATCCACAGGACAGCCTGTAGCTTAAGGTCCTGGTTTGTTTGAAGAGGTTCTTTGTCCTTGTTTAGCAAAGTCTGAGCTTGCTCAGACTGCTTCCCTCTGCTATTGACCAGCTTCAGTTTCCTTTGTCACAAATGGATGGACTGACAAGGAAAGCCCCTTCTTTCCCTCTGGTGTCAGACTGAGAAGAGAGAACATAGCTCTCTTTACCAACAAGTGACCAGCAACAAGATGCATGAAAGGCAGGTACCCTATCTTCACAAGCTTGAGACCTTGGGCAGGAACACTAGAGCATGTCATCACAGTGCCGTACTACCGGGAAGCAGGGGCTCTCAGGTGTGGCAATTTCATGAACCAATAACACTTCACAAGACTGACACTTGCCAACTTTTCATGTTGCCAAAAAAACAAAGCCAGCCTACCTCCAAGCTAACATTGCCATCATTTTCATCAAGGAAAGGACTTTTAGCACTAAAGTTAGGTACTACCTACTCTTTTATTTTCTAAATAAATAAGAAAAATAAATTTAACTTCATGGAAGACGTGAGCTATTTTTGTTTTTCACATTTCTCTGCTCACTGGAACTTGGGCATGGATGGATGGAGTTCTCCTGCAGGGTAGGTAGGGATGTGGACTTTAGCGACTTACACGCTGCTCTTAGGACAGACTTTAGACAAGTCATTCAATCTCTTTTCACCTCTGCATTCTCATACAATAGAAATAATAATTTTCTCCTGTGCTTGTGACAGTGAGTAAATGAGATACTACATATAAAGTGCTTAATATAATGCAGGGTACCAGTGGCTCATGCCTGGAATCCTAGCCACTTATGAGGCTGAGATCAGGGCAAATAGCTCACAAGACCCCATCTTCAAAATAACCAGAGGAAAATGAACTGGAGGAGTGGCTCAGGCAGTAGAGGGCCTGCTTTACAAGCATGAAATCCTGAGTTCAAACCCCAGCCCCACCAAAAGAAAAGTGCTTAATATAATTTCTTGTGAAAGTAGGTGTTCAATAGATGATAATGGTTGTTATTGATATTTTCCTATCTTATCAGAAACAGATCTTGAAAGTTTCTTCAGGTGGACAAGTTTGGAATAACATTAAGAAACAGAAACTAAAAAGTTTCTGACAAAAAGAGATCTCTCAAGATTTCAGGGGACTGGAAGTGTGGCTCAAGTGGTCTAGCACCTGCCTATCAAGTGCAAGGCCCTAAATTTAAACCCCAGGATTGTCAAAGAAAGATTTCAAGATACTTATCAATTAATTTGTATGGGTCATGTGTTGTCTCGAGTGGTAATGTTATCATTAAAAATAATACTGGATAATCTTGTAGATAATCTGGTAGAAATACCAGATCATGAAAAAAGATAATTTCTGTTTATAGATGAAAGGGCCCTTGAAAAATCTCTGTCTAATGCCTCCACTTTGAAAGCAATGAGCCCAAGTCAAAATATCTGCCCATGGTCACTTAGGAAGATATAGGAGAACTAAGACTCAGGGTAGGTTTCCTGACACTCACTGCTGATAACCACCGCACCCCTTCCCTGGCCTGGGGAAGCCCCTGGTCATCGACAAGAGAAGAAACAGCTCCAGTGAGGAAGTGTGGGAGCCCTGTGCCCTCCTTAGGGTCTTCGCTATTGGATTCTGTCCCTTTTCTGTTGTGCAGGGTGGTACTGAGTGTTGCATTCTTATGTCCTCAAATCCCTTTGCAGTACTGATCAGTCAAAAGACCCTGGCACAGATGGCCAGTTGTTAAAACATTGATAAATTCCATACCAGGGTCCCTACACTCTTGACTACCTGGATCTTCTCCCAGGAACCCACAACCTTGCCATGATTCAGCATCTAAGGGGTTGATGGTGCCCTGCAAAGGGAGAGGCAGTGTGCTGCCTGTTGACATCTCTGAGGCACCGCTTCTTATTGGCCAATAGTGCCTGTGCTGAATCAGTTGTGAAATACTATAATATTTTTTGCCCTTTTAGCATTCTGAAACAAGGAATCCATTTTTAGGGCCCAATAAGAAAATTGACACCAACAGATTGTGAGGTGGTGTGATGCCATCAGTTATCACTCTTCTAGTAAATTACGTTAGTGTTTTAAAAATTCTGTTGAACAGTTTGACAGAGGCTCATGTTTTATTCTGTTTTCTCCTACTTTGGGCTGGGGGGAGGTGGGTAATGAGGTCTGATACAGGAATTTTAAAGAATTTTAAAGTACACACTAGAGGGCAGTGGTCCCATATCCAGACACCTGACAATTTACCACTTTCCTTGAACTTCTCTGCTTTTCCTTTGTGTAAGCGGAATCTCTTCCATACAATCCAAATGCCACTTGCGTCTGAAGTGTTGTATAAAACAGACCAGCTGCTTGTCAACACCCTGTCTGTCATTCCTTGTCCTTTCTTCTCTATCCTTCTTCCAATTACTTATCTTGATGGGGCTTCAATAGTAGTTATTATCAATATCTTAGTGACTTTTTTTTTAAAGAAAGGGCAGAAGAGAGATAGGATATATACATTCCTAATGTATGCATCTAACTTTGTATCTTGGTATCTGAGAACCATGAGTTAAGTCTGGGGGAGAAGAAAGGCACTGTGAACTTTGGAGTGCTTATATTCACCTGTGCTTACCTGAGTGCAGAGCTGTCCCTTTCTCCATCATCAGTGAAGGGGCTCAGGTTTCAGATCCCTTGGTTTTACCTTTCCTGCCCTCTCCTAAGTAGGAGGGAATTCTACTTACTGGAAGAGAGGCAAGGGATCTATATACTAAGGAAATGAGAGGTAGGGTAGAAATGGACAGTAAAACCATTGGGCTGTGTGTTTGCAGAGAGTTCGGGAGAGAGAAGTTGCAGTGCAGAAAAATAGCCTAATGGTTATCAGGGGAAAGCAAAGAGACATTGAGAAAGATGGCAGTGGATTATTTATATCAAAGACAGACTATGAAGAACCTAAATTAAGGATTTTGATTTAATTTTAAGTATATTTGTTTGTTGGACTGTTTCTTTGAAAGAAATAACCCTCTGAACCTGGATGGATTATGTGGGTCTCTGGGTTGATAAAAGTTATATACACAATGATTTTGCTTTTTGAATTTGTGAAATCTACAATCTGTGTGCATGCGTGCACATGTGTGTGCATGCGTGCACGTGTGTGCATGTGTGTGTGTGTTCACTGTGTTGACTCTTAGGTACAGTTCTGTGGATTCAGCCCACCAGAGGGTTTCCAAAAGACCTTGGTTCTTGCGTTCTGGCATGGAAGAATCCAAGCAGAACATGTGGGAGTAAATGGGACTTATTAAAAGTTAAGGAAAAGGAAATACAAAGGGAGCATGGTGGGGCTCAGGTGGACTCTGCCAGCAGAAAGAGTGAGCTTTTCTTTTTCAGATGCAGGAAGGGCAGACCCAGGAGATTCCCACCCAATAATGAATGAGTGGAGAAGGGCATGGGAGGTTCCGAGCCAGGTGAGGGTAGTCTAGGCGCCCACACCACCCAGGCAACCTGCATGAGCCCCAAACTTTTCCTACTTGCAGCCTGCCTCAGAAGGACAGGACACCTAGATACTGTAGCAGACTGTGGCTGGAGACAGTAACCCAGGGCTGGAGACACCAGCTGCATTTCTCTTGATGTTGCTAATGTTTATTGAGCATCTGTTATGTACTACATATTGTTAAGATAATCGAAAATCAAAGTAGACTGTCTTGCTCAGTTTGCACAACAACCTTACACCATACATACAGTTATGATCCACTTCCAGATGAGAAGCTAAGGGTTTGAGGTTGCCTGGGATGAAATAGTGAGGATGCAGCTGACTAACATGTGCACCCAAGTCTGCCTGACTGCAGCTTGATCTCCACTGGGGGAGAAGTGATCCCTTCTTCTGACCCATTCTGAAGGTGCAGTGCTGTCTCACATGCTGTGAGCTAGACATGGATTCCTATCTTACTGCAGAAGGACAGAAATGGTGCCCTGGCTGTTGGGTTGGGATGGGGATAGCCTCACCTGGGTGGGTGTTATCTCTTTCTCTACTCGCTTCCTCTTTTTCTTCCTCTTTCTCTCCCTCTCCCTTTCTCTGCCTCCTTTGGTTGTTGGTTTTTTTTTTTTGGTGGTACTGGGGTTTGAACTCAGGACTTCACACTTGGTAGGCAAGATTTCTATCACTGAGCCACTCCTCTAGGCCTTCTCCCTGTGTTTCTGTGCCTCTGTCTCTCTCACTGGATTTTCATTTCTCTGATTTTGTATAAGACATTGTCACTGGAGAGTAATTGAACCCCCTGGTGGATTTGTGCTGGGTCTCCTGACATGGCTGTGTAGTTATTTATCCTTAGCTGATAGGGGGATTAGCATTAAATGATGA
The DNA here is from genome assembly GCF_047511655.1 of Castor canadensis. Taxonomy (NCBI): domain Eukaryota; kingdom Metazoa; phylum Chordata; class Mammalia; order Rodentia; family Castoridae; genus Castor; species Castor canadensis. The sequence goes on along the minus strand of NC_133401.1, from coordinate 45,741,538 downwards.
GAGAAATACACCTGCCACTTTGGTGCAGTTAGAGGCATCTATCAAGGATGCATTTGGAAGCCTGATACCTCAGTCTAATTGCCAAGAGTTCTGGGGTTTCTTCAGCTGACTTAAAAGTGGAATGAAAAAGAGTTATCAGTGAGAGAGGTGGACCCCACCTCAACTTCTCAGAAGATTATCTGGGGCCAGAGGGGTAATCCCTTCCCCAGCCCTGCTTCCTTGGGTCTTTGAGCTAACAGTCTTGTGCAATGGATCAGGGCAAAACCTTTGTGCAGAAACAGAAGCAGGCAGAGATATATGTGGCCCTAATGTTATTGCTACAAATAAGTGGTCACGTTTGTTATGAGTTTACTATGGGAAGGATATTGATAGTATCATCTCATCTAGTTCTCCGCCAGCCCCTCTTCAAGACTGTCCCTCTCTACCCCTCCATTCCCAGCTGTCACTTATTATTGGCCTTTGTTTTTCCTGGGGAGGGGTAGGCACTGCTAATTCATAAGAATGGCATTTGAATAAGCTCAACAAGTAAACAGCCAGGTACATGGGGAAGGATGGTCATTGGTTAATCGTATTTTACTCCATGTTTACATGGACTAAAATCCATGTTTACAGATGTCAGTGTATGTTTCACACTGAGGAATAACTTTTATTCACATCACCCAGATACTAGCTGCCACTTTGTCCTTCAGGGTCAAGTTCTGCATATTTCATCTCTGTTTTGCCTCATTGCAACCGGATTTGGATCTCAGTGAGGAATCTAGGAGCAATACAGGTGTTATGAAGCCATGAGGACAGAGATGGAGTTTCATATCACATGTGACCCCCCTCCCCCACTGCACACTGCTCACTTAAGTGTCCACTGTGGACCCTTTTGCCCACTGGCGCTCCCCTCCATTCCAGGCTCGAGCTCCGCTCTTGCCATTGCACTCTTCTCCCAAGCTGTGTCCCCGTCCACCTGCTCTTCTCCATTTTCTCCTGTTTCCTAGGAGAGATGGAAGTTCCTTTCCTAATATTATGTGCTGTTCTTTAGGAATCATCTTGTTACTAAACATGGCCATTGCAACTTATGCTTCCATTCCATGTAGTTATCAAAGAGCTCCTTCCAAAGAAACAGAATTCTCCTTAAGAGAAATTCTGGGGGAATAAAACTTTTGTATCATTATAGAAAAGGTCTTATTAACAAAATTCTGAAATCAGCATTTACACAATACTCTAAATCGTCTCATATAATTTCACCTTAATTCAGATATTTTATCCTTAACATAATTTCTGTTTAATATAATACTTGAAGGGATTCATTAGCACAGGAAATCACCAAATAAAAAGGGTTGAGAATGACCGAATCCATATACTGTTGTGGAACTATAGAAAATTTATTATAAACTTAACATAGCACTAGCTATGGTTTTTTATTATATACCCTCCAAAATTCATGTAGAATTTATACCCATGGTGGTATCAAGCACTGGGGACTTTTAAGAAGTAATTAAGTAAAGAGGGCTACTTATAAAAGGTCTAGAAGGAACTAACATAGGCCCTTTTGTCATTCTATCCCTTCTGACATGTGAGAACCCAGAATTTGTCCCCTCCAGAAGATAGAGCAATAAGGTGCCATTGTGGAAGACCTTGATCTTGATCTTCTCAGGTTCCAAAACTGTGAGAAATAAATGTCTGTTCTTTATAAATTACCTGGTCTTCGGCATTTTGTACTAACAGCACAAATGGATTAAGCACCCAAACTACACATAAGTGATACACAGAGATTTCTGTTATGTGTCCTAACTTTCCCTCCACTGCAGAACCAGAAATCACCTTTAACCAGCAGCCCTGGTCTGTCTGGGTTTTTCTGTATGCCCCATATTTCTTATCTTGATTCATATTTAGATGTGAGAAATTTAAACCATATCACCTTCAAACACATTTTTCCTATTTGTACCCACTAATGGCTTTAATCTAGACAAAACATCTAGTTTGCAACAAAGGTGTAAATGAAACCTTAATTCATGTCTTTGGTCACTGCCTCCCTGTGCTAACCCCTATCCCTGAGGCATCATGTTGCCTTTTTACAACATGGTCCAAACTCCCAGCTTTCAAGAGTTGAGGTGCATTAAGATCATGTCTGTGTTAGACCTTGTTAGCTAAAACTGTTTCCCAATGAATCCAAAAAAGTAACTGGAGTATCAGAGGGGTGAAGTCCTATCAGTGTTGGCTGAGGGCCAGTGGTCTAAAATTCCCCTGGAATTCAGCTGTGGTGACCCTTTTTATAAGCAAAATACAGCTTTCCTTTCTTGAAAGTCCACTGTTAAATGTATTAAACCTTGATTGGAATGGTACTTTGCACTAAGTAAATGACTTTCAGTTGTTCAATCAAATATTCAAGATTATCACTAAAGTGTGTTTATCTGGGCCCAGGATTCTGGACGATTGCCTGAGAGCAGTCAAAGACTGAGCAGGAAGTCTAGGGAGTGGAATGAAAAGAAGAATGGCTGGTGTGCCTAAGAAGAATATTTCAAAGTAAGGTCTAGGTCAGTAGAAATATATTGTGAGAAACCGAAGTAATTAAGACAACCAGAATTTAATACCCTCTTCCAGACAGGTTTTGCTTTGAGTTGGAAAATTCAATTTCACCATTCTTATTGTGTGAATTACTAACATTTTATCTGTCTCTTCAAATGCTTCTCCAATATCAGAATTCACAGGGCAGTTATCTGGCAGGGCCTATATTGAGAAGGAAGCATGGAGCATTCTCTCCCAGTATTATCCTAAGACATTTCTCTTTCTCACCTCTCTGGCTTATTTTTCTCATTGCATGAAATAAAAATGGTGCCCGGGAGCCTGAGGATACAGCTTAGGGTAGAGCACTTGCCTAGCAATCAAATCAATTTTAAAAATAAAAGCCAGCATGGGTGGGTTACACCTGTAATCCTAGCTACCTGTGAGGCTGAGATCAGGAGGATCACAGTTCCAGGCCAGTTCAGGCAAAATATTAGCAAGACTCTGTCTCAATAGAAAAGGCTGGTGTGCTAATGCACGCCTGTCATCCCAGCTACCGCAAAAGCATAAATAGAAGGATTGAGGTCCAGGTTGGCCAAAAATAACCAAGGCAAAAAGGGCTAGTGGCAAGGTTCAAGCATGAGAGCGCCTGCCTAGCAAGTGCAAAGCCTTGCTGTTCAAACCCCAGTACTGCCAAAAGTAAATTCATTAATTAAATTAAAACAAAATGGTGCCCAAATCCTCAACACAGTCAACAGTGCTCAACTTTTATTTTGCTTTTCTAATGAAGTAAGGAGGTAAGCTGAATCTTTAGAGATATTCAAGGACATGAATATTTCTGAAATGGCAGCTCAGATTGACAGCTGCAGGCTTGGATGCATCACTAGCTGCATTATGGTCATTATTTACTTTTATTTATTTTATTTGGTAGTACTGGGGTTTGAACTCAGGCCCTTGCACTTGCTCGGCTGGTGCTCTACCACTTGAGCCCCATCCCCAGCCCTACCAGATGCCTTTAGATTCTCAGGAAGAAATATAGGTGGAAGCATTGCTGATGTCACTTATTTTCCTCTTTATGCTTTTTAATATCATCATGTTACCTAAAATCAGCATTTATAGTTTTTACAATAGAAAAGAAAAAACAACTTTTTTGAAAATCTTAGTTTTAGTTCGCATATATTACATACAGGAATAGGGACATGGGAAGGTTACTCACCACCATGAAGACAGTTTTTATCTTAGAACAATTGGGTGATTGATAATTTTGAATTTCATCTCTTTTACACATTCCCCTTTCTTTTTCTTTCTTTCTTTTCTTTTCTTTTTTTTTTTGTTTGTGGTATTGGGACTTGAGCTCAGGGCCCTTCAGCCATTCCACCAGCTCTATTTTTAAAAAAATTTTTATTCATTTATTCACATGTGCATACATTGTTGGGCCATTTCTCCCCCCTGCCCCCTTTCTCTCCCCGCCATCCCCCCTCACTTCCAGGCAGAACCTGTTCTGCCCTTATCTCTAATTTTGTTGAAGAGAAGACATAAGCAATAATAAGAAAGACAAAATGTTTTTGTTAGTTGAGTTAAGGATAGCTATACGGAGAGATTCCTAGTGTTGCTTCCATGTACAAATGTGTTATAACCCAAATTGATTCATCTCTACCTGACCTTTTCACTAGTTTCTGATCCCCATCCCATATTGACCTCTGTCACTTTAAGGTTTCTGTATTAGTTCCTCTGCAGTGGGGACATCAAACACTTTCATGTTTTGGGTTTCCTACCTATCCCCATACCTCCCATATGTGCTCTCCCCTTGTCATGTGACCCAAGTCCAACAACATTGCTGCATTTGTCCTAGATCTAAAGTCTGCATATGAGGGAGAACATATGATTTTTGGTCTTCTGAACCTGGCTAACCTCGCTCAGAATGATGTTCTCCAGTTCCATCCATTAACTTGAGAATGATAAGATTGCATTCTTCTTCCATTGTGTACAAGTACCACATTTTCTTAATCCATTCATCTGTAGTGGGGCATCTTGGCTGTTTCCATAACTTGGCTATTGTGAATAATGCTGCAATAAACATGGGTGTGCAGGTGCCTCTGGAGTAACCTGTGTCACATTCCTTTGGGTATATCTCCAGGAGTGGGATTGCTGGATCATATGGCAGATCTATTTTTAGATTTTTAAAAAGCCGCCATATTTTTTTCCAGAGTGGTTGCACTAGCTTGCATTCCCACCAGCAGTGTATGAGGGTTCCTTTTTCCCCACATCCTCACCAACACCTGTTGTTAGTGGTGTTTTTAATGATGGTTATTCTAACAGGGGTGAGGTGGAATCTTAGTGTGGTTTTGATTTGCATTCCTTTGTGGCTAGAGATGGTGAGCATTTTTTCATGTGTTTTTGGCCATTTGAATTTCTTCTTTTGAGAAAGTTCTGTTTAGTTCACGTGCCCATTTCTTTATTGGTTCATTGACTTTGGGAGAGTTTAGTTTTTTAAGTTCAAATTATCAGTCCTTTGTCTGATGTATAGCTGGCAAATATTTTCTCCCACTCTGTGGGTGGTCTCTTCAGTTTAGAGACCATTTCTTTTGTTGTGCAGAAGCCTTTTAATTTTATGAAGTCCCATATGTCCATTCTTACTCTTGGTTGATGAGCTGCTGGGGTTTTATTGAGAAAGTCCTTGCCTATACCTATTACTTCCAGAGTATTCCCTGCTCTTTCCTGTACTAACTTCAAGTCTGATATTAAGGTCCATGATCCTTTGAGTTGATACTAGTACAGGGTGATAAACATGGATCTAGTTTCAGTTTTTTGCAGATGGATAACCACTTTTCCCAGCAACATTTGTTGAAGAGGCTATCTTTTCTCCATTGTATATTTTTAGCACCTTTGTCAAAAATAAGGTGGGCATAGCTGTGTGGCTTCATATACAGGTCCTCTATTCTGTTCCACTGGCTTTCATGTCTGTTTTTGTGCCAGTACCATGCTGTTTTTATTGCTATTGCTTTGTAATATAGTTTGAAGTTGGGTATTGCGATACCTCCAGCATTGCTCTTTTTATTGAGTATTGCCTTGGCTATTTGCAATCTCTTGTGTTTCCAAATGAACTTTAGGGTAGATTTTTCAATCTCTGTGATGAAGGTCATTGGGATTTTGATGGGAATTGCATTTAACATGTAGATTGCTTTTGATAGTATAGTCATTTTTACTATGTTGATTCTACCAATCCATGAGCATGGGAGATTTCTCCACCTTCAGTTGTCTTCCTCGATCTCTTTCTTCAGGGGTTTGTAGTTCTCCTTGTAGAGGTCATTTACATCCTTTGCTAAGTTTACTCCTAGGTATTTGATTTTTTTGAGGCTATTGTGAATGGAATTGTTTCCATACATTCTTTCTCAGTATGTTCATTGTTGGTGTATAGAAATGCTAATGATTTTTGTAAGTTGATTTGTATCCTGCCACATTGCTGAAGTTGGTTATGGTGTCTAGGAGTTTTTGGGTAGAGGTTTTTGGGTCTTTAAGGTATAGGATTATATCATCTGCAAATAGGTATATTTTGACAGTTTCTTTACCTATTTGTATTCCTTTTATTTCTTCTTCTTGCCTACTTGCTCTGGCTAGGAATTCCAGTGCTATGTTGAATAGGAGTGGGGATAATGGGCACCCTTGTTTCATTCCTAATTTTAGGGGAAATGATTTCAGTTTTTCACCATTAAGTATGATGTTAGGTGTAAGTTTGTCATATATAGCAATGTTGAGGTACATTCCTTCAGTTCCTAGTTTTCTTAGAGTTTTTATCATGAAGTGGTGTTGGATCTTATCAAAGGCTTTTTCTGCATCTATTGAGATGATCAAGTGGTTTTTGTCTTTGCTTCTGTTAATGTGGTTTATTACATTTATAGATTTGCATATGTCGAACCATTCCTGCATCCCTGGGATGAAGCCGACTTGGTCATGGTGAATGATCTTTCTGATATGTTGTTGAATTCAGTTTGCCATTATTTTACTGAGGATTTTTGCATTGATGTTCATTAAGGAGATTGGCCTGTAGCTCTCCTTTTTGGAGGTATTTTTGTCTGGTTTTGGGATGAGTGTGATACTGGCTTCATAAAATGAGTTAAGCAGTGTTCCTTCTCTTTCTGTTTCATGGAGCAGTTTAAGGAGGGTTGGTGTCAGTTCTTCTTTAAAAGACTGATAGAATTCAGCAGAGAATCCATCAGGTCCTGGACTTTTCTTTTTTGGGAGACTCTGTATCGCTGCTTCAATTTCATTTTGTGTTATAGATCTATTAATATCATCTTGGTTCAATTTTGGAAGGTCTTAAGTATTTAGAAATCTGTCCGTTTTGTCAAGATTTTCAAATTTATTAGACTATAGGTTCTCAGTAGTCTCTGATGGTTTCCTGGATTTCCATGGTGTTTTTTGTTATCTCCCCTTTTTCATTTCTAAATTTACTGGTTTGGGTTTTTTCTCTCCTCATTTTAGTCAGGTTTGCCAGGAGTCTGTCAATCTTATTTATTTTTTTTAAAGAACCAGCTTTTTGTTTCATTGATTCTTTGTATGGTTTTTTTTTCTATTTCATTGATTTTGGCCCTTATTTTTATTATTTCTCTCCTTCTGCTTGTTTTGGGATTTGCTTGTTCTTGTTTTTCTAGGAGTTTGAGATGTAGCATTAGGTCATTGATTTGAGATCTTTCTGTCCTTTTAATATATGCACTCATGGCTACAAACTTTCCTCTTAAGACTGCCTTTGCTGTGTCCCATAGGTTCCCGTAGGTAATGTTTTCATTTTCATTAACTTCCAGGAACCTTTTAATTTCCTCTTTTATTTCATCAGTGACCCATTGATCATTGAGCAATGTGTTGTTCAGCTTCTAATTGTTTGCATGTTTTTTGCTGTTTGTTTTTGTTGTTGAGTTCTAGTTTTAATGCATTGTGACCAGATAGAATGCATGGGATTATTTCTGTTTTCTTATATTTGCTGAGGCTTGCTTTGTGCCCTAAGATAAGATCAGTTTTGGAGAAGGTTCCATGAGCTGCTGAGAAGAAAGTATATTGTATAGAAGTTGGATGAAATATTCTGTAAGACATCAGTTAGGTCCATTTGATCTATGGTGTGATTTAGTTTTAGAATTTCTTTATTGATTTTTTTGTTTGGATGACCTATCTATTGATGATAATGGGGTGTTAAAGTCTCCCACTACCACTGTGTTGGAGTTAATATATGTTTTTAGGTCCTTCAGAGTATGTTTGATGAAATTGGGTGCTTTGACGTTGGGTGCATATAGGTTGATAATTGTTATTTCCTTTTGGTGCATTTTCCCTTTTATTAGTATGGAGTGTCCTTCTTTATCTCATTTGATCAATATAAGTTTGAAGTCTACTTGGTCTGAGATAAGTATTGCTACTCCTACCTGTTTTCAGGAGCCATTGGCTTGGTAAATCTTCTTCCAGCCTTTCACCCTAAGCCAGTGCTTGTTTCTGTTGATGAGATGGGTCTCCGGTAAGGAACAGATTGTTGGATTTTCCTTTTTAATCCAGTTTGCCAAACAGTGTCCTTTGATGGGGGAGTTAAGTCTGTTTACTTTCAGTGTTAGTATTGATAGGTGTGTGGTAATTCCTGTCATTTAGTTGTTTTTGTTGTTTAAGCATTTGATTGTATGCAGCTGAATCAATGTTACTCTCTTCTTTCTTGCCTTTTCTTCTCCTGTGGTTTGGTGTTGCCTGCCCTTTCATGGTTTTGTTTGCTTTCATTATCTGTGTGCAGAATTACTTGGAGAATCTTTTGTAGTGGTGGCTTGGTGGTCATGTATTGTTTCAGTTTCTGCTTATCATGGAAGACTTTTATTGCTCTATCTATTTTGAATGATAGTTTTGCTGGGCAGAGTATCTTTAGGTTGAAGTTATTTTCATTCAGTGCCTGGAATACCTCACTCCATGCTCTTCTTGCTTTTAAGGTTTCCGTTGAGAAATCTGCTGTAATTTTGATGGATTTACTTTTGTATGTTATTTGTTTTTTCTCTCTCACCAGCCCTATTTTTGTGAAGGATTTTTCGAGATAGGGTCTCATGAACTATTTGCCCAGGCTGGCTTCGAACCATGATCCTCCTGATTTCTGCCTCCTGAGTAGCTAGGATTATAGGCGTGAACCTCTGGTACCCGGCTTCCCTTTTCCTAATTTTTCTGTAGTGCACACCATGTGGGTGATAACTGAGCATTTTCCCACCCTGAACATTATCTGCATAATAAAAAAATTAAAGTTTATATTTTTAAAAAGTCAAACTCATACTGAATTAGGATAAAATATTCATCCTATTAATTTGTGCTCACTTACATCAACATTTTAGGCAAAGTGAGCAATCAGTCCCTTCTGTCTTTGGCCCTCAGCTGGATGAGGCTCAGAGACAGCCTCAGGAAAAGGCTCATGAATGCCAGCAGAGATCCCACTGCTCTCTCCTCTTCCTTCCTTTCTTTCCTGAAACATAGCAGAGGCACCTGACTCTGGAATGACACAACAGCAATATCAAAGGTAATTGTTCATTTGGGTAATGTCTAATACTTTCAACACTTTCCTGGTCATTCTTCTCTGAGCCTCTGAGTAACTGAAGAGTAGGAAGCCAGCCAGGGAGGGGTGTTCCTTCTCCACACTGCAGCTGTGTAAGCTTTGTAAGTAGCAAGGATCACATCTGATGATTCCCCTATGTTAAGAATATCACTTTAAGTCTTTATAAGAGGTCTACTTGCTAGGCTAAGATGACCTCTGGAACCTCTTCTCTCCCATTTCCCTGTAGGACTGTACACTGGCCACCCTGCCCATGTGCAACTCACACTCTACTCTGCCATTTGGATCCCCTGTTCAGGGTGCTGTTCTTCATCTACCACCATGGTCACCACTCTCTACTCCAGAGCCAGCTCTATGTCAGCTAGGCTCAGCTTCTATGTCTCTTCCTCAGAGAAGCCTTCCCTGACCACTGTGTAAGTAGGGTGTTTTTACCTTCTCTTCTAAACAAGCCACTCAAACCTTTGTGGATTAAAACATCACATTTATTGCCTCATGTGGTTTCTGTGGATCACAGGAGTAGTTGGCTGGGTGATTCTGGCTTAAGGTCTCTCGTGAGGCTGCATCAAGTACTTGATGTTACCATGGTGGTCGAGTCCTGAAGTCTCGACAAGGACTCCTTCCACAGTGACTGTGGGCCAATGACAGGAGGCCAAGTGGGTCTTGCCAGTTCCACATGAACATTGTCAACAACATGGCAGCTGGATTCCTCCAAAGCAACAATCCACACTGTCATTTGTGCTGTGTCCTATTCATTACATAGACCCATCCCATATAGCTTTGGATAGGTGGGTCTATCCAATGACATGGATGCTAGAGTCACTGGGAGAAGCATTGTGGTCTGTCTTAGTGCACAGTCTGCATTTTCTATCACATAGAAATAAGCATTAGTTGAAAATGTTTAGTAAACTAATATTACCAATTCATTTTTTATTTATCACTTGTCTCCCCCCATTCATTCAAATGCTGTCTTCTGCACTCAGCCAGGTGCCTACCACCATGTTGATTCTCAATAAATACTGAGTGAATGAATAGGAAATCCGAACCTTCTAAGTGAGGCAATTGTTTAAAACAGGAACAGTAACTGATATAAAGTGAGTAATGCTGGTTAATGTAAGTTTTATCCAACAAATGTTAATTGAATAATTGAATGAGAAAAAGGATTGGTTTGCTCTTTATTTACTGAAACATTTTCATTTATTTCAACAGCATGACTGTAATGTACAACTTTGTTTTCTCATAATTTCCTTGACTCTTCCTTTGTTCATTTGTTTGTGACAGTGTTTTGATATGTAGCCTAGCCTGGCCTCTATCTTGCCATCCTCTTGTCTCAGCCTGCAGAGTCCTGGGATTATGGGTATATACCACCATGCCTGGCTCCTTGACTCTTTTATTTATTTACCTACTCATTCATTCATTCATTCATTCATTTTTGTGGAGCTAGGGTTTAAAAGCAGGCACTCTACCACTTGAGCCACACCTCCAGTCTATCTTTGCTCTGGTTATTTTGGAAATGGAGTCTCACAAACTATTTGCCCTGGATGGCTTCCATGCTTGATCTTCCCTATCTCACTCTCTGAAGCAGCTAGGATTACAGGCATAAGCCACTGGTACCCAGCTTCTTTGACTCTTTTTAAAGTGAAACTTGTCATAACAGATTTGTCTTTTATATCTTTTTCCTGTAGGATAATTTTATATAATTGTGCTTCAATAAATTCATGAAAAGAAATGTGAATGCAGCAATTATAAAAATGAAACTTGATTGCCACCATACTAAGAGGCCAGAGCAATTTGAAGTCAAAGTATAATGGTTGCATATTTATTGACAGGTTGTTTTCCACAGAATAATAGTCAGAGAGGCCACAGATATATTCTAAGTGTGGTCCACAAATCAGTAGCATCCATGTCACCTGGGAACTTGCTAGAAATCCAAATCTTGGCATCACCCCAGTGCTAGCCAATCAAAACCCATGTTTTATCCAAACTTCCAGTCATCCATATGCCCATTAAAGTTAGAGGAGCATTGCTCCTTAGTACTTAACCCAAGGCTTGGCATTTAAGGAAGCTTTTGAGCTTCAGAAAAAAAGGGAGCATTTGCTCTTCCAGAGTCAAGTTCAGGTTAACAGGCAGCACTTTCTCATTACTGATGTGTTTTTAATGCAGAAGGCGTTCCCATGATTTTTTAAAAAAATAACTATATATATACATATATATATATATATATATGTATATATATACACTCCATTAATTTTTTTTATTAGGATATGTTCATTGTATGGGGGGGGATTCACTGTGACAATTCCATATAGATTTATATTGCACATTATTTAGATCACCCCCACTGTCTCTCCCCCTTGACCCCCTTCCTACCCCACTTAAAAATATAGCAAAGAGGTTTCTTTGTTCTATTTTGTATAAGCATATGAAGTCCATCAACCATATACCCTTACCTTAATCTCCCTCATTGACTCTCCCACCTCCCATAAGTACCCCCCCCACACACACTGTGCCTATTTTATAATCCTGACTTTCATTATTAATATGTAAGTCAATGTTCAAAGGGGCTTCTCAATGTATCTCTGCTGTGAGAATACTTTACTTTGATCTGTTCAATTCCTTCCATTGCTCTCCCTTACTCCTTTACCTCCCATCACCTCCATGTGTTTTAACAACACATTACACTCCATCTCAGGTGTTTCCTAAGTGGTGAACTCTTGTGGTTCCTCTCAAATCCAAGAGGCAGAGCTCTGACTTAGGCTGTACCTACATCCTGACAGCTTTTACCACAAATTAGAAAACAGTAAAGACCACATTGTTTCAGGTTCCAAAACCAATATGAGAAAATTGAGTTTGGAATTTAAAAAATAATTTTATGCAGAGAATTAAACTTACCCCTATTTAAAAAAAGTTTGCTATTTGTTTTACAGAGAAACTTGTTTTTTTTTTTAATTTGTCTATGGAAAAGATATATCTTAGTTTCATTTCTAGACTTCAAATTAAAAATAGAAGCTCTGCACTTTCAAGTTTCAGTAGAAGTGAAAATCACTCATTCTTATTTCTGTTTTCATTCATTTATATTTGGAAGTTCAGTTGCTGTGAGGATATTTCACTAAAACAGAGCACAGTGATTACTGAATCATCAGCGTATGCTGAAGTATCACTTCATGCCTTTGATTCTCCTTTTAAATAAAAAGTTTAGCTTTAGAAAATTGGAGTTGAATCTTTAAAGCTATGTGTATAATATGTTAACTAAGAAAGCATAGGGCATTGAATTTAAAATATTTGAGAAAGTACCATTATAATTCTTTTGGGCTAAAATGATTACCACTGTAGTCAACTGTCTTTACTTTCCCAAAAATCTGGCCAAATTATGTTGAAGAGCAAGATGTCACCTATATGCTAATTTAGCCAGCTTGATTTTCATTCAACAGTGTTTATGTGCCAGCAAGGTACACCTGTAATACTAGTTACTTGGGAGGCAGAGATCAGGAGGATCGTGGTTCAAGGCCAGTCTGGCTAATAGTTCTCAAGACCCTATCTTGAAAACACCCAATATAAAACAGGGCTGGTGGTGTACCTCAAGTGGTAGAGCACCTGCCTAGCAAATGTGAGGCCCTGAGTTCAAACTCTAGTACTGCCAAAAAAGAAAAAGAAAAAAAAACTAAAACAATGTATGTGACAATCACTGGGCCAGAACTTGGGATGACAAAGAAGTAGGTGTAATATGTGAAAGGTCCACTGTTTTTCTTCAGAATTGGGCTTTGAACTCGGGGCCTTAGCTTACCAGGCAGGCACTCTACTACTTCCACTCCACCAGTTATATGTTGCTTTTTTTTTTTTCCTGCGATACTAGGGCTTAAACTCAGGGCCTCATGTTTGCTAGACAGGAACTCCACCAGTCCCATTTTGTTTTGGATTTTTCCAGATAGAGCCTCTCAAAATATTTGCCTCAGACTGGTTTCAAACTGTGATCCTCCTGATCTCTGCCTCCTGAGTAGCTAGGATTACAGGCAGGAGACACTAGCGCCCTGCTTTGCATTTTTAAAAAACAGGCTTTTCTTGTGTGCAGTTTTATCACCATTTGAAAGTCTATTTCCTAACAAGACTCTAACTTTGCTCATCTTTCCTTTTCAAAATATTTCTCATTTAGAACCCATTGCTTTCTCTGCTACCGAAATTTAGTTTTTTAGAAAGAATTTGCTAAAAAATCAATAAAGAAATCCTATATCTAAAATATACAGTAGATCAAATGGACCTACTTGATGTCTACAGAACATTTCATCCAACTTCTACACAATGTACATTCTTCTCACCAGTCCATGGAACCTTCTCCAAAATAGATCATATCCTAGGGCACAAAGCAAGCCTCAGCAAATATAAGAAAATAGAAATTATACCATGCATTCTATCTGATCACAATGCAATAAAACTAGAACTCAAAAACAAAAGTAAAGACAAAAAACTTGCAAACAGCTGGAAACTGAATAACTCATTACTTAATGAACAATGGGTCATTGATGAAATAAAAGAAGAAATTAAAAAGTTCCTGGAAGTCAATGAAAATGAAAACACAACCTACCAGAACCTATGGGACACAGCAAAGGCAGTCCTGAGAGGAAAGTTTATAGCCATGAGTGCATATATTAAAAAGACTGAAAGATCCTGAATCAATGACCTAATGATACATCTCAAACAACTAGAAAAACAAGAACAAGCAAATCCCAAAACAAATAAAAGGAGAGAAATAATAAAAATAAGAGCTGAAATCAATGAAATAGAAACCAAAAAAACCACACAATGATTCAATGAAAGAAAAAGTTGGTTCCTTGAAAAAATAAACAAGATTGACAGACCCCTGGCAAACTTGACTAAAATAAGGAGAGAAAAAACCCAAATTAGTAGAATCAGGAATGCAAATGGGGAGATAACAACAAACACCATGGAAGTCCAGGAAATCATCAGAGACTACTTCAAGAATCTATATTTAAATAAATTTGAAAATCTTAAAGAAATGGACAAATTTCTAGATACATATGATCATCCAAAACTGAACCAAGAGGACATTAATCACCTGAATAGATCTATAACACAAAATGAAATTGAGGCAGCAATCAAGAGTCTCCCAAAAAAGAAAAGCCCAGGACCTTATGCATTCTCTGCTGAATTCTATCAGTCCTTTAAAGAAGAACTGATACCAATCCTCCTTAAACTGTTCCACAAAATAGAAAGGGAAGGAAAACTGCCTAACACATTTTATGAAGCCAGTAGTACACTTATCCCAAAACCAGCCAAAGACACCTCTGAAAAGGAGAACTATAGGCCAATCTCCTTAAGGAACATTGATGCAAAAATCCTCAATAAAATAATGGCAAACCGAATTCAACAACACATCAAAAAGATTATTCACCACAACCAAGTAGGCTTCATCCCAGGAATGCAGGGGTGGTTCAACATACGAAAATCAATAAACATAATAAACCACATTAACAGAAGCAAAGACAAAAACCACTTGATCATCTCAATAGATGCAGAAAAAGCCTTTAATAAGATCCAACACTATTTCATGATAAAAGCTCTAAGAAAACTAGGAATAGAAGGAAAGTACCTCAACATTATAAAAGCTATATATGACAAACCTACAGCCAGCATTATACTTAACAGAGAAAAACCAAAACCATTCCCTCCAAAATCAGGAACCAGACAAGGATGCCCACTATCTCCACTCCTATTCAACATAGTACTGGAATTCCTAGCCAGAGCAATTAGGCAAGAAGAAGGAATAAAAGGAATACAAATAGGTAAAGAAACTGTCAAAATATCCCTATCTGCAGATGACATGATCCTATACCTTAAAGACCCAAAAAACTCTACTCAAAAGCTCCTAGACACCATCAATAGCTACAGCAAGGTAGCAGGATATAAAATCAACATAGAAAAATCATTAGCATTTCTATACACTAATAATGAACAAACTGAGAAAGAATATATGAAAACAATTCCACTTACAATAGCCTCAAAAAAAATCAAGTACTAAGGAGTAAACCTAACAAAGGATGTGAATGACCTCTACAAGGAAAACTATAAACTTCTGAAGAAAGAAATTCAGGAAGACTATAGAAAGTGGAGAGATCTCCCATGTTCATGGATTGGTAGAATCAACATAGTAAAAATGTCTATACTCACAAAAGTAATCTACAAGTTTAATGCAATTCCCATCAAAATTCCAATGACATTCATTAAAGAGATTGAAAAATCTACCATGAAATTTATATGGAAACACAAGAGGCCACAAATAGCCAAGGCAATACTCAGTCAAAAAAACAATGCTGGAGGTATCACGATACCTGACTTCAAACAATATTACAAAGCAATAACAATAAAAACAGCATGGTACTGGCACAAAAACAGACATGAGAACCATTGGAACAGAATAGAGGACCCAGATATGAAGCCACACAACTATAACCAACTTGTCTTTGACAAAGGCGCTAAAAATATACGATGGAGAAAAGACAGCCTCTTCAACAAAAGCTGCTGGGAAAACTGGTTAGCAGTCTGCAAAAAACTGAAACTAGATCCATGTATATCACCCTATACCAATATTAACTCAAAATGGATCAATGATCTTAATATCAGACCCCAACTCTAAAGTTGATACAGGGAAGAGTAGGAAATACTCTGGAATTAGAAGGTATAGGTAAGAACTTTCTCAATGGAACCCCAGCAGCACAGCAACTAAGAGTTAGCATAGATAGATGGGACTTCATAAAACTAAAAAGCTTCTGCTCAATAAAAGAAATGGTCTCTAAACTGAAGAGAACACCCACAGAGTGGGAGAAAATATTTGCCAGCTACACATCAGACAAAGGACTGATAACCAGAATATATAGGGAACTTAAAAAACTAAATTCTCCCAAAAGTAATGAACCAATAAAGAAATGGGCAAGTGAACTAAACAGAACTTTCTCAAAAGAAATTCAAATGGCCAAAAGCACATGAAAAAATGCTCACCATCTCTAACAATAAAGGAAATGCAAAATAAAACCACACTAAGATTCCACCTCACCCCTGTTAAAATAGCCATCATTAGTAACACCACTAACAACAGGTGTTGACAAGGATGCAGTGAAAAAGGAACCCTCTTACACTGTTGGTGGGAATGTAAACTAGTACAACCACTCTGGAAAAAAATTTGGAGGCTACTTAAAAAGCTAAACATTGATCTACCATTTGATCCAGCAATACCACTCTTGGGGATATACCCAAAAGACTGTGACACAGGTTACTCCAGAGGCACCTGCACACCCATGTTTATTGCAGCACTATTCATAATAGCCAAGTTATGGAAACAGCCAAGATGCCCCACTATTGATGAATGGATTAAGAAAATGTGGTATTTATACACAATGGAATTTTATGCAGCCATGAAGAAGAATGAAATGTTATCGTTCGCTGGTAAATGGATGGAATTAGAGAACATCATTCTGAGTGAGGTTAGCCTGTCCCAAAAGACCAAAAATCGTATGTTCTCCCTCATATGCGGAAGTTAGATCAAGGGCAAATACAACAAGGGGATTGGACTTTGATCACATGATAAAAGCGAGAGCACACAAGGAAGGGGTGAGGATAGGTAAGACACCTAAAAAACTAGATAGCATTTGTTGCCCTCAACGCAAAGTAAAGCAGATACTTTAAAGCAACTGAGGCCAATAGGAGAAGGGGACCAGGAACTAGAGAAAAGGTTAGATGAAGAAAAATTAACCTGGAAGTTAACACACACATGCACAGGAAATCAATGTGAGTCAATGCCCTGTATAGCTATCCTTATCTCAACCAGCAAAAACCCTTGTTTCTTCCTATTATTGCTTATACTCGCTCTTCAACAAAATTAGAGATAAGGGCAAAATAGTTTCTGCCAGCTATGGAGGGGTTTGGGGGGAGAGGGAGGGGGATAAGGGAGGGGGTGGGGGGAGGGGGGAGAAATGACCCAAACATTGTATGCACATATGAATGAATGAATAAATAAATAAATAAAAAGAACATAGACATGTAAGCTTTAGGATAAGAGGAGAAAATTCCCTGCTAGTGATTGGCCTTAGAGAATACAATATAATTCCCTAATTTCATGGCTTTTTCCAGTTTGGAGTTTCAGTCTTTCTGAGGTGTAAGATGAACACTGTTGGGGCAGGATGGCTCTGTCACAAAGTTGGATACCTGAAAAATGTTGTTTTCCCCATGATATACAGCTTAGAAAATCTTCACTACCACTCTCATGTGAAGACTGATGGGATGCTAATTTCCCGCAGATTCATTATCACCATGAAATGAAATTTTGGAACACGTCAGAGATAAATAAAATGTGCAAATGTAGAATTCAAGAAAAAAAAAGTTGCTAATGTGTAATGTGTCTTTTGTGTGTTCTGGCCATTCTTTTTGACACATGGTGTTGGTTTCTTTTAGTTTGGGGTGATGACAACCATGGTATTCTGTGACTATGCTGTCAGTCTGTTAGTTTTATTTCTGTAAAGGAGAAGCCCAGGATGAAATTATGCTGAGAATCAACTTTTGGGCCTCTGGGGCCCCTCTAGCCTGGCTTGTCCAAGAGTAGGCAAGGCACAGGAACTTCCAGGCTGCCTTCTGCAAGGCACAGTTTTGTAATGGGGGTGGGGTCGGGGGTGGGGATGGGAGACTGGTGACATATGATGATGTTCTCCAGAGGTTTAGTCAGGGAGCTTGGCAGACAATATCCAGTACTTTCTAGAGCCAACATCAGTGTCTTGAAAGAATTTAACTCTATGCTTAATTTTGAATTTGGCCCCAGATTTGTTACATATAATATTTAATTGAGTCACACATAGGCATGAATCTAGTTTTCTTCAAGAAGAATTTTGATTTGAAAAAAATCAGATCTGATCATTCCTCTTCTATCTTCCTTCTCTCTCTCTCTCTCTCTCTCTCTCTCTCTCTCTCTCTCTTTCTCTCTTCTCTCTCAGCATGCCACAGGTGGTAGGCACAGTGGTGGCAGGTGGCACAGCCATGTGATATCAAATAAGACTGTATTACAGGACAGGAATAGAATTCCCTTTTTAGTCCTCTTTCAGTTCTATTTAGATCAAGAAAAAAAAAATCCTCATTTGGGTGCAGGAAGGTCTCGAATACTTCCCCAGTGCTCAGAACCTTCTGTTAAAGGAAAAGACAGGCCCCAGGATCAGGCCTTTGCTAGACAACAGTATTTTAGTAGAATTTATTTTTATAGTTGTTTTCTGCTTATAGCAACTGATAGTTCTTTCCCATTAATTATAGCATTGTGAAGTTTTCATTTTAAACAAATATTTTGAAGTACAGATTTGTCAATTTAGAGAAAAATAAAGTTGATTGTAACACTGTACGTGGTAATGTAGACAAGACTGTCTTGGTGAGCACTTGTTAGAAAAAGAAAGGACTGTAAAGTCAGTCAGACTTGGAATTTGCACCTTTCTTCGGGCACTTCCTGGCTTTGTGACTTTGGAGAGATGAGTTCATCTCACTGAGCTTCAGTCGCCTTCATCTCAAAAGGGAGTGAACAGTGATAGGTGAATGCACGTCTTTGTATGGTGCTTTTAAAAATGGATATCCTCAGCAGGACACTGGTGGCTCACGTCTGTAATCCTAAGTACCTGAGAGGCTGAGATCAGGAAGATCACAGTTCAAGGCCAGCCTGGGAAAACAGTTCATGAGACCTCCACCTCCAAATAAAATGGAGCAAAATGGACTGGAGGTGTGGCTCAAATGGTAAAGAATCTGCTTTGCAAGTACAAAGCCTTGAGTTCAAACCCCAGTCCCACCACAAGAAAAAAAAGGTGTATTCACATGGTAATTCCTCCTCCCAAGCTCACAAACTCTGACTTACTCAGCTATGTCTGATTCCTACAGTGCCAAGCCAATAGTTGGAAACCATCCACCCTCCACCTTTCATGGTTGATTTACTTCCGTTTTCCCTTCTGTGATTCACAAAGCACCTAGGTCCACCTGTGCATCTTATGATATGTTAACTTGTCTGGAATCTCAAGTCTAAGATTGAAGTATGAAGGCTGTAATTCTTTCTTTAATTGTATTTCTCCTTGTGCTCTTCAGAGGATGGCTGTGGAATCTCTGGACCATCTGGACGTTCTGAGGTAGCCAACTGAATGGTACACCTTTCCCCGTTCGCATCTTCATTAGCACGTTGGCATTGTTCACAACATGTGGAACGCATTCACAATTTACGTGGCCATATGCTACCATCACATTTGGAAGTTCCATTTGTGGAATGGAGGTTTTATGGAAAACATTTTGGTACAGTGTCATGAATGTGCTTAGGAAGATCCATGTCGTGGATCATGACATGACAGCCCTGCCCCTATCATCATCATATGAATTTGCCTACTTGTTTAAAGTGCTTTCTATAGCATCTGACCATAAACATCCCCTTTTTGCTGTTATCAGTCATGAAAACAACTGCTGGTCCACCTTTATAGATTTGAGTGATAGTACATTTGATTAAACAAACACACCCAGTTAGTGTGTCTTATGCTCAAATAAACCTACCACTGTCCATTTTAATATTATGCAATAAACTCACTTTTCCAGCAAACTCAGAAATTGCAAGCAAAGCTCCATGTGGACCCAAGAGTGTATTCATTCCACATATGGCCAATCCCCTGAAGGAAGATGTTTGAATATAGCTGGCTTTTTTTTTTTAAAGTGGGTTAGCTAAGAGAAAATTTAATTCATATGCTAAAGTGTGTCAGGCAGCAGAGTTCCAGCATTCAGCTCAGCATTATCTTGAATTGTGGATTTAATCAAGTTCTTTTACTTAATCTGAATATTTGTTTTGAAAGCTAGCATCCTGCTTTAAGAAAAAGCCTCACCTTTTATTTCTTTGGGTGCATCCCCAGTTTTATGAGCTCTGATAAACAGCCAGCAAAGTGCATCTAATTCGGTTGCTCGAATAGTAAGGAGGAATCGGGAAGACCACATAGAGTGTTGCTTTCATTAAAATAGCTTAGTCCAAGAAGACATCTTCACCATACATTTGCATCTGTTCCAGTGTTATTTCCATTTTGCTTAGCTTAAATTAAAAAGGAATGTTATTAAAATGAAAACTTGTTTTTAGAAACGCGTACATACTTGCACATATACACATGTATCGAGTCAGTGTGTTGTGCTGAATGCTGTGTCACCTGACAGGTTTTGCATGTCTGACAGGGGAGAGCAGTTTGCTTTCCTCTCTTTGATACAAAGCCAGCACATGTAATAGAGTTTATCTGTTCAGAGCGGGCATCAGGTCTGATAGAATTATGCCTTATGTTGATGTGACCCTGGTTTTTATATCCCTGTAGTTTCTCATTCATTCATTTTTCAGATATAAATTAAAAGCGGAGAGTTTAGATTAGCTGTGCCAGGGCTCACATGGACTATGTGAAATGTAGTTTCTTTCATTCTTAGAACTTATTGAATCATCACAGAAATATAAATGACCTGCAGGAGTGTTCAGTCCTTGTGAGAATTCATTTCTGTCAAGACATAGGTAGTTGGCTGTGCTAGCAGATGAGGCTTGCAAACTTATTTTCCCCTTTTTCTTATTATTTATTTTGGAATTTTAATTCTGTTAGCAATGCAAAGGCTTTTTAAAGCAATAGTATCATGTTATCTTTACAGTCCTTCCATTGTGAATGTGATTTTTTTTTCATCTTTCTTTTTTTTTTCATTTTTCTTTTATTATTCATATGTGCATACAAGGCTTGGTTCATTTCTCCCCCCTGCCCCCACCCCCTCCCTTACCACCCACTCCGCCCCCTCCCTCTCCCCCCCCAATACCCAGCAGAAACTATTTTGCCCTTATTTCTAATTTTGTTGTAGAGAGAGTATAAGCAATAATAGGAAGGAACAAGGGTTTTTGCTGGTTGAGATAAGGATAGCTATACATGGCATTGACTCACGTAAATGTGATTAATGTTAAGTAAATTCTCCTACTAATACAACAAACATTTCTTCTTTTTCTCTTCCTCCTCCTCCCTGGCCTTCTTCTCCTCCTTCTCCTCCTCCTCCTCCTCCTTCTTCTGTGTTCTGTGTGCCTTATAAGAAGACATGAGCCAATCATCCAGATCTGCTGTCATTAAGGAAAAAGGTGAATAAAGATCATTTGACCATTTTGGATGCTATGGAGATGACTTCTATAAAACAATTTGAACTTGACTTTCTTGATTACTATAATCAGCAGCAGAACTTAGTATTAAGTTGAACTATTTAAACGTGTTAATATTTTCTGTTTTGTTCTATTAAAAGCAGCAATTTCATATGTTTTAACTTAATATCCATATTTGTTGAGTACCTCTTAGCCACAATCTGCATTCCGTACATGAGTAAGCTCTATTAATGGAAGCAACGGTACCTTGGGAAAGTGCTGTTGAAGGAAGGCATGCTGGCATGGATGTCATCAGGAGTTGGGGATTTCTTAGCATGGATGATGGGATAAAGGGAACTGGGCACCAGAGGTACATATGGAATTTGTATTTAACATTTTCTAATCACCGTGAAAACACCTCAATCAATAGTAAGAATCACAAACTTTATTTGCATACAATATGAATACTGAATAGAGCTGATAATTATTTTATTACAAAGCACATTTGCAGATTAACTCTACAAACCTGGAGAATATGAGAATAAAAGGCCAGAATCCAGGATAACAAGCAAAACTCTTAGAAGAGCACTAGGACCAGGCCAGCCATTGGTAGCTCACGCCTATCATCCTAACTATTAGAAGATGAGGCAGAGATCAGGAGGTTCAAAGACAGTGCAGGCAGAACAAATAATTCGTGAGACCCTATCAGAAAACCTCATCACAATAAAAGGGGCTGGCAGAGTGGTTCAAGCAGTAGAGCACCTGAATTCAAACCCCAGCACTGCCAAAAAAGAAAAAAAAAGCACTAAGATTAGTTCTGCTTGACCCTTGAACTGACTTCTCACAGTGAACACTGTTAGCCAGAGGGACCAGAGGCAGGGAACCAAGGGGCCAACTGTAGCTCTGTCTTGGTCCATGTCACCACGTGTGCTCAGCAATGCTCAGAAAGTCTGGTTGCATGCTGTGCAGAGTTGACCGAACAGTTCCTTCAGATGTGAGACTGCTGACAGTAGCACTGACAGCCCATTCCTAATCTTGAATAACTCAGGATGTGCAGGGAAATGGAAGCCCCATGAAACTCCAATACTCAAGGTTCCACTCATCCAGCCTTCACTCCCAGTCCATCAATTTTGTAACTGAATTCGGGCTCTAATCTGCCTGTTCTTCCATTATAAAAGACCAATTAAAAGCAATATGAAGCCCATGATTTTTAAATTTTATTCCATCATTTTTCCTAGAATATGGCAGATTCATGTTCAGTTCTCCCCAGGAGCCTCAAGAAAATCTGGAATATATGCTAGAATTGTAGCTATCGTTTTAGACTTTGTGGCTTCTACTAAATGATTCACAAAGAACACCCCCAAAATAGGAATCTAAGAAAATAGCTGAATGCTGTACTTACTTGTGGCTTCTGGGCCAGGAGTTGGCCTTCCACATCGGAAATAACCTGGTTCTCTCCCTCTTATTTGCCTCTCCTGGGTGGGTGGGTCCCCAACCCACCTTCCCTCTCAACCACCAGTGTCTGGTATGACAGCAACTCTCAGGCCAGAACAGGAGCTGTAATTCACCCCTGCCCACTCAGCCTTCACAGAATTAGGTGTTCCTTGTCCTCACTTTTAAAGCACATTATTCATATCTCTCTTGGTCAACAGCAAGGCCTCATACAGATTTTCTGTGTAAAAAAGTCGGAGTCAACTTCCCCTACTAGACTATGAGCAGAAGGAAGGCAGGAGTCTGACCTTTGTTTCTCTCCAGTACCTATGAGTGCCAAGCCATTCCAAATCAGCACCTCTCAATAAATGTTCATTGGCTAAAGGACAAATGAGTGGATAAGTATCCTTGTTTTAGACATTGTGAAATTCATGGACAAATTTCAAAGTGTATATATGAGAAATTGGCAACACACTTCAGAGCAAGGTGAGCATGAAGAACTTTTTCCACCTTAAAATCACCTAGTAGTTATCACAGTTATTTGGATTAAGCCTGAAATCCTTCACATGGTCTATGCAGTTTTCTCCTTGTTCCAATCACCACTTACCATTCCAGCCTCTTTTATTTCTTCTTCTTCATTATCATCTTCATCTCCATGCTTCAACCACACACAGCTCATCCTTAAAGAAGTGTTACTTGTCTTCCCTGCTCACCAGTCTAGGTCAACTCTGTCTTTCATGTACTTTAATATCTCTATATTGCTGAACTTCAGAAGACATATTGCAGTTGAGATTTAATGTTTATTTTTTATCATTAAGCAATGTACCAGTTACTTGTTGACATAATAAGGCTATGTAATAAAACAGCACAAAATCTCAGGGGCAGTCAACAAGAAGTGTTTACTGTTCATCTATCTGGGGTCAGGCAGCTGCTGTTCTGGGTTGGAAGGGTGGGACCCATGCACAGATTTGGGGGTAGGCTGGCTGGTGGATGATCTCGGCAGGGCTTGGTTGAGTGACTGGGACATGTGTGTAATACATCTAGCACCCTGCAGAAGGCTCTCTCAAGCATACTCTTACTAAAGGGCAGACATGCAGGAGGACACATGAAAGACCCCTGGAGGACCAGGCACACTATCACTTTTGACTCACTCTGTCGGCTAGAGTAAGTCACATGGACAAGTCTAGAGTCCACGTGGAAGGTCACTGCAGAGTTACTGGCAAATGAAATGTTTATAGAGAGAGGTGAAGACAAGAGCCATTTTGCTTTCTACCACAGTGGTGCAGAGCTCAATCGAAGACAATTCTATGCTTCTTTTAACTGCCATTATACTGTTAGTACCTAACAAGGTGCTTGACACATAGTGGGTGATAAATATTTCTTAAACAAAGGAAGGGCAGAATATATGAAATGGGATTAATTTGATGCTTTTGTCTCAGAACCTAAGGAGGATTACAGTTTGAAGCCAGCCTGGGCAAAAAAAGTTAGTGAGACCCAGTCTTAACAAACAAGCTAGGGCATAGCAATACATGTTTGTAACCCCAGCTACATGGGATGCAAAGGTAGGAGGATTGTGCTCTAAGGCTGGCCCCAAGAAAAACAGAAGACCCTATCCAAAAAAATAACTAAAGCAAAAAGTGATAGAGTGCCTGCCTAGCAAGTACAAGGACCTGAGTTAAAACCACAGTGTTGCGCCACCCGCACCCCCACTTCAAAAAAAAGAGAGTCTAGAGAAATGTTCTCTTTTGAAGAAGCTTCATATCTTAAAGAAGATAATTGTCATCCATTTTTTTTCGAATTCTTAATTCTCCCCAAAACAGCTGTTTTCAATTCGGGGTTAGCTTTATTCTCCATTGATCCATTTCCCTTTCTATCCTTGGTGCCAGAAGTGGGATGTGTTTGAAAAAGAATTTCAAATGAAAAGTATAAAACACAAGTTGCATGAGTGAAGGGGTGAAAGTTTAATATTGGGTATAGGTGAAAAGTAAGAATAGTTTTCAAAAGTTTGGGCAAAGGCTGCAGGCTTTATCTTTGTCCATTTGTGTTGCTATCACAAAATACTACAGACTGGGTTATTTGTAAAGGACAGAAATTTATTTCTCACAGTTCTGGAGCCTGGGAAGTCCAAAGTCAAGGTGCTAGTAGGATTGGCACCTTGTACCCCTCTGCTGCTTCCTCTGGAGAAGTGGCAGACCAGAAGAGCAAGAAGCATCCTTTAACCTCAAGCCTACATTATAAGGACTTAATCCCTTGTATGATGGCAGAGCACTCCCAAAGACTATCTTTCCTAATACTGTTGCATTGGGGATTAAGTTTTAATATGAATTTTGGAGGGGACCTCATTTCAAACCATTGTAGGCTTCCATGCAACAGCAAGCCTTCCTAGAAGGCTAAGAGGACACTGATGAGGTTTTCAAATAGCTGTATTCCTCAAAACTGGGAAAACAAAACAAATATTTTGAGTGCAGTTACTTCTGGAACATGAAATCCTGAAAGGTCCCTGAGGATATGAAACATAAGTAAGCAGTTAGGTAAGAGGGAAAGAAGGAAGGAAGGAAGGGAAGGGAAGGAGGAAAGGAAGAAAAGTAGGAAAAAAGAAAGAATATGAAGAAGAAAAGGAGGGAAGGAAGAGGGAAAAGAAGAAAAAGGAAGGGAGGGAAGGAAAGAATTGTCTAGAACATTGAGCAGTGAATGAGTTTTATAGTCAGAGAGTAGTAATGGAGTTGAAGGATGCTGATTCAAATGCTGTTAGGAAATCCTGTGAGTATGATGACAGTTCGATTGGAAAATGTAATTTGGTATCTTTGTTAAAGAAATCTATTCTCTGATTATGTCTTCACTTAAAAAACATGACTTCCTTTCTTTGGGGATAATATTCATAATACTCGACATAGGGACTAGCCATAGTCATGCCATAGAGAAGATTCTAAAGACCTCAGTTGAGCAAAATGACATCCTATGGTTGTTAAACAGCAGAAGGGTCTGGGGGTTTCTAGGGATGGGGTAGGGCAGCTGGGTAGTGACTGGGCAGGAGGTGGGCAGTTCTAGTTTGGGGGCTGACATCCCACCCACTGGGTAAGAATCATTTCCATTTTCTAATACTGCCACAACCATGCCATCTCTGCTTATCTCTTGACCTTATTGAACTGAGCACCACACAGCCCATCCTTGACTAGAACTGTCAACACCAGCAGTTCTGAAGGACTTCAGAGAAGAGGAAGATGAATGCCAGGACAAGAGATAAGAAGCTGTTAAGATTTAGACAGGCAAATGGTGTCAGTACTCCAGTCAGGAGACGGAGCAAGAGGGAAAAAATGTGGGAATGAGCTTGACGGTGGTAAGTATAGTGAGAAAACCACCTTGGCTAGAAAATGCTTTCCACTGATATAGTGAGAGAAGAAAGAGCATCTATGAGACAAATAACTTTTAATGTGAAAGAACGAATGTTTTGCCCCCAAAGATTAGCAACAAGAAAAACATTTCCAATCTTTTCACTCTCATTCAACATTGTATTGGAGGTGCTAGCCAGAGCAACTAGAGAAGAAAAGAAAAAAAAGACACCTAGATTGGAAAGGAAGAAGTGAAATATATCTCTATTTGTAGAAGACATTGTCTTGTATGTAGAAAATCCCGAGAAATCCACACAAAAACTAGAATAAACAAGTTTAGCAAGATGGTAAAATCCAAGATCAATATACAAAAACCAATTACATTTCTGTATATTAGCAATGAACATCCTGAAAATGAAATTAAGAAAACAATTGCAGTTACAGTAGATTAAAAAGAGTGAAGAGGGCTGGTAGAGTGGCTCAAGTGTTACAGTACCTCCTTTGCAAGTGTGAAGTCCTGAGTTCAAATGCCAGTACCACCAAAAAAAAAGTAAATAAAATCCTTAGAAATAAATTTAACAAAAAAAATACAAAAATTCATACATTGAAAACTACAAAATACCATGCAAAGAAATCAAAGAAGACTTAGGTTAATGGGAAGACAGTTCGTGGTCATGAATTAGAACACTTAATATTGCGATGTCAATCTCCCCAACTGATCTTCTCATCCAGTGTATCTCCATCAAAATCCTTGCTGGCTTCTTTGCATGCAGACAAGCTGGCCCTAAAACTCACACTGAAATGCAAGGGACTCAGAATAGGCAAAGCAACTTTGAAAAAGAACAGATTTGGAGAACTCATACTTCCTAATTTCAAAACAGCCCTAAAACATTGGAAGAAAAGAAAGGAATAAATCAACATGACTTTACACTAGGTGATAGTTTCTCAATATGACAACAAAAGCATAAGGGACAAAAGAAAAATAGGCAAATTGGACTTCATCCAAATTTAAAATATTAATGCTTCAAAGGACTCTATCAAGAAAGGGAAAGGCTAACCCAAGGAATGGGAGAAGATAGTTGCAAATTTATAGCTGATAAGGGTCTAGTCTCCAGAATATATAAGGAACTCATAAAATTCAATGATAAAAGATAACCCAATTAAAAAATATGTTGAGTTGGGGATATAACTCAGTGTTAGATTGCTTGCCTAGCATAAGGCCCTGAGTTTGATCCCTGGCACCACAAGACAAACAAACAAACAAAAAACAAAAGATTTGAACAGTCATTTCTCCAGAGAAGATATAGAAATAACCAATAAGCACATGAAAATTTTTTCAACATTATCAACCTTTGGAATAATAAGAATCAAAGCTATATGGCTATAATAAAAAAGACTGTTGACACGGATGTGGAGAAATTGAAGCACTCACTTTGCTGGTGGGAATCTGAAATATTATGGCCATTTCATTTCTCAAAATGTTAAACATAGAGTTACTCTATTAACAAGCAATTCCAAAGTTGAAAACATATGTCTGCATAAAAATTTGTTCACAAACGTTCATGACAACATTTTTTTTTCTTTTATTATTCATATGTGCATACAAGGCTTGGTTCATTTCTCCCCCCTGCCCCCACCCCCTCCCTTACCACCCACTCCACCCCCTCCCTCTCCCCCGCCCAATACCCAGCAGAAACTGTTTTGCCCTTATTTCTAATTTTGTTGTAGAGAGAGTATAAGCAATAATAGGAAGGAACAAGGGTTTTTGCTGGTTGAGATAAGGATAGCTATACAGGGCATTGACTCACATTGATTTCCTGTGCGTGGGTGTTACCTTCTAGGTTAATTCTTTTTGATCTAACCTTTTCTCTAGTACCTGTTCCCCTTTTCCTATTGGCCTCAGTTGCTTTAAGGTATCTGCTTTAGTTTCTTTGCGTTAAGGGCAACAAATGCTAGCTAGTTTTTTAGGTGTCTTACCTATCCTCACCCCTCCCTTGTGTGCTCTCGCTTTTATCATGCATGACAACATCATTCATACTAGCCAAAAAGTGGGAACAACTCAAATGTCCATCAACTGATGAATGGATAAGTAAAATGTGGTATGCCCATACAATGGAATATTTATTAGTTGACAATAAAAATGAATGAAGTATTAATATATGCTACAATATGTATGAGCCTTGAAAATATGTTAAGGGAAAGAAGCCAGGTACAAAGAGCCACATATGGTTTTGTTCTATTTATATGAAATGTCCAAAGAAGACACAAAGTAGATTTCCAGAGCTGGGAGAATAGATGAAGAATAACTGTTAGTGAGTATGGGATTGTTTTGAGAGTGATGAAAATGTTCTAAATAAGATATCAGTGACTCTGTGGATATACTAAAAACAACTGAATTGTATATGTTAACAGGTAATATTATGACATGTCAATTCTATTTCTGTGGAGCTTATAAAAATATAACTTGTAAGATAATATGATACAAGGCTGTATTTTGGAGCAAAATACTTGGGCTAGAGTTTGTGTAATGATCTTGAGTTGAGTCTTATTAAGTTGTAGTTATCAAAATGTAAGGGGACACGGGTGCCTTACGCCTATAATCCTTGCTACTCAGGAGGCAGAGATCAGGAGGATCAAGGTTCAAAGCCAGCCCAGGCAAATAGTTCACGAGACCCTATTTTGAAAAATCCCATCACAAAAAATGGGCTGGTGGAGTGGCTCAAGCAGTAAGAGCACTCTGCTGAGCAAACATGAGGCCCTGAGTTCAAACCCCAGTGCTACCAAGGTGGGGGAGGGAAAGGAGGAGGAGTCAGTAGAGAAAAAGGAGCTAAAAGACCAGAAGAGAAGATGAAGGGGAAGAACGGAAAATAATCCCGTTGTTAGACTGGAAACTTTGACTCCATTTATGAAACTTTGGAACCTGCAGTTAAAGTTGGGTTTTGGTAGAACGTGCCAACTTGAGTTTTAGACTTGATTTTATGGTGATGGCAAGACTTAAAAGTGTCTTGTAGTCATTAAAAAACATTAGCTAAAAATAAAAAGAACTAAAGTACAAGTATGGATCATGGCAGGAGATACCCATTTAAGAGCACTTGCTTAGAAGGGAATGTTTGAACTCAGTGACAATTGTGCACAATTCTGCAAAACAAGTGCGGGTGACTTGGAGAGGCAAGCTGACTTACAGAGTGAGGCAAGAGGTCATTCCTCATTGCCTCTGTATGGCTGGGAAGGTGGCTCACTCCAGCCTTTGCCTGAGTCTATCCTTCTTTACCCCTCAGCTTGGTACAATGACAGGTCATCTGTCCGCTCTGTCACTAGGTGGATGAGGCCTTCTTATACTATGTCTCAGCCTGTTTTGAACAACTTCTATAACATATTCTAACAGTGTTGCTTTAGCTCAAAGAGCTCCAGAAATAACAATGGCAAGCATTTGGAAATTGTTTCGTCTAAGCGCATTCTCCAAATTTTACTAGCTTTATTTTTATTCATCTATGGAATATATCTTTTTGTTTTCCTCTCCAGGAAATCGACCATATGCCGGTATTCCTGGGAGGACTTAAATCTTTCCTTTATAAACTTCCTTGGATTTCCAAATCCCTAATCTCCACTAGTTATTTTATTCCTTTCCATAGAGAATCTGATATTGTGTTTTAAAAAAATGTGGAGAGCAACTGAGTAATTTGAAAGCTGCTCTAAATATTGACAGTGACACAGTTACTAAGCTTTGGGCTCCAAAATAGTTCCTTGGACAAGGAAGTGGCTTTTGTGGCTTGGTAGGATCATGGCGTGAAGGCTGAAGTCTTAGGTCAGAATTGGAGGGAAGTTGATGGCAAATGGGCCTCGGTTATTTGACCGCTGAGGCTGGTAAGAAGCAGCCCATGGATGTAATTATGAGCCCAGAGGGCTTTCTTTGCTGAGTTAGGTTCTCACTTGGAGAAAGTTAGATTTTTGTCTGGAAATATTTTTAGGTACTTCTTTTCTCAGAAATTTTAAAAATAAAATAGATTTTAAATATAAGCTAAGTTATCTATAGCATTTCAACTATTTCACAGCAGTAAGTCATTGAGTATAAAGCCGTCTCAGTGTCTACATCCAATCATTTAACATGTTCTGGTAAATTTTACCTAAAAAAAAAAAATGCATCTCTAATCCATTCACTTCTCACCATCTTCATTGATTGCACTGATGTTCAGGCAACAAGTTTTCTCTGCCCCGTATCACTGCAGTGGTCTTTGTGTGTGTGTGTGTGTGGTACTGGGGTTTGAACTCAGGGTCTACACCTTGAACCACTCCCCAACCCCTTTTTTTGTGATAGGTTTTTTTCGAGATAGGGCATCACAAACTATTTGCCCAGGCTGGCTTTGAACCATGATCCTTCTAATCTCTGCCTCCCGAGTGGCTAGGATTACAGGTGTGAGCCACCAGTGCCCAGCTTGCAGTGGTCTTTAACAGGGTCCTGTTCCACCGTAACAGCACTCTAACTCGCTCTTTGCACAGAAGGCAGAGTTATTCTGCTTAACTTGTTTACTGTGAAGATTTTCAAGCATGTACCAGTGGACAAGGGGGACGTGGACTCGCATGCACGGTCACTCAGTTTACCAGTTTTCATTCATTTATGTCCAGTCTGTTTTATTTATAACCCTTCTCTTCCCTGCCTCCTCTAGTGTTTCTGATACGACGAGTCGCAGACCCCATATCATCTCACCCCTGAACATTTCAATATATCTACTTACTTTTTGAAACTTTTTAGTTCTTAAGGTTTTTTTTAGTTGCTTTTTTAAAAAACATGTAGGACTGTTGGAGCGGCTCAAGTGGTAAAGCACCAGCTAGGCAGGTGCAAAGCTCTAAATTCAAACCTCAGTCCCACCAAAAAAATTAATTTCTTAATGTCATCAAATATTTTTAAAAGTGTGTTTCTGAGTGTGAATCTCATATTTTTTTTATTTTTTTGAGGCAGGGTCTCATTATGTAGCTCGTGATCCTTCTACCTCAACCTCCCAGGTGCTGGGATTGCAGGTGTGTGCCACCACACCTGACTTCATGGTCCTAATTTTTTTGGGAATTTTTTGTTTTTGCTTTTTTGTTTTTGCTGTACTAGGGCTTGAACTCAGGACCTACACCTTAAGCCACTCAGGAGCCCTGTTTTGTGGAGGATTTTTTTGAGATAGGGTCTCACAAACTATCTGCCAGGCTGGCTTCGAACTGCGATCCTCCTAATCTCTGCCTCCTGAGTAGCTAGGATTACAGATATGAGCCACCAACACCTGGCTAATTTTTATCATTCATAAACACAGAATGAATTCCTGGTCCACATGTGCCCTGCACAACTTGCTTTTCCCCTCAAGTTTTTTCATCACAGTCTGTGTTTCATCACAGTCTGCCTTTTTATTGAAATTTGAATTAAAATGAAAATTTGAAGTTTGTTGCCATTTATTGTTGCCCTAGGGTTTTTGTCTTTGGTGTCCCCTCTGCCTGGCACCCTTTTCAATGTTGTACCTCGTTGGCTCGTTGGTCTTCATCCTGAAATGAGGCCTCATGTAGGTCTCCTCTGACCACTTTTCTTGGGGTCTGCTCGCCCCATCATTGCTCCTGTTTAATTCCTTTGTAGCATCCATCACAAGCTGTAACTCTTCTCATGTATTTAGTAATCATTTTCCGAAGCATGCTCGCTCCCTGAAAGTGTTAATGGCAACGGTGCAGTCTGTGATCAGAAGACTTCCACAGTCTTTGTGTCCCTCGTAGAAGAATCCATAGCAGGACACGTGGGTGCAAATGGAGGTTATTAAAGCTAGGGAAGGGAATTAAAAAAGGATGCATGGTGAGCCCAGGTGGAATCTGGAAGTAGAGAGAGCATGTTCTCTTTTCCAGGTGCTTTTCCAACTTGTGCTAACCTATGGGAAGGAAAGAACCAGGTGATTCCCCTCCAAAAAATAATCAACGAGTGGGGAGGGCATGGGTGGTTCCTGGGTCAGGTAAGGGTATTTCGAGGGCCAGGACATGGTCAATCTGAAATGTAATATGAAGTTATATATTGTCTATGAGTCCTGAACTTTCCCTAACTCTAGCCTGCCTCAAAAGCAGGATCTTTTCATTCCATACTCCACCGAATGCCAGAGCTCACACAGCTCATCGTGGTTGCTTTTCTCTTTTTGAATGAACACAAACCCCCTGAGTCTACATACCCTGACCTGTGTGAGTGGGAGAGAGGAATGAGCTACGTGACTGTAGGAATCCTTCTAGGTTTTTGATGTGTTCTCTGAGGACACAGACCAGGATGTAGATCATTCCATGTAATGCTTCCTGACTTCCTGCCAGGGCCTGGCCATGGAGGCTGGCTGGAGGCTGCCTACTTTAGAGTCAGGCCAGGCCCAGGGCTGGGAGTTGAGCCGGCCTGTTGATTATGGTCACAGGAGTTGGTGTAGGGAGAGCATTTCTGGGGTGGTGGGGTGGGGTAGCTAGGTGGGCTTATAGGTTTAGGGTGGAACATTCTGGTGAGTGTATACTACAAGGGTTCCCAAATTTTATGACCCTTAAGAACTTAAAGGACTGGAATTTCCTGTCTCTCCACAGGGTTCTAAAATACCCCTTTCCTCTCAAATTTCACTTTCTTCTTCTGGAAATCTCACCAATTTGAGAATTATTTCAAAGCCTTCTCTTTTCACAATTAAATACTTTGGGCATGGTTGAGAAGATTATGAGTGTTTTTCACCTTTGTGTGAATTACTTGACTGAACTCCTTACTTCCTAACTTGTAGGTATCCACATTGCATGAGCTGAGGAGAGTCAAGCGGAAAGGGGGCAGTTTTGGAGCTTGGGTTCTTGGGTGGACTGGATTAGGGCAGGCCTTCCTCAGCATAGTAGACTTCCAGGGCAGGCAAAGGTGGCATGGGTTCCCCAGGGCAGAGACAGAGGGACCAGTTCAGCCAATCCTAAATTTTCAGTTAATTCCCATAATGATAGATGTTTAAACTTTTACCCAAGCTCATGTTCATGAACCTGATGTTTGTTACCAGTAAGAGAGAACAGACCAGATCCAAATACACTAAGGACTGTGCTCCTGACAGCAGAAAGACAAGGCCCACAGTATGGGATTGGTGTGCAGCCTCATCCAGTCATGCTTAGGGCAGCCTCATTTACCTAGAAATGCTCCCGGAAGAACTGTGGCCTCCTCTCCTCCCTAGACCAGATGGAAAGAGAGACTGATCTCCAGGGAAGACAAAGGCCAGGAAGGAGAGAGAGGAACCCAAGCAGCAGGCCACTGCCTAGCTGGAAAGCAGATTTTCCTGCTTTGTGACCTTGGTAATCCTCCTGCCACCTCTCATGGGAACTTCATCCCTGTGGAAGTGGGAGGACTTCAAGAAGCTTCCTTGAAGGATCATGTTGAGATGGCCACAATATAAGAGGGTTTGTGGGCACGTACAGTTACACCCTGGTAAACCACGGTGCTTATGCTGGAAACACTTGCGACTTTATCGTCTGGTGAGCCGAAATGATGCTGAGCAGCTCAACACATTTCTCATGTACTTAGGATATTCACCAGTTACCAACTTGTTTCAAGCATCCTCTTGGCTTTCTTTGTTTCTTTCCAGTGCTGTGGATGGAACTCGGGGCCCTGCACGTGCTAGGCAAGTGCTCTACCTCTGAGTTAATCCCTGCCCCTCATAACTGTCTTAATAGCAGAGACAAAGACTAAGAGGCAAAATTTAACAGCAACTACTTTTCTGATTTCTATCCTCCTACAGAGGTTTTGCCTGCTCTGGAACTCCCTGTGAATGGAATCATGCAGCTTACAGTTTTGGTTCTGGCTTCTTTCACTCAGCACCATGCTTTGAGGTTCTTCCATGTTGTTGCATACATGTATGACTAATCCATTTCTTTTTATTACTGAGCACTATTTCATTGTGTAAATAACTCACATTTTATTCATCTGTTGATGAATACGTGGGTTGTGTTTTGTTTTTGGATATCATGAATAAAAATGCAATAAAAAAATCACAAGACATAAATTATAGCCAAAAAACCAAACCAAACAAAAAACCACACCTTCATTTTATTGAATCTTATGTTATAAAAAATCAATTTAGATTCTTCTCAATACAACAAACCCTACTTTTTATAAACCTGTGGCCTCAGAGTGTCTTCATCCCCATACCTGTGCTTAGACCCTGTCAGGGGTGGGAGCACAGCTATTTCATTCTCTGGTGTTCACAGACATCTCTATTTCTTCCTTCCCTTGAGTCACAAGCTGACTACAAATTCTCATCAGTCTTGCTCTCCCCTGTACAACCACAAGAGAAAGTTGATTGGTTCTTCAAATAAATGTTATTGGCTACCATACCCAAGGTCTTCTTTCCCTGCTCCATACATTCTCCCATCCTCCCAGCTGCTCCTGGACCCCTAGGACAGGGTATCAGAGTCTCCATGCCTCCTTGAAAGCTGATCTCCTGGATTTTGTCCTTGGCTCATTCCTTTTATCCCTTGCCACCAGCTTTGCTCCATCTCCCTTTCTCCTGCTCTCTGTATCTCTAGGGTTCCTCTGAGCCTGGCCTACCAACATGCCCATTCTACCCTCTACCAATGCTCCCTGCCTCCAAGCTGACCATCCCAGCTCTGCGTTTCCTGTCTCCAGCAACATTACAGGAAGAGTAGCTTATGATCCCCGCCCCCAGTTTCTCTCCACTCCCTTCGGCAATCCACCTCTGTTGCCTCAGCTATATATAAATTTGTCCTTGAAGGTCATTAATGACTGGGAAGTGTTTTTTCATCAGCTTCCCTCTGTGCATAATGGACACCCTCCTCCTGCCTTGACATCTTCCACAGATGTGAAGTGCTCCTGGTTATCTTCCTATTTCTCCAGTCTACCTTCCCCACTATTTCCTCTTTTATTTATCTATTAATTTTGTTTCTATATTAAAAACAAAATAAGGGTTGGGGATGTAGCTCAGTGATAGAGCCTTGCCTAGCATTCGTAGGGCCTGGGTTCTATCTCCAGCATTGCAAACAAAACAAAATAACAACCAAAAAACCTAACCCCCCCCCAATAAAACCTCTCTCCTCTCTCTTTCTTTCTCTCCCTCTCTCTTTCTCTGGATAGTCTGCTCACACTATAACTTTTATTCATTATTGAAGTTACTGGCCCTCTCCCTCTCCCCTCCCTCCTTACACTACTTCCCTCTGTTCTTGGCTACTTTTACTCATTCTTGAAGCGGGATGATCCCAGACCTCCCCCTCACCTCCACCCAGACTTCCCTCCCTCTACAGTTCCTTTTCAAGCTTCCTGCTCAACGTCTCCTCTTGAATATCCAGATGCCACCTCAGACTCATGATATCATAAAAGTTTAGTTTCCTCCTGCATCTGTTTCTAATCTGAAGTCACTGTTTCTGTTGAGGACATTAATCTCCATCAGCCATGTTCCAGAGCTACAAATCGTTTTTAAGTTCTCTTCCTTTCCACCATCAACTCTGGCCACTCTGTGGGACGTCTTACATCTGTCCTCCCCTGTCCATAACCTGGTCCTTCACCACTCTTGCTGGACTACCCTGATAGTCCAGTTGGCACTCCCATTCCTACTTTCCCCTTGACATGTCCACTGCTGCCAGGCTGGTGGGGG
The DNA here is from genome assembly GCF_047511655.1 of Castor canadensis. NCBI lineage: Eukaryota > Metazoa > Chordata > Mammalia > Rodentia > Castoridae > Castor > Castor canadensis. The sequence goes on along the minus strand of NC_133401.1, from coordinate 45,705,973 downwards.
TGATGGTGGGAGGGGAGAGGGTATGTAGTTTCTGTGGGGTAAAAGATTGACGTCTCTGTTTATGAAGAAAATCCCATACAGTAAGCAGTACCCTTGGAAATGCCTTATATTGTCCATAAAGTAGAGTCCACAGACATCCTGCTTCTGCAGATTCGACACTTAAGGGTTTTTCCTCCATTTTGGGAAGAAATTGCTTTTCACTTGGTTGACCACTAGATGAAGTCGTCTGCTTGGTGTCAGAGACCATGTAGTATGAAAAATGTGTATCTGTAAACACCAGAATCTCATTCGACACTACTCTGTTTAAATTCCTGCTAGTTATTAATGAGTGTGGTAAAAACCTACTGTGATATTGAAAAGCACAGCTGCCCTTTATTTCTGTGCTCAGAAACCTTTGGTGGCTCTCCATTGCCTATTGGAAAGTCCCCTTACTTGTCCTTTCTCGTGCAGCTTCCGTTCCAGAGAGGAACACCTGCCATTCCCACACCCGCTTTGTACATTCCAGTTGCCATCCGTCCTCCTCTGACAGAGGTACCACTGCCCAACTCCCCCTTACTCCTCCTCGATGCTGGGCTCAGCCGTTCTTCAAAGATCTACTTCAAAGATCTACTACCTCTTCTTAAGTTTCCCTCACAGTCATCTCTCCAACCCTGCCCAGCCAAAACCATATTCCCTTCCTCTGAACTATATTAGATCTTTATTTATACCACTTTTAAGGCAGGTGTCATTTTCTGTCTACAGTTGTCATTTCATGTTTTACAAGACTATGAACACCTCACTGGCAGGGGCCGTTTGACTCTTTTAAATTTATATGGCTTGAGTATCTGTAATCTGAAAATCTGAAAGCCTCTAAAATCTGAAACTTTTTGAACAGCGACACAGTGGTCAAAATTCTTTGAATTTTGGAGCATTTTTGATCTTGGATTTTCAGATTGGGGATACTCAACCTGCAAGGTTTATACGGATATTTTAAAATCCAGAAAATTCTGAATCTGAAATACTCCTGGTCCCAAACATTTGCACTGAAGGCTTATCAACCCCTGTGCACACCACCACCTCCAGCTGCAAACGCAGCTGGTTCTAGACAGGTTTTAATGACTAAGTGAGTGACTCCCAGCCCCTCCCCATACAGAAGGCACTCAGTCTGGCTTAGAACTTGGGGAGCAGCAAATTCTCTCACCCCAGCAGGACTTTCACTAGGCAAAGAAGGGCATGAGTAAGAAGGTGTATGCAAATGTTGCCTGCTTTGCGCCTTCTTAAAGAGCAAAATAGACATTCTATTTGATTTTTTTTTTAAATAGACCTTGGACGTGAACAATGCAATGACTTTCATGGAAGGCTGCAGGAAATGCCAAGCTCTGTCATTGGGGCTGGAGACATTTTGTTCCTATTGTGTAGGGAGAAACTGATGAGGTCTCTTAAGTCATCCAGCAGGCCTCCTGTGTGAAAGAATCAGGCGCTTTTCAGGGCATCTCAAATTCAGTGGGATTTCAGCCTCGTGGAGATAACATCTCTGCCTCTCCCTTCCTACCCAGCCAACTCTCTACAGACACAGGATATTTTACTTCCCGGGAACTCAAAGCTGCAAGGGGTGTTCTGTCTGATCCCAGGGGAGGAGCTGGATATTCCAGCCCCGTGAGGCTTTTCTGATTCATCCTCCAAGCTCTACAAAGACCCCATCTAGTCATCTAGCTTTGCGTAGATAGCAGTAAGACTTTTTTTTTTTTTTGGAAAGGTCTTGTAAGGTAGCCCAGGCGGGCCTCGAATTCGCGACTCTCCTATCTCCGCTTCCCTGGTGCTGGGATTACAGAAGGTTACCACGACACCTGCTTCAGCAAGAAATTTTTTAAGGAAGATCTGGAGGGGTGGGGAGAGAATGGGAAATTTGAGCGGACCTTATATCTTTGAAGGGATGGGATACCTTTCTCTTCATAATGTGCCTGTCCCAAACGACAGAAAGAGAGAGCCTGGAGATGAATTTACACTCTGGGTGCTGCCTTTAGACCCATCAGGAGACATGACCGCCTCGCACTCTTGTAAAAATCTTAAGGCAGCGCAGAGCACGGCCTGACGGGCGGTGTTCGGTTTGGCCTTCACCTCTCTCTTCAATCACAGGGAGCGATTCGTAGGCGGGAAGTTTTTCCCCAATTTCCTGCGCGATCACTCAGGTGTCTTTTCCTGTTTCTCTGTCCTGGTGGACCCGGGTCGTGTAATCACTATTGCAGAGACCTGGAAGGACGCCGGCCCTCCTGGCCCGCCCTCCCTCCACCCCCACTCCACTCCGGCTCCCCTGGCTCCGCCCCCTCCGTGCAGTCCGGAGACCGCAGCTAGACAGCTGCGTTCAATCAGCAACCCTCTCAACTCCGGACGACTTGCAGGGAAACTTCGGCGTGCAGCTCGGCTCGGCTCAGCTCCGGCTCTGCAGCCCGCCGGCCTCCGCAGGGCCGGGGACGCCCCTGTCCCTCGCCCTTCTGCGCCCTGCTGTCTTCGCGATCGCCGCCCCCCGCCCCCCAACAAACCCTCCAGGGTACTGCTGGGCGAGCCTCTGGGTGTCCACCAGCCGGATATTGGAGATCGGTTTGGCCCCCTAAGGAGTGGCTAGGCGGCGCGGGGGTGGCATCGGCCCGGGACCCGCTGTGGGCGCGCGCGCGGGCGGGTCCCCGCGTCGGATCTGCCGCTGCAGCAGCTGCGAACGCGCCACGCCACGCCGCACCAGCGAACAAGCCTCCCGCAGCGATGGCTGGGCGCTGAGACCACCAGCTGGACTGTGTGCATCATCCTTCTTTTGGGCTGGGCCGCTGTCCTGGGTGTAAATGGCTGTATAAAGACTAGAATGCACCAGAAGGGACCAAGGAGTGGGTGTCCAACCTGGTAAAGCGCCACTCGTCGGCTCCCAGCCCCGGAGGAGGAAGAGCCCGGCTGGGAAAAGTGCAGTCATGAATTCTGGAGTTGCCATGAAATACGGGAGCGACGCCTCCGCCGAGCTGAGCGAGGTAAGGGACAGCGGGGTCGCGAGGGCGGGTGGGCGCTAACCCCACCCCGTCCCACCGCCCCACACCCTCCACCCCAATACCTCCCCGAGCCCCGCACCCCAGCCCTCGGGTTCCCAAGTGTGGGAGCAGCGCCGTGGAAGATGAATAGATGTTCCAGATCGTGTTTTAACTTGTAGCGCTAACTCAGGAAATGACCCTAACTGCCTTGATAATTTCGGTTTCAAATGAGTAGCTGGAAAAAGAAACCACCGAGGCGATTTACTCTCCCACCTCGAGCCCCTCGATTTATCTGCAGCAGCGTTGCTTTTCGCGGTCGGAAAGCACTCGGAGGTCCCAGCCCAGGGTCCGGGGGCGGGGGGGGGGGGGGGCCCTGGAGGCCGAGATGGCCCACTTGGCTCCCACGTGCGCTGCGTTTGGTTGGATCTGCCAAGGTGGTCTCTGCCTGGTGGTGGTAGAGGGGGGCGGGGGGAGGTGAATGACCTGCACCGGGAGGGGGTGGGGGTCGTGGGGGCGGGAGCACATCAAAGCAGTTTAGAACTGTGTTTCCTGTCCCCGGTCTCGACTCCAGCGTCTTTGAGGCCAGCGCATTTGCAATTCCTGGGCCCCCACTGTAACATATCTACTTAGGGTTTGAGGCCGGCTTGGAAATTAAAGCGACTTCAAGCAGTATGCAAATACGTGAGTGGAAAGATGCTCAAAGCCACCTTTTTGATGACTTTAGGGATGCCTGGGGCGCACCCCCCCCCCTTCTTTGAGCTTTGCATACCTGAAAAGTGACGGGAAACCTACAGAACTTAGATAAGGAGAGGAGACACGAGGAGGTCTGTGGCTCCATGCACACCGCAGGAAGCTTGGCGGCTTTGGGTTTTCCCTAAGCACCAACACTGGACCCCCTTTTTTTCTTTTCTTTTTTTTGGTGGGGGTGTCAAAGTCCAATGGGTCCTCTGCTTCTGGGAAAACTGCAGAGGAAAGGGGAAGAAAGACCAAGGTGAAAATAGCCACAGGGAGACAGTGGAATGTCAGATCTCCAATAGTGAAGGGAAAAAAGAAGAAGGGGGAGGGGGAAAGAGAGCTGGGGATAAGGAAGAGAGCAGAGAAGATGGGTGGGGGCCCCTGCCTGGTTCTTTCAGCTCCTGCTCCTGTGCTGTTCCTGCCCTGGTGTGGAATAGCTTTTTGAGTGTTCACTGAATGACATACAAGCATTTCCCAACCCTGTGGTTCCCCCGCTGTGATGGAAAGGCTAGAGAGTTGCCTGAGGGTGAGGACACAATTTGGAAATAGGTTTGAGCCAAGAGGAAGGAGGAACTCTGGTGGTGTTTGCTAATTTTACATTTTGGAAAAGGTTTCAAGCCTGAACTAGAACCCAAACCCTGCTCCATAACTCACACTGTTTAAGAAGAAGCCTTTGACCCATCCTCTAAAGTTGTTTAAGGACCAAAATCTACTGACAGCCTATTTCATGGAGAGTCTGTGACAGGCCCTTCACAATGGCCCCCTCCATGTCACATGAAGTATGCTGTAGACTAACATTGTTGAACAGTGAATGGCAGAGTAGGATGAGTGAGGGTGACTAGAATACCAGTGACTGGAGTAGTACTGGCACCATGAGTGACAGCATTCCATGAGTCCCTGCATCTGTGACCCTCGGGTGCCAGGCAAGGGTCTCCTTTCTTGGCCAGTTTGTATTAAGTAAACCCTTTGAGACTTGTGGCCAAATGAAAGAGTTGAGGGTTGGGAAAGTAATATTTGAGGTTTGTATGATATAGTCCTGTCCCTAAGGAAATAAACATGTTTCTGCCCCAACAATATCCTTGACCAAATTTTCTCCTCTTTCCCTCAATGTTTATTCATTCACTTCCTGCTTCTTTCCAATCAGTTCTGGTTTCAATGACTTACTGATTCTTGGTCCATCAGAGTTCCATCCAGTCTGAACTTCCCCCCAGGTTGAGTAGCTGCGATAGTCTATCAGGAAGCTTATTCTTACTGTTTGGATATACTTTAAACTATGGTGTTATAAAGAGAATTTGTAAGGCAACAGGGAGTGTGCAGTTCATACCTATGGACCCTAAATCCCAGATGACTTTATTACAGGCAATAATCACCATTTCTATAATACCAGTGGATGGATATCCACAAGTGTAAATACAGTTCACTTGCATTTCCCGTGTTAGGTCTTCAGGGGAAGAGTTTCTTCTTTTCACTGTAATCTTTCTTTTAAAGATTGATTTTCCTTTAATGTCCTATGTGGTTAAAACTCTCATCCTTTGTTTGTTTCTCATTCTCTTTTGATGGTTGACTCCTCCTCCTCACCTGAAAGCAGAGCTAATAATAAACCTCCAGGGGACCCTTTGGTGCCATATCTCTTATTGCCTGGAGCTTTGAGGCTGTCTGGAGGTCACCTGTGGGTTCAACTGCAGGGGTCAGATGCCTGATGTTACAGGAAGAGCTCTGAAAGGACCCACCATTACCCTGGGTGTTATAAACAAGAAGCCTCTCATTGGTGTTGACTTGTGAGCTTCCCCGGCCTATGTCAGTCCTCTAGCCTCTGGAGCCACAGGAGTCATTGACTCTTGGACAGTAATGTTGACATTGACTTGATAACAGCCTACATCCTACATGAGAGAGTGACTTCAATCAGTTTCTACTTGTACCCCACTGACACTGGTAGTGAAAGCAGCCAGCTTTGGTCACCAGTGGAGATGTCAGGCTCTGCACAGAGCCTCCAGGAAGGCTTGGAGACAGGGGATCCTAAAGCTGGGGGTTGGGCTTTGCAAGTGTGAGAACTTTAAGATGGAAAAATAAGAAATTCATGTATATGTTTCTTTTGTGTTTTCCTTTGAATGACAGCCATTTTAGATCCTGAGTTGGTCACAGCAGAGTCAAATTGCCCCTGCTTGTGAACATTCAAACACACTTTTATTTATGGCCACAAATGCTTATGTCAAGTCTGAACTCTTGGAAAAAAACAACAGTAACAACAGGAATGCAGAAGAAAAATTCAAGAAGCATGAATTGGCTATTTGTCCTTTGTTCTTAGCCTATCAAACACTGTAGAGAGTTTTTTTTTTTTTTTTTAAATGTGAGGTTAAGAAAGGTCTTCAACATCAGCCAACTTTAAACTACTTAGAAAATTAAATGCTTCACTTTCAGCTTCCCTTCCCCCATGATCATGAAGCTGAATGCCACACTTTGAGTACCATTAAATTAAATTCCCCCAAAGCTCAGCAAGGGAAAGCTTTGGTATCAGCCTCCTTGGCATGAGTGTAGGTTGGCAATTAGCTCTATTTGTCTCGGTAAAACTGGTGAGGCCAGTGTGTAGTCTAACCTTGTGTGACTATCACAGTCATACCTCTTGGCTCTCAGATCAATTCAAACTTTGGAAGGAAGATGTCTCAAAGTACTGCAGTGTCAGGGTGAAACTCAAACTCACCCGTGCCTGTGGACTAGCTGTCTACTTGTTCTGCTGGTCCGGTAGACAGCTAGCTACCTATTTCTGTAGGAAAATCAGAATATATCTTTGAAGTTTTCCCTTTCCTGGAATCATTAAAACCTCTGGAGATGAAGAAATACTCTTTTCTTAATCAGAGAATTCTTCTGAAGCAACCAACCTATATGCTTTTTAAACACTATTTAAACATTGACCAGACAAATTCTCCATCATTATTTACCTTGAGTCATTGGTTGCCCCTGGAAGTCCTGTTTCTCTTTTGTGTATACAAAACCTCATCAAATCCTTCCACTCCTACAGAGAAAACTCTCCACCAATTACTTGTTGAATAACATCTGGAACCCCACTACTTCATTGACACTCTGTGTAGAAGAAGGCTATTCTCTGCATGGACTGTCTCATGACCATCTCACAGATGCACTTAACCCTTCTTGGGGTTGATGATGCCAGAATTGGAAGGGTCCTCCCAGAGCACCCATTCCCCTAACTCCTTTATACTTGACAGTGCTATGTCAAGTATAACCCCGCACCATTTGTAAAACCCCACACCATGTAATACATTGCTTAATGTCCACTTAACCACAGACCATAAGCACTAGAAGAGCCAGGGTTAAGACCTAGGATGGAATCTGACTCACAGTAGGTGTCCTACAGATGTTTTAATGGATGAATACTTTGCTGTTCCTCTCCCACATGAGGGAATTTGAGGAACTGATGTTAAGTGCTTGGTTTGAGGGTTTTTGTGTTTGTTTCTTTTTTTTTTTTAACTGTCTATTGGTGTGAAAGTTAAAATTTACGAACTTAAAGTAATCTTTTTATTTTTGGTTGTATTGGGATTTGAACTCAGGACCTTATACTTGCTTGGCAGACACTCTACCACTTGAGCCACTCCACTAGCCCTGTTTTGTGTTGGGTGTTTTCGAGACAGGGTCTCTAGCACTATGTGCCTTGACTGGCTTTGAACCTTGATCCTTCTGATCTCTGCCTCTTGGATAGCTAGGATTACAGGCATGACCCACTGGCACCCCAGCCTTAAAATGATAATCTTATTTGCTCAAGGCTTTGCAATTTGGGCAGAGCTCAGAGGGGACTGCTGAATTTGTGACCACAACAAGAGGCTCGACTTCGAGGTGGTTAAGCACCTGGACAGCAAGCTGGGATTTCCTTGGAGCTGGGATAGCAGCTCAGCTCTCTTTCCCATGGGCCTCCACATGTAGCTGCTGGATCTTCTCTTAGCATGGGAGCTGAGTTCCAAGGAGGATGAGCTATAAACTGCCAGTTCTTTTTTTTTTTGGTGATAGTGGAATTTGAACTAAGGACCTCACACTTGCTAGGCAGGTGCTCACCACTTGAGCCACTCTGCCACCAAGCTTCCAGTTCTCTTAAAATATAGGGATGGAATTGCACAGGATCACTTCTCTGTGTCCTAGGGGACAGAACAGCAGTGAACCCAACTCAGGTTAAAAGAGGTGAAGGAATGAATCCACCCTGTCCAAGAGAGATGTGACATAGAATTTGTGATGTTTTGAATTAATTTCTGAGGCCACAAAATGACAGAGCCTTGTCTGAAACCCTGGTCTCTTTGTTCCCAGTGCCCACCATTGGGTCTGCTATTTTATTTTGTATTTTAAGCTGTTCCTTCAGTGGCTCGTACTAGCCAACATTTTCAGCACAGACAATAACATGATATCCATGTTACAAGTGTAGAAACTGAGGCACGAAAAGGTGAGAACTCTTACCAAGACTCAGCAGACTATAAAAGGCGAAGTCATGATTCATGCCCAGAGAGCCTTTCTCTAGAGCACTGTTGTTGTACACCCAATCCTCTGGTTAGTTTCTGTTAGTGCTCTCAGCTTTGATCACGTTCCTAGAAGGAGTATTTTATTTAATAAGCCTGTCGAACTTCATTTGTATTGTAATCCCTGTGTGATGCCCAGATACGTGTTTCTGATAGAAATGAAATGGATGTGATTAAAGGGACACAGGTCACTGCCATTAGCCTCCAAGTGGCTGATAAGCTCTAGACCTTGACTTTCCAGAGCCTGAAAGCAGATGAGTCCTCACCCAACTGAGGGCTTTCTGACCACTCTTGTCGAAATGGAGTCTAGGTACTGCAACCCTTGTCCTACTACCTGTGCGCTCAGCACCTGAGTAATTGGGGCTTTGACAGTAGCGATGTCAGAATGAGAAGAAAGCTTCCCCTGCCATGATTAGGGCTCTCCTGCCCCTGCAAACAGGGCTGTAGGTCCCTAGTACAGTTTGACAAGTCACTGTGGGGCTGCAGAGGGCTGAGGCTGGTGAAGAGAACCAGGAGGTCCAATGAAGTTGGCAGCCAAGGCTGTGTGGCAAGAGTGTGGTTGGCAGCCAGGTCCTGAGGTTCACCATGAACCAGGTTCACCATGCTGAACACGGAGAGATCTAGAGTCAAACCCAGTGGACAAGGAGAAGTAGATGGAGCCCCACAGGTGGTTTGTGTGGCTGGAACCAGGTGGATGTCAAAGTAACAAGGACAAGGAAGAGATGTGACATGAGCCATGGAGGTTAGTGACCAGGTAGGTGACCATGGTCACAGACCCAAAAGCAGAGAGAGAACCTTGACTCCCAAGACATTCCATTCTAAGAAAGCACACTAAGGGACTGTTGCTACCAGATTTGAGGTGCCAGACACCAAGTGGTGACCACGTTTACCTTGAGTAGGGAGTATGGTGGCAATGCTCAGGAAGTAAAGTCCAGGGCACTGTCTAGCTGCCTGAAGGTGTCTTCCCAATGCAGTCAGGAGGACAGCTTCCTCCCATCCGGGTGAGGCTGTAGCTGGAAGATGGATGTGTTTAGGGCAACATTAAGAAGTTTTTGATGAGCAAAGATTTCAAATTTAGGTTTTTTTCATCCAAGGGAATCAAATTTTAGAAAAACCAAGGTCATATATTAAGTAATCCTTAGAATCAGGGAGAGAGGTTTGTGTTGACAAGATTACAGAATCAGGCAAGCCAAAAAATAAAGAAAGAAAGAGACTCAGAAAATTGACAGAACACCAATTATGTATGTCAGTGGGAATGCCATGGTAAGTTATATGCAGTTTTTTCTTCAGCCCTCCCTTGCTTCACTCTTTCCCAGCTTCCTAGCAGTGTTGTCTTTCACTCTTGAGAAAAACAAATCACCTGGATTACACAGAAAACCAGAAGTCAAATTGGCAGAGTAAATATTTACTGGGACCATAGAGCCGCTTTGTCTCTGTTGTGAACATCCTTTTTCTCTTGCTCACTAGAAACTGCTAAAATTAGTATAGAAGGGGAGGGAAAGAGGCTACTTTTTGGGAAGGTTTGGTTATCATAAGGAGATTTTTCTTTTTTTTGTAACATGCTGATCATTCAAGGTATTTCTTAAATGCAGCAGGGATATTAAGTCTTAAAAACATCCTTTAGAAGGAAATTCAGATTGGCTATTGATTCTACTTGCCATGAAGAAGGCTGTAGCTTGGGTTTGTTAATTTAGTAAATTAAGCAATAAAACTCATTGGGCTGGGAAGGCTGAGTGGTAAAAATCACCCAGTGATTTTTGGCTGGTAGGATATTTTGAGGCAGAGCCCTTGTCATGAGATTTGATCTGTCCTTGGAATGCAGGACGGGACAAATAGGGCCAGAGATGGAAATGCATCTCAAGCCAACGGTTGTAGTGTCTGATGATTGGAAAGAAGAGTATCAGGAAACCTCTGTATGTGTACATGTCAGTTAACTCCAGCTGGGTTTGTGAGAAATACTTAAGCAGTTGTCAAGGGAAGAATGCCAACAGGGAGAGGGACTGCCTTGCAATTAGAAAGGAGTGGAGTGCTCTGATTGGTTGTGTGGGAGGAGTGGGAGTCATTGCTTATCCCTGCTGTCCTGTGGGTTGTAGGGACTTGTCTCTAGACAAGGACTCCTCCTTGTCCTCTGCCCTTGCCCCTCCTAGCCTCTTTAGGTTAGTTGTTTCTTCCCTCCTTTGTGTTCAGAACACTTGCTATAATTACCCAGTATTCATCCTGACTCCTTAAGGAGGCCCTGAGATAGATCTTTAAAGGTATGTGCTTAGTAAAACTGGTCACTGTACTGCATTGGCCAGTCAATAGGTGACAATAGGGCATCAACAGACTTCAGGGTTGCTTGCTTGGACCAAATTCCAGTTGTTGAGTGTGACAGATGTGTTTGATTGACCACTTTTCTATTTTGTAAAAGTATACAATTGATGAAACTTAGTTTGGTCATTATGATTGTAACTTTCTCTTCTCCATTATTTATTTATGCAGTAAATACTATGTGCCTTCTACATGATGCCATCTCAAGTCTAGGGATGCAGTAACAAACTTTGTCACTGTTCTAACAGTGTCCCTAGGTAGATACACGTCCCAGGAATGAAGGAGGGAGGAGTGCTATCACAGTGATCAAGGACGACCTCTGTATGGGAGTCTGTAATAGAGACCTAGAGACCTGAAAGAAATGAGAGACAGAGCCATGAAAGATGGCAGGACAGTCATTTCAGGCAAAGGGAAGAGCAAAGACCAAAGTACCTAGGCCAATGCCTAGTGTGTTCAGGAGTAGCTGGGAGGTGATGAGGCTGGGTGCACGGTGAGTGAAAGGAGTATGAACAGAAATGAGGCTTGGGTCACCTGGGGTTTACAAAGCCATAGGAAAGAGTCAGGACCTCTCTGGGGAGGTCTAAGCATTGGCTTGAATTTACTTTTATTCTTTTCATATATTTATTTTATATTATGGGGCAGAGGCGGGGGGTGGGGAAGTATGGGGGGGAAGAGGTATTTGTGAGAAAAAAAAAAAGTCTCAAAAGGGAGTCAGTGTTTTCAGCAGAGGGTGGAGTGGTCAGTGGTCACCTGTTCTCCTGCTCACTCATGCCTAGGGATATTCTGAGACTTTTGAGACATTTTCCATAATCAGAAGTAATTGTTTAAGCCATAAAAAAAACCACCCACAATTAGTTTTGGATACCTTCAGAGTATCTGAATTTGTGTTTTCCTTAAAAGGAATAGTTTAAAGGACTGAGTGATGGGGACACTGGCTAAGAGCGATGTGAGAATTACCTCCTCTTGATCGCTTGCTGGTTCTGCACTGATGGATGTGGGGATGTGAACACAGGTGGAGAGTGTGAACCAATTTTCTTCAACTCCTCAAAATTGCTGCCTTTATTTTCATGGGCTTAATACCACTGTATTGATTTATAACAAATAGAGCTCCAAGGAGGCTGGAGCATGGTTGGTTTCTTTCTCACTGCAAGCTGCCTGGCAGTGTGATTGTGACCCGGAAGTTGCCTAGTGAGTATGGACCAGAACAAAGGAGACAGATGCCTGTGTTGGATAGGGCCTGCATGTTTCATGGACACTTGGCATGACAGATGAGGAAACAGACCTGAAGAAGGCTAGTTGGTGGCAGAGGGGGAAATGTAGAACCCTGACTTTTTTTTTTTTTTGAATTCTCAGATTTTTGGTTTTTGCTTTTCTGCCTCACTGTTTTCTGTTGTTATATCACAGGATTGTTCATTGAAGTGTGTGCATCATAATATTGTTACTTTTAAGATAAGAAACTCTAATTCCTCAGGAAATCGTGTCTCTATATGACAGTCGGACAATTCAGATTACTGGAAGGTTTGCTTTCAGCTCTGTGGTTTGCCTGTGATGTAGCTGTCTGCTCTCGGTGGGTTTTACTGGCCAAGACTGTTGGGCTTAGCAGGTATAAAAATGTCAGAGTTGGTTCTATTTTGGGTGGTAGTGAGGCAGGCTTACTGTTAGGCTGGCTCGGCAGCTGTTGTGTATTGACTCGGTCAAGCTTCTCAGGCCTTTTTTCTATTTGGTGGTACTTTGGGCCGAACTTGGGGCCTCTTGCTTGCTAGGCACACATTCTAGCACTTGAGCCGATCTACCAGCTGTCTTTGTGTTGGGGTTTGAATGCAGGGCCTTCACATGAGCCATTTCACTAGTCCTTTGTTTGTGATTGGTTTATTAATATTTTTTTGAGATAGGGTCTTGTGGAACTATTTGCCTGGGCTGGCTTTGAACCAAGATCCTCCTGATCTCTTGCCTCCTCAGTGGCTGGGATTGCAGGCATGAGCCACTGGCGCCTGGCTCATTTTAACTATTTTTAAGTGTATGTGTCTGTGACATTTAGTACATTCTCACTGTGGTGGAATCATTGCCACCATTCATCTCCACTCCTCCCCCTCGTTCTGGGCAGCCAGCTCTGTATTTTCCTTATCTATGTATTTACCTATTCTAGACGTCTCATACATAGAATTATGGTCTTCTTTTTTCTACATGCATACCCAGAAGTGGAATTGCTGGATCACATGATAATTCTGTGTTGAATTTTTAAGAAATCACACACAATTTTCCTTACTGGGTGTACCACATTCACATACACAGGATTCTTATTTATTTATTTATTCATCTATTCACATGTGCATACATTGTTTGGGTCATTTCTCCCCCCTACTTTCCCCCCCACCCTCTCCCACTCTCCCCTCCTTCCCCGCCCCCCTCAGTTCCAGGCAGGTCCTGTTCTGCCCTTATCACTAATTTTGTTGAAGAAAAGACACAAGCATAGTAAGGAAGACGAAGTGTTTTTGCTAGTTGAGTTAAGGATAGCTATACAGAGAGATTCCTAATATTGCTTTCATGTACTCATGTGATATGACCCATGTTGATTCATCTCTAACTGATCTTTACACTGATTCCTGATCCACTTCTCATGTTGACCTCTGTCACTTTAAAGGTTTCTGTGTTTCTGTATTAGTTCCTCTGGAGTGGGGACATCAAACGCTTTCATGTTTTGGGTTTCCTGCCTATTCCCATACCTCCCATATGTGCTCTCCCCTTGTCATTTGATCCCAATCCAACCACATTGCTGCATTTGCCCTAGATCCAAAGTCCGCATATGAGGGAGAACATATAATTTTTGGTCTTCTAAGCCTGGCTGACCTCGCTCAGAATGATGTTCTCCAGTTCCATCTATTTACCTGCAAATGATAAGATTTCATTCTTCTTCATGGCTGAGTAAAATTCCATTGTGTACAAGCACCACATTTTCTTGATCCATTCATCAATAGTGGGGCATCTTGGCTGTTTCCATAACTTGGCTATTGTGAAGAGTGCTGCAATAAACATGGGTGTGCAGGTGCCTCTGGAGTAACCTGTGTTGCATTCCTTTGTTTATATCCCCAGGAGTGGGATTGCTGGATCATATGGAAACCCTAGTCCACTGCTGGTGGGAATGCAAGCTGGCGCAACCACTCTGGAAAAAAAATTTGGAGACTTCTTAAAAATCTAAACAGGGTTCTTATTTATTTACATCCTTGCCAACACTTGCTTTTTTCTGTTTTGATTTTGCTTTTTGAGACAGGGTCTTGCTGTGTTGCCCAGGCCAGTCTCCAACTCCTGGGCTCAAATGATCTTCCCACCTCAGTCTCCAGAGTGCTGGGATTATAGGTGTGTACCACCGAGATTTGTTTTTAAATAAAAAAAATTTTTTTTTGATAGTAGCCTTTCTAATGGGTGTGAGATGGGTTGTGGTTTTGATTGAATTTCCCTAATGGCTGATGATGTTGATCTATTGGTCCTTTTTGTATCTTTGGAGAATTGTCTATTCCGGTATTTTGTTGTTGATTTGTAGGAGTTCTTTACATAGTCTGGACGTCAGCCCCTATTTCTCTTCTTTTTGGTTTGTGTCTCATCTTCTCCCTGTCTGGCTTTGCATGGCGCTCACTCTTTGGTATTTCCGGTTGGGGTGATAGTGAGTGTAAAATGAAGTCTGAGAGGAATCCCTTGTCCACAGAAAGCAAACGTTCTGTGCCCAAGCCCAGGCAGCTCCTTCAGGGTCCCCAGGAATAGGTGACTTTTGATGCAACATAGGGAAAAAGTTCCTTTCCCAGCAGCTCTACTTGTAAAAAGAGCAGTCAATTAATCTGAAACCAAGTTAGGCCAGCACGAAGGTAATAACTGCACCTATAACATGGACTAGTTACGGTTTCCTAGTACATAGTGTGATTTCACGGTTGTTAAGGGAATTCTAGGACAGAACTAAAGCGAGAGGAGCCATGGAGAGAGTCCAGGAAGTCTGAGGCTGGCCTATTAGATGAGATAACTGGAGCTTTATTTCTTGGTGCTGTGAATCTAATCCTGGCTAACCCAAAACCTAATTTATTTCCATGCTTGATTGGTAGCAATTCTGATGAAGGGTTTAGCTGGGAATAAGCATCATGAGGAGTACAGTGGAACTGGATTTCTAGAGGTGCCTGGGCTGATCCTTCACAGGATACAGGAGGGGGTATAGGTGAGTGGGACCCCAAGACAGAATTTTTTTAATTTCTAAGAGGTACATTTAAACTCATATTTGAGATCCTCTATTTTGGTGTGCCCTGCCTGATGTCATTATCGGGCAGAAGACTGTACCTTCTGAAAGAGTTGATAGAGTGACTTCCAAGTCTGCTGCTCATTTGGGGCTTTCAGCAGCTAGTCTGTGAAAATGCTGTCTGGACCCACATGTAATTACCACTGAAGAAAGTGTCTGATGTTGATAAAGCTACTTCTAACCCTGTAATTCCCCAGTGTCAAAGATGGGGCATCTGTCTTATTCGCCATTACAATGTTCCCAGCTAGCAATGAGGACATAGCGGGGTTAGGAAAGTCCTCCTTTTTTGGTCATCCTTACTGACTTCTCCATTGGGTCCAGTTTCCTGCTCCTGTCGCTATAAAACTATGCATTTGTAAGGTTGTAGGCTCTTGAACTCATAGCTCTACCCCTTCCTGGCTAGGTGATGATGCAGGGATTGTTGCTTTTCTGGCTGTACTTTATGAAGCAGTGATAACATGACTGATGTTGCGAAGACCAGTGACATAATCTGTGTCACATTCACCACAGTGCCAGGTAAATAAACGCACAGTTACTGTTAGCCGTTGCTACTGTGGAGGCTGTGAGTGATAACAACACTGTGTTTACTGCAGGCTTACTTTATAGAGCAAAGGTGGCAGGAGAGAAGTACTTGACAGCAGAAGTATTAGAAGGTGTACCAAAAGTGAGTGCTCAAAGAACTTGATAGACATTCTCAAGTGTAGGCTAGTGTGTCATAGGAACATTGTCCAGGATTCCTGAGACTATCGCACACAGCCCCTGATGTTTTTCCTCTCTTGACGTTCATGCCAAAATGGTCATCGCCTGAGAAAATGTTTACCCAAATATTGAAAAGTCTTAGAAAAGAAAGGTGGGTATTTTCTTTTTTTTGGATTTACAAAGCCAGAATGTTAATGAGCTAATAAGTGGCAATACTAATTGCTTTTAAATTTTGATGGTGAGTTTGGGGTCTCATTTTGTCCTAGCTATAGTATCCTCCATCTCTCTGGTGTCCAGACACTGTCCTTAGGATGGCCATCATGACAGACAGTGTGACAGGAGAGAGAAGGACTCCAGGAGTAGGTCTTGAATGGGCTGTGGAGCAGAGAAACTGCATCTTCCAGTGTTGTATCACCATTTCATTCATGTAGAAAAGGTTTTATCAGTGATGCACACTTGGTGACTTCTCTTGCAAGTTGCAGTCTGTTAACTAGAAGGGCATAGCAGTATGGGTGGTGGCTTTGCTTTGGATGGCAGTGACAGTGATGGAGGACATGTGGACAGGGGGAGCATGGTAAATGGGTTTGAGAGGACTTGGGATGTGCCTCACAGCAACAAAGGTCACTTCTGTTTCTCTTTGATACTTTTTTTTTTTATTAAGCCTCTAGTACTTTATGGAGGCTTTTGTCTCAAAATCAGAAAAGAGAGAGGAAGTGGTAGTATATCCCTGCTGGTATTTGTAGTTGTTAAACAGTTTGGTTGTTTGCTGGGGGGCAGGAACCTTGAAGGAGGTAGGAAGGGAACTGGCAGGAGTCCTAACCCTGAGCCCTCGCCTGTCCCCATGCCTCCTCTCCTCCTCTTCCTCTTCCTTGCACTTTTTGGTTGTGGAGTGTGCACCCCTTTGATTTCCATTTCTGGCTCCTCTCCATGGCCTCTCCTGCTGGTTTCTACTCCCATGGCTTAAACTACTATCTCTGAGCTGTGGCCTCATGAGTTACCTGCAGCCTGATGGATCTGAATACCCAGTAGGTAAGAGGAGAAGCACGGGTGTTGTGTAAGCCAAACCTTGTCTCAGGTACTCCTCCCCCTCCCTCCTGCCTCTCAAAGCAAAACTCATGCCAGTCCCTCTTCCTGTAATGGTCTGCCTCACCTGGTGACACCAGCTTGACTTCTAGACCAACAACACGCCTCCTTGTCTGACAGTTCTTTCTCAGCTCCTAGTTAATGCCAAGTGCACTATGGGATGTAGCAGCACTCCTATGTCTCTGACTTCCCACTTCCCACTCCATAATGTAATTTGTTCACCTGCTTCTCTGTCTCGGAAGCTTACCTGGTAGAGCTGGTCAAGGGCTTTCTCTTCCAAGTACATTTCTGCAGTGGGGTTGATCAGATGCATGATAGCTAAGAACATAGGACTAAGAGAAAAGTAGAAAAGGTTCACATAAGGCAACTGTTTTTATACCAGTCATGTGTGCCCCATGGCTCACTCCACATTCCTTCTCCCTAAAGTGAGATCAGGGCTATGCTTCTGAAAGTAAACACTGAGCTCCAGGGGTCCACCCAGTAGGACTAGGGTCAGAGAGCTTTACTTCCAGCTGAATCTCATGGGAATATCTGTACCTGACTTTGGGTATCCTGTAAGGGCCTGATGAGATCAGAGTGGAAGCTGAGTGGAGGCCGGATCTAGTCCTGGGATGGTGGGAGTGACTCTGGGAGCTGGAATTGTTACACATGGGGTTAGAAATGGTGAATGTCAAGGGTGGCAATACAGATTTTCCCTGATGGCGCCACTTAAGGTCTTTCAACTTTAAAAATGGTGCAAAAGCGATACACATTCAATAGAAACAATACTTCAAAATTTGAACTTTGATCTTTTCCTGAGCCACCGGTAGGCAGTAGAATCCTCTCTCACATGCTAGGCAGCAGTCATGGCTCCCAGTCAGCCCAGGTCTGTGAGGGTAAGCGACCAGTATTCTTCAGTGTGCTGTGTTGCTAAGCTGCCATGTTCCCTGTATTAGGTGGACTAATGCATTCTCAACTGACACTGTTTCCAACTTCAAATGTATCTTATTAGGATATGACCTCATGCTAAGTCAAGAAGCATCACTACTGATGTTTTCTTGAAATACTCCAAATGAAGCCATATGGTACAAAATTACTTTCCACCTCCTTGTGAGGGATTCTCTCCCTTTCTTCATTTCAAAAGCAAAATCTGTACTTCCAGAAACGTATTGCCTTCCAGACAACAAAACACTGGTTGTTTACTGGTGCACCATAACAGGTCTGATATTCAGAAGCATCCTTCTGAATGCATATTGTCTACTGATACTCTAGTTAATCAAAACTAAAATTGTTCAAACTCTCAAGAATAGTAACCTATTGCCTCTAGCCTTATGAAAGCTCTTTTCCAAATTAGAAATGGATACGTGGTATTTAAGGATGGGCTTTGCTTCTGGCTGACTCTCATGGGAATTATTCTCTATAATAATATTCTATACATAATTGTGCCCTACAAGCCAAAAATACTATCTTTTCTTACAAGGTAGGGAAGTCCCAGCAGTTAAATTTCAGTATTCATTTGCAAGTGACAGAAATATGTTAATTGCTTTTCTTGGGTGAATGATTCTTAATCCTGTAGGAATGATAGAGATTTAAAATTCATTTCACTAATTTGAGGTTTTTTTTTTTTTTCTGTGTGGGATTAGAGTTTGAGCTCAGGGCTTTGTACTTACAAAACAGGTACTCTACCACTTGAGCCATACCTCCAGTCCATTTTACTCTGGTTATTTTGGAGATGAAGATTTGGCAGCCCAGGCTGGCCTCAAAACTGTAATCTTCCTGATCTTAGCCTCACAAGTAGCTAGAATTATAGATTTGAGACAATTGTTAAAATGTCAGTGTTTGCTGGGCATGGTGGTTCACATCTAATATCCCAGCTACTTGATAGGTGTAGCTAGGAGGATCATAGTCTGAGGCTGGAGACAGGCAAAAGCACAAGACCTTATCTAAAAAATAAACTAAAGCCAAAAGAGCTGATACAGCACATGCTTGCAAGTGCAAGGCCCTCAGTTCGAACCCCATACTGCCAAAAAGAAAGTCAGTATTCACAGGTGGCTGTATGGAGCTAATAAGGTATCCCAGTAAAGTCAGGGTTACTTGGTACAGTTCATTCAAAATATGTCATTGGCTGGGCACGCCTGTAATCCTAGCTACTCAGGAGGCAGAGATCAGGAGGACTGAGGTTCGAAGCCAGCCTCAGGCAAATAGTTTGAGAGACTCTTATTCAAAAACACCCAACACAAAAATAGGGCTGGCAGAGTGGCTCAAGTGGTAGAGCACATGCCTAGCAAGAGTGAGGTCCTGAGTTCAGACCCCAGTGCCACCAAAAAAAAAAAAAAGGACAAAACCCCTCAAATATTACACTGTCATTTTCTGCAGTGGTAGAATGAGGTTTCCATCTAAGCAATCACTCGTTATGTTTTGATGACTCTGGGCATCCTGAGCCCTTGGCATCCATGTGGACTGAACAGGCAGACGGGTACCTTTTTACCCAATGCTGCAACACGAAGGGTCTGTGGCGTTGTGTAGCAACTGGAATCGTGTCAGTGAGATGAGCTATGTGCAGTTCCCAGGCTTATGACTTAGATAAGAAATTAACCTTGTCATTGCTTTTCTAAAGAGATTTCCCCTTTATGTACCTGCCTTTAGTCCACCAAGTAAATTGGGGGTGGAAAAATTTAATTGCTTTTCCAAAATACTCTAACATGTTACTAATTAATAGGAAAAGGATAGCTTAAGAAGAAAAAAGAAATTTCTGACACTAGAGGTAGGACCCAGGGCCTCACACATGCTTTGCAAGTACTCTACCACTGGGCTGTACTCCAACCCCCAAAAAACTTTTGATTATAAATTTCTGTACAGCAAAAACCCGACTATGTAGTGGTAAAAATGAAGACAATTACAATATTCAAGAATAGCACTTTGAGTGCATTTTGGGGATCACATCCCTCCTCAAAACCTTTGATGTTAAGGAATCCAGCCCCATAGCCTTGTTGACCAATGCAGCTATGTTTCTGGCCACTTCTCACCCTCACATTGTAACCTCCAGCCAACTTGGCTTGTTCTCAAGGAACCTGGATGGCTATAGCTTCACTTCTGCTATCTTCTACTGGTACATCACCCATGCTCATAACATTTGCTTATCCATCTGTGCATCCTACACAACCTAGTTTAAAACGTCAGTTCCTGGAGAACCTTGCCTGGTGTTTCCCTCCTGGTCTGGGTTTCTTTCCCTCTCCTGTGCTCCCACCACATAGGGCATCACCACACTGTTGTCATTAATACAACAGTATTAATATGTATGTAACCTACGCCAGTGGCTGCTACTCACCAGCAAGTCCAGAACGTTCATGGTACCTGACCCACAGTGTTCACTTTGAACAATGACCTTCATTTGTATTTATTTATTATTTTTCATTTGTTTTCCTGGTTCATGTTAAAAACTAGGATACTTTTGTTGTTTAGTGTAATTTTTAAAATCATATTCACCTCATCTATTATTCTGCTATCTACCCTTCTACCCCACTTTAAAAAACCATGTTAATGGATTTCACTATGCAATATAATGTGCTTGAATCACAGTCACACTCCTCTCCCCATCATCCTCTCATTCCCCTCTCCTGTCCCCTCCACTGGTTCCCTTTCTTTCTTCTTCTTCTTCTTGTTTAGTACTGGGGTTTTAAGAACAAGGGTCTACTTCTTGAGTCACTCCACCAGCCCATTATTGCGAAGGGTTTTTCAAGATAGGGTCTCTTGAACTATTTGCCTGGGCTGGCTTTGAACCACAATCCTCCTGATCTCTGCCTCCTGAGTAGCTAGGATTACAGGCTTCTGGTTCTCTTTCCCAAACAGTCCCCTTTTACATTCATGTCATACAGAATGTATCAGATGATAGATGATAGATAGGTAAATGATAGATAGATGAATGACCTTAACTGAAATGTTACTACAGTCCCATGAGACAGGTCCTAGCTATAGTAGCATTTGGCTTTGAAGGATGGTGCTCAGATGGATTTGAATCTTGCCCAAGGCCACACATCTAATAACAGGTGGTAAGGCAAGGTGTAAACTGGGGTTCAGTTCCAGAGTCCCTGATGCTGGTACAATACATACTACCTTCTCGGACTGTGTAGACATGCCTTCCATGCTGGCATCCATAAGACCTGGGGTTTGGTGTGTGGGTTGGTAAGTTCGGTGTGTTGATGCACCCTGGGGGTGATGTCCAGGTTTCTGGGAGGATTGTGAAATTAGAGATCTTCTGTAAAATCCAGTCTGTGGGGAGTGGCGAGTCCAGATTTGGGTTCGACAAGTTTGAGGTGCCTGTTGGTAAGACAGGTGGAAATCTGCAGTGGACTGTTGGATTACAAGGCTCAGAGATAGGTCAGGACTTGGGTATCTTTGGTCTTCATGGCTACTTACTCAATGGGCAGATGGCAGATTGTGACATTGGCCTGTAGTCTGTCCATTCTGTCATAGGAGGTGCCTATATTTTCCATATCCTGTATAAGTGCTATCCTGCATAAGTGTTTCACGTGGGCTCAGATGAAGGTGAAGGGACTGCCCTCTAGCATTTTATGTCTATATGATCAACACACATTTATAGCTCCGAATTGGCCGTTATAACCAAAGCACATCACGTTTTTTAAGTCCTGGTTCTTTAATTTTTTAAAGGAAAAGTCTGGTTAGTTTTTTCTATTACACAAGTATTTCCATCTTTGCCTCCTCCTCAAAGAAATGGTAAGGTAAGGAGTAAGATATGAAGATGTGAAGTAATGTGTATTTATAGAAAATTTGGAAAATAAATGAATAAGCACAAAACTTGCGATTTTACTATCAAGTAACATTTTGGTATGTTCTCTTAGTTACTAATATTCCTTTCAAGGGATCATGCTATGGTTTGACAGTATTATAACCTGTCAGGTTTTGTTAATGAATTTTCTTTAAAACATTAAATTTTAATTAATAATCCATTTTATATACTGTAATGTTATCTACCGAATAAATATTTATTTTCTTCATCTACAATAGTCCTCTTTGATCTGTGGGGGATACATTCCCAGACCCCCAGTGGATACCTGTAACTGGCAGACAGTACCAAACCTTATTATAAACACATTGTTTTTTTTTTCCTATACGTACCTGTGACCAAGTTTAATTTACAGATTAGGTACAGTAAGAGATTAACAACAACAATAAAAGTGAACCATTACAGCAATATGTTCTCACCAAAGTTATTTAAAACTTGTGAATTGATTTCTTCAGGAATTTTCCATTTAATATTTTTAAACTGCAGTTGAGTGCAGGTAACAGAAGCTGCAGAAGTCAAAGCTGTGGATAAAGAGGTCTACTGTGTCTTTAATGGCTGATTGGAAGAGAGTGACTGGGAAGGAGGGAGGTTGAAAGGGGCACGGGAGACAGAATGTGCCTAAAGGAAGAAACTGAGCAGTGTGCTGTGTAGAGTTGGTGTCTGATGTTACAGAAGAAAAAAAACAAGAATACCTCAAGGCCCTTGGGGTGGTCTTTTTGTAATATGATCCAAAGTCTATAAAGGTCAGTTTTAAAAAGACGTAACACACAAGCTAATATAACAAATTGGGACCATCTGTTGTTCTACCCCAGGCCTGCTTGCTTGGTTTTCTGCCTGTTGCTTACTTAAGAATGCCTTTAAAATGATGAAGGCGTGCTGCTAGGGATCCAGAGACAAGCTAGGCTGGGTGGCAGTGCTGAGGTACTGGCTACCTTTTGGGGCCAGCATAATTGTGGCTGCTGTGGTCTTGATGTTTTGATCCATGGGGTGTGGGATGAGGGGGGTGAAATGGGCCGGCCTTTTTTTTTTTTTTAAAACCACCAAATGGAACTAATTGTAGATGCCTTGAACATGTAAAAATGTTATTCTCTTCTAACATGTACTGTCTCCATGGGATTTAATATTAATGTGTTCTTGTGAAGTGTTCTGTGAACAAAGTCATCTTTTTTGTGGGGGTGGGGTGCTGGGCAATAAATGAGAGCTTTGCACATGCTAAGCATGGACTCTACCACTGGCTCCATCCCCAGTCCCTGTGAAGCAGTGTAATGTAGGAAGTACAAACCCTGGCACCCTGGAGTCTTTTTTAATCACAGGGACTGCTAAATTTTTTATTTCTGGCCAAAGAATATTACCAATATGAATTGCTAGTCTTTCTCTGTTTTAATGGTAACGTCCTATAAATAACAACAAGATTATTACTTGGAAATTTCTAAATTGAACTATGTTGCTAAGTACAAGTCTGCAGTTAAAGGCGTTCTTTAATTTTTGTTTAAAGTAGATGTGACCAAAATGCTAATCTAGAACAACATTTAACCTACTGACTTGGCAAACTATGCCATATAATCAATTTAACTCTGGGAATCAGAATCAGAGTGACTATTTTTGTCACAGAATGGAGGGGGACTGGCTAGTAGCTGCAGAGTGCTTTGTTTTTTTCCTGTAAGGAGCTCATTAATCCAGTGGTCCACCCTGGATGACCTGGGAGGCGGGACCCTCTGGTTGCTAGGATGGTCTTAGGTCTTTGCTGCTATCAGGAAGTGAGGGGAAGGCCCCAAACTGTGTTGAGCAAAGCCATCTGCAAGCTGGCCTGTTTTCCTCTGCTCCCACTTCCCTGGAAGCCAAGCATAAGCAGGAGGTGTCAGAGCCTGGCTTCCTAACCAGAAATGTCATTCAGTGCAAGCATATTTTCTCAAGCATAAGGAAGACTTTCATTCAGAAATGAGTATTTATGCAAATAGAAAGAGTTGATTGTGGGAACTTGGATGATGAAAGCATTTCTACTTGGTGATTTCAAATAGCCCAGTCTTGGGCCATCAAAGGATTGTAGGGGAAACCTGACTGTTTGAATGATAGGAAATAGCTTCCAGAACACTGGTCTGGCCTCAATTAGCCTTCGGAGTATTTTTAGTCAAAATTAAATTATCCCAGCTCAATACAGATGCTTCCCTACTGGTTTTCCCCCTTTGCCAGGAGGAAGTTGGTTTGCTAAGAATTAATACCATCAGTAACAAAGTCAAGGAAGGAACTGAGCAATTTCTGCTACCTGGACCCTGATTTATGCTCCACTCTAATCACTAACAACAGCATTGAGGCTATCTCAGGAAGTGGCTGCTGAAGTAAATCCCTCCTGTGGCCCTTTTCAGTGACTTCTAGAAGGTCTCACCCTGCTTTCTAGGGCCATAGGATATACAATGTTCAGCAATCTATGTGTGTGTGTTGGAGAAGCTGGTATCCCTTTGACTAGAGCCAAACTCCCCTCTTCCTGTGGATGTCACACATACATGAAAGTCTTGAGAGGAGCCCGTAATAAAAATAAGACTGAAACATGGTGGACAGGCCTGGCAGAATGAAGAAAGGAGACACAACAGAGCATATTCTGTAGTTGGAAGGGCTTCTTAACTGATTCAGCCTTGCTTTTAGGCTCTGTTTCTTTCATCATCCAGCTTTTTTTGTTTTGTTTTGTTCTGCAGTAATGAGGATTGAACCCCGGGCCTCCCACCCCTGAGGCATGGGCTCTAGAGCTCGAGCCCCCTGCCCTCAACATTCCGTTTATTATTGACAAGGAGGGAGGGAGGGAGGTGCTAATCTTTATTACCATGACCATTTGCACAGTATTATTTTTCTGTCTTTGCTTAATATAATTTAATCATGAAATATGCTCCCCTCGCCCTGCCTTTTTTTTTTTCTGCAGCTGACTTTGCTTGGTACCACCACCTAGCCTACTTTTATCCATTTCCTAAAAATCCTACTGCATTTAGTGCCTCCATGTGTTGACGGCAATGGTGCAATCTCTGATCAGAACACTTCCAAATTCTTTGTGTCCCACATGGAAGGAATCCATGGCAGGACATCTGGGTGTAAATGGAATTTATTAAAAGTTACAAAAGAGAGCATGGTGGGCCCAGGTGGAATCTGGAGGCCGAGAGATTGTGTTTCTTTTCCAGGTGCTTTTGAAACCTATACTAACCAATGGGAAGGAAAGAACCTGGTGATTCCCAACCAATAATCAGGGGGGAGGGGCATGGGTGATCCCTGGGCCATGTGATGGTGATTTGAGTTGTCATTGGGCTAGGGTGCGGATAACCTACACACATTTGCAATTGAAGAGAAGGCTCAGAGGAAGAGAGGAATGTTCATCCTGAATTACAATATTAAGTCAGGTATTTTCTAAGAGTCCTGAACTTTCTCTAATTCTAGCCTTTTTCACATGCATACTTAAGTGCTTTAAAATGTGGCCTCATTCCTGATTCCTATTGAGGTTGTGCCTCTCCTACAAGGCTGGAAGTGTCTTTAGCAGCTGGGAGTGTCTGGTACTTTATGTGCTCTTCTTTTGCTGTGCCTCTGTAATACATAATACAGTACCAAAAATCAAGACCCAATTGAGAAAGACCCTACCATGTTGAAGATATGACTGGGAATAAAACCCTGAGTCCCAACCTTAAACTTTCCCAAGATATCATTGCTCATCTCTAGCACTTTCTCTGGACATGGCTTTTAGAAAACCCTGAGCAAGAGGGAAACTTCCGATCCATTTCTGTACTATGCTGAGGGTCGGTCTTAATGGACTTTGGTGGGAGGGGAAAGGACAAACATTCAAGGCACTCCTGCTGTGTGCTGGGAAGATGCATTGATCTAGTACCTGGTATAACCAAGGAGTCTCCTGCTTTGGAGGAATTCTGGTTTTTGTCTTTGTATTCAAAAAGTGTATCCAGTGTCACTTTTGGTCCCTCAGGAACCGCAATGACAAATCCAGCAAGTGAAATAGTAGCAACAAGTAATAACAACCTCTTTAAACTATTCCTTGAACCATTTCTATGATCTTTATTTTATTGGGTGGTACTAGAGCTGTGAACTCAGGTCTTCACACTTTATAGGCAGGTACTCTACCTCTTGAGTCACGCCTCCAGCCCTTTTGCTCTGGTGATTTTGGAGATAGGGTCTCATTTTTCACCCAGGTGGGCCTGAACCATGAACCTCCTATTTTATGCTTCCCATCATAGCTGGGATGACAGATGTATAGCACTGTACCCAGCTTTCTTTCTGTTGTAGATGGGAGCTCTCAGACCTTCACCTAGGCTGCTCTTGAACTTCCATCCTCCTGATTTCAGCCTCCCACTTAGCTGGGGTGACAGCCGTTTGCCACCACACCCAGATATTGGTCGAGGTGGGGATCTCCTGAGCTTTCCCCATCCCTCCCCCCCTCCACTGACCCAAACCATGATCCTCTCAATCTCAGCCTCCCAAGTAGCTAGGATTATAGGCATAAGCCACGAGCACCTGCTTGGTACAACCTTTATTATTGGTGGCCCCAAGAGTCAGCAGCTACATAGCCAACATTATTTCATTTCCATGATTCTGTGCTGCCTATCCACTTGGTAGTGATTTTATTAGGTTTTTGAGATTGCAAATTTGAATGAAAGAAGGACAACAAAACAAAAGGAACTTTGCCAGATGTGATAGAAGAGTCAGGCCCCATAATTCATTCACAGAAGTGTTGCCTTGCAATCCAAGCATTATTGTATTCATTTTTAAAAGAATCATTGCTATATTTTGTAGAAAGAACAGGCTCATAAATTCCAAGGAGCTAATTATGTTTTGTTACTGCTGTTGCTAGAATTCTGATGAGTTTGTTCCTATTTCTAGGTTAGCTGTTAGAAAAGGGAACATTTCCTACCCTGGACAAGTGTGTCCTGGTAATTAGAAATTACTGAGAAATAAATAATGATATTTTGCCATTAAAGGAGTTTTCTATCATTTGGTTATGTTAATATGAGCATGGTGGAGTCCAATTTTAAATTGAAGAAGATAATTAAATTGCTTCTTTATTTTTTTATGTAGATCTGTCAGGGAAAGTAGAAGAATGGAGGGCATAATGACCTGATTGTATTTGTAGGCTCTTCTTGAGACTTAAAGAAAACCCAACCCACTGTATTTTTATAGATGCTGTGTATATTTAAAATCACCCACTGAACAAATATGGATATACCACTGGAGTTACCATATTAGAGACAATATCACTGACTCCTCTCTGAGTGCTTACTATGTGCCTGGTGTGATAAGGAACTTGAGACAGAGAGGCCAAATAAAAATAGCATGCCAAAGTCACACCACAAGCAGTAGAGCTTTACATAACTAAAGCCACACTTCCCTTTTGGGACAACCAAAAATAAATAAATAAATAAATATCAGTAAACTAGCCAGCTAAAGGGTCTCCAGCTGTTAATGGAGAGAACTGAGCTTAAAGTAACTATTTTTGCTAAGTTAAAAATTATAAAATTTTATAAAAATTTCTTACTCACTTGAGTTTCTACTAAGATAACTGACTGTCTCTGTTTGCTCAGGAATTTCAGTGTAAAAACCACATTAGAATAGGTACTTTATTTCTGATGGACACCAAGTTTTCTTTCTAATTTCACACTAGGAAATTCTTTACTAAGACAAAGAAAGTGATCATGGAAAACCTTTTACATTTTATTTTTCATAAGCTAGTCCTCTTGTCTGTGGGGTTTTGTTTGTGGTTTTTTTTGTAGTACTGGGGTTTGAAGTCAGGGCCTCACATTTGCTAGGCAGGTGCTGTACCACGTCTGCATTCTGGTTCCATACTTGAGCTTTATGTATATAGTATTTAATCTTACCCAATGGTTGTCAATCTGGTGTTCTGGGTAGTTGGTAGAAGAAATTACAGCTGTATAGAAATTACAGCTGTATAGTTAATGAAAGGGAAACTGACTCAAGGAAAGACAAGACATTTCATGGCCTTGGGAATCCATAGGCAGTCAAGTCAGCAGCATCCAATACAGTGATTCTGTGCTTAGAAATGTAAACAAAACTCCTCTATGATAAAAGTTATTTCCTTCCGTTGCTCTAAAGTAAGCGTGCTTGATTATTTAAGGGTCCAGTTTTGAGTGATACTCCTGTAATGAATGGCCTGGTTATTGCTCAGTTAAGCTAAATGAATGGTTAAGGAAATCAAATGAAGCAAAGGTTTTTATGCTTGTTTTAGCAAGCTGTTCACTTTCTTGATGGAGAGACTGAATTAAGCCCATATACTTCAGTTTCTTATTTGTGCATTTATTTTTTGAAAGAAAATTTAAGCAGTAAAGTGCGGTCATTATCTTTCTGTCAAAGGCTCTTCTTAACACCTGTGTTGGTAGTACTCCGCCCTTTGATTTACAGAAGAACAAAGACATGCTGAGTTGTTTGGAAAGTAATGTGCGTGGAAATTGAGGGTATAACTGGTCACGTGGAATTTGTTATTGGAATTTCCACTTCTCAACTTCCTATGCAGAGGACTTGTCATCATATTTTCTACTTCATGTAGTAAGGTACAAAGCCAAAATGGACCTTGCATCAGAAAATGAAGCATTTCTTTTTTTTTTTTTTTTTTTTTTGTGGGAGTGGGAGGAGGTCACTGGGGATGGAACCCAGGGCCTCACATGTGCTAAGCAAGGGCTCTACTCTTTGATCCATGCCCCAGCCCTAACCTTTTTATATGCCATTATATTAGGTAAAGGGAGTCAGGGTGGAACAGGGGGGGTTAAAAAAAAACGGTGTCTTGAGATCCTAAAAAATTTAATACTTATGAAGTCAGCCCTTGGGACAAGGTTTGTTACCATAATCCTAGGGCAGAGGCCTGACTGGGGGGTTCCAACATGTCAGGTCTGGCTACTCACCCCAAAGAAAGCAATGGTTGAAAGGCCGGAAAGGGATTTAATCAACATAGCTTTGTTGGGAAGATGAATGAGATAAAAACACCTCAGGCTATCTTTGGGGCACTGACCTGAGCTTGAGGTCTAACTGAGGAGAAATTGGGGCAGGGGGCAAGAGGTATACAAAATTAAGCCGCTTTGGTCAACTGTGGTCTGGTTGAACGTGATCTTGGTTCTGGTTCTGCAAGATGGTTCTAAGAAGTCCTTATTGCTTGAGGGGGCAATCCAGTTCCCATGAAATGATTGCCTCTGCTGGAGGTAGGGGGATAGGGTATGAGATCTGTCTGCAGACCTTTTCTATTCTTGGATTCCAGGGTGACTGCAGGTTTAGGACAATGATGCTTTTTGGGTGTCTAGAACTGGACATTGGGAAAGCTGACAGTGAGATGCCTTAGTTACTCTTACTCTTGTGCTGTCAGCCTTGAAGGGGTGTGAGAAGGTAAGGTACCCTGGCTTTTAGACAGACACTTCTGAGTGATTCACATGTCTATCTGCAGAGCTAAGCAGGAGCCAGACCCAAAGTTTTAAGACAGAGATGCAAAATTGAGACACGGTGCCAGGCTTCTGCCTGCTTTTAGTTACCTGGTGAGCTCAGGTGAGGAGCCTGCATTTTAGCACAGGCAGTTTCTGAGTACCTGTTAGAGACTGAGCACTTTCTTTTCTTTAGCCTTTATTTTGTGTGATTCTTTCTCAAGAGACTTGAATTTAATGTGTAGCTGTGGTAAATTTTAGAACTCTGACAGTAAAAGGGGAAGAAGCCCAGCCTCCCAAGTCAGCACAGGCAACTCCCCCAACTCCCCCATCCCGAATCTGATGAAAGTTTACGTGAATGCCTCCCATGTTCAGACAGCCTGGCCTCCATGACCAAAAGATGTACAGACATGTTATCCATTACCACCTCTTAGAACAATTTCATTTCTAGCCACTTAGGCTTATTTAAGAGAAGATAAGCTGAAATTGCCAAAGAATCTTTGTTCCCATTTTCTCTTGAATAAGTGAAAGAAACACAGTTTTCTAGTGTGAAAGGGATAGAAACACCTACATCTGGCTCCTCCAGGTTCCCTTCTCTTACTTAGCATCCTAGAATTGCTACAAGTGGCACAGCTCAGCTCTTCTCATCTCCTTCCTGAAACATAATCCATACTCTGCAACAATAATGCACCTTCTTTGTATGTGTTTCAAATTTTTCAAAAACGTAACTGTCTCTTAAAACAAAATAAGTGGTTTTTGCTTTGGCACCAAACTGTGTCTGAATGAAATCGTGCAAGAGTGAAACACAGAAGCAGCCTGACAGTGGGGTGCTCCTTGTTCCCCTTCTGGTAATCATTTTTATTGCCAGTTGCTTCTCTTGATTACTGTGCTGACATTTCCATGAAAATTAGCAAGGGCAGCTGAACTGGATAAGTGGGTCCCTTTCTGAACAAATAAAAAACCATTGACATTTTGGCAGTGCTAAACTCATTAACAGTATTAGCCAGGAGTCCTGCTTTTAGCAAAGCATGTGACTGTAGGTTGAGGAAGATAAAGACCTTACCACTCCTAATTAGCAAGTGTAATAAATGGCGAACAGTTTGTGGGAGTCCGTGAATAACATTAATCAGATTTAGAAAGCTACCACAATTTAATCATTTGTTTCACTGTGACTATTAAAAAAAAAACCCACATTATTCTAGAGATAGGAGTGCTTTTTTGATGTGTTATATCAGTAGCTAAATTTAAGAGAGAGTTTAATCATGTAAGCATTTTTTTTTTTTTTTATCATCCGAGGTTCCTTTGAAGAAGCTTCAAGACTTCATTAGCCTCTGGTTCCCCACAGAAGAGCCTGTTGGAGTCACAAGGCCCAGTTCACACTTGGAGACACAGACAGGGCCCTGGCCTGCAAGGGTTTCACAGGTTTTGTGAGCAAATATTATACCCTGTCTCCCCACAGGTGACAAACCTGGGCTAACTTTAGCTTCTTTGTCCCTGTCTTCTCGAATGGTCACCCACATCATTTCCACTACTGTCTTCATGGTTTCTAATTCTTCCTTTGTCCCTTTGGTACCTTTTCTTGTCTCCTGTTGTTCTCACCTTTGAGAGAAATAAATCTGGCTTTTATGACAGTATTAGTCACGGTTAATATTCCTGTCCTCTGTCTTGCGCTAGTCATCTGGATACCAGTGAGTAAAACTGCTGACCCCTCCAAGGTGGTGTGTTTTAGCTGATACTTTTTTCCTTAAGCTCAGCACTTGGAGATTCTAGAAGCCAATTAAAAGTAGCTCCCAGATAATCAAAGATTTACTGACATGAGTAAAACAAGTCTACTTTGTAAACTAAAAATTTTGGGTTTTTCCAAAAACTTCTGTGGTTGTATGGGTCAGCTCCCCATTGCTACAATGAAATATTCGAAGCAGCTAACTTTATCAGAGGAGAGTTTTATTTAGTATCATGATGCTGACTGGCAGGGGCCTCATGGCAGGTGGAGGGTGGTGGCTGTAACAACCCTCTCATGAGAACTACCGAAGGGTCACAGAGAAATAGCTCACAACTCCAGTGACTTAAGATCCTCTCATTGAACTCCACTTCACAATCGCGCCACTAGGGATCAAGCCTATAATCACAGGGGGCCCTTCAAGGACATCTGTAAATCAGATAGTAATGGGTGAGCTGTTATTTCTAGGAGCTGGTGGTCTTTAGTGGTCAATAGAGTGTCACTTTGTGTAACAGTATTCTAGGCCCAGTGGATGGAGGGGGACACAGAAGACATGACCCATCTTAATGACCTTAGCTGCATTTTGACCCTCACTGCGGGGCAAGATGTAAAGTTGTCTTCTTTTGTTATTAAGTCAGACTCTTGTGGTAGGTGGTCAGAGAAAGATCATTATGGGCTGGATTAGTTAATGTAAATTGAGGAAACCTGAGGGGTTTCCTATTAGCAGTAAGAAAGGACTTTTGGTGGTGGTGGTGCTAGGTGAGAGAGAGACCTGGAGAGAGTGTGAGTCACGAATCATGACAGGGTGAGACTGCTAGATGGAGTGGGAAAAGTGTAGCCTCTTGAGGACCTCTGTGTATTCCGTGCTGATGTAGGTACTAAGTCAGCTACTCTAGGAAAAGCCATGGCAGAACGTGGCTATGATTGTCAGATAGGGAAGAGATTGGAGATGTGGTGAGGAGGATAATGAGTTAAGGGGTTGTTTTGGTAACCTGGATGTGTGGATTCAGATGGAAGACATGTTGACTACAAGACTTGGGTTGGTAAGACATTGGAAAGGGAGGGAGCAGAGAGAAGTCAAAGGTACAGCTGGGTTTTTCCTTCTTCATCCATTTTACTTTGACAACAGTTCTTTTTCAGTAGACTTATCTTTTGTGATAAATGATACATATAAATATAGAAGTTGTGTTTAATAGCTGTGTTGAGATATAATCCATATAGTATACAGTTTATTCGTTTGAAGTACACAATTCAGTGGTTTTTAGTATATTCCCAGGATGGTGTAACCATCACAACAATCTGATTTTGGGACATTTTTATCACTCTCCCCCTAAAGAAATCTCATTAAGTCACTCCCTGCTCCAGGATGAGCATTTACCTACTATTGTGACAGATTTACTTATGCTGAAAATTGTATACAGTCGGCCCTCTATATCCATGGGCTCTGCATCTGTGGGTTTAACCAAACACAGATCGAAAATACTCGGAAAAAAATTGCATCTCTATTGAACATGTACAGACACTCTTCTTTCTTATTCCGTCAACAATATAGTGCAACTTTACATAGTGTTAGATGTTACAATGTAGTCTAGCGATGACTTAGTCTGTGGGGGCATTTGCATACATAATATGCAAATACTAGCCCATTTTATAATATAACTAGTATTGAGCAGGGATGAATGTAACATATGGCCTTTTGTACCTGGCTTCTTTTACTCATTGTTTCTCAGGTTCATCCCTGTGTAGCAGGGCTCAGTATGGAGCTGGGTAATAGTACAAAAATCAGCTCAGAAGTGGAGTGGCTGCCTCACTTCACTATTAAATTAGTATGCTGGGGAAGGGCAGATAATGTGTATGGATGGACAGTGCTCAATTTTATGTCAGCTTTGTTGACTGAGTTTGATAACATTTTTCTGAAGATGAGTGCTAGGGATGAAGGGATAAAATCTTGGCATAATTTGGGTTGATGGTGGTAGTCAGCCTGAGAAGCCTCTCAGAAAGTCAGTTGAGTGTATCAGTGGTCAGTTGCTTAAGAACTCATGAGATTCTACAGGACAGAGTTTCAAGAAAAGCAAGCAGAGGGCTGAGCTCTGGAGGGTAGGAGGAAATAGCTTCAGAGAAAGAGAGAGAAAGAGAGGAGCGAGCCCTAGGATACAGGGGAGCGTTAAACCTGTTCTGCTGGAATGGTTTGATAACGTGATCATTGCTCAGTTCTCTTAATTAGCTAACTGTTGGCCCAGTCATGTCTGTGCAGGATTCTCTGACCCAGTTTGGTATTGGCCTGAGGCCACGTGCTAACTGGTCAGTAACTTAAGCCCTTATTTACACAACAAAATAAAGCAAAGCAGTGTACTCTGGGTTTGAAACATCCTAGAGCCCAGGCAATTCCATGACCTAATCTCTTCACACTAATAAGTTTTGTTTTTTGTCTGTGCAAAGCAGTTCCCTCGCCAGAGGAATGTTGAAAGTGACTTCATGTGCTACAAGGTGCACATGGGAAAGGCTGGCAAGTCCCAAGGTGCTTCCCATCTGCTGCCCATCCCTCTCCCAGATAAACACAAACAAATCCTGATGTAAGACACTGGAAATCTCCCAAAGGTGACCATGTCCAGGGCCTGCCTGCTGCATGTGTAAGAAGCCCTGCTTGGTTGTGTAAGACGTGAATCAAAGTGTAATCTAGTACTGTGGGGACCTAGGAGAGGCTCCCACTTTGGGACAGTGACTGTCTAGTCTCAGTGTATTTCCTGTATATATTTTTCAGAACTCATGGTGATGTGGTGATGATACTGGGAGGAGGTATGTGTGTGTGTTTGTGTGTGCTGAGAAGGAAAGGGGAAGCAAGAAAAAGAAGCAGAGACTGAAGGTAGAAAGTGACCAGAGCTGAGACAAAAAGTATAGATAATTTTCAAAAGAGCCATAACAAAAGAGCATCAGTTTCTCCTGGAGTTTGGCTTGGGACCTGGCTAGGACTTCAGTGAAGACTGATATGGAACATGTGAGAGTATTCCATACTGAGAGGGGCTTGCTAGGCTGGCTTTGGAAAGAGATGCCTGTCTCTCTAAGTCAGTATGGCTTGTTCTTACTCCCTGCCTTATGGTAGGCATAGTGGATTCACAGAGAATTTTCTACCCTCATCTCCCCACCCTGATTGTCTGGGAACTTACTCTGCTCTATTTTATGACCTGTGAACTTGACTTGTCTCCTGCTTATTTGTAAGCAGGGTGTGATTACTTTCCTTATCTCCCTCCAACAAGGGTGGCATGGGATTCAGGGAGCTTGGTCTGAGTGAGGGAAAGATGAAGGAAGGGTGCAGAGAAAGAGATGTTTGAGTTTCTGGGTCCCCAGACAGCCTGAGCCCCTGTATACGGAGAACAAATGGAAAAGGAAGTGTGTTGGCTTTTTGCTTAAATGATCTCAGGTGGTTTGGGGAACTTGAAACAAAAGGTGCCCCAATATACTGGTGAGAAGAAGTCTAAGAATTTATAGTACTGTTGTGAGGGTTTGTTAGAAGGTGGAGGATAGGATGTAAATAGGGGTTGAGTTACTGAAAATGTGGCCCTCCAAAAGAAGCCACTTCATTCTTTGCTTAGTGTCGACCAAAGTGGGGCAAATCCTGTGACACAATTGCTTCTTTCTGCATGAGAAGAGGAAGAGTTTTCTGAAGACCCAGGTTGGGGCGGGTTAAACAACCAGGGACTACTTTTCATCATAATGATGTCTACACGGTTCACCTTCTGAGGGTCTCAGAATACTCAGAGGCACATCAGACTTGACCTCAGTGTTTTCTGTAAAGGGCCATGTCATAAGGACTTGAAACTTTGCGGTCATGTGGTCGGTCACACTGCTGAATTCTGCCATCCAAGTCATCCATGTAAACAAATGCATAGAGCTGTGTTCTAGAACAGCTTATGTATAGACACTGAAATCAGAATTCCGTATAATTTTTGTGTCATGAGATTCTTTTGATTTTTTTTTTTTAATGTCTAGAAAATGTGAAAACCCTTCTTAGCTTATAGGCTCTCAGCTCATGTGGCAGGTGGATTTGGACCATGGGCTGCAGTGTGCAGAATCCTCACATACCTCGTGGAAGTACCACTGTGTGCTTTTATGACGTCTGAAGTGGTGAGAACAGCTTTAGTTGAGTGTATATACTGAATATTTAACTTTTTCACTAACCTCACAGAATTCTAAGACAATTGGCTAGTGTTCCAATAATAAAGGGAAGATTTTAAGTCAGTGACTAATTTTGGATCAGGGAGCTTGACCCATGACTGAAGCCCCCTGATCTCTGTATCCAGGGAGGAGGCTCCACACTTAAATAGAGAAACCAAGTCCCCTAGGATATTGTGTATTGCTTTGTGTGATGCCCAGATCAGAATTACAGAGTTTAATATTCTAATGTGTACTTTAGTCACAAAATTCATACCTCCTTCTTCTCAGCAGTTGGAAGATCTAACTATACTATTTTTTTTTTATTGTGCTAGGTGGGGGTACATTGTAGATTCTTACAATGTATCAAATATATCATACTTGAATTCCCCCCCTCAACTATGCTGTTTTTTAAAATGTACTTTTTTGAAGTATAATTGATAAACAATGACTGCACACACGTAAGGTGTACAAGTTGAGAAGTTTGTTCTAGGTATACAGACATGAAACCATGACCACACTCAAGATAATAAACACTATCATCACCCCCTAAACTTAATCTCTCCCCACTCCTCTTCTCTTTCCTAGACAATTTCTGATCTGCGTTCCATCATTGTACATTAGTCTGCATGCATTTTATTGAATTTTATCTAAACAAAATCTCAAAACAGGAATTATTTTTTTGGTCTGGCTTTTTTCACTCAATATAAAGATTTAACAGTTGATCCTTAACGAGCCACCAGTGGCTCATGCCTGTAATCCTAGCTACTTGGATTAGGGTGAGATTGAGAGGATCAAGATTCCAGGCCAGTCCAAGCAAAAAGTTTGTGAGACTCCATCTCTGTGGGAAAAATTGGGGCGTGGTGGCATGTGGCTGTCATCCCAGTGACAGCAGAAAATTTAATCAGTCCAGGCCAGCCTGGGCAAAAGGTGAGTGAGACACTATCTTCAAAATAACCAGAGCAAAAATGGCTGGTGGAATGGCTCAAGCCATAGAGCACCTGCCTAGCAAGTACAAAGCCCTGAATTCAAATGAAGATTTCTCCTTGTGTTAAGTGTCAACATTTCATTCCTTTTTTTTTGTTGTTGCTGAGTAATATTCCATTGAATGATTGAATTCCCCAAAGTTTCTTTGTTCATCTGTTGATGGGCATTTGAATTGTTTCCAGTCTTTGGAGTCAAGCTACTGCTAACATTTGTGTATAGGCCCACAAAGCAAAAAGCCAACTTTTGCTTCTCTTGGGCAAGTACCGAGGAGTCGGTCATGTAGAAGTGTGGTCATATGGAAAGTGTATATTTAACTTTTTAAGGAACCCCCAAGCTCCTTTCCAAAGTGGCTGAATGATATCACATTCCCACTAGCAGTGTGGGAGGGCTCCAGTTCCCCTACATCCTTGCCAAATGAGTGTGCTGGTTTTAAGAGGTAGTTCCAGTGGGACTTTACCTTAGGGACTTTCTTAAACTGAAAAGTCACACCCTGAAGAATCACCTGATTTTTGTTTCCAAAAGCATGAATGTCTCCTGACTTTTTCATTCCCAGAACACTGCTGGGTCATGAAGACTAAGGACCAAATGAAATGCATGGCTCTACTAAGGGAGTTGCTTGGCTTCCAGTCTGACCAGGGTTGGCTTCTTTTTCTATCTTCCCTTTAATTACAAGTGGTTTTCTTTCCTCCTTTTTTATTCTCCTCCTTTCTTTTGCTTTTGCTATGATGAGGTGTGAGACTGGTGTCTTGATCTGTATGCAAGAGTTCTACTGTTTTCTGTTACACTGTACATGTCTAGGGAAAAGGAAGATGCACTTGGAGCTAACCTCTCAGGCAATAGCTGTATTACAGCTTTTCCTTTTCAGAGTAGGTGACTTGCAGTAAAATTACTGCAGTCTTTCTGCCCTGTCCTTGAAAGCTATACTACTCTGAGAGATGAAATTCCAATGAAGACGTGTGCACGCCTCCCCCGTAGAGTTTTTAACAGTGCCAATTCTGCAGTTTCCTGGGTGGACGCCTGCTCCGTTGACCCCAGAGTTCTCCCACTGTCTAAGTGAACCAGGGCCATTATTGATTAATCAATGGTAACATGGCTGAGATTCTTTGCTGTGGTAGCTATATCTGACCCAGAGTTAGTGTTCTGGGAAGAGGTCTCCTCTTGTCCACTGCCTTCAGCATCATTCCATTAGGAGTCCTGTCTGTCAACAGCACTTAGAAGAGGTGCAGTTGTCTTGCCTAGTCAAGTTGGAAAGCTGTCTGCTGTCTCTAACGCCAGCTCTTGCTGCCAAATTGTTGGTGAGCTTAGAGGACACAGAGACTCCACTTGTCAGGGTCTGTCTTGACAACACACTCCTCTGAGAGGTAAGGAACTGGGAACTTCAGCTTCTCTCCAGCCTTATCTGCTAGGATGGTGGGATGGTGACTGCTACTTGATAGACTCATTGTTAGTACCATGAAGCAAAACCAAAGCCTGAAATAGGTTTTCTTGAAGGGCATATATTGAGAGTAAAAAAAATATACAAGTAGGAAAAAGTGTTTCTCAAATTGAGTTTTGAAAAGTATATCCAAATTCCAACCTTTGTAGCCCATTTGAATTCTGTGGTTCTCTGTTTGCTCTCTGCATACACATTGGACCCTCTGCAAGGGAGTGCTGGCGAAGATGGTTGGAACAGTGGTTCTCAAAGTGTGGTTCCTTGAGCAGAAGCAGCATTTGTGAACAGCACAGCTTGTTAGAAATGAAAATTACTGGACTCTACTCCGGACCTACTGAGTTAGGAATTCAGAATGTAGGAATCTTTTAAAAACAGGCACTGCAAGGTGATTCTGACACACACCAACATTTGAGGATCGTTGGCTTGTGCCACACCTGTGTTTGGATCCCAATTGTGTTTGCTACAAGCTCACTACAACTAGTTACTTTCTCTTCAGTTTCTTCTTTTCTATAAAAGAAGAGAACCTTTCTGCCTTTTAGAGAATTAAAGTCATGTGTCTGAGTATTTGTACCTAAGTTCTCAGTAAGATGGGTACAGTGCTCAAGGGTTTGCAATCAAGAACAGGTGGCTTGCATATAAATAATTACCAGTCCAGGAAATAGGTAAGTTTTCTTATAAAACACAAGCCAAGAATGGTTTCTTCTAACTTTCCCCCGTTCTACCTAAGGGCACAGGTGAGTTGAAAGAAGAAGTAGTGATACCAGGGTCTGGGATTGATACTATTTTGGCTAGCCATCTGCTGGACTATTGCCCTGAATACCCCTAGGGAGCCTGAAGGCACAGCAGGACATGTTGGTTTGGGCAATGGGCTCCTTGTTTTGCATGAACTTTGCCCTTCAAAAAAGCTCTGGAGGCCTACATGAACAGTTAGTGCTTTTGGGTTGAGAGGGATTGGTTAATCCCGTCTTTCTACTTCTTTGTTGGTAAATGGTAGATAGGAGCCATCCTTGAATTTAGTAATAACAGGTAATTTGGTGCATACTCCAGGAACATTAATGGAGATGGCTGTTAGGATTCATATAGCAGCATGTGGACACTTTATAATCCAAGGAAGGAATCAGTACAAATGCCTCAGTGGTGGACAAAGCCTATTTGTCCTTTCAGAATTTACAGGAAGAAGAACATGGAAACGCATGCTTTTTTATTCACTTTTTTTTTCTTTTTTGGTGAGACTGGGATTTGAACTCAGGGCATTGAGTCTGCTAGGTAATCACTCTACTACTTTGAGCCATGCCTCCAGCCCAATTCATTTTTAATCTTCTGTGCCCCATTTCTCCCATGTCAGATCTAATAGACTAGGGTTTGTATTTCCTTCATTCTTTTGTGTCAGTTAAATTGAATGAAAGTAAATTTTTTAAATATAAGTTGAAAGGTGGTACAGTCTGTCAGATATTCTAATCACTGTTAATGTCAGGTATTAGCTAGTCTTTATTTGTAAATTCTTCTCAAAAGAATGGATACCAACCCTCTGCATAAGAAAAAGTTTGGAGTTTGGGTTTTCACCCTTTCGGTGAATATAGAAAAACCTTGGGAAGAAGTGACAAACTTTTAAAAGTGTACCGTGTGCCACAATATATAAACAGTTTTGTTCTAACTTTCTACTTCACATTATATCATAAGCATTTCCCAAGGCCATTAGTTTATTTGCTGAGATAATTCACTATGGTGATGTATCCTAACTCAACTAATCACTTCTTGAGCAGGTAAGCCATTTGATATTTTCTCAAACGTCACAAAAAAACAAACTTCAAGAAAACAACCTGACAGTATCTGTTACCACTGATAAAATTTGAGCTGTCAAGTGAAAATTGGAATTTCGGAAAACTTGGATTGCTTACTCTGTGCCTGACAACTTCCCAGAACTTTTTTTCCAGTTCTGAAAGAGACTCTGTTAAGATTGATGGGTGTGTGTGTGTGTAATAAATTTAAATTATAACTGACAAAACCCATAAAGTTACACATATTAATGGGGTACCTTGTGAGGTTTTGATGGTAATACTAATGAATGTGACTTTTTTATGTTTTCTAAGGAAATGTGTCAACATTTGGAATATCTTCATAATTCAGTGAAGCAGGATTTTTCAAAATCATGCATGGATAAAAGATCCTTTCAAAGTTTAAGATGAGCTATTGGATTTAAATGTAACAGACTAGAGAGAGTTTATCTAAAGTTTTCATATTTCATATTGCTATTTTTTTATTTATATTTTTATTGTGAATTGGTTATAATTATATGCCTTCATGGGATACAGAGTGGTGCTATGATTTATGAATACAGTGTAAATAATTAAATCAAGCTAGTGAACATATCTATCACCACAAATACTTATTTTCTTGTGGTGAGAACATTTGAAATTTAATCTCAATAATTTTGAAGTGTACGGTACACTATGAGTAACTGTACTTGCCATGTTAGGCAGATCTTCAGAAAAAGAAACTTGTTCCTCCTGGCTGAGATTTTATTCTCTTTGCTCACTTCTTCCATCCTCCTTGCCCTCCAAGCCTTGCGTAGCTGCCACTGTACTCACTGCTTGGGGTTCGGTTCTTTTACAGTCTACCTACAGGTGAGAACAGGGTGGTAGTTTTCTTTCTGCCTCATTTCACTTAGCATAATGTTCTCTAGTTCCACCCATGTTGTCACAAATGATCAAACTGACTTCTTTTTTAAGGCTGAGTAGGTATCCTGCTGTGCATACACGTAGTACGTTTTCTCTATCCATTGATGTCCAGCCATTCATGGACATTTAGGTTATTGTATAAATTGGCCATTGTGAATAGTGCTGCAATAAGCATGAGCATGGAGTCTTTTTGACATAGCAGTTCCATATCCCTTGGGTAAATGCCTGGACCCAGGATTACTGGACTGTAATTAACTGTTAAGAGATTACATTTGTTGAATTTTAGGAGAAGTACCAAAAAAAGAATACCTACAATTATCTGAAAAGACAATACCTTTCTGACTTCTAATTCTTCATGAGCCTAGATGCTGTCATTCTAAAGAGACTGAAGGCAGAAGCAGGTATGAAACGCTATTGTTTTCTATTAAATCAGACATTGCAAAGATGAGCAAAAATGTATACCACCACCACTTTGCTCACTAAATTGTTAGCTTTCTGAAATTCTAAACTTTTTCAAAATAAGTGTTTTAATGAATAAACAAGTATTTTCAAAATTTCTTAATTTCAAAGAGCAATAACTATAACTCACATGAAAGCCCTTTAGGGTCCTCAGTGAAGTTCTTGCTAGGCGGCAGTGGCTCACTTCTGTAATCCTAGCTACTCAGGAGGCAGAGACCAGGAGGATAAGTCAGCCCCAGGCAAATAGTTTATGAGACCCTATCTCAATCTTGAAAAATATCCATCAAAAAAAAAAAAAAAAAAAGGCTGGTGGAGTGGCTCAAGCCGTAAGAGCATTTGCCCAGCAAGCAAGAGGCCCTGAGTTCAAACCACAGTGCTACCTCCAAAAAAGGTTCTGAGACCCAAAAGTTTGAAAATCACTACCTTAGATGGACTTTTGTGTTTATAAAGGTTTTTCTAGGAGTTCAAATAATTGATTCCTGTTTCTTCTCTTGAATTTGTAATAATTTGGAACCAAAGTTTGAAAATCACTACCTTAGGTGAACTTTTGTGTTTTAAAAGTTTTTCTAGGAGTTCAAATAATTGATTCCTGTTTCTACTCTTGAATTTGTAATAATTTGGAACCACGTGGCAAGATGATATTCATTAATCCACAAAATTATTCATTT
This sequence comes from Castor canadensis, assembly GCF_047511655.1. Lineage (NCBI taxonomy): Eukaryota > Metazoa > Chordata > Mammalia > Rodentia > Castoridae > Castor > Castor canadensis. Next base: position 45,665,090 of record NC_133401.1, on the reverse strand, counting down.
TTAAACCATTTCTAGAGTAATTTTGTACTTTTTATCTACACATTTTGGTTAAGTTGAGGCTAGAAGTAAACATTTACTTGAGTAAAATTGCATTCTTTAGCACCTAGAACACATAAAACCCTTCACTTTCATCATGATGAAATTACCATGTTCTAGGAATTGAAATTACACTCAAGGGAAAAATGATAGCCACGTGTCCCCTGTCCGTCCCCCAAGGCTAAGAAGAAATAAACTGGCTTCACACTTAGGGTTGGGATAACTTTGGAAGCATATTAAGAGCAAAATACTTGTTTTCTTTTGGTAAATTATAACAGGTCTATTAAGTGACTCATGGGTGGAGGGTGGAGTCTGTTACCTGACTGCTGTATACCAGTCTTCTGGAGTAGACTGGTGGCATTAGAAATAGGGCTGAATGATTTTGGATGGTCTGGATCCCTGAATAATCTTTGGTACTTGGCTAAATGGGAAAGATGGCCATGTTTGTTTTTTGATTATTTAAATTGAGAAGTTGTCACATTGGGGCATCTCACAAATGACTGAGAATGGAAAATAAAAGGCATTTCTCAGCAATGGAGTCACTTTCTGGTTTCTTGGGAGCTGGAGGAGTACCTTTCTAAGAGATAATTGATTTGCCTTCAGTTGAGAGAATTTAACAATAATGGAGCTATGTGGGTTTTTTTTTTTTTTCTCTTGCCTTTTCTATTGTAAATCAAAAAATGTGGGTGGTTTTAAAAGAACCTTTTAACCTTTTTACACATAATATATCTATAAGTTAAATAGATCAGTTGGAGATCTTTTGGTGTAAGAATTTTAATGGATGGCGTAATTATATGGTCAAACAGTAGTAAAGAGCTTGTATATCTCTTAATTTACGGTCAAATTACTTTAAAAGTTTTAATTAGCATAATTAAGTAGAGTAAGTGATAAGATAGAGGACTTTATGTATTTTATGGGTGTTTTCTCCTTGAGTCACAGCATTTAACAGGAGCCTTTAAGCTCAAGGAGGTACCTCTAACCCAGTCCAGGTGTGAGGGACAAATCATGACAGTGTAGGTTAAATTGCTCCAACCTCACCTGAGTCCTTAGTATTCCTTTTATCCTTTGATTTAGCTTAGTCTATTGGGTTCAAAGTTTTTTCTTTCTTTCTTTCTTTTTTTTTTTTTTTTTGTGGTATTGGGGCTTGAACTCAGGGCCTTCACCTTGAGCCACTTCACTAACCCTTTTAGTGCTGGGTATTTCTGAGATAGGGCCAGCCTGGGCTGGCTTCCAACCACAATCCTGATCTTTGCCTCCTGAGTAGCTAGGATTATAGGCATGAGCCCCTGGCACTGGCTCAAATATCTTGATTGCCACCCTCAAAATGTACATTTTTACATCATGAGTTCAGTATACATATAAACATGATAGATTTTATTACGTACAATTCTTGCCTTTACTATATGCATTGTGCTTTGATTTTTTTTTTACTCCCTTTTTCTGTAAAAAAAAATTGGTTTCAGGATCCCTTGTAGTGTGCTCACTGAAAAACCCTGCCTTGGAAAACTGTGTCTTGCACTCACCAGAATAATTAGGTAATATCTTCTTTCCTCTTATTAGACTTCATACTTGTGGCAGGGCTTCTGTCCCCCTGGGGGTGGTGAGAAGGCATCCTTCTTGGGAGTTCAGGCAACCTATTGCTTAAATGGATTTCCCTAAGGAACCTTGGGGATAGCCCTTTCTGATGGACGTTCATGTTTTTGACCTCAGGTTGTTTCCAAAGGAGGATCAAGACACTTGCAGAATAAGTAGCATATGATTGAGGCCCTATGCAAAACCAAGTTCAAATTCCTGGTTGCCAAAAAATTCACATCTCAGAAATGGAGCTTTATCAAGTTTAATAAGGATGAATTTGAAAATGTGGTGGCTAAGAAGTGGCTCATCCTGGATGGCTGTGGGGTCACATACACCCCCATTCATAGTCCCTTGGACAGGTGGCACTCACGAGGGCTTCCACTGTGCTGCTCCTTAATCATGCCCACCCATAGATCCTACTTCCTGTCCCCCTCCAACAAAACCCATAAAACCAAAAGCAACTACAACAAAAATTTTCTATGTGATCATTGGTCCCAGTTGTAGCAGATGCCCTGGCCTCCTGTTTAAAGAGATAGCCATTGAGCTATGACTTCCTTCCTCATCTGGTCACTAGGCCTGCATGACTCCTCATTGGTGCCATCCACCCATCTGTCTGCCCCTCCATCCTGGGATGGAAGAAGTTTCTTTGTACATGTGTGTGCTCAGGGAAAGTCCTTTCTGCTTCCTGTGTCTAAGGTGATTGTGTGTCATTGGTTGTCACTTTCATGGTCTCCAGGCCTTACCTGTACATGTGTTTAAAACTCTTCACACATACACCCCTACTTTCTCCCTCTTCTTTGAAGCGTCTGTATTGCCAGCCCTTCTTTTTCTTTTTAAAATTAGCATATATTAGTTGTATAAAGGGGTTTTGTTGTTATATTTCCAAACAAGCTTAAATTATTTTGATCAAATTCACTATATTACTTTCTTATCCTACCCCCTTTAAACAATTTTAAATGGGTTTCATTATTCTGTTTTCACACATAAATATGAAATACTTTGATTATATTCAATCCCCCCCCCGCCCTTATTTGCCAGTCTTGCTGAAGGGTGTCTCTATCCTCTAAGTCCTCACTTTTCTTTAGCTTCTCAGTTCACTTTTCTCTCCTATGTCATTGAGACCCCTTCTGATTAAATCTACTTCTCACCCGCTTTCTCACTTGAAGTCAGTGCTCCTGATCAGATTCTGTTGAGTGGCTGTTCTTCCTTTGACCTTGACTTTCATTGCCTGAAGTCTTCTGTCCCTCCAGTCTTTTTCTTCCTCTGTCTGCCTCTTTGTTGTTGAGGTCCTGCAGGTTCTAGTTTTGACTTCCTTTTCCCAAGTCCGTTTGCTCTGGAGGTTTGCTCAGACTTGATCATGGCCTCAGGGCTAATGCCCAGATCTGTCAGCAGCCTGAACTGTGGTCCCCCACACTATACTAGGCCAGGGTGACTGGAAGCACTTGCCTGGAGTGTCTGCCAAAAGCCCATGAACCTTGAAATTGAATGTGCTTAGCCTCGCAAATCTCCAGCTGCCTATGCAGCTCAACACCACAGCCTTCCACTAACTCCACTGACAAAATAGCGGGAAAAGCAAAGTGGAATGAATTTGTGACAACTGCTTGTTGCGACCAGGTACAGGAAGAGGCTAATGGAGCAGGATAAATGATTTTTTGTGTGTATGTGTGTGGTACCGGAGTTTGAACTCAGAGCCTACACCTTAAACCACTCCACCAGCCCTATTTTTGTGGTGGGGTTTTTTTGAGATAGGGTCTCATGATCCTCCTGATCTCTGCCTGCTGAGTAGCTAGGATTACAGGCGTGAGCCACTGGTGCCCAGCAGGATGAATGATTGTTAAGCACCCAGGCCTTCTGCCTGCCACTCCTTTGCTTCCTCCTATAAAGATCTGAATTGGAATTTGTCATATTGGAGACTCAAGGAAGTGTAGTCCAGCTCTCAGAATGCATTCTGGGTTTGTTTTGCGAAGATTTTCTGCAAAACAAGCAGACAGTACTGCAGGCTTGAAGACTGCAGGCATTCACCCTACAGGTGTAGACCTACAGGGTGGTGTCTGCAGTGGCCATATTCTTCTTACCACAGGTACCTACCTGCTGGATCCCTGTTTGGGTATCTCAAGGGCACCTCAAAATCAATACATCATCATTTTCCTCATCTGATAGACAAGTTCATTGAACTTAAACACTAAGTTCCTTGAGTATGCTGTACTGTATCTTGTCTCAAAATCTTTGCTTATGTTGTTCTGTCTGGAGAACTCATCCCAGCTACACCTGACTTTCTCCAGAACTCCTCCCCTGACTTTGCTGTAAGTCTCTGCTCTGCATTCCCATAATAGTTTTTCCTTCCTAGGACACGGCACAATGCATCATGATATATTGTGCTATTGTTTCTTGTCTGAATGTCCACCCAGCAGCCTCAGAGAACATAAGTCCTTGAAAGCAGGTGGTTTCTCATTTTCTTGTCTATATACAACACTGGCACAACATCTGACATGGGAGGTACTTGTTAACCTTGTGACATGAATGATGTATGTGGTCCTGGCAAGGACAGGCTTCAATTCAGTTAGCGTAGTAGGGTTACCTCCCTGTCCTGTTGTGTAGGCCCTGGGGAGAAGCAAGAATTCTGTACGCCAGAGACAGGGTTGGCTCAGCTAAACAACATGCTGGTTCCTCTGGAGTTAGAATCTTCCATTTGGATTGAATTTGTTTGGGGTGTGGTGAATTCCCAGAATAGGCACACCCAATTTAAAATATAAAGAAATGCAAGACAAATGATGTTTTGGCTCATCTGGGCCATTGTTCAGTGAATAATTCATAATTTACTGGTGGGTAAAAAATGTTGATTTGGATGAATCAGGCCAAATAAGCACTTTTGAATTTTAGATTTTCGCTAGGTTTCAAAATACTACCACATTGATCTAAATTATTCCCTTTGCTGTGCTTCCATTACACCGTCCCATGCTGCAGCAGCAGTTTATGTTTGCAAGCTCTCTGTCTTTCAGCTCCTTGTACTGTGTTCACCATGGGAATGAGCAGGTGGTTGGGGCCAGGTGAGGGTCTCAATAGAAGCTGTATAAGATCCTACCCAACATCACTCTCCTCCTGAGTTGGAAGGTGAAGACTTGTCTTGACCGAGTCGTTTTTCTTGAAGCAGAGAGTAAAGAGGAATTAGTTAGATTCTCCTCACTTGCATATGTCAGAAACCCACCTCAGCCCAGGCTTCCATCAAAATGGGAACACTTTGACAACAAATATGCAGTCGAGTCTTAAGTTTACAGAGGGTCAGGTTTCTGACCTTGAAGGAAATCCACCCATGGCTCCAGCAGGCACTCAGGGAGGTCATTGTGGAACTTGCACTGTCCCATCATTCTTATCACATGGCTTTTATTCTCAGCCACAAAATGGCAGGAAAATCAGGGGAGGGAAAAAGGTAAAGCTTTTTCTTTAGACTTTTTAAAAATTATTTTTTGTGGTACTAGGATTTGGACTAAAGGTCTGGTGCACTCTAGCATGTGAGCCACTCCAGCAGCCCTTTCTATTTTTGTCATTTCTGAGATAGGGCCTCATTTATGCCCAGGCTGGCTTGGCTCACTATCTTCCTAGTTATTCTTCCTGTGTACCTGGAATGACAGGCGTGTGCCACCATATGTCTTTTTATTTTATTATTTTTTTTGTAGGATTGGGGTTTGAGCTCAGGGCTTCACAGTTGCAAAGCAGGCACTCTACTGCTTGAACCCACCTCCAGTCCATTTTGCTTTGGCTGTTTTGGAGATAGGTTCTTTCTGGGTTGGGCTGGCCTCCAACCATGATCCTCCCAATCTCAGCTTCTCAAGTAGCTGGGATTAAAGGCATGACCTTTTTATTCTTAAAGGAAAATTCCTGAAGGCTTTGGCTCACATCTCCTTGCCTCTGTGATCAAGTAGCAGTGGAGGCTGGGAAATCAAGATTAGACCTCCCACCCCATATCTATTAAAGACAAATAAGGGGAAAAGAGGTTGGAAAGGAGGTGTACTCAGGTAGCTGAGCGAGTCTTTGACATTCTTACATTAGGAAAATGTAAGGACATGGTCCGTTTGAGAACTTGTTTGGATCCAGAGACTCAGATGCCTCTTAAAATAGTACCAAAACTCTGAATGGACGATAAGGATAGAGTCCTGCGTTGCTAACAGCAGAGGACACTTGAAAGAAAACCTTCTTGTTCAGCCGGACTTTCGAACTGGCTGTTTTCTCATTAACCTAAGTTATATTTGTCTTTTTCCTGTTAACACTGTAATTTATTCTTTTCATCATGTAACTTTTCTGATGCTTTATTCTGAACTCACTGCTTTTAGGACCTGCTGCACAGCTATCTTCCTGAAACTTCTTTTCTTTTAGTCTTGGGTTAATTCGACATTTTCTTGGACTCCCCTGTTCTTGGACTTATTTTTAATTTTGCTGGACTATGCTTCAGAACAAATTTTCAGAAAGAGTGTGTAACAAGTGTACTTTGAGCCCTGGCTTATCTGCCCTCATACTTGATTGGTAATTTGGCTGAATATGAAATTCTGAGTTCAAAGTCATTTCCCTTCAGCATTTGAAAGGATGTATTTTCTACAGGCAGTATCATGGAGTCATCTTCTCATGGAAAGATTTTCTTTGGAAACGCAGAATGATTTCTCATTGAAGTATGACATTTTATGGGGATTTATCTTCTTTACTTTATTCTGCTCAGTCCCCATGAGCTCTTCCAGTATGAAGATATGTTCTTCATCCTTGAATGTGGCTCATTTCTTTCCTAATTTCCTTTCTACCACCTTCTCTTTTCCCATTAATAAAAAAAAAATCCAGTGGATTGACATTAGGTCTTCTGGACTAACATCATGGACAGCATGGGGTTTGAACTCAGGGTCTCATACTTGGTAGGCAGATGCTGTACCACCTGACCCACTCCATCAGTCCCTCTTTTTTGCCATCCTTTCTATTGAATTTCAGTTTCAAAACTTCAATTTTAATTTCAATATGCTCTTTCTATTTTCATAATAATGTCTTTTATGTATATGGATTTCTCTCTTCTCTCCTTTCTTCTCCCTCTCCCTCTCCCTCTCCCTCTCCCTCTCCCTCTCCCTCTCCAGTACTTAGGGCCTTGTGCTTGCTAGGCTGGTGCTCTATCATTTGAGTCCTTATTGCTTTAGTTATTTTTCATATAGGGTCTCACTTTTTGCCTGGGACTGGCTTTGGACCATGATCCTCCTATCTCTGCCTCCTGTGTAGCTAAAATGACATGTGTGTAATACCGTGCCCCACTTGTTTGTTGAGATAGGGTCTGGGTAAATTTTTGTCCAGACTGGCCTTGAGCAGTTCCCGCTTAGCTGGGATTAAAGATAAAAGCCACTGTACTTGGCCCCACATCTATCCTTGAGTGAACCCCTGTCCTCTTGACTTGTTTAGTTATAGCCAGGCCCTGTAGGCCTATGTCTGTCTTTCTGGCTATAGGGGTGTCACTGTAAGATTCCAAACTGTCAGAGAAGTGTTCTCTAAAAGAACCTTCTGGACTGGCAGAGTGGCTTAAGTGGTAAAATGTCTGGCTAGCAAGCATGAGGCCCTGCGTTCAAACCCCAGTGCTGCCACATGTTACGGTAGTATTCCGTTTCCAAGTATAAATGTGTGGACTATGGAAACCTTTAATTCAAACACTTAAAATCGAATCCAGGCAATACTAACTATTTTGTTTAAGTAGAAAAAAATCAAGCAATATTGATTAAAAGTTAGAAAGAGTACCTTTGAGCTGGCCACACTGATGTGAATTTTCCTGATTCTTATGGTTGGTGCAGCCACCATTCACAAAGGCTTTGGTGTGGCACCTGGGATCCTCTTGAGATTTGCAAGCTGAGCCTATGAACTTTCTTTGCTTCTGGACAGTAATGGTCTGTGGACATGTAGGTTGAGATGGCGTTGTTACAGTGGGGTTGAATAAAAAGCCCTTCTGGATCTGTTTTCTGCCTCCTGAGTCAGTTAGGAAAGGTATAGATGGCTGTGTGATACCATGAGAACATGGCAGTTGAGACAGTTTGTTGGAATGATGTGCCCTACATAGTCCTGTTTTGGGGGCCTGCTTTTCTTAAGACCATCCTTGGGAATTCCCTTTGTGTGTGTAGATTGACCTTGAAGTGACCCCAAGATTTCCAGCCGTCGGAAAATAGGAAGCAGAGGGATGGTGTTACACACGCTTGGCACCCAGCCCATTATAAAAAACCACATGCATTTTCCTGCACTGGCCACCTTGGCTTTGGTTGTGAGTCACTGTTTGATTTGAGTCCCCGCCATTTACATAAACAGTTCCACGCACTCTGCAGGAAGTGTGTGACATAAGTTAGTGATGAATGTAAAGATTCCAGTAGCAGGAGCACAGGATCGCGGAAGGGGCTGGTATCCTAAAGAAACCTGAAGAAAATCATTTGGAAAGGCACCAGGCTCAGAGGCTGTGTGTACAGGGTGCTGTCTGGGAAGGTGATACAGAAACCTGCTCTTCTCCCAGCTCTGTCTCTCTGTCTTGCTGTGTGTCCTTCCCCACATCCCCTTTTTCTTTGTTAAACTGTGGGGGTGGCCTGGGCTGTCTTTTGAGCATTTGTCCTATTTCTGATATCTGAGTAGTCACTCAAGATTGGATTCACTGGGGAGGACACTTTTCAGTGACTCCCGTCAGGGATGGTGGCTGGCCTTCTGTCCCCTGAGGTCATGACAGAATATCTGCCCCGAGGACCCTGGGAGGACTTATAGGCCATGCAGAAGTCCTACCTTACACTGTGCATGTCTTGAGACCTCAGGCAGGACTGACCTTACAAGGAGACAACGTCTTCTGTCTTGCTTTTCCATGGATTTCAGTGCACCAGGGGACACCCAGATGTTTTTTACTGTTGGATGATGGTTCCCGAAATCCTGTAATATACATTTTACCTCTTTGTTTTGCTTTGTTTTGGGCTTCTTGAAGACTGTTGTAGTTTGATGAGGCTAATCGTAGCAACTCTTGGGATCACAGAGGGTTAGTTTAGCAGATGGTTTAAAAAAAAAAAATGTGGAGGAGAGACACCAGAGTGAAGGAGAGTGGGTAAGAGGGCCTACGGACAGCTTTGTCTACCTGGTCAGTTTGTCTACCTGGGACTGGTGGAACCGGCTGAAAGTGATAATGGAGTCCCAAGGACAGTGTGGTGTTGTTTGTGCCCCCAGGATATAGACATCCCTGGGCAGTGGGGAGATTGGGTCACAAGGATGTTTTTCTTTTCCCTTGACCTCAGTAAGGTCAGGAAGTCATTGTCACTCTTATCTTCCTGCTGATTTCCTGACCTTTCTATTTTCTTTGGTCCTGAGTGGATCTTTATGTTAATATGATCAGTATCTTTGAAGGAAAATGATTTCTGTAGAGAAAACAAAAGGGCCTCAACTCTGTTCAGCTCACCATTGCCTTTCTGGACCCACTGAGTGAGCATCTCTGATCAGGCACTGTGACGACAGAGGGTGGGCAGGGAGAGAGGTAACTAAGACATTGCAGCATGCACAGTAATGAAGAGAACCTTGTTCTGTTGTGTTCCTGGTGGGGAATCTTGTTGCATCTGAGCCCTACTCTTCCCATGGGGTAAAAGGGTGAAAATAGCTGTGCTGTTCAGGACCTTCTTGGTAAATGGATTGGACCAACCAGACCTGCCCTGCATTGTCCTTTTTTAGCATCTGGAAGGCCAACTGGGGTTTCAGTGCTAACGATTCAGGAAGTAGCCAGACTGTTTCTTAGACTCTTTCATCTACCTACTTTTCCCAGATAGAAATTTATTTTTATATTTTCATATTTACCCAGGCAGAGAGGCAGTAGTAACTCAGGATAAATTGAACATAACACGTGCTCTGATATCCATGGTCTGATCACCTCCAGGGAGTTCCTTTACTTTGATTCTTTGGATGTTTAATACCACTGAGTTGTGAAGCTCCGTCCTGCCTTTCTCTTTGTACTGTGATTATTCTTTCTTTATTGTGTTTGTGTCAGTGGAGTTTGAACTCAGGACTCAAGCAGGCACTCTTACAACTTGAGCCACTCTACTAGCCCCACTGTCATCATTCTTAGCCTCTTCTTAAGGTTTTTCCTTCTTTACTTGCTTCCTTGCCCTTTCCTGCTGCTTCCAGTCCCTGATTATGGGATGTGCCCTAGGCTGAGTCCCGGACTTTTTCAATGTTTCACTCACCCTCAAGGTTTGGCTCTTAGTTCTGGGTGACTGCCAACACTCTTAGTGTTTCTGAAGAGCTTTAGCTCGGCAGTTCATTTCTAACTGCCTGATGGACCTGCCTTCATAGGTGACCACACCCTACTCCTGTTGCCACCTGTTGAGTGTTCCTAACATCCCTTTCTCTGGCCACGGTGACACCATTCTCCCACAGTCTGTAACCTGTACATCTGGAGTTTGTCTCTTCCAACCCAGTTGATGGCCAAATCCCTTTGACCTTTCCTTTGGAACATTCTTCGTTATACCCACCCTTCCTTCCTCTGTTTACCAGTCCCCACTACCTGATGCCTGCACTGCTAAGTCTCCTCTCAGTTTCCCTAGCTTCAGTATTTCTTTAATCCACATTCCCTGCATTCCCAGAACTGTCACCTTATAGTGCTACTTTGTATACATTCCTTTCATTTCTACTATAACTTCTCTAGGAAGAAATATCTACCAATAGAAACCTTCATGGATACCTGGAAAGTGAAGTCCACCTTCCTAAGCTCGACCATGACAGTGGTCTTGCTTTTTCTGCTTCCCCTTCATCCCCACTCACATTGTTCTTTTACTTAAGTCTATCTCAGGCCATTCCAATATCCATTGTTGTGTGCTGGCTAGGGGCTTGACTTCCATCTCCTTCTGGTCTTCCTCTGTAGTCTGTTCTTTCCCCACCCATTGCTCAAGGGCAGGGTCTCACGTTTTCAGACTTGGCCTCTCCAGTGTCCAGTACCTTCCTTCCATTCAAATAGAAAAGTAGAAGAATGGGCTCCAAGCAGACCAAACAGTGGCTGAGTGGAGAAGGACCGTGAAAGTCTCAAAGATCCTTGCCAAGTCTTGTCTCCTTGGGCCTCAATTTTTGCATACTTAAATATGGAGAGGGTGGTCTGTGGCTCAGGTCCTAGCCCTAATGTCATATGAATGACTCTAGTGATGGGATTTGACAGTCCTGCAATGCAACCTCCTGCCTTCCCTTTGACGATGACTGAGCAGGAAGGTAAGATGCTTTATAGAGCAGCATGGAACTTAATGAAGATAACACTGAGTTCACAAATGAAGTAGAAGGACTGTTCTTGAACACAGTTACAGAAAGTGATGAGACAACCTTAAAAACAATAATGAGAAGCTGACAACTGGAGACAAAGACATTATTTCTTCTTAGGATTCAGTGACTTAGCCTGAAGTCTCTGTCTGTATCCCAAATAGAATTAGCTGCCTCTTCTTTCCATTCCTGGGAATTCCAGCTTCAACTGGCACATAGCAAGAACTTAACTAAAGTCACTTGGACTTCCTATTCTAGAAATTAAATCCATCTTTTCCCTCACCCCACCCCAAATCTGGAAGATGTGGCTGAATTCCCTTAAGTTCCACAACATAACGTCACTGCCTTCTTTCTACTGGAATAAGCCTTCTCCTTTATATAGCTCTTTCTGTATGTCAAGGGACTTTTTATGAGAAATTGCTGTAAGAATAATGAATTCTTAAACTTACCAATTTAAAAACGATCTCGTTGCACTAAGTCTCTGTTTATGGACAAGGTGTGTGGACTTATGTTTTAACTGTCTTTGGAACCTCAAAACTTCCAAAGTCTGGAAATTGTGACTGAATGCAATCATCAGTAAACCATCTTTTCTAACTAAGTCTGTCTCCCTTCTCTCCCAAGACTTCATTCTTTTCTGTTCTCTACTTTCTCCAGGGAAATAGACTGGGTCAGGAACCATCTCAAAGCTGTAATACACCATTTCTCCAAACCTCTGAGATAGCACTGTTCTGTCTGGCCTCAGTGTCTCCTGAAGCCCAAACTTCCAGACATTCTCCGATTCTGTTAGATACTGGCTGAATTGTTGGCCCTTACTTCTTTTTTTTTTTTTTTTTTTTAGATTTCCTTTTAATTGACAAATAAAACTTACATATATAAATGTATGTATGCATACACACACACACACACACACACACACAGCAGATGACACGATATTTTGAGAGGTGAATACATTGTGGCATTGTGGAGTGGCTAAATGGAGCTATTTGATTCTCATTTCTAGAGTATGCATTCTGATCTCTTTTTTTTTTTTTTTTCATTTTTCTTTTATTATTCATATGTGCATACAAGGCTTGGTTCATTTCTCCCCCCTGCCCCCACCCCCTCCCTTACCACCCACTCCACCCCCTCCCGCTCCCCCCCTCAATACCCAGCAGAAACTATTTTGCCCTTATCTCTAATTTTGTTGTAGAGAGAGTATAAGCAATAATAGGAAGGAACAAGGGGTTTTGCTGGTTGAGATAAGGATAGCTATACAGGGCATTGACTCACATTGATTTCCTGTGCGTGGGTGTTACCTTCTAGGTTAATTCTTTTTGATCTAACCTTTTCTCTAGTTCCTGGTCCCCTTTTCCTATTGGCCTCAGTTGCTTTAAGGTATCTGCTTTAGTTTCTCTGCATTAAGGGCAACAAATGCTAGCTAGTTTTTTAGGTGTCTTACGTATCCTCACCCCTCCCTTGTGTGCTCTCGCTTTTATCATGTGCTCAAAGTCCAATCCCCTTGTTGTGTTTGCCCTTGATCTAATGTCCACATATGAGGGAGAACATACGATTTTTGGTCTTTTGAGCCAGGCTAACCTCACTCAGAATGATGTTCTCCAATTCCATCCATTTACCAGCGAATGATAACATTTCGTTCTTCTTCATAGCTGCATAAAATTCCATTGTGTATAGATACCACATTTTCTTAATCCATTCGTCAAGATGCTGGGGCATCTTGGCTGTTTCCATAACTTGGCTATTGTAAATAGTGCCGCAATAAACATGGATGTGCAGGTGCCTCTGGAGTAACAGTCTTTTGGGTATATCCCCAAGAGTGGTATTGCTGGATCAAATGGTAGATCGATGTCCAGCTTTTTAAGTAGCCTCCAAATTTTTTTCCAGAGTGGTTGTACTAGTCTACATTCCCACCAACAGTGTAAGAGGGTTCCTTTTTCCCCGCATCCTCGCCAACACCTGTTGTTGGTGGTGTTGCTGATGATTGGCCCTTACTTCTGATATTATTCTCCTTTGCACAGTGGCACTGGCTATGATTGAGTGGCTTTTGAGCTGTCTTAGTAGGAATTCCTTATGGTTTGAATCCCTCTGGATTTTCCCTCCTCTGGGGAGGAGATGGATAAGGGAGGAAATAGAAGTGTGAGGTTTTGTCAGACATTTGTTACTGAGATAGAAAAGCTGTATGTCCCCCAGGAGGGTCACAGATAGCACAGTTTCAAAATTTGTCACTAGAAGTTTTGTTTCCTACACTAGATTCCAAAGCAGCTGTTATCCTGGTGGTACACTTCTTGTTGACCCTGTGATCTTGGTTGTTCCAAAGATATTGTGGCAAAGGCTGGATTCTCCTCTGCTCACCCTTCTTTCTGACTAGTTAGAGTGTGAATGGCTTGTACAGATGAATTTAAAATGTTGAATTGGGTTAAAAAAATAACAGTTTGAGCATGGTGGCTCAAGCCTGTAATCCTAGCCTATTGGGAGGTAGTATGAGGAGGGTTTCGGATCCAGGTCAGCCCTGAGCAAAAAGTTAACAAGATCCCATCTCAACCAAAGGCTGGGTTTGGTGGTACATGCCTGTTATCCCCAACTATGTGGGGAAGCACAAAGAGGAGGATCATAGTCCAGGCCAGCTCCAGCATAAAGCAAGACCCTATCTCAAAAATAACTAACACAAAAGAGACTGAAGGTATGGCTTGGTGGTAAGAGTGTCTGCCTGGCAAGCACAAGGCCCTGAATTCAACCCCCTACTACGGCTAAAAGAAGCAAACCAAAAAAACCAGATGACATGGAGAGCACAAAGGAGAGGACTTGAGACATTTCTTTGATTTGCCTCTGGTGGCTGGGTTGAACTTCAATGGTTAAAACAAAACAAAACCTTTCTATGTCCTTACCAGAGGCTAGAGCTCCCCAGGTGGTTTATTCTAACAGGTTTGTATAGTTTTGAAATCACATTGACTTAGCAAGATTAATTTTTGCATACTTGCAGGTAGCATTGCTAGTTGAACAACAATGGGGGAAACCCAGATTTTATGACAAATTTGTTGTCATAATAGATTTTCTTTTGTTGACTATTTGGGAAGCATTGTATTTATAAGAACACATAGATCTGGGGCCAGGCATGGTAGTGTGCTTCTGTAATTTCAGTTACTCAGGAGCCAGAGGCAGAAGGATCTTCAATTTGACACCTAACCTGGGCAAAAGTTAGGGAGAGCCTAACAAAATCATACAATACAAAGGGGCTGGTGGTATGGCTCAAGTGGTAGAGGGCTTGCTTAGCACGTGTGAGGCCTTGGGTTCACTAATTCCTAGTACCACGGATGGATGGATGGATGGATGGATGGATAGATAGATAGACAGAAAGATAGATCTGGTGTTTAGGGATCATACCAAAGTCCAACATTGTTTTCTTAGTTACTGGAGGGAGGCATTTCTTCCTGCCATTTAGCTATCTATCTCCCAACCTCCAAGGGAATCAGTAAACTTGCTTGATGAAATCTTTTCTCTAGTGAAAGAGTAGAAATGGATTTGCAGTAATTTCATTTCCTTCATTTTATAGTCTGACATTTTAGCTTTCCAGACTAAGTAAATTCTCAATCACAAGAGATATTCCTAGTAGCCAGATATTGTATTTGGAAATGTTATTTAAGGCTTTTTTTTTTTTAAACTGAGACTTATAAAATTTCAAAATGTCTTAGCTGAACTTCAGAACACATGTTAAACACATTCTTTGTCCAAATCCAGAGATTATATCAAGTATTATATAATTTGGAGTATTTCCTTCCTTTGCTCAAAGTATGACTACTGGAAGATCGAGATATGTTGTATTTGTTCCTATCGGCTGTAGTGTGTGAGCTGCTTGAAGGTTAGTTAACTGTGTTTATTTTCTGTGTCTGTATTTCACAAAAATATAGATGACCATTCCATGTGTTGTTAAAAGTATAACAGCACTCTGGGTAGGCATATAGCTCAGTGATAGAGCACTTTCCTAGCATGCACGAGTCCCTGACTTCAATTCCAGCACCATCACCAAAAAAGAAGAAAGAGACAGAAAAAGTATTTCAGTAATGGAGCCCAACACTTACATTATGTAGGGCAACTGAAGGGTAAGAGAAATGTGTTTCTATTTAGTTGATTAGGTAAACGATATCTAGAACAATCAGTTATTTAGCTGTCAGACAGTTTTAATATTTCCATGTATACTTTCCAAAGAAGTGTCTTAACCAGATTTTTGCAAGTTTTCTTGGTCCTGTAGATCAGATCCTGCTGTCTGTTTGCTGTTACCGGTGTCTGACTATAATGGTGATCTAATCCATTGCATGGTACCACAGGCAGAATTCAGATCTGGGTCCAGCGGGGTGACAGGTGCTGAGAGAAGCAGAGGAAGGTTATAGTACAACCAGAAGCAAAGAAGGACAGAGAGAAATGCTGGACATACTGAGAAGCAGCAGGTTGTTGCTTGGCTGGAACATGGGTAAGTGGAGGGCAGCTCTGAGGGCCAGGCCCAAAACCAGAGCCCATAGCCCAGGCCTTGAGGGCCAGGCTGGAAGTGGGTAACTTGGTTCCAGAAGCAAAGGGAGCCAGTAACAGCTGATAGAGAGGAAAAAGGGCAAAAACTATAGGTAGGGGCTATACTTCTGAATTATTTTCCATTCATCAAAGTTTGGTTCTCAGGAATGTTCTGTAGCCACAGAATTTTCCTTGTTATGTGAGTTACTAATTGTTTTTTAATGTCTTTTCTTTACCATTTATTTATATATGCAGATTATCCATTTCAGGAAAGGACTGAGGGAGCTGCAATAAAATTCTAGATCAGGCCAGTGCCTGACACTATCCTGTTAAAAGAGAGAAGAAAGAACAGGAAGTCACGGTTATGGTCAGCTGTGACCATGGGCTTCTGCAGTATATTGAGCATAAGATGTGCAGAGCCTGCAGTGGTTAATTCCAGATTATTAAGCCAACGCACTGGGCATTTTGTTTCAAACATTTTAAATAAGCAGTTCCAGAGGAACAAACGTTCCCTGTTGGGCAGCTCACTGTGACTGGCTTTGTGTGATGGTCTAAGTCTCCATGAATGAGTTACCACAAATTCCTGTGATACACTTGTTCACTCATCCTAGTCCCTCCTGTCCCGTTATTTTGTAAAAACCCAGCTTCATGTTCTCAGTTTTCCACCACACAGTTTTTTATTGCTTTTGGTGAGTTCGAATGGAAAAGGTGCAATTCCCCAAGGTCTCAAGCCCCATCAGTCTGGTTACAGTTGGGCAACTCTTCTTGCCACTCTTTTAACCTCAGTGCCTGCAAATAGCCTCAGCCAGGTCCCCCTTGCTGCTCAGGATTCCCCCTTGTCTTGGGCACCTTTTTCTCCTATGGCCTTCAAGACATCATATTAGTCTTTTGACTATGGCTTCACTAAAGGGTAACTGGATATACAGAAAACTTCACTAAAGGGTAACTGGATATATAGAAAGCTGCGATTCTTGGGGTTTCAGAGTTTCTTTGGCGGTATCCTGGTTTTGTCACCTTGTGTATTGGCTTTGCCTCCTAGATGGTGTTATTCCAGAAGTCTGAGAGCCACACCACTGACCTACTTGTCATTCATTAGTGTTGAGTAAAACAGCAGGGATGTTTTGTAACACCATTGATGGCTGCTTCTTCCAGTTTTAAGCTTTCAGCCTGGCCACTGCTTCCTGACTCAGAGGAACTCAAATGATGTTCTGGAAGAATTTGTTAATCTCCTGTGCAAGTGCAGAATATTTCAAATTAATCAGGTATAGCTTGTGTGTTGGTCCCTGCCAATAGTGTCATGGTGGGGGATGAAGGTAGAAGGGTGAGAGACTGTGAAGAACACGTTAAAGTGTACTTTATGAAAGGGGGAGTTTTCATTTATACCATGTTGTTTGATTTGGTCCCTCTACTTTCTGTTGGAGGAGTCCCTTGATGTTCCTTGGTCATCTGTTCCTACCTAAAAGAATGTGATTGAAGGCTCTTAGCAGTAGCTTGACTAGCCAACAGGTGAGCTTGGGGACAACTGTTTGGCTCAATCTGAATGTCCATAGAATAACTGGAAGTCTTCCTATTTTTCCAGAGACAACCTCCCAAACTTTCACTTTGGAGGCATCTGCCTGGCTGGCTGTCAACATTTGGGGGACAAAACTTTGCAGAAGGAAAAGAGCAATAGGTCCTACTCTGGTTTGGATAGAGTTTTTTCCCCAAAGGCACATGTGTTGGAGGCTTGGTCCTAAGTGTGGCAGTACTGAGAGGACCATTAAGAGGTAGAGGCTATTGAGAGATGACTGGGATCGTGCCCTTTTATGTGATTGAGGTGGTTCTTGTGGGACCCTGCATTAGTTCTTATGAACTCGTTAGAAGCCTGGCCCCTCCCTATCCTCTCTGGCTTCCTGTTTGGCAATGTGATCTCTCTCTCTCTCTTGGATGTGTTCCTGCCATTGTGAAGTCATGACTACGAAGTCCTCATCACAGCTAGCCTATGTCAGCGCCATGCCCTTGAACCTCTAGAACTGTGAGCATCTTTTCTTTCTTTCTTTCCTTTCCTTTTCTTTCTCTCTCTCTTTTTTTTTTTTTTTTTTTGGTAGGACTAGGGTTTGGACTCAGGGCTTTGCACTTGCAAAGCAGGCACTATTCTTCTTAAGCCATGCCTCCAATCCATTTTGCTGTGTTTATTTTGGAGCTGGGGAATCTCTCAAACTATTTCCCCAGACTGACCCCAAACTGCAATTCTCCCCATCTTCGCCTCCCAAGTAGCTAGGATTACAGGTGTGAGCCACCAGTGCCTGGTTGCCTCTTTCTTTATAAGTTCCCAGCCTCAGATATTTTGGTCAGGAAACTGACTAATACAAATCCCATGGCTCAGAGTGTATATTTTTATTTAATATTTTTTTTTCCTCCATTCTGAGTCTTTGGTTCCTGATTCCTGTGATCTTCAAACATACCGTTGTCTAAGGAAAGTGGTCAAGGTGAGAAGACCTAGTGCATACACGGAAGAGTTAAGGCAGAGACCCAGGAGCCCAATTCCTCTCTAAACTTTTAATTAGCTTCCACTCTCATGTCCATCCCTTGCTTCTTTGGTACACAGTCTCTCCAAATCTGAACCTCTTTGGATTTCTGTGGAGGAAATGATTTTTCTTGGCATCTCCTCTGCTGGTTCTTTAGGCTGGAGCGTTGAAGAGGTTAAATCAGGCATCATCTGTCTACTTTTGTCTTTCCAAAATTTGTCAAAATACCTTCTCTGTCGTCTTTCTTCTATTCTCTTGTGCTCTTCAGTGTCTGCAATATTTTCTTCATTGCCTTTCCTTTAGTAGGTCTTGAAAAGGAGAGGTAAGTCCTGCGTGGTTGGTTTGCTGCATTAACCACAGGCCTGTATTGTCACACTCCAGAGAAAAAACTGGAAGTTAGCTGAGTTTCTTTGCAGTTACATTAATAGGGCATACACAACCCCTACTATTACTATGAAACTAAAGTGATTTCTAAGTGACTTATAAGTGACACGATGTTGCTCAATTTCTGATTCAGCTAAGTATAGTGCACTGAGAACTTTAGCAGTATGTTGGCACCTGTGAGCAAGTGTCTGCACAGGGTCTGCGAAGAGCAGAGCTATGGGGTGGGACAGGGGAGCCTTTCATTGGCGTTAGTGCCCTGAATTGGATACCCCCCCAGGACCAGTTTCTTATTCCATGAATAAGGGTCTGGTCTCCAACGTCCCTTCTAGGCTTAATTCTGTGATTCTTGGTGCAGTTAACTTGAAGAGGAGGACAAATCCACGTGCTTCTCACCCTGTGTTCTCTAGTCCAGACCTGGGGACTCTCAAGTCCATAGATGCTGAAACCCCAGGCAGTCTAGTACCTCGTGGGTAAAGGGAACATGGGACTACTCTTTTTCGCAGTCTTCTGGTTCTTGGCCTTTGGGCCTGAAGCAGATTCTATCACCTCTAATGTAGGCTCTCATCTGCTGTTCTCAGTACATGGTATGTTTTCACGTGAAGTAAATCACCCAATTCAGCCTGCTATGGTGGCACGCTCCTATAATCCTAGCACTCAGGAGGCTAAAGCAGGAGGATCACAAGTTTGAGGCCAGCCTGGTCTACATCGTGAAACTCCGTCTCAAACACAAACATAACAAAACAAACAACAGAAGGGAGTGGAGCTCTTTGGGGAAGGAGTGGAGTAGATGATAATGGTGGCTTCCCTCCACTCTCTGTGTCCCCATCATATTGCAGATGTCATTTGCAGGATGAGAGAACAGGAATTTGGGCTTAAAGTAGACTGAGCCAGTCATGGCGGTGCACACCTGTAATCCAGTCACTGGAAGCAGAGGCAGGAAGATTGTGAGTGTGAAGCCAGCGTGGGCTACATAGCAAGACCTTGTCTCAAAAATAAATAAATCAATAAAAATTAAAGAATAGTAGAAAGGAGCCATTGGAGTGGGTGACTGGATCCAATCTATGTGGTAAAGCTCAGCCTGAGCTCCTTGTAGAGAATTGGCCACCTACCTGGAGCTGGGGACAGGGGTAATGTTAAAACTGACAGGACCTGGCACAGGACCAGGAATCTGTTGTCTGCCGTGCTTGAACTCTACCCAGAAAGGAGTTGCTGGGTCACCCGGGGAAATGTGTGTGTGACAATTGAGCGTACATACCATGGTTGGCCAGATGCAGCCTCCATCCCTACAAGCCATTTTGCATGGACGTGTTTGCCACTGATGTGCTGAGATTTGAGAAATGTAATCTGACTTTAAGTCTTCACTTTGGCCTTTCCTACTGAGATCCTGTTTTAGTTGAGACTGAGCCCCATCCTGCTCCCTGGGATCATGGTCCCAGGAATCCAGGAATGACCTTTAGCAGGTGCATGAGTCAGAACCCTGGAAAGTGGAGAAGTTGTAGATCACTCACCAGGTTCAGAGGGGACTGAGGTAATAGAGGCTGGGTACCGCCGGATGGGGCTCTCCCTGGAGAAGTGAAGTGGCCCTGCTTCCTCTCAAGGCTCCTGTGCTGGAATCCCTGACTCTGTGCCCCAACCGACTCTGAAAGAGACCCACAGTATAGAGATGTGTTTCCATGACAGAGCTATTCCTATGGCTCTCCCAGCTGAAACATTGAACATACATTTGTAAAGAGATCTTGTTATCAGTATGGTAACAAACAATGCTGATGTAATGGCTTAAACTGATGTAAATGATCTCTAAACTTCTTTGTTTAAAAATAGAAAAACCAGCTATGGTGCTGCAGGCCTGTAATCCCAGCATGTGAGAGAAGGAGATAGGAGGATCTTGAGTTCAAAGCCAGAGACTGTCTCCATAATTAACTACGGAAAGGAAGACAAGAAGTTTCAGCTTTCACCACTTTTATTTCGAATTCATACACATTTACAAATTAAATTCTTTTAGAATGGCATTATTGTTATATAACTCGTAAGACAGAAATAAACTAGATGCTAAAGGATGAAGTGAAAAATAAACAGATAAGCATTCTTCTTTCTCCCCTCAATGAGTTGCCACAATTACCTCCTCTTTGAAACCTTAGGTTTAAACTAGATGGTTTAAATAGATGTTGCAGAATAAATCAGAAATATGCCCCCCGCCCTGGACTATTTCTTGGAGAATGTTTTGAGTCCTAAACAACTATCTCACTGAAATTGGATATACAACTTCATGACAAACGTGAGACCTTGAGTCTTTCCTTCCTGCCTCATTGCATCATCCTGAACCTGACACAAACCGTGTTAAATGTGGAATTGCTGCCTCCCCACCTACCCCATCAGCTATGTGTCTAAAAACACAAAACCCAATCTGCTCTTTGCCTGTACTTTGAACTCAGCATTAACAGTGTTTGGTTTGGTATTTTATTTTTTACACAACCAAACAACAGCAAAACTTTAAAGTTGAGGAAAATCTGTAAGCAAGATTCAGTTTGGTTTAAGATGCTGGGTATTTTTTGTTTGTTTGTTTAATAGCTTTAATAAAGAGGTTTTTGAATGCAGGACATGGTCTCTTACGTGTTATTATATTTGACTGCCAAATAGGAAAAAAGATTGGACTGAAATAAACAAAATGCTCACACTTTTGTAGGTGGCTTATTTTCTCTTCTTTTCCCTGTTTTCAGTGATATAATTGCTTTGTTTATAAAACAGAAAATTTTCCCCCAAATATTATCTTTAAATGTTAGAGGCTTGTCAGCTTGATTTAAGAAAGTCTAAACTGATTTAAGAAATTGATTTAAGAAAGTCTAAACTGTTGATAGCGGTACGAGAGACATCCAAACATAAGTTGGAGTTTTACTGCATTTTGCATCCTAAATTACCCAGGCACCCGTGACCCATGCTTCCTGATTCTTGCAGTGCCATTTTCTGAGGTTATGTAACCATGAGGTTGTATATGTACTGCTGTGGCTGCATCCTCTACACAGTGGGAGGCCAACCAGCTGTAGTTTTTGTTTTTGTTTTTGGCAGCACTAGGTTTGAACTCAGAGCCTCATGCTTGTTAAACAGGTACTCTACTACTTGATCCATGCCGCTACCCCCCCACAGAGCTGTATTCTTGATGTTCCTCCCATAAAAGCCTAATAGTCAGAAATGTTTGGGAAAATCCTCAAAGCCCCCACCTTCCTCTGGGTCCCTCTGGGTCCCTTCTTTAGTTTTTCGTGCTCCATTTCCACCATCACCATCACCATCATATTCATTCATGAAAAATATTTTTCTACTGTTGCTGAAAAGTAATTCCATTCTGACACTGCAGGCGTGAGCTGACCCTGGGTTGCTTTTCAGCCTTCCTGCCTTAGAAGAAATTAAATCCCCAACAATACACATCAAAACCCCTGTCACTCTTGGTTTTGAGAGAGCCTTGAAGTTCCTGAAATGGTAGTGGATCTGAGAAATCTAGGGTGAAAACCCATTTCATTTTGTAAGCACCAGCTCTCTGGCAGCTCATGTGTACGCTGGGCTTTATTTAAAATGTACCCGACCTTTATTTTATTTCCTTGCTTATTTAGACTGTAGCCTGTGGAGGTCCCCCCCCAACCCGCCCCCTGCTCCTTGGTGGACTGCTATCATTTTAATGTCACTGACCTGACCCCTCTTGGCAGAAATAAGATTAGGTAATTTTATGACCTTCTAATCCCACAGGCACCAGTTTTCCTGGCTTTTCCAGAAAAACATTTTGAACATTAAGATAAATGAGCAATAGAAATTGTTAGGAGTTACTTTCCATGGAACATATCTGTTAATTTCTCCATCCTGTGGTACATGATGTCAGTGAAAAGAGCTAAATCCTACTAAAATATCCCTGAGCTGTGAAATTTGAGCTCAGAAATTTTTGTGATCTTAGCCTGTAAGCATAATGGCCAAAAATGTACTCATTAAAAAATAGAAATAAAGTGCTCACATTTATGCCCCAATGATTTTGGTAGCATATTTACACCAATTAAATTTATAACTTAAGTATAAACCACATTCTGTAGTTACTATTAAGAAGCAAGATATTCAGTAAATTGTATACTCCTAAGACACACACTCTCGAAGGCGAATAGCTTGCCAAGTTTTCTTTGGGTAAGTTCAGTCAATTAGCATATATTTAATGACTACACTAAGGGCTTTTTAGTAAATGATAAGGAGGCCCCATTTACCACTTCTTCTCATTTAAAAATTTTTTTTCAGAGTGAATACAACTGATACTCAGAATCTAATTTCTTTTAATTTCTGTTAATATGCACACAGTTGGGACTGGAGGTGTAGCTCAAACAGTAGAGCACCTGCTTTGTAAGCACAAAGCCCAGAGTTCAAACCTCAGTCCCACCCCCAAAAAGTATTAAAATACACACAGCAACTTCTTATTTTTTAAACTGTATTGTGCATTCACTTGAGAAGGAAAAGGATTGGGAATTCCCGTGTTCCAAGTCTCTGGATATGGACTTAAAGTAATACCCTCCTGGCCCAGTTTGGTCACTGCTGGCCTGTCTCCTGAGCAAACATTGGATCATCTCAAAGGGGCCTTGGTTTTCTCTGAGTTCTCAGCCGGATTTTCATTTGGCTTGTTGTTTAGCTTCATATTTTATTTCTGGTCCCCAGACTGCCACAGCTGGGAATTGCAATATTTGTAGTTGGTGGCACTGACAGTGAAGTCACACTACATAGCCATCAACTCTATGCCTGACATCATCCTAATATTTTATAATTCATGCACTTACTAAATCCTCAACAGCCCCAGATGGGATTATCCCCACTTTTCAGATAAGAAAGCAGAGACACAGAAAAATTAAGGAGCATGTCCACAGCCAGACAGCCAGTGTACGATACAACAGTGATGGAAACATGGAGTCTGGTTCCCCTGCACTGCCCCCTGTGGGCCTGGACAGCCTATCTGTTGCCAACATTTCTAGGATTTATTGGCATTGGGTCCCAGATAATTGTGCCCTTCTCAGTATATACAGCAAGTGTAGTAATCTCATGGCAAGCCCTGGACATCACCTATGAGCTGCCATCTTGGAACTCCTCAGGAGCATGGCTCAGTTGTGCAGATCAGAAAGGCCTAGAAAGGGGATCTGGCAGCCATCATTGTGGCCTTTCGTGAATTCACACCATTGGGGGACCCAAGGGTCAGCCTGAACATGAGGAAATGCAGCCAGCTGGGTTAGGCAACCAAGGAAGTAGGAGGAGCAATGACACAAATGCCTCTGAGGTCTTCTGGAGTCCCAGAAGTCTGACAGACTCTGATGGGATCTTAAGGCTCCCAAAATTAGGTGAAGTAGGCAGAAAGGATGGATGTTCAGACTTTTGCTTCTGCGAGGTTGGAGCCCCAAAGTTGGGTGTAACATTGAAATGAAAGGGTGCTCCTAAAAATGCCTGTGTTCCCAGAGGGGAAGAGGTGAAAGTCTTTTTGCCAAAATGATCTCTGCAGAGGTCATGCTCAGTCCTGGAAACTTCTTTACACCTGAACATGCTTCTGCAGGCTGGGATTTTCCTCACACAGTTCCATCAAGGTCATGAGCAGGAGAGAGGCTCCTAGACTCTGTGCTCTCACACAGCAAGTGTGTTGAATCCATATTCACCTTTTTAGTTACACTCTCTCCCTCAGTTCTTCTAGGTACCATTGGATCTTTTCAACTCTCAAGTACTAAATTCCATTTAAACTCATGTTTTCTCTGAAAATAATTTACTTTGTTTGTTATTAAGTGGGATAAACAAACTAAGTTACTTGCATGACCAAATCACATTGAAGTTTTCTTTGGGAATTCCTTTTGGGAAGCAAAGTGATGTGGATAGGTATGGTTATTGGACTCTAAAGTTAATAAGGAGACTGATGTTTTTATTTAGAGCAAAATTCCTCTTTGATTCATTCTCATGTGTGCTCAAATCATATCTTTTAAAGAACACAAGATGTGTCTTTGGAAAATGAAAAGCAGCATACAAATATAAATTCGTTACATTTATTAGTCATGATGTTTTGATTCTCGGAGTAGGAAGAGGTTATCCTCTCACTTTATAGTTTTTCTATAAAGGAGTTTTAGGGTATTGCTCATTGCTACTTGTTTGTTGCTTTAAAGTTTCAAAAACTATTTTTGAAAAATAATCATCCCCCTCCCCACCCAAAAAAAATTTCATGCCACCACATGACCAAATAAAAAGCTAAGAAGCAAAACAAAACAAAACCCAGAAAATGTGAAGTGGAAAGAAGGATGAATTGATTTTTTTTTTCTCAGAACCCCTTTTTTATTGTGGAACAATTTTAAATTCACCTTGAAAGACTGAACAATTCTAGAAAAACTATGTGGCACAGCCCAGGAGAAGCAGGACTTGGAGATTTTCAGGAATGTCCTGGGTGATGCCCTTGTAAATCACCAGGAAGACTGCGTCACCACCAGAATCTCTGCTGGTGCTCAAGGATCCCAACTAATCCCATCAAACCTTGGATCTGCCTCCTTTTCTGGGACATTTGTGTTTTTCCTGAATCTTCAGTCTAAATTGCCAGAACCAAAGAGCATACCACCCTGTGAGGACCTGCAGCTGCTTCGGGCAGGTTCTGTTTTATTTGTAGCCTGCATATCCGGGATCCATGCAGAAGTATAATGTTATGTACAAGACTGGGTGGAGCACAGAGTTTCCTTGAGGAAATGGGCAGGAGGAAGAGTCCCATTTTAACTCTGGTTGTTTTCTAAATATAATTCCAGCACTCGGCATAGTTTTTTGGTTTTCTTTTTTGAAGGAAAAATAGAAAACTTTGGGTAGAGTAGAGTCCTTTCCTTGAGAGGTCATGGTTTTTTACAAAGCCTATTTAGGGGAACCTGCCCTGACACTCTGAAGCATAACTGTGTGTCCCTGTGTTCTGATCTGATGCAGTTGCTGCTTTCTGTCACCTTTCACCAAGAAAGAAGCAGGTAAGCTGGATGGCATGTTGTTGAAATGCTGCTCTCAGAGCCTCCCTCTTTTTGGCAGGATTGTAACACTTGATTTTGTTCAACTATATTTATTTACAGGAGATTTCAGACTTATTACAATGCACGTCCATGTGTAGAACCCATCCCATGCATGCTGAATGTGAAATGACTGTGAATCAAAGTAGCAGGTTTGTTTAGAGGTAGTTTTTGATAGGATGGTATGTTGTATAGTAGTTTCTTTGTGGATTTAAATGTCTTTTTTCAGTAAGTGGATGATTAGGTGATAAATTATCACAGAATTTCTGAAGGTAGGCAAGTACCACTAAATTTAGCTAGTCAACACATATTTAATGTCCATGATTTTTATAGTCAAATGGATATTTAAGTTTAAACTCTGTTATTGACAAGTGACCACTCTTAGTGGCAGAGAGCGGCAGAACTTTCTCTCTCTCTCTCTCTCTCTCTCTCTCTCATCTAGAGAGCTGTACCAGCGCTCCACTGTTGAGTCACATCTCAGCCCAGAACTTACTCTCCCACCTCTTCTCTCCCCATCCTGTGAATTCTTTCCTGTCTGAGAGCAGAGGATAATCAGACGAACAGAATTGGTTCTGACAGTTAGAGTTATCCTAGACCATCTGTTAGACTGAGAAAATTTCATAGTAGTTAGGATTGAATATTATTTGTAATCTAGGGATTTGGGCCAGCCAAATATATCTAGGTGATTTGGAATGGATTTGGATCTAATTCCCAAGGAAATGCTGAATTAATAATAAATGTTTGCAGCTCCTTTCTCTCTCAAAGTAGCAGACATGCTGTTGACATCTGGCTGGAGTGGGGGTGGAAGGGGACAGAGGGAGAGAAGAAGGTGCACATGCATGTGCTAGCCAACACTGTGTCACAGCTATAAACCACAGAGAAATGGCCATTTGGTTCCCCTTCTCAGTCACTAGATTATCTCTTAGAATCATAGGAGACATACAATTCTGGGGGCTTCAGATATTTGCGATGTAAAGGAGATCTCCATGCATCCATATCCATGTTTGAGGCAGCTATAACATGATAGTGTGCTCATCTTTTCTTCCATTACAATTTGCAGTACATGGTAGCCTGAGACTTTGAGAAGCATTTGGCATGTAAGTTTAATTTTCTAGGATATTTGTAGGAAAATATCAAAGACTTTTGGTAACTTTTCCCCCCTAAATGTGGGTGTCTTCAGCTTTCTCACCTAGTATGATGTTACATACATATCCTACTATAACTTGCTCTGTAAATAAATATTCCATGCTACCCCAAGGAGCCTGTCTCCTCTGCTGTGTCATCCTCAGAGAGTACATGGTCCTGTGCCACTCATTTGCTCTCTTTCACGAATAATAGTGATAGTGAAGCTTACAGAGCATCTCCTGTGTGCTGGATGCTTTGCTAAATGCTTTCTATGTCTCGTCTTATTACAGGCTGTGCTGGGGGGATCTCCTGTGTTACCAAGTCTCAGATTCAAATTTCTTCACCTGATGGCCACTTCTAAAGTTCTGTGCATTCCCACAGTCTAAGTGGGCAAATGACAACCCACTCTGAGATTCAAGCTCCTCATTCCTCTTCCACTCCTCCACAGATTCTTTTAATGGTCTCTTTTATAGCTGAGAAGACAGAAGTTAAGAAACCTGCCCCAGGTCACATAGTAAGTGGTAAAGCCTGGCTTTCAGCCCAGGCCATCTGGCTTAAAGCCCCCTTAAAGCATTTGGCACATAGTTAAGAGTCTGGATTTCTCTGAAGAGCTGGATGAAGGTTAGTTTTCTTACCTCCTCTAAGTGTTACTTCTAACTTAATTTGCAATTCTGTATTCTTAGTGTTCAAATAACTCCTTCCTTGCTGTAATAAATTTTCAAAGTAACTTCCATTAGGCTTCTTGAAGTGTTTGTACATATATTAATCATGCATTAACTTGAGTTTTTTTTTTTTGGCAGTACCAGGATTTGAACTCAGGGCCTCACACTCAGCATTTGAGCCACTCTGCCAGCCTTTTTTTTGTGTTGGATATTTTTGAGATAGGGTCTTGTTAGCTATTTGCCCAGGCTGGCTTTGAACCTTGATCCTCCTGATCTCTGCCTCCTGAGTAGCTAGGATTACAGACATGAGCCACTGCCACCCTGCCTCTGAATTTGAATATTAGTGTGAATACTCACCAAGTAAACCTACAAATTTTCCAGTCCCACCTGTTTGGAGCTTTTCAGGTATGTGAGTCCAGAACAGAGAGGCCAGAAACGTGGAGATACCAGGAGGCTGGTGGGAGGAGCAACGGTGTGGCATGCTGACTCACACAGCCTTGGCAATTGTGGGCTAGCATCTGGGCATCTAGTTCTGAAATATTGATCCCGAGGGTCAAGCAAGTGGACTTCCATCCACCCACTGAGGCCAGCATGGGAGGATGGGTGCAAACAGTGATAAGTGATTAAGCAAAAACTATTAGTGCAAAAAAGAGTCTAGGAGTGTTTTGTTCTGTTTTTTTCCCCTACTCAGTTGTGCATGCATACAACTTTCATGCTTGTTGGTTCTTTTTCCCTGATTTTAGAAAATTGGATGTTTTAGAAATGATGAGTTTTATTTTTGCTTGTTAGAATTTCCTTTAAAGTGAAAACTACTTAATTTTTTGTGCTTGAAGTAGTGATAAGCTATCTAGGTGATTGTATTTGGTAGTTTATGACTCCAGTCTTCATGGAATGTAAAACCAGAAGGTTATTTAATTTGCAAATTACATAGGTCCTGTAGATCTTAGCTCAGTGTCAGTTAGTAAATTGTTGGCTATAATAAAAACTAGAGATTAGGGAAATAGCCTTGAAATAAATGACAGCTCACAAAACTCATTGAACACCAAAAAAACCATGATATTCTATAGTGTCCCAAAGTTCAATGTACATCTATCTGCTCTCTCACACATGATGGCTTCTTGATAATCATCCTTATCTTAGAGACTTTACTAGTAACTTTCATAGCTGCCAAGAGAATTCGCCAGCAGTTGTTTCCTGGGGGAAATAAGAGATGATATGGAGAGAAAGGGATTAACGAGAAGGCTCATGAGCATTATTTGGCTGTGGGAACAAAGCGAACAAGGATGACAGCCATGACTAATGGGTGAAACATAACCCATGTCCTGTGGCCATACGAATATTCCAAGTTGTGATCTGGGTAAATAACAGGCATCCTTTATTGTAAGTAAACTTGTTTTAAAAGACCTAGTTTCCATCATTGAAGCAATGGGATACTTCTTTTTTAAGGATGTACATCCTAAGGCTTTAAGTGAAAGCCTATTTACCAGTGATGTGGGAGGATGCAGTACAAACTGAGCAGCTTAATTCAATTAGTTGGAAGTGTGACATTAGGGAATTTCTAAAACTCTATGATGGGGAGAGGAGAGACTAACAGGGACTGAGAAGCACTGAAGTAAGGACAGGTTTCAGTACCTTAGAATACAATTGAAAGAAGAAAGAATGACTGTGTGCAGCTCATACTAATGATTGAAGGCCAAGCCTTGGAGACCTTTTTCTCCCTGAGGAAACATTTCTAGAATTAGATAACAAATTTGGAGAATTGGATGTTCATTTCAGAATGAGGACTTTAAAAAAAAACTGGCTACAATATATAAATTCTGCAATCCAGGGAATTCCTATAGCTTGGAAGTGTTTCTGGGATAATCTCTTCAAATCGAAAATTCCTCCAAGGTGTGGGGAGTAGTAGGAGTGTGCTAAGAATTGAGATTAGGGCCTGTCCTGCAGTCCACCTCACTTAATGGCTGGAAATGAGTCCTGATGGAACCACAGTCTATGGTGACACACTTACATCCAACCAGGTTCTGAGGTAGACAACCACGTAACTGAGGAAGACATCAACACTAGAGTTCTTTCCTCAATCTTCCTATCTGCAAGATAGGCATACTATCTCATGGCTTCTAAAGAAGAAGAAAAGCAAACCTTTTTCTAAATCAAACTAAATCTTCAATTCTTTTGGATCAGACATACAACATGGCTACATTGAAAAATCAATGTGAAATATTTTCTGTCCTTAAGAAAGAAATGTCAAGGCATCATAGTGTCTAGCTCATTGTGCTAGAAATGGGAGCTGGGCGGTGTTGCATAGAAGGGTTTGAGTAGGGCTCTCTTATTAACATTTGTGATCCCACATTGATTAATTCCTGAAAATGCAGGGAGGTTCAGTGTTGTTTATGTATGAGACCTGCGTCCTCCCACTGTGTTATCTAAAATTGTACCACCTGAGGGTCGTATTTCAAGGACATCGATGTGTTTAGCTCTCTTAAGAGAAACTTGAAGTTGAATTTTTAATGAAGATATTTTTAAATGATGAAAGCAAGTTTTAAAATCCAGTAAGGGTTTCTTAAAAAGGATTAGACAGTTCAAGTATAAAGCGACCATTTTTAGAATTCAGTGTCACATCTTGATTGAGGACTGAGAATTATGGAGGTGGTACGAAGACTTGAATTTGCTTCCTCTTGTGCACATTAGCTGGACAGAATTCCAGTGTAACAGAAATGTCATGTATACAGTAGCTGCATAATAGTTCTCTAGGTTACTGCTTACCTGCCTGATGTATTATATCCAACCCTGAGCACAAGACATTAGAAAAGTTGGATATGTACAAAGGTCACTCTTGCTGATTTGAGAACTTTTTTTTTAAAGCCTGCTCCGCAATTCAGGTATTAGTTGAAATCTTATGCAGTGGGTACTTGGAAAAATAATTGCAGCTTATGGTGACTATTAGTTATCATTAAGTATTTATTTGCAAGCTATCTAGCTTTGCACTTCTGAAAGAATAAACAGTATCTCTTCAGCTACTGAAAAGTGTAAACAGGCATTTAATTGAAAGGTAGGAGTGTGGCCAAGAGGCTGTTCTTCTACCTCGCTAGCTAGCTAACTACACCTTTTCAGCCTCCTTTGCTGGTTCTTCCCTCCTTCTCCAGTCACCACATGTCAGGGTGTCCTAAAGCTCCCTCCCTCCTCTTCTCATCCATTGTCACTGCAGCAACTATGTAACACTGACTTCTCCATCCGTATCCATCTGCCTCGTCCTCATGTGTCTGTGGATGTCTCACAGGCATCTCAACCAAAGCTTTCTAAAGTCAAATTCTGAACTCCCACTCTTTCCTGTATCTACAAATGGCAAACCCATTCTTCCATTTGCTCAGGGCAAAACATTGGAGTGTTTCGTGATTTTTTTTTCCCTTATACCTACACCCTTACAGTCATCAAATCATATTGACTTTACTTTCAAGAACTATCCAGAATCAGATCACTAGATATCACACCCACAGCCACGTCACTCTCACCTGTTTCACCTGTTTTGGATTGTTTTGTGTTCTTAATTTTTTAACCCGTCTGCCCTTATCCCTGTCCAGTCTGTTCTCGTCTGCCCTTATCCCTGTCCAGTCTGTTCTCACCACAGCAGCTGAGAGAAGCTTTTAAAATATGTCAGTTCTTATTATTCTCTGCTACAAAGCCTCTTTTATCCCACCCTGAATAAGAATCTCCAAATCCTAAAGTGGGCCACATGGCTCTGTGCGATCTGCATCTTGTCCCCTTACTCTGTGATTTCCCATATCACAGACACATTAGTTGCCTTGCTTTCCTTAGCATGCCTGCAATGATGGTCTGAGGGCCACACCTCCCCCAGACACCCATATGTCTTGTTCCTCACTCCTACAACCCCTGCTCTCATGTCACTTTATTAGTGGGGCTTTGTGGACCATCCTATAAATATAGCAACATCTGCTCATCCCTCCTGCATTCCCCACCACACCATCCTATGTGTGAATGTAAAATATTTATTGTTCTTTGATTAAAATAGAAGTTGCCTAGGGCATGAACTTATTTTGGCAGCCAGAACATGCTGGATACATAGTAGATTCTTAATTAATATTTAGTAAATGAATGGACTTGGACTTGGATCCTTTCTTTCCTGCAAAGTTTACAAGAATACATTAATGTATACTATTTTAAATAGTTGTATTGGTTCTCAGTAATTTTTCATAGCCTTCTGGACAATTTCATTCTATTTTTCTCTCCTTTAAAAAGCCTTAGCTATTTATTTTGAAGCTTTTTGGAAACTGTCAAGTCTTCAGACAAGGTGCAGACATTGTACATTGAACACACAGACATGATGCCCTTCACTGATGTTAAAGACTTACCATGTTGGTTTTATCTCTGTGTTTATAAACACTCTTTTTCTGGACTTTTTTTTTCCTTTTTGGTGCTGGAGATGGAACCCAGAACTTTACACATGCTAGCCAAGTGCTCTGCCGCTGAGTTCTACTCCCAGTTCCTTTTGAACCATTGGTCCTTCACAGTTTTAAATACTTCAGAGTGTATCTTCTATGAACAAGGACATTCTCCTTATTAGTACAAGCATTATTTTCAGAAAGCATAGTATACCTCCTAACGTGCAGTCCATATTCAAATTATGGAGTTGACCCCATAATGTCATTCCTAATTGTTACTTAAAATCTAGGACCTAATCAAGTTTCATAATTGCCTTTAGTCATGATGCCTGTTCAGTCTCTTTAATCTAGAAGATGGTACCCAACTTTTTCTGTCCTTCTATGATGTAACATTTTGGCAAATTTGAGCTACATAGTTGGCAGGGTGTCCTTCAATTTGGCAACCTGAGTTTAATTTTAGGAAAATCTTTTCAGGGAATGTAACACAGGTGATGTGGTCTGCCTATCAATCTATTATGTCAGTGGGCACAAGGTGTCTTCTGTGTCGAGATTGGTGATGCCAGTGGGTCACTAGGTTAAGATATTATCCACCCAACTTCCCTATTCTAAATTTTGATAAAATATCTCTAACATAAACTTTGAGACTGTGCAGTCCTCCTGTTTCCCATCAATCTTATGCACAGTAATTTTAATATCTATCAATGTTTCCTGCCTGCATCATTTACAACAGTGATTGTAAAAATGACAATTTTCTTTTTGTATCATCTCTTCTATATTAGTTGCCACTCCTCTGTTAAAAAAACTTTGTTTCAGAATGGTCTCTAAACTGAAGAGACCACCCAGAGTGGGAGAAAATATTTGCCAGCTACACATCAGACAAAGGACTGATAACCAGAATATACAGGGAATTTAAGCTAAACTCTCCTAAAATCAATGAACCAATTAAAAAATGGGTAACTGAACTAAACAGAACTTTCTCAAAAGAAGAAATTCAAATGGCAAAAAAAGCACATGAAAAAATGCTCACCATCTCTAGCCATAAAGGAAATGCAAATCAAAACCACACTAAGATTCCACCTCACCCCTGTTAGAATAGCCATCATCAAAAACACCACCAACAACATGTGTTAGCAAAGATATGGGAAAAAAGGAACCCTGGTGCACTGCTGGTGGGAATGCAAGCTGGTGCAACCACTCTGAAAAAAAATTTGGAGACTTCTTAAAAATGTAAACATACACCTGCCATATGATCCAGCAATCCCACTCCTGGGGATATACCCAAAGGAATGCAACACAGGTTATTTCAGAGGCACCTGCACACCCATGTTTATTGCAGCACTATTCACAATAGCCAAGTTATTGAAACAACCAAGATGCCCCACTACTGATGAATGGATCAAGAAAATGTGGTGCTTGTACACAATGGAATTTTACTCAGCCATGAAGAAGAATGAAATCTTATCATTTGCAGGTAAATGGATAGAACTGGAGAACATCATTCTGAGCGAGGTCAGCCAGGCTCAGAAGACCAAAAATTGTATGTTCTTTCTCATATGTGGACTTTAGATCTAGGGTAAATATAGCAATGTGGTTGGACTTGGAACACATGACAAGGGGAGAGCACATACGGGAGATATAGGAATAGGTAGAAAACCCTAAACATGAAAACATTTGATGTCTCCACTCCAGAGAAGCTAATACAGAAACCTTAAAGCGACAGAGGTTATCATGAGAAGGGGATCAGTAACCACTGTAAAGATCAGTTAGAGATGAATCAACATGGGTCATAATACGTGTACACGAAAGCAATGCTAGGAATATTTCTGTATAGCTATCCTTAACTCAACCAGCAAAAATGCTTCGTCTTCCTTATTATGCTTCCTTATTATGCTTGAGCCTTTTCTTCAACAAAATTAGTGATAAGGGCAGAACAGGACCTGCCTGGAACTGAGGGGGAGAGGGTGGGGGAGGAGGGCAGAGGGGAGAAATGACCCAAACAATGTATGCACATGTGAATAAATGAATAATAAAAAAAAAACTTTGGTTCCATCCTGTTTAAAAGGCCTTTTTTAATATCTACAAATTAATGATTTTTTAAATAGTGTATTGTTAGCCTGTGCTGTCAATCATTTTGTTACTCATTGTCCTAAATTTGGCTAAAAGGAATTTGACATCTTATCGAGGCATCTTTTCTTTGATATAGTCAGGTGATTGAGGAAATCAAGGACTAGTAATTGTGTCACATTGAAGGGAACAGTTAATAATAAAATCTTCTTGGGGGAAATGAAGAAGGCTCAGGTGTCCTGTGGTGAACAGCCTTGTTCGGCTGGCCTCCTACCAACCACACCATAAAGGCCATTCTGAAATCGGGCCACTTCTGTGCTGGGATAGTTCCTACCCTGAGCAGGACATTTTGGCAAAGCCTGGGGAAGATAGCAGGTTTGTCACTTTAGCAGTGGCCGCAGAAGCAGCTCCACTGCAAGAGATTTTTTGACTTAGTTATTTATTTGTCTGGTTCTTTAGTACAGTTTCTGGGTCTGCAGAGGTAGACTTTGGACCAGTCCCCAGTTACTTAACATGTTTCAGTTTTTCCCATATGAGCTTGATGTCTTAAGATTGGAAAAAGTTTGTTCTTGAGCAACTGCTTCAGCAGACAGATTCTTTACTGTTGGCCCAGGCTCACTAGGGCTAAAGGGGTAACCTGTGCTCTCATTGTAACCGACCTGGCCTCTGCTCTGTTGTACTTATATAAGACCTGGTTTGGGTTAGATGAGACCAGCCCTTAAACAGAAGGATGCATTGGTCCAGGAGAGAAGGATCAGGCTACTCAGTAAGGAGCAGTCTTCCCTATAATTGCTCTTTACGGTTTTCATGACAAATGCTAAAGAGTGAGCAGTAATGGAAAATAATAGATCTGACAGGGAAAAATCAATGCCTCTTATCTTATAGTCATTGAAGTTATTCAGAAGGAGTATAAGATTTAGATCCTGTCCATGAAAATTTTATAAGCTATCCTAATTTGATTTCTTCAGATATGCTTTAAGTTCTATCTATAAAAATCTGAAAGTTGGCCTTTGTTTGAAAATAAAAGCAAATGGAGGAGATGCTGTTCCCTAAACCATATTTACTTAAAATATAAAGCTTAGTTCATAGGTAAAAAAGCACTATAGCTGTGAACAGGAAGTGAAGCTGAATTTGGGGAGTACAGAGAGATCTTGAGTCACCATAAAGTGTACTCAAAATAGTTGGAAAGTGCATGTCAGGATTGTCCAAGGTATTATTGTACTCACGCAATATGGGGTAGCTTTTGGTGACATTTCATACTTTGGTGTTTCTTGTACATAACACCAAACTCAGACTATCTGCCAGAGTTGAACATGCTTACCTTTTCTGGTGCACTGGATATAGTGTGAGATTTATTTGTAGAAGATGGTATCATTACCATTGATACAGGTTTCTCTAGAGATAGGGAAATAGGCAGAGACCTTTATGGAAGTCAAAATGTGTCCAGAGAAATGTTATAGGCAATTTTTTGTTAATTCCAGATTTTGTAATGCTAAAACCAAGTCACTTAACTGGTCTCTTTCAGAAATAAGTTGTCATATTACTTAGGATGGAAAAGGAGAACTGAGACTGGGTGTTGCTACTGACTGATAAATATCTATCCTATTTGATTGCATATCATTAGCAAACAACAAAATACACATTCTTATTTCAATTTCATAATGCAATTTCAGATGTTAAATCTGTAATTAGCAGAATTAAACTAGTCCAGTTGAATTCACTTAACTGGTTAATAGAGTTTGAATTCAAGTCTGAGGGCAAAACTGTTTTAAAGTAAGACTTTCCTTTTTGAGGATAAATAATACGTCCCACAAAAAAAATTGTAAAGTTGGAACTTAAAACTTTAAAATTGCCCAAACTGCATATGCCAAAGATAAACACTTTTAACCTTTATAGGTAATGTTGTCCTTTATTGGTTTAAAAATGTGCTCAGTTAGCTTAATTTAAAGCTGTTGAGAAGCATATGGAAATTATTTAAATTATAACATCTTTAAAAATGGCAGTTTAATAACCCCAGACCCTCAAACTAAATCCTGGGTTCCTTGCAAATGTGGTAGCATTTAGACACATACAGAGTTTAATTTGAAAATGAAAGCCTGAGTTTGTTGTACACTTGGGTTCCCGAATAATCTTCTCCAAGCTTTTCAACATGTCCCATTCCTGTGCAGATGGGCTTATGGGTTTCCTGTCATTTGCAAATGAAAATGTGAGTTCATGTCATTTTTCTTCATCATGGCTCCTGCCTTTCCATTACATTAGCCCCTCATGAGGGAAGCAGAAGCATTTGGTCCTATCCTTGCCCTTCTAGTCTACTCCACTAAGTATCTCAATAAAACCTTTCTTTTTCCAGAAGGTTTCTTTAGTTAGCACAAACTACCACCTACCAGGTGTCTCACTTTAACCTTGGTTTCCTTTCTTTATCTCTAACCCAAAGGCATTGGATAGAATCATCCAAACCCTGTGTAGCTCTGACATCTAGTTTTTACTGGCTCCTGCGATGTTTCCAGCATGCATCAGTGACCAGCATGCATCAGTGAGTCAGGAG
Organism: Castor canadensis; assembly: GCF_047511655.1. NCBI lineage: Eukaryota > Metazoa > Chordata > Mammalia > Rodentia > Castoridae > Castor > Castor canadensis. The sequence goes on along the minus strand of NC_133401.1, from coordinate 45,629,015 downwards.
CGGAAGAGGTTTCTGGAATGGGTTCCCTGGCTTGCAAGTCCTCTCCTCTCATTGTAACTGTGTTAGAAGATGAGCAGGTGAAGGACCCCAGGGAGTTATCATCATGAGGTGCTCTTTGGATATTTGGAGTGCAAGGCAGATGTGGGTGTGTGCATTCTGGGAGCAACAAGGAGAATTTGGCCAGCTTCCACCAATGTTCAGCAAGTGATTGGAGGTACCTGGTGATAGCCAAAGAAAGGTCGTAAGGGTGAGGTGAGATGGGAAGGGTTTTGGCTGCAGGAGGGCTTCTTGACATTGAACATTGACAGGTAGAGCAGTTCTACGTGTAGAATATAAATGGTGACTGCCTGGGGTAGGTAGGAACTGAGCTCTTTGGATTGGTGGCATCAGAATACCAATCTAAACTCACCAATCTCAGCATCTAAAACTCACAGCAGAGTTTTAGAAGGAAGTTCATTAATGGCATTAGTTCAGTGGGATAGAGGGAAAACTGTGAGACCTGGGTTCAGGTTAGATCTTGTATAACAACCACATCTCTGAATCTGAAAATACTTATCTCAAGATTATCACCAGCAAAGGCTGTAGGGAATCCATGAATTGTTACCCAAATGTGTCAGTTGTTGCCTCACCCTTCTGGACATGGCCTCATTCTTCTGCCCCTTCCTCGTCTTCCTACAGACTGAGGCTGGGAGTGGGGCCACCACTCCTACAGCTCTTGTACCTGTCAGAGTATCTCAGACCACAGACTCTACCACCTTTATTTCAGTTTTCAGCCTGTTTATCATCTGTAGTTGATTCTCTGACAAAAACTTCCCCTCAGGAGTTATTTCTGTATTCCCTGGCTAGATTTGTCTCTGTGATGGGGAGTGTGAACTTGGACTTAATCTCCCTGCGTCTATACAAAATTTGACGTTGGTAGCAACCACACAGGGTTTGTATTTGTATTTTATGAAAGTCTTTTTTTGTGACCTTTTAGTTAAGATTTCTCTGCTATTTACTCTCATTTGAAGAGCTGTTGTCTGGATTAATAATGGCACGACGTTTGGAATTTACACAGAAAGAAACACACTGTTTACAGAGTCTGTGAGCCTTAGGTGGCTCTGATCTTCCAGCAGTTAAATTTAAAAACTTTGTGTTTATGCCACCTCCAGAAGATACTTAACAATAATGGCAGTTCCTTTGAGAAAAACATGTGTTTTAGTTACATTTCAGTACCTCCATTCCAGACTTGGAGTAAGGAAAAATGGTTTGTTAGCATTGACTATATAAACTCTGTAACAGCACCAGTTACAAAGCTTGCTTTGACGATCACTTGAGTTACTGTTTGTGAGACCTAAAATAGTGCCTGAGTACAGTCTGTCCTCAGGAAGTGTTGTCATAGAAGTGGAGCAAGGATCTTTGGTTCACATGGGGAGGAACTCAGGAATCCTTGGCCTGGAGGTATGGAGAAAATTCCAGCAAATGATAGATGAAGAGAGAGAGTGACAATTTTCAGACTAGATGTATTGAAAGTGAAATACTTATTGTTGGTAAAATGTCAATCTATAGCCAGGTAATAGGAATAAATTATGAAAGAATGATGCTTGTCTTTCTTTGTCCTGTGCCCCTCCTGCCCCAATCAAGGCCCTGCCATTTTGAGACTCAGGCTAACCTCCCTTTTCCTCACCCTTTTCTTGGATCATGATTTAATTGCTCCAGTAAATCTACGGTAAGTCCTCTTCCTTTCCAATTTCTACTTCCACCCCTAGGGTAGGAAATAGATGTCTTCTTGCAAAATAAGACATTGAGAAGACTGGGTGTAGTGGTACCTACATGTAATCCACACTCTAGAGGCAGAGACAAGAGTATCTTAAGTTTGAAGCCAGCTTGGCAATTTAGTGACAGTCTCCAAGTTCAAATTTTTAAAAATTGCAGAGGAAGTAGCTCAGCGGTAGAGCACTTGCCTGGCTTGCACGAGGCCCTAGATTTGATCCCCAGTACTCAAAAAGACCCTGAAAAAATACAAACATTGCTAAAAGAAGTGACAGAAGACCAAAATAAGTGGCAAGAGCTGCTGTGTTCTCTGATCAGAAGACTCAGTAGTGCTGGGAGAATGGGGAGTACGTTCTCCCATTTGATCTGTACATTCTATGACCATCTCAGCAGGCATTTTTGTAGGAATGGATAAGATGCTTCTAAAATACATATGGAAATGCAAAGGTCTTAAACTTGCCAAAAAAAGAGGAAGCTGGAGGATCTATAGTATTTATAGTACCAGTTTCAAGATTTAGGATAAATATCATCAGAGCAGTGTGTTACCAGCATGAAGTGAACAAACAGGTCCATGGGACACAAGGGTCCAGAAATAGAGTCACACCACTCACTTTGATTAGGGTGCCAAGAGAACTTATTAGAAAAACAATAACCTTTCTATAAAAGGAGCTGGAACAATTGCAAAAAAAAAAAAAAGTGCCACCTTCTTACCTCACATCTTTTTAAAAAATGAATGTGAGACATACATACTGCAAATGTAAGAGCCAAAGAAAACCCAGAAAATAAGCCGGGTGCTGGTGGCTCACACCTGTCACCCTAGCTGCTTCTGAAGCTGAGATTGGGAGGGTCATGGTTCCAGGCCAGCCTGGGAAAAAGTTTTTGAGACACCATCTCAACAGAAAAAGCTGAATGTAGAGGTGTGCACCTGTTGTCATGGGAAGACCATGGTCCAGACAAAAAGTGAGACCCTATCTCGAAAAGAACCAGAGCTGAGGCATCGCTGAAGTGGTAGAGCACCTGCCTAGCAAGCATAAAACTGATTTTTACTGAGTTCAAACTCCAGTACTGCCAAAATAAAATATACCTCTCTCTTTTTCTTTTCCTTTTTTTTTTTTTTTTTTTTGACACTGGGGTTTGAACTCAGGGCCTTACGCTTGCTAGGCAGGCGCTCTACCACTGAGGCACTCCACCAGCCTCCATCAAAGTAAAATAAAATATTTTATCTTGGTTGGATTTTATTTATTTATTTATTTTCTTTCTTCATTACTGGGGATTAAACCAAGGGCCTCATGCCTGCTCGCCAAGTAAGTGTACTACCACTGACCTTCACCCCAGGCCCCTTTTGAATTTTTATTTTGAGACAGTGTCTTACTATGTAACCCAGGCTGGCCTTGAATTTAGATCTTGCCTTAGTAGGAGGTAATAATCCCAGTAGCTGGGATTATAGGCATGCATGACTGCTCCTGGCTGGTTCGGATTCTTAATTAAGATTTGGTTCCTGTTTTGCTTTAGTTATTTTTCAGATAAGGTCTTGTATTTTTGCCTGAAGCCAACCTTGGACCACCTCCTGCATAGCAAGGAATCCAGGCACATGCCACCATGCCCTGCTTATTTGTTGAGATGAGATATTCTCCCCCCCCCCCACACACACACCCTGGCTTCAAACTGCAATCCTCCTTATCTCTGCCTGGTGAGTAGTAGGATAAGAGGCATGTGGCATCATGCCTGGCCCAAGATTTCTTAAATACAGTACAAAAAAACAAAACAAAACAAAAAACACCAGTCAGTGAACTGGAGTTTATTCAAATAAAAACTTTTGCCTTTCAAAAGACACTGTTATCATAATGAAAAGGCAAATGTCTGGGAGAAAGTATTTGTAAAACATATCTGGCAAAGAACTTGTGCTGAGACTGCATAAAGAACCCTTACAGCCAAAAAGACAAAACAGCCTGTTTCAAGGCTTTGCAAAAATTTAAAGACTTCACCAATGAAGACAGACAAAGGGCATAGATTAAAAATGTGCTCAGCGTTCCTAGACTTGGGCTAACTGTAAATGCACCTACAAGAGAGCTGCCCCTGTATACTCCCCAGAAAGGGTGAAATGAAAAAGGCTGACTACAAGGACTGGCGTGATCATGGGGCAGGTAGAATGCAGATACACTGCTGGTGTACCACATCAGCCAAGTCTGGGAGCTTCTTCTTAAGTTAAACAGGTACCTGCTGTGTCACCCACCCATCGCAAGCACCTGTACACGAATATTCACAGCAGCTTCCTTTGCAGCTGCTAGAAACCACCCAGGTGTGCGTCAGCAATTGAACGGATAAACTAGTGGTGGGATAGCCATACAACCATGTACCTACCACTCGGCACAGAAAGGAAGTATTGCACGTGCAAAAACATGGATGCATCTCAAAATAATTACACTGAGTGACAAAAGTGAAACAAGCCAGTCCAAAAAATATAGAAAATACATAAAACTTTAGAAAACGCAAACTGTGATAGAAGCAAGTCTGTGATTACATGGGGGTGGGGGGATTTGGGAAGGGGTAGGAGGTACCTCTTGGGGGTGATGGATATGAGAAGTTGACTGCCTTGATTTTTGGCTGTGGTGTCATAGGTGGATTTATTTATATTTTGTAATTGTATATTTGACATGTGTGGTTTAGAATATGAAGATTTGGGCAGATTCTATATTTCTGTATTTCCTTCATACTGTCTATTGTCTAGAACACATACTTGATTCCAATAAGTGCTTGTAATTACTTCCTATAATGTGTTTCTGTTTAAAATACAGTAGGAAGGGGTGGAAGTGGGTAAGAAAATGTGTGAAGAGCCAGCACAAATTCTACAGGCTCAACTCTACTCAAATTTAAGCAAGATGGGACTCTTTTCCTTTTCAACCATTCCAGTGTTCGTTATCTTGTCTTTAATAGGCTAGTTTCTGGAAGAAAAGACTAAAATAGAGCAGGGTTTTAAATCTGATAAAGACTTAGACCTGTACAAGTCTGTTCCTAGAGAGGCCTTAGATTATACTGAGTTCAACTTGGCTTTATTTTATTTTTATTTTTATTTTTGGTGGTACCGGGGTTCAAACTCAGGGCCTCATGCTTGCTAGGCAGGTGCTCCACCACTTGTGTCACATCCTAAGCTCTTTTTGCTTTTAGTTATTTTTTTAGATAGGATCTTGTTTTTCACAGAGGATGTCATTTTTGCCCTGAATTGGCCTTGCACCTCGATCCTCCCTTATAAATGGGATTACAGATAGGTGCCACCACGCCTGGTCCTCAGCTTTGCTTTTGATAGGTGAATAAACTGGGACCCTAAGGGTTCTAGAAGCCTTAGGGGTTCTAGAACAGAATGATAGTGTAATATAGGTATTGACAATTTGTGGTTTGACTTTTATTAGCTTTCCTGTTAATTAATAAATTATTTTTTGCAAATCTTTTTCATAGTCACATTGTCACTCTAGTTTGTTTTCCTGCCTGGTTCAGAGAAAGGATGACAATGGTTCCTATTTTAAGGAAATCTGACTAAGCACAGAGTGCAAATTATTTACACTCTGCTCAGTAATGTGCTTCTGTATTTTTGCTGGAAATTACCTTGGTCACTTCATCTCTGGATTCTTATGTTCCTGTTTATAGAGTCTCCAAGAGAAATGAAGTAGTGGGGAGAAGGGTCTTTGATCAGGAGTGATTTATTTTCATTTACTACCCAGCATCATATGTTAAGCCATATTCCCAATGTGATGCAAAATGATGTCTTCAGGAGATGCTGGGATCCAAGTTCCTGTACATGGCCAGGCAAGGCAAGCGCTATACCATTAAGCTATACCTCCAGCCCTCTACTCTTGTGTAAGACTGAAAACCTCATGTCAAAAATTAGTGGTTAAATATAGTAATTGGCCGTTGAATTGAATTGCTGGTGACTTAGTTGTGGAAGTCATAGCAGCAGTTAAGGAAAGGCAAGGCTCATTGCGTGGTCAAGGGCTGTTTCCTGTGCACAGAGACCGCACGGCACCACCCAACAATACTTCCAAAATTATTTGGCAATAGCTGTTTGTGCAAAAGTAATTGTCAGCATATCAACATTGAAAACTACCAGAAAGACAAGAGCAATGAACTGGTTACCTCCTTTGGCATTTTGTTCCGGGGTTGACAGCAGATACTTTGCAGAAATTTGGAAACACTTCCTGGAGGCCCAGGACAGTTTAAAAATTGCTGTTTTATTGCATTCCAGGGATTTATCAACTTTTTTTTTTTAAGACTATCTACCCCTTACTCCCATCTAAAAACAAACCTCGGATTACATCTTATCCGTACTATGTAGAGAATTTGTGCACCTAATCTTAGTTCTAGATTATTTCAAAAGCCAATAAAAAATTTTCCCCTTCTAATTTTGAAGGGTAATTATTAATTTTACATTTTTACTCTTTTGAAAGTAGCTAAAAGTCTAAAACTGAGGTTTTTTCATGTCTGAGTGTATCTTGCACAAAAGATACTGCCAACCACAGCATGTGCAAATCAAAGGTTTGTGAACTAATAAGTTTAAATATATACAGGACATTTATCTTCTAAAAGATTTCATAGCTCCCTAATTTATTTGGGTGCACCCTTTTTTTGTTTTTTAAAGAATTTTTTTTTTTTTACTTATTTAAATTGAAATGCACCCACTTCTGATGTTCTGAGGCTCTTTTCTACGTCTGGGTGTTGTGTCTCAGTTGCACACGTGGGATTTGTGGGGGGAAGGGGAAAGCCCTAATGCACTTAGCTGATTGTTCTGCCCCACCTCTGCCCCCCTGGTTGAGTGAATGGTAATGTCTGTAATCACGAGGAAGTGGAGACACTTAGCAGATCACAGTGCCCTTTGCCCTTGAGTGACATTCATCTCTGCCCAACCCCCAGAATGTCAGCCCAGGGACCAAAATATCAGCCAGTGTCAGGAAGATGCAAATGTGAGAGATGCAAATGAATAAAATTAATAAAATCTACCCACCCATCCTACATTTAGAGTAAATGATCATGCAGATATGTTTCTAAGCCAGTACCACTTAGACTGGTAAGAGAAGCTGGGGAGACAGGGTACTGCCTCCTACCCCACCTTCTACTCCCACTCCTCAACCACCCTACTTCTCTCTACCAACCTCTGGCTTCTGAGGAGTTAGGCTCTCAGTTAATACTGGTGGTTCACTGTTGGTGGTGTTAGGTCAGCACGGCACTAATCACGCTGGAGGAAAACTACTGAGAGATTCTGTTTACATACGTACTCCCCACCTCCCTGGCCCCCCAAAATGTGTTGTGTTGGAAGAGAAGAACACACATACACGAATGTACACACACCAGTGCACAGCCCTGTCCTACCTCAGTGTCTCCCTTCCCCCCTGGGAACAAATAGGATGGCATTTCCACAGGCAGTGCTGGGCCCAAATTCTCTGGTTTCCCTCCAAAACAACAGAGCCCAGCCATCTATCAGACTCACATGATGCAACCAGAGCAGCAATTAAGGGACGCAGGTGGCAGGCAGAGTTTGCCCCCTAATTAGCTTAAAATTTCCACTTAGTCCTCATTTGATTTCCAGACCTTTCGAATGCTTTCATACGCTGATGAGATATGCACGATTCCTTTTTGTTATGACATGCAGAACTCAAGTGTATCTGTTCCAGCCTCTGTATAACAGCCTTTACCCTTAGAGAAAGATGCGGCTTCACATGTGCGAATCAGCTCGGGAAAGATATCTTTGCAAGAATGAGATCTTAAAAAGGGGCTTACTCAGTGTTGTCCTTTTGATTACCAAAATGTCTGCTCTAATATTTTGTGGTTCAAATGCTAAGGTATGTGTTATAGCCACCCCTATCCCCCACCAAACACTGTCGTGGTCAAGTATAACAGGTAATGACAACTTTTTTTATTTTTTTTTTTTTTGAGACAGAGTCTTGATAGGTAGCCCAGGTTGGCCTTGAACTCACAGTCTGCCTGTCTTAGCCTCCACAGTACTGGAATTACTGGAGTTTGCCACCATGCCTGGCCCAGGACAATTTTTTGATGCTTCAAATTAGTGCTGGCATTTAGGCTTTTTAACTGATGAAGCTGTGTGGTGGGAGAAAGGTTTTTCCTTTAGAGTTTGAGTTTTTATTCTGCTTTATGATTTTATTTTTCAAGATAGAATTTTGCTGTGCAGTACAGATTGGCTTGGAACTCATGATCGTTCTGTCCTGGCCTCCTGAGTGCTGGATTTGCAGGCCTGAGCCACCTGGGGTTTTATTTTAAAGGATAATTATTAACATGATCCAGTGTTTGTTTTTATAATTTTTTTTTTGCAGTACTGGAATTTGAACTCAGGTCCTTGAGCCACTCAGCCACTCTACCAGCCCTTTTTTGTGATGGGAGATAGGGTCTCCAGGACTGATTTACTCAGGGCTGGCTTCAAACCACGATCCTTCTGATCTCTGTCTCTTGAGCAGTTAGGATTACAGGCAGGAGCCACCGGCACCCGGCCTGTATTTATAATTTAGAATATGAAACTACCACCCAAACCTGGGCTTCTGCTTTGGAAAGCTAAAGTGTGATGGTCTAACATAAATGTGACAATCCCATACACATTTATGACAATGTACCTGGAGCCTTAGGCAGAAGAGCGTGTCAATAGTGTAGTAATAATTGCTATTATATCTATTTATTGAGCACTGAAACTGTTTGACAGAACAGGAGGCATTTTGTGCATATTCTTTTTTTCATAACATGTCATAAGACGCAGGTGTTATCCCATTTTTCTGCATTTGATAAATGAGGTGACTGAGGCTCCCAGAGCTGGTACCTTAGATGTGATCCCACAGCTAGTAAATGGCCAAGTCAGATTTTCAATCTGGATATAAAACCCTGCTTGGGGTTTCTGGTTTGTCACCCATGTGACCTTACAGACAGGTGAGCACTGATGGCACAAAAGGATAGATTGTTTCCATGCCAGGGACCAAGGTTGAACCTTTTCTGGAGTCCTTAGATTTATTTCTTTTTAACATACGTTGTGAACACTCATCGATCTGGTTGACATTTTTCTGACTGACTACTGTTTGCTGGGCACTGTGCTGAATTAGGACTATGAGATGGGGGTCCTGCCTTCAAGGAGCCCAGTCTTTGAGGGAGAGAGTCAGGAAAGCTTACAGATGGCTACAGCATCGTCTGTGATGGACGGATGCTCAGAGCCCATGGTCACCATCTTGGAGAGAGGAAGGAAGAAAACTGAGAATCCTGGAGAACTCCAGATTATACCTTTAATGAGCAGCAAAATAGCAAGGACCTATATAGGAACAGTGACAGAGGGAGGAAAAACTCCATCAAATAAGTTCTAACAGATAGGGTGAGGGTGGGCAAACCTTTCCTGTAAAGGGCCACTAAAAAATATCATAGGTTTTGCAGGCCATGTGGTCTCTGTTGCAACTACTAATCTCTGCCAAAATGACAACAAAGTAATCATGGGTGCTATGTCAATGAATAGCTGTGTTATGATAAAACTTTATTTACAAAATCAAGATGCAGATCAAACTTGACTTTTGGTCCATAGTTAACTGACATCTAGAATAGAAGAAGGAGAGATGATTTTTATTAAACAAAGAATGATTGAAAAGCAACAATTTGGATTGAACAACAAAGCAATTAGCAGGTACTTTGAGAGAATGTGGTCATTCTACCTCCTACCAACATATTATAGGTGTTTTTACACTAGTTTGTAAAAGGACTAAGTGATGGGGATGGCCTCCATTCTCATTTTTTAACTGAGGCTACCTGGCAGGGAAGGGAGGGCTGATAAGGTAGGAGACATGAAGTTTGAATTACATTTTAAATGAATTATGTACCAATAATCTGGTATTTTAGACTAAAGAAACATTTCATGTAAAATAGTCATAAGCTCAGACAACCTGATTGGGTTTCAGTGGGCACACTATAGTTTTTGTTTTTATCTTTTTGTTATTTTGGTGAGTTTGGGGGAAGAGATGTTGAACATTCAAAGATATTGAACTAGTTGAAACTGAAGAAAATTTTGATCACCCATTAAAAGGCTGAGGATATATCTTATTCACCGGGCTTAGGTAAAATAGCACTTGTTATGAGCAGAGTTATAGGAAGGCTTAAACCACAAGGTGTCCATTGATTTATTGCTGCTGTTAGGTGATTACAGTATCCCATTGATGTACAAGCCACTTTGCTTCGTTTTACACTACCGTTGCTACTGGAAGCTGGTGATAGCACAACAAAGCAGTTCTTTTGTTTGAGTCATGGTAATGACTACTTGTCCGCCATTTGGTTGTGCAGTTTTGGCTAAATTGGCCTCAATTGTTCAGCTTCATGATATCTTTGCAGCAGTAAGGGAGGTGCTTTCTATTGGTGCATACGGGCCCTCTGAGTCTGACTCTAGTTGCCATGATGAATGAGGAGGGTAAAAGCTAGTGGATAGGTGGGCTTGTCCTTGTTTACTATGGCAATCTTCCCAGGATGACAGCTGTAGACACTGAGGTTACAGTTGGGCTTTCCCAAGCCTTAGATGAACCATTTTCTTTCCTTCAATTAACCCACCTTCCTTTTTAAAAGAATGCCTCTACTGATATTGCCAAACAGAACTAGACTTTCCATTCAGTAAGTAATTGCCCTATGCTCAGAACAGATATAAAGGAAGCAAGTCATTGTTCAGGCCCTTTGATTTCTTTTTCTCAACAGATAATAAGAGGCTGCTATTAATCTCTTAAATGTCCATTCTGTACCTCAAGCTACTTGGGGTAAGTTACCAAGCAGTCACAATACAGTGTTGTATTTTTACAGCAGAAGCATAATGAAGCACTGGCCCTACCTATTAGATAGTCAGCAAGGGACTCTGGAAGAACTGATTTCTGAAAGGACTAGCAGCACCTGGCCAAGTGCAAGGTAAAGGAAGGGTTGGGTACATGGAAACTGTGTTTGGAGTAGGGGGAATGGTTTGTGTGCAGTCCCAGGGGTAGGGATGGGCTTGGCAAGTTGGGGTTCTACAAGCTTCTCATTAGGGCTGAACCAGGTGCCAACAGGGGATAGGAAGACAGGGAGTTACATTTGATATTGCGCTATGGGCTTTATCCTGATGGTAATAGGAACCGTGGGCTGATGCTATTTTTAACTGGAAGGTAGAGGGGCCCACATATTATCTTCGACCTTTGAAGAGACACCTGACTGCTGGAGGAAAATGGCATGGCAGTAAGTGAATTCAGGAGGGATAAGAATGGTCAGCAGCCCAGGGTGTCATAGGAGGGACATACCGATGCCTGAACTGAGTGGGTGCTGGAGTGGAGAAAAATGGAGAGAGACTCAGAAGAATTCAGGTGTTGGGACTTTTGGATGAAGAAGCTAGAGGTGTCAAGGAGCAAACCTAGCTCGCCATAGACTGTCAAGCCACCTTTGTTCGAGCAGGTGCCTCGTATTGTAAGCATGTACTTTTTCATTTCCTCAGTGACAGATTCACCATTGTATCCACAGCAGCCAGAGTAGGAGTGCAGCAAATGAGTTGCTGTGGGAAGCAGTTTCATCAAATGTGGATGTGTGGGGCAGAAGAGCCCTCCGAGTACAGGGTCTGGTATGTGACAGCAACTACCCTGGGCATCTACACGGCCTGGTGGCGGGTGCTACATCTCCTCAGCCTTGTCTTTCTGTGTGGGCTTTGGAGTGAGCAGAGAACACATCAAGCCTTGGCTGCAATACAGGCTGTTTTTCAGTATTGCAGTTGGAGCTTTTTGGTGTGTGGCTTTGGGTTTTTGAGCATTCATGCCATTGTGTATGGCCTTGCATTTGAAGTCGGGAATTGGGATGCAGATGGAGGAGGGAGGCAGGAGAGACAATACCACTGCAAAAACCACCAGCCCTACAAATCCTGACTTGGCTGCTTGGGTCCCTTGTGTTATTTTCTGCCTTAGGAATGAGAAGGACTTAAGAAGTAGAGGGGAAAAAAAGAAATAATGCACCCTGCAGGGAAATTCTTTAGTGCTCAAAGGACTTTGGGGTTAGCTGATGTGTCCTCTTCCAAAGAAAGTGGCTTCTGGTAAGTGAGTTATAGAATTGGGAATGACAGGGTAACAAAGGGAAGTTGATGTCCACTGTGAGTGGGTATGAAAGGGAGCGCGTGTCAGGAATGAGAAACTGACCTGTTTAGCAGGCAGCTTCAGGATATGGAAGCAGTTATTGTTCCCAGCCTCACTCTACTGAAAAGATCTTGAACTTGTCCTTTCTCTTATTGGCTCTGCTTTGACAAAGGCTGTCATAAGCCACGGGCAGCTTGCCAGGGTATCTCGTCTGCCCTCCAGTGTTAAGGGCCTGAGTGTTTTTCGGGTTCTTGTTCTCTTTTCATGGCTATGTATTTTTACTATGACACCACTTCCATGAACTGCCTGAAAGGTCATGGGGTTATGAACATTTCCTGAAAGCCACAAATGGTGTGTGAAACCCTGTGTCTTACATTTCACACAGCTCTGCTCATTACAGGTTGTCACTTGCTCCTTCCAAGCGTCAGTGGCACTTTTAACTTAGGATTGTGTTGACATCATGTTTTATCATCTTGTAGACTGGGCAAGTGGCTCATACTTATAATCCTAGCTACTTGAGTGGTGGTGATTGGAAGGATCAAAGTTTGAGGCCAGCCACCAGCAAAAAAGATAATGAGACCCCACCTCAATCAATAAGCCAGGTAAGATGTAGGTAGGAAGATTGCAGTCTAAGGCCAGCCCTGGAGCAAAAAGCAAGGTCTTAAGTGAAAAATAACTAACGCACAAAGAGTTGGAGGACTGGCTCAAGTGGTAGATTACCTGCCCAGCAAGGGTGAGGGCCCTGAGTTCAAACTCCAATACTGCCAAAAAATAAAAAGTTAATTTAACACTTTGCACAATATCTTATTAGCTTACTAAACTTAGCTCCTTGAGGTTGCTGATTGTTTTCATGTTGACTTCTACTTCCATGGGTATACGTTTTCAGTGGAATGGCACACAACAATACAATTTCATTTATCATAATCCTACACAGAAGAGTCTCAGTCAGTTTATCGTAAAGTACAGGTCAAGGACCATTTTCTGGAAAAGCAAGCTTAGTAGAATAGAATTTTAAAACACAAGAAAAAACAAGTAGGCTTCCAAAAGTAGGAAGCATGCTACAAACAGAGAAATGTTTGGGAAGAATTAAAGATTGAAATAAATTAAAGATTGAAGTAAATAAAAAGTTAAAAAAAATCAGAATTGGATGGGGAAGGGAAACCTGAGTAGGAAGGAGGGTAGATTAAGCTGCTGAAATAAGGTGGGTTCTTAGTTTTTGATTTGCTTCCAGCAATCGCTGGTCCCTCAGAAACTGTGCGGGTTGGAAAGTACAAGGATGCCTTCTGAGCTCCTCATGGGTAGGAAGCACACATGTGTCCAGGGCAGTGTCAGCTTCCCTGGGTGCTGGAGAGCAAATCACAGGATGAGTCCTTTCTAGTTTATTTGGAGTAGAGGTTAGGAGTTGTGAGAACGAAATTGTTGCTGCAGCAGTGGATAATTTTGTGTTGGATTATTGGCATTGTAAAATGAAGGTTGGCTGTATTTAGAGGCCTACATTGTGTGTGTGTGTGTGTGTGTGTGTGTGTGTGTGTGTGTGTGTGTGTTTGTGTAACAACCAAGAATGTCAGCATGACAGTGGAGCTGTCTGCAATGTGAAGTTTCTTTGGTTTGAAGAGTTCAGGCCGCATGTGGCACTTAAACGCTTCCCAGGCCTGGTAAGAAGCCCTCTCTCCATGGCCTTTCCTGGAGTGGAGCCAGGTCACAGATAGACCTCTGTCTGATGGTGGCTGTCAGGGGCAAAGTCTGTGTTCAAAATATGTAGGGGTTCAAGATGAGCAAGAAAGAAATGTGTGTCATGCAGCTTGGCAGAGAAGGAGCAGTTGTTTTTTTCTTGCCTTTTAGCATCAGGTGGTTGGTTGGGTGCTGTTGATACATGAATTGGTAATATGTAATTTATATATCGACTTCATTTTAGGTACTGATGTTTTATTGAGAATCTAATGGAATGTTAGGTATCAAACACGCGTTAATTTTAAATGCCAGAGTTAACAAAGCTCAATTGTCAATATTTCTAAAATCACCTGGGGTCTGAGAATATCTTAGACATGTTCTCTTAGGAAAACCATAGATTTTGTGAATTTGAAGATGTAGGTACTTGACTTTTTTTTGTGTGTGTGAGTGTTCGTTTAGGTTTGGAGTTAATGGAAAGCCATTGTGGTTTGCAATTTCTGTTTCTTTGGCCTTGGCCACACAAAACTATAACTATTTTTGATGCTTTTAAAATAGAGTTTTTACAATATTTGTTTCTAATAAAATTATTCCATTCGTGTGTGCAGCAAACTGATCTCTAAGTCAATTTGATCATTTTTAATGAAGCGGGGTTTTGGCGTGCCCTCCGGTAGTTGAAGGCAGATAGAATTACAGGTCTCCTCTCTCACTTCAGCTCCCACACATGAAAGCAGACCCCCACCCAATCCTGCTGTGCATACAAACATTCAATTGCATACGTTGCCAAAAAAAGAAAACAGCCACTGAGCCTGTCTTGGGAACTTTTAGATGCATTGGCAGTACCTACATGAACCAAAGCAAATGTGACATTTCTGGGAGCAGAATGCCTTTCACCCTGTCAGGATTAGGTAAGAGGAGCCCTCCAGCCAGTGGCCACACACAGGATTATTTCCGAATTGAGCTATGGGCACCACTGCATGAGGTAATTCTCCTATCTTGTTCGTCTACAGATGGAGCACCAGTATGCACGTCTAAGTCCACTTAGGCTGCTATAGCAAGATAGTGTAAACTGAGCAGCTTTTAAGCCTCCCAGCTTCCCAGTTATGGAGGCTGAGAACTCCAAGATCAAGTCACTGGCAGATTTGGTGTCTGGTGAGGCCCGTTTTCCTGGTTCATAGGGTGCTGTCTCTCACTGTATCCTCACATGGCAGAGGGGCCAGGAAACTCTCTGGAGTCTCTTTTATAAGAAAACTAATCCTATTCATGAAGGCTCTATCCTTATGACCCAAGCACTTCCCCAAATCCCCCCTCCCCTGAAACTATCCCAGTAGGCAGTAGGATTTCAAGTTACAAAGACTTTGAGGGTACACAGACATTCAGCCTATGGTACCATATTTCTAGCAACCCACTTATCATAAACACCACAAATTTTACCAGTGAAATTTCTTTTCCAACCTCTACTGAGCTCATGTTTAAAATCTTGAGTGTTGAGAGACTGAAGAACTAGGAGCAGCTGCCTGCTCTGATGTCTTTTGATTGAGCATCTTTCAGAGCTTGCAGAATACATCTGGAATGAACACATATGGTGCCTGACTAGGGCAGAGTCCCCAGAGCATAGATGGGGAACTGGCAGATCCTTCTTGAATAGCCTATGTTATGTTGTTTTAAAGTAAGGCACTTTTGATATGGTATCATTGCTGTAACTCTTCCTTTACTGAACATCAATTCCCTCCTTTAAGGACCTTCCCTGGTCCCATCAATCTTGTTTTCCTTTTTTCCTCTGGTTATTCATGTCGGGCCCTTCTGTTTGACTGGTACCTGGATTCATGTTTCCTCCAGACACTCTCTCGCCTTTATCTCGGAGAATTCTATCTTCAGACTCCTCACCACACTTCCGCTTAATAACCCCCAGCCCATTTCTGAATCCCAAACTGCCTGGAGTCTGGGATATGCACTCATCAGATAAACTCATTGACTGTTCCTAGTGCATATTTGCTTTACGTGTGTAGTAGGGGAGTGTAGTCTTTTTTCGTTACATGAGGACTAAAATATAAGGTTTAAAATGAGGGCTTCATGTGTGTTATCTAAACTATTCCCCAGTGTAGCAGAGCACTAGACTCCTCCTAAACACTGAATAAAAAAATTAAGAGAAAGGATTGGGGAGAAGAAGTGCAGAATTGTAGGAAGGTATATTTAGATACCTTCTAATTCCTGATCAGGGCCATTTTTCTGGAAAAACAAAAGTCCTGTTACAGTGTTGAGCTGATGTCTTCTCTCTTTCCTGCCACAATGGTGTCAGCACATTCCTTTTCCTAATTTATCCCTCTGTTCGTGTGAAACTATGTGGTACAAGAGCCCAGTGCAGGTGAGGGGTAGAACAAGTTATGGATGACCAGAATAGAAAGCAGCAACTAGCCACATGTCCTTTAAGGCAGGTGGAGACTGCCTTCTACAGACCTTATCACTCTGGCAGGTAGCTCTAAGAATGGGCACCATTTTTTTTAAAACCAAAAATAATACTTGACACATCCATTTATAAATTTAATACATTACCCACACACACTTTCACCTTTTTGGCCAAACTGGGTGCTACTTATGGTGAAGACTAGATAGTAATGTGATGTGAACTTGACCCAAAAGTGTGATATCCCAGGAAGTGGGTGAGTCTCTTTCCAAATAGCCATGGAAAGAGAATGTCACTGGGGCGGATGACACCAGCAGTTGCAGTCTAATGGTAGAATAAACACCTCCTTTCCTGTTCTGAGTTCAATGGTGTCCTTGAATGAGGGGGTAAAATACCTTGCTTTTTGCTTAACAACTTAATATAAAATGTCTTCTCAGAAGGAATTTCTATACTGGGTTGTTACAACAGAATTATTATAGCTATAAAGGGTATTATGTACCCAAAGCCTAAAGGAAATCAGATCAGGTGTAAAATAAAGTACGCATATTCTGTCAGCTTTCTGTTGCCTTCGCAGTTGTTAATGGGCTGTGTGTACAGAAACCCAGTGGATTTGCCAGGGCACAGTCTTGGGTTTGTTGTGTTGCATAGGCACAGCAGGGTGGATTGTGGGTGGGGGAGGGGGTAGATTTATGACAATTGGGAACAATAACATTTTAGCAATGAAAATAATTTTTGAGGCCTTACTTCCTCTACTTCCGAGGCATTTTAATAAGTCTGCTTTCTATTACTTTAGGTAAATATGTCAGTATTCCCTAAGATCACAATGAGTTCTGTATGCATTGATTGATGAATTACTTAGAGCATCAATCTTGGGATATAAGGGCCTGTTATGAGAACCTGGACCCTTGATACAGAATGTAATCTTGTGTTATTGGATATACAGCTTCTGTTAAAATCCTAGTTGTGAGAAACAATATTTAGGAAAGGTAACATAAGCGGCAGTCTGTACCAATCCACTTTTTGTATATTATAGGACCAGTCTTTGGATGAAATTAGATCACTATGTGACAGTGACGTACATTGTGTCCATTAACACCTCACAGAAGGTGCCATGATCTGACCTCAGTGCTAGGACTCAGAATTGTATAGCAAATTGTAATTTATAGAGGCCTTAGGAAACATATACCTGCATACTGTGCCTACGTTGTTGAGGGCATTGGCTTTGGGTAATACAGTGGGAACCTTTGCAGTTTCTCAGGTAAAGAGGTATCTTTTTAAAGACTCCAGTCTTTTATGAAGCAGAGGTGGTTATCTTTCACATGATACTCTTGCTAGCAGAATTTTCTGTGACTCCCTCTTTACAGTGTTACTTTCTTCCATCAAAGTAACGACATTGTCTTTTGTGGAAAGGCTTTGTTTGTTTGTTTCAGTTTCTTCACTTCACATTTCAGATGAAAATTAGTCCTATCTCATCTCAAAGAACCTGGTTGAAGAGAGTTACAGACCCGGAGGATGTGGTCCTTCATTTTTTCTTGTTTTTTAAAATACAGGTCAGCAGTCTAGGGCAGGGGAGAGCTAGCCAGGAGACCAGCTATAAATATCTTTCTTGAAGGTTGGAAGTTTTCTTTCTGTATAAGATGAAGGAGCTTTGTAGAAAAAAGTCCAGTCTTGTGCATCTGTGAAATAAGCAGATAGATGCTAACTTTGCTCACGTTTGCCAGGCAAGGGATTGATTTGAACTAACTACCCAACTTACAAATGATCCTATCTGGTGATTGTGATATGTCACTGCTGTAGTTTGGATCTTAAGCGTTCCCCAGAGGTCCATGTGTTAAGGCTTGGTACTTACCAGGACTCTACTGGGAAGAGATGGGGCTTAATGGAAGGCCTTTAGGTCACTGGGAATGTTCCTTGGATGGGGATAATGGGACCCTGGTCCCTTATGCTTATTCTGTTTGCTTCCTGGTCATATGCTTTTCCTCCATGATGTGCCAGCACAGACCACAAAACAGGGACAACTGATCATGAGCTGAAACCTCAAACTGTGAGCTGAACAACGCTTTTCTCTTTAGAAGTTGATTGTCCCAGGTATGTATCGGTAACAAAGAGCACTCTGATAGCAAAGATATCATCAGCTACCACCAGGGCCTTTTATTTTTGTTTGGGTACTGGGGTTTGAATGCAGGCCCGACACCTTGAGCTACTCCACCAGCCTGAAGCTGGCTTTGAACAGCGATCCTCCTGATCTCTGCCTCCTGAATAGCTAAGATTATAGGTGTGAGCCACCTGCACTTGGCAGAGCCTTTTTTTTTTTTTAACTTAAAAAATTTTTTTTTATTAGTATACATTTGTTATACAGAAGGGGATTCATAGTGACATTTCCGATTAGACTTATATTGTATATTAGTTACATCACCCTATTGTCTCTCCCCCTTGGCCCCCTCTCCACCCCACGTAAAGCAATTGCAAGAGGTTTCTTTGTTCTATTTCATATATGAAGTCCGTCAACCATATACCCTCACCTTAATCTCCTTCATTTAGCACCGCCATTCGTACCCCACCCCACGACACACTGTACCTATTTTACAGTCCTGTCTTTCGTTATTATTATTTAAGTTAATGTTCAAAGTGGTGTCTCAATGTATGCCCTCTGTGGATTTACTTTACTTTGGTCTATTCAACCTTTCCATTACTCTCCCTTACCCCTTTACTTCCCACCCCCCACTCCCCAATTTTCAACAGCTTTCAACACACATCCTTATATCCTCTACCTTCACAGATGTTATGTTTCATGATATTGTTGATGCTCTATCATTCTCTTTTCCCTCCTTCTCTGAGTTCATAGAGTAGTTCCACTATTACAGATATGATCTACATATGAGTTTGTATGTGATCATGCTTGTTTTTGTGTATGTGTTTATCTTTTGCATCTATCTTCCACTTATGAGAGAAATCATGCATCTTTTGTCTTTCTGAGCCTGGTGAACTTCACTTAACATTATATCCTCCAACTGCAGAGCCTTTTAATTGTCTTTTTTCAAAAGAAAGTCCACAGGCTAGTCCACTTTGACCATATCTCCACTTCTTCTGGATTAGTTTATTGGCTACCAGGAGCAGGTCGGTTGACAGGTTGAATGGGGAGGAAGTTGAAATCATAGTACCAAGTAAGAAGTGTGAGATTCTCACCTATGCTACTTTTGACAGGCAAATACTGCCTGTGAGTAAGCATTTAACCAGCTAAATCTCCTCCTCAAATGGAAGGTGCAGTCAAAATGATTGAACGCTCAAGGCACTCTACACCCCTCTCCTGCTGTCCAGAGGGGTTCCTTAGGCATGAGGTCATGGTAATGTGGCCTCTGGGGGAGAAGAGGACTCTGCTTTGCTTTGTTACCAGAGGTCATTCTGCTGAGGTTGGTTTGATAAGGTGTGTTTCTCTTAGGCTGTTACCTCTAGCTAGTGTTGGAATGGAATAATGACATATGCCTCATCTCATTCAGCAGGTGCTCACCTGAAAAGTTGTGTGAGTTTAACTTCTGTGAATGAACTCATATGTTAAGTGCCTGGGAACCCCTTGATTTAAAGGATCTCTGCTGAGAATGGTTTTGTAAAGTGCCGTGTTCACCATAGGCATTGCATACCTGCACAGATGGACAGCTGAAATAAAGTACAGAAGAGAAGGGTCGGTTTGTAAGAGAGACCCTTCCATTAAAGCCATACTCTAAGACTCTGTTCCTCCAGATACACTGTCCTCCAGTCCCAGGACATGTGTCACCTGCTCCAATAATGGATCCTGTTCCAATAAGAGCCTTCATAATTCATCATCATTGTACTGTGTTTATGTTAACGATTACTGGAAACTTACCAAGAACCAGACTCTGTACTCCCTACCGTTTATCTGCTGTCTTTTTTAATCCTCAGAAGTCCTGTGAGGTGAAGGCACTGTGGTTTGAAGAGGTGAAATAACTAACTTGGCCCTAGTCACCTAACTAAAAAACAAATGCAAGTCTGATCCTAAGTTGCTAAACCCTGAATTCATGTCTTCGTCACCTCTCCATGTATATGCATGCCCACTGAATGCCAGCTTTCTGAAAACCTGAACAGTTTTATACATTTTTCTGCTGTCAGTTTTAACTGTAGTACCTGGTGCAAGTAGTTTCTTAATTTGAATAGAATGTGAAAGAAGAATGTGGTTTGTGGTTGGAGGAGCTGAGTTCTACTCTAGTTCTGGTATCAGTTAAATCATGCAGCTCTCTGGAGCACCACCTAAGTGGGGGTAATTATCCCTGTCTTGCTTACATCGTAGGGTTCTTGTGAGGCAGATCTCATGAAAAACCAGATGGAGCCATACAAACGCTAGGAAGGACTCATAATGAATTACCTGATTTACCTATTTTGTAAGTTTGCCATGGTTCAACACAACTGAAATTTTTGGAAAATAGTTTTCCTAAAACTAAGGAAAGAATAGATTTTTATCAGGCCAGAAGGAGGAGAATGCTGAAAGATAATTTTAGGGGGTTGTGGTGTAGCTAGGTATGCATATGGGCATATGGGAGAACAGTGGGGGTTCAGGTTAGGTAGAGGGCATCCTAAGCCATAGGGAGGCACCCTCCCTGGCTGGGGAGTCCAGTAGGTACAGGGGAGCTTGGTTGCTGCTTTTCCAACGGAAGCATTTTCACCATGCTGCCCAGCCTCTGTTTCCCTTGTTGGGGAATGAGGTGCTAGGACTGAAGGGCTCCAAGCCCCAGGGACCTGCAATTTTCATCCCAGGTTTGGGGGGTCCCTGCAGGATTGAGTTGCCCCGTTGATGCTGTCACCTTAAGCCTCTTGCAGTGCTGGCAAGGGACAGGTCAGTGACAAGCCAGAAAGCCTCCATGGCAGGGGTGCCTTGCAGAACCATCTGGACCCTAAAACATCTGTGTCCACATCACCTAAGCTGAGCCAGCACGTCTGGCTCCGGTGTCAATGGTCTTTCTTGGGAGACTGCTTCATCCACCCGGCCCTGTGCCAGCCCCGTGATTTCTCTAGCATCTTACCTCTGAGTCACTGATTTAAATCTTATTTAAAGCACATAAGGTAGTTTCCTACAGTGCAGTATAAAATTATTCTTTAAGACTTTCTTTCAACCTTAGAACTATTTGGATTTTCTACACTGATAAGAATATATGCCCTGGATAGCACTGATGTTTTGTCACATTTATTTTTGAGTGGATTGCTTAAACTTCATGTTGACACTGGCAGGTACACAGAGCAAGTCTGGCTATCTACTCTCCACCCATTTTTGAGCTTAGAAGGGAAAGGGAAGCCTCATAAGTGACATGGCTGAGCTAATGCTCAGAGTTTTTCTCCATTCTATTTAACCTTTGCTGTGAGCCATGTTCCCATACCTGACCATGCAAGCACCAGGTTGGTCCTGTTCAGTAAGCAAGCAGGGCAGGTAACGCTTTATTGGAACAGAAAAAATTGAAGCCCAAAAGTTAACATCTTGCCCGTGGCCTGTAGTTCCTATTTTGGGTGTAAAACCCATGTCCTCTGATGCTTAGCTCCTACTCCTTTCACTACATCAGTGAACTTGAACTTCAGCTTTGTCTGTGAAAGCTGCATGCTGTGTCTTCCAATGTAAAAATATGTCAAGTCCTAGCAGCTCATAGAGAAAATTGCCAGTAAGGCAGAGGTAAAGAAGGTGGAAAAGAAAGAAATAGTAGACTAAGACTGACATTTGACTGCCTGCCTCCTTAACAAAAAATGGGAAGCAATTTCTCTCTGGCTTTGTCTGTAAAACCTGTCCCCAGCCCTGCACCAGCCTGTCACATGGTGAGCTCAGTGGAGTTCCCAGATGGATTCACTATTCTGGGCATTTAGGGAGTTTCTCTGTTATTACACGGATGAATTGTGTGTAAAAGGAAGACTTCAAGATGGTTCAACTAAATTTTTCAAACTAATCTGCCTTGAATTCAAGGTCCACTCTCTGACAGAAGGCAAAGGCATGGTGATCACAGGGTAATTTGAATGACTGTCTCCTTTGATAAATAATTAGAATTGTAGGACAAAGAACATCTTTGGACTGTACCTTTCCTTACTTGATTTTTTCCCCACTTTCTTTCCAGCCCTGCTCTTGCACCTGGAAGTGTCTCTCCCTGGTGTTTCTCTTCTGTGCTGTTCTCTAACACATTTGAACAGAGACATAAAGTGAACATCAAGTATTTTAATTGTAAAAGTAAATTTTTATCTGGGTGCATTTTTATTTTTTAAACTTTATTTCATTTCTAAGTAAAGAGAAGTTGAAGTTCGAATAGCTATCACAGTTTCAGAACTAAAACCTTTGTTTTCAAGATGGATAAGTAGAATTTTTCTACGAAAAACAGCTTTGTGTGCAAAGAACTTGATCTGTCAGGATGGCTTCAAACTTCACATGTAGTGCTGGAGAAACCCTTTCTTTAATATTAAAAATAATAGTAAAGTTTCTTAGGGAAGGAACATAGTGTAACAAGGTAAAAGTGGGGAGAAAGAGAAAAAAGAAAGATTTCCTGCCCCTAGGCAGGAAACGGGAGTAGAGACTGAGAAATCCTTTATGATGGTTTTATTTATGACCTTCTTGTTCTTACCCATAGTCCCCAGTAAACTGCTCTCACAAATCAAGATACATGTGTGGCCTCCTCCATGAATGACCAGCTGTCTTCCGTCTGGTGTTTGTAGGCTTTGTACTTACCTCTCTTACTTCTCTTGCCTCTCAGAAAGGCTGTGAGTAGAAACTAGTATCCTCTTGTACCACACATAATACTTTAGGATGATTAGGACAAAATTTGCAGGAAAAAAAAAATTTGGACAAGTGGGGCAGTTTAGGTCTATACTAAGTTTTATTTAGTTTATCTCTTAAGAATCAGTTTAGATGATGTGGACAAGTTAAGAACCAATCCTAGCAATATTTTGGCCTTCTTATGAAATATAGCATGCTCGATTCACATTAACCTAAGAACAATTTGCCATTTTGTCTTGCCTTGGATCTATGGCAAAGAATTTTAATACTTAATCTCATAAATCAGATATTTAAGAGCGCATCTTAAGCTGTCGTCCAACATGCAGGCTGTGTTTGAATCTTGTTCTTTGGTAGTGGCCCGGGCTATAGTAATGACACTCTGCTCTGGATTTATAGCGGCATATGTCAGATCCGTCCTTGTCTGTTCCTGGTGGTTTGCACAGAGCCTGGTTCAGTGGTTGAGTGTCGGTTAGCCGAGTCGCTTTGTTAAAGCCACAAACTCTGGGGGTGAATCATCACACCCAGCCATCCAGCGCATGTGCACTGTCTGCAGATAGTCTGCACTTGGGGAGTATTCTGTGGCCCCCTGGGCAGGTCAGCAAAGTGGTTGTGAGACTGAGCAGTCTGGCCTGGCTTGTGCTGAAAGCTCTTATTGATAAGGGATTAGTCTCGGTGGAGACAGCTCGCTGTCATATGGGCATCAGAGCGATTGAGAGGAATGCTATTGGACACTCGTGGGGGAAGGGGACTGCGCTGAGTCACCGACTTCATTAAAAGGCTACTGAACAGGCAAGAGGCAGGAGAGACCAACCCCTGAACTGTGCGGCAGCCACACCCCTTGGGTAAGTTAGCCTCCCACTCCATGCCAGGCAAGGTAGAGACCCAGCCCTCAATGGAAGCCAAGAAGCTAGCCTAGCTCCTTGCCCCATCTGCCAGGTTCAGAGCCCCTGGGTGGAGATGAACTGCAGAAATGCCTGAGTTCCTGACACCAGCCCCTGGACCTGCGTGTTGGCCTCTCTATACGGATGACCTGGTCACCAAAAAGGTTTCCAGGTTTGGTGGCTGGAAAGTTCTGAAAGGTAAAATTGCATGGTTTTAGCAGCATCCAGCAGAGAAATAGTATTTTGCCTAATTGGGTGTAATATAAAGTTGCATTTAAACTTGGCAGTGAGTGGGCATTGTTGATGTGGGTGAGAATATGTGAAGTCATGTTTTTCCATAGTTCAGGAATCTTAAACTCCTAGACTGCTAGAAAAAATATGAAAAAGGACAAACTCTTGACGACTGTCTTGGGCTGGGTGGAAGTAAGAAGCATTTGGAAAGGCAGAGAAGTAGGGCAGAAGTCATGAAGTCTAATAAGCTGTGTGTTTCCTCTGTAAGCGAGGAGGATAACAATGTGTTCTTTGCATTGCAAATATAAGGAAATGTCACCAACCTTAGACATCTAATGTATCTGGTGTGGATAACTGTGTGCTGGTGCTAGATGGAGCTAGTATGTGTGTTTTGAGGTCTCCTCCACATAGACTCTAGGTATATGTGACTGACTGTTAATAGATAGACATGTCCAGAAAGGATCTATGCAGTCGAGCCTATAGACTAATTTTAACTATAGTCAAAAAAGATTGAGAACTAGAGAAAACCTTTCAGCAGAAACTCTGAATCTTGGCATTACCCAGTGAAGGCTGTTTGTTAGACTTCAAGATTAAAATGTGGCCTTTTGGATCGGGCATATTTTCCCCCCTTAAGGAACTTGTATAAAGACACTTCCCATTGAAAGTCCATGCACTGAAATAGAACACAGGGGTTGCATTATTTTTGAGCTTCCTCTTCTATCCCTCCACCCCTTTTTTCTTTTGCAAAAATGGACATTCAATTCAGTTCATCACAACTTGTTTAGAAGTGTCTAAGGCAAGGAAAGCAGACAGCAGATGTTTGGTGGCTTCCGCTGAAGGGAGGGTTAGCAATGGAAGGTAGAGGTTAAACAGGGTCAGGGAAGAAGGAAAGCCTGTTGGGTACAAGAAAAGTTTACTGTTCACTTGGTTATATTTGGCAGCCATTAAGGATTGGGAGGGAGAGAGGAGAGAACAGGATTGTGGGGTCATTCCTGGCTTCTGTACTCCACTTGAATGGAATGCAGTTAAGTGTAGACTGACAGCGGGTGACTTGGATGGTCCATCGGGAAACCATTTCATTCCTGGCTCCCCTGGTCTCAATTAGCTTGGGTGTAAAAATCATTCTCGGTTTTAATCTGTCCTTCTAGCAGAGTAAGATCTCTCCTTCTTAAAGAGAAAGGAATGTGTGTCTGGGGCATTATGAGTCTTTACTAAACCAACCTCCTTGCATAATTAAATTACTTACTGTGAAGTATAACAGCTCCTAAACATGAAGGGAAGTCACAAGTAAGGAAACACGGGGCCCTGAACTTATGGAAGAGTGGGATGCCAGATTGCATTGGACCACTAATTTCAAATTCTAGAGCCAAGCATTAAAAGGGGATGTCAGGAGATTTGTCCCTGAGAATTTAACTAAATGTTTCACCTCAAACTGCCATTCTCCAGATTACCTGCAAATGATCCATGCCACAGTACCAGCTCTTAATCCACTGCACAGTGGAGTTAGTTTCTGTTCCATACATACAAAGATACATGAAGATTTGGCCCAACAAAAGCTATGGGAGCACTGGATGACATTCTCTCCACCCCCCCACCCAGCTCTGTTTTTAAAATTTCTCTTTGTTTCTGGAGATGATGGTTTTGTTTATAAGACTGGATAGATTTTTTTGCTTGCCTTCCCCCCACACCACTCCTGGGATCAAACCCAAGGCCTTGTACATTCAGGAGTTGGTATTTTACCATCAAGCTGCATTCCAGTCATGGTTACTTGCTTCTTAATGTCTTAAGTTTCATCCAACATTTAAGCATGTTTGATGTGGGCAGGGTATTTCTTGTGTCAGCTCAGTGTGTTCTACAGATCTAAAGCCTAATCTAACTAAATGGAATTGGGAAGTTAGATACAGAGGAACATTTCTTTGCGTTGAACTAGACAGTCTTGGTGTTGGAAGGAGCCCTGCCACACCCTCCTTGCAGTGTTCTGTGTTGTGATGGGGAGGGGTCTGTAGAAATGTGTGGTTCTACTGTTAAGCTATCATCTTGACATACACCTGCTCCTGTTTACATGGATGGCTTTCATTGAACAAGATATACCTTCCCATGCCCACAGATCTTCCACCAAGACTCTGTTGGTGTGAGACACCTTTCCTTTATAATTTCAGGTCCGTGATGTTTGCCATGCACAGGTGGTGATTCTATCACGACATTCCAGATCCCTTTTATTTCTTGATATTCGATTTGAAACCTCTTCCTTCTGTTGTGACCTGTCCTACTTATTGTCTTCCATGATAGCAGGCTCTTAAGTTTTACCTAAATGTCTTTCTCCACAACTTTACCTTGTCAGTTTGGCCATTGCAAAGCTCTTTTTACCCATGTTCACGAGATGCTTTCCTCCCATTAGGAGCCATCCCTATTGTCTTAAATATGTAGTACCTAAAAATAAAAACCCTGCTTTGCATCATCCTATATTGCTGTTATTCTTGTCTTCTTTTATCTTCCCAAATCAATCACCTTTACCTGGAAGAAGCCAGAAAAATCCCTCCCTTGGGTTTCAGGGCTGCCTCAGGAACTTCAGGGTGTTCTGTGTGGTGTCATTGTGGAAACCAGACATGGAAAGGAAAGGATGGGGTTCTGGGCATCTGTCACACATTCTTGGTTCTGTTGACTTTCTGGTCTTCAGGATGTTGTCCATCACTGGGGAGAGCAGGTCCCATCCCTGAGAAGCCCCAGCTGCTTTCTCACCATGCACCATCTCCATGGGGCTGTCCCCAACTTTATTCTGGCCCTGAGACATGTGGACATGCTGCAAGATGCTTTGAATAGGGGTGCTCTCCTGCCTTCCTCTCCATCCTTTTAAGATAAACAATCCTTTCCAGAATCTGGACAGCAAATTCTCCCAGAAAAATTGCTTTCAAGGACAATTTTGTGTTTCACTTTGGGGGATTAAGCACACCTTACCTATTCTAGATGTGTAGACCTCAGGTGAAGGATCTTTTACCTCAACCACACATGTTGCTTTGAGATTTGGGATTTTATCTTACAACATGCATAATTAATTAATTATCTGGTTAATTAATTAACTGACAATAGTAGGGGGTTGAACTCAAGCCCTCATGCTTAGTAGTCAGATGCTCTACCACTTGAACCATTCTGCCAGTCATTTTTGCTCTGGTTATTTTTGAGGCAGGGTCTCACTTTATGCTCCATCTGGCCTGAACCTTAATCCTCTTATTTGTGCTATCTAAAGTAGCTGGGGATGACAGTGAGAACCCCTGGGCCTCTGTGCCATTGGTTGAGACAGGAACTTATGAACTTTTCGTGTGGGCTGGCCTTGAACCATGATCCTCCCTATCCCTGCCTCCTTAATAGCTGGGATACAGGCTTGAGCCACCATGCCTGGCTTGCAGTATGCATGAGAAGAGCCTCGCTCGTGTATGTCTTGTGGTTTTATTTGTTACTTATTTTTGGACCTCATTTATGCAGAGAGGGTACTCATAGCCCTTGGCTGATAACACACTGGCCCATGCAGGACTAATCCTTGTGAGCCCATCCCCCACACAGAAACCAGAATGGAACCATGTTTACCTCTGCCCGTGTGGTCCTGCCTCCCAACTAGCATAGCCTCTCTCCCCAAGGTGGTGCCAATTGTTCCCTTGCTTTCTTTAGAAATAGTTTTGTCACATTTATACATTTACGAAAGATTAGATGAAAGGAAGTTAGTTCCTGACTTCTCTCTAGAAATCTATAAGTTCTCCAAGGCTCATTTATTTAAAAATTTACTGGGTGTTAGGTACTAAGACAGCAGGGGAAGTTGGAAAGTGAAGCCCCGGCTGTCCAGCAGCTCAGGAAGAAGATAAAAACTCTTCATACTTTATCACATGGGCAAAGGCATGAACTAGCTATGGGTGACAGCATTTCTATGCATGGGGTCAGCTGCTTTACGTGCAGCTTGTAATCTTATGAGGAAGAAAGCCTGCAGTGAACCTGCTTGCATTGTATCTGATTCAGTGCTGGCCCCCAGCATGACTTGCAGTCAGGGCCTTACAAATCTGCACTGTTCTGCTAGTTCTCACTCAGCCACATACTCACTCAGACCTCATCACACACACCTCCCTGTGCATCCCATGACACAAGGGGTCCCCAGTGCTTTCCTCCACCTGTTCTTTAGTCTAGCTTCATGTGGCACAGCCCTGCATGGTTTGAGGAGTCTGGGCTCCTTTGGAGGTGGTGGCTTTGGGTTCAAGTCCTGGCTTCACAGTTGCTCTCTGACCTTGAGCAGATTGCTCAACACTTCCTCTTTTTTCCTCAACTGCTGAGTGGTTGTGGTGATATCACCACATACAGGTGATGTGAAATTTGATCTCAAGTGTTTAATAGATGGTACCTCTCAGTGTTAAGTCCTCAGTATTGGACACCATCATTGGCTGCTGTTTTGGCCTGCCATGACCCTAGAAATAGTGGAAGGTGAAAATAAAGAGATTGGCTGCCATTTGACTTCCTGTCTATTAGTGGAAGCATAATGAATGTTTATTTTAATAAGAAAGAAGCCTCTGGTCTACAGCAATACCTCTCACACTTCTTGTTCCTCTTCTTCCCTCCCTCTCTCCCATCCTCCCTCCTTCCTTCCTTCCTTCCTTTCTTTTGTGGTAGTGGGATTTGAACTCAAAGCCTCCACCTTGAGCCACTTCATCAGCACCCCCCCCCCCCGCCTTTCTTTTTTGTGATGGGTATTTTTTGGGTCTTGAAAACTACTTGCCCAGGCTGGCTTTGAACCGTGATCTTCCTCATTTCTGCCTTCTGAATAGCTAGGATTACAGGCATGAACCACTTGCACCTAGCTTTTGCTCCTATTTCTTTCTTTTTTTTTGCAGTACTGGGGCTTGAACTCAGGGCCTTCACTTTGAGCCACTCCACCAGCCCTTTTTGTGATGGGTATTTTTGAGATAGGGTTTCGTGAGCTATTTGCCTCAGGCTGGCTTCAAACTGAGATCCTCCTGATCTCTGCCTCCTGAGTAGCTAGGATTACAGGTGTGAGCAACCGGTGCCTGGCTTCCTATTTTTATGTGAATAAGTCATGTGTTCAAAGCTAGGTATCAATGTCCATGAGGACAGAGACTATATTTTCATTGTTACATAAAGAGCATACTCTGGGTAAACACAGATGCTCCTCCACTTACAATGGGGTCAGGGCCCACTAAGTCTATCATAAGTTGAAACCATATTTAATACACCTAATGTCATAGCTTTTAGTTGGGCCCACCTTAAAAGTGCTCAGACATACAGCCTACAGTTGGGCAAAATCATGTAACATAACTATTTTATAATTGATATTCAGTAGCTCTTGTAATTTATTGAATTCTGGTCTAAAGTGAAAAACAAAATGGTTGTGTGGGTACTCACCATTAACACATGACAACTGCAAGTTGAAGTGTGCTTTCTATTAAAAGTGTATCATATTCACGTCATTGTAAAGTCAGAAAAACTGCAAACTGAACCCTCAGAAGTCAGAGACTGTGGCTCCAAAAATAATCAGTGGAGCTTGAGATCCAAATGCGCTAGAAGCTACCTCACATTCCCATCCAGCCATGGAAACTGGAATGAGAAGCTGGTGTCTAGTGTTGTGTGGTGTAGCACTGCCATTCGCTGTGAACCCACTGCCCACCTGTTATGGAGCATTTCCCTTACACCCACCTGCCTGACCTTCTGGCACTGGTGTTGACCCTGTCCCCAGAGTGTGTGAGAGTCCAAAGGATTCTAGGAAGAAGAAGATTCATCCATCTGGTGCTTCTTTGAAGACCTGGCCCTAATATTGGCAAGGCTGGGCTTTTCCCCGTTCATTCAACAGAAGTTTCTCAAAAGCATTTTGTACCAACTACTATGCAAACTCTGTGTAAGTGAGCACCATGCACATCTGCTGGATTCCTGGATTTCTCTGTGACAATTTCAAGATAGATTCAGTCATTTGTCAAACATACCCATTTTTTGTTGTTCCCTGGGGAGAAAACCAGAAAGATGATATTTATGTCACTTTGTGGGCCTGGATTTGCAATGTGAGTCTTTTGAAGGCCTGGTAACTTTGCCCAGGTGCTCTTTCTGCACTTGTGTGACTGCTACCGGTAGCAGTAAACTACTGGTACCTGTAAACGTTAGGTCGAACCAGTAGGTAGACCATTCCCAGATGTGAGTAATTGGTTAAAACCAGGAGTAACCTACAAAACACACCTTTACAGAAAAATAACAAATAGCTTTATTTGTAATACAGAAAAATAACAAATAGCTTTATTTGTAAGTAGTGCTTTGGGAAATCATTCTTTAGAAAGGAAACAAATTAAAGGAGAAACTCCAAAGTGTGTAACATTCATTAAGGTAAGTCACTGTTGGGCTTATCAACTGGCCCCACAAGTGAAATGCATGTCATGTGTGTGTGAATAAGAAGCAGAAAACTGAGATGAATAGATTCCAAGCTGCTAAGTATTTTCCTTGGAAAAACAGACTTGAAGATGTGAGACAAACTTTATTCTTTCTTTATGTATTTTTATGTTGATTGAATTTATAACAATGAGTAAAATGTGTGCGTGCATGCCCGTCTGTGCACAGACACTAACCTGACAAGACTTGCAAAGTTAGTATATCTGAGATAGTCAAGCCTTAAAATTAGTGGAAGACTAAAAGACAAAAGAACAGATTAGTAATACTTGACAGGAAATATATTACTTGTATGGAAAGAATGTTAGAGAAACTGGAGGAAATATTTCCAACAAATCCATGTGCCCTTCCTTGAATTGGAAGTAGGAACATCTGGTGGGTTGTGGACATCCAAAGAGGTCCCAGAACCTGTGAATATGATAAAAGGGACTTTGCATATTTAAGATTAAGGATATCTATCTATCTATCTCGATGATGGTGCTGGGGATTGAACCCAGGGCCTTGGGTATGCATTCTACCATTGAGCTGCATCCCCATTCCCTGTCCTTGTCCTTATCCTCTTTTTTTTTTTTTTGGAGATGATCTTGCTATATTTCTCAAGCTGGTCTTCACCTTGCTTTGTAGCCCAGGCTGGCTTCAAACTCATGATCTTCTTCCCTGTACCTTTTGAGTGCTGGGATTATAGACATATACCACCATGCCTGACAAGTAAGCATTTTAAGATAGGAGACTTTCCTGAGTTATGCAGGTGGGCCCAATTTAAAAAAAAGAGTCTTCCTAAGAGGGAGGCAGGAGGATGAGAGTGAAAGGAAAGAGATGTGGTGTTGAAAGCAGAGCATCAGAGTCTGAGGTTTAAAGATGCAGTGCTAGTGGTCTTGAAAAGGAAGATGAGGCCACAATCTAAAGGATGCTGGCAGCCACCAGAAAGTGCAAGACACAGTGTAACAAACCCTCCCTTGGAGCCTCTTGTGGGAGCCCAGCCCTGCCAGCACCTTCTGACCTCCAGAACCGTAAGATAACAAACATATTGCTTGAGGCCATTTGTTGGAGCAGCAATAGGAAACTTACCTGGAGCCTACATGACCGAGGCACTTTCAGACTCATGTCTGCTCCCACCAACCCAGGACTTCCTTTTCCATCTGTGTTTCATTCTGCATTCTCTGCAGCTCCGTATCTCATAGTCCTCAGAGACCAGTGCAGAAGGTGGCAGAATACCCATTTTTACAGCTCACACACAGGGCTTAAGTTGTTACACCGCACATCACACCATTAGTTTCAGAGCTAGGATTCCATCTGGCCCACATAATCTGAAAGCCCCATGCACATGTGTCTTTATCCTACATGTGAATACATACGACACACATATGCTAAAGTGTAAGTGGTTGGTTGGGGCTAAAAGTGACAATTCTGCTTATTTTTTTTCATTATTCACAAATTCTATACAGAGAATGTATAACCTATGTTCAGGAGAACGGGAAAAGAATTCTTGGAGAAAGACTGGTACCTTACCTCTTACTGGTTATCGTCATTGACAATGGAGTCGTCCTGATGGGGATGACTTCTAGACTGCTTTTGTGAGGAGTCTTTGCACAAGTGGCCATGTCATTCCATCTCCAGGCATGCTCTTTGGTTAGTGTCAGGTGTGGGCACCACTTTAGGCCCAGTGGGTGAATGGCACAGTGAGGCTGGGTCCCAGTGTCATGGCATATGTGCTGTTAGTGCTGAGTGACAGCCACCGGCAGGCTGCTCTTCAGTTGCCATTGTATAATTAATTGTGATGTGTTGACTGTTCCTTCCTTCTACTGCATTCTTTTCTCTTAAAAAAAAAAAATAAGACTGCCCATTCTCAGCTCTGTGGCCTTGCTTCCTTCCTGTGCACAGAGATGTAGCTCAAGGAAGGCAGCTCTGCCCACACCACTGGCCCATCAGACAGCCCCCGGGGTTCCTCACTGCCCTGTCATGCCCTCCTCTCTCCTGTGGTGAGCCCAGGTCTGCAGCCTGGCTGAGAGGGGGACATCGCCCAGGAGAACAACCTTCCAGTGCCCATGGATTCAGCACTGTGAGGCCTGCAGTGGGCTTCCAGTCCCTGCCCCCACTGTGGCTAGCAATATCCATGGGCAGGCTGTGCCCGGGAAAGAGTTGTTTAAAAAAAAAAAAAAAGGAAGGAAGGAAGAAAGGGAAGGAGGGAGAGAAAATAAGGAGAGAGGAAGGGGAACTCCCTTTCATTCCCCTGAAGGAGTAGAAAGAGGGGAGAGTGGAAAGGCAAAGCCTGGGCTGATGAAACCCAGGTGCCAGTAGAAGAAGTGTGAGAAACACGGCATGCCTTCTGACATTTGTCATAAAATCAGGAGCAAAGACAGGTACACAGCCTCCAGCTTCTGCACAGTGGCTTTTGGGAACTTAAATTCAGAGTAATGATAATGCCAAAGGGGGATGATCACCATTTTCTCATTGGATGATTTCTGCTCTTTGCAAAGCGTTCACATAAGCAGTGAAGGACATGTCCTGCAGCGTGCGGGGATCACACGTGCCCTCCACTCGGCTGCGTTGCCTGCATCACAGGACCTTCGTTCGGCCATGAAGATGGTGTGTATGTGGTGATGAGGCTGTGTTCAGGAGACACTGCTGTCCTGTAACTTGGGACACTTACCGTCTTCCCTTGCCTCTTTGAATGAGGCAGGGCCCTCTCATAAAGGAGGCAGCTCAGCAGCTGTTTGGTACCCTGCTTCTCGCCTGTGTGCTGGCCTCCTTGGCATAGCTGTAGCAGCTCTTGATGCCATGGTGTCTGACCACTCTGATATTTCTCAGGACCATCCCAGCTCCTACCACTCACCCCACCCCATGCTAAGTAGTTTCTGCTTGGTTTTCTCATGGATGTCATTGCAGATCACATCGTCCCTCAAATTTGGAGCCTTTCTGGGCCTTAGTCCAGAATGGTTTCTCCCTGGTATTCCAAGCTCTTCCTGGGAGGATGTCAGGTAAAGGGTGACTTCTCACCAGTGAGATGACATTAAACACAAGTATTCATTCAAGTCTCTTCCTTTTCCATGTGCTTTTCCTTTGCCGGATAGGCCAGAGAGCCTGATCTAGGGAGAGACAATTACCTGTTGTCACTACTTGTCATCATCCCTTCCTGTAGGTCTTCAGACTTAAAATGGAAATAGATGAAGTGGCTTGTTAAAGCCTCCATGACTTAGAGCAGCCTTGTACACACATGAGGAAGACGGCTCACTGGCCCTGTCACGTGTATCTCCTAATCCCAACACAATGGAGTTAGTTCCCTTTTCAACTACAGTTTGGCCAAGACTGTTAAAGTGGCTGTCTAGGCAGAATGTACTGGGATTTTACAGGCTTGTGAACACCTGATCAGGTGCTAGCAGAAGACCCCAAATGTGTTGGGAGGTGATGGGCAGAAGGTAGGTAGGCTAGGTACAGCAGGCTGCCACAGGCCCCTGTGCCTGGGATCTCAGTAATGCACATCTGAGAAGGAGGCTCGATATCTTCCCACAGGGACTTGATGCAGCTTTGATGAAGGTGATTACAGGGATGCCTCTTTATGAGTGACTATTTAATTAAGATCATG
The DNA here is from genome assembly GCF_047511655.1 of Castor canadensis. Lineage (NCBI taxonomy): Eukaryota > Metazoa > Chordata > Mammalia > Rodentia > Castoridae > Castor > Castor canadensis. Next base: position 45,595,228 of record NC_133401.1, on the reverse strand, counting down.
GTTTTTAAAAGTAAACTTGGTAGTTTACTTCTTGAATGCAATATGCTTCATTTTTCAAACTGTAAATGATGATCCCACCAGGGTCTGCTCCCTCTCTCAGCCTCACATTTGTTCCATTGATTCACTTCATTTATTCCCTGTGTATCCTGAGGTGTGATTGTACAGGGATCTGTAAATGCAGTACAGTGACACACTGTTGGGTTTAGATGCACCTGAGCCTACTCTCTGCCTTTCAGCAGATTATAGTGATCCTGCATGGTCTGTCCAATCAACTTCTCAGACTCAGTGCCCTACCTATTCAATGCGCCCATACATAAAGGGCAGGCTTTAAAAAATCAGGGTGGCCTGTCTCTGCTTCAACCACCTGGTTTTTCAAGCACTGTTCTCTTCTGATGAAATATAAAATTAGTAACTGCTTCAAAGCTGGTTTTTCCTATCATCCGAAATCAGGAAGATGGTCTACACTGACAAGGGCCAGGGGATGGTTGACCGTCGGGTCTCAAGAGAAGACATCCGCCTTTTGCACAGAGGTGTGTGGGCTGGGAGTGCCCACACTGGATTGTTGTGTGAATACTGGTTTGAACCTTTGGAAGCAATGAGCAGGCTGAGGTGATGGAGACTCTGAGCTGTTCAGGTTTGTGTTGGCCTGGAGGATGCTTTTGTAGCTCTCTGCAGGGATTACATTTTACATAGCTCAGTGGACATCCTAACATCTTGGAGAGAAGCTGTCTTGGGGCTTTGCCTTTAGAAAATTTGTTACACCAAGTTCATCTTTGTTGTGTGGATAAAGCAAGAATTTCCTTTTGCACATCAACTTTTCCTTGTTTGGGAGCGATTTCTCATTGCCTTACCCCTTCCAATATTCTTTGGTTTGTTTTTATAGTTAGTTGAGCTCTGAGCTGACCTGTGTCAAAGGCTTTAGAGTTTACAGTTTTTTGATTCCTGGCTCTGCCACTGACCTGCTATGTGACCCTGCACACATTTTCTAGCCTCCAAGACTCAGTTACCTCACACTTGAAAGAGAAGGGAAATCCAGGGTGCCTACCTTGAATGGCTACTGTGATGATGAATGAGATGATGTATGCAGAGTACACCTGACATTGGCCTTACAAGCCCAATGGCTTTTGAGACCAAAGCCCCTGGAAAGTGTGTGCCCTTGATCATACATCCTCTCCTCCTTTCTGCTTCTGTGTTTTTGGTAATATATCTGCACTTAATGAATATGCAAACATAAAGCCTTCAGCTTCTTGATCAAATTTACTTATTAAATAATGTCAACTTTGCAGCCATGCCACGGGCTGTCTTTTGAAACAATTCTGAGTGCATGCTGTTCTCTGACAGAACACGCAATTGTGTTTCATATTTACCTGTTTAATGCTGTTGCTAGAATAACCATAATCTTTTTCACCTCTTTTTGGTAAGCCATGAGAAGAATTTACTTTGTCAGTTGGCTCTTGTCTTTTCATGAGGCTTGATAACATCCGATCACAGCTGCTATGAATTACTAATGGAAAGCGAGGTGCCCAGAGATGTCTGCCAGGCTTGTGTATGATATGGAAAAATGGGCACTGATACAGGCTCTCTTTGTTATTTCAGTTTGCATCTAAACCCCTGCCTTCTTAGCTCTAAATAATGCACGGCTGTGTTTACATCCTCTTTTCAAGGTCCCTGGATGAGAGAGGCTCATTTGTGGCTTGGTTTACTCACTCCTCTCACTAGAAAGATTGTGGATCACTGGAGCAGGGTCACACACACACACTGCCTCTGTGATTACATCTTTGACCTTCAATTTGTTCTGCATATGCAATAAAACTATGAAAAATCTGATGTGCACAAGTAGAACTTGTGACAAATTTGCCTTTTGGGGAAAGAGCCAATTGGGTTTTTCTGTGTTGGTCATGGGTGCACATGTGTGATTTTCATAGAGTTTCATTACAACCTCTCTACTAGAGAAAGCTTGGGAACCCCAGAGTGTAGAAGCCTCTCTTGGCTAAGCCCCAAGCCTCCTGGGCTCCTCTAATCCTTCCGATAGTCTGGGAGCTAAGGACACTTTTACCCACATTTCCTTAACAAGAAAGTGGAAAATGTGCCCAAGATCACACAGCTAGTTCAAGGTGATACTGAAATCCAAATCTTGGTATGCTTGGATCCAGCATCTGTGGTTTTATGCACCCCAGTAATGAGTTCTGTCACACAACAATGCTTGAGGACTCAGTGAGATGGGACAGGCCAGGGCAGGCTGACATCACACAGTAAAGGTTGTCCTATCCTTGGAATCATCAGGGTGGGCTTTAAAGTTAATTTTAAAATATAAGAAAACGGAAGCAATCTCCTTTTGGCAAGGAGACTTTGGAGTCAGCTTTGAGGAGGAGGTATTATTGTGAGTGACCATGAAAGATAAATAGACATCAAAGGGTGTGGCAATAATTCACAGAGAGATTGTATGGTCAGATATGCAGGAAGGGTAGAAGAAAGACTAGTAGCAACAGGGCAGATTAGGATTGGATTGGAAATCACAGGAGATAAGTTTGGGATGCTTTCTTGTGGTGAGATATTGAGGAGCCTTAAAGATCCTATATCTTACAAGGCCAGCACTTCTCAAAATTTCCCCCAAAACAGGGTTTCTGCCAGATAACTCCGTGGTGTGGCGCCAGCCTGAACATTTACTGTAGGGTATTAATCAGTAGGAGCCAGCAGCACTCCCCACTTCCTCCCATGATGAAAACCAAAGATGGCTCCAGACGTTACCAGATGTGCCCTGGGAACAAGGTCCTCTGTTGAAAATAAAGCCAGATTGGAAACTTCTCAGGCAGCAGTGTGATGTCCATGGTGACCCTTCTTAGGACACTTGACACTTGTCACCATGTCAGGGACAGATCTTTTTCTCTGACAAGTGCACAGGTTTGGTATGCTCTGTTGGTGACCTGTGTTGGTCTTAAATATAGAAAAGTTTTAAGTTCCCCTATACATTGAGTAAAGGTATTGCCCTAGGGCAGGTTCTACACACACACACACACACACACACACACACACACACACACACACACACACACACACACACACACACACACACGCCAGGCAGGACACGTTATGCTGATGTTAATTATGCAGGGCAGTGGCCAAAGGAGGAAGTGGCTCTCATTTGTACTCCATTGTTACTATGGCTGCCTGAATTGAGGTTGTCTAAGGAAATCCGGAAACATTGTTTTATGTTAAACCCATTCATATTTAAAACAGGCTTCACTAAGTAGGTGGGAAGGGAGGCTGTGCAAACCTAGCAGAAAGTGTCTGTCGCCCACAAGCCTCATTTTTTGTGGCTTTGAATAGCCCGCTGGCATATACCCTGTCACCCCCACTCTGGGCTTCCTGGTTTGAGAATCAGGCTGCAGAGGAAGCAAAGCCGCAAAGACCGAACCAGGGATACTGTGTAGACATGGTCAGACTGAGCTGGGGCTGCTATGTAGATGTGGTCAGACCACTAGTGAGAGTCACAAAGGCTACAGCATGCCGGTGTATGTGTATGTGATGCCCTAGGAGTCTTTCTCCCCAGGGACTCCTCCTGCCAGGCCCTCAAGGGATCCCTGCCCCCTTCAGCATTTCCACATCAACACTACATACTGGAGTTTTACTTACCCACTCTCCACTTGAGAAAAAAGAATCTCGTATTCCCCACTTTCAAATCTCTGGGTGCTTATAGCTTTCATCTGAATGAATGCTTTTTGCTCTGCCGTCTCAAAATAAGTCCAGCTGGGTGCCCTGGCTCATGTCTGTAATCCTAGCTAAGAGGTGACAATCAGGAGGATCATGGTTGAAGGCCAGCTCAGACAAAAAGTTTGTGAGGCCCCATCTTAACCAATAAAAAAGTGGACATGGCGGTACATGGCTACACAGGTGGCAGAGGTAGGAAGATCACTGTCCAGGTCAGCCAGGGTATAAAAACAAGATTCTGTTTGAACAATAGCTAAAGCCAAAAATGGCTGGTGGTAGTGTGGCTCAAGTGGTAGAGCACATGCCTACCAGCACAAGGTTGTGAGTTCAAACTCCAGTACTGCCAAATATAAATAAATAAGTCCACAGATGAGCTAATGGGGCCAATTTGAGATAAGGAAGAGTGATTGCCTTCCCAGTCATCAGGCTGGCTCTGGAGCTATCAGGTACTAAAACACCTATCCTCTCTACAACCGCTCCCCCACCCCCCACCCCCCCGCCACACACACACACCATGTTGTGCCTAATTCACAATGAACTTAGCATGAACTAGAATTCCTATCTCTTTGATAGGTTCTGCTTCCAAGCCATATTTCTCTTCCATACTTGAAGTAAATTATTTTCACATGCTTGGGGATGGTGGTGACTCAAGTGATTGAAGTTGGCAAAGGTGTTTGTTCCTCTTAGCGCTCCTCCACTGAGGCTGAGCTTTGAAATCTGCTTGTGTTTGAAAGTGATGATTTTCTCTCTTACCTCTGTCAGCCATTAGTTCTTTCTGATACCTAGGTAGCTGTTGCCAGCTGCTACAGCTCTTCTATGGGTTGGGAAGTCGGGCCCCTAGGAATTTTAGTATTGTGTAAGCAGGATCTTAGAATGTCACACAAGACATTCTGCAAGGGGATCCTTTTTAGGGGTTTAGTCTGAACAAGGGAGGACCTCCATGCTGCCTGTGCTGGTCAGAGCCATTTGCTCTTGGCCATATTCAGGTCTATAGAGTCATTCCTACTAGGACTTCTACAGTAAGCCTCTTCCCTTTCACATGGCACCCTTCCTCCCAACTGGCTTCCCTGATCTCCTGGAAAATTGGGACCTTATGCAGACAGCTCACAGTCCAGGATTTGACTCAGATGAATTCAGCCAGGTGAAAAGACCAACCTTGTGTGACCATATTTTAAGACCAAGGCCAGTGTGGTATCTGTGACTTGTGTACTACTGTTAGATCCTCCTCTTGCCCTCCAGGAGTACTTTACACTCCTTCTCTGGCATCCCTTCAGTTAAAAGGTGGAGGAAGTGAGGTTGGGTATGCAAACAGTGTGCTCAGAGTAACCTTTTCTTTGTTTTTGCCATGAAACTGTATTATATTGAGTCCTTTATATAAAGTTAAGATCGTCTGTCTATTGCAATGAGTTAATTCTAGAATTGGATGTGTAGAATTGAAGCTATCAGCTGTCTAGTGTACCTCTACCTGTCAGTAGAATCTAAAGATTTTACCCAGAAGTTGTCCACTACAGTTTCAAACTTATTGCTTGACTTATCCCTGTCCATCTCTTCTTTTGACAATTTTCATTGAAAGCCTTGTTGACCTCTATTGCTATAGAAATACAGAAATTCAGCAGTTATGGAAACCATATGCTCTTACACAAATCAAAGTTTTCCAAGTTGGTCCAAGTTTTCTTTCAGCATCTTTCCAATCAGTCAAAAAGTAATAATTAAGTGATGCCTACCAGTTGAGTTGGGAGGAAGGTGGGCAGCAAAAATATAGACACTAATATTGTAGCTCTTGAAGAGTATCTTAAATAGAAACAGCTTTGGGTTAAGAACCCAGATTACCTATGTTCTGCCAGAGTTACTGATATTATCCATATTCATCTTAACAAATACATGGTACTAACACATGGGAAACAATCTTACAAGAGCAGATTCTAACATTAAGGGATTACAGTGCTTTCAGACATCAGTCAATGCCAGTGGTCTCCTGTAATGAGCTTTGGGAGGAGCACAGATGGATGTTGGCGTAAGATGCTCCTTCTTCTTTGTAGCTTAGTGACTTGGAATAGTTCCTATTCTCTATGGGTTTCAGTCCCCACAAGAGAAAACCAGAGTCAAGAAATGTGAAGATGGGGTGGGGGCAGGGACAGGAGGGAGTAAAGTGCTAGTAGAAAGCTGAGTGTCCCCTCCTAACCCTCCTTGACCTCCCAAGTCTTTTCAGATGGAACACAGAGAATTCTGACTATCACCCTCAGTAGTTACAGTGCCCAGATGGCTTCTGTTTCTCTGGGCTGGCCTCCTTTTCCCATGGGGTTTTTGGATCTGTACACTTCTCTAGATGTCTGACTGGTCCTGGGAATGGTCAGACACTGGCTTCTCTCTGTACTACATGCAGTATGCAACTGAGGTCGGCTTGTCATTTCAGAAGCTAATGAGTGTCCCTTCTCCTATCTTACTTGGAACTGAAACCCTTCAGTGGAGCCCGGCACCTCCTGAGAAGGGAGCAACTAACTCTACGGTTATTACATTTCCACCAGGGACCATAACACCTATCCTACATTTCTTTCTTCTGCAATAGGAAAGAATGTTCTGAAGAGTCTGACAGGTGTCCTCTGACCTGGTATCTAAAGGAAGAAAAAGCAGATTTGAAAATAAGTCTATATTGAAAAAGTTGAGATCTAGAGAACCTTATTAAAAAAGAAAAACGCCCCTGCCTTCTCCTCACCCCCACCCCCTCGCTCCAGCTTAAACTTTTCAAACCTCTGTGGTTTGAATCAGATCTCTCTGGCACTTAAGGACCTGTTCTTTGGCAAGTAGACCAGCACTCTAACCTATTAAGTCAGTAATAGTAAGGAGCAGATGGGGCCACAGAGAGCCCCAGAGCCCCCGACTATGTAAGGCCTATCATCTGGCTAATACATACCAGTGTAAATCATTTAAGCTCTGCCTACCTGACGCTCTTCCCCACACACACACTTCTTCTTCTTCTTCCTCCTCCTCCTCCTCCTCCTTCCTTTTTCCTTCTTCCTCCTTCCTCCTCCTCCTCCTCCTCCTTCTTCTTCATTCTTCCTCCTCCTCCTCCTTCCTTCTTCCTCCTCCTCCTCTTCTTCTTCATTCTTCTTCCTCCTTCTTCCTCCTCCTCCTCATTTCTCCTCCTCCTCCTTCCTCCTCCTCCTTCCATCTTCTTTCTTTTTTCCTTCTTCCTTCTTCCCTTTTCCCTCTTCCCTCTTCCTTCTTCCTCCTTCCCTCCTCCTCCTCCTTCTTCTTTCTTCTTCTTCCCTGCTGGAGTCCAACTTCCAAGCTCAGCCCACAGCCCACTCTCTGAGAAAATCTTCCTGAATCCCTTTCAGTGGAATCTACATGGATCTGTGGCCATTGTTAAGCCTTCACCGGGCCTGTTATCCCGAGCCTCCTATGCCTACATGGTTACTGAATATATGCTTTCTGCCACCCAGGTGATGGGCTTCTCTTTGGAGAAATGTGTACTGAGTGCCCCCTGTGTGCTAGGAACTAGAAATTGGAAATCTGGGTGCCCAAGAAGAGAGCTGTGGTTTCCCCTTAGGCAAACATGAGGAAGCTTGTAGGAGCACCCACTGAGCTAACAGGAGCAAGGTAGACAAGGTCTCTGGTCTGGTGAGGAAAGAGCAGAGGACGCAGCCCACAGGGAGCTCAGGCCTCAGGGAGCACCATTCTTAGGTGGTGGCTGCCACCAGCATCCAGTAGGATAGGGACTCAGGATTGCCAGTGGGCTGGGGTCACAAGTAACAAGATTGGCTCCTCCTGTGGTGTACTGGCTAGGAATTTGTCTTACTGTTGTTTTGGCTTGGGGAATGTGACTTTTCAATCTGAAGAAGGGAACCATCCAGGCAGATGAGTTCCATCTTGGTTTGCCCTTTGTGTGTAGTCTAGCTGTCCAGAATTCACTTCTTTTTTTTTTTTTATTTTTCTTTTATTATTCATATGTGCATACAAGGCTTGGTTCATTTCTCCCCCCTGCCCCCACCCCCTCAGAATTCATTTCTAAATTCTCATCGGAACAGTTCAAGACTAGTTGTGCTGTTATGACAAATAATGCTGGTCTAAATTTTGCCTGATACGGTCTTTTGGTTTTTGGTCTGTACTGGGGTTTAAACTCAGGGTCTTGCATTTGTAAGGGAGATGCTCTACTACTCGAGCCATACCCCCATGCCTGGGCATCCAGGCATCATCTATCAGCAGCAAAACCAGGGAACCTTCCTGAGAACCAGAAGTTCCCACAAAATCCAGCTTCTGGCACTATCAATCAGGTGTTTCTGGGGGTCCAGACTAAATTGTCTTTAATGAGTATCATAAGCTCTTGTAGAAATTTATTGTTCTTGGTATGAGAATGTAGGTTTTTAGGACACTATGGGCATTAGTATAATCAATTTGGCAAGAAAAGCTTTGGATGATTTAAATGAAATTGTAAACAGTGTAAAGTAGACATGCAAAATAGAATGCCAAGTGGGGATAAGAAGGACTTAATGACTTTGCAAAAATATAATTTATTTTGTTTCACTGATTGAAATGTAATTTGTTGCCATCATGTCAAGTTTGGAAAGTCAGAAAAATTCTAAAAATCACCTTGGATCCCACATTCACATATACTTACCATTAATGTGTACTTTTTTTTAACCATGTTGAAATCCTATGCAAATGTGTGTTCTTTTTTAACAAGAAGGGCTGCCATTGTAAGGTAAACATTGCTCTTCTCAGTGGGAGAAATTTTCATCAAGTAGCTGGCAGTAGACTACTCACCGAAGTAAAAGGAGCTCAAAAATTTCTATTTTTCCATCCCCTCTCATCTCACCAAAGTAGACAGGCCAGGGTTGAATGCAAAGGTGTGAGGAGGAAGAAGAAATCAAAAGTTTTGCCTGTGAGAGCTAACAAGTGGATTTTCTGTGCAATATATTCCATAAATCTGAGTCATGCCATATTTATTTTTCTTCGTTAGATTTTTTGAGCTGAAAGCACTGTACTTGAAATGTATAAGGTTATTAAATTGAAAGCGCTGGAGGCAGAAGATGGAACTAGAAATAAGATAGAGGGATTAGGAAAGAGAATATGGCAAATTCCAAACCATGTGGGGGGTGTGTGGTGGAGATGAGTCAGGGATACAGACCCAAATGATGAAATACCACTCGGGCTTTGTCAGTCCCCTGCATTCATTCTTTATTGTGCTTCTGGGATGCGGGTAAAAATTTCTAGGATTCCTTTAGAGATTTAGTGAGGACTTTTTCAGGTAATTCAGAACCAAGATGTAGGTATGTCTATCACTAGTAAAGCCTAGTCCCTTGTCCAGGGACATCCTTGAGACAGGTGTAGACTGTGCTAAGTCATTTGATATAATATCACTGCAGCTGGTCCTGGAGGTAAACATGGTGGAGCGGGGATTTGAGCCCAGGTGTGCCTGTGTCTAAGCCCCATGCTCTCATCACCCCAGCAGGCCTTGGCTCTGATGCTCCCCATCATGAGTTATAAAGAAGCTGGAGGTGTCTCCTTGCAAAATCCACACGATTCCTAGCTGGCTTCATAGCAAAATCCTTCTGAATTTGAGTACATCCATTTGTTGTTCAGAAAACTTGGGTATGATTATTAGTTGGTAAACAAGAAGACACACGAACATTTTAAGAGAAATCAATAGAAATCGATCCAGACTGTCGTAATTGAATAAAATCCTACTACCTACTGTTTTTAAAGGATCAAAACATAACCACAATGGCAGCCAAGAAAAACCTTGAGCCAGTTTCAGGCAGAATTTCCCTGCCATCCCCTCACTGGGAAAGGACAGCCAGTCACTTAAGAATCCTGAGCACTACCCTGAAGTAGCTCTCCTGTTCCCAGCAGCCAGAGGACTTGCCTCAAACAGCATTTGAGAAGACAAATGTTCCCTGTGCTAGGCTGCAAATGGATTAAAGCGGTGTTGATCCTCATCTGTCAGAACAATTAACATGAGTAAAACACTTGCCCTACTTAAAGCAGATGGAGGGAGGGGGAGGGCGTTCTGTGGCACCACTCATAAGATTAATGTGACTCTGGGTAGCAGAGAGCACTGGATTTATTTTCTGAACATACATGGATTTACAAGGATGTCAGTTTCTGCTGAAAGCACAGACTGTGATCCTAAAGGGTCTCTGTAGGGTACTAAGCCAGGCGTGGAAGAAGTGTGGCCTAAGGGGGATGGGGTGTGAGACAGATAAATAGCATTTTTAACAGTCAAGTATGACTCATTGACCATTTTGTGCTCCTCTTGTGTTGAAGCTCTGCTGAATTCAAGGTTTAATGGTGACCTGGCTTCATAGAGGATGGATAAATATGGTTGTATGTACCTGTAGTAACTTGAGAGCACAGCTCTGTGTGCAAGAAGACTGCAGAGGTCCCTTGCCTTCCATTAGAGCTGAATCCATGCTGTAGGGGAGGAGGAAAAGAAAACAGAACATGTTAATTAAGAATGAGGCACCCAGGAGGATTTTATTACTCTTTGATAGTGGAATGGGAAAGTGGTTGAGGTTAGCACAACAAGGATAGAAGGCAGTAGAGTGAGAAATAATATTTACATGAGTGCTCAATCAAATTTTAATTATAGGAATCCTATTGAAGAGGGAATCTGGCTGTTGGCACCGCAAGAGCCAGACTTGTTGGCAAGGAGGCTGTAGTTATGGGGTGACCACTTGTCGTGGAAGAGTGAGTCGAGATTCTCTTCCAGCAGATACACTCCCTGAGTTGTCTCTCAGGAATGCATTTCCTACCCTGGGAGTTGCTTTTCCCATTGACTCCACTTGTCTTCTGGTTTCTTGCTTGACTGTGGGGAGCAAGAGGTTCAGATTTCCTGCTACTGTTCTCTGCTTTTCTGTTCCAATTCCATACCACCACCATGCTGGAAGAGATACTGCCTTTCAGAGAGGCTGAGATGGTCCACTTCCTACCATCAAGCCCAGTTTTTGAACAGGGAAGAGTGAGCTCTCCAAGCACCATAAGCAATTGCAGAGTGCTTTCTGGGACTTAACTGCACTTGTACCTTGCCTTCCACCCTCCACCTTGACTCCCTTCCCTTCTCAGATCTTCCACACGTTTACTCACCGCCTCCTTCCTTGGTCCTTGCTCTTTGTCTAGCAGGGTTGTGTTTGATTTGCCCTCTCTTACCCAAGGAACTGTTTTGACTATTGTTCACATGCACAACATCCTCAGTATGGCTTCTTTCAGGTTCTTTCACATTGTGAAATAATCTTCTAAAATAAAGAGAAAAAAAATTCTGTCCTAGTTTGAAAACAAGCATTTTTTTTTTTTTACCAGTTACATTGTTACTTTAAATTAGTGAAGATTAAAAACTACCTAAAGTGATTAAAGGAACCATAGTATATAAACTGCTTTGGCTTTTCTTAGCCATTAAGACTACAAATATGAAGGCCACTTGGGAAAATCCTCATAAAACCACATTAAATTAATAATATGGGTATGCTATGGTTACAGCTTTTTAAAGAAAAATGTAATATATCGGTTTTAAAAAAAGGACTGTAATAGTTACAATTAGGATTTTTTGTTGTTGTTGTGATTTCTTTTGCATGAGGTGGTTGTAGTGGTAAAATGTAGTTACTAATGTTAACATTGTCTATAAAAGCATTGATTTCAGTGCTTGCTTTTGTTGTCAGATCCTGGGCTGAGGTCATGGCACCATCTTGAAGCCCTAGGTTTTCCAACCTTATGTAATTGGGCTTGCTGGAGTGTTTTCCTGACCATAGCAGAAAGTCTGTGTTGTGTGATTGTGCAAATCGCACAGTGACCTCCAATGCTGGCTTTAGCGTTTTCCATCATTCCTGTATTTAGAGAAAAGGATTGTTGATCTTTAACGGGTTTATTCAGCTCCTGTGTTGTGCCAGGCACTACGCTGAGTGTCATAAACCAGTCAGACATAATTCCCAGTGCTTAGGTTTGAGACCTCGTGGAGGAGGCCCAAGAAGCAAGGCTATCAAGGTGGTGATGGATGCTGTGGTGGAAGTGAGGAGGGGTGGGAGTATGTCCACAAGGACTTAGGCAGTCTTTCTAAAGGCCAGTTGGAGGTAGGGTGGAACCGGAGGGAGGCTGTCACTGGCCCTGTTGAGGAATGTGGACTCTATCTGAGGTGGTGGTTCATGGTTCGTATTTCTAGCAGCAGAGGGACTCAGAATTGCACTTCAGTGTTCTCTCTAGCCTTGGAGAGCAGTTTATAGATGAGGCTGGAAACCAGTTAAAACCCTCTTGCCATGTTCCTGTGGTCCCTAAGCTAGCCTGGTGAGGGAGGGTATGCAGAGAGGGGACAGTTTAGACAGGTATCTGAGGGGAGATCAGCAGAAACTGGTAGTAAAGAGAATTTTAAAAAGGTACCTGAGGCTCTGGCTTAGCCATATGGCTCTGTAGGAGCTGGCTCATGGCCTTCATTGCTCATTTAATTTTACCCAGGTGACAGGCAGCACAGTGCATGACTGGGGTGGGTGACCTTGCAGGGGAAGAAGGCAGGCTGAGTGTGGGGTATGTGGAATGTGTCCCTTTGGGTACAGAGGTCTGGTAGGCATCTGGCCACAGGGGCCTGGAGCACACCCATAGAGCTACCACCCATGGATGCTGACCTTTGAAATCAGTGTTTTACTGCTGGGTGTTAAGGAACATGCTAGAGCTTAAATAATAAATGTCTTTTCTCTGAGAATTCTGCTGGCAACAGTCGCCTTTGGATTCCCAAAGCTGGCTGTACAGCTGTAAGAAGTAACTTTTCCATCTGAAGGTTGACTAGCTATGGTACTCGGGGCACAGTACCATCAGCTGCTGGGGCTGGGCTGTTAACATGACCCTCAGCCTCGTAGTAGCCATTTGACTTCATTCTGCAATCCCGCATTCTTCTGTGCCGTGTTAATATATAAACACATGACATTTAAGACTGTTTCTCAGGGAGACATCTACAGGCAAAGCCACTGACTCAGTATGACAAACACCTTGCTGAGAGGCAGAAGATAATTAGCTCTTGAATTTTCTAGTGGATACTTAAACTTGACTTTTTCTTTTTAATAGCAGTCAGCTTGTTGAAAATCATCTGAAGACATGGCTATCCATACTTGAGCTAAAGTGTTTTGTTTTGTTTTTCTCTGCTAGTTGAAGTAAGAGATAGAGGATAGGGGATAGGAAAGATGGGCTTATTTAAGAAATGATTTTCAAACTTTCTTTTTTTAATCTAGACCCACACTGATCACACACTAAATTTATTTCAAGACCCATTCACAGTTGTGACTCACAGTTTCAAAAACATTCATGAAAATTACTCTAGAGATGGTTGGGGATTTTTTTTTTTTTATCTCTTCCTTGAAGTTGAATATATTTGAAAGTATATTATACAGGCCAGATGGAGTGCCTCACATCTGTAATCACAGCTACTCAAGAGGATGGAGATTAGTAGGATCTTGATTCAAGGCCAGCTTGGCAGAAAGTTAGTGAGACTCCATCTCAATCAATAAGTGGATGTGGTAGCATGTGTCTATAATCGTAATGATGCAGGAGGCATTGTGAGTAGGATCACTGGTCCTACTGAGACTGGTCTGGGCAAAAACAAAAGACCCTATCAAAATATTAAATAAATAAAATGACCACCCAAAATGTATAGTAGAAGGAATGTCATGTTATCTTTAATTCCCTGGGTACTTCATAGCAAAGTTGGACTCTCATACAACCTTCTAAATACATTTTCTCTCTCTCTTTCTCAAATAATTCTGGCCCCTCTTGCATCGTCTCCATTTATCTGTTATCTATTACTACTTCCCCTCCAGTTTGAGTGGCTAATCCAACACTAGCTACTGTGATCTAATTGGCGTTTTCTCTGTCAAATGTGTCACTCTGAGAATAGCCAAATTAACGAAGCCTTCCTGGAATATACCCAAATGTGGAGGACCATTTAGGACCTTTCAAAATGATCTGGTCTGTTAGCTCTGTCTTGAGATAAGCAGAATAAATAAATCCCTATAATCAAAGGAACACTAACTGTAGTGCCTCTCTCCAGCTTTGAGTCATTACAGCTTGCCCAGCTCAAGTGTGTACTAATTGGGTTCATTGTGTTCTTTGTGCTACATTTGATAATTTTGAGATAATTTTACATTTGCATTGTTGGTATCCCATTTTCCAAAATTTGTTGACATGGCTACTTATTTTCAAGAATAATAATTTATTAACCTTTCCTTCCAAGGTATTAAACCTATGTATACTCATTATAACAACATGGAAGTAGTCTTTTCCTGTAAGTTTCCAGCTCTGTCCCTAACCAGAGTTAACAACTTGGCGTTTATTCAATACCACTCTAAGCACAGGAAAAATACCTAAATATTTATATACGTGGTGAACACTTATGAAAATGAGATCCTAAGCTTAGCCTTTAAAAAGAACACTTTATCATGGTCTTCTCTCAAGAGTTCATCCTTTTTTTTTTTTGCAGTACTGAGGCTTGAACTCAGGGTCTACACCTTGAGCCACTCCACCAGCCCTTTTTTAGGTATTTTCAAGATAGAGTCTCACGAACTGTTTGCCCAGGCTGGCTTTGAACCTTGATCCTTGTGATCTCTGCCTCTTGAGTAGCTAGGATGACAGGCGTGGACCATCGGTATCTGGCTTCATCCTTTTGATAGTTACACTATGTGGTTATACCAGTTTATTCGTTCACTCCCTTGTGGATGGGCACTAATTCATTTTTTAGTTTAGCTCTTAAAAAAACCTTTTTTTTTGATAGTACTTGGGCTTGAACTCAGGGCCTTCACCTTGGGCCACTCCAACAGCACTATTTTTTTTTTTTTTTTTTTAGTAGAGGGTTTTTCAAGACAGGGTCTCACAAACTATTTACCTGTGCTGGCTTTCCTCCTGATCTCTGCCTCCCGAGTAGCTAGGATTACAGGTGTAAGCCACCAGTGCCCAGCCAGGCTTTTACCATTGTCACAGTGCTATGATAAACACCTTTGTACATACACGCTAAGACTAGTAAACTGGTCAGTCTAAAGAAGGACTGCTGAGGTGTCAAGCACTGCAGGTTATCCGTAACCAGTGATGTGGGTACAGTCCACCACGATTCCTTCCAGGCTCCAAAAGTAGCTTGCGTCCCTTTAGCAGGAGCTGGGAAGATGGGTCAGAACACTGATTCAAGCTGTCTTCTTAACCTAGGATGTTTTTCTCTCTACCCAGCCTTCTTCTGGGACATGGCTCTTTGAATATCCTAAGTTTCTCTTAGTATTGAGTGTAGGACTTTTCAAAGCAGCTGATGGACCTCCCTACTCCTCCATGGCAATGTACACCTTGCCCTCAGCAAGTTTCTGGACTTCTCAAGTGTGAATCACTGCTGTGTTATTTTAGTGTGTCTTAATCTGGTCCATCATTACCATCCACTTTCTTTGCCCCGTGTGTTGGTGAAGTCTTTCAGAAAGTTGGAGTTGGTGTATACCGTAAGAGTGGACTGCAGTGGGCTGTAAAATCTTGCACCATGCTTCGACCTTTGCTCAGTTTTTACACGCCAAGTGCATTCAGGGTTACAGTGCCATTGTAGCTATTTTGGGTTAGAGAGAAGAAATAAGACAAATGTTCTAGGTGACTTTGATTTCAATCATTCAGTGACATTCATTGAGTAAGCATTAACCTCAATGAACTGCTAGGGATAGATTATCCCAAGGAGCAAAACAGACATAATGTTATCCTTAAGAATTTGCTTCTAGACTAAGGAGATTACAATTGGTAAATAGAATTTCTGTGGTAGTACTTGGGATTTGGTGTTACATGTGACCACACTGATTGGAGGAAAGCCAAAGTTTAGTGGTATTCTGATCCAAAGCCTTATACCACTAAAAACAAACAAATGCCTGTAATCCTAGCTACTTGGGAGGCTAAGATCAGAGTTCAAAGCCAGCCCAGGAAAATATTTGTAAAACCCTCTCTTGAAAATACCCAAACCAAAAAAAAATGACTAGTGGAGTGACTCAAGTGGTAGAGTACCTGCCTAGCCCTAAGTTCAAACCCCAGTACCACCAAAAAAAAAAAAAAAACCTTCATGATGATTTTATGATCATCTGAAAAAATAAACAGGTATCTAAAATAGTGTTTTTGGAAAACAAAGATGAAATGTTTACATGTTGCAATATTAAAAGTAATATTAAAAAGTATTAGTTATAATTATTCCATAGTAATGGGACAGCAAAGTTAGGTATATAATTTATGTATGGAAGGAAATTCTAGATAAATTTAAAGCTTCAAAAAATAACTATATTCTAGCTTGGTGCCAGAGGCTCATTCCTATAATCCTAGATACCTGGGGAGGCTGCGATCTGGAAGATCAAGGTTCAAGGACAGCCCTGGCAAATAGCTCATATGACACCCCCATCCCCAAAATAACCAGAGCAAAATGTGCTAGAGTTGTGGCTCAAGTGGTAGAGTGCCTGCATTACAAGTGAGAAGCCCTGAGTTCAAACTCTAGTCCCACCCCAACCCCTCTGCCCCCTGGGGGGAAAAATGAATATATTTTAAAAAATCACATCTAAGAAAAGATGAGTATTTATCTAATCTGAGTAAAGTGGAGAAGAACTTTCTAAACAAAATGTGAGGGAAAAATGTATAAGTGACAAAGTCTGTGGAGACAACATAAAAAATAAAAAAAATGCTAAATGAGAAGATGAGCAGCCTACTGGGAAGGGAGACTTGCAATGAAAGGTTGGTATCTATAATACACACCAAGCACTGTGAATTCAGCATCCTGTCAAAATGGGCAAAGAATATGGCTAGGCAATTAAAAATAAACCCAGATGTCCTATACATATAGTTACAAAAAATGGAACCTCAGGTAGTTAAGGAAATGAAAGACAGACATTACTTTGGAATTGTATTGGCAAAAAAGTTATTTAAATGATAAATCCAGAGTTACTGGGAGTCAAGTAGAGATTGCCAGCAGAAGAGTGTGTGTGTGTGTGTCTATATATATATATATATGTATGTATATAGTGATTGTTGGAGACAAGTTCACAGACTCTTTGGCCAGATAAATCCATTTCCAGGAATTTGTCTGAAGGTTCTTTACTGTAGTATCATCAAGGAAAACTGGTTACACATCCAGTAATTGGTTGTTGACTAAATTATGGTACGATCAGTTCCTAGGAAATTGTGCTAAAATGGGCATTTGGCCATGATTGGGGTCTTGTTTTTTATAGTCTTGTTTGTTTTGGGTTATGTCAGAGTTTCAGAAAGATGGGGAAAGATCAAAATCTCAAAACACCTTTTCCTTCAAATGAGGTTACTTAGCATGGGAAGAGATGCATGTAGCAAAGTAAGGATTTCTCAGCTGTGAAGCACAGAAAATCCCCACTTGAGTCCAGCCACACAGCGTGTGGCAGGAACATGAAGCAGGCTGTGTATCCGAGCCCAGAGCCCTGCCTAGGCTGTGAAACAATTTTAGCAAGGTAGGTTTGATCCCAAGGTGCTTCCTCATGTTGTTCGGACAGAAGTTTGGCCAGTCAGCTCTGAATCCTGTGTCAAGTGATGGAGGGAGACTTGGTCAATATTAAATCAGGTCCCTGGGCTGTTCGAGCTGAATGTACTGCCTGTTGGTATGTGTCCCTGTTCTCTTCCATTCCTGGACTTAGTGGGCTCTCTGTATTCTCATAGGGAATCCTTTCCTTAGATTATAATCTTTCCCAAGGCTCTCACAGTGCTGAAGGCAATCAGTTAACATTTGGACAGCTCTCTATTTTACTTTTTCTAGGTCAAAACATGGCACTGATGGTTGAACAAAAGCTGTGGGAAATGGAGCGGGAAAGGGAGCACCTTCCTCATCTGGGGGGTTCCTGCAACACAGTCAGTAGTTAGTTCCAGAACTACCTGCTGTGGCAAGCAGATATCTCCAAAACTTTGTTCCTAGAAGCCTCACTTTCTGGAGATTGCCCCAGGACACAGAGTCCCCAGTTACAAGTTCCGGCCTTATGCTGCATTCCTGTCCTTCCCAGCTAATTGTGGGGCAGAGATGCAAACTAACTGGAGCAGAGTGATGAAACAGCTTCATTTTTTGTGCTTCCTCCTTTAGTCTTTAGATTCAAGTGAAGGTTCTGTGTGTGATGGGAAAGTACCTTGCGCCACGCTGTAATTACAACCTGCAAATCTTGTCTCAGGGACCTCCGTGGAGGTAGGCGGTGGTGATTAGATGTTTGTGCTTAGTGTGGATATCTAGTGAGTGGCCAGGACTTGGCCACACATCTCTGTGAAAGAGAAATGGCTCAGAAGTCAGATGTGCATGCAGCACATTTGGGGCCAAAGTTTTGGGGACACATAACACATATACCTGGTACTTCAGTGGAGTCCCAGTTCAGGATGCACAAAACCCAGTATGAGAACCAAACACCCACTTTTCAGGGAGCCACCTATCAGCTAAAAGTTATTGCTAATAATCAGTGTAGCAATATCAGGATCTGACCCTCAGATTCCAAGTTTTGTCCTTAAATCTGTATTCCTAGAGGCTCCTCTGTGAGAGCAAAACACACATCAGATTTGTTTGTTTATACTCTAATTGTCAGACTTTATCAATAGAACAAACATGATTAATTAATTAATTAATAAAAAATTAATGATTAATTTGCAGGCCAGGCACCAAGGCTCATACCTATAATCCTAGCTACTCAGGAGGCAGAGATCAGGAGGATCGAGGATCAAAGCCAGTCCGGGCAAATAGTTCTCAATACCCTATCACAAAAAAGGGCTAGTGGAGTGGCTCAAGGTGAAGACCCTGAGTTCAAGCCCTAGGCCTGAAAAAAAAAAAAAGATTAATTTTCAGGGGAGTTACATATAAAATTTTACAATTATTATAAAACCCCATATTTTATAATTTTAAGGGTAGTTACACAGAAAAATCAATAACTTGAACTGTGTCATATAACTAACATTTTTATATTGTTTGTGACATAGAACACTTACACATATCCCATCCCCCCATTTTTCCCTAGGAAGTAGGCAAAGAAAGAAACAAATTTTTAATTAAGACACTGCATGAATTACCTCTGTGCCTGCAGGCCAGAGTGCCAAAGATCTTGTCCTTTAAAAAAAAATACACCTTAGTGCATCTTAGTGAAAATCCTATGAATTTTGCATTGGAGTTAGGCATATGTGGATTATTTTTCTAACTCTATGACAGTCGCTGTAGCCAAGGTACCATGCTCTGGTCACCGCTCCCCCCGCCCCCAGAAGAAAGTACTTTGTTTAACCAAAGTGAAGCCAGGCAATGTATAACAGCTGGAATTGAATAGAAACAGCATCATTTACGTTCATCTCTCAAGCACTGCACTTTCCTGGCGGCTCTCTAAATTGCCTCTTGCTGCCTGAATAGTGACTGTTAGAGAAATGAGGCATTTTGTTTTCTGGATAGCCTGTGGATTGTTCCCTACAAACCACTCACCCAAGAGTGCCTGGTTGCACAGCTTTCAATTTTTCTACCAGGTCATCCCACAGCAGTTCAAAAGGGGACTCCCCAGAGAAAAGGGGGCAAGTCAGTGCATGTTAAGAAACCCACCCTTGTATTTCCCCATAGACAGAATGTGACCCGTATAGAATTTCTGAACTTGTGCATTAAGGTCCTTGGCTGTGCACCTGAGCGATTTGACAGGGTCTGAATGAGAGTTCTTTTCTGAGAACAACCTCTAGCTGTTTCTCTGTCCACAGCTTGTCCCCACCCAGTCATCTAAACATGAATGCTCCTGGGTTTGCTTGGCCATGCTGGTTAGCGTGTATGGGGTTGGCATTACAGCCTTCAACACAAGCAGGCACAGCAAGGAACCTGAAATAAAAACAATCAAAGGGATTGTTCTAGTATTTTTTTTTCTCACCTATAACGCATATTCCTTTAATTATCTTCTCTCCATTTTCTTTTCTCCTTCTGGGTTTCTTGGCTTCTTTTCAGAGTCAATGACCATCCATGTAGATGGCATATCCATAGATTCAGTTCCATCCCCTGTCCCCTTCCCTCCTCCCACCTTACCCACAAAACAGCACACACTGTCTCCTCTCTTTCTGTCTCTGGATAGAGGGCAGTGCATCTTGGATGGTGACACTTCTACAACTTCCATACAGGAAGCACTCAGGTTGGTCTGGGATGGTGGCTCGGCACAGGGGCACACAGACAGGGGGCTTGTCTCAAGCTCTGTGCATTCCGCGAACACAGTCATCTCATCGATTGACCACAGCTCCTAACATCTCTCACAGGATGTCACAGGGGCTGAAGCTGCCTAAGCTGTTTCTGGTTACTGATGCAGCCTGGATTCAGCGGATCCTTGCCAGGCACACTATCAGGAGGAACATGCAGTCCCTGCAATCAAGTCCACTGCCCTTGCCCCTCACCCTTCCCCACCTCAGATCTGCTTATTAACCCCCTCTCCAAAGCTTGATAAAATTAATCCCCAGACATAGTGGAAGATAATGAGTTGCTGTGGCCTCTGCCCACTCTTCAGACTTGGAGACTGAGAATTCCGTAAAGTGCAGGGGGTTCGTGCATCTGGCATGTTGCAGAATTTGAACTCAGTGTGGTCAGTGTCTGCTTTAGATTATCTTTTATGGCACACACTCAGCATTCTGTGTATGCTGATCACACATTTCTGTGGAAACCAATTCACTTAACAGTATAGCTCATCTTAACCGAGTATTTTTTTTAAAGTACACAGATATCTGTGCCTTTGACCATAAAATGCAATGGGATCAAAAAATGAAAGTTTTTTGTTTCTCAGCAGATTTAAAAACAACAGATATGTAATGTGCTGATTTAAACAGATATGAAGGGACTTTTCCCATTTGAAATTTACCTGGAAAATTGCACATTTTCAGCAAAATCTTAATATTCTGCCTGTAATTTATGAATTCCTCACGGCTCTCTTGTCGTCACACTGATGCAAGCATGTGGCGTGTATCTGAGCCCCTTGTCGACGGGGTAGCAACCAGGGTCTTGCCACCCAGTAGGTATGTGAAATGGCTAAAAAAAAATCCAGCACGACCTTGTTGCTTCACAAGCCTACTCAAAGCGTCTGTGCCCTCAGGAAATGATTTGCTGTTTTTGCACCGTTTCTCTGTGAACATAAACCGTTGCCCAAAGACCACGGTACCTGGAATGAGAATGTTCATGGTTAACGTTGCTGGTGCTGGTGCTGGTGGTCCTGGAGTTTGAATTCAGGGACTTGCACTTGCTAGGCAGGCCCTCTACCACTCGAGCCACAGCTCCCTCACTTGTTAATTTTTAAAATCTTGAGACCATGTACAATTTTTGAATAATTTTGGTTTCCTTTAAGATGGTTATTGAAAGGGAAAGATGGTAGTTGTTAGGTGAGGGTTCTCTGCTCCAGAAAGGAAAAAAATTGTTTTAAGAGTCTATAAAGAGTTTGGATCTGTTCAATTTCAAATTTAAAGTGGGGATTCTTTACCTTTTTCACTCTAGCCCTTAGTGTGAGGGAGGGGAGCTGTTTCCTTTATGTGTCAATCACTTGGAGTTCATACCCAATTGGTTTCAGGCATTTTCTGGGTAGCGCTTGGCCTTGCGGGTGTGTAAAAGCCATCGTTTCGGGCAACAGCACAGCAGGGAAAGAAGCATGCAAATTCTGCACATCTCTAAACGTTGCTCTGTTAAGAGTTGCAACTGCCAGGATTAAGGACAAAAGAAATGCCTGGGCGTAAGGTGCCCGGGCTTCCCTTGGAATAACCTCTGTTTTTCCTTGCTACATAAAACAAATGCTCGCCATAATTGCTGTGCATGTTGACTCACCTTTTGTGCCCCAGCGCATCTGCTGGTGTAAAATGAGACAGTCACCAGACTGGAATGGATTTGGAGAGGCTGCAGACTAAACTTGCAGGCAGGACTGCACCCACAGCAGCCCAGAGAGACAAACTGGCCCCTGTCTGCAAAGGTTTTTCTGGGAGAGCTAATTCCAGAGCCCTGTTCCTCCCTTCCAAGACGCAAGAAGGAAAGGCGCTCACAGCCAGCCTGAATGCTTCACGCCGAAATGTAAACCCATTAGCTCTTGCTGTCCTCGCGGGTGAGTCCCCTTAGAGCTCATCCTCTGTCTGCCTGTCATCCACCTCTCATTTGTCCTCACCCTCCTCGCCTCCAAGCTTAGTAATCCTGTTTCAGATTTGTGACATTTTTCTAGGAGCCCAGAACTAAGCTTGAGATTCTTTCTAATGATGCTCTGGATTGGATCCTGACAGTCTAAAGATTTCTAATCCTGTTTGTCCAACTCTGAATGATGTTTGCATTTAGATGATAGTATCACCAAACTGTTTCATAATTGCCATTTCAGTTACAGGGTAACTCTTTCCAGCCTAGGAGGCTACATCTGTCTATCAGGCAAAAATGTACTCTTGGTCTTTTCCCACCCTGTGGGAAAGTTCCCACCCTGTTTCTAGTAATTTAGTGTAAACCTTTTGAGCACTGAGGCTTAACTTTAATATTTTGGTAAAGGGTTTTTTTTTTGTTTGTTTGTTTTGCATTGTTGAAACCTCAGTATTTTTAGTTGCTGTCAAACTTAGGCTTTTATTTGACATTTTTCTCTAGGTTAGAAACGTTTTATTCCTAAGCAGTCTAGAGTTCTTTGACGGTGTTTCCCGCTCACTGCCTTTCTGCTTTTAGGAAAGAAAGTAGGCACTTTAGGGGAATCTTCCTGTTGGCATTCTAGAATGGCCTGTGCAAGTCAGTAAGAAGAGGGCACGGGGGTAGACAGACATGGCATGAGAATCAAGGCTTAGATGGCACCTCTTTTGCTGTGACCTGTTGGAACTAATGATTAGGCTGGGTTTTGTGAGCCTGGGAAAATACACAGTTCTCCCTGCTCCCCCCATAAGCACAGGAGGAATTTACTGAACCTTCCCTAGGAAGAGAGCAATATCATTTCCAAAAACGTGTGATAGAAAAGCACCTTTCTTCTAGGAAGCTGCTTGCTGTGTGTGATCGTCCAAAACGTCCCCACCCTGAGCAACTAAACTGTTTCCCTCTCTCTGTCCCTGTCATACATGAGTTTGTCGATTGCTGCGTGTCACAGGCCAGGAGATGTCTACCATTAAGAGAAAGTCAGAAACTACTGATCAAATATATGTGCCCAAAGGAATGTGTCTTCCATCAGCCCACCGGTGTGGCTTCCTCTTTGTTCTTTGGGTTGTTTGTGTAAAGGGCTGAGAGAGTCACCTCCCAGCAGAAGGAAAGGGATATAGGCTGTCCTTGGCTGTCCCATCTGTAGTCAGTGAATTCTGCCACTACACTCACTACACTTTATTAATTTCAGAGTTAGCTTGTTAAATCAAGGGGAAAGGAAAAAAGAGAGTAAATCAATTTATAAGAGAGAACACGGGCCAGGCAATGTGTGATAAAAATGTGTTCCTTGTAGGTGGTGGTTGGAGAGGAGACTTTGTTCTGTATATTAAAATAATGCTGAGCTGTCGCATCCCTGCCCAAATTGCTATTGTGTTGTGGTTTCCAGACACATAGTGGGAGGATGGGCTTGCTTTTGAGGGAGAAGAAGCCTTTACAGGAAAGGAGCTGGAATGCTGTCTAGCCAGACTCAAACCACAGGCTTCTGCTCTGTGGCTCGCTTGGATTATTTGCAATTGCAGCTTTTATCTGCAATTCTGACATCTTCGTGATTTGGCAAGGGATTGTGAAATACTCCCAAGCCCTGGCCATGCTAGCACTGGCAGATGGTGGGGGGAACCTGCGTTGGGGGGCACATGGCTCACTTGCAGGATGGGGTCTTTATGGGTAGAACAGCCCTTGTTTGGCCAGTTAGGCTGCCTTTACCTTCATGGTAGCTTCTTCCCACCAGCACCATCCAAGCAAGCTAGGAAGAGCTTTACCGTAGCTCCTTTCTGGTACCGGGCCCTTTGCAATGGGGCTGTAAGCCATCTGGTGCTGGGCACCATCCAAGTCTGTAGACCTCACCCCCAAAATCTCTCCCTTGGCCCACACCAGATATATAGTCTCAAGAGTGTGTGACCCTGGGCCCCATGACATGTGAAACGTGGTGTGGAAAATGTGCTAAGTCAGCTTGGAAGGTTGTGGTTGTAAGTACTGGATAAACTGTGCCTCAGTTTCCTGATCTGCAAATGAGGGTCATCATAGCACCTGTGTCCTTGGGTTACTGTGAGAATTCCATGGCACGTAGGGAGTAGGCTGGGCAGAATTCATCTGGACTGCTATGCTTGGACAGGGTGCCATTCACCAAAAGTAACCTGACGTTCTGGGGACCCATGAGAGATGAAAGTTGTTCTGGAGATTTGCTGACTTAGGAAGTCATTGATGCAGTGACTTATTTGGAGAGCTTGAAGTATAGAAAAGAGTTAAATTCGTCCTACTTACAGAGCTGGAGCAGTGGTGAGAAGTCACTGTGTAAAGGAAAATTGTACACAACTTCAACCATAGCTGTCTTACAGTGAACAGGCCTGGCTGTCTGGGAGTTGAAAAGCTTTTGATCACAGGCACAGTCAACCTGCAGGTACACAGTAGGCAGGATTCCGGCCCTGTTGGACTGTTGGTTAAGAGGAGAGCTGAGAATCTTTCCAACTCCTAGATGCTGAAAATTCTTTTTGTTTTTTTTTCTGTGCCATGGTTTGAATTCAGGGCCTTACACTTGCTAGTCAGCTGTTCTACCATTTGAGCCACACCACCAGCCCTAAAAATGCTTGATTTATCTCCCTGTACACTGGGAGCTTGTTGAGAGTAAGGATTCATATTTTACCTATCTGTATTCCCATAATACTTTGTAAATGGACCTGAGAAAACAAAAATAATTGTATATTACAATGCTAATACAACTAGTATTAATTATATTTATTAGTTATTAATAAATATTAATATTGATATAAAAACCAATAAACATGAAAAAAGTCATCTGTGATCACAGTATGCAGAGGTACCCTGGGAACACTTGCTATCATTTTGCTACTTGTCTTTTCAGACTTCTTCCTAAGTAGCTATTGTGGCTCCAAGTTGTCACTATTTTAGGTAAATTTGCACATAGAAAATGCCTAACAAATATTTGCAGGTGATATGATCTCTAGGTGCTGGGGAAAGGATAATGTTACTTCTTTCATCTGTATTTTAAGATTTTTTAAATTTATCCATTCAGTATTCTCTAAAGTTGAACTGTGCACCATGTACAGTTCACCTTGTGTGATGGCTGTTTCCCCAGCCCCTTGTCATCCTGGCTTCTTGGAGCTCATAGTCCCTTGGGTCAGTGAGTCACAAAGAAAATTTATATGATTTCTGGATGTGGCAAGTGTTAGGAGAACAAAAAGGAGTGAAAGGATAGAAAGGGGACGGGGCAGATGGAAAGCTTGTTCTGTGTGGTTGGTGGTGGGTGGGTGAAAACCAACCTGAAAGAATCAAGGGAACAGCCATTCCTGTGGGAAATGATTCCAAAGTTACTTTGTGTGCATGTGTGTGTACACACTTGTGTATATATATATAAAACAATACATATGTGGTTGTCCACTTTGTGTTCTGTATATGCTTATCACAATTTATTCAACTAGTCATTTTTGTTCTTTACCACTGTGAGCAGATTTTGTGTGAATCCTTGCTTATGATAATTTTTTTCATTTTTTGTTTGCCAGTGAGAATATTTTGTGGAACTTAATTTTGAGGTCCCTATGTCTGTCCAGCTTGGTTCTTGATCATTGCTTAGCTGAATGATGGGAAGAACAGGGTCGGGGAGGCAGATGGGTAAGGCTACTGTGGACCATTACTGTGCCTGCTTGCTGGTCCAGCAAGGTGACAGGAATCTGTTGATTTAATTCCACATGTTGAAAGGTAGAGTGTGGATTAATATGAGCAATGAGAGCTAGGCCCCAGTGTGATGAGTTCTTATGGCTTTAATGAGGCCTCGTGTAAACACGGAGATAAGACATTAACCTACCACTGCTGTCAAAGCCCAATTTTATTTTGATATTTTAGGAGGCAAAAAGGGTGGCATAGTGAATCACGATAATTAAGATGGCGGAGGTTACTGTGGCTAACACTGATTTACTAGCAGGGTTCATTCAGTCCTTACAACTCTGGATGGGCGGCTGTTACCATTTTTCAGGTGAGTGGATTGAGGCTTGGAAAGCTATACTTGTTATCCAAGGCTGAAGTGGTCTCAGGACCAGGGTTTTGCTTTTTTTTTGCCAACCCCCTGTCCTTAACCACTAAACTGTTGACCCCATTCTTTTCTCGCTCTCTCTTCTCTCCCTTTTCTTCCATTTTTGGGAATAGTGTGATCTAGGTTAGGACTAGTGTTGACTGGGTTAGGGTCATTTGGAAGGAGAGATGATTCAGGCCATAAAACCGTTCCCTTCTTTCTGTCTGCACACACTGTTCTCTGAACAGTCAGCAGGACTGCATCACATCAGGAAGCCAACACAGAATAGATTTGAAAGGTGCCTCCTTCGCCCTGGCCTGGTGCTTGGATTAGCTGTACCAGCAAGCTGTCACACAACCATCAGTCAGCAACCCTGGGTGAGGCCAGACCAGACAGGACCTGGCTGGGGAGCACATCCTGGCATTGATCCTTCTTAAAGTTTTTTTCTTTTAATGAAATAATGCGTGTTAAAGCATCTTTAAATTGTTGGGAGTACATTTCAAGATGATTGTAGTATCCGGGCCTGGTGGCTCACACCTGGAATCCTAGCCACTTGGGAGGATGAGATAAGGAAGACAGAGGTTCAAGGCCAGCCTGGGCAAATAGTTTGCGAGACAACCATCTCCAAAATAACCAGAGCAAAAATGGATAGGAGGTATGGCTCAAGTAGTAGAGCACCTACTTTACAACCACAAAGCCCTGAGTTCAAACCTCCATCCACCAAAAAAATTTAAAAAAAAAAGATTGTAGTGAATATCTGAATAGTTAAGCATCCTGCTGTGCTTTACTGTACTGGGGTTTGAATTTAGGGCCTTGTGCTTGCTAAGCAGGCACTCTACCACTTGAGCCACACCTCTAGGCCTTTTGGTTCTAGTTCTTTTGGAGATAGGGGTCTCACTTTTGGCCTGGGGCAGCCTGAGCTGCAAATCCTCCTGTCTACTCTTCCCACAATAGCTGGGATGACAGGTATGCACCATCACACCCAGCCTTTTCTGTTGAGTTGGTTGGGGGTGGGGGGGGTCTCAAAAACTTTTACTCAGGCTGATATGGAACATGATCCTCCCAATTTCAGTCTCCCAAGCAGCTAGGATTACAGGCATGAACCACCATGCCTGGCTTGTGCCTGTATTTTGATTGGGAGATTGAGAGTATGTGCACTGAGTTTCATATAAAAGGCCCTACATGTATATGTGTGATAATATATGCATAAATGTGCATATCTTGACTTGCTTCATTGTCTTCAATCCAGTAAAAAGTAAGGTCCTTCAAAGCACATGAACCAATGCTGTAAAAATACTTCGGCCTTTCCTGACCGGCAAAGTTTATTGACTGTCTAGCCATTAAAGGTACTTGCTTTCTCTAGAATGGGGAATTCAATACCTGCTAAATTGGATCAATATAAAAATTTATGGGCAATGCAGGCCTTGTCAGGGAACTCTGTTAGTCCTGTTCAGCTAATTCTCTGTGGGAGTTCCTGCCTCAGGGATCACATCAGTCTTTAGTGTATGCTGAAATATTCATGTCTCCTGATTAGCTGGATTTAATTGTTACATCTTCATCTCCTTCACGATGTGTCATTAGGACGCAACCTACCTTGAAATTTAAGTAGGTGCAGCCAGATTAAAACGGTACCTTTATTTTGCTTCCTTTCCAAAAATCCTTGTATTACCATTTAATTTTGGTTTCTCCTGACTATAAAATAATGTTATTACAAGTAAAATTTTAATTTAATAATGGAAAATACCAAGTTATTTATTTTTAATAGCTGCTGTTGCATTCTAATATTTGTATAGTACATTTAAAAAATGTAAGTAACATATTCCACTGTTTATATTTGTAATATTTAAAGGTCTAATGGTTAAAATAACCTTTTCTCCCATGTAGTGTTTGAGTTGCATAATTAAGTTTTTAAAGAACTTAATCACATGCACTACAAATCTTTCCTCTTTAACTTTCCCTCATAGAATTTGGGAATTAGAATATAGAATGTAGAGATTAATTTTCCTCTGATACCTTTCTGGGTCTAATACCAGCCAAGCAGTCGTCTATTTCTCAAAATTTTGAATGCTTGAAAGAATGAATGTATTGTTCTCTATGCTAAGTTTGCAATTCTGCTTTCCCTCTTCTAAAAATAACCTCTTGTCTGAGACCTTGCCTTCTCAACAGTGTCTTGGACATTTGCAAGGATCCCAGAATTACTCTGGTGTTCTGTTGCAAAGCATGGGACATGATGTTTAAGAACCTGGCCATGGGCCTTTCATTTGGATTCTGCCACTCATTGGCTTGATAAGTTATTTAGCTTATAGGCCTGGATTCCCACCTCTTTAAGTTGGGGATAACAGTCCCCATCCCATAAGGCCATTTGGACAATAAGTGGGAAAATGCACATTACAAACTCAGTATGTTGGGTAGGACTTAGTAGGTACTCGTGTGCTGGCTTATATTATCAGCAGGAAGACTTAGGGTGAGACTTATTTTAGATGAGCACATGTTTGCCAATACAGTGGGAATGATAGTCATCTTCAAAGTTGCTTCTCAGTCTTGAACACTGCCCATCTTGGGGAGATATCCCCCCTGCCTTTTATTTGAGGCCCAGAAAGAAAAAGTGACTTCACTTGGGTCCTGGAGGCAATGATGTGGAGGCTTTCTCAGGAGTACCTGGGTTTGACTGGTGGCATGGCAGCATCACCAAGGTCAGGTAGCCTCAGGTGAGGTTAATTTTTGTCATGTAGATGGCGTCCCAGTGATACCATGTTGAAGGGATCTTGAGATGCTCTTTTCACAAACTGAATTCAACTGAGGTTTAAAAGTAACTCAGGGACCACTGATCTCTCAAGGGAATTACCAGGTAAAATGAAAGACAAAAAGTCACTAGTTTCTGAGCTCATCTCAGGCAGCAAAAAGTGATGTGCGTGCAGTGAGCAATCTTGCAGATGATATTTAATGAGTTTCAAGACTATGAGCAGCCCTTCTTGAAATGCTACACAGCAGGTGCTCCTGGCTGGAATTGTAGAAGCAAATAGGAATATTCCATTCTGGAAGCCACTGAACAGGCCTGATTGTACCCATCTGGCCAGGGCACTAACTACCCTTTTGCCAGGGATTTTGTTCTTTGTATATTGAATTAGAACCCCTGGGGTGTGGAGAGTCTTGGCAGGGGAGCTGAGCTAGGCTGCTTCCTCTGTGCATTTTTCCCCTGCTGTCTACAAGGACAGCTGGGATGTTACACGTTCATTCGCTCCCCGCAGCTCTCCATTTGGGAGAAGAGGAAGCGTCTGGACCCGGGGAAGGAGAATCCTGAATTTGATGAGCCTTGTTTCTCTGGGTCTCCATTTCATTTCCTCACTGTGAGGGAATTAGACTGAATTTTTCCCAGATCTCCTGCCTGTGATGGGTTGTGTGGGATTCCAAGTGCACTTCCCAGCTAGTAGAGAAAGGTTGTTGCTGATTGGTTCTGTGTACAGCAAAGCTTCCCTGAGTGGCTGGGCTGTAGCAGAGGGTTTCTGGGACCAGAGGACAAATGAAATACAAAGAACCCTTAGTGTGGAACTCAGGATGGGGTCTGGGCAGGTGAGCACTCAAAGTGTGCAAGCTGACAGGTTTAAAGCCAGAGGACCCAGGCTGGTAGAAACCTGGGAGCAACCCTTTTTACAAAGGTTACAAAAAAGCCCGGAAGGAAAGAAGTTGTGTCCCCCTCCTCTCCCTTCACACTGAGCTGAGCCCTAAGCTTTATCACTGCCCCTGGAGGGCTTGTCCTGTCCTGCCGCCTTCCCTTCCGTACTTCCATCTCACCTGTGCTGCCCGTCTGTAGAAATCCCCACTTACTTCTCCTCATGTCCCCTCTTCTAGTGCATACTCTCTCCTCCACCTCATATCCTTCCACCCACCCGCACACATGCACTAGTGCACGTGTGTTTATGTCCCAAAGGCAAGGGAGAGCAGTGACACACTGTGCTGGAGGGCTCCTCTACCCTCGGCCCTCCTACTGTTCATCAGTTTTCTGCCTCTGGTCTGGTTTCCCACCCCTCCTCTGTGCCTTGGTTTCCCCATTGACAGAAGGAAGTAATAACTCCTAACTCCTACCATGACAGCAAGTGGGGATCAAAAGAGATGCTATAGGAGAGTCTGGTCCGCTAAGGCACTCAGCAATGGATGGGCAGTTATCACTGTTAGTTCTCTTTAACCTGATTGTCTCAAATCCTCAGGCTCTGCACCTGATGGGATTGAGTAGCTTGTGAAGCACGGAGTACACAACCTGACGTGTGTGTCTGCAGAAACATTCACTTGTTCTCTTTGTCAGGGAGTGAGAGAAATTGACACTACCACTGGCATCCCTAAACTGTAACCAAAAAATGCATCATGTGGAGGGTGAGTGGCTGAGTTAGGACAGAGCAGGAATCCCACCATAGCTCACAGGGAAGGAAGCAAAAGCCCCTCTCAGAGAAAGGCACAACTTCCAGGAGCACTCCACAGCTGGAGCAGGCAAAGGAGGAAGAAAGGCACAGTGCACCCTGGCTGCGCACCACACAGCATGGAGGAGAAGACTGTTTCAGCTGGTGGTGTCTGTCCAGGATAGAGAGAGATACTGTAGGTGACCCCTTCCTCCATCTCTGTGGCTGCCACAGCCTTCAGCCCTTTGGACACAGGGATATCCAAAAACTGAAGTCCTGGAAAGGTGACTTTAGAGTTTGACATGCTGGATTCAAGTGCTGGATCTCCCTTATCAGCCATGGTCTTTGGAAAAAGTACTTGTCCCTTGACAAATTGGGGCCATAGCTCCCTCCAGAGCTGTGATGTGACAGTGAAATGAGGTGAGGTGCAGGAGAGCACTAGGTAAGGTGGAAGTAGCATATTTGCTACTTTCATTGCCAGTAATACAAAGTGGGGATGTGCCTCCTAATCAGAACTACACAGCTTCCCCCTGGAAGGCCTCCCGTGGTAGTCCCTGGGTTGATGGATTCCAAGGGCGTCTTATGAGGTGCAAAGCCCTTTGTAAGAGAATGGACCTCTGTCCACTTAGCACGGGAGAAACTGCTAGGACGGCTTGTCACAGGGCACTGATCACTTCTCTCCTGTGTCCCCAGAGGCTGGACACCTTACCTGTCAAGAGAATAAGTGGGCCTGTCCTTACAGCCAGTGGAATAGTGTGATTTTACTCACAGAATGTTTCATCCAAAAATAACTACTTCGACAGCTTGCAGCCCAGTGTCCAGGTGGTGCAGTTTTGTTTGGATCCACAGCCTAGGGATGTAGGGACTTTGGAAAGGTGAGGAATGTACTTATTATATCCATCATGTACTAGACCCAGATTTGTATAGGAAATGTCAAAGTTCCATCTCAGCCTTGCTTAGGCCCTGTGTTAAAACCAGGGCAGGCACCATGGTTCACACCTGTAATCCCAGGTACTTGGGAAATGGAGGTAGGGAGAATCAAGGTTGGAGGCTGGCCCAGGCAAAATGCAAGAGTCTATCCAAAGAATAACTAAAGCAAAAAGGGATAGGAACATGGCTGAAGTGGTAGAACACCTGCTTAGCAAGCTCAAAGCCCTGAATTCAAACCCCAATACCCCCACCCCCCAAAAAAAACCCCATGAAAATAAAATTACTGTCACAACATTTAATAGTGATAAGAAGGTGCTGCGGTGCTGAGCTACCCATGGGACCTTAAGTAAAGCCAGTCATTCTGTGGTTTCCAGTCTTCAGTCACCTGTATTTGCCTGAGTGGGGGAGAGACTCCATGCACCTTTCTGCTCGCAGATAGCTGGGACTTGACACCCAAGACAGTCTACTAAGCTCTTGTGGCATCCCAGGACTAATGTCTAACCCAGATGTTTGTTAATTTGGGCGTCCATAGATAGATTCCAGAGTGTGTCAACACCGTTATTGGATATAAAATGTGCATGTACCCCAAATCCACGTTCATGAAATTTTTAGGGAACCTGTGATCAGAGGGAAGTCAAGAACTGGTTTGTTCTCCATTTGGGAAGTCATCTATCTGGAGAAGTGAGGGACCATCCCGAAGGCCCTGCACATCCTGTGCTTTTGCTGCATCTGGAGACCTAGGGGCAGGAAGGGTTCCCAGTACCCAGTCCAGTGTTCTCCTCCATGGCCATGTCCCATCATGGACACTGGTGGCATGGCTACAATGGAAATAACTACTCCACGTCAGCTTCCCTCAGTCCTCCTCCATCCCTGCACAAAACCCTTCCCCAGAAGTATGCGAGGCGATACTAGGGGGCAGACAGTCTCGGGGCACACAGTTGCAACCCTGTGCCAACAGTTGGGACCCTGTGTCACCACCAGCATTTCGAAAGGACCCCATTTCAGCTCATAGTGTGCTCTATCCTTCTTGGCACAGATAAAGTGGGAGACTGTCTCCCAAGACTCCATGTAGTGTAACCTGTCACCACGTCTGATGTTGAAGGAAAACCCTCAGAGGAGAGTGCAGAGGTGGAGGGGACAACCTGCTGTGGCAAGGAGTGAATTTCTCTCCCTTCCCACCATCCTTGAAGCAAAAGTCTCCAAGAGATGTACAGCGGGAACATCGGGGTGTTTGTGCTAAGAAAGCATCCCACAAGCCTTGTATCTGAAACCAAAGTGACCTTTCTGAGCGGCCCCAGCCCTGCAAGAGAAGGCAAATACTACCAGATGGCCTGACATTTCCTTTTCAAATTTCATGCATCCCTGATTTCAATCAGCTATTGATCTATTCCTTTGCAGCCCCAGTGCAATTGAGTCACACCCCTGTTGCAGCCTTAAGGAAAACAACTGCTATGCACTCCCCACCCCGTGTTCCCTCCCTCTGCTCCCAGCCTACCCCTTGCTACCCACCCAAAGGCAGGGTGCAGAAAGGAGCATTTTTCTAAACCCAAAGTGAAAACAAGCTTCAGAGTTGACGTGTGTGCGCAGTACTGTCCACCTTTAAAAGATCACTTCTCTTTGCTCACTCCTTACCTGAAATCCTTGGCAGAAGCTTCAGGAAACCTGCAACAAGAGATCGGTTGCTCTGACTCCATTGCTCACCCCGGGTGCTGTGGAACTTAGTGGGACAGTCAGGTCACCTGGGCTAGGCGTGGAGGACAGGCAGCTGGGAGGCAGGCAGTTTCGAGGGGCTGCCTTTTGGGGTTCTGTGTTGGATGTGTCTCATACATAGCCCTCTCCCTGGGCCTGAAGAGTCACACAAGCCCTGGTGGGACAGGAGCTTCTGCAGTAGTGTCCCTTATTCATCCTTTGAAGAACATTCTGGCTCCAGTTACGCTGAGAGAGTTAGCTTGGGAAGGATTTTGGATGGGTTCTGGGTTGTCTTTTTGTAGCAGTCAGAACCCTGGTTCAGTTCCATGGTGAGCGTCTGTTGGATCCCCTCCCTTTTCTTAATACTTAGTTCCTGTCTGTTGTACATGGGACTGAAATGTAAAAAAAAAAATAAAAAAAAAGAATTATCTTATCCATCTTTCATATTTTCCAAAAGGAAAGGTTAATTTGATTCTGCCTTTTCCTTTTTTGGGGGGTGGAGGTGGGGAGAGGAGAGCTGGGTGAAGGAGCTATGCAGCCCAGGATGGCCTCAAACTCATGATCTTCCTGCAGATTCCTGCATAATCTCCCAAGTGCTGAGATTATATAAGAGTGGGCCACTGTGCCTGGTTCCTTTCATTTAAGTTGAGAAACAAACAGCCTAGAACAGATTTAATGTTACCCTGAGTAACTCAGGCAAAGCTCTATGTAGAAGGAGCTGATTTTTACCATCTAAAATTCAGTCCACTCCATCCGTGTAATGGTGCTCTTCCCATTAAATGTAGGACAACTGGATAACCCAGCTTGCCCACGATACCTAATTTATGTCTGTCGTCCACTGAGATTAGTGCACTTTCATTCTCAAAACTGTCCCTTTGGATGATACTTTTTTTTTATGTAGTCATGCTAATTACAGGGAAGGAAGGGGAGGAAATGAGTTTCTGCTGAGTGGTCTAACCTTGTGCTCCTTTCTCTCTTTCCATCACCACAGCTCCACTTGGCAGCCCTGGCATCACTCAAGGGAGACATACTGGAACTGAATAAGCGTCTGCAGCAAACAGAGCGGGAACGGGACCTGCTAGAAAAGAAGTTATCCAAGGCACAGGTAAGCGATTGCAAAGTTGTTTTGTTTTTTAACTTGTTTGTTTAAAGAGAAAACATTATATATATCATTTCCACAATTTCCACCTTACTGAGCAAACACTTAGTCTCTTTGCACTGCTGTAACAAACAACACTCTGGGACTGTCATTGCCTTAAACAGTGACAATACATTTCCCACAGTTCTAGAGGCTGGAAGTCAAGGTACCTGCCAGGTTGGTTCCTGGTCAGAACACTGTTTCTTGCTGGCTTATTGATGCTGCTTCCTCATGGGGTCCCCACTTGGAGGAGAGAATGAGAGTATCTCTGTCCTTTCTCTGCTTACAAAGACACTAATCCCATTCTTGATGAGAATCAGGAATCGTCACCTGGTCAGCTCCCAAAGCCCTCTTCTGATCAACCCCCTTGCATTAGGGGTTTAGGCTTCCACAAATGAATTTGGGGTGAACATTCAGTCCATAACACACACTCATGCCCACTGCCTGAGTGAGGAAATAAAATCTACCTGTCACCCTGGACACCCTTTCCTGTGCTCCATCCCACTATCTGCACTTTCCCTCCCACAAAGGGAGCCACCAGCATGACTTTTGGAGTAATATTTCTTGCTGCTTCACGTTTCTCTCTCAAACTTGCATCCTTCAATTGTAGAATTTAGTCTTGCCCATTTAAAAACAAGGTGTTTCCTTGACATGGTTTTAAATCTACAGGTTTCCCCTGCGTTCTTTGTTGGCTTTTTCATTTGTGTGTCAAGCCTAGCCCCTGTGCCTGCAGAGTTTTCCCGAGAACCTACGTTTGCTGATTGCACACTTATTGTGCTGCTCTACACATTCCCACAGATCGACAGCTGCATCCAGAGGTGCAGTTGGTTCATGTCCCATTCCCTCCTCCAAACTGTAAAAAGTGTTTTCACTAGCAGGCCCCTGGTACCTGCTTGTTTCTCTCTCTGTTGCTCTGATGCTGGCTGCTGTTGATTCTTAGTACCTAGACTCACTACTCCATTAGGACTTTAAAAATTGTGTTTTAACCTATGATATTTCCAGGGATGCTTTTATAGGGAAATTTCTCATCATTTACTATTTGCTGAAATGATGCTATACTTCATAAAGGAGAAACTGAATACCATTTTTAACCGTTTTAAACATAATGAATTGATTCCCTGAAAATGTCCATTTATTTTTAATATTGTTATGAAAGTGCATATTATTTGTTTATCTGGGATTTGAACTCAGAGCCTCACACTTGCTAGGCAGGTGCTCTTACCTCTTGAGCTACTCTGCCAGTCCTTTTTATGTGATGGGTTTTTTTGAGGTAGGATCTCATGAACTATTTCCTCGGACTGGCTTTGAGCCACGATCCTCCTAATCTCTGCCTCTGGAGTAGCTAGGATTACAGGCGTGAGCCATCAGCACCTGCCTGAATTTGTGTATTTAGATATATTTGGATTTCAATGCATTACAATTATTTTTCTGATGAAAGCTCAAATTGTTCTGTCTTTAGTTACCGAGAACATCTCCAGGTTGGCTCCTGAGTCTTACGGCATAAACTGAGTAGAAAGGGCAGGCATCTGGACTATACTTCTTGCCCCAAACCTGGAATTAATCAATTCTTCAAGAAGCCATAGTTGGTCTCAGCAGGAATGATCTTTCCAGACCATTGTTGGGCTACTCAGGATGCTTGTTGTTTCCAGGTTGTATTTATGCCTCTTTTGTAGACAGAGCCCAGAAGTTATTTATCAACTTCTGTACATGGGTATGGTTTTATATATGCTTAAAATTTAAGATAAGCTGTTTTAGGAGGAATTCATATGGACACTTCCAGTGCAAATATTTTTATGTAATTTCTGTATTTTAACTGCATCTCCTTTCCCACGAAAACTCTTGGCTCTTACAGTTACAGCGCTAGTAGAATTAGGGTGTTCCATAATGGTTCCCTGTATCACATGTAATATGCAGAATCTCCGAGGAATAGTATGAATTACCTCTATAACCAGCACGGTCTGGAGAAGAGTGTGAACTTTTCCTCATGTACGCTCCTTATTTCTTCAGGTTTATGTAGTTCTGTAACTCCATCGATCCTGCTGGCCACGAGGTCACTGCATCTCATGCTCTCTCACTTTCAGTCACCATTTATTTTGTCCTGCACAAGTAACTGTTCAATGTTCACCAGGAGTCTTAGATCACTGTCCCTCCATTGTGAATGCATTAATGTATTTGTTTTGCCTGGAGCTTATTTTCTGGTTGGTTCCTCCAAGTGGACTCGTGGGAATAATTTCCCCAAAGTTCTTGCGTGTTAATAAGAGCGTGTCTGTCCCCTTCATACTTGAAAGCACTAAGCCGGATATAAAACGCTTGGCTCATCTTTTCTTTCCTTGAATATGTTGCTGTATTTTCTTTTGTTGTGTAGTGTTGCTGTCAAAGACTGACAATGATCTTTCTTTCCCTCACAAGATATGTGATTACTCTAGATGTCCAAAGGTTTCCTTCCTCTTCTTCCCAGCTTCCTTTCCCCCGCCCTTTCTTTTTTTTGTTGTAATTTTACTAGAATAAGTCTTCATCATTCTAGCTTGATATTGTCAGATTTGCTGTGTTTGTTTCCTTCCTTCCTCTCTCCCTCCCTTTCTTCCTCCCTCCCTCTTTCTTCCTCCCTCCTTCTTCCTTCCTTCCTTCCTTCCTTCCTTCCTCCCTTCCTTCCTTCCTCCCTCCCTTCCTTCCTCCCTCTCTTCTTCCTCCCTCCCTTCCTTCCTTCCTTCCTCCCTCCCTCCCTCCTTCCCTCCCTCCCTCCTTTCCTTCCTTCCGACTGGGGTTTGAACTCAGGGCTTTGGTCTTACAAAGCAGGAGCTCTACTACATGAACTATGCCTCCAGTCCATTTTGCTCTGATTATTTTGGAGATGGGGTCTCATGAACTATTTGCCCAGGCTGGCCTTGGACTATGATACTCCTGATCTCAGCCTCCCAAGAGCTAGGTCAGCTGCTGTATGTTCTTTTGATGATATTTTGTATTTTTTAAATTTTGGGGAATTTTAAGTAAATGACATGGCTTAATGTTAGTTCTATTCTCTTGCTTAGTTCAAGGACCCCATCACTTGTGCATTAAGTTGTTTTTGCCTGTCTGCAAGGTCTCATCATCTCACGTCCTTTATCTCTCTTTGTAAAATGTTTTCTCTGTTCTCTACTTTCTGCTTCTCTTTTTGAAACAGAAATTTCTATGTTTTCTATTCCTCTTTTGTGACTTCTAGTCTATTCATTTCTGAAATGCATTTTTAAAATTTTCTTTCTGATTCTTTTTTGAATTCTGTCACCTCCCTTCTCAATTTTTCTAATTCTAAATTATGTATATTTAAGTCTCATGTCCTTAAAGTCTTAGTTTATTTTTAAAATAGTGACTATTGTTTAGGGCATTTTGGAGAGAAGGGGGTCCATTTTCTGGACTTATGTTTTAACATGCACTTATGTTTTATCACCATGTTAAATTTTCTCTCTCAGCATTATAACTTAGTATAGGATTTGGCTTCAACACTTGCTGGTTTTTATTTTTATGTGAAAAATAGTTTCCTTGAACATTTAGGAGGCAGATTTTAAAGGGCTTTTTAAAGGCCATAGAGTTTAACCTTATGTTGTTTTCTCGAAGTCAAAAACATGGCGTCCTGCTTTCTTCCTGGTTCTGTTTCTCTCACCTACTTTTTTTGTCTTTCCCCCATCACAAGATCTTGCCCATGCTGGCCTAGAACTGCCAGGCTGGTTTCCAACTCATGATCCTTCTGCCTCAGCCTCTCGAGTGCTGGGATTGCAGGCATGCACAGCTGCTTCCAGCTTCTCACCTACTGTGTTGTCTGAATCTTTTCTTTCCTCTTTTCTGTTATCCTCATCCTGTTCAGTTTTGATCCTATTCCCAACTGAACCATGGGAAGGTTTCCTGGAAGGGAGCCCTGGGGCCTGGAATGTTCCTCCTCACTTACCGGGCCTTCTTGCATTAGGCATAACTGCGCCTGGTTTTACCTGCTGTTCTCCAAATGCACCACTTACTTTCCTTTGAACACGTACTGGTTATTTACGACTTTCCAATACTAGGTTCTACCAACCTTGTTCCATCTGATTCTGCTTGCAGAGACACCACTTAGATCTAAGGTATTGCTTTGTCCTTGTCTGGTAGTGTTTTGTTGTTCAGGGAGACACTGGGTCTCCATGCTTTTGGTTTTGCTATGTAGATCAGGTTTGCTAGGTAAGTCAGGTTTATTTTTAGGTGGGAATTCAGAGAGGTTAAGAAAGACAGGTTTAAGCTATATGGCTCAAGTGGTAAAGCACCTGCCTGACAAGTGTGAGACCCTGAGTTCAAATCCCAGTACCACCAAAAAAAAAAAAAGAGAGAGAGAGAGAGAGAAAGAAGAAAATCAAGTTTATTTTTTAAGAGGAACTTTAAAAGTTTCAACACCCCAGAGACCACCACTGATCCATTATATTGTTGTTTGTAAAGATCATTCTGTCACTATTTTACTATTTTTAACAAGGGAAATTTTCCTTTAAGTTAAAAACAATTTTTGGTGTTTAACAGCCATCTCTTTAGAATGGCCTTCGGAAAGTTTTTGATACCTCTCCTGTGTCATAATCACAGATGGTTTGAGGGCCAAATCTCTGCCCCCATCAGGCACCCCAGGGAAATTAACCTGCTTAGTGCCCAAGGTCAAATGAACAACTTAGCAAGGTCACTAGTGGCCTTTCTCACCATAGGACAATATACCAAACATTTTTGGTTTTTACTTAGGTGAAAATTTTACTTAAAGTATTTCCCTTTTGATTATAAAAGTAATAAAAGTGACAGAATAGACTTGAACATAGCATTCTAGTGTTTCAGTGGTGGCCTCTGAATTAAAACTTTTAAAATGTCTTTTAAAAGAGAAAATGATTACTCTTGTGTTAAATCTCAATAAAATAATGTCAAATGACTGTATTCGAACTTACCCCCATTCGAGGCCAATCATTGCTCATAGTTCCTTGTAATGAGAAATGTATTTCTTTAAAGCAAGAATATTGTATGTGCTTTTAACTGGAGGACTGCATGTCCCCACAGTATTGGATCTTAAAAGGTGACCAGGAAGGTATTTATCACATTTTTTTTTCTTTTTTATTGTTTTATTCATATGTGCATACAAGGCTTGGGTCATTTCTCCCCCCTGCCCCCACCCCCTCCCTTACCACCCACTCCTCCCCCTCCCTCTCCCCCCCCACCCCCTCAATACCCAGTAGAAACTACTTTGCCCTTATCTCTAATTTTGTTGAAGATAGAATATAGGAAATAATAGGAAGGAACAAGTGTTCCTGGTTGAGATAAGGATAGCTATACAGGGAGTTGACTCACATTAATTTCCTGTACGTGTGTGTTGCCTTCTAGGTTAATTCTTTTTGATCTAACCTTTTCTCTAGTTCCTGGTCCCCTTTTCCTATTGGCCTCAGTTGCTTTTAAGGTATCTGCTTTAGTTTCTCTGCATTAAGGGCAGCAAATGCTAGCTAATTTTTTAGGTATCTGTCTCCCTTGTGTGCAGAATACATAGGGAACTTAAAAAACTAAATTCTCCCAAAACTAATGAACCAATAAAGAAATGGGCAAGTGAACTAAACAGAACTTTCTCAAAAGAAGAAATTCAAATGGCCAAAAAACACATGAAAAAATGCTCACCATCTCTAGCAATAAAGGAAATGCAAATTAAAACCACACTAAGATTCCACCTCACCCCTGTTAGAATAGCCATCATTAGCAACACCACCAACAACAGGTGTTGGCGAGGATGCGGGGGGGCGGCGGGGGGGAGGGGAAAGGAACCCTCATACACTGTTGGTGGGAATGTAAACTAGTACAACCACTCTGGAAAAAATTTGGAGGCTACTTAAAACACTAAACATTGATCTACCATTTGATCCAGCAATACCACTTTTGGGGATATACCCAAAAGACTGTGACACAGGTTACTCCAGAGGCACCTGCACACCCATGTTTATTGCGGCACTATTCACAATAACCAAGTTATGGAAACAGCCAAGATGCCCCACTACTGACAAATGGATTAAGAAAATGTGGTATCTATACACAATGGAATTTTATTTATCACAATTTAAGCCTGCAAAGACAAAGCCACTCTTGCAGATAATGGTAAGAGAATAATAGGAAACTTTGTTATGTCAAGATTGCTCTGCGCCTTTTAGACCTACTTATGATCAAGCCATTCTCACAAATAGCTTTGATAGCCAATGTTACCACTGATGACAATGGTTATGTCCCAGAGCCGCCAATGTGCTCATCTGCATTCTTATACTAAGAAGACCAAAAAATAACTATACACCTTTTACTGGAGATGGCCTTTCCAGTTCCCAAACTAGGACCAAGGAAAGAGAACATGAGAGAATACCAGGTTTGCCACCTTATAGCTCTTACAAAGATGAATTTATTCCAGAAACAATAAACACAATGAAGTGACAATGCTGTGCTCTGTGTCATATGCATTGGGAAAGTGATTCATGTTGAGGCTTTCCCAGCTTGTAAAAGAGCAAAGTCTTGTGAAAATTGATGTTCTATGGCTGGAGTAGGTTTTACCAGCTTGCTAAATATTCTGGAGCTATGATTAAACAAAAATGTAAGATGCAAATGATGGTTCCATTTATCAGGCATTATCAGAAGAAAACCAACGTCTGCTAAAATAATTGGTGGTGACACTAGAAATGGTTAAATAAAACCAGTTTCATTGTGTGTGGTCATGAGCTCAGTCTGTAAGTTCTAGGAAGGGCAGAGCTGGGTAAAGAAGCCCAAAGCCCAGGACCAGGGTGATAGGGAAGACAGTACATGTCTGTATTGTTTTCTGTTGTTGCGTAACAAATTGCTACCAGCATAGCTGCAAAGAACGCATCCCTACTCTCCCAGATTGAACAGGTGCAGGGACCTGTGGTTGCACCTACACCAGCATTGAGGTGAGGCCCAGCGGGACCAGCATTGTGAGAAATGGGCTAAGAGTACATGTAGTTCTGATTTGATTCTCTCAGTAATTAACTTACTAGGGTTTTACAAGTATTACAGAAGACAGATCAGACAAGCTCATGAGCTCCTTTGAAGTCAGTCAGGAATGTGGAACACTTTCTTTTCTTTTTCTTTTTCTTCTTGTGGCACTGGGGCTTGAACTCAGGACCTCATGCTCACTAGACACACTACTCCACCAGCCCTTTTGCATTGATTGTTTTTGACACAGGGTCTTGCTGTACACGTGGGCCAGCCTGGGGCTGTGATCCTCCTATTTTTGCTTCCCTTTGTAGCTGGGGATGGCAGGCACATACCACCATACTCAGCTGTTGGTTGAGATGTGGTCTCATGAACGTTTTGCCTAGTGTGGCCTGGACCCACAGTCCTACTGATCTCTACCTCCTAAGTAGCACGGATTACAGTGGTGGACCACTCTGCCCCATGAACCCTGTATTTCTAAGCTTTATCTTGGGAAAGCAGAGTTCCTGAATTTTCTACCTCTTGGCTTTCAGGAATAAATGATAAACATGAAATAGAATGGAGGCAGTATTTTATCTATGTATCTGTTGTTTTGTGAAATTAAAGATGTAGTCTACAGATATTTTCTCTGTTGGGGTCTCCCCATCCCCACCCTTTCTTACTTGTGTGTGCTCTTTTTGGGTAAACTGCTCTGGCTGTTTTGCTGTTAATGGAATTTGCATTTGTCTTTGTTCAGCTGACTTGTGTCCCCTATACCATCCTCTTAGGGGAACCTGAAAAGAACTTTGAAATACCCTGAATAATAGTAGTTGTGACCAGTCCAGTGTGAACCTGAGAAAGGAGGGAACACAGAAGGGAGTGGCTCTGAGCCTCTTTGCATGGTGGCCGAGAGGGTTAACACATTAATTATGGTACTGCACTTTTCAAGAAGCCGGTTCATAATGCTCTTATGTTTGACAGCTGAGACTAATGCAATGATTAAAGATCACTGGCCTCTGTGGAGTAAGATAAAACCCAGGGAAGAACATTAACAAAACCGTAAAGCGCCTTAGCCTTGCCACATTGCACAGGGATTTTTCCAGCAGGGCTCATGTTCTCAGCTGGTCTGGCTCAGGGCTGACTCATGGCTTTATCCTGAGATCACACCACTAGCAGAGATGAGCCTAAAGTGGTTGAAATGGTGGTGTTACTTGTTTTTGGTAAACATTTTTGCATTTAGGCATTTTTGCTAATCTATGGGGCTAGACACAAGTATTTATATGGATATTTAATTTGCTTCTCCATCTTGATAGCCACGCTAAGGTTTTGAGAAGAAGCTAAGAGTTTGTATTAAATACCAGATGAAATTCAGGAAAAACACAATTTCCTCACATCAATCATAATCTTTTTTTTCTTTTTCCAAACAAGGCTTGTGGTTGCCGGAAAAACCCAGCCTCCTAATGACACTGACCTCCAGAAATTATTGGCAGTCAGGACAGTTGCAATTTCAGACTTTTTGGTTTCATTGTGCTACTAACAACAACCAGACACTGAATTTAGGCCCAGAGAAGGGAGAACCCTAGGCACAATTACCTGTAATCATGGGAAAAAATGCAGTAGCATATCATTTGAGACCATCTCTTATTTTGTTCAGCAGAAATTGTGTGGGATGTCTGTGTGGTAGAAAGAAGAAAATAATACCTAACTGGTAAATATTGTTAGAAGATGCTGTCATTGCTCCTGGAGGCTGGTCAGTAAATTGTGATTGAAAATTGACTGGTGGCTAAAACTGGCTGGTGGAAGAAGTAGGTCCCTGTTTCACACCCCCTGCTGCCTCCTTTTTTCCTTCTGACCTCCTAGGGATTGAGGAAGGAGCTGTTTGGGTTTTCATCCTCTCACTTGACCTATCAGGCAACATATTCATGTTTTCTGGAGTTCGTTGAAGGTTTTCAGGACACCAGGCCGAGTGCCAGTGGAGATCTGTAGGCCAGTGGTAGGGAGAGGAGTCCCACAGGAAGCTAGAAGAGGAGAAGCGGCAGGGAGAAGGTTGTGGATTCATTTCCTTGGTGGCTTCAATAAGGGTTTGTTGTTGTTATTCTCATATTTGAGATTTCTGATTGTTAGCTGGGTTAGAATAAATAAATCAGCCATTTCACATTTAGTCTGTTTTCTCATGTACAAAATGATTTTATCAGTCAGGAAATGTAGTGATAACAAATATCTCCAAATTGTCAGTAGCTCCAAATATGAAAGGTTGATTCTTATTAGGAACTATGGAGCTGACAGGAGAATCTGTGCTATATTGTTCTCAAAGATTTCTGAGCTGATGTCCTCTATCATCTGGAATATCACTAGAAGCCATGACCTGGGGAAGAGAAGGTGGCAAATTCTATAGACGCTCTAAAAGATAGTGTAGATTTACTCTGTTTCGTTGGCCAAATTAAATCATGTGGGCATATTTAGCTTCAAGGGGGAGGGGAAGTATAATCTGCCACATACATGGATGAAAGCAAAGCAGAGAACTGACAAAGGCCCCATTGGCTGCTGCAGGGGGGCTGATGCTTATGTGATGTGTGCCCTACATGGTGTTCCTGGTGGAGTCCCTCATACACAACAGCACGCTGGAGAAAAATGAACACCACTTGAAAAAGGGTTGTGTTACTGAATTTATGAAAAAAAGATGAATCTTTTATCATTTAAAAAAATGTCTAAATGTACTTTTAAGTTTGCAACATAAAAATTGAAAAATGGGTTAGGAAACTATTTTTTCAAACAAATGAAAATGGACACACGATGTACAAAACCTATGGGAAAAAGCAAAAGCATATAGCAATCAATACCTACATTTAATAAAAAAAAAAAGATCTCAACCTATTGCTGCATTTCAAGAAACTAGAAAACAAGGACAAACTGAACCCATAGATAGTAGGAGGAAGGAAATAAAGATCAGAGCAGAAATAAATGAAACAGAGACTTAAAAAACAAACCAACAAACAAAAAGAAACAAACCCATGAAACAAAGAGCTGGGTTTTTTAAAAGATAAAACCAAGAGATCCTTACCCAGACTGAGAAAAGGAGAGAGAAGACTCAGCCAGAGACAAAGAGACATCACAACAGTCACCAC
The DNA here is from genome assembly GCF_047511655.1 of Castor canadensis. NCBI lineage: Eukaryota > Metazoa > Chordata > Mammalia > Rodentia > Castoridae > Castor > Castor canadensis. The sequence goes on along the minus strand of NC_133401.1, from coordinate 45,551,208 downwards.
AGAAATACCAAGGAACATTATGATCTAATAACTTCAACAAATTTGATAACCTAGAAGAAATGGACAAATTCCTGGACATATACCAGGAATTGAATTATGAAGAAATAGATAACCTGGAATAGACCATTCAGAAGTAATGAGATTCAGTCAGTAATAAAAAGTGTCCCATTGAAGAAAAAACCTAGAACCAGTGGCTTCACTTCTGAGTTCTACCAAACATTTAAAGAACTAATACCTTTTCTCCTTACATTATTCCAAAATACAGAAGAGAAAGGAATTCTTTCAAACATATTGTATGAGACTAGCATTGCCCTACTACCAAAATCAGATTAGGACACACACCTCTGCCCCCAGTATCCTTGATGAAGATAGATGCAGAAATTGTCAACAAAATACTAGCAAACTGAATCCAATAGCACATTGAATATATTATTCAGTATGATCAAGTGGGATTCATCCTAGGAGAACAAGGATGGTTCAACATATGCAAATCAATAAATGCAGTATATTACATCAACAGAATGAAGGACAAAAAAAACCCATATGATCAGGGCTGGGGGTATAGCTCAGGGGTAGAGCACTTACCTAGGATGCACAAGGTTCAATCCCGAGTACCTCCACCTCATTACCACAGCAGTCATATAATCATCTCAATAGATGCAGAAAGGCATTTGATAAAATTCATCATCTCTTCATGATAAAAACATGGAACAAATTAGGTATGGAAGGAATATATACCTCAATATAATAAAGGCCAGTTATGATAAACTGACAGCTGGGCCTATATCCCAGCACTCCAGCATCTAAGCAGGAAGATCGTGAGTTTGAGGCTACCCTGGGCTACATAGCAAGACCCTTTCTCAAAAAAACAAAACAAAAAAGTCAACAGTTAACATACTAAGTGGGGAAAAGCTAAGAACATTGTAAGAGCTGTAACAAAAGGAGGACACCCACTTTCACCACTTTCATCCAGTATAGTACTCAAAGTCCTAGCTAGAGCATTCACCAAGAGAAAGAAGGAAAGGACATCCAAAGCCTGGTGTGGTGGTGCTTGTGGAGCTGCTGTAGGAGGATCACTTGAGTCCATGAGTTCAAGGGATCCTGGGCAGCATGGCAAGAACTATTCTCAGAAACAAATAGGAAAGATAGAAGGGAGGAAAGGAATTGGAAGGGAAGAAAGAGAAGCGAAGACAGGACATTTAAATTGAAAAGAGGAAGTCAAATTGTCACTTTATAATGACATAATCTTATATATAGAAAATACTCAAAATTCCACTCAAGATGGTCAGTTCTAATAAGGAAATTTAACAAAATTGCAGCATACAAAAAAAATCAGTAGTATTCCTATGTACCAGCAGCAATTTACCTGAACTAGAGATTAAGAAAACAATCCCATTTATAATAGATACAAAAAAAAAAATACATGGGAATAATATAAACAGAGGTCAATGATCTCTACAGAGAAAATTGTTGACGAAAGAAATCAAAGAAGACACAAAAAATGGGGAAGATAGCCATGTTCATAAATTAGAAGAATCACTATTGTTTAAAATGCCCATAGTACCCAAAATGATCTACAGATTTAGTGTAACCCTTATCAGAATACCGATGATATTCTTTAAAGAACTAGAAGAATGATAATAGAATTTATGTACAATCAGAAAAAAAACCTGAATAGCCAGAGCAATCTTAGGTGAAAAGGACAAAACAGGAGGCATTACACTACTTTACTTCAAATACACTATGAAGCTGTAGTAAGCAAAACAGCATGATGTTGACATAGAAACAGAAAACACATAGATCACTGGAACTGAATAGAGAGCCTAGAAGTAAACTCACACATCTACAGCCATCTGATTTTTAACAAAGGTGGTAAGAGCATGCGTTGGAGAAAGACCAGCCTTTTCAATAAATGGTGGTTAGCAGAGGCTGGGGAGAGTAGGACTGAGGGAGGGACACATGGAGAAAGGTTATGAATAGGCACTAAGTTATAGTTCGGAACAAGAAGTTCCGGTGTGCTGTTATTATACAGTAGGGTGTGTCTGTAAATTTCAAAGAGAAAATATTTACAATATTTTCACTATAAAGAAATAATCGAAGCCAGGTATTGGTTATACCTATAATCCCAGTGCTTGGGAAGTTAAGACAGAAGACCATAAGTTTGAGGCCAAGCTGGACTACATAGTAAGACCTTGTCTCAAAAATAAATAAATAAATAAAGGAGATTGAAAAAATGAGAGATAGTAAAAAGCATTCTTAAAATTCAGAATTCATTCAAGTGTTGTCATAATCATAGACGTAATGCCCCCTTTCCTGTTTAGTTTTTGTCATTGTGTTACTTCCTGAACGAAGCATTACTGAAACACATGCTCATTGGTGACTCTTTGATGGAGGTGTGGTATTGGGTTTGGCCTAGCCTGTATCCTTATGAAATCACAAGCTTTGTCAGGTTAAAATGTACCCTCCCAGAGCATGGAAACTCAGGGTGGTGTGAGGTTCTGGGTCAGTCATGATACTGAAGTGTAGTAACCAAAATGGGCCTCCCATTAACAGGCCATTCCTGTCTGTGTGGGAGGTCGCCAGGGCAGGAAAGACAAGGACTATGCACAGAACGGCTTTGTCTGCCATGGGTGCCACCCACTCTTCCTGCACCAAAGTGCCACATTCCTGGGGTTGCCTCTTGGACAGGGTAATGGGAGTTGTTACAAGGGTGTTTTGTTGGCTCTTGGCTCCTGCAGGTGAAGGCTTGTTTCCTCCTATGCTGTGGCCCTTCTGGTAGTTGCTCTGCTTTTCCCTGAGCTTCTGCAAGGAGGATTTTCACTAAGCTTTGAAACCAGTGCTTCCACATCCAGTCTTTGGATGAATACAGAGTGTGCACTAATGAATGAAGAGTGTCCAGTGAGACAGGGTTGACTGTGAGCAACCTGTTCTCGGCCATTCCCACAACCAGGGCTGGAGAATGTTTTGCCAATACTCTGTTTTCACTGGCAAGAGTCCCCGAGCGCCATTCCACTTTCTGTTCTCTTCCCCACTCCACTTCTGTTTGTATTTCTTGTCCAGAAGTCTGGGATATTCTTTTAGACCACCTGGATGCTATGACCTTCATTCTCTTCAAAGTATGTGTTACAGTCACCTCCTCCGTGGCACATGGAACAGTCTCTAAGACATTTAAGGAAATCAAGAAATATCTCTTGTTCATAGAGAACGTATTAAATTGGAGAGGCTTTCTGCCACTTTCAGAAAGCACATTTATAGAAAAAATACAGGGATGTAAACCAGACATCCATGTCCTCAGCTAAAAGATTTTTTCCTCTGGAATATTTCTGTTACTACTATTCTTGAATGAACCCTAGAGTTCCAAATACACATCGTGAGTCTTTCCTTCTTCTAGCTACAAGCACTATTCATCAGGTTCCTGTTTTCTCTTGTTCCTACATGCACCCTCCAGGCAGACTTTCCATACAGAGGCAGGGGAAAGGTATTGAAATACCACGTGTCATCCTCTTGTTCTCTGCCTGGTGTCTCTGCCACCTGGAACAGTCCCACAGGATCTTTGCTTTGGGCACTCCCAGCAGTCCAGAGCGATGCCCAGGGCTGTCTTTTGGTGGCTCTCAGTTCACCATGTGCCATTTTTCTTATATAATCACTTGCACCTCTTTGTTGTTAATTGGATTTTGCAATCCCATTGTCATCCTAGGTGGTGGGGGTGGACCTGTAAAGAGAGAAAGAAAAAAAAAAAAGAAAGATGAATGAGTGGGAAAATAGGGCATGTGAGAACTCATTGCAACTGTAAGGAGAAGCATTTCACAGAAAACCCCAGCCCTAGAGAACTGAATATGGAAAACCCAGGAGGAGGAATAAGCAGTGTGGTAATGTGGGAGTCAAGCCAGGTCAGAGACTGTGATCATTTTAAGATGTGGAACTGGTGGCCTCACATAAGCATATGTTCACAACACGTACAACACATACACAATATTTGCAGATGGGAATGAAGCCTAACAGCAAGAGCCCACCGATGCTTCGTGGGGACTGAGAGGAATAGAATTCTGCTGTTGGTGTCTTCCAAAGGAAGAGGAAGGTGTGTTCATTTCTCAACAAAAACTGTCTTTGAGATACTGTCATTTTGTGGATCTCTCTTACTTCTACTCCACCTTTAAAGTTTGGTGGATTGCTGAGCATGGAACCCAGAGCCTCCAGTATGTTAGATATGCACTGTACTCCTGAGCTACATCCCCAGCCTCCTAGAAGTGGCTTTTACTCCACCTTCATCCTTAGCTCTGGTCCTACTTCAGCATGAGGAAAACCTTGTTGGAAAAGAAATTAAAATTTCTCTACTGGACAGAAAATTAATCAGGGCCAAATGCAGTCAAGGATACAAGCAAGCTAGAGTACTTGTTCCCTTGCTGAGAGTGTTTTATTATTATGTAAATGAGATTAACTGCAAGCAGTGAAGGGGGGTAGTTGAGAAGGATGGAGAGAAATGAAAGGCAATCAGGTTCCTTAGGATTTAAACTGTGCAAAAAATGTTTTTTATAGCATCCACTGCCTCTTGGTCCATCAAAACATTGAGCAGGGGAAGCTCCTCAGCCTCATTTGTCATTATTTTTGCAAAGTAGCCTTCATGGCAGTGTGATTCACTGCAATTTATTCATTTCATAACACTTCTAGATCACCCACCTTCAACCAGGCCATATGCCAGGGGCTAGGGTTAAATAATGAAAACACCTTGTTCTGTCTTCTGGAGGTATATAGTCGGGAGGGAGAGAATACTGGAAATTCACACATAATCTAGCTGAGTAGAAATGGTGTTATACCATGTAAGGTTATGTGGTTGAAAAGTAGCTGAAACATACTCTGGCAAACTTACAACTAAGCAAAAAGCAGTGAATTAGTAAAAGGAAAACTGGACAGCCGTAAAGAAAGGCATAGGTACTGGGAACTAAGGGACAGTCCTTCAAGGCTGTCAATGAATCAATACCAGGCAACCTTAGGTTTATTGGCTCAAGATTCAATTCCCAGAAGAAGGTAATTGATGGACCCAGCTTGGACCACTTGCCTACAGGAAAACAGGGCACCTGGATAGTTTGACAAAGACTGTGTACAAAGTCTGAAAGACTGTTTCCCAGATTGAGGATGAGTGCTAGCAAAGCAAAGCATTTCAGGTCCTCCAGGGGCATCGTAAAATTTAGCTGTTGATGTGTCTCCTGTGGTCACTGGCCGAGGAGCAGATGTATGTTTTATTTGGAGCTCACTGGGTGTTGAAGTTGTGATGGTTTGAGGCCATAGAACATAGAATCAATCATTCCCCAAAATGTGTGAACTCATCAGCTCTTGTGTCCTGTCCTCTCGGTCGTAGTGTGAGCAGTCGCACCTCATGAGAGAACATGAGGACGTCCAGGAGCGAACCACGCTTCGGTATGAGGAACGCATCACAGAACTGCACAGCATCATTGCTGAGCTCAACAAGAAGATAGACCGTCTGCAGGGCACCACCATTAGGTAAGGAGGCTCCAGTCCTTGCTCCCCCTCCACCCCTCTGTGCTCCCACTTGGGTGTTGGAGTTGGGGCAGTCCGTGTGAATTAGGATGCTTTCTTTGTAACTGATTTTCACCATGTATATATCAAATACTTATTTCTTTCCTTTGCTACCCGTGTGCCTTTCCCCCCACAGTTCTGTTCTGATTTTGAGCCTCACAATTACCCTAGGGGGCAGCCAGGATGCAAGTTGTGATCCTCAGTTCATTGATGAGGGTGGGGCGTCAGAAGTTGAGTGAAGTGCTTTATTAGGGATTTCTAAGTGGACTCCCACCCCACCTCCATCTTAGAGGCTGACCTTATTAATTTTCCAGACTTCTCCTCATAGGTAAACAGTGTTCCTTTGGAGGTTTTGAGAGCCGCAAGAATGTGGCTCCTAACTAAGCATTATGTAGGCTTCTAGATAATCTGTTAGTATTTTGAGCTGTTCCCAAGTTGTTTTTCAGCAGTGACTTATCCACTTACCAGACTCTTAAGGTGGTGGAGGGAGCAAGATTTGACGCATCATTTACTGGTAAGAAGACTTAAAAGTAGGTAGTGCGCAGGTGGAGTCAAACCCAGAACATCTCTGCCTTGACTAACTTTTCTTTCCATAGAAGTAACCGTCAGGGCTTCTGGTCCCCTGACTTGTCTGTCAGTTGAACCATGGGGCTCCAGCACACAATGCCTAGCTGGGTGGGTCTGCCTTGTTCTGGGGGTCTTATTGAGTGACGTATTGAGCCAGGGATGAGAACTCTCATCTTGGTAGAGGTGCTCAGGGGACAGCTCTGAGGAAAGCAAATGCTTGGCACCTACCATATTGAACAAAGAGCTGTTTGTTCACTGAGCATTTATATAAACCATAATTAAAAGTCTTAGGCTCTAAATTCTCCCTGGAGAAGTCCTGGGCCAGAGGAAACTTTGCATGCATTTTGTTCTAACTCTGAGAGTCCCAGTAATGATGGGCTTCTTTATGAGGGTATTGATGGGCATCTGTTTTTTGGGCAAAATCATGGAAAATTTTGCACCAAGCTGGAGCCACCAATAAGTTTCACTTCTAGTTTAGAAGTCTGAGGCTTCTAAATTGTATCCTGGTCATCAGAGTGATTGTAGGTTACAAATGCATGAGCAGAGAAGAATTTTCTGCCCAAAGAAATTATTATAGTAGATTTAAAGGAGCCTAGCAGAGGACCTTGACAAATTTGTAATTTACATGAAAACAGTTGCACTATTAAGCACCTGAGAAGGTGAAAGCAACGGAGCTCAGTGGGTTGGGAAAATGATGTATCACACATCACCCAGAAAACACAATTTCATGAAGTTTCAGTTGAATTCAATGGCCAACATACTTCCCTTTCAAACACAGTAAGCTGCTTGACCATAAATGTTTATCAGTGCCTCATGTTTAAAGGAAGATTGCACCCGTTCAGGTGTCACGGTAAATTCTGCCTGTCCTCATTATGTAAATGAACTAGCCCCTCCTCAATGAAGCTCCGTGTAAGGCTGTGAGACACTTGGACACTGCTTTTCCTATTCTCTGAGCTCCAGAAGTGAAGACATCTCTCCTGCTTCCAGCCCACCAGGAAACACATTTGACCTCAGTTCCCAGTAGGCTGTGGCAGACACTTAAGATGAACTTATGTCCAGGGCTGTCACCAAAGTCCAGAGAATTGATTGTTATGCTAGTCTGGTCTCATTGAAGTTAGTCCTACTCAAAGACTTTGTCAGTTCAGCCTGGACCTGAGTTAGTAATGTATTGGAGAAGTTGAAAAACCATTAGTAAGGGAATCTCTGCATATACGAAAACCATGATATATCCACACTTAAGCAATATTTAAGTACTTAAGGAGAGAAATAACAATCTCAGAGGTTGAAAATTTTATGCCATGCGTGGTGGGGTACATCTGTAATCCCAGCACTCAGGAGGTTGAAGCAGAAGGATCATAAGTTTGAGGCCAGCCTGGACTACATAGTAAGATATTATCTATAAACAAACAGGTAAAATACTTATTTGAGGCTACAAGCAGAGAACCAGAACCCTTCTGTGGCTGCCCTAGAAAACTCCCATCTCTTACAGCCATAGGACTAACATGGCTATAAATCCCAAGTTGTAGATTGCTAGTTCCCAGTAGTAGTGGAATCCACAGCCATTTCAGATTTTGAAGGTGAAAATTAAGCCATAACAGGGCAAGATGAAGTGGTGAGAATTTGAATGGGGACATATGGGGTCAGTCAAGAGAACCCTAATACCTAGCAATTACCAGCTCAATGAACTTCCCTTCCTACAGAAGCAGTCCTCCTTCCCCCTCTGATAAATCTCCTCCCTCCTCCCTCAGAGACTCTGTAGTGATCTCATCCCAGATAGGGGGTGGCAGATATAATTTCCTCTTTATCAAATTCTATCAACCTGGGAGGAATAAATGAAAAAATTCAACCTGAGAGGGTATAGTTAAAACACCAAGAGATTTGTAAGATTTTGTTAATTTAATGGAAATTTGGGAGGATACATGTGGGATTAGGACCTAGACCTATATCAGAAAGGGGAGATAGTAGTGTTAGATTGATGATGAATATGTTAAAATGACTTTGTTTCAGAGATTTTGGATCCATTATGTTAGCTTCAGCAGTTTGATTAATTGCAAACTAGGCTCAGTGGAAGACTACATTAACTCAGGTTCAGGTGTCACACTTCTCTGGCATAACATAGGAGGAGCTCAGAGACTTGAGACAGCAATGTTGTGTGAGAGATGACATCATTAAAAGGGGGGTTTTGTGCCATTGACCTGCTGGGTCATTGTGGGCTTAGTTAGTGTATTATTGGTCAATAGAACCACAGTAGTAATCAAAATGGTTTGACCTATAGGGGTCTTTGGTAGTGGCCAAACTCATCATATAGAAGTGACATGAATAACTGTCTGGTAAACAGAGACTTGACTTGCCATCATGATGGAGAATCATGGCTTCTTACCCAATTCCCTAACCTGACCACGTTCACACACCCAGAGTCCCTCGAATGAAGGTGAAAACACATTCAACCCCATCATTAGCAGGCACCCCTTCCTAAGAGAACTGTAGCCATCCATAAAGGGAATTGTTCAGTGGGAAGGAAAGACATAACCATACTGAGGTATGATAATGGACCTTGGCTCAGATAGTTCCTGGAGATCAAAATGCTAACAGTCTGCCAGTCAGAGTAAGGATTTGTGGAAGTCGGTCTGCTTGTAACAAAAAACTATAGACTGGGCAGCTTAATCCAAAGATCAAGATGTCAGCTAATTCTATTGCCCAGCGAACGCTGTGCCTTCTCATTGTATCTTCTTCATGTGGCAAAGAAGAAGAAAGTGACCTGTCTGATGTCTCCATCTCTCCTCTCTCCTCCCTCCCTCTCTCTCTCCCTCTCTCTGTCTTTCTCTCTCTCTCTCTCTCTCTCTCTCTCTCTCTCTCTCTCTCTCTCTCTCTCAGGGAATGCTATACTAGTGTTTGAATTCAGGACCTTGCACTTGCTAGTCAGGTGCTCTACCATTTGGCCACGCCCCCAGACTGTTTTGCTTTGGCTATTTTTGGGATTATCTTATGATTGTGCCCAGGCTGGCCTATACTTTGATCATCCTGTTTATGTCTCCCCTGTAGCTGGGATGACAGGCACATGTCACTACACCCAGCTTTTTATTGGCTGAAATGGGGTCCTTGGAGCTTTTGTCCTAGGCTGCCCTGGAACTGGTATCCTCTGGATCTTTGCCTCCCTAGTAGCTAGGATTATAAGCATAAGCCGCTGCTCTCGGCTTGATATCCCTTCTTATAAGGGTACTAATTCCAGCAAGAGGACCCTGCTATCATGACATCACCTAAACCTCTTAGCTTCCAAAGGCCTCATCTCCAAATACCATCATATTGGGGCTTAGGACTTCAACCTGTGAATTTGGGGTACACAGTTAAATCCATAGCAGAAAGTCAGGTGACAGTGAAATTATTGTCTGGATCCATCCCATAAGTGAACCTAGTTGTGGCACCATGTGAAAAGCAACCTTTTTCAGTGCCCTGGAGATAGTGGTAAACACTCCTAACTAGCAACAGTTTATGGCGCTACCTTTTTCAGACTCAAGGACCAAGAAGAGAAATAGAAGTGGTTCTTCTCGTTTGTGCACCTAAAAGCCCACTTAGAGGCATTATTGCTTCTCACCCTTGCAACTTTGAGCTCTGCTGTGTTTCAAGTCTTAATTCCCAAGGGAGCAGTGCCTCCCCAAGAGAACACAATAACGGTTCCATTGACTGCAACAGGGTCTTTGGAGGAATTTCATGACCATTGAACCATCAAACAAAGAAGATGGTTATTGTACTGCCTGAGTTGGCTTTGTCACCCCAGGAAATTGTGTTTTACTATAGTATACAGTAGTAAAGACTATGTGTGAAACATGAGATTTTCACACCTCTAGAAATTGTCCTGTGGTAAAAGTTAGTAGATTAGAACAACTCAGTACAGGGTCAGATCTTTCAGGAATATTTTGGATTACCTCACTAGGTGAAGAACTAGTTCTAGCTGGTTTACATCTGTAAATCCAACATTTGGGAGTTCTGGGGAAACTCTCATGAGTTCGAGGCCAGCCTGGGCAACATAGTGAATTTAAGGCCAGCCAAATAACATAGTGAGACACTGTCCCAAACAAACAAAAACAAAAATTGACTCTAACTAGTTGAGATGCTGGCCTGACACAAAGAGATACGGATATCCTGGTAGAAGAAGGAAATTATAAAAAGAACGATTATAGCCTCAAGACTAGTTGCAGAAAGGATGGTTTAGGTCATGGTTATTTTCTTGCTTATTTACATATATTTGCATTCCCCTTTCTCTTTATTTTCTCCTATTTTACATATAAGGTGGTGAGTTGGTATTGGTGAAACTTGTCATTTGGTAGTTAGGTTACATGGTATCTAGATGGGTTTTTCATTGAAGTAGAAGATCACTAATAGTGGCGACCATAACTAATGGAACTTTGGTTCTCCCATGTTGTTGAGAAGCTGAGCCCATTCACATTGAATAAAGGAATAGTTACAGAGGGTTGGTGTCACTGCCATCACAGTTTGGGAATTTAAATGTGGCCAAGAGGGTGTGTGTGGTTGGTCACTGAATCGTCAAAGTGAGTAGACTGTCTTCCTTGGATCAATACCTTTGGGACCTTACTGCCATTGTCAGTCCTCCCTCTATTTCCCCAGAATCAAAGGGGAATCTGTACTCTGGGACTACTTCCCAGGCTACCTTTCAAGCTGGACTTTGGATACAGTTTTGGGCTGCCAGTGAAATACACCCACATGGGTCTGGAAGGGCTGAGGTGGGAACCATTCTCCCTCAGCCTTGATGGTAGCAGCTCACATGCAGTGTTGGCATGAGGTCCTACCTTGACTGGTCAGACTCTAGCACTAAGGACAGGTGTGAAGCCAGCAGCTGAGGGAACCACAGCTGTGATGAATGATCTGATAGTTCCTGGTGGCCTCTACCCATCTTTGCCTTTCTCTTCTCTGGCCTTCCGACAATTTTGCAAGCACAGACCTGCCTGGAGTAAATGCTTTCTATTCAAATCACAGTGCAGATTGTTGTCTTAACTGAACCCTGCCTAATGCATCCTAAATCCCATCTCCTAGAAATAAACACTGAGCATTTTGTATATATGGCCTCCTAGAACTTCTACTCATGAATATTTTAAACAAATTGAATCATCCAATGCACATTGTTTTGTATTTCCCTTGATGGTATGTTATGTTTTTAAAATGTTTCTTTGACTTGAGGAGATTATACAATGGGATATGAAAATACCTCCATAGATCACTTTGGATCTGCAAAGAAAAGAAAAAAAAACAATGTCTAAGCAAATTAAACATGACATCTTTCCTTTCCAAGACTATTTTCTTGTCCCATAAGCTGCTCTCTCAGAACATTGGCCTTTTCCTTCCAGCTACCCCATTTGTTCACTAGCCTATTGGTGTCTGACTTCCAACCCCTAAATGTTACCCCAAGCTGTTTTTGCTGCAGACTGAGTGATGACCCCTTCCCCCATTCTTCCGTGCATCACCAGGGTGGTGTATTTGGAGATGGGCCCTTGGGAGGTGATTAGATTTAGGTGAAGTCATGAGGGTGGGGCCCTTGTGATGGGATACTGCCCTAGAAAAAGATTCCAAAGAGCTTGTGTGCTTCCCCCCACCCCACCTCCCTGCCATGTTTTGACGCATGAGAAAGTAGCCATCTGCAGAGAACTCTTTCCAGAAATGGACTGTGCTGGCACATGCCATGTGGTCTTGGGCCTCATGAAATGTGAGAAAATACATTTCTATTGTTTACGACATCCAGACCATGCTACATTGCATTGGCAACCTCAGCAGTATGTTAAGACACTGCTATGACTTCTTTCTGTTCCCACCCCTCCCTTCCCCTCACCTCTGGGATCACTTCCTTTCTGTAAACATTTAAGACCCTGCAGGTCCTGTATGTTATCTTTCATTGAGATTCATCCTCAGGCTTGGCTCTTATCCTGGGCTCTCTCTGCAACACTTTTTACCTAGAATGGTAGCAGCCCCCCAGTCCACCACCTCCCCATCTCTGTGAACCCTTTCACCTCTGCAAGATGCCCCTCATTTAGGGACCAGGGTGATATCTGAAATCTGTATCTTTTGTTCCTTATCTGAACAGTACAAAGGAGGCTGATTTCCTTTTTAGTCCTTGGGACCACACTTCGACCCAGGTACTGCATCTCAAACACAACATAACCAGACCTCTTTATCTCCCACCCAAACAAGTTGTTTTGATTTAATTATGGCCTAAAAAGTAAAATGTAATGAAACAAAAGTAAAACCCAGAATAAGATATATTTCTCTATCTATGCCCTCCTATGCAATATACATAAATCTTTGTTCATTATTTGCAAGTTCTTGTATCTGGATCTCACACTAGATCTTGTTAGGATGGATTATTATGTCTGAGGAAGTACATTCCAAAATCCATTTGTTCACCATAAGACTCATAGATGAGCCTGACCCTCCTCTGTGCTGTATGGCAAAAGACTAAGAGGAGGATCAAGGAAGAATCAAGGCTTTTTCTCATCACTTATTTTCTGTGATACACTTTTTTTTTATTAGAGCCTATTATTTGGGTATGATAGAGTTTTTAAGAGAACTAAAAGAACACATGTTTTCCTTTACCTAAAAAATCTTTGTTCATTAATAGAGTGCCAGATATTTCAAGACAAGACTTTTTTGAAAGAAAGAGAGAATGTGGTTCAATAAAACAGAACAAAAAACCCCACCAGGTCAAGTAGGCTGGGCTCACTAGCCACAGTTGACTGACAGCTATCAAAGCAGGCAGGTGCCTGTCTGGGTCTTCTGAATTTACTCCTACCCACTGACAAGGCATGAGTGTGTGTCCCAAAATAAAGTAGATATAAGGATAGTCAGTGATGTGATGCTTCGTCAAATTCCTCTGATTCAATAGTATTTCAGCTTGAAGTCTGGAAAGCAAGATAAAAATTATGCTTTCATTGACTTTTCCCTTTTTTTATTATATCATTTTACCCCAAGCCAATCAGTGGGAATCTTATTTTTAAAGCAAAACCAACAAGTACGTAGGCCACAATATTATATTGCTTCATTGGTGCCAAGCAGGGATTAGGCTATCCCACTACCTAGTTACATAGTGTTGTGTAAGTTGCTTCACTTCTCTAAGCTTTGGTTGTCTTATTTTTTAAAGTCAAGTTATTGATCCTGGCTTAACTGATCTTTAAGGTCCCTTCCAGAATGGCACTGGGACTTTTTTTTTAACCACTGGTGATCATCCTAAGGCCATTCATATGCAATCTAATGCCCACCTCCTTAGGAGACTTTGCTTGGTTTTGCTGTTTAAGCTAGTAGCAAGCATTAATCATTGCAAGCCTAAACAAAGCAACTTGGAAGCACTTCACGAATGCTTCTAAGTGGATGAAACCATGTGCGTTTAGAATCCTATTAGGTGAGCTTTTATGTTCCAAAGAGAAACACTCAAGAACTTTGTAATTCCATCACGATGAAACCTCTACCACTGAATGTAATTGTCAACATTTATCAGTTCACCTGTTTTTGGTCACATTTTGGATTTTTTTTTCACCTCTTCCTTTTTCCTCACCAGAAGTAGCAGTGAGTAGGGTTTTTGTTGTTGTTGCTAGGCATTCTGTCAGAAAGAAATAAGATATCACCTGATAAGAGTTACCATAGACAGAGCAAAAGAAAGGGAACAGTAAAGTCATTTTGAGACTGATGCCATGTCCCTAGGGAGACCCTTCACTGGTAGGTGATTCAAGGCTGGCTATGAATGCACCACTCAGAACTCCTCTTTGTAGAACTGCCATGGACCAGCACTGTTTTTAACCTCTTCTATTGCCCTTGATGGGCCAGTGCTCTGGAATGACAGAGAAAGCCCCATCATTGGCTGACTGCACTTAATAAAATCACAAGAGGATTCGCTTTTGTCATTTCCCTGACCCAGGTTCCAACCTCCTTTCAGAAATGATGTTGATGGATGAGGATAAAGATACATAACTCCATGACTTCTTTTTTTAACCAAAGTCTGGGAAAAGCATCTTCTAACATTTAGGCTCAGTTTAACCTATTTTATAACTCATCCTTTGTGCCACAAAACCTTCTCTGATCTTCTCACAGGGTAGCTTTCTAACTCTTAATTACTATTTATTTTGTTTGCATATATTGTGATTGTTCTAGAACACAGTGGGTTCTAGAACCCATGGGAGGAACATTTGCCGGGGATCAGTTGTGCTCAGCTTAACCCCTTCTCAAAGAGTCAAGAACACAGAGATTCAGTGTCGTCCTCCACCTCATTTTTTGTTTCCACACAAGATCTTAGCAACATTTACTCCTTCCCCTGAACTCCTAGACTTCCTACATCATGATTTTATTTCTGCCATCTAATCCTTATTATTTACCTCCTTCCGTGTAATAAATTTTCCTTTTGATCAAACGGCCCAATCAACAAGTAGCCTGAGTGCCTCTCGACTCTCAGCTCTCCTCCTCTGCCCCATTTTGGTTGAAGCTGTAAGCTCTAAGCCTTTGCATGTATTATCCATCCTCATGGCCTACCTAAAATCTATTTGTCTTGAGACCTGTTTGAAGTGCTGCTCTGTCTAGAAAGCCTTCTCTGGGCATGCTACCAGTAGCCCTGGATGTTCCCTGTGTCTGTCTACCCACAGCATGCCTCTTAGGTCAGAATTGGTTGTATACATGTTTGTTTTCTGGAAGACAGAATCCACCTGGTCTTTGCTTTCCTATCCTTGTCTTGGTGCTCAAATACATAGCATAGAGATCCTTTGTCTGCATTTCATGACAACAAAATCCTCCTGCCTGCCATGGCATTAGTAATGTGGTCATTCTCCCTCCCACTGGGCTCTGACCTCATTATGTTTCTGCAATAATGTCTTCCTCTCCCTATTCATTCCTTTCATTCCTTTATAAAGTTCTTCCTAGAAGTAATTTAGTACAAAGCAAGAGAATTGGCAGGAACTATATGTTTTAGAATCTGCCAACTCAGGAGGGTTTAAGGTGGCTATTCAAGATTTTTGCAAATGCTGTTTATACCAGAGAAGCAGCAGCAGCATTTATCACTCACTTTCTTGGCTCTAGCATAGTCTCAGCCAAGTTGAAGCTGATGACATTGACCATGCAACAAAGGTAAATTTTTTCATCGTGCACAAATCTCCCCTTTACTAAAATCAGAATTTATGTGCTGGCCAAAAGCAGAGCTGATGTATCAAGTATACAAACAATTGGCCTCTGAACCAAAAAAGTGACTCTTAAGAGTCACCTTTTTTTAATTGTCTTGTCCTCAACCTAATTATTATTGATTTCTATAGACGTCTAATACTAACTTATTCATAGACCATTCACCTATATTTTTTGCCTTCACCACTTCTATTCTAATTCATATTTTGTGTAGCAGTGGACTTCATATCTGCTTAAAATCTTCCCACTTTTCTGAGTGGCTTCATATAAATTGTCTTATAAATCAGGGGCTCATTTATATTAACAAAGCAGCTGAATTCTTTCCTTGGGAAAATGTTGATTTCTTGAGAAAAATCAAGAACTTTAGCAAGTTCTTCACATTTCTCTGACTTATTGACACATCTTCCCAATTGCCTCTTCCTCAAACCCAAGTGATAACCACTCACCATCTTGGTCTACTCCAAACCCCAAACTGTAGACTTTCTGCCCCAACCCCACTCATCCTGGTTGTTGCCAACTTCAAATGAATGCCAGGCAGGGACAACAACTTACCTTCCTAGTTCACACCCCTCCCTGGGACTGAGCAGAGCTCAGTCCCCAGTAAACCCACTGATGATGTTCCCTTCTTGTTCACTTGCAGAATACATGCTTAAGGAAGAGTAGTAGAGGAGGTTTGACTGACTAGTCTTTGATATTAACAGGTCGAGTACCAAGACAAAACCCCACTGAATAATGAACAGACTCTAAAACAATGAAAGACAGGAATGAAAAACAAGTAATGTTAAGGAGAGGGTAATAGTGGGAATGGGGGGAGGGGAATGAAGTGGGTAAAGGAGGGTGACTGGGGTTGAGGTACTTTCTATATATGTATGAATATGGAGCATGAAACCTATCGAAGTCATTTTAAGAAAGGGAAGAGGGAAGAGAGAGAATAAAGGAGGGGATGAACCAAACCAGGATACAGTGTGTGTGTGTGTGTGTGTGTGTGTGTGTGTGTGTGTGACAACAGAACCTCCTGTACACTAAAAAAAAACCCTATATAATCATATACTGATAAAAATGTTTTTTTAAAAAAGTTTTCCTTTCTCTACACCTACACTACACAGTATGTGTGTGGTGATGCTGGTGGTATGTGGAGGGGGCAATGTATGTGTTTTGAACAACACTATAATCCTAAGCTTCTTAGCAAGCTAACACTACAATTCAGAGACCAAAGGTTAAAAGGTCCATAAAGTCCTGAGAAGACGTGGCTGCATTTCAGTGCTGTCTTCTGGCAGCAAAATCAAGGGGAAGAAAATAGAGCATTGAGTTGTATTGTCTCACTCAGCATTTTCATTTTTCTCCTCACCAATCCACTTGAGCATCTTTGGGGAAACTGAGTTTGGTATTTCTTAGCTGTACTTATGATATAGCTCTTGAAAGGTCCAGTTTAATCTGTACAGATGAGGTACTGGTTTTTCAGCAGCTCCAACCCCAGTGCTCCCTGTGTCCTCTTCTAATAAAGAACCCCCGCAGTGGGCTGCTGCAGATGACAAGCCTGTTGTTGGTGTTCACTAGGCTTTTCATTTTTTCACTCACTTTAGCTTCATTGCTAGTGGTCTTAGTTTTTTTTTGCCTCAAAATTTGAGGAGTTGAAGAAACCCCGTTCCTTCAGGAAATCTTTGAAGGAAAAAGGTTTCAAGTAGGCTGATAGATAAGTCTTGTTCAGAACATAGCCATGAAGCAGCCTTGCAGTTTCTGGCTGACCAAAGATGTAACTGTATTTAGCCTAAAAGGAATCCTGGTCCCTGTGGACTGGGTGAGAGATACATCTGTTTTCTTTCTGAATATCTTTGCTTGTCCTTAAAACACACATTCTTGAGAGATTCATCTTCCACGCTTGTCAGTGGTGAATGACTCTCTTTTCTTTCCCTCAGGGAGGAAGATGAATATTCGGAACTGCGATCAGAACTCAGTCAGAGTCAACATGAGGTCAATGAGGACTCTCGAAGCATGGACCAAGACCAGACCTCTGTCTCCATCCCCGAAAACCAGTCCACCATGGTCACTGCTGACATGGGTGAGTTCACCTGCCACTACCCTAGACCTGAGTTTGGTTTCTGAATTGCAAAAGGGGTCTTAGAAAAAGAGGGAAGACTGAGTTAAAATTTAGTTATTCGGGGAGTTTGGTGAGTGGATGAAGGTACGTCCACTCCAGTCCCTTACTCACTACCTTTATCCAAATGGAACTAGAGAGCTTAATTAGCTTTCTGTCCTGATAGGATTGTGATTCATATACATGTCACCTCTGCTTTAAAATTCTGGAAGTAGGGAACCAGGTAAAAAAGCTATTGCAGCATTCCAAGGGATAGTCCTATCTGAACTGCAGTGATGGGAGTGAAAGGAGAGAATGGTTGACAACCCTTTGCAGCAGAAGTGCCATGTATTGTTTAGTCTCTGTTGGGTAAGAAGAAGGAATCCAAAATTGAGCATGTTGATCCCAAGTGACTAAGAGGATGATCATAGTCCTTGGTAGGGAAGTTTGGTTGGGAAACAAGTTGATAAATAGTCATATTATGTTTGAGGTTGCAGGGAAATACCTATGTGGAAATATCTGGGACCCAGTGTTTTAAACTGCAGGTTACGACCCACTATTGAATCTTATTTGGAAACATATTTTAGAAATTTTCTCACTGTGAGTTGCAGTCAAAATGTCGCACTTAGAAACACCTGCCTGGGTATTTGGAGAGAGATTGAGGTTGAAGGCATAAGCTTTGAAGTAATCTGAGCTGAATGATCCCTGTGGTTGAAAGGATATGGAATCAAAAGAGTAATGTAGGGAGGAGAGGGAAGAAGAGCCAGGAGAAAGAAGAGAAGAATAGTGAGTTTTTATGAAACTTAAAATTTCGTTTAATTAGAAACCTACATAACATGGTACCTTGACAGTGAATCAAAAGATTCTAGGAAGTCCTGGCATGTGAGCTGAGACCAGGAGGATGCACAGTTCTTAAGCAGGTAAAGGAGGAGGTGTCATCCAATGAGGAGGGGGGAGTGCATTCCAGGGGTTCATGGGTCATTGCAGAGAGATGAGGGAGCCTAGAGAGGTGGGCAGGAGCCACATCACCCAAAGACCACATGTGAGAATCTTGCTTTATCCAAAGACTCACAAGAAGCTGTTGAAAGATTTTAATAGTGGGGAAAGAGATGAGATGATCCAGTGTGCATTTCATATCAGTCCCTCTGTAGTATGGAAAAAGAATCTGTAAGTCAAGAGTTGAGTTGGGGACTGGAAGCATGGCTCAAGCCATGAGATGGGAAAGATGATAGGTAGTAAAAAGGAATAAGTCTGGCAAGATTTGCTGAAGAAGGAAATGGGTAGGGGCAAAGGTGTGGATGTCTCAAAGGAGTCTGGTTTGCACAGTAGATGGATTGTGGGACCACTGAGCAATATGGGAGCATAGGGAAAAGGACAGGTGGTTTCTTTCAGTTTTCGTTTTGCTTTCCGGGGTGGGAGCAGTTGAACAAGTGATGGTTTATTCTGTTGGTGTGAGACTGAGATATCTCCAGATAGCTGGGTGGAGATGCTCCAGCAGGCAGTAGAAGAATTGAGATGAGTTAAGTGGGAGATCGAGCTGAGGAAAACCAGTTGGGAGACATTAGGTTGTTTGCAGATGGCAACAGAAGCTGTGGAAGTTGATTTGCAGAGAATGAGAAGTGGGAAGACCTCGATACTAAGCCACAGGGGCAAAGGCTGGTGAGCACACTCAGCAAGAGCTGGTGACAGGAGGCCTTTTATTTTGGTTTCAGGGTAAATGTACCTCCTCAGAAAGCCCCAGTGTGTGTCAGTGCCTCTGCCCCATTTGTCATTGTCCCATTGTTCCCTTCTTGTTTTACACTGAAATTTTGAATTATGTGGTCATTCGCTTGACTGACTCTGCCACTAAACTCCCTAGGCAGAAGTGTGTTTGCTTCATCTCCTGGTTTATTTCCAGAGCCTGTCCCAGGGCTTGGCATATGGCATGTGTTCAAGGATGCCATTGGAATGAATGCCTGAACAATCAACCAGTCCACAAAAGACTTAGGGAGAAAACAAGGAGAGGGTCTTCTGGTGCTAAGCCAGCCAAGCAGGAGAAAGCTCTGGTAATGAAGACATGGTCAGCAGTCTGGATTGCTGCTAAGGCCAAGGAAGATGGATTTAGCCCCGGCAAAGTCATTTGCTGTGCACTGATTGATGCCAGCTTAAGCCACACAAAATGTGTTGAAGAGCAAAGACACCTCCCCAGGCTCTGTACATAAAGCCCAGAGTTTAGGTCCTCGTTAGTTTGCTTTATTTGCCTCCTGAACCCAGGCCCTATGCTTCGTGTTACAGCATACTCCACCCCTACCACCAACCCATCCTGGGGCCTAAGTCTAAAGTGCTGAGTTTATAACCAGCAGCATAGATCACTAACCCTGGTAACCCCATGTTCTGGACTCTGACTTCCAGCGTTAGGCAGCCAGGCAAGTTCAAGGAGCAACCTGTTCACATTCACTCCAGAGGTCAAGCCCTACACTAATGGTTCTATTTGCAGTGTTTGGAACTGATAAGTAACCCACACTCTGACAGCTGCACGTCATAATTGAGTTTGGGAGATGCAGGGACGAACTCACTTGAATGGGCATCTCTCCTGTGGGATTTCTTGGTCCTTCTGAAATGACATAGCATGTGTCACAATAATTCCCCATGGCAGGATCCTGTGTCCACCTGTCTGCAACTTCATTTTCCCAAATCATTCTTTTCAAATGGTTTCTTTCCATCCTGCCCTTTCTCTCCCCCTCTGTCTGTCTGTCTGTCTGTCTCTGTCTCTGTCTCTCCAACCTGACCAGCTCCTCTTGCCTTTGGGCTCTTCCTTGGCTGTCCCTTCATCAGGGAGCATTCCTTCCCACAGTCCACATGTGCCTTTCTCTCCATCAGTCGACTGTCTCCTTCCTGGACTAACCTGACTCATTCTCCAGTGAGCAGCATCACCCACCTCGTGCATTTGCTCCTTCTAGCTCCCAGCACTACCTGAGAAGTCCTGGGCTTGCATTTCTTCCTCTGCATACTGCCAGCCTTGATCCGTTCCCTCACACTAGCATGTAGGCAGCATAGAGTAGGAACTCTGGTGACCTTGTACCCCAGCCTAACAGTGGCTACACATAGAACACACTCAGCCGTCTGAGTAGGAGTGAGTGTTATCCTGGAACCCCTATTCTTTGGAGGATGCAGACACCTCAACAAAACACCCACCATGGGGTCAGGATCACTGTGACCCATTAGGGTCATGGGCCCCAATCATAACCTCAGGCAGGAGCCTAGGATGTCACTTTCCAGAAGTCCTGCCTGAGTGTAAATCTGATGGCTAAATGGGAGTGATGCTGGTGAAGAGGAGTAGGGCAGGAGGAGGTACTCTGGACTGAGAAAGGTGTTCCTGGTCCCCAAGGAGGGCGAGCACTTGGGAATGATTTGGAGGGGCTCATGAAGGTCGCAGCACAGAGTACAGTTGGTGTGTTTGTTCATTGGAACTGGCTGCCTGCCTCTTCTTATTCCTTTGCCATTTTCCAATTAAATTGCTTCAGTAGGGAAAAAAATAGCTTCCATGTATAAACACCATTATCGGAAATCATTAAAAAGCATTCATTTCATTCTGGTTGCTATATTTGCAAACCTGCATTAAGGAACTCAGGTTTTCTCGGGCTGGATTTCATAGGCAAAGTTTGCTCCACTGTATTTGCTGCTTTGCAAAGATAACAGAAGTAAATCCAGTCTAGTCACTTCATCAAAAAGTCCTTGTCTTTTGTTTTCGAACCCGACCTGTCAGAGCCTGGCTACCCCTTCAAATCACTGGGACCTGTCTGTGGGGCCTGCACAGCAATGTACAAGTACTTGATTTTCTAATAAAGATGTACATTGCATCTTACAATAAAATGCACTACCTCTTTCTGAACACAGTTGTTTGGAAAATAAAGATGACTCAGCAACCAAAGCCAAGGTAGGAGTCGTGGCTTAGAATCTTTCTTTCCTAAACCTAGCAAGGTGCTTTAGTTAAAAGTGTGAATGGATCTAACAGCTAACATGCTTTGCTCACTTATGCTATGTCAGTCTACACACACACCTCATGTTTAATCCCCAATCTCAAAGGAGACTAGGAAGGCTTAGTAAGGCCGCAGAGTTCAGAGAAGGACGCCACTCATCCAGGTATGCACAGCTGAGAGGATGCGTTGTTTCTGCCCACGTTTTCATAGATGGCCTTTGCTTTCACATCACTGTGAAAACAGTAAGACATTCCTGCCACTGATGACTTCTCACCATCTTTTCCGGTCTCTGAATGCTGATGGGAAACTTTGGGGCAGCTGTGTGATCACAAGGACCTAGCCTAAACGAGAAGCATTTGTAATTAAACAAGATTTTTACCAATCTCTGAACGAGAAGTAGAACAAATTATTTGGGTGTTGCCACAGAGCAGAGTCCAGATGTGTGTACATAGGCTCAGGCGTCCCACGTGTCAGCGTGCATGTGCCACTCTGTCCAGAAGACTTCTCCAGCTGTGTTCAAGGAACAGCAAAGCTTTTCTGAAGCAAATGGTTATAAAACAAGCAAAATCCCTGAGCAGATAGACCTCTGCACAGCTAGTAAGGCTTTCTACTCTGGTATTTTGAAAGCTCATCTGATATTTGAGGAGAATTTTTTATTTTTCTGGAGATCAGCAATGTAAAAACTGTGATACTTTCCAGGGTTGAAAGGATACCTTGCTTGCTGGTGTGATCAGAGAGATAGATTTTTCCTCAGTATGAGTCGTTTTTGGAGGATAACCAAGGAAGAATTTACACAAGAAGCCTAGCTTTTTGGCACGGCTGTGACCATGAAATATGTTTAACGTGAAAGCCATATTTTCCTGGCTTAGTGACTGATCAGTCTTAATGGCTTCAGGAAGAACGTTTAAACGTGTCTAGCAGCCACTCACAGCGGGGAGAGGGCTCAGAGCAGGGAAAGGCAGACCTTCCTCTTCCAAAAACAATTTCTGCAGACTGGATGAGAGAAGTGTTTACACAGCAAGGCAATCCATGTGGAGAAGTCTTGATTTTTTGTTAGGAATGAGGCTAGGCCAGCAGTGTTCTCCAACACAGGATTTTTTAAAAGAGAGTCAGATTGCTTGTAACCTGACTTGCAATCTCTGAGGACCCAACCCCCAGGTTTGGATACTGGCCTGGAAATTGCAAACTGGTTGAACCTTTTGCTGCCTGTTTTTCCCCCTTCTTCTCCTTAGTTTATTTGGGCAATATCATTTCTCCTGAGATGTTCGTTATATGGATCACCCCTGAAAATCAAGCTCAGGTCACAACTTTTGAATATTGGTTTGCTGGAGGGCTGCCTGAGGTGACTGTATTTTCTTCTATAGAACTGCTGGGTTAAACAAGACCTGTCTTTTAAATTTAGGAGAGCTGAGCCACTTAAGAGGCCACCAAAAGTCATTCTCAAACTTTCCCAAGAGTAACCAGTTATCATTCCACATCAGTTAGTGAATATTTCCCTCAGTAATTTTTCAGCGCCCCAAAGAAAGGCTTTGTTATGCAAGGTTTACTCCCAACAGGCTCCCACCATTGTTGAGGCTCGTGATAAGTCTTCTAATAAAAGCAATTATTTTATTTTTTATTATTATAAATTTTTATTAGGCTATATTCATTATACATGGGGAGATTCACAGTGACATTTCTGATTAGACTTATATTGTACATTGCCCCCATCATCTCTCCCCCTCAACCCCCTCCCCACCCATTTAAAGCAATTGCAAGAGGTTTCTTAGTTCTATTTCATATAGGTATATGAAGTCCATCTGCCATATATGTCACCTTAATCTCCTTCCTTCACCCTACCCGCTCCCACTCCCACCGCCCCCCACACACTGTTCCTATTTTTCAGTCCTGATTTTTGTTATTAATATTTAAGTTGACGTTCAAAGGGGTGTCTCAAAAGCAATTATTTTCTAAACAAACTGGACCTCTTCACATTGATTTGGGTTTTGGTTGGTTGGACTCATGACATCTTTTTCCTTAAAACCCACATTGTACAGGAGTGTTTACTTCCAAACCAGTGTCTGGAAGCTATTTGTTCTGTAACAGAAATAAAGTCTGGGTCCTTGCTGGGGTTATGGAGACCACAACTATTACAGTGAGCATGTTGCTATAAGAAAATATTTTGTATTTATGACATTTGGATGCTGGGAACTCAGCCTTTTTCTTCACTTCCCTGGCAGCTTGGAAATCCTCTCCGGTTTTACAGAGAGAGCCACAGGGTCTGTTACAATTGCCAGTGGTGGGCCTACTGTGTGCCAGGACTGATTGCTTTCAAGACTGGAGATATTCTGTTTGAGCATGGACTCTGGAGTTTCCCTGGGCGATCCAGGGCTTTGAGGGTGGTCAGAGAAGAGGCCTGTGAATTGGGCAGGGGCCAGTGACTGCCATAGAAAACCTTGGAGACACAGTGAGGGCTAGAGTTTGTCCTCTACCCATGACTCTCACTGGGTCTTCAGGTCACTTTCCAAAGACCCAAAACGAGTTTTAAGGGTTTTCTTGCAGATTTCCAAGAAAGCTCTATCCTGGAAGTTTCCTCTATCCTCTGTAACACTGGAGTCATCTTGTTTTAAACATGTGCCAATTTGGGTGTTCAAAGTCACGTGAAATGTTGATAGGTGAATTTAAAACCTATTTTTGCACATGTGTCTTCAAGGCCTCAATTTTTAGACGGCACTGAAAAAGTCTGGGATGCAGGTAATCCATTTGTGAGGGGTCCTCAGAGGGCACCGAGGACAACTGGGCTGGCAGTCCCCGGAGAGCCATTTCCCTTATGCCTCCATATTTACCACCGAGTTTACTGTTTCTCAAAAACCGTGTCATAAACCCAGAGTGACAACAAGCAGAATAAAAACAGTTCTCAGAAATAAAAGTTGTGAACACTCAGCTTCATCTTCTTTGAGAAAAGAAACAAGAGTCAGGCATGGTGGGGGGAACAAGTTGCCTTTGGGGCCCCTACCCTGACTGTACCTGTGTTGTGGGTGGTCATTTGCCTGGAGCAGGCTTGCTGGCAGGAGGCCAGTCATCCAAACCTGAATTTGAGAAATCAAGCATCTTAATGGTTTCCTTGTTAAATCCAGATCCCAGTGCATCCCTACTACATCAGACTCTCTTGCCTAGAGAGTTGAGGTACTTCTTTTCCCCCAGCTTCTTATTTTGAGAGACTTCAAATTTAATAAAAATTATAAAATAACCTCCCACGAATCATGTATATAGATAAACCAACTGTTAACATTTTGCCACATTTTATCCCCCCTCCCTGGCTTTTGTACATTGTATCCTTCTCATTTGTACATTGTTGTTTTGTCTGTTTGTTTCTGAACAGGTGACAATAAACTGCAGTCATCATGATGCTTCACCCTATACATCAATCAGCAAAGCCCTCCTAAAAGTAGGAACTGTGCTATGTAGCCATTACTCCTTGTTATGTCCAAGACTTTTAACACCTGTGAACACGAACTCATATACAACCCTTATTCACATTTCCCCAGCTTTGCCATTAATGTCCTTTGCCGCTTTGTTTAACCCAGGATCCAGTTACACATTATATTTAGTTATCATGTCTCTGTACCCTTCTGTCATCTCGAATGGGTCGTGCCCTGTCCCAGTTTCGTCTGTCATGACACTGATATTTTTTAGGAACCCAGGCTAATAGTACATAGACTATTCTTAATCTGAATGGTCTGATTAGAGAGCATATGCAGGTGATGGTGTCTCCTCGGTACCACATCACCTCAAGGGGTCCCTAAAGTCAATTTGTCATTGGTGATAACAACATTGGTGATGTTGAGGCATTTTTAAACTATGATGACACCACCATTCTTGTCAGTCCTCTTGTCTTTGGTGGACACAGGCAAAAAGTGTCTACTGAAGACACTTCAGTTAAGCAGAGGTAACCTGTCTTCCCAGACCCTTCATCTTCTCCTTGGCATTCCTATCTGAAAGTCTATCCCACCATTTTTTAGTTTGTTCAGTTGGGTTTGTGTTCACTGCTTGCTGGAGCAGGCCTTGCTGCCCACAGAGCAGAGAGGACTGCTAACAAGAAAACAGCCGCCCTCCTTAGAACACTTCAGGACGATCTGAACTGTTCAGTCCGTAGGATGTAGGTTCTTGCTCTTCAAAGAAAGTCTGTGGTGCTGCAAGGATCTATAGCTCTTTCGTCCATCTTGATTTTTTTTGTTTGTTCATCTTGTTTTGTTTTTGTAGTACTGGGGATTGAACTGGAACTCAGGGCCTTTCACATGCTAAGCATGCATTCTATCACTGAGCTCCACCCCTGACCTCATTTCTTTGGCTTTAAATTGCTTTACCAGGTAGGACGTGTGTCCAGTCAGAACAGAGGGGTAGATGACACCCATTGGCAGTTGGCAGGAGGGAGAGGGTACTTAATGGCCTATCCTTTCACAGCCCACGTTGCTGCAACCGTGCTGTCACTTCCGGTTCTTAGCCTGGCTAAAATTTACTGGAGCACATATCTCTCACTGCACCAGCAACTTTCCGCCTCAGGGACCTTAATTAAAAGCTTTCTGCCAAGTCAAGTGATGTTTCATTTGATAATCGACTAATAAGTAGGCAACATAAACCTGATACTTATACAAGTTGTCTTATAAAAAGCCTTACATTTCTTTTAGAGTCTCAGTTCATTCAGGATTTATCAAACACCTACTCTATGCCCAGCATTGTGAGTCTCTGTTAATATCATTGGCTGAATGAAGTCACTGATCTCCAAGGCTGGACTTAGTAGTGGACATGCTGGTTAATAGGAGATTGTGGGGGCATGGTACCAATGATGCCTCCTAGAAAATAGAATTTCAAGGCAAAGCTTAAAAAAGACCTTGGGGGTGGGGCGGGGAGGTGGCCCAAACAATGCATACATATGTGAGTAAATGTAAAAAATGATTTAAAAAAAAAAGACCCCAAAGTAAAGGAAGATGAGCAGCCAGCGAAGTAGGAAATACCTAAGCACTAACTGTGAGGCAAGTAGGAGTTCCAGATTTTGGAATCTGGAATCATAGTTTGGAGCAAATTCATCTGGTTTAGACTGGGCTGCTCAGAATCAGGTGGACATAGGGAGTGTTTTTAACATCTAAACCTATTTATCTGAACTTTTATGTGGGTTAGAATTTTTCCAGGGGGTAAAAAAGAAAGCAGTTTTTAACACCTAATTCAAAATAAACCAGTTCTGGCATAGTTTATTGTACCAACTCTGGGCCTAGACATATTTGGTTCTGAGAAAGAAAGAAGACCAGATTTGCTCACTAGCAAGTGTATAAGCACCAAGACTGATCAGGCTCCTCAGTTTTCATAGCTGGGAATTTCTTCCTACCTTCTTTGCAGATTTCCAGATACACAGGACTTCAGTTCTCATTAGAGAAACACAGTCTCCAGCTGCTGTGAGAAATCTGACTGGGACAAGCACATTTAGGAAAGACTGCAAGCTCAGCAGAGGCTGTAGACCCCCACAAAGGTGGCAGGAAGCTGAGCCGTGGAGCATTGTGGTGGTGCCATATCCAGGGGGTCAGCTCCTGGCCACTTGACAAGTTGCTGTGGTGTCAGAAGCTGGGTCTATCACTGCCAGGCCTTCTGATTTTATAAGAACAGCTATAGGACTGGAGGCATGGCTCAAGCAGTAGAGTCCGAAGCTCTAGGTTCAAACCCCAGTCCTGCCAAAAAAAAAAAAAAAAAAGAATAGCTCTAAATCCTAATGGTTGGGAAATGGTGGCAATTCATCAAAACCATTTTTAAATATAAAGAGAGGCTTTCTAGACACCTCAAGCTTGCTAGATGTACAGACAAATCTACCTACTTATGGCAAGTGAATATCCTTTGTTCAAAAGAGATGTCTGGCAGACTTATTCTTCTGTGTCTGTTTCATCTTTATACAAATTAGACAACTAGAAGGCTACATTCCTAGATTTTCTGTGCTTTGTACTTTATGGTCTCCATCTTTCATTTTAATTGAAGCTTAGTATAAGAAGAAGCTATATGAAAGCTGCACATGTGTGAGACTGTGTCTGAGGAAACAACCTCAGCATTCATGCCACATGTAAAGTCTCACAAACCTAAATTCTTTTAGCATATGTTGCCAAAAGATATAGTTTCTCTTGTGAAACGGAAATGCTCCCTCTTTTCTGATAGGAGAACACTCATTTTTTGCACTGGCTTCCAGGAAGGTCAGGGCTAAATGCAAGAGCCAGCTCAGGCAGTGACACTGCTCTCCATTTGCTTCCACAACCTTTCCCTAGTCCAGTCCCATGTTTCCCTCTCATTTGTAGTTGACTGTAAAAAGCTACCTCTAATTCTTCCTTGGAAAGAAACATGCTATAAATATACTCTACTGAAGGGATGTATATTTGATGCAGAAGGCCTCCTCTTTGTCTCAGGACCTGGTGCAAATCTGTCACCTTTCCTGCACCAAGTACAGCATAATGAAGGGGAACAAGTGGGCCTCTATCAGTGCTGCCCTTCAGGAGGTGGAGTGTTAAAGAGTCAGCAAGGCTGACCACCAGGTCTTCAGGCTTCCCGTATTACTACTCTCGTCTTTCTCCAAGAAACATTTTTAAGTTAAACCACAGTTTCTCAAATCCTTTCTGAGGGTACTGCCATTCTAAAGGTGTTTTCTGTTTTATACACACCTATTTGCTTTTATCCTCTCAATTTACTTGCAGAAATTTTTACTATGGTTGTTTATACTATACATATATAATATGCTATGAACATTTTTATGTATACATAAAATATATTTGTGTGTATATATGCACACATAAAATATATATGTTGTATATATGCATGTATATATAATATATATGTATGTATATATATATGTGATATATATATACAACATAAAATTTACCATGTTAGCTATGAACAGTGTAGTGGGTACTTCAGTGATATTAAGAGCATTTTTAGTTGTGCAAACACCTCTGCCCACTCCCAGAACTGTTGCATCCTCCAAAACAAATTCTGTACCCATTAAACAATAACTCCCACTTCTCCTCTTCCCATCCCTGCAACCTCTACTCTATGTTTTCTTATTCTAGATAACTGAGAAAAGTATACTCATACAGTATTTGCCCTTTTGTGTCTGGTTTATTTCACCTTATTTCACCTTGCATAATGTTTTTAATGTTCATTCTTATTGTAGCATGTCATAGAATTTCATTCTTTTTGAAAGCCTGTTAATACGTCATTGTGTATATACAAGTGTATATGTGTATATATATTTTATATATATCATATTTATTCATTCATTTGTTAATGGACACTGGCTTGTCTCCACATTTAGGCTAAAGTGAATCATGCTGCTATGAACACTAGTCACAAGTGTCCTTTGGAGTCCCTGCCTTCTATTCTTTTGGTCATATCCTGAGGAGTAGGCTTCATTGTTGCAGGGACTGTCCCTGGCAGGGCCAGACGGTAACAGGCCAGGGAAGGAGTTTGGAATTTATTATGATATATATATATATGAACAAGCCACAGACTCAGAAAAACAGTGCCACTCTGTCTAAAGCAGTAGTGATGGGGATGAATGGTGTCAAGCAATTGGGGCCTTGTGACAGTACCTCAGACAGGGGATCCAGAACATCTCATTCTGCTGGCTTGGACACCTTGTCCTTTCATGAGACTCCAAACAGGGAGCAGTGGCAAAGGGCAGCCAAGGGTCAACAGCTCATTAGCGGAGTTTGCGTGAAACCACACCACAAAGCTCTGTGAACAACAGATGAAGTATATAGGGTTTATCTCCCAAAGAGTGTGTGCAGCCTTCCTTGGACTGCATAGCAGATGCTCAGTCTGTGTGGTAGTCTATGGTTCAGTGTTTCTTTATTTTTTTCCTGGGATATATTCAATGTACGGGGGCAGGATTCATTGTGACAATTTCAAATAGGTTTATATTGTACATTGGTTACATCGCCCCTACCACCTCTCCCCCTTAACCCCATCCCTGCCCTTCTGTGGTAGTTTAGATACCACCTCTCATCTTCCCGACTCTCCATCCTGTTCTGCACTGTGGTCTCTTAAGGGGACTTCCCAAGGTGGTGGCTTTGAGCTCACCTCGTGCATCTATGAGACTCTGAATTGACCACGGTCTTGTGCTCATCTTTGAATTCTGTTTCCAGACTGTGGTCAGGGCTCGGCAGCTGTCTGATTGTAGAATAAGAAAGAAATTCCTCACCCCTCCTCCTGGTCCTTCTGGCCCAACACCCTGAAGAATTAGCTTGGGAGCCACCCCAGCTGTCCTGCTATGTGACACTCTCAGCAGATACATCCAACATGGCATGCATTAGGTGGCCCATGTAAGGGAAGTCTATAGAATGGCTGAACAGGGCATCTTTCTTCCTCATCCTCCTCATCAGAACTTCATGATGTGAACAGTCCAGGGGCGTGAGCTCTCTCCAACTCGGGGTCCCCACAAATGCTCTTTCAGAGCCTGGTCAGTGTGATTACCAGACTGTGCTGCTCCTCCCTGGGTCATCCTTGTCTCACGTGTGTGCTGAGCCCCTGCCTTCCCTGTCCAGAGGATGTCCTGCAATGAGGAGTGTCTCCCTGCTGTTAGCAGCTCAGATCTGTAAGGAGGAAGAAAAGCATAAGGATGCTGCTGTTGGCAGAGTCTGTGTTTTCTGTTTTTTAAATAGATAGTGATGTGATGCTTACATTTGCATGTAAGAAAACTTTTTTGGTAGTACTGGGCCTTGTTTCCTAGGTGGGCAATCTACTACTTGAGCCAGGCCTCAGTACTTTTTGCTTTCTTTATTTTTTTGTAGAGGGTCTCATGTTATGCCTGGACCATGATTCTCCCATTTATATTTCCCACATAGCTGGGATGACCAGCCTGACCTACCATGCCCAACTTTGTGATGGTTAAGATGGGGTGTGTGGGGGGGGTATTCTGCATGAATTTTTTGCCTGAGCCACCTCCTGAGTAGTTAGGATTGCAGGTTTGGGCCTTGGCACTTAGCCTAGAAAATATTTTTTGATCACCTACACTGCTCTTTGTTGGAGATACAGTGGTGAGGAAGATCCAAGTCCCTTCTTTCAGGAGCTTCATAGGGGAGGAATAACAAACACATAACTCACATCAGATAGTGATAATTGCCATAAAGAAAACAGGATAATGGGATGGGGACTGGGCAGAGGCAGGAGATGCAACTCAACCCTGTGCTCCAGATAGGACCTGAGAACTGCATGGTAAGTGGAAATCAGTGTCAGCAGAGAGAAAAGAAGCCATGGTACAGACAAGAATTTGACCTGTTCTAAGGACAGAGAAAGCTTAGGAGTATAAAGAGAGCAGAGAGAGAATAGGGAAAGGAGGGCAGATGAGATGAGGGCTGGATCTGTGGTCCTCACCCTGACTGCACATCAGAATTTATTCATAGAACTAAAAAACTTTCCAGTGTCCAGGCCCCACCCCAAAGATTGGGATTTAATTGGCCTGGGGTGGGGCCTGGACACTGGTATTTTATAAATGTTCTCCAGGGAGTTCCATGGTGCAGCCTGGGTTGAGAGCATCAGTTTTGATCATGCAGTGTTTTACAGACTCTGGTAAGGAGATGATTGTAGTTGCATAACAGTGGGAAGCCATTGGACAATGTGGGCTAGAAAGTAACAAGATCTGACTTAGGTCTTTAGCAGGCTCACTTTGGCTACAGTGTGGAGAGATGGGGTAGGAAGTGGTTACAGTGCCCCACTTGAGAGGGCATGGTGGCTTGGCTCAGGATGGTATCAGTTTGGTGATAAGTTTTGGAGGTGTGGTCACAAGATGGATGGAATTTTGAATGTGAGGCAAAAGGACATCAAAGTAGCTTCATGGTGACCTGAGTTGCTAGGTGGATACTGGTGCCATTAACAAACACAGGACGGATTGGAAAGGAACAAGCCTGAGAGGTAGGTGAGATAATTGTGTGCACTGGTTAGAGTAAAATCCTCAGGCTGGTTTTTTTCTCTTTACATTTTGGTAACTTGTGAATATAAGCAGCCAAATGAGATTGACTAAAATACCCTGTGAAATCCTATGCTCACAGAGCTAAGAGTTTTCTTGAAGCCTTCCAAAGTTTTCACCAAAAGCAATTCTCTATTTTAGTGTATAGAACCTTTGACGAGAAGGTCAATGGTGAAGATATTAGCTTCTTTCATGCAGGAATCACATTCTACTTTGAGAGCTTGAATGCATATGGTCACCACCTGTCCTGCTATAATAATTGACCAGCATGGTGATATGTAGAATCCAAAATAGCAGATGAAAGAATTTGTATTTGACTTTAAGAGGCTTTTCCCCCTAACCTACTTCTCTTCTAAGACATACCTAGCTCATATTATAATTATAATTAACATCTGGATGTCCAGCTGTTAATAGCAACCCAGATTGTCAAGACAAGATCAAATTATTAGAATTGCTTAAAAGCCATATAAATAGAGAACAATGTGGAATTTGTTAAAAGTTTGCTATTTTTTTCCCCTGATAGAAGAGAATTGCCTAAATTGCAAAGGTGGATCAATTTAGGTTGATACAGGAGTGGGGGACAGATGTTATGTCTGTTGAGAGCAAAAACAGTTTCTTCTTTTTTAATGGATTTCATTGTTCTATTTTTATAATGCATATGAGGTTCTGCAATCATATTCCTTTGCAGCACCCCTCCCCCAGCATTTTCTGTTTTTCAAACTGCCTAGCATCTCCACTCATTCTGAGGCTTTCTGTTTGTTTATTAAATTACTAGATGTTTTGAGCTGAAACTCTGGGGTCAGTGCTGGTCTAAATAGCTGAGCAGGAGAATTGGCCAGAGACTTCTGAAGTGCTACCAACACTTTCTGGTCATTCTTTTGGTCTCACTGAAGAAACTCTAGGATGTGTCTGCCTTTGTGTGAAAGGCATGAGAGCATTCGCAGACATCTAGAAAATGCCCAGGGCCTGAATCTCCTTAATAAAAAGCTTTACATTGTCTGTGAGCCTCAGAAGCAGTGCCTACAGCCTGGGAGATGAAGCTAGATATGTTGAACTTTGGAATGTCCAGTTCCAGTGCTCTTCCATTTCACTTGAGTGAGTCCCTCGTGGTGAACAAAACAGAGGGCGTTTGTTGCCCATCTGCCTACTTAAGGAACTCTGTCGTCGTTCTTTCACAGATAACTGCAGTGACCTGAACTCAGAACTTCAGAGGGTGTTGACAGGACTGGAGAGTGTTGTCTGTGGCCGGAAGAAGAGCAGCTGCAGCCTTTCTGTGGCCGAGGTGGACAGGCACATCGAGCAGCTCACCACAGCCAGTGAGCACTGTGACTTGGCTATTAAGGTAGACCTCCTTCCCCCTCTGCCTAGCTTGCTAGTCTATGGAAGGGCAATGGTCAGACCCCTCTGTTTTTAAATTTAATTTTCTTTTGGTGATACTGGGGTTTGAACTCAGGGCTTCACACTTGCTAGGCAGGTGCTCCACTACTGATCCACACCCCCAGCCATTTTTGGATTTGACTGTTTTTCAGGTAGGGTCTGGCATTTTTGCCTAGGCCAACCTGGACCACTTATCCACTTACCTATGACTCCCATTAGCAGGGATGACAGGCACGTGCCACCACACCCTCCTTGATGTTTGCAATGGGGGTCTGGCCAACTTTTTTGCCACAAGCTGGCCTTGAACCACAATCCTCCTGATCTCTACCTCCTGAACAGCTGGTGTTACAGGTATGAACCATTGTGCTGAGTCAAGCCCCTCTCTTGAAGTGTGGTTTTCTCAAGTACCTATTAGGGATTGAAAACTATAAAACAGATTGGGCCACCAAGTAGAAGCAGGAGCTTAGGACATTTTCATTGGGGTGAATTACTTTGCAAAGGGCTTTATGTCAAAAACATCACTGCCTTTGCAATAAGGACAGTTTACTTTGGCAGCCATGAGATTACTAATGTTGACCAATCATTTTTGGGTGGTTCATTAGCACATGCTTGAGTTGCACTTTTGCCTTAGAAGCTTTGTTAGTGCTTCAAGGCCACTGGAATACAATTCCAACAGTTTTCCTCCCATGTTGCTAAGGAAAGGAAGGTTCAGGGCCCAAGTCATCTCATCTCCAGCTGTGCAGCTGTCCTGGGCCATGCTTTGACAGGCAATCATCTTCCTGCTGAAGAAGGAGCAGGTGAGGGGAATTCTGTGTATCTGCACCAACTCATCCTGAACAATGAGAATGTCAAGCCCTGTTAATCCTGGGCCTCAGGTGCCTTCAGTTACTTCACCATGGATTAGCGAGCCCAGCCTAGAGGTTCAGACTTCAAAGTCTGGAGGATCTTATGCAAAGGGATAGTCTAAGCCCAAGTTTCTGTCAACAGGAAGCCTGGATTTCCCAAGAGAGCTGTGGTCTCAAGTGAACCCTGATGTATGTTTACACCACAGCTGGCTTTACATCCTTATTCATCTCAGTTGCAAATATATAGGTGATAGGGTTTGGGATGAAGAGAAGCAGTTACTGGTGTTTCTTTCTCTGGAGTCCCCCAGGCCCTATTGTCAGTTGTAATGCCAATTTGCATGCCAGCTCCAGCTTCAACATTGGGAGAGAAAGAGGACAAGGACTTCTCCCAACCAGCAAGGGACAAAGTGGGTTCTGGAGCAGAGCCACGTAGGATAAAAGAGGGACAAAGCACAGAATAGAGGAAGCAACAGCAAGATTTGGTACCTGTCTTCATTAGGGGATCTGAAAATGGCATGTCCTCATAGTCAGTGTTTGAGACCTTGTGTTTCTCAGCATATCCCTCTGTTACCTGCCACCTTTTCACAACAATCCTCCCATCTGTTTAAAAAATAGCTGGCTTCCTTTTGCAAAGGCTAAGTCATGTGAGTGGATAGTGTCTGAGAGCACCCAGAATGAGTTCCTTTTCTTCTTCTAATTTTATGCATCTTTTTTTTGCATGAATACTGCGTTTTAAATGAATTCTTAAGATCTCTCCAGATACTATGAAGATTCTCTTCTCTGTAGTTCAGAGCTATTTAATTCATGAAATCCTCGCTGTCTGATAAACCTCCACAATGAGCTGCTGCTTTTTCTGTGCAACCAAGGTTCATTTTTGTCTTTTACATCTTGGGACTGATCCTCATTGACATCATCTGAATTCTTGTGCGACACTAAAAGCAGAAAATGGTGATCTGTCTGATTGCTGAGCTGGTGCACGGGAGACCTATAATTTAGAAAACTTCCCAGTAGGGTTCCTATGCAGTTTGTAAACTCCTGTTAGTCCCTGCGTGTTCACCAACTATGGAGCTCAGGTGAAGGAGATGAACAGCTGTGTGTGAACATGGTGGATAGCACCACACAGAGGCTCAGCACTGGGAAGAGACTGTGTTTTCCTTACTGCGGGGACTGCTGGGTAACACAGAATATGACCCAGGCCAGTGAGACTGGATGATTTGGGGATGGTGCAGGTCACGATCACCATGTGCTGTGAAATGATGTTAGAACCCACTTCTGTGTATACCTGATCCAGGGCAGCCTGTTTTCTTCCTGTCACCTTTATGGCTTTTCTTGGTGGTTGTGTTTTGCAGACAGTTGAGGAAATCGAAGGAGTGCTCGGCCGGGACTTGTATCCCAACCTGGCTGAGGAGCGATCCCGGTGGGAGAAGGAGCTGGCTGGGCTGAGGGAAGAGAATGAGAGCCTGACAGCCATGCTGTGCAGCAAAGAGGAAGAACTGAACCGGACCAAAGCTACCATGAATGCTATCCGGGAGGAGCGTGACCGGCTCCGGAGGAGGGTGAGTGAGTGCCCTGGTCGGTGTAGCCAGGCCTGTTCCTGCACAGGAGTGAGAGATGTGGACAGGTAGAGCCAAGGGCAGTCCAGAATTTCACTGAATCTCAGTCTTGGGAGTCACCAGCCTCTTCCCATTGTAAAGTTGTTTTTCAAACTAGTTTAAAAATACTAAGATGGTTGGATGGATAGGAGGAGGGAAACAGGGGAAGGAAAGAAGGAAAAAGAAAAATATTTTTCTTGAGGGAGGGAGGGAAGAAATCCTAAAAGAAGAAAGGAGGGAGGGAGGGAAGGAAGGAAGAAAGAAAGAAGAACGCTTCTGGAAGGTAGGAGGGAGGATGGAAGAAAGAAAATAAAAACACTTTTCTGGAAGGAAGGGAGAAAAAAACACTTCTGGACAGAAGGAGGGAGGATAGGAGAGAGAAAAAAAACACAATTCTGGAAGGGAGGGAGGAGGACACTTTTCTCAAATCCTACGTCTAAGTGGCTGGTGAAACCACGTCAGGGCATTGATTCTGAGACTACTCTCCCAGGTGTACTCGTCTTCCCCAAGCTCAATTAAAATGTTCTTCTCTTAGGATAGTCTACTTTTAGAGTTGAAAAATGTAGATTTTTTTCCCCAATTTTTCCTACACAATTTTCTTTAACCTTCTAGTAACTGCTGTCACTTATTTATACTGAATCCAATGTAAAATATCATCTCTTCTAGTAAAGGCATATTAAAATAAAAGCCATATATATGTGTATGCATGTGCATATGTGTGTGTACCTACACACATGTGTGTATTTGTATACATACATGTATGTAGGTTTTCTTGTGTGTGCGCACAATTCCTGGTATTCACTCTGGGGCAGGATGACACAGTTTGAAAAGCACTTTGTTTAGGACCCATGTCCATTATTGAAGGCACTGATATTTCAGCATAGAAATATTGGGCGGAATTGTTTAAGCACTCAGTTTTCCAAAGATGTGGGATTTGTTTCTTTGTTTGGCTATGAGTTTGA
The DNA here is from genome assembly GCF_047511655.1 of Castor canadensis. Lineage (NCBI taxonomy): Eukaryota > Metazoa > Chordata > Mammalia > Rodentia > Castoridae > Castor > Castor canadensis. The sequence goes on along the minus strand of NC_133401.1, from coordinate 45,515,162 downwards.
TCTGTGATCAGAGTGGGGGTGAAGAGAGGAATTCTTCAACAGGAAGCCATTCCTTCTGTTCTTCACTTTGAATTACTAGACCTACTTTGGTCTTTCCTGATCTAGGCAGTATTAGGGGGTTTCTTTTGAGTCATGCTCTGGCTGGTAGTTTTGTACACAAAGCAGAAGTAGGGGGAAGAATGCACTCCGTAGGTTCCACAACCTTCCCCCTTACTGTATCTCCCTAACCTGTAAAGAACGCCATGGGAGTAACTTGTTCCTCAGTAAGGTCAGCATGTGTGAATCATTCTGGGTTTTAATCCATATGCAACCTGCTTAGTTGTCATAATGTATGAATAGGGAGGAAATTACTATTTTTGAACGTCATCAACTCTGTCGTTTGTTTGTGGCTAATGTCGTAATTAAAGGGCAGCACTCCCACCTTTATCCGAATATCGACTCACATGTGCGAACGTGTTTTCAGTGCCCAGCTCTGTCTGCTCCATTCTCCACACTTGCATCAGCAGGTGGAAATCATCCCAGTCAGCAAAGGCTTTATCTAGAGATCCTGATGACATTCAGGGATGCCCACACGCCCCGTCATTTCCTGGTCACACCCCCGATCTTCATGACTAATGCCCTAACCAGGAACGTGCTTACACTTGATGTGTGTGTTGTGATGGTGCATGTTTTGTGGGGGTTATAGGTGTAATCAATAGGTTGGTCATAGATATAATCCCATACTGTGCTTTAGAATAAATTTCTTTCTCTAACTCAAGTCCCCAAAGCACAACAGAACCCTTGACTGTGACTGGCAAGAATCAAAGCCTCTCACCTCCATTGTTTGCTCCAACTCTGAAGGCCAGGCTTAAGAATCTGTAGGGTGGAGGTATTTACATTAAATACTCAGGCTCTGTATGCAGCCACACTTCCTGGGGTGGTAGCCTGGCCTGGAAAGTCACCAGGAGTCTTTACAGGATACCTAACCTTACTGTGCCGTAGTAAATGAGGATAACAATATTACCCAATGCAGAAAAATGAGGCAATACTCATAAAATAGTCACACAGTATCTAGCACATAGTAAATGCTCAGAAAACAAGTAGTACTTGCTTGGGATAAAATCCAGATTTCCATGTTGAGTGGTATGGAAAATTTAGCTCCATCCATGTTTTCTTCTTTTTTTTTTCTATAAGAATCCCTAGCTATTTGAACAATTCTACCATGGACATTGAATAATTGTATATACACACATGTATATGCATCTGATCACACATACACATCTTAGTCAAAATATTTCTTTTGATCATATTTACAACCTAAGTCTGTGCCATTAATAGGCTTTTATATGGATTTATATAATTTGTATTGTAATCACCTCCAAGTGGTAAAATTTCAAGGGACTTATATCTTTTACTGAACTGTGAATGTTCTCTGGAATTTATATACATATCTGTGAATTAAACTTCTTTGTCTTTATTTCTAGACAATTGTGGGTCTCAGAGAATTTTCCAGATGCCTTCAAATGCTAGTTGCCTAGATTTAAATGTTGAAAGCCTTTTGCCCTCACCACCTGCCCACTGTGGCCCATGCCTTGGGGAGGGATCTGCCCTTTGCCACTGGCCTTGTGTTCTGTTCTTTACCATGTGTAGCTTTGCAGGGAGACTGGTGTGGTTTCATTTTCAGCCCTGTGATGCTAAGTAACATGTGGCTGGTTTTGTGACCCTTCTGAGTCCACAGTTCATCAAAATTGCCTGAAAAGTGATTACAGCCATAATTTTTTTTCCTTTGCCACATAGATTGCATAGAATTTTAACTGACCAGATCAATATGATTGGTGCTTGCCCCCCGACTGCAATTAAACAAAGTGCTCTCTGGCTCTCTGTAGGTCTTCTGAGCCATGTTTAGGATTTAATTAAATTAGCTCTTTAATATAGTGAATTAACAAAGTGGGCTCCTTGGCAGAGCAGTAACTAAGGAACAACAGGCAGACAAATTTTATTATTGGTCCCTGTTCATTATTAAATCAGGTGATCACTTATTTCTGAATGCTCTGTAATATAATCATTTATTTCCTCACACTTAAGGAAGCAGGCTCAATCTAGCCAAGGCACAATTAATTACTCCACCCAGAAAGCACTTTGCCTGTCTTCCATTCACTTATGTGCTTCCTAAGCATGGTTGGTCACCTCTGTGCCAGACAGAGGGTTTCAAAGGTAAAGCCCTGACTTCAGGGCTACTGGGAGGCAGGCAAGTCACCAGGTCATTGCAATGGTGTCTGTCAAGTGGCAGTGATGAGGAACACAGAGAGTGCCCTGGGAAGTCACAGGAGAGACATGCAATGTCAGGGTATGGCTTCTCCACAGTCTTTATTTCTTACATAGATTAATTTTTTACCTAGATCAGCTGTGAAATATCCAAATTGATCAGCACTTTCCCCAATCTGTATGGAAAAGCAAACTTGATGGGATCACAAGGCATGTGAACCCAGACTTGAAACATAAATAGGCCACACGAGTTCCTTCTGAAACTTCATAGGTTATAGGTTTCTTCCTTGGGCTCTGGAGGCCAGGCTGGCTTCAGGCTTCAAACTCATAATCCTTTTGCTTGCCTGAATCTTGGGTTACAGGCATGTACCACCATGCCTGGCTTATTTTCTTTTAAGCTATAAGCAAGCACTCTAAACTCCTTTTTTAAAATTTATTTTATTCATTTATTATTATTATTATTACTATTATTGGCAATACTGGAGACTGAACTCAGGCCCTCACACTTGCTAAGTGGGCATTCTTCCACTTGAGCCTTGCCCTCCGCTCTTTTGGTTTTTAGCCTATTTTTTAGGTTAGGGTCTCCCTAACTTTCCCTTGGCTGACCTTGGACCATGATCTTCCTACTTCTGCATGTTCCATCACACTTGGCTAAACTCCACATTTTTAAATGGCTGCAATTGGGTTCCAAGGCCAGGAAGGGGATAAGGGAAATCCCATAGTGCTTCAGAGCCCTTTTTAGTCCCTTTCATGTCATCATCCTTAGCAGGAAGTAGCATCAAATTACTGATAACATAGCACCTTTGGAGGACAAGGAGCTAGGAAAGGAGACATGATAGGAAAAACATGGCTAGGAAGGGAGACATTTCCTTAAACATTATCATTCTCTAGTGATCCATTTACTCCATAAGATTTTTAAAGTAATAATCTTGTCATGTTCTCCTTTGGGCCACTTTTAAGTTTGTGATACGGCAGGAGAGACAGGGCTGCATCGCTTCTGCTCAGTCACATACAGCGAGATCAGGGTGGAGTGGGTGCCTAGTGCTGTTCTGCTCACCCAAGTGTGCGATACCCAGGGTCAAGGAACTCTCTGGCTGAGAGCAGGGCATCCTCTTTGAACTCGCCACTACCAAGTTCTGGCTGCACTGATGCCAGCCTCTAAATATGTAATATTTAGATGGAGTCCACCTGCAGTATTTACTGTCTCCAAAGACACTTGTTGATTAGAGGTTGTGTGTAAGGAATTGGAAAGAGTCTGTGTTACACAAAGGCCCACTTAGGGAGACAGGTGGACCTAAAAGGTTGGCTGTAGACTTCCTTATGTGCTTCTTCCTAGTAATTGACTTGTAGCCCGTAGTTCGCCCTAACTAGGAATGTTACAGGGCCAAACTGATGCAGCCAGAGCAGGATCTGGCTGGGAATCAGCCATTCTTTACATCCTCACTGTCTCCTATGATGTGCTAAGTCAGTATCTCTGTGATATTTTTAACAAAACGTCAGTCACGATGAGGATATTTCTGGCAGTGAAACAACTTAAGGTTGTGAGCTTAAGTACATTGACTCATCTGTATTTTACCTACAAACCTCTTCCAGCCCCATCTGTGTGGTTGGTTGGCCCCCCACACTCCCCCCTGCCTCTGCCATCATGCTTTTCCTCACCACAGTTCTGTGTGTGCAAACAGAACTGTGTATTTACTATGTACTTATCGATAATGTAAGTTTATATTTACTTTGTATTTACATGTGTATATGTACAAATATTTAAAACAGACCAGAACAACATAAACCAATATTATAATAGTTACTAACGGTGGGGGGGAAGGGGAGATACCTAATAGAGTAGGTTGAAAAGCACTTGAAGTTTCCTGTAATGTTCTAATTAACTTTTAAGTGAATCTGTTGTATGATTTTTAATATATAGAAGGACAAAAATGAAGGTAGAGCTCTAATACGCCACAAAAGTAACAGAGGCTAAATCTAGGCAGTGAAAGAATGTCACTGATTTTTTTTTTTTCTTCTTTGTATTCTTCCTTAGTTTTCCAGTTAAATTAACAAGGACTGGGAATGCAACTCAGTAGTGGAATGCTTGCCTAGCATGCCTAAGGCCCTAGTTCGAACCCCAGCACTACAGAAATAAAGTCCTTCAAGTTAATCAAACAAAAAGTGAAGTATGAAGTGTGGCGATCAATGCATATCTCCAGCTTTAACAGTATGATATTCATACACAAGCGGAGCCTTCTCTTTCGTTCTTTGAGGAACACAGTTCATTTCTTACTTGTTCCATTTCTTTCCAGGAATTTATTTACAGGATCAAGAAGAGGTTGGCAATTTTAGCTAGATTCAAATTCATAAAAGATTTGTAGAAAGAAGCCAGTCTCAGTACCCCCTTCCAGCCCTGATCCTGCCACGTGGGAGGAAGCTGAGAGGAGGGGGTATGACCCCCTTGTGTTCCTCTGAGCCCTAGTGTGGGATTTCAAGTGGCTCTTCTACTTTATCGGGGGTAAGCAACCAGATCTCAGCAGCATGGCGTACTATTTCTTGCTTACACCATTGTTCTGCAGAGATCTGGGGTTAGTTGCGTATCTTTGCTCCACACATACACTCAGGAACCCAGGCTGTTGGCCGCCCACCACCTAACACCTTACCGCAGAGGTCTTGGCTCAGCTCTGAAATGCCGTCATTCATTGCCCATTGGCCAGAGCTAGACAGATGACTTTGCCTAACCTTAAAGGGACAGAGACCATAGAAATGTGTCCAACATGTTGACTTACTTGGCTTAATCATGATTCCGTCAGAGAGAGAAGCAGACAGTCTCACACATCCATCTTGAGGAGACTAAACACGAGATCAGAATCCCATGAGCCCAGAGGCTCACAGAGTGCAGGGTGTGGGGTCACATTACATACCCTCATCTTGATCCTAAGCAGCTCTCAGAGGCAGGGTGTAGAGGAGCACTCCCTGGATGTGGGCCAGGAACCTCTCCAGGTATCCTTACGTTGTCCTCTGAAGGTGGAATGAGAGACACACACAGACAGACAGACAACCTTCTTATTGCCTTCTATTCCTGCCTGGCCTGTTCCTCTACAGGCCATGGTCTGGGGGAGAACCATGCTGTATAGAACTTGCCTTCCTCTGTCCAGGGCTACCTGAGGTGGAGTAGGGAAGGGAAGTCCATGAAGCCCCTGGGGACTTCAAAGGCTGGGAGACATTGGCTGACACCATACAGAACCCTCTGCTCATCTGGTGCAGAACAGGTCTATAGGAGGCAGTTTACCAATGCAAGCTCTGTGGGTTTATCTTTAAGGCTATATTAATGCTATTGACAGTTTTACCATCCTTTGAACAATTTCAGACTGAACATATCTCTCCCCTCCAATAGATGTGTCTAAGGGCAAAGCAGGACTTAATCCCTAACTTACAATAACTCTGAACGTGTTTTGGGCACTTGTGATGGATAATTTGTTTAGTCTGTGCCAGAATCCTGATAGGTATTTTTAGGGACAGAGATATTGAGACCTACAATTGAACAGTTGTACCAGTGTGAGTCAATGCCCTGTATAGCTATCCTTATCTCAACCAGCAAAAACTCTTGTTCCTTCCTATTATCGCTTATACTCTCTCTACAACAAAATTAGAAATAAGGGCAAAATAGTTTCTGCTGGGTATTGAGGGGGGGAGAGGGAGGGGGCGGAGTGGGTGGTAAGGGAGGGGGTGGGGGCAGTGGGGAGAAATGAACCAAGCCTTGTATGCACATATGAATAATAAAAGAAAAAAAAAAAAGAACAGTTATACCAGGTCTTTGCTGATGTCAACTCTTGGTACCAAACATTAGGTTCCAGTAACCTTTTTATGGGAACAGTGTTCACTTTTCTGATGTTTAGAATGCTCTCCTGTGTTCTTCTATTCATCCTTGTCCTCATTCTGTCCCCTCCTTCTACATAAACTAGTAGTTAGGAAACTATCCTGTCACAGTGACATCACTGTCTAATTTCTTAGGGCCCCACAGGTGCCCTTTTTGGCATCCTAAGACGACACTGAGTGAAAGGCAAGATGAGCTTGTTTCAGAAGAAGCTGTCCATGGGTAGTATCCAAGTTGGCTTGAGTCCAGCAGAGCATTGTTGAAAAAATCTCCTCCTCCCTCTGTAGAGTGAGGAAGCTTTGAGTGGGAACCTCGTCAGAGAACTCTCAGAGCTTTGGCTCTTCTGCCTGTTCTCTGGAAACAGTTCCCAGGTCCCCTACAAGGGCTGCGCTCACACCTGTGCCTTGGAAATAGTGAGGTAACTTGGCTAGTTTTGCTCCCTGGTCCCTGCCTCCCCTGTGCCTGTGAGCTGTGTCAGGCTAAACCCTGAGCTGTAAAGAAAGGGGCCAGCTTGGTTTGTGGGAAGGCAGCAGAACACTGACCTATTCCCTGGTGCACCTTTTGAGAAGCAGATTCAGGTACTTTCAGGGGTTGTAGAGCAAAAGAGAAAGTGACATACCTGTCAAACCTTAGGGAGATGGAAAGCCTGCTACACTGCTCTTCCTTCTATCTCGTGGTCTCTTCTGTTCCAACCTCCTGAAAATTGCTATTAACAGTAAAACAACACCTCCTAAAACACTTGTAGGAGTAGGTATATTTTCTATGATTAGATTGTGATTTCTCACTTACTTGGGGACTCTAAGAAAAGTCTTGTAAGTCTCCATTGAGAGAATGGTTCTGGGTAAAATGTAAGGCCTGGACTCCCAGCAGGCAGCTTTCCCTGTGGGGACGGGTGCCTCAAGTCCATTAGGTAGAGCCTTTCTGGCCCAGTGATTGTCACCTTTCCTTGGTGTAGGAATCACCTCACCCCAGCCAGCTCCATTCACAGCTCTGAATCACTTCCCAGGTGCCTGCAGTTCCAGCTACCCTGCTCACCAAGGCACACCACCAGCACAACAGGCTCATTCTTGGGTGTCTAATGATGACATCTCCAGTCCCACTCAGGACCCCATGCCACCTTGCACTCCTGTGGGTCCCTCATCTGTCAATCACATTCAAAGAAGACTTCAAGGCCAACCCTGTTGTCTTGTCTCAGTTCTTACAGTTGTCCTGGCTGCCTGTCTTATCCTTGCCCTGGCCTCACATCTTTGAGGAGTCTCCTGACATTCCAGAAACCATTCCATGCACACCCCACTGGGTGTGTGTGACTTTAGCAGCTCAACACCCCTCTTTCGTCTGTGCATGATAGAGCACAGTCCTGGCTCTGACTTTTGTATTTCCTGTCGTGTGTGTGTGTGTGTGTGTGTGTGTGTGTGTGTGATTGTGTGTGGTGTGTAATTCATTCCTGGGGACAGAGTGAAAGATTGATTATATTCCTCAGTTACAGGCATACTCATATAATCCTAGCACCTAGGAGGCTGAGGCAAGAGGATCGTGAGTTCAGGTCCAGCCTGGGCTACATAGTGAAAGACCCTGTCTCAAAAAAATAAAGTAAAAACCTGGTGCCAGTGGATCATTCCTATAATCCTAGCTGTTTGAGGGTCTGGGATCTGGAGGATCAAGGTTCAAACCCAACTGGGGCAAATAATTCAAGAGACCCCATTTGTAAAATAACCGGAGCAAAATGGGCTGGCGGTGTGGCTCAAGCCACAAGCCATAGAGTACTTGCTTTGCAAGTGTGAAGCCCTGAGTTCAAAAAATAAACCAAAAAATAAAATAATAAAATAAAAATAAATAGACATACTTACTGGTCTCAGCAAAGTCCCTCCTTTAAATTTATTTATTCCTTTAAAATCTCCTTCCCTTTCCCCATTTTGTGTGTGTTCTTGTAAGACACTGTTTTTCTGTGTTGTTTTTAGTTTATATACATGTTTCTTTGCTATAGTTCTCCTTTATTTTTTTCTCTGTGGCATACTCATTGTGAGATCTGTCCATGTAGCTGTTTGTATGTCTAGTCCAGTGTATCCCAGGGCTTCTAGGACTCCATGTGGCCAGCCTCACACCAACTGACTGACAACCAGGTTGTTTCCTTCCTCCCTCTTCCCACAACCATAACCCCAGGGCATATTCCCCTCACTTGTCCCTTCTGGTCCTCTGGGAATTTCTCTAGGTCCATGTCCAAGAGTAAGATGACTGAATCCTTGGGTGTGTGAATTTTTTTTTTTTTTAAACCAAATCCTGCTGGCGGCCTTCTGGAATGGCTGGCCAGGCCATCTGCTCAGCCACAGTGCGAGATGGTGGCCCTGCCCTGACGTCACTACTGGTTCTTGTACTTACCCTTATTTCTCTCATTTCATTGGAAGTCCTTTTAGCAATATCTATGAGGAAAAATTCTTTGTGTGTGTGTGACTGGGATTTGAACTCAAGGCTTCACATTTGCAAAGCAGGCACTCTACTGCCTGAGCCATGCCTCTAAGTCCATTTTGTTCTGGTTATTTTGAAGATGGGGGCATCTTTCGAGCTATTTCTCCTGGCTGTCTGGAACCACAATCTTCCCAGTCTCATCTTCCTAAGTAGACAGAATTATAGGAGTGAGCCACCAGTGTCCAGCAAGTGATAAATTCTTAATCTTTTTGCCCACATTTTCACAGTTTCTTATGAAGTTAATTTTAAGTTAATATATGAAAGCATAACATTTGTACATTTTAGTGGAGCACCATGTGATGTTTTGATACACGCACATTGCATTATGTTTAAATCAGGTTAAGCATGTCTCTCCAGCTTTTTCAAGTTTGCAGTACGCATCCTTAGTACCCCTTGATCGACCCATGTCCTCCCTATCTCCCTAACCCCCCACCACTGGCCCCTGGTAACCTCTGTTCTGCTGTCAACTTTATGAGATCAGCTTTGTTTATTCTACATACAGGTGAGACTGTGTGGTGCTCATCTTGTCTTTCTGTGCCTAACTGACTGCATTTAACATAATGTTACTGCAAATAGGACTTCATTCTTTGTTATGGCTGAATAGTATTCCATTGTGTGTACCACATTTGTTTTATCCATTCATCAGTTGACAGGTTGTTTCCATTTGTTGGCTGCTGTGAATAGTGCTACACTGAACCTGGGTAGCACCTGTCTCTTCAGTGTACAAATTTCATTTCATTTGGGTATAGAGCCGTGTGTGGGCTTGCTGGATCATATTATACGTGTATTTTTAATTTTTTGAGGAACTCCATACTGTTTTCCCTATTAGCTATACCAATTTGCATTTTCACCAACAGCATTCAAGGGTTCCCTTTTCTCCACATTCTCACCAGCACTTGTCATCTTCAGTCTTTTTTGATATTAACCATTCTTATGGGGAGAGAGTAATAAATTATTAACCTTTGAGGTTGTCTTCCTCCCCACCCCACACACTGTTTTTTTTATTATTATTATTTTTATTTATTCATTTATTTTTATTTATATGTGTATACAATGTTTGGGTCATTTCTCCCCCCCTCTCCCCACCCCCTCCCTTACCACCCATTCCATCCCCTCCCTCTCCCCCCCACCTTGATACCTGGCAGAAACTATTTTGCCCTTATCTCTAATTTTGTTGAAGAGAGAGTATAAGCCATAATAGGAAGGAACAAGGGTTTTTGCTAGTTGAGATAAGGATAGCTATACAGGGAGTTGACTCACATTAATTTCCTGTGCATGTGTGTTACCTTCTAGGTTAATTCTTTTTGATCTAACCTTTTCTCTAGTTCCTGGTCCCCGTCTCCTATTAGCCTCAGGCCAATGCAACCCAGGGATGCATTGTGTAGTGTTAAATCAGGGTAAACCCATCTGTCTCCTCCACATTTTTCATTTCTTTGTGATGAAAACACTCAAAATTCTTCCTTGTAGCTTTGTGAGATAGCAGAATATAATTGTTACCTGTAGTCACCCTGTCACTACCTTTAGTCACCCTGCCAGGCAATAGCACATACACCATGACCTCTTGTTTCCATCAAACTGAAACTCAGTGCCTATGGCTGGGTCTTTTCGCTTCCCTCCTTCTCCACCAACCCCGGCCTTTGGTCACCACCATTCTAACAACTCCTGTGAGATCAGCTCTGAAATATCCTGCATCTCGCCTCCAATAGAGACTTATCACAGACTTAATAGCTCACAGCAACTCAAATTTGTTATTTTACCATTCTAGACACAGAAGTGTGGCATGTGTCTAGGTGGTGGCAGAACTGCATGGCTCTGGAGGCTTAAGAGTCTGTCCCTGTCCCCATCCCCCATCCCACCCTTCAAAGTGGCCAGAGGTAGCCAGCACTCCAAGACTTCACTCTTCTTCCAGCATCCTGGGCAGCAGCACAGGGTCTGGAACTCTACTGGCAATCCTGCCTCACTTCTTCAAGAACTAGACAACCCAGCCCATCTCCCCAGCCCACACTCTGTGTGCAGTGTCAGGTAGCTGACACAGGTTGGGGCGGGGGGCAGGGGGTTGATTGTCTGAGACTCAAGGGGCTATAATTTGGCCCACCACAGTGGTCTCTCTAGACATTAGATTTAATGCTGACAGTTTTTTTTTTTTTTAGTGATACTCAACAGATGTTCTCAAGATTCTTAGTCAACATGAAAGGTGCTGGTGATATACTAGTGAATAAAACAGGCCACACCTTGCCCTCTGAGCCTAAGGTATCTGTCATAAATGGCTTTTAACTTTTGATATCTGGCCAGGTGCAGTGGTGCACTTCTGTAATCCCAGCACACCACCACAAAAAACCCCACAAGATTTGGTATCTGCCTATTTTTGTTGTATCATTTCTTATTGTTTATGAAAATTATTCCTTTTATCTCTTTAAACATCCAAAATGTACCTTCTGGGCTGGGCTCATCTCCTGCTTTAGGCAGCTGGCTCCTCTCTCTGCACCTATCTCTGCATGTTTGGATGTCTGGCAGCTTCATATCCTGGATTCCAGATCACGGCGAGCAGAGTCTCCTGACTTCTCATGGTAGTGGGTGATTTGCAAATTTGGTTTCTGAGCTATTAGGGGGTGTGTGGCAGAATCCAGTCCAGTGTTAATGTCAGTGTACAAGATTGGGATCCCTGCACTCACCCAAATGTGTTTGAGCGTTGATTCTTACAGTTGTCCAACCTGATAAGTCCCCGCGATTCCTTCTGTCCTCAAGGAGGGATGGAGGACACTTTCAGTCCACCTTTCACAGATGTGTGGGGCAGGAAAGCTCCAGAATTGACTGGGGAAGGGGCAGCTTAGCTCACACTGCCTGACTGGCAGGAGCCCACTCCCTGTCTCCTGCCCACCCCCATCAGCACCCCAGGTCCTCGTACTCCACATCCTGCCCAGCAGCACCCCGTCTTCCTGTCCCCGCAGTTCTCATCTGACACCTGGAGAGTTGACTTTCTTTTAAACCTTGGCAATGAATTTCCTTCCCATCGTTTCTTTCCATGGGTTGTTAATAGGACTGTACGTTGACTTCAGCCAAGACTGTCATGTACTGGAAATTTTCCATAGTTCCTGAACAACTGCAGAACGGTAACTTCTGAGAACCCATTTTCAGCACTGCTTCTTATCTTTGTCCTTCGTGCTGTGTGCCAAAGTGGAGCCAAAACCCTGCACTCTTCCTCTGGGTAGTTTGGACACATCACAGAATGTCTTTCATTCTCTGCTTTTTAAAAAAATCTTTTTTTTTTTTTTTTTTTTTTTTTTGCAGTATTAGAGTTTGAACTCAGGGTCTGCACCTTGAGCCACTCCACCAGCCTTTTCTTGGTGATGTGTATTTTTGAGATAGGGTCTTGCAAAGTACTTCCCTGGGCTGGCTCCGAACCACGAGTATCCTGATCTCTGCCTCCTGAGTAGCTAGGATTATAGGCGCCTGGCAGTCCTTCCTCATTCTTTACTATTATTTTAATGAGGTCTCCAGAGTTAGAGGACCGTTTCCTCAGTCTAGTCTTGAATGAGAGTTTGGCTGAGCACTCAGTGTTGCTGGGTAAGCTTGCTTTTATTCTTTTCTCTTTTGGTCCTAGGTTATCCTTCCTAACATCTGACATCTGCTAATTCCATCCCTCCCCGCGCCCCATGCATAGCAAAAACACAGAAACCGTCAGATGGGAGTCCCTCCTCCTTCTTCAGTCTGCAAACTCACCCCTCCTACTGCCTTTCCATACCTCTTTCCTTTCCTTCCAGAGAAAAAGGTTCCCCCTCTTCCAGCCCTCCACTCACCCTTAGCCCTGGGAGCTATTCATGGGGCCCTGTCCCTACCCCACTGTCCTTCCTCCTTCCCAAACCATGTCCATACCCAAAATTCTGAAATCTTTACATTCAGCTCTGATCAACTTCCTTTGGATTTTTATTTCTAATTGTCATCTGAAAAATCTTTGCTCCCATCCCAGTGGTTGTCAAATTCAGCCTGTCCACAGCTGACAACTTCCTATCTCTGAAAAACTCAGCTCCTTCTTATGTCTTCCTGACTGTGATGTTGTTACTATGACCCGTATGTCACCGCAACTACAAGTTTGGGTGGTTATTTTACTTGCTTGAATATTTTTAGAACTCTATTGACAGATCCAATAACCACCAGCCACATAAGACTACTTAAATTTGAATTGAAATTAATTATAATCAAGTATAATTTGAAAGTCAGTTTCTTGTAGCAGGTGCTCTGTAGCCTCATGAGTCCAGTAGGCTTAGCTTGGTTCTTGATTAGCCCTGACTCCAAAACACAGATTTTGTAACAGGAAACATACTTGCATTCATAAAAATATCTTCAAAGAACACAAACATGGAAGCTTAAAACAACATAAATACATTCTTTCAAAGGAGTCCAGGAGTCCAAAATCAAGGTGTCAGCAAATGGCCACATTTTCACAGGCTCCAGAAAAGAGTCCTTCTTTGTCTCTTCCAACCTCTGGTAGCTCCTGGCCTTCATTGGTTTAGGGCCATCCTCTGCCCTCTGTCCCCATGCTTTGTGTCTGTCCCTCAGTTTCCCTCTCCTTTCGGTTCTAAGTGTGCTACTCATTGGGTAAAGCCTACCCTAAATCTGGAATGTTTTCAGGTAGAGACCCGTAATGACCCATCTACAAAGACCCTATTTTGAAAACAACAAAAAAATCCCATTAACAGATACTGTGGAGTAGAATTTGAGCATACCTTTTGGAGGAACACAATCCAGCCCATTTCAGTAGGTGACAATGTCACTGAGGGCTCTGATACTGTATCTGCCCTTCCCCTAAGCCTTCCTGAGCTGACTCAGCAAACACGTAGCCCTCAGTTCTGTGCATTTATTAATTAATTAGGATCCCCACACCAAATTAAGATGGGGAGAAGGCTGTGTAACCCATGCAGTTGTCTCTTTCCATGATTGGCTTACTACACCCTTTGGCTAGATCCCCACCCCCTACTGCCTAACAATTACTAAATAATTAAGCATAGCCCAAAAGAAACATGCTTGCTGTTCTTTAGTTTTTAAAGACATTCCCTGGATCTAAGCTTTTAAACTGAGAAAGAGTATTTAGATGAATTTTAAGCACACATGCACGTACACACACCATGGGAAATCATCACAGATAATTGTCTCTACACAGTTAGAACACAGGTTCTTTTTCTGTTTTGATTTGCAGTGTCATATACCTCATCCACAGAGAACATAGTTCCCTTTTGTGATCAGAAGAGTAAACATGTCTATAAAACATGGCTAGTTTTAATGAGGTGGTTATGAATTGTCCAGGACGATTTGTATTTTTAAAAAAGCAAGATGAGTAGGCCAATGGAGATTCTAGCAATAGGCCAATAGCAATAGCGATTGTTTTACATGCAGTTCAGACACTGTTTGAGTCTGAAGTGATGTTGACATTGTTAATTATTCAGGACCTCATCAGACTTTCGTTGCAGTAGAAATTGAGAGCAAGTCTACCCCCAGTGCCTGATGGGAATGTGGGCCTTTTCCCTTTGTGTCATCATGAACTGTCCATACCGACATTGTTCTTAGTGTTTTGGAGACCAATCCAGAATGACCCTTGTCAGCTCTCACCAGGAATGCGGTTCGGCTCTGGCAGGCTCATCTGTGCACTGTTCTGGGGTGGGCCCCACGCTCCCATCAGCTCACAGTTCCTGGAACACAACAGAGTGTGAAGGCGCTTTTGAGCTGTTTCACTATTGAAGGCAATTTGCTCCGAGTGAATCTCCCTATTTTAGGCTTCTAATATGTTGATAAATTATTGAAATTTCAATTACTTTGGGTTCCCAAGTTAGCAGGGTGTAGACATTTCATCTGAAAAGCTTTCCAGTAGCTTTTAGACAACAGGACTGCGTTCTTGTTCTCTGCCCTTGCCTGGAAGGGCTGTAGCGCTCTATATGAGACTAAAGAGCATGGTGGCCTTGAGCGGACCTTAGGTCAGCTGCCTACCGTGTGGTCCCCTGACCTGCAATGCAGCATCAGCTTCTTTTGGGAGCTCATTAGATATGAAGTTTCCTGGCTTATCCAGACCCACTGATTCTGAACCCCTGCGGGTGTTGCTCTGGAATTTGTTTTGACAAGCTCTGGTTCACTATAAAATTTGGAAAGTCATACCTTAAATGTCCAAGTGCTCCTTCTTCCCCAGGGAGTCTGGTGCCCATCCTTCCCTAAGGACCTTTGAGTGCTGCTGTCATTTTACCCTTAAAGAAAGACACTGAGCTCTGATGATAAAACTGTGAACAAGGTTATCAAGAAGACTCACTTCTAGCAACGGTCTGTCCTTATCCGAAACACTTCTTCCCCTGGAAGTCACAGAGCCATAACCACAAAAAAGCAGGATTTGGACATGTAAATTCTGTGCAGTTAAATGTGTGTCTTAAATGTAATCCAAGGGCCCTTTCTTTTTTTTTTTTTTTCTGTACTGGATTTTGAACTCAAGGCCTACACTTGAGCCACTCCACCAGCCCTTTTTTTATGAAGGGTTTTTTCAAGATAGGGTCTCATGAACTATTTGCTCAGGCTGGCTTCGAACCACACGCCTCCTGATCTCTGCCTCCTAAGTAGCTGGGATTATAGGCATGAGTTACCAGCCCCCAACTCTGGGTTTCTTTTTTATGCAGAAGGTCAACGTTCATATTCCTTCCCACTGCTCCAGGGGCATTCCCATCCCAAGTCACTTGAGGGGAAAGCTGCTGGTGCCCTTTCTGTCACTGTCCCTTTGCCTCACCTTCAACTCCATGAAGACATTGCTTCTAACTCACACAATCTCAAATAACTTGCAGTTCTTCAAACACTGCCATAACAGGTGCTGTTCCTCCCCTGCCCCCACCCATTCTACAGCCAAAGCCAGCTCCTTACCTGTTCCCCTGTAGGACGAGGCTCAAGCACCACTGCCCAGCTGGCACTCTCTGACCCGATGCCTGTTGTAGCAGCATTCTCCCTCTTTTCTGCAGCCTGGCGCACTAGAGATAGGTGGTTATAGCCCTTGGGTGCTCTTGTGTTGAGATTATTTGTCTCTCTCCTCCCTTGGACTCCATGGGGGTAGAAAGGGCATCCCACTCCCTTGTCTGCACTGCCCATCCCAGCACTGGGCACCCTGGGGCTTCATGAACAACCGTTCATTCATGGTGGGCATCATCCTCCGGCAAAAGCTTCCAGTCCTAGGTAACACATTCGCCTCTTTCTTATGAAGGACAGATGGTGGCCAGTTGCGGGTCCGGTTAAGGATACAGTGACGTAAGTGGGTTTACCCACTTAGTGTTGCATCGCAGCTGTAAGAAGAGTCTTGCCATCCACCCAGCTGGCTCTTTTGACCTTTGGCCAGGGAAGCCAACCCTGTCTAACCTGTCAACCATTGTGCTTTCAGGTTCGAGAACTCCAAACCCGACTACAGAGCGTGCAGGCCACAGGCCCCTCCAGCCCTGGACGCCTCACTTCTGCCAACCGCCCAATTAACCCCAGCACCGGAGAGCTGAGCACCAGCAGCAGCAGCAATGACATTCCCATCGCCAAGGTGAGTTCCTGGGGACGGGACTGATGGGCAGGAACACTTTATGTTATCTGAAAGCACCAGCCGCCTCCCAGCCACCACAGTGCAGGCATGTCGCTGGCACAGCCAGCCTGGAGCCTCCCTGGGGACTGAGCACAGGCTTCCCACGCTGAGCTGCAAGGAGAGATAACCCACTAATAGTTTGAATTCTCTGTCGGCTGCAACCCGGACACCGGCTCTCGTTAATCAGCCGGCTGGAGAATGTCACAGCTGACAAGTCATTGTGGAGACTGAGGCGTTGTGTCAAGGGCTATAATACCTCAAGGTGGATGAGTAGTTGCTGTTCAGGACTAAGGTTCACCCTGAGCCAGTGGTCTCCCCACTCATGAGACTTGACAGCTCCACCAACCAAAGAAATACATCATGAGGGGCAGGCTGTGGCAATTGAAGAAACAGCCCTGCCCATTCTGTCACAGTCCCCCAGGCCCTATGGCAGTGTCCCACAGAGAGACTGTGCCTCTTGTGTGGCAGTCCTACTGGTCTCCACAAACTGTCAAATTTAGTAAGTTAGGTGAAACCATTATTTCTTAACCCAGAGGTAATTTAGTCTCCCCCATGGAACATTTTGGATGATCTCAACTAGGGTGTTACTGGCAGAGCCAGAGGTGCTGCTAAAGATCCTGTGAAAGACAAAATGCCCCCACAACAAAGAGCAAACTAATCCATAGTGTTAGTAGTTCTGACTGCTCTGCACTCAGCTGAGGGTAACAGGATTGGACCGTGGAGGTGTTTTCAGGACAGTAAGCAATTAGTTTAAGGAGTGGCTCAATTGTGGTCCTTGTTAGCATGGTCTCCGTAATTTATTGAGGGGGGGATGGTGTGGTTTTTTTCTGATCATTGTTTTGTTTTTAAGATTGCTGAGAGGGTGAAGCTATCGAAGACAAGGTCCGAATCTTCTTCATCTGATCGGCCAGTCCTGGGTTCGGAAATCAGTAGCATTGGGGTGAGTGTTGGTGAGAGGCAAGGCAAGAAGGCATCGGCAGACCCCCACGGACACTGGCTTCTGGCTGACAAAAACTTCCAAAGTCCACCTCCAGGAAGCCAATTAATGATGATAATAAATCACACCCATTTCTTTCTATGGGGTCAAATTAAAATGTAGACTGGTTTCCACATGGTGAATTACTTCTCCAGCTAATTTAAGGAAGATTTTCTCCACCCTGCTTGAAATCTTCCAGAAAGAAATGATTTCTGTCTCGTTCCTGGTGACAATGATGAAAGTCTTGAAGTATCTGTTTTATATCTCCCTTCACTCGAGACTAAGGGAGCCATGAAACTCCACAAAAACCGTGCATTTGGCACATCCTTCTTTAAAAGGGAACTTGCTCTGTGGGAGAATGAATGCTGCCTTTGAAGTAAAGCCCTGTGCTAGCATAGACCAGAACCTGCCAGTTCAGCGCTGTGGTCTTCAAACCCCTGGGGTGTCACAGCTAATGCGTGGTGACAAGGGAGTAATTTTGGTTCCATAAGGGATATCTTTTAGGATCAGGCCTTAGGATGGGAGAGCCAGCTATTTGATCCTGAGGTGCTGAGATGGGGAGCCAGAAAAGCAGGACCCTAATTTAAAATTTTGCACTGAGCTAAATTTGCATGCAGTCAGATTCTGAGGCAAAGCTGAACTGTGAGAATAAAGGACACAGCCTCCCTCTTTGGCTACAGTAACCAGAGACAAAGGCCTGGAGTGGCAGGGAGCTTGGCATGAGGGAAAGAAGCCCAGACTGTGTTCAGCATCCAAAATGTGAGGGTCTCTGGCTGCCCAGCATCTCCTGTTTTGGGGAGCAGCTGCGTGTCGATCCTGTCTTCTGTACTGCTTTCACACTAGTCAGTTCCTATGCTAGAATTAGATTATACAAAGTGAGCCCTGTCAGGGTAGCTGTCCTGGTGCCAGACTCTCAAGGACTCTTTGCTTTATATTGTCTGTAGAAGGTATGCTGGGGGCCAGTGGGAATTAATATTCATTCGTTATACAGGTATCCAGCAGCGTGGCAGAACACTTGGCCCACTCCCTTCAGGACTGCTCCAACATCCAGGAGATCTTCCAAACGCTCTACTCACACGGCTCAGCCATCTCCGAAAGCAAGATTAGGGAGTTTGAGGTGGAAACTGAACGGTTGAATAGGTAAGGAGCAACGCGCCATATTTGACTGGCAGACAGGAACTGGTTCTCCCCTCCCTTTCTGTAGGCTCATTCAGGTTGACTTGTGAATTGTGACCTGGAGTAAGACCGTCAAGCTGCTGGGGCTCTTCAAACTCTAAGAGGTCAGAGGAGTGCCTGCTGCAGTCAGGGCTGGCTGCACAGGGCTGTGACCTACGTTCCCCCAAGGCTCCTGCTTCAAAAGACTCCATGCATGCTTTCCTGCTTCCCTAATAATTTATGAACAAGGGGCCCTGCTTTTTCATTTTACCCTAGACCTTGCAAATTACATAGCAAGTCCTGGAGCAGCCCATGGGAAATGTCAAGTAGGTCACAGATGGCTGCCAAGTGTGCAGGCCTGTGCTACAGAGGGCCACAGAAGGAAGTCCTGGAATGTTGAGTCAGCGTCCTAGGGGCGCCTGCAACTACCAGGAAGTGGCAGAGGCAGTCTGGTGACGTTCCTCGTCTTGGCCAGCAGGCTGGGCCAACTCTCTCTGCTCTTCCACCATAATTTTATTTATGGTGTTTGTCATCATGCCCAAGCCTGAGTCCCTATGTCCTTTCCTAACTGTCCAACTTACAATAAGTTTACCATATGCCCGGTTTCGTGGATTCTACAATGGAGATTGTCTGAGTTTGCACCCCTGCGTCTTGGCAAAGACTGGCTTCTATATACTCTCGGTGATAAGGGAGAGAGGCTGAAAAAGCTAAGAAGGACCAGAGCCAAACCACGATAACCACTCTGACTCAGACGGATTCCATGGTGGTATATGGCCTGCTGAGCCATATCCAAGTGTGGTATGGCTGCCTTGACCTACCAGTGTTGAGAGGGAGAGCACAGAAGGACTCGCAGGGCTTATGAGCTAACCAGGAAGAAATGTGGACACCATTCCCGTCCACATGCTTAATTCCATTCCTCTTATATATGGCAAACCTGAATCAATTAAATTAGTATACTAGTCCTGCCTGACTCAGGGCTGTTTAATATGGACTGTGACAACGAAGGAAATGTGACAATCTAGGTCATTTTATATCTTTGAAATGAAATAGCTTCCTTATTAGGTCCTAAATACTTCAGTGACAATCCTCATAATTCCCCCATAGCAGGAAAACAGAAGCAGTATTCTGAGGATCTCTGGCCTGGGAGTGCTTACAGATCAGATCCCATGTGCTCTTCAGGGAGCCCCTGTCTCCTGTCTCCTGACTCTGGGATGTAACAAGCCTGCTTTGTGGCTGAAGTTGGAGAGGCTCCTTGCTTCTCAGTTCTGTGCATCCAGGAGAGGTCAAAGAAAGGGGAAGTATTTGGTGTTTGTAGCTCATGGTATCAGGGTGTACAGCAGCTGGCCACGGGCTTTCACAGAAAGTCACTTAATCTTCAAGTTGGGCCATAAGGGTCGTCTCATTTTGCAAATGGGAAAACACAGGCTTTGAAGTTGGAAGTTGAGTAACTTCGGATTTCTTAAGTAACTGAGGCAAAATCCCAGCCTCTGCCCTTTGACCTCACTCTGTTGTCTTCTGTGTGATCATAGCTATAGTTGGAACCCAGGGGTTTCTCAGAAATAACCTACCAGTGTCCCGATGCCTGTCATTTGACTACCTATATCACAGCTGAGGTGTCCTGCTCTGATAAATGCTGACTTGTGACTGGGAGTCACAGAGGGGTGGGATTCCTGCTTGAAAGCGCGTTTCCTCATTGGACACACCCGTGTAAAGCAAAGTGAACAGACAAGATTCCTGGTCCCTGGACCTTACATTCTCTGAGAGATAAGATATCAAAGCTCCAAGAAGGAGATAAATAGACACTAGCAGAATAATGGGGAGGACTGTTTCTCTGGGGATTTTTTTGTTATTGCTTTCGTTGGTTTTCTTTTGGCGGGACGGTGCTAGTGATTGAACTCAGGGTTATATATGCTAGGCAGGCAGTGTACCATTGAGTCAGGCCTCCAGCCCTTTTTGCTTTACTTATTTTTCAGGTAGGGGTATCAGTTTTGCTGGGGGCCGGCCTTAAACCATTGTCCTACCTATCCCTCCTGCCTGCCTAGCTGAGATTATGGGAATATGCACCATATCCAGATTGTTTTTTGAGATGGGAGTTGGGAGTCTCTCGTTTTTTGTTTTGTTTTGTTTTGTTTTTGTTTATCACTTGGCTGGTCTCCGAGCGCAATCCCCCTCCCAACTCCACCTCTTCATGTGGCTGGGATTACACTTGGCTCTGGTTGTTTTATTTATTTATTTTTTTATTTTGTGGTGATGGTGACTGAATCTAGGGCCTTGTACATGCTAGGCAAGTGCTCTACCACTAAACTCTACACTTCCGGCCCAAGGATTGAGTTTTGAGAGATGGTAAGGGAAGATGTCTCTGAAGAGGGGAGGTTTACATTCAGATTTTAAGTGAAAAAGGAGAAGTCATGTGACATACCAAAGAGAGTTTTTTGGGCCAATTTAACAACATCCAGGCTGGAAAAAAGTTGAGTGGAGGAGGAACTGTGCAAGGAGCAGGGGAACCTGGGTGGGGCAGGGAAAGGAGGAGTTACAAGAGGTAAGGTGGCTGAGAGGCAGGGGCTGGCTTGGAGATGCATTTTGATGCCTTGGACAAATTTCACTCTTTAAGTGTAATGGAAGTCATCAGAGGTCTTTAAATAGAGCAGAACAGGATCTGAGCTACCTTCCAAAGCTCACTCAAGGCAGAGAGGTAAACCACAGCGGGCCATGCCAGTCCCAGATACAAGTGATGGCAGAGGTGGTGGAGATCCTGGCTGCATTCAGTCGGGAGTCAAGAGAAAGGACTTGTCTCGGAGATGACTAAGTATCACGCTCAATCTGTCGTGTGGGTGGCATTTACCAAGATGGGGGAAGAGTTTGGGGAAAATCGAGAGCTCCCTCTTGGAGTGTTGAATTGGAGGTATCCTGTGACCCCCAAGTGGAAATGTCAGGAGGTATGTGGAGCTCAGAGAGGTCCAGGCTAGAACATTTTGAGAGCCACAGGAACAGAAATGCCTCTTATAGGACTGGGCATAGTGCCTTGTGCCTATAATCCCAGCTACCTGGGAGTTGGAGATGGGGAGGATCATGGTTCAAGACCAGCCTGGGGAAAAAGTTAGCAAGTTGCCATCTCAACAAACAAGCTGTGCAGTGGCACTTGGCTCTGGTCCCAGCTACACAAGGAACAAAGGTAGGAGGATCGTGGTCTGGCCCCAGGCAAAAGCATGAGATCCTATCTGAAAAATAAGTAAAGACACACACAAAAAGAGTGGTTGGGAGCCTGGCTCAAGTGATAGATTGCCTGCCTAGCAAACAAGCACAGACTCCTCAGTTCAAACCTCACTACTGCCAAAATAAATAGATACAAGCCTCTTTAAATCATGGCTTGATAAAATGACCCCTGGGTTGAGAGTATTGGCAGAGGAGGGGACCTTGGACTGAGATCTGAGGAATCTCCAGCCAACCTCACAGTTTTTATAGGGAACAAGGGGGCAGAGAAGAAATGGCCTCTGAGGCAGACGAAAACCAGCAAGGACACCGTGACCTAAGCAAGGGAGTCATTTGCATCAGGAACACTCTGCACTTGGCCACATGGAGGTCTGTGATCTGGGTACACGAGGGCATCCAGTGAGCATGGACTAAATGTACACTGAGCTGGCAACGAGGTGGGGGCAGTTCAAGATGTCAAAGGAGACGGGCTGAGCAGTTCCTTCTTTTAACACTTTGCCTTGGCTTGACTTTGGAGTTGGCAGTTGTCTTAGTTATGCTCTCACCAGATGTCTCCATGTAGGTGACAGTCTCCATGTGCTGCTCTCAGATGTATAACTCTGAGATTTATCCCCACACCCCTTAACATGGCAGGAGTCACTTGGTGTTTTGTGGGTGTGAAACCCTGACTCTTGAAGACTCAGGGAAAATGAACCCTCACTCTCAGAGCTCAGGAAATGGAGAAGCTGAAGATTTGACTTTGTGATCATCTCATCTGCCCTGCATCTGATAAAATCTAAAAGTTCTCCCAGCAGGGAGCCCAGTTCTGCCCAGCCTGGAAGGGGCTTGGGATGTGATCACCATTCTGGTCCACTGCCCATCAGGACCCTCGGGGATAGCTTCTTGTCCACTCACTCTTCATCCCTTGCTTCGCATGTGGTGTGGGGTTAGGAGCACAGGCTGTGTGGCAGAACTGCCTGGGTCAAATCCCAGGACAGTGTTCTTCACCTGTCTCTTGCCTCCATCTCCTGGTTGGGACACGGACCACAGTGCTCAACTCAGCAGGCTCCTGGGAGGAGGACTGAACGCAGCTTAGCCAGTAGCTGTTACCAGGATGCTGTGAGTCACTTGTCCCATGCAGGGAGGGCATTATTTTGACATCACACAGCTGTTGCCTTCCTTCACTTGTCCCCAGGGCCTCCCATGGGTGCCTGACATGTGGCATTTGAGTATCATAGGCTGTGCAGGAAATAACCAGTGCCTACTTTTTATTTCTTATTCACACAGAATTCAGTGATTCATTTATTTACTTGTCCCCATCTTTGCATACATCTAAATGACACAACTAAAATCTTGGCGAATGAACAAGTGGGAACGAGATTTTTCTTCCTCCACAGCCGTATCGAGCACCTCAAGTCCCAGAATGACCTCCTGACCATAACGCTGGAAGAATGCAAAAACAACGCTGAGAAAATGAGCATGCTGGTGGGGAAGTACGAGTCCAATGCCACAGCGCTGAGGCTGGCCTTGACCTACAGGTAGGGGAGGTCAGAAATACACCTGGAGGAACCTCCTGCATGCAGGTAGAATCCCAGCTTTTAGATGACGTAAGGAAGGCCGGGTGCTACTCAGGAGGCAGAGATCAGGAGGATCATGGTTCAAGGCCAGCCTGGAGAAAAAGTTCATGAGACCCCATCTCAACAAGTACCTGTCATTCCAGCTACTGGGAAAGAGTAATAGGAGGCTTGAAGTCCAGACTGGCCTGGGTGGAAAGTGAGACCCTATCTCAAAAGTAACCAAAGCGAAGAGGGCTTGTGTCATGGCTTAAGTGGTAAAGCGCCTGCCTTGCAAGTGTGAGGCCCTGAGTTCAAGCCTCAGTACCACCAAAACAAAAGAACATCACGAGGGGTTGGAGCAGCTGGTAGTAGTGTGACACACGCTGAAAACCTCTTAGTGCTCCTGTGCAGTTAACAGAGTGAGTGAGGCTACTGAGTACAGGATTTGTAAGCAGATTTGTTTCTGCTAGCATATTTCACCCAAATATTTCATTTGAGCAGTATCACGCAAAATATCAACGTTTCCATTATATAATCATTTATTTCTGGTCCTTCTTTAAAAAAAAAAAAGTTTTGTTTTTTGAGAAAGGTTCTCACTCACTGTGTAGCCCAGGCTCCTGAGACTGTCAGTGTTCCTGCCTCTTCCTCCTGAATGCTGGGATTATAGGCATGCACTACTGCACGGGGCATCTGATCTTTATTCAGATTTATATATATTTTACCTTATTGTAAATCCACTGTGTTCTATTTCTTCAGTTTGTCATTGTGTTTACATGTTGCTTAATAGTCTCCATTTAGTTTGGGTGGTTGTATCTCCTGCATCATTTTATATTTTATTTTATTTATTCATTTCTCTAAAAGACATTTAGACTTTTGCAGTCTTTTGATATTGAAAATAATGCTGATTAGTTTAATACAGATAAGATCTTCATTCTTTCCTTGGGATATGATTTCTGAAGCATGATTAATAGGTCAAAAATAATATTTTCATGACCGTCATATAAAGACCCGTTGGGTTTTCGCTTTTTGTTTTTTTTTTTGCCTAAGAAAGCTAGTTTAAACTGCTAAGGTCCATTCATTAGTAAGGAAGTGGTATGTGAATATACCACTCTTTTTTTTCTGCTGCTGCTTTGACTTTTGAATTTATCTGTTTTTCAATTAATACTTATTATTTAAAACTAGAGCAATTTCTTATGTCTTCACAGGTTTATTTTATTAGTGGCTCTACTTAACCCTAGGTGTCAAGGTCTCAGAGTAGCTTGACTGTATCTCACTTTTAGCATCCTGTACAAACTTCAGTGTGGTTTTAAAAATATTGTTGTTTCTTTAAAAAGCAAAATCAAACAAACATAGTGAGATCAGAGCTGGAGCACGGTTATACTGGTTTACAGTCGCACCAAATCAAGCAGACAAACCTGCACCTCCTCTTAGGACACGCTGTCCTCTGTCATGGTCTGTCTCTGGTCTCAAAAGGCGTCATTCACCAGAGCTCATCCTCCCTGGTGTGTCCCAGCACCTGTAGCCTGGAAAATAGACTGCACTACAAGGAGGGGCTGCCAGCACCCGGCCTTGTGATTGCCCCTTTTCCTCGACTCTGAGGAAAGCGTGAAGTGAGTAAAACGATCAAAATCAGGTGGCCTTGCCACTCACTTTTGGCCACAGCAGGGTCTTACCTGTTGGGCTAGGGAAACTGAGCCAGTATTTGCCTGAGGAGGAAATCTTAACCACTTCAGGCCTCTCATCTGGGACACATGGGTGTCATGCACACAGATCCATGTTGATTGGCCTTGGTTGCCCAGTGGAGGGTGGACAGACAGAAGAGAGCCTGTTTTTTCTTCTCAGAAATCCAGGCTCAGACCCTAGGGTGAGATCTTGTGAGGGCCTAGGTGTTTCGTGAGGTCTAAGATCCTTGTGTGATAACAGAACTGTTCTCTGTGCTGACCAGCACAGTAACCACTAGCATGTGTGACTGAGGACTGTGTGGAGTGTGGCTACTGCAGTGGAGGAAGTGAATTTCTCATTTTATTTAACTTAAAAAATGTTAAATGTAAATGGCTATAGGTAGTTAGTGGCTGGCTACTATGCAGTGTATGTTCAGGTTAAAATCGTCTCCTTAGGGAGAATTATATTAGCTATTGATTGTTGGATGACTAATTATTGTGGCACAATTTTGAGGGTCAGGAATTCAGAATTGGCTTAGTTAGGAGGTTGTAGCCCAGGTCACGCTGGTTCAGAAGCAGGTTCTGAAGGTCACACTGTTAGCCAGGACCCCATCTTCTGAAGCCTTGACTGGAACTGGAGGGTCTGCTTTCAAGAAAGCTTTCCCTGGTGGGAGGTCTCAGTTCTTCCTGGCTGTTGGCTGGAAGCCTTCGTTCCTTACCATAGGGGCCTCTCCATGGCTCCTTGAGTGATGAAGACATGGCAGCTGACCTCCTGGAAGGATGACCCTAGTGGGAAATGGGAGAGTGACCACGATGGAAGTCCCCCTGGTTCTAATAACATATTCTTGGGAGTAGCATACTTTATTATTGCCACTGTACCAACTCTAGTACAGTGTAAAGGAACAGCATAGCAGATGTACATACCAGGGTGTTGGGCTCAGCCATCTTGGAGGCTGACTACCATGGGTGTGTAACATGTCCCTTTTAGCTGGTCATCAAAGGGACAACCAACTTGCCTCACCCACCATTATTGATTCTCTAGTATTTTTCTCAAACCGAGTTTTTATTTGTAAAAGACCATTGTAACAGAGCAAGTCCCTGGCTTTGTCCAGAGAATAGTCTCCAGTGGGTTCTTGGCTTATGTGGATGGTGACACTGAGGCAGATTCTGAGCTGGTGTTGAAGATCTAACTGTCCCTGCCAGAGCTGAGGACACTGTACTTCTATTTCAGCGAGCAGTGCATAGAAGCCTACGAGCTCCTCCTGGCCCTGGCTGAGAGCGAGCAGAGTCTCATCCTGGGGCAGTTCCGGGCAGCTGGTGTGGGCTCCTCTCCTGGTAAGTGTCTGTCCCCTGAGCCTCCCCATCGCTCCTTCCCCATCTCATTTCCCAGCCTCTTGTTCTCTTCCAACCCCTTCCCAGCTGCTGGTGTTGAGTCATCTCCCAGCAACGTGAAATCCGCTTGTCAAGTGTGTTTCTCGTTTTTCCTTTATGACTGAGTGGGTAAATTGTTTATGTTGAATGCAGCAAGAACTGGAGTGGAAACGAATTACAGACAACTTAAAACAAACAAGCCTGTGTAGCAAACACATTCTCCTGGGCTGACAATGGGGTCAGATGGAGGGGAGGCCCCCACTAGTGATTAATGGGATGCACACTCTGATTCAACTTGTCGAGGGTCCCTTTGCTGCCCACAACCATGTCCTGTCTCATTGTCTTGTAGCTTCTATTATCTGTGCTTTTCCCCAAGTGTGTTCTTCTAAGTGTTTTTGAAGCATGGTTCCCCTTACCTTGTCTCCAGGAGTCTTGTGAACCGAGAGGAAGTAGTTTCACATCTGTCCTTCCCAGCTTCACAGAATTGTTTCCCCATGAGCCTGGCCAGTGGTGGAGAGAATGTGTCTGTTGACCCTTCTGTCTCCATGTTCCTTCCCGTCCCCTGACCCCAGGATTCTGACTTGTATCTCAAAATTCTCCATGACCCCCCTCACCACTTCTGCCCTCCAATTCTGAGAAAGTGAAAGGGCCATTTAATTAAAAACAATATGATGATGGTACCCTAGTCTTAGCCATATTTGTCTGGGATGGTGGCTCTGAGAACTGCACTGATATGAGGGGACCACAGTAGAGAAAATGCTGGAGAGGAAAGAGAGCACCCCTCAGTGGGTAGGATGGAGACCTGCACAGGACCTCACCTATGCATTACAGCAACAACTTCTTTGGATAATCAGTGGTACATCATCAAAGCTGAAGTGACCAGGTCAATCCTGAGCCCACACTGGTGAGCAATGTTGGGCAGGCCAGGCACTCCCTTCTGTGATGACCAGGTCGTCAGTTTTGGATTGCCTCACATCTAAGTTTTCCAACAAGGGAGTGGCCTTCATTTGTATGGGTGGCCATCCTCGATAGTTCCCTCTGAGTTTCTTTATTTTGGTTAACAGTATTACCATCCTAAAAGTAGACACTGTGCCAGCATTTCCATTAGAGACCTCATTTTTCAGGGTCTTTTCAGTGAACCATAAAACTTTACTCCTGCTATGAAACAGATCCTAAAATGATCTTGGCCTGCTGTCGGTTTTTTTTTTTTTAATATTTATTAAGAAAACGATCAAGTGAAGGGAAAAAAATAAGTCATCTTCCACTTTGTATGAGAAGGATGTCTTAGCCTGTTTCATCCACCTTTATTAGGTTTCTGCCTACGTGATACAGTTACTTGGTAGGAGCCAAAAGGGTTTAAATAAATCAGCATTTAAAATCTTCAAAAGTCAACAGTGAAATTCTTTGTATTTACCTGATCCTGGATAGCTTATGTATCTATGAGATGAGATTAGCCAGTCTGTGACAGCATGCCTGCTTCATAGAGCAGTCAACTGGTGAGATGTATGTAAAATATCCTTGTGGAAAGATAAAAAGCATGAAAGTTGTCAGAGAAATGACTGGAGGGAAGTCTGGGGAATTGTAGCCTACAGGATGTGCCTCACCGCATTTCCATCCCACTCTCCATGGGGCTGAAGTTTTAGTACCCCTGTCCCCACTAAATCTCTTCCACTGCTGACACCGGTTTTGTCACTCTGCCCACCATGCTATCTAAGTAAGGGCTAGTATATGACATTAACCCACAGCATCAATGACTGTGGTTTTTTGTTGTTTGTTTCTTACTAGTTTCACAAGCATTCATCACCTTCATTCTAAATGTTGAGGCCCCTGGTTTTGAAACTTTGTCCTGGGAACCTGGAGGTATTTCTCAAGTTCTCAGCAGTGGGTTTGAAGGGAAGGAGGCCAAGTATACCCCCAGCCCCGTCTACTTCACCCAGTTCTACATATAGTTCGTAAGGCTTAGCATACAAAGTTTCGAGGTTTTATTTGAAAACATTTGCAGGAGTTTGGATCCTATGTTCACCATTACAGTCTCACACAGAGTACTTTCACTGCCCTAGAAATCCTCCGTGCTTACCTGCTTTTCCCTCTCTTTCCCATTCCCATTCTCCCAAAGTTCTTAAAATGCAAAAGGCACGTGAACCTCTCAGTTCAGGGCTTCACTTTCTAGCTCTCCTGGCTCCTACCACCTCCCGATGCCCTGCCCCCCCACCCAGTCACCTGCCTAAGCCAACAGGGTGAGGGATAGCGTCAGTAAAGAAAATATAGAGAAATCTGAGGTTCTCATATGAGCCACTCATTTGTCTCTTTTGCCTCTAAACACTGTGCTCACGCAGTTGATGTGTGGAGATGTGACAGTTTCCTCAGTTTCTTTTCTCTGCCCTTATTCACAAAGTGTCAGTGCACAGAAGACGGTGCCTGTGTGGGAGGAGAGGTCAGCATGTTAGATCGAGCTGAACACTGACCTTGGAGATCACACTGGCCAACCTTTCATTTGTCTGTGAGGACAACAGGTGATGATGTAAGCTCACTCCTGGGCTTCCCCAAACCAGACCTGTGTTGATTAATCCATGGGCCCCTCTGTGACATAGGAGACCAGTCAGGAGACGAGAACATCACTCAGATGCTCAAGCGAGCCCATGACTGCCGGAAGACTGCAGAGAACGCCGCCAAAGCCCTGCTTATGAAGCTGGATGGCAGCTGCGGGGGAGCCTTCGCTGTGGCTGGCTGCAGTGTGCAGCCCTGGGAGAGCCTATCTTCCAACAGCCACACCAGGTACCGTGCAGCCGCTCCAACCTGGGGTCCTGTGTCCCCCTGTCATCTCCTCTCTGGGCTTGGCATGTGATGACCTAGCTCTTGGGGACTTTGTATGGCTTGGGTAAGGCTTGCAGCCTACAGCCACAGGAATAGAATGGGGAGGTAGAAAGTAATATTCTTAAGCTTGACCCACATGGGAAATTCAGCCCAGAGAGAAAGGATGCTGTGCTCTAGAAAGAGGTAGAGATGGACTTCAAGCCTGTCTTTCCATCTGGTGCTCTTCTTGTACTGTTCTGTTACTTTATAATTCTTGACTTCTAGGAAGCACTTGGAGTAGCTATGGCCCACTGGCTACAAAGGTTCCCTAAGCATCTGAGGCCCAGCCTACCTCATTCTGGTTCCAGACTCTACTCTTCCTTCCTCTAGTGCCCATGTCCTTCATAAGCTCTTCTCAGGCAAGAGCCTCTCCTCTCACCTCCTTTGTCAAGTGATGCCACATTCACAGCACTTGCTTAGTGTGCACTTAACTGTGAACCTGAGGTCAAATTCAGTCTGTGAATCTAGCGAACTAAAGTGGACACTTGAAAAAGATGAGGGGTAGGGCAGTGAATGCCACCTTGCAATGTGTAATTCGCTGAAGTTGTTTAATCCTTTTGGATGGAGGGGTGGGGTACCAGAATGAAGCTTCTTCTGCTTCTTATTTCTTGCCATTCAACCCCTAAAAACATGAAAGCCTTCCCTTCATGTGTCAGTTCTCAAACTAGAAGGTACTTTTATGGAGATTCTTACTGGATTTCCAGATCATGAAAGACAAGAGTGACTTGACCCTGTGCACAGGTAATAAAAACCTTGCCTTAGAGATATATAAGTGACTCACCTGTTAAGAGGAGAATCCAGGACTTTAGCACCCACTGTGTCACTCTCCCACTGCACCATACTCTACCATTACAAAGCCGAGCCTACTTGGAAACCACATATGGTTAGAAGGAATTTCAAAACCCAGAGGAGCAGTCCTGATGTTTTTTTGGCACCTGAAAGCAATTCGATGTTCCCATCTCTTTCCCACTGTCAGGATCCAGCTGTCTGCCTCAGTATATCCTTTTACTTGCCCTGCACCCCATTTCCCAGGAGAGGGACATTCCCAATGACACTCTTGGCCAGATGTCCACAAGCACAAGGGACTTATTTCCTCCTGACTCCTGCAACAATTGTCCTACTCCAGTGAGATCAGATTATATATATTTTTCTTAAAGCCAGATTCTTATGTTTAAATACAGAAAGCAGATGCTTTTCTTAATGACTCTGCCACATATGTATAATCTGTAATTTCTGTGTTCATTTAGATAGTGACACGGTGCTCAGTTGTCAGTAAGACTGTTCCGTTGAATGAGTGAAAGTAAGAATTGGGTTAACAGGAAATGTGTGCTGTTTGGTAGCTTAGGAATTTGTGCTAAAGATCACTAGCTCATACTGCTGCTTCATCTCGAATGATTTTGTCCTTTAAATCTGAGTCAGAGACAACTTTTGAGGCCTTCAGGACAGTTTTCTTACCATGGATTAGAGGCAATCTGCTTTTGCAGATTTGATAGAAACACTACTTTAATGTCTAGGTAAGCCTTGATTTTTGAGATTGTTTTCTTGAGAAATTTATTTTTTGGTACTGTATTTCCACAGGTTGAGATAAAGTCAGAGCACAGAGTCTCTGTACTCAAGAACAACCTCACTAGAGAATGGCGCTTTGGCTAATTTCACATAGGTCTTCCATCAAGTACAGAGGCCTGTAACTCTGATTTGACTCAATTCTCAAAAGTTCACTTTCCCCTTCTGCCCGTATCAAAGCAGCTCGGAGGGAGTACAGAAGAACTGCACACAGGGTCCTCATACGCCACCCCACATTTGTAGAACCTGACACAATTAGACTACCTTATGGAAAACCTGGGTGAAGGATACACACTTCTACCATCAAACCCCTTTCTTGGTTTAATAGACTCAGGAGCGTTGTTGCTAAGCCTTGCTGTTCGGCTTAACCGTAGCCCGATGACCAGCTTATGGGAGCAAAAGAAGGGAATCTCTTTTGCTTTGTGAGTTAGGGCCTTGTGTGGCCCAGTAAATTCCTTTTCCTCCCACTATATGTGGCTGGAATAATAGGGAACTTGTCAGTGTCAACTCACTGTTACCCCAGGCCTTCAGGCCTTTGGAGACATAGCTGGCAGCACAAGCCTAATGGTTTAGCAGAAGGGTAGCTAACCAGCAAGGAGAGTAAAAATGATAGCCAATCCTCAGTCAGCTCTATAGATAGGAGCCCAGGGATGTGCACCGCTTCATCAGAAAGCATAACTGTCTTAACAGACAGAGCAACTGGGCAATGTTGATGGCCTACATAGATTATCAACCCGTTGTGACAAAGAGGGCAATGGACGGGATTGTTGGGAAGTAGAAATAGGAGTCCTCAGTCAAGCCCACTCTTTACACCAAGCATTGTGATTCTGGCTCACTCTGTAGAAGCAGTCACTGACCTAAATCCACAGAAGAAGCCATGCAAGTCCGCTGTCACAGAGACTGGAATCGAGTCTCTTTTGTAACAGCATCAGGCAAGGACCATGCTGAGCCCTGTGTGAAAGGGGACTTCATCCTTGCCAGGAGCCTCCATGTGCCTCCGGTAGCAGGGATGCTGCCTGGACAGCCACTCCCGCTGTGGCATGCTCCCCAAATTGTAAGGGAGGGTGATGGAGTGCCAGAAATGTCCAGCTGTGCCCTCTAGCCTAGTCTGAAGTTAGGAAAAATTACATGGTTCAGAAAGAATGGTTGAGGAAAATCTTATCCTGTCCGTTGAAAGGTTGTGGAGCACTCATCCAATTAGAACAGTCCTTTGCCACCACCAGTAGCTGGCTTCAGAGACCACAAATCCCTGATGACAGGGCTATAATTGTCATCTTTCCTGAAAAACAGAGGTACATTCCCATCCAGGTGTCAGGAGAAGCCACAAAAAGTCCTGGGGATTAGGTTCCAACATCCAGCTGAGACAGTCCTGGATATGACAACATGGCGATTAGCCCTCCTGCTCAAATGTCCTTGTCACTTCCCTTTAGGTCCTGCAAGAGTATGGTAATAAGGTGATAAAGACACGGAATGCTTTTTTTCCCCTATGCATCCTAACTTCTTGAATCCAAAGGAACCATGTTTATTTTAAAAATAACTAAAATCCCAGCATTCCATAATGCAGAGTACACAAAGCAAAAGTTCTCCCCCTTAGGACATGAGAACAGTTTGGGTTATAATTCCACAGATTTTGCTGCATTTTTTTTCATAGTTGAGATCTTGAGTTGCAAAATTCAGAAATATGCTGAAATAGCTTAATCAAAGAGTGGTCTTAGTAGAACGATACCAGGTCTTGTACCCATGAGCTGCCCAAGCAGCAGAAGAACCCACAGGTGAGCACAGCCACCAAGACTCCACATCTAGCCTGTGTGGCCCCTGCATGTGGCTGACATCCTCCCCCTGCTGCAGGCAGCCCTCCCCAGGTGACAAAGAACCAGCATGCCACCTACATTTATATAGGAGGTTGACTGGTTTCACTGGTGCCAAGTAAGAAAAACCTAGGTGGGCATGGCTGCGTGGGGCCACAGCAGTTCCCATGGGAGCCATGTGGATAGAGAAGGAAAGGGTATGTCGTGCAGAAGAACCTGGAGAGGTGGGGACCCAGCAGATCAATTAAAACATGGCGGCATCACACACACACACACACACACACACACACACACACACACACACACTGTATATAAAAACATGACCACATCTAACTTTTTAACTTCACAATGTCCAATTATGTGAACTCTCTTAAAACATGCTTTTCCCTTAGCATTATATTCTCAGACATTTCCCCCAAACATGTCATTCTTTTACATAGTTCCATAGTTTTCTTTTGGATCACGATGCTGTCCTTGTATTTAAACATTTCCTCTCATTGGACATCTGCGCCGTTTTCCACCAGTTTGACGTTGCTGTTCCTGCGGTGCAGTTTGTGGGACCAGTTCTAAGTTGAATCTGCTGGCTCAAAAACCATCAGTTTCTAAGGTCAAATGGTCTCCCCTACTGCCCCCCCTCCCCATAACCAGTTATTTTTCCTCCAGCCTGTCTGGATGGGCCTCTCTGTCCACAGCCTTGCCCTCACTGGGTCATACAGTCCCTGTTTTTGTCAGTTTGGCTGTCTGTAGCTATTGAGCCTAGATGCTATCTATCTCATTTTGTTATCAGTGATCAAGTCAGGGATGGCTATTTGTTCAGAGATGCCTGGTTTCCAACACTGTTATGACAGCAACTGTAAAAATGGCTGCATGTGTAGGATTTATTTCTTATTTCAACTTCCATTATCAGCTGAGTCCTCAAGAGTTTCCTGGACCCAGGCAGTTTTTGAGGACTTTATTTATCTGACTGCAGGTTTTCTGACAGCCATATTTTGTGAGACAAAATATTTAACCTCAATTTTTTTTTCTAGAGAATTGTAGTAATCATTCAAGAGCATACACGTATGAGAGGTTTGGAGTTTACATATAGTGTTTTTAGTCCTTTGCTGTAAAGTCCTTCATTGTCAAAGAGGGATGGTGGGGTGGGGGGAGGGGAATGACTTCAGTACAACATTAAAAGATAAAGGCAGTTGACTAAGCCCAACTTCTGCTTGGAGGAACTCCCACCTGGGAGTGACTTAAATGCCATGTCACCCTCTCTTCCCAATTTCACATACTCAGCCAAACAGTTGTCCTGACCCATGGCACTTCTCTTGTGAAAATGAACAGCCCCTTAATGGAAATCCTGTCTCAATTAGGGCCAGGGAAGATGCTATAGAACCTTCTGGGAAACTCCATTAGTGATTTTAGGGGCAAAAGAAAGGAAGTGTCCTCTAGCTTTCTGACACAGCAAGCTGAGGAAGCTGAAGGAAGATGAATTTTTTCCTCTAATGAGCAGGATGGGATCTTGAGGACAGAGACGGAACCCAGTGCAGAGGGACAGAAGAGATGAGAGTCCATCAATAGCATGTTCCACAGTGCTCAGGGTGGACAGAGGGCAGCTATGAGTGTCCACCTGGCTATGTGTGACAGGATGCACATCACCAAAGAAGCCACTCATCCTATCAAGCTCCTCACAAAACT
Organism: Castor canadensis; assembly: GCF_047511655.1. Taxonomy (NCBI): domain Eukaryota; kingdom Metazoa; phylum Chordata; class Mammalia; order Rodentia; family Castoridae; genus Castor; species Castor canadensis. The sequence continues at coordinate 45,481,202 of NC_133401.1, read as the reverse complement.
AGAGTAAAACCAAACATGTGTGGCACTCCTCCTCCATCCTACTCACACAACACCCCCCTCCAGCCCCGCAGGAGAGGAGGAATCCGTGGCTGCAGAAAGTGATTTACTGCCCCTGACAGCTGAGCTTATCCTGCGCTCCGAGCTGGGAGAGGGAATGGATGACTTGGCAGCTGACAGCAGCCCTCGGGAGGCCAGAGGAAAGGCCAGTGGCTTCTCTTCCTCTTACCATAGTCATAATCATACTCCACCATGCGACATGTAGGGCACGAGGCAGAATTGTAATTAACCTCGCCTGATCAGGTCCCCGCCGGTGTCCTGGAAGGGAGAGAGGGAGGCTGGCGGAATCTTGGACTGTGAGGCTTGTGTTGAAGTTCACCTTCACGCTGCTGAAGATCAGAGTACACTTCTGATCTTAACACAGGGTAGGATCCATGGACTAAGATTTTTCTGCTCTTCTTTCCTTCATTTTTGAAAACTATGGTTAAAGCAAAGGAGGTGATGCAAAAGCCTTCCTTCCTGGCCAGGGATCCTCTCCAGGCCAGGGGGGGACAATGCCTGTCACTCCCAGCCCACTCCCGTTCTCTCAGACTATTCAGGCACTAGCTGCTTTTTTTCTCCTCAGATGGAGGTTTTCTGGGTGTCAGCAGTGATTGACTCCTGGGGGAACACTGAGACTGGTGGAGGGTGTTGGGTGGCTGTGGGCGCAGCTGTCAGGAAAGTGGCCTTCCCGAACCTGCTCACTCGCTAGAGCAACTGCCATGTGGCCACACCTACTGGTCTACTGCTTCAGAACCATCTTGTTGTTCCTACTACCAGGGAGGTGGGAGCTCTTAGTGTTCTTCTTTATTGCATCAGAAAGATGGAAATTCACTCTGAAGTGCCCGAGAGAATATCCAGGTCTGACTGACTTCAGAGTCCCACTTGCAATCACTGGAGTCCACCAGAATCACCCTGTAGCATAGTGGTTCTACCTAGAAAATCTGACAGTGTGCAGTTACCTCACAGGCTATTTGGCAAAGGACCACTAGTCTTGTGGGTTAGGCATGGTTCTCAAACCTGAGCATGCATCAGAATCTGAATCAAAGCACAGACTGCTGGCCCCACTCCCAGAGTTGTTCTCTGTGGGTGGGAGGGGGTGGGAGCATGGTATCCCAACAAGCACCAGGCAGTGCTCATGGGGCTGGTCAGGGACCTGTCTGAGAACTAGTGGTCCTGCTAAATGGAAAAATCTGGCAAAATATTATAATTTCAGTTCCAGCAGAATAGCTAGAGAATTCTGTATTTGAATTTTGCAATTTCTATTTTAAATGAAAATCAAGAAAGGGCACCTCAAGTATAAATGGTACATTTCCAAAAATAGCAATCTGGGGATTACAATGGAAGGGGTAAATATCTACCTAAGGTACATTGTAGCACATATGTAAAAACCACAATGTATCCCCTGCACAACTATTATATGCTAATAAAAAATTAAATTAAAAAATATGAATCTGAAGAAACTATGACAAAATGCCATATGAGTAGACATACTTGGGCGTTGGTTATTCTCTGTGTTTCCATGCATTTGAGGTTTAAAAAAGTATTTTTAATAAAAGGCGAGGCTAGAGTTGTGCATTAAACTCATGCCTGAGTCACAGATTATGGGAAAGTATGTCATTCTTTAGACCAACAACAACTGACAAGAGAAGCCCTGCTGTCCCCAGCCCTCGATGTCAAACATGGTGCACCTGGGAGGACATCTCCACACCTTCCCCTGTGGGATGTCTTGCGAACAATATCACCATTTGAGTTTGCTTTAATTTCGTTGCTCACTTACCTGGGCAACAGGACACCTGTCCCTCCATCAGTGATGACAGTCTGTGGAGGTGAGCTCCTGAGTGCTTCCTGAAGGGTTTGGTACACAAACAGGCTTATCACAAAGCTGAGTGCAGGCAAGGATTTCCTTCCATGCTGAGGGAGGCCTGACTTGAACAGCCTTGAATCCTACTTTGTCCTTGGTCCCCTAGGAGTTGTTGTTTTTGCTTTTGTTTTGTTTTGGTTTAGACTTTGTGACTGCCATATTAGTGGTGGGGTAAAGGGGTGAGAAGGAAAGATCTGTCAACAATGACTTAGAGACGTGGTTTTTCTCTTTCCTGCCAGCACAACCAGCTCCACAGCCAGCAGCTGCGACACAGAGTTCACAAAAGAAGATGAGCAAAGGCTGAAGGATTATATCCAGCAGCTCAAGAATGACAGGGCTGCAGTGAAGCTGACCATGTTAGAACTGGAGAGCATTCATATAGACCCGCTCAGCTATGATGTCAAGCCGAGGGGAGACAGCCAGAGACTGGACCTGGAGAACGCCGTGCTGATGCAGGAGCTGATGGCCATGAAGGTACAGGTCTGGAGAGCACGGGCAGCACATGAGACGTCAACCCTATCCTATCAGTGTTCAGTTGCATCTGTGGGAGGAGGTCCTCACTTTGTGGACAAGGATGGATTTCAGTTTGGGGAGTGTTAAGGGTGGATATTCCTGGAGAGGGAGTTGACCTCTCAAGGCTGCTGTGGGCGCCCCCAGGTCTAGAACACTTACACCTCCCAAGAGAAGCCAGGTGAGACTCTGCAGGGTAGAATGAGCTTCTGTCCATCTCAAGAATGCTGGAAAGCACTACTTGGTTTGCTGGTACTGACGTTCGCTGGAGGTAAGGAGACACCAAAGTGAGGCCAGCAGCAGAAATTGGTAGAGAGCCTGGTTTCCTGACACCCAGTGCCTTGGGAGTGGTGTGGAGCCTTCTCAGGGCTCTTTGTGATCTCTGCTGAGGGACCTAGTGCCCTCCAATGAAGGCTGGCAGAACTGTCAGGCCACTGTCCCTGAGAACATGAGTTGCTCACCTGCGGGTTGCATTCTCTGCTGGCATGTCTTGAGCAGGGCATGCCTTCTTGAAAAGCTGGTACCCCTCACTGGCAAACAGTTACACTGCCTTCCTCCTCCCACTGCAGCCTGCATCTCTGTAGAGAGGGGGACTGCTGGAGAGAGGGGACTAGGAGTCTTGCTTCCAGACCTGATTCCAAACTCCACTGTCCTATAGACAGAGGCCTGAGATGAACAGCCTTGGGGTCTGCTGTGTCCATGCCTCAGGAATTAAGGCATGAGAGGGGCATTCCCCAGGGGCAAAAGCTGGAGCTCAGTCAGTTTAGGAACCAGAGGCAGAGTGGGTCATGGCAATGCTGAGGTAATAGCTCATAATATATCTCCAGCATTGGGGTCAGTACTGTTCCCAGGAAGAAGAGATCCCCACCTCTGGTCACACTGCTTCTGGACAGGGAATAGGGGCTGGCAGCAGCAGTCATCCCAACACATTGGGATGATTAGCCTAGCGCATCCCTGGGGTTTGAGTCTTGGTGGAGCATGGGAAGGCTCGGGGCAGTAGGAGCAGATGCAGGAATCCAGGACCCTCTCTCCTTGCTCTCCCACTTCATGTTCAGACTTGCATGTCTCCATCTATCCAACTTAGCTGCGTCCCCTTCCCTAGAGAGTCCTCCTGTTATCTAGCTGAGTTCTCTCACTGCCTATAAGCCAGGCTTTGGGTCCATAAGCCCAGTGACCTTGTCCTCGGTTGGGAACCCCTTTGACCTTGCACTCTGTGGCATGAGCCATGAGGTCGCCCTTCCGTTAGTTGTTCCAAACATGTTTTGTTTGGAGAGAGACTAAGGATTTCCTTTTTATATCTGCTCAATATGTAGTGGAACAAATTCATTGTTACTCTAGCCAGAAAAAAGCATTTTTTTGTGGAATGAAAGCTCTGATATTTCTTTTGCCACTTGAAAATAACTTATGTACTCATCTTACAAATTTTCTGAAGGAGTAAAGGTTATGAAAAGCTGGGAGGAAGAGAACTACATGTATGTAATCTGGACCTGGGGATCTAGGGTAGCCATTGCCCTCATTCTGACTTGGTTCTCCTCCTGTGAACTTCTGGAAGGCTAAACATCAACCCCGTCTCCTTTTTTCCCTTTCCCTAGTGTGCTCACCAAGGTGCCCTCATCTGTACAAATATGTTATCCAGTAGATACTGTTGGATTTCACCATTTTGTTCTAGGAGGTAATGGCTGAGAAACTCAAGTTTTAGGGCTTTTGACTTCTGGTACATGATCTTGGTGAATACTTTTATATCTCGAGCTTGTCTGCTTGGATCCCTTGCAGTCCACTCTTCTTGATAGAATGGTCTATCCTTTCATTTGGGATTCCTGTTCCTGATACTGAATTGTTGATCCCAAGATCGTGCCCTGGCAAGTGGATGACTGAAGACATCAGACCAAGAGTAAAGCAAGCACAAAGTTTATTGAAAGGATAGCAAAGCACACAGATAAGTAGGACTTAGTGAAAGAGCTAAGCCAAACAATGGCTTAAGTCTAGTAGATGATATAGGGCACCAACTGGCTTAGGTTAAACTATTCTACCTTGAAACTATATTTGTGATTGGCTGGCACTGAGCCAGTTCTTGTTAAACTTGGCCACCTGTCCATCCCTCTCCTTATCAAACAGAACATTCCAAAAAGGTCTGGTCAGCTCATCTTGGCCTTGAAAGTTTGCCCAACTCGTCCTGGCCTTGGGGTCCACTACCCACATTGTGCAGCTACATTGTGTATTTTGGGGAGGGGCTTGTTACTTCTCTGAGAAGCCTGTTGTTTCCCACACCTCTTTTACATGTCTGCTTCTAAAGCATCTCTCTCATCCAAAATGGAGTCACTTTTGTCACTGCTCTCCTTACATTCCTTTATCCCTTTTATGGAAATATTTGCTTCCCAGTTTTTCACATTGTTACTTTAATGCTATAAATGCTGACTTACTTCTGCATCTGCTGGTTCCCCCTCAGCACCACTCTTGCCATCTCTGTTGGGTGAACATGCACACAGGCTCGTCTTCAATGGAGTTGCATCTCCATGTTCTGGGAGTCCTGTGTTTAGATGTCTTGAGACCTATGCATTTCAGAGTACTACTACTAGTTTTTGTATATTCTTAGCTTGGGCTTCTTACTTACACGTACACATGACATAATGTTGAGGTTTTGTTCTTCAAGAGGGCTTTTTCTTTCTTTTCTCACCCATTCCCTGAGAGATGGCAGGCTTCCTTGCCATGTCTCCAGAAAGACAGTTTTCTAGTCTCTTACTCTTGGCAGTACTTTGAGAGCCCCCGCTATTGTAAGGGTCATACTTAGTCTGGCCACAGCCTGTCCTTGCATGGATGAGGATAAGATCCTTTATAGCACGGCTTTCAGACTGGTCTACTGCCTCTGTCCACCTTGCCAGCCCCTCTGTGGAAGTCTGTCCTCTGGGACATTTACCATGTCTTCTCTCAAGCTTGCATTTGTGTTCATTCTGGAAGTAGCTGGCCACATTAGCTGAGGATGCATAGTGGCCAGATCCTAGAAAATCCACCTTCTGGTGGCAAAAGTTGAGAGAGAAGGCTCCTGGGTTTGGAAACCTCTTTCATTTTGGTTTTTGTGTCTGATCTTCAGGGAAAACAAGGTTTGAGCTGTTCTTCTGAGTGGTCCCTGAGCACAGTGACTAGTGACTTCTGGACAAGCCTCAAAGCAACAAGACAGGTCTTGGTGGTGCCCTGCAACTTTGGGAAGTTAAACAAGTGACTTCTTGTGAGGGCTGTGTGTTCAACAAAGACTGCTACGTGTCACTGTTTTCTAGCTCCTGGTCTCAGGACATCATGAATCCATTTTAGATTTACTTCTTATTCCCCACAGAAAACAACTATTTGAGTTCTTTTAGCAACTTTCAGAAGTTGCCTTGCTGGAGTGTAGCTCAGAGGTCCATCACATGCCCTGGGTTCAGTCCCTAGCACACACGCGCGCGCACACATACACACATACACACACATACGTTGTCTGATGAAGGTTCTTCTGTTGATTTCACCTGGGCCCTCCCTTGGAAGTAGACAAGAGCTGGAGGATGCTATTTTGGTGGGCATTTCCCATCAGCCTAGCTCAGGTGCAAAGCCCCAAGGGTGACATCATATATGTAGCTTGTGCTATAGAACCTGCAATGGGAAATGGAAGGGACTCAGTGAGACCCAGCCCTCCTTGCTTGGATGCTCACACAGGGTTTCCAGCAAGGCAGGTGTGCCCATTGGGGTTCCATGAACCATTAGAAAGGTTTTTCTTATACTGAAACAAAATCTGCTCACCTATAACTTGAAGCCACATATCTATCTCAGTTTGAGTCCCTAAAGTGATAAATAAAGCACACAGCTTTGTCTACATGTCAGTCCTTTAGATGTGTGGGGACAGCTGTCCTGTCTCCTCCTAAATCATCTTATACCCAGCGTCAGAGTGATTCCTCTACCATGGGCCCCTGGGTTGTAGCCCAGGTATCCCTTCATACATACCTGGTGTAGCCCCTCACAGGCACTCAGGCTCTGTGCTCTTTGCTCTATAGGAGGAGATGGCAGAGCTGAAGGCACAGCTATACCTACTGGAGAAAGAGAAAAAGGCTCTGGAGCTGAAGCTGAGTACGCGGGAGGCGCAGGAGCAGGCCTACCTGGTACACATCGAGCACCTCAAGTCTGAGGTGGAGGAGCAGAAGGAGCAGCGCATGCGGTCCCTCAGCTCCACCAGCAGCAGCAGCAAAGAAAAGCCCAGCAAGGTAAGGCTGGCATGACTCAAGCCATACTCCTATCCAGTCACCAAAGACCACACTTCATCCCCTGTTGCCTCAGTTTCCTTGGTTGCATAGGAACCGCAGGCCACTCCTAAGTATCTAAGAAGATGCCATTTTGAGTGTAAAGAAACTAAATCTACCCAGTGTGCTTATAATTCCAGGAATTAGAAAGATTGTGGTTTGAGGTCAGCCTGGGCAAAAAGTTCATGAGGCACCATCTCAACCAATAAAAACTGGGTGCAGTGGCGCATACCTGCCATTCCAGCTACATGGGAAGGGTAAAGAGGATGGTGGTCCAGGATGGCCCAAGCATAAGCTCCAGATCCTGTCTCGGGGTTACTTAACAAAGCAAAAAAGGCTGGGGCATGCCTCAAGTAGTAGAGTGCCTGCATGGCAAGGGCAAGGCCCTGAGATCAAACATGAGTGCTGCCAAGAAAAAAGACAAACGACACAACAAATCCAAGGGCTGGGACACATGGCTCTAGTGGTGGAATGCTTGCCTGGCAAGCATGAGGACTTGGGTTCAGTCTCCAGTACTGCAAAACAAACAACCCAGAAACCAGATCTACATTTTCAAACCACATTTCAGTTTCTATAATAGCTGGAACATTTTCATACATTGATGTCTAACCAGAGTGGTCTGCACTGTTACCCAACAGGCTGATCGTGGTCTCATCTCTGCCTTCAAATCCCTTTCTACAACAGCAGTCCTCTGTTGAGTTGCTGATGTTTCACTGAGTTATCTCCTAGTCTCACATTTATGAGGAAGGGATGTCTCTCTCCATTCACATGAGAAAAATGGGCTTCAAAGTAGTGAGTAGGCTGCTGTAAAAACAGCAGCATTGGGCTGTCACCCACACTTGGTCAACAGACCCACTTCCTGCTGTCTGCCCTGCTCTGGGATGCCTGTGGGCGTTTCAGCCATCAGTGAGGGGCAAGCAGGATGCAGGAAAGAGGAAGGACAAGCCTTGGATTGCAGAGCTTGGCTCAGCACAGAGTGGGCTTCTGGCGATAGAATTTTACAAACCCTCACTCCCACCAGCCCCCAGGTCTTTTTTTTTTTTTTAAAGAATCCAAGCTCATTTTATCATTTTATGTCTCTTTTCTAAATACTGCATTGGAAGAAGAAAAAAAGTTCTTGATCCTAAAGAATTACATCCCTAGTCTTGGGGTATCATATTTTCTGTTTCTGAAATGCCAGCTTCTCCTGACTCCTGTGCCCTGTCCATTTCAGACCCAGAACTTAAGGACATATGCTGACTTGCTGGTCTCATAAGCAGCGACTCACAGCACTGGAGACTGCAGGGCTGTCTCCAGCAGAGTTATTCACCTTGGAAGGAAGGAGCTTGCTGATGCCTTGTGGAACTGTCATTCCCTAAATAGCTAGGAACTCTGAAGCTGGTGTCACAAATAGCCACCGCTACAACTTTCCCCACCTCCCACCTGCAGAGGAGCCCAGGAAGTACCCAGCTGTGGTCCCCAGCTACTCTAAGGCCCTTGTTCCTTTACCTTCATCCATTCAGTTCAGAACTGTGATTTGGCACTCACAAACCCAGGGCCAAGGTTTGCTGCTAGAGTCAGCTCTGGTAGATAGATGAGGACTGTCCTGCAGGCGTTTACATCCTTCCTAGGAGACCGATGGCCAGACATGGTCACAGCACAGTGACAGAATGTCCCACATGCACAACTCATGGTGCCATGGGAGGCCAGGGGCTGGACACAGAATCTGGATTTGGAGATTCAGGACAGGTTTTCTGGAAGAAGTGGAGAGTGGGAGCTAGTCTGCTGCCAGGGCCTGGGGGGGAGAGGAAGGCCTACACTAGGCCATGCAAAGACCCAAAGGGAAAAAGGATCTGTGAGCTGGCTGGAGGTGGCTGCCAGCCAGGTTGGACGGTGAGGAATTAGAAAAGGGTTTTCAGCAAGGGGTGGTATGATAGTTTGGACTTTGGAAAAGTCACTATGGCAAGCACACAGTGCTGGGGGCATCACACCTGCGGTAGAGTAGGCAGCATCCAGAATGGTACTGTATGTGGTTGTATCTCAGACGGTATTTTCTCTCCCTACAAATATTTTCAGGGTCTTTTCATAGCTTTAGAGTTCGTTAGTAGTCAATTTGGGTCTGAGCCTGAGAGACTGCGCATGAGCATCTGTGTGTGTTTTTAGGGTGTGGTAGACACAGACTTACCAGGTTCTTGCCAGAGGTCCATGAACTGAGCTTTCTCTCCTAGGTCTTGGTATTTATTTTGACTGGGGAAGCACTGTATTTTGTGGAATGGCTTCAAAGTACAGAAACTTCTCTGATGGAAAAGGCCAGATGATTTTTTTTTTAAACATTATCGTAAGAAGCTTTATAAAAGATATCCATGCTGTTCAGGTTAGGAAATTAAATTCGAATAAGCTGATTAGCCTGTATTTCAAATATTGGATCCATTTACTGTTTGAATCAACTATCCCACCTAGGTTATTCATTGGTCTTATTTGTTGGAGATGAGGCAGGCAATTTGGAGTAGAGGTTAACAACCTTTTCTAGAGAAAAGATAGGAAATATTTCAGGGTTCATAGTCAGTGCCAACTCTGCTGTAGCTACTCTTCTCCTGTTTTTCCTGTGAGGTGTGGAGCAGAGGTAATAGGGAAATCAGCGGATGTTACATGTAGACATGAACTGAAAATATCCTTATGCAACTTGGCTAGGATTTGGGACCCTGCCTTCCAATAACAGTTTATTGATGAGCACTGAAATTTGAATTTTAGGGCATTTGTATCTGCTGCAAAATATTCCTTTGACTTTTCTTCCTGTTTTGAAAATAGAACAGCCATTCTTAGCCTGTGGGCTGCATATAAACAGGCAGGGGGCCATGTTTGGGTCTACAACACCCACTCCTGTTCTATCAGGTGGGTGTTTCTGGTTATTTTTAAAACTTCCCTGTAGCCAACACAGCTGGGTCACAAATGCCATCCGAGTTGCAGTAGGATTTTTGTAGGTGTTGTCTGTCTGTAGCACACCTGACCACATATGTCCACCAAGAGGCACCATGAGTGAGACAAGATGGTCCCTGTCTTTAAGGAATCTTATGAAACATTAACTTCATACAAGTGGACACAGGAAAAGTGAGGGTCTTGCAGAATCTGGACAGCTTCCATGGGCCGCTGCAAGTGGGTCTCTGAGGACAGCTGACTGGAGAGATGGGAGAGGAGGTGGCCCAGGCAGATGGCATGGGAGAGAGAAGGGTGAGCAGGTGTTGGCCATGCTGCTCTCAAGGAGCCCATGGGTTAGGGGCATTTCCTTATGAAAATAGGCTGAGGACAAAATGTGCCTCCTGCTATCTAGACTTCTGGATGAGTTCCTTCCATCATGATACACTTTTCTGTTTGCATTCCATCTCCTGCAACAGAACACAGATTTTTATTTTCAGGCCTGGAGCGCAGTAGATCCTCAGTACGAAAGTCAGTTGAGCATAGCCTCACTGCAGTATAGCTGCTGCCCTGTGCATCTGCACAGAAAGCCAGGCACTTGCAGGCACAGCTGCTGCTTATGAAGAGTGTCTTAACTCTGTGTGGGATCCAGGAGTCCCTGGCTTCTCTGTCAGACGGGAGGGTTTGCGTTAGATGGTGTCCGGGTCCCAGTCTGATATGACTGTCTGGGGAGGGGCGCACTTCTCTCCTCTCCTGAGTTTTCCCAATGATTACGCGGAACCCAGCAGAGCTCCTAAATTTAGGGAAGGCTGCCCTTCTCTTAAGGAGAAGTGGGACCTTTGTGTCTATTTCCTACTCAAGAAACTCACCTGAAGCCAACCAGCCTGGGTTTGGTGCCTGGATCTGCCAGTTCTGAGCTGGTGACTGAGCAGTATAACCTCTCTGTGCCTTCATTTCCTTCTTGGTAAATGAGGAAGAGACAATACCTACCTTGGAGGGTCCTGATGACTGGCTGATGTCAGTACGGGGCTTAGACCAGTACTGGTTCTGTGAATGCTTAGAACACTCACGTCATCATCCACCGAGCGGCCCACTGAGGTAACCACAGATCTTGGGAGGCAGATGGGACTCTGGTTGGCTGCCAGGCTTTTTCCTCACCTGATGTGAGGGTGCCATGCATAACAACCCTTGCTCCATCACTGTGAGGTTCACCCAACATTCTCTGCAGTGTCCAGGCGCCGTCTAGCCAGGCTTTGCACCTGATGACAATTTGTTTGCCACCCCCAGGAGTGTGCCGATGCCGCCTCTCCAGCCCTGTCACTGGCTGAACTAAGAACAACGTGCAGCGAGAGTGAGCTGGCTGCAGAGTTCACCAATGCCATCCGCCGGTAAGCACCCTTCTATCCCAGGCCTCCTGCCACGTTTTCTTGGCTGCTCACATCAGCTCTTTGGGGATCACACAGCCTGCTGGGAAGGAAAAGATGCTGAGATGTTCTAAATTGGCCATGCCTTGGAGGCCGAAAACGGACAAGCCCTGTTTATGCCAGGCCTTTCAAAAGGGGAGTGTTGGGGGTGGGCAGTCATGCCATCTGCAGATAAGAAAATGTCTCTTCCTTTCCTGTTGTGCTACATTATTGCACTGGCTAGAAGTCTCAGGAAGCTGTAATGGTGACCATAAGAATGGGCACTCTCTCAATGCCACCTTTAGTGGGACTGCTTTCCTTTAGCATGGGTGGCCCCTTCCAGTGGGAGGCCTCTTATTTTTATTCTAGTTTGGGAAATTTTCCTGTTAGTTGGTTGTTTCCTCTTCTACAATCTGACCTGTCTTTTTGTAAAGAGAAACAGGTGCTAGAGCTTTCTTCCTTGTCCTCTTTGGTAACACTAGGATTTGATCTCAGGGCTTCACTCTCGCCTACTCCTTGAGCCACACCTCCAGCCCTTATCTGTCCTTTTGCTCTGGCTTCCAGAGCAGCTCTGTCCAATGAAGAAGTAATTTGAAGCAAATATGTAATTTAAAATTTTCTAGCAGCCACATTCACAAAAATAAAAAGAAACAGGTGAAATTCACTTAAAGAACCTATTTTGTTTAACCCAATGCACTCCAAATGTCATTTCAGCCTGTTTTCTACGTTACACGTACATCGGAGTACAGGGCCGCCAGCAGCACGTGGCTTTACTGGCTGTCCTGTTACTTGCAGTTCTTTTTCTTTAGATAGACGGATAGTTTCTTTTTTTAAATTGACATAGTAATTGTACAGATCTATGGGGTACTGTCGCATTTCCTAGACAGATTCTTCAGTTTGGTTTTCTAGCTCACTTTTTTTTTTTTCTTTGCAACCATTGAGGTCTTTGGACTACATTATGTTGCTTTTTTGGCAAGACTGGGGTTTGAACTCAGGGCGTCGTGCTTGCAAAGCAGGTGTACTCTACGGCTTGAGCCTCGGCTCCTGTCTATTTTACTCTGATTAATTTTGGAGATTTTGGGTCTTATGAACTACTTGCCCTGCTGGCCTCAAACCGTGATCCTTTTGATCTCAGCCTCCCTAGTAGCTAGGATTATAGGCATGAGCCACCATTGCCTGGCGTATATGTCACATTTTTATTTCCATGATGACATGGTATACTGGTATCTCTTTTCATATATTTGTCTTCTGGGATTTCAGTCCATCCTGACTGATAACCCCTACCAAGTCACACATGTGACCTGAGCATCTGGTCTCCTCCAATTCTGACAATCAGCACCTCTGAATACCCACCTTTCTCTGGCAGCAGCTTTTTCTGTGTGCATGTGCGCTGTGGTTTCCTCTTTCAGGAAGAATAAAACTCTGCCTTTCATTTTTCATGGTTGCTCATGCTTTCTGGTGTACAAAAGAATGTGCCGGGCTTTTTAAGAACCTCACAAGTTTTATGAAATACCTTTCCCATCGTTTCAGGGGCTAGGGGTGGCAGGGAGGACTACAGTGTCCTCTGTCAGCTAACATGGCCCCACCGGAGCTGTTTATTTTACAGCATGGGCTCCCAGCAGATGCTGGTGAAGGCCACCTTGTGGGAGATTTCACTACTTCGTGCTTTACTCACCAGCACTTTTTGTCTTTCCTTCCAAGTGGTAATGGCTCTGTTTTTATGTTGCCAGAATCTCAGTGGTTACATTGTAATTGCTCTGTTTGGGGCAGGGAAAAGAGAGAGAAGCAGAGAAAAATGCCCAGAACAAATCTGAATGGCTTAACCATGCCACAGACTTCAGACAAAAATCCACCCTCTTCCAATAGGGAGCTATTCAGATACGGTGTCTGTAAACCGAGACCCTAAATTTTTCCAGTTCCCCAAGCTCTAGAGGCCTTTGTGGGCACCCATGGGATGCAGGTTTATGCTGACTAAACATAAAGAAATTTCACTTATTCTCTCAGCCACGATGGATTTCCAATAACCAGCCCTAAGTCGGTTAGCATGGATTTCTAATCAAAACCCAGATACATGGAGCCAAGAAGGAACCAGCAGGGCTAGAGGAAAAAGGAAAATAACATAATTATCCTGCAAATAGAGCTTAGAAACTAGAGTAACCATTTCACCAGGGTATATAATACAAACGCCTGAGGGCTAAGGTTTAGAAATGTTTTATCTTTAAAACTCAAGTGGAAACTAACAAACCCCTCAGTGCCTGGCTAGTGGCTGAGGTTAATTGAGGGAATCTTACCAAGATTTTTTAAGCACTTCTTGTTGAGGAAAGGATAGCTCCAGACACCAAAGCTGTGGGCCAGGAGTCCACACTGGGAAGAGCAGATGGAGATGAGAAGAGGGAAGAAGCTAAGCAGTGGGTCCTCAAGGAGAGCCAGCCATCCCAAAGAAGGTACCGTATGACAGACACATCAGCGCTAGGCCCAGGTCATTACCCTGTGCCAAGCCAGGCACCCCTCCCATAGCTGGGATGGGCCCTTATCAGCCAGGGCTGGCCCTGTTAATGTATCTTCTAATTTTCCTTCTCTTGTTTTTTTTGGCTGGGACTCATGCATGCTTGGCAAGTACTCTACCACTTGAGCCATACCTAGCCTTTTTTGTTTTTATTTTGTTTTTTAGATGGGATCTTGCTACCTTTGCTTGAACTGAGCTTGAATTCATGATCATCCTGTCTCTGCCTCCTGAGAATCTGAGATTATAGTAGTGTACCACACCTGGCTCTTTTTCTTTCTTTTTGAACAAAAACAGGACTCAGTGATATCCCACATTTACTGTGTAACTCCCATCTGGTCTGTCATTCCCTCCACTTCTATGATCATACATTGCAGTTAATTGGCTATGGTATGACTATAAAACCCCATCTGGATGCCCAGGTTTCCAGTTTTACACACGAGGTGTTTTCTTTTCAAGATGTCTTGCTTTTCCTCTTGTTACTTGGTACAAACATTTTTCTATCCCTCTCAAATCCCTTTACTAGTATCCCACAAGTGCTGGGGATCTTAGGACTGAATGATCTTTCCACAAAAGAAATGAGCTAGAAAACAACAGCTATCTAGGGGATTTCACAGATGACTTCTCTGTACTTTGGGGAGGGGAGGGGGTGGTCTATGAAGCCTGGCCTCAGGACCCAGGCACAGCTGAGTGGAGCAGACCATTTCATCTGTGTCAGTTGTGGGAGGCAGCGGAGCAGGTGCTGCTCTTCATAGGAGCCAGAGGAAAAATTGGCACAGCAAGGCTGAGTGATTTCCCAAGGTTACAGGGAGACAGTGGGGAAATCTTGTGTCTGAATTTTCCATGAGAAACTCTGCACACACACACACACGCATTCACTATGCATGGGCAGAGTCAGGTTCATGAGCTCAGTCCACTCCTGTGTGCTCATTCCAGTCTCCACCCTCCACAGTGTGCACTGGTGTGGGAAGAAAGAGCCTGTGTGCTCCTGACACATAATCATGCACCTGTCTGCCAATGCTGGGAGCAAGTGAGGCACTGTTAGGGTGGCAGACTTCCTCAGATGCAGACCTGAGAAGCACTGCCATATGCCAACTGAAGTCATGCTGATGAAAAGAAAGGAAGCTTTGGTTCTTCAGTGCTAGGAGACAGGGAGAAACTCACACACATTCCCCTTTCACGTGGCCCAGAAGTGGGGCATGTTGAGCTCTGAGATCAGGACCTGGCTCCAGGTTCAAAATCTGCAGAAGCTGGTGCCCTGCTCCCACAGAGGCTGTGGTCATTTAATCAGATGCCCCTCTTTCTTCCTCTGATGGTTTACATGACAGAGAACCACCGTGGCTTGGAGACAGGCTGCATGTCAGGTCTCCCTATAAGAAGACATCCAATGGCAGGTAAGCCCCACTGGATCGTTACGATCATGAAACCAGATGTGGAAGGTCTGGATGTGATCTTGAGGTGCAGTGGAGGTGGCCATTCAGAAAAGGGCAAGGTGAGATCTTGCTCATAAGGCAAAGTCCAAGGGTTCAGGGAGACAGAATGGAATTCGCCCAAATTGTCCCTGGCCCCTGTCGTCCATCACTGCACAGGTTGCTCATGATGGGGAGTTGTAGTGGGTAGAACTTACAGTAGCTACCAGCAGGGAAGGCAGGAAGCAAAAGAAAGTGCTTTAAACCAATGCAAAGGGAGGTGAGGGTAGGGGGGAGGCCAGACAACTGGTTTGAGCTCTGCTATGCAGATAAGGAAATGTTTTTTGTTTGGTTTCGTTTTGTTTAAAAAAGAAGGGAGACATTAGAGGCCATTTGTGTGCTCCTGACAATGATGCAATAAAGGCAGGAAATCTCTCATGGTCAAGAAGCAGTGTGATGGCATCTCTGTGACAGGTTAGTTCACAGGACCTGTGCGTTGTAAGTCTGGGCACAGTATGGCCGACTTCTCTCCTGTGGCCTGCAAGGCTGCAGTGAAAGTGCTATGTAGCCCAGGATTGCGTTCTCATCTAGAGAATCTAGGGGAGAACCTGCTTCTGAGCTCATTCCATCCCAAGGCAGAATTCAGCTCTCTGGCTGGAGATCTGCAGTCCAGGTTCCATATGGCTACTGGTCAGGGAACGCTCAGCTCCAACATGCCTCTTGCATCTCTTCTATGGCCCATCCATCCTTCAAGCCCACGGTGAGAACCTTCCTCACCTCGACCATGCTTGAGTCTCTTTCCAGGAAGACTCCAGGCTCAGAATCTCCTCAAGGTCAGCTGTTTGGCTCCCTCAGCCAGGAGCATGACTGCCATTCTTAGGACTCTGTCCTTTCTCAGGGTCCCTGTCACCTCAGCCTTGTACCCACTGGATGTCTTCATCCAGACATCATGCTAGAGGCTGAAAGCATAGCATGACCAAGACAAAATTCTAATCCAGTGCTCCCCGCCCTAGGAAGGCAGCCTCTTCTTCAGAATTGCTATTGGTAATAAAAATTCTGCCTTTCTGCTGTGGGTTTTGTCATGTGTTCTGCCTCCAAACTAACCTAAAACTCACTTCTGATCAGGCTGCTCAGTGTCACCACCATGGTATGGTGATGAGCTGTGGCTTCAAGTCCATCCTTAGGCCTGTAATGTAAACTCCTAGCCTGTTCTTCAATGCTTTTCCGGTACATTAATTTGTAATCTAGCCATTCCAGATAACCCATCTTTCCAAACCTTCCCTTTTCCCCATCCCTCTCACCTGTGGGTCCCTCCTCCTCATCTTCAACCATAATGCTCACCTTTCTGAAGCTGCCATCAGTCACCTCCCTAGGTATCTTCCTGCTCTCTTCTGAGTGGTAGCAGTACCTTAGAACAAACCTGCAAGACTCCTCAGAATTATCCACATCTGAGTTGCAAAATCATTGCCCAGTTCTATAGTCTTCCAGATTTATAAGAACCAGTACAGTATTTGGCCATGAGGGGGGAAAAAGATGTCACTCATTTCAGTAGCTAGGTGTGAATAGTTTCGAGTCACACAAATGGGATGGGACGATGAAAAGGAATCTAGATGAGGGGCTTTTACAAAGGGAGCCCCACTGAGCAAACATGCAGCAGATTCCTCATGGCTTTATTAGGAGGGCCATTATTTTAAAAAGTGCCATTTTATTAAACTTGCACTTGCTGATTCTTATTTAGCTGATTTATAATAGCAATCACACAATGGAAGTTGTGCCTAGAATTCCATAAATTCACATGGGTCTGCAGGATACTAATGGAATGAATACCAAGTAAGCCTGTGGGTTCATTACCATGGAAATAAGTTGCTGGGCACCAGAGCCAGGAGTCCTAGAAGGACATGTGGGTAGACTGAGACTCACCCAAGTCTTGCTTGGATAATTGAGATTGTTCTGTCATTGCCCCTATGTTCCGAAAGCTCAGAGAGAAGGTGGCCTTACCCTGGGACCCTATAAAGGCAGAGTGGTGGGAGCATGAGAGCCCAGGCAGCCAAGGGCAAAGGGGTAGCCTGTGAGAGCTCCATGTGCATGTGCTGGACACAAAACAAGAGCCTAGGGAAGTCAGTGCAAGAGTTTGAGTGCTGTCATCCTTCTGATGCCACTCCTGGAAAACTATAATCGCGCTCAAACATACAGCTGCAGCACATCATCACCTGGGGACGTTTAATCCTAGTTCCACAGGCCAACTGCCCCTCACCAGAGCTCTTGTTTATCTCATATTCAATCCATTCCCTTTATAAATTACAAGATACTTCCGTGAGAGGCATAACTACCCAGGCTCTACAGACAGACTCTTGCATGTGAACAGCAACTTTCTTACCTGTGCCTCACGTCCCTCATCTACACAATTATGCATGATAGTAGTGCTGATTCAAAATTAAATGACCATATCCCTTGTAAAAGAGTTAAAAGATAACTGTTATCTGCTGCCTAGATAGTCTAAAACATAAGCAGTTATACATTTTGATGGTTAACATTAAGGAGAGAAAGAGGCTGAAGAGATATAATCACTGTGTTGGTTTTTTTTCCCCCCTTTTCTCAGTAAGTATCATTTGCAATAAGTAATATGAAGGAGGTGACAATATGCTGTCCTAGCCCTGGTTCACTTATTCATTGCTGATGGTGGTCAAGGTAGGCCTGAGAGATGACATTTGAGCTGAGATGAAAATGAAGAGGCGTGGAAGGACATCGCAGGACAGCAAGAGTCAGGCTAAGCAGAATTTTGTCGGTGGAGGTGTGGCCACCCTAGTGCAGGTGGAAGGCACTGAAGGGCACAAATAAATTCTGATTTGTCACATTAAAAATGGCTTTGCTGCGGCATGAAAACCAGATCAGAGGGTGCAAAGGTGAAAGCAGAGAGTCCACTCAGCAGACTGCCATGGTTATCCAGGCAGAAAGGATGGCAGCTTGCACCTGGTGGAGATGGGAGAAACAGCTTGAAGACAAGAGTCAGTAGACAAGGTTTGCTACTGAATGGATGTGGAGGATGAGGGGGAGGAGTGGGGCTAAGGATCTTGCAAGTGTTAAGTAATCAAGTGACTCTGACATTTGATGACACAGGAGAAAGAGGGATTTGGGTGTAACTTCAGAAGTTCTGCTCTGGATATATTAAGATGAAGTGGAGGTGTCAAATGGAGAAGTCCAGAGATCTGAGGAAAAGCCTAGAGATAATGATTTGAAAGTCTTCAGCATGTAGATAGGCTTTAAGAAAACAAAAGGGAATGGACAGAATTAAAGAAAGAGTAAGATATAAAATATGGTCCAGGCCAAAGTCCTAAATAACTCCCAGTATTTAGAAGTGGAGTATAGAGGGAGGAGTCAAAAGCCATGACTTCAGGAACAACTGGTAAAGTGGGGGAAATGCAGGCCCAGGAGGTATTGCACCAATCATGAGTAAAGAAATGGTCAAGGAAGAGGGAACAGTCAGCCACATAGATGCTGCTGATAAGTGATAAAAGGACACAGTGGCCACATGCAGCACCATGGAGATCACTGGTCACTTTAACAGCTGGTTCAGTGCAGTGGGACCCAGATTGGGGTTCAGGAGTGGAAGGCGAGGAAGTGAGGAAGGCATATTGCAGACAATTCTCAGTGACTAATTCCATGTAATTAGCAATTGCTGAGAAATTCTGGCCTTGTGGCTGCGTGTCTGTGACTCCCTGTGGTTTGGTCTGATTATAGCTCCTCAGAAAAGGAGCTCTAGCTGGTTGCAAAGCCACTTGGCACCTCATCAGGAGGGCACTGGCCCTGGAGACTTTCTCTAATCACCATTACTAGGTATTGGTCTTCTCATTATGGGGGAGAATCTAGCCTCCTAGCTGCTTGCTCACAAAGCCGTACTTCCTGGCTGCCAGAGTTTACCTAAGAATACTGAGGCTCCCTTTCAAATCCCCTGTGCTTAAAATTGTCAATTAAAAAGAAAAAAAACAAAAAAAACCCACCTCCCTGACCTTTGATGACCAGAACTAACACACAGTTTTGGTGAGGGGGCTAAATGTTGTGAGGGGGAAAACCCATAACCGAAACCCATGTGTAATTTGGGTTTTCATCTTACTATAGTTAATTGTTTTGACTTCACTTGATGGTACAGGAAATAAAAGGAAGAGATTCTACAGTTCTGGGCATTCCAGAACTCAGTGTGAATGACTGCATTATACTGAGAGGCAAATGGAATACAGAGCTGAGTTTTACTTTGTCATGTCTATGAAGCCAAAGAAAACGCTCATATTGGCTTTAGTACATTATGCACACACACCACGGCAGTTCCTTCTCTGAAGGCCGGGCATACTTGAATTAGAAACTGGAATGGCTGAGGTTTCAAAGAGAATGGCACTAGCAAGCTGCAGTTCTTGGCATTTTCCAAGTCATCCTGTGAATGAGGCAAACTGTAGGTGCTGGGACTAAAATGTGCCCATGTTACCTGCTTTTGCACACACCCTTCAACGCAGGGAGTCCCAGAAGCACAGAGCTCATCCTCAGACCCATTAAGAACCATTCTGACAACTACAGCTCCCCAAGTGCACCTGATAATGGTCATCTGGGGCAGCTCCCGAGTCTCAACCCAAACCTGCTGAATCAATCCAGAGAAGTGATCTGGAAACGTACCTTTAAACAGTTGTGCACTGCTAATACAGACTGAGCAACAAATGCAAGTCATATGTAAAAAATGTGAAATTTTAACAGCACAGCTCAGTGGTAGAATGCTTGCCTAGTATGCACACGGACTACCCCCCAAAATACCTGACTGTAATTTTAATAGCACATTTAGCCCAATACATAGAAAATATTTCAACATGTAATCAGTGTTTTAAAAATTGAGGTATCTTACTTTTTTTGTATTAAAACTTCATGTGTTTTACACGTACTGCATCTCAGAGCAGCTTGGTTTCAGCTGCTCAGCAGACATCTATGGTTGGTTGCCTTGTACCGTGCAGACGGGTCTAGAGGAATTGTGCTTACGCTGAAGTCATTACTCTTCCCGCGGGCTCGATCCCACTCACATGAAAGCAGGCAAAGTCCAGATTTTAGGTTTAGCCTCATCTTTAAACCAGTGACATAGCTTGAGTTGTCATTTGTCTCCCCTTTCCCTTTGCCTGAACAATCCTGAGCAATGCCCACACCCCACACCACCCAGCGGGGTTGGGCAGGAACTGAGTGGCCTCCCCACCTCCCTGGGGTTCTGTTTTCCTTTAGAGCCTACCAGGTCTGTAAAGCTCCCTCTGTCCCTGAGGACCTGGGTGTGGAAGCCCTGTTTTTGGCAGGGCTGGGATCTCAGAGGTCTCCCAGTGTGCAGGATGTGGAAGCAATAGGGGTGGGGGAGGACGGTGGTATTTCTGTTTTTTGTTGTGAACTTCTTAAAGTTCTACATTTTTAGCTCTGTTCACAATTTGCTTTTTCCCCCTTTGTACAATTAATCAGCTTTAGAATGGATGATAAATAAACAAAATGTAGAATAACTATTGGTGTCCTTTTCAGCCCAAGGGAAGGGAAGGAAGTAGGGGAGCCACCCTTGGTGTTCTCCTGTCCTAATCTCAGCTGGAAGAGGGCTGCTTGGAAGCTGAGGAAGAGGAAGGTAGAGAGGGAATGTAGGAGCCCTTGGTGACACCATTTTCACTTCTTGTAGGAAATGCTGCCACTCTCAGATTGCAATGAGAAATACAACCAGACCCCAGACTTCCTGGTAGCTGTTCCTGCCCCTGGGAAACCCCAGTTCCTCAGAAAGTGAAGACTGGTTGGCATCTGCAGATACCCAGCTCCATCTGCCCTCAGGCCTTCCTCAGTTGCTAAGGCACCTCGGCCTGGGGTTTTGTATTGCAATGCCTGTCTACCTTTAACCAGTTTGGAGGGCCTGATTCGCCCTCATAGAAGCTATAGACAGAAATTTAAAGTATCAGCTGATTGAGTAGTCAGGGCAGGAGAACAAGGGTCTGAGATACCAGGGTGCCTATAAGGAGCCTCCCACCCTGCCCCACCTACTGGAAGCACTAGATAGTGACAAAATTACAGAAAATTCCCAGCAACGTGAGCAAGTGAGGACAGGAGAAAAGGACAGACTTCCACAACCACCGTTGAGTTTGGTGTTTAGCCCTCTAGCTGGTCACCTGTACAAAATCACACTTCACCTGATGCACGAGGTGCCCTCCCATGCTGACATGTCAGTGTGTTTTTAAGCAGGTTTTTAGTAGCCCCCCCCCTCGCCCCCGGTGTTATCCATTCTTGTTTCTACAACTGAGGTGATCTGACTTCACGTTTTCTGTAAGAAAAATTGCTCAGCCAAGGGATGTTTGTTTTGAGGTATTTTGCTACCACCAGGTGGCACAGAAACTCTTATCAGGCTGATTTGTACTCCTCCTACTCAGTCCCTTTTAAAGGAATTCCTCCCCAAATCCTGGCTTCTTGAAAAAGTTCCAAAAATATTTTAGTCAGTTGCTCTGAAGCAACTCTGGACACTTGTCACAAAGGCATACTGCTGGGGATACACTTGGGAATCAAGTAGTATGGACAGGCTGTGCTAAGTGGGGCAAGTATTTTATGCACAGCACTTCAGGGAAGGCACTACCTGATGTTTGCCTGCCTGGGTTTGTACTCTTGTACAAACTGCCTCCTCTCAGTTAGCTGGCAGCCTCTGGAACCTGAAGTTCTTTAGCACTTAAATAATGGGAAACAGGGCTTTTAAAATGAAAGAATGCCATTTCTGCTGTTTTTCATTACCACTTTTTTGTTTATAGGTAGATCTACTTTTTCTGTGAGTAGGGATTAGTCCAGGTAGCTCCCCAGGCTGACAGAGGATTTTGTTCTTGAATCCTTGAGCAGTTTGTGCAGGCTGAGGTGGGCTTGTGGTCAGGCTGCCTTCATGGCTGAGGATCTGCTAAGCCAGTAGCAGAAATTCCTGTTTTGTTTCTTTGTGACATGTAAGATCTCTAAGGATCTCCTATCAGCCTTTGCTACGTAGAGGAAGCATTGTGTTCATTCTGGCTCTGCTGAGCAGGAAAGCTGGGCTCCAAGCCCTCCAGATCCTTACTTTCTTTGACTCTGCAAGCTATACCTGCCTCCTTCCCACGGCCACAGCCACACAAGTTGCAACTCATCTCAACTTGTTTCTCCTTGATTCAGAGAAAAGAAGTTGAAGACCAGAGTTCAAGAGCTGGTGAGTGCCTTGGAAAGACTGACCAAGAGCAGTGAAATCCGACATCAACAATCAGCAGAGTTTGTTAATGATCTAAAGCGGGCCAACAGGTAAAAATACCCCTATATTCATTAACTTCTGTGGACAGGGCTTGAGGAGGATCTGTTTGTACCTCCCCGTAAGCACCTGTGGTTAAATGGAGAGTCTTCAAGGTGGCAGCAGCAGCCCACAAGGGCTCACCAGAAACCTGAGAAATGCTCAGTGAAGTATGTCCTTTGGCCAAATGTACTTGAAAAATGCAGCACACTGTGGTCTCCTCTTGGAATTTCATATGGAAATCATGACTTCTGAGAAGTCATATACAATAAAAAATCTCTTCAATTGTATTTAAGGTAATATTTTACAAACAGAATGGACTGTGCCGTCATTTATTTCAGCAACACTTAAGACTACTCTGAGAGTTTTGGGCTCATGACCCCTTCACACTTCTCATCACAAATGAAAACTCAGACGAACTTCTTGAAGTTTTTATTAATTCATTTACAAAAGCAAATCCATGGGCTCACAGAGTGGCTCAAGCCACTAGCCTCGCAAGTGTGAAGCCCGGAGTTCAAATCCCGGTAACCCCCCACGAAAGAAAAAACTTAAAAAGCAACAAAAAAAGGCATTTTATGAAAATAAAAATACTTTCCAAAAAAATTAGAACAGTAGCATTTTATAGTTTTGTAATCTGTGTGGAGTAACAGAAAACAGCTGGTTTCTTGCATGTGCATTTACAGTCAACATACTATTTTGAAGTATATAGAGAAAACCCAGCTTCATGCAGATGTGGAAGTGAAAAGAAAAGGTCAAGCGCTCACAGACTTTAGGAATCCCCAGGGATCAGTCCTCTGACCACACTTAACCACACCTGTAGGGTAACATGGGCATACACAGAAGGGACTTAGGGCACTGTTTTAGACTTTGTGCCTGGACTTAACTGCGTTCCCTCCCTGCCTCACTCCTGGGGCTGTGGAGAGAGGGTGAGTCAGAGGTCTGTGTTCAGCAGCCAGTATTTCCTTATGGCCCAACTGAGTGCTCTGAATTCCTCTAGCCCAAAGCATAAAGGGAAGCTGGAGCAGGAAGAGCCCCTCTGCCCTCACTCTAGGTGAGATCATTCCCACCACAGGGCCTTGGGAATGTTCCCTGTAACTTCCACAGCCTTCAGTGACAGGTTTTTATAGTTAACTACCTTTTCTGTTTCTTTGGGATCTGGCCAGTTTGGGTTGCTGGTTGGCTAGGGTTCCACTACTTGACATTCTAGTGCTGTGCTTCTTCCAAACACTTGCTTTTCAAATCCTTTAGAAAAGGCTGGATGACTGCTCTCTGTGCAGGACAGAGCTCATGAGACCCAGCCACCCACCAGTGGACAGGACATAAGTGTCTCACCCTATTTTATAAGATCCTCACTTTCATTTCCCTCTGTTCCCACACAGCAACCTGGTAGCTGCCTATGAGAAAGCAAAGAAGAAACATCAAAACAAGCTGAAGAAGTTGGAGTCTCAGATGATGGCCATGGTGGAGAGACATGAGACCCAAGTGAGGATGCTCAAGCAAAGAATAGCTCTGCTGGAGGAGGAGAACTCCAGGCCGCACACCAATGAAAC
Source organism: Castor canadensis (assembly GCF_047511655.1). Lineage (NCBI taxonomy): Eukaryota > Metazoa > Chordata > Mammalia > Rodentia > Castoridae > Castor > Castor canadensis. The sequence continues at coordinate 45,457,494 of NC_133401.1, read as the reverse complement.
TTCACTTTAATTGGCACTCAGGCATCAAAGTTCTGACCCTCTGGGTTTAACTCTAGCAGTTTCAAAGCTCACAGTGGAAAACACAGGAGACAAGGGCTCCAAGGACAGAGTACCTGTTGGGAGGAGGAAGAGAAAAGGGAAGGGTGGCAGGTAGGTCCGCACCTGTGGACAGTAGAGGGTCACAGACCCTGCCCACATGGACTATGCATGCAGGATCCTGCTCCTCTTCTCCTGGGCCCACGGAAAGAGCCTAGATGTAGGCTCTTAGCTCAGAAGTGTTTTGCTTCTGCTTCCACCACTCAACTTTCTTACTCTCCCACCTTTCCTGTATATCCATGGGATCCCAGGCACCAAAAATCTTTTTTTGAAGATTTCTGGGTCTTCTCCTTTTTGTACACAGGGCTTATCTCTTGCCACCCCTAGTTGCTCTTCTCTCCTCCTCCCCCACACAGGAGTCTAAGTGTGTATTCAGCATCAGGACTGCTGATCTGCTTACTACAACAAGGCTTTTGATTGTCAGGACCCACGTTACCAACTCTGAGATACAGGCTGTCCCACGGAGGTGCTTGTCAGACTCCAGGATGATGGTACACAGGTGTCACTTAAAAGTTCCAGACATACTGAAGTTACAAGAAGAGCAACACCAAGGCTGTGCCTGGACCATTCTATACTTTAAAAAAAAAAAAATCCTCCACTTTCATTTTGGAGGCAGGGCTAGAAGGGAGCACCACTGTCACTCTGGGATTTTTTTTTTTTTTTTCTCTCCCAGCAGACCCTTATTAGTAGCCAAGACTTAAAAGAGCCGAGAATCCGTTTGACACATATAGTGGAACTAGAATTTTATCACAGTTTCTTCCAGAGCCAAGAAACAGTATTAGCTCTTCCCCCAAGCCTCGGGGCAACTCCACCATTGCTGTTCTGATGAATCACAACTCATCCACACAAGTCTGTTTGTAGCTCTGGGCTTGTCTCTATCTCTTTAAGGGCAAGAGGCTGTGCCTTATCACTGTTTTGCAAGAACAGTTTCTACTAATGAAGGTGTTATTTGAACCCCCAGTCCAGTGGCCCCTGCTTTCAAGCTTCTGCTTTTTTTCCTTCTCAGATACATGGTGATGACTAGCATATGGTACTTTTATTAAAAAGTTCTATTTCAGGCAAAATGCTGACAGGGCAAGACCTAATTACCTGAATTCTTTCAGACAGGTCTTCATCTCCTTAAATTCCTTTTCATCATAGCCTTTTTGATTTTTCAGTTCTACAGTGAGAAAATTAAAGCACCACTTGCTTTTTTTTGTAGCCCCCAAGGCACCACCCAAGTCCCTTGTGAGAAATGGGTTCAAATGCCACAGTTAACTATAAACTGAAGTTTTGGGGGCTGGTGGAGTGAGGCCCTGAGTTCAAACCACCAAAAAAAAAAAAAAGAAGTTTCTGTGCTCATAACCAGATCACAGCACAATCTTCCTGCCCATGAGCTATGGAGTATTGTCAGAGATAAGGATACCAGTTCCTCAGAGCCTGAGCAACAGGAAAGGGCATTCAAGCTTTTGCCTAGGACAGATGGTTCTACCCTGAAAGCAACAACCCTTCTCTCTTAGATCAGTAGTAAAGCTGCTCATTACAAAAAATTGGTATGCATCTGGAAGGAGAAGCCTTTGGGTGCTTTGGTTACTGTTTCTATCCCTCACTTAGTCAAAGTTAGTTTCTTTAAATTTTTTAAAATCAATTTTTCACTCCTTGGAAAAAGTTGCATTTGTCACATAAAAAAGGCCTAGTAGGTGAAATCAGTTTTCATCATTTTTTTCCAGCTTGCCTTGGGAAATATCCTCCCTTGAGCAAATCTGGAATGTGTATGGCTTTCTCTTGTGATTGAACAGGCATCAAAATGGACAGTTTTCCTATCTATCAACAGTGAAAAAATGTGGCCCAAGCAGGAATAACATCCTATCTGCTGACCTCTGCCTCCACTCTTGCTTCAGGTAAATTCAGAGAATACACACTTAGCCCTGATGTTCCTCCAGAAAGGCCAGGCCTGAACTCTTCTGTCATGGGCTCCAGCAGTATTCATCCTACCTGGCCTTAATCTGAGTTTATACTTCAAAGTATGTGATGAGTAGGTGAAAGCTATTTGCCAGGCAGAAGTGTCACACTGATAAATATGTAGAATAAAGAAGCTATATAATAGTTGATTTCCTTATAATTTTCAAATACTCCTTAAGAAACAATTTTGATTGAAGGTGAAGTAGCAGGTGCTTGGTTATGCTAATTGTGGGAGCTAGTGAACTGCACAGAATGATTGCAGGTGCCTAGAAAATTGTCCTTTTTGCAAAACCTGGCTTCTACATGAATTTTTCTCTAAATAGGGGCTGGTTTATGTTAACATCTCCATTGAGGGGTAAATGATTTTGATTTTAATCAAAAGAGGTTTAAAACCTTTTCATGTTGTTTTTGCCTGTTCCTTCAGTGGTTGCCCCTTTTAGACAGTTTCCCTCTCTGTCTGGCTCATTGGAGAGATGAGTGCAGAAGGACCAAATTCATAATTCCCTTGGAGTGTACCTCCTATAGAGTTGAGGCAAACAAAATCAACTAGCATGACAGAAATCACAGGTAAAAGAGACTTCTGTTGCATGGTGACCTGCTACTGATGTGTGAAGCCTCCCAGCTAGACCTGATACTTTGCCCAACCCCTGTGTATTAGCTGCCAAAGCTGCCCTGAACTTGTGGGCATTGAGAAACATTCCTTTCTGAACTTGTGAGCTCAGACAGTTGAGATTAATCTCGGTGTCCCTGCCTCCGATGCTCTAGGTCCAGATGTACACTACATGTCTTATCATTGCCTGTCTTATATTCACTCTCATCTACTGCTGTCAAGATTCTGAAGTTAACATGCTGCCTGAAACTGGAATGTTAGGTTTAACTGGCACTTAATTTTTTTTTTTAACCAAACTGCTTAATTCTCCAGATGCATGTCCTTTTTAGTAAATCTTCTTCTGAGCCCGCAACAATATTTTATAGAGATCTCTAAGAACTCTAAATTAAAACCTTGTTACTCTATTCCAGAATAGCAGTCTAAGTTAGAGCCTAAGGCTTTTTCCCTAAAAACTGGTAGGATCAGGGTAGTAAGGATTACCACTCTACAGATAATGTGAAACTATTAATCAGTTCCTACACTACCTTAAATTTAAAAAATGCCCCAGAGCTGCTTATTTCCTTCTAAAGAGGTTTCCCATGAACCATAAAATTTATACTGCAATTATTTTTGAATTCTGTCAATTACCTAAGAGTTGAGGGTATTGTGCTCATGTTTTAAATGAACTGATGAGAAAGACATCAAGACTACAAAAAAACAAAACAAAAAAAACCTCACCCCGACTTTTATTATTGACATCTGAAGATGTATTTTCCTCCATTAAGCTCTGGATGATTTGATAATGCCTAATTCAGAGTACATCCCACTCATTTTATGAACTGTTTTAAGTGAAAATATTATGCCTGCTAAATTTACAGCTTTACTTCTAGGTACAGCAAATAGAAATATGGTTATAAAGTGTTTGGAACCAGAGAGACTTCTGATTTTTTTTTTTTTTCTTTTTGGCGCAGGGGGAGGGGGTATAAGAGTATAAGTAACATTTTTTCTGCAATACATAACAGCTTTGTAGAACAGTATGTAAAACTTAGGGAGAAAAGATTTTTTCATTCATCCAATGGAACAACCTATCTAGACAAGACTAATAATGCTTGCTCCAAAAAAAAAAAAAAAGACGTTCTTAAAGTTTACCTATAATTGAAACCTGTGGTCTTCTGAAGTACCTGTTTCACACACTTCAAGTTACTTTTTCATTATTCACTAAGAGACCTTTCTTTGCTGCCACAAACTAACTTTAGAATTGGAACCAGATTATCACTGCCGACTACTATCACCACAGCATCACTGAGCAATCAGCAACTACGAAATCTAAACAAATGTCAAAGGACACAAAAGCTGAGTGACAGCCACTTGCATAATCTTGTTTGTGCTAATACTGTGTAGAGGGAAATTTCATACACAGACAAGCACTACACTTTTGGGTAAGTTATTCTGAATTAAAAATCACTATGGAAGATTTTGCATGTGTACAAAACAAACAAAAAAAATCAGTACCAAAATGACAACTGCTGTTGCATAGCAGCATCCCTGGCTAGCAGTACTATCTTCCCAAAGCCACTTATCCTCACATCACCTGAGCTATCAGCTCAGCAGGACAGGGCAAGTTAAATACAGAATTCCCCCACATTCACATGAATGCCCTGCTTAAACAGTTCTACTATACACTTTTGCACTTTCCCCAAATCAATTCCATGTAAGAAAATGTTCTGTCTGTAGAACTCCTAGCATACTGAATAGTGCTCATGTCAGGGCTGCCAGGTAAATGAGAGCCCCCATCATCTACCTTTGCTCAAACGTAAAGCAAAGATCGTGAAGCGTGTTCACTTTACTGTTTCCAGTCAGTTCTTAGGCACCTGTCAGGACTCGCTCACTTCGCATGAAACTTATCTTTATGCCACCTGATGAGAAACCCTGCTTGAACGCACCGCCCATTACAAAGCACATGTGACTGAGTGCATCTGTCAGTACTGTTCTGCTGTCTGTATTCCAAGTCTTAATATTTTAATGTTGCTACTTAACACTGTACTATACCTTGTAATTTTTTGATTCTTCACTTGTATGCTTTAAATGTTTCCAGATGCCTTTAGTTTTAGCTGCTGTAAAATAGCTACTTTGTGTTACTTGATATAGGATTGTTTTTTAAAAACTCCATTTATTTATACAGAGACATTTATAATATTTTACAAACATTCTTATATTCTGAATAAATATTTCTAATTCCGTGTTAGTTTGTTTAAATTAAAAAGTAAGGCTGTCCTTCTGTAAACTGTCATCTGTGAACATCTCAAGCCCAAGGTGCTTGCATGAAATTGAGAGCTGTCATCAAAACAGGAGCTAGAATTAAGACTATACTATAGCAAGCCACCAACAGCCAAAGAAACCCTCATTTACCAATTTTTCTTTGGCATAAATGAGAAGCTACCTCCTAAAGGATTACTGCCTTATTAGAGACTAATGAGATAGGGAATATAACAAAGAACTGGAAGTACAATGACAAGCAGCCTTGCAACATGTCTATCAGAGAAATGTCCAAAATGCCAATTTTTTTCCACTATGGTAAAGGAACTTTAATAATAAGAGCAAAATGCCTTCGCCTCATATAGATGACATCTATGAAAGAACGTATGTCCTTCCCTGACATTGAAGGACAATCAAGCATTCTACTGGAAAGCTCAAATTTGTGAATTGCTGAATTTAGTCTCTAGTTCATATCTCAAGCCCTCCACGATACTGCTTGACAGTTCTCCATTTCATTTTTGCAGAGACACTCTACTTATTAGTTCTTCCTGTTGTATAAATTAAATGTAACTTGTTTCGTATTCAGCACATTTCCTGGGTCCAATGAATAACAACCAAAATATCAGTAACTCAGAAACAAGGTTAAATTAGTAACTAAAACTGCCCAAGCAGCCAGTTTTATTAGTGTTGCATCACAAATACTCAGAATATAACACAGCAATGTTTTTACAGAAAGCCAGTATTTGAGCAACCTACAATCACCATAATTATATTTTTCAAGGTAAGAGGTTTTCAGTTTCTAAATTGGTGTTTACATCAAAAAGCTTTCAAAAAGTTAGAAGCTTGGTTTATTTGTCAGTGGAGAGTAGAGCTGAGTCTCCACATCTTTGGAAGTGCAATGCTCCTGGCAAACACTCAAATTCCAATTCACAAGCATGAGTGGCTGGAAAGCATTTATTTATGACAAGTTACACTTAGTAAGTGAAAATCCTTATTTTTTTATTAGCATGGAGGGAAAAAGACAAAACCGTTGTCGAACCACAATATAATCCAGAAATGACAGATCTGCTCTAAAGGTTTTGATTCTTTGTAACTACAACAATGAACCCAACAGGTATTTTTGGGTTACTTTTCAACTTATCCTAAATTCTGACCAAAAGACCCCAGCAAGAACTTCATTACTATCATAGACAGAATCACTTACAGGTTTACTTACAATCCTTCCTTCTCTAAACACTAAAATGCACTACAAGGTAAAGTAATAAAACACTGCTACAATCAGCAAAAAAAAAAGTTAAATCATTTCACATAAGGCAAATGACTGCTGAAGAAATAAAGTTTACAGATTTAGTTCTCGCATGTGGTTATCCAGTTTTCTCACTGAGTATCAGATAGTGAGACTATTTCATCAATTTTTGTCTACCAGCTTTTATAGTCCCAAATCAAAGTAACTTGCTTACCATGACACACTACATTTTTCTTTGCTTTTTCAGATTAAAACTTATTCCCCAGAAGAATGCTTTAAGACTGCCTATATTCCATGGACATCTAGCATAATATAAAAAGCCACTATGAATCTTGTTTTGGAAATAAGTGCAGTATTAAAAAAAAGCAATTCTTCTTCCCTTTGCCAACCAAACTAAACTGTAATATTCTATTTTGGCTAGATGAAAGACAATCTTGCTTAAAAGATACTTCACTTAAGTTAGCTAACATTTGGTTAATCATTCTAAAATAAGATTGTTTCAAAGTTTCATTAAAGCCAAGGGTTAAATTAAATCTGAGTAGATTTAGGATGAGTCAATACTTATCAAAGATGATTTCTAAAAAGTAGTAAGGTTTTAAAATAATAAGCAAACTTCAAATATAATTTTAAGAAAACATACATAAAGCAAAATAAAATAGTTCATGGTTTTATTGTCCCTCCTTACTTATTACTGAAAAAAAGTTTGTAATACTTATAAAGTGAAAGTTAGGTTAGCTGTCTCCTATCCTAATTTATAACAAAAAGTAAAAGGCCCATTTCTTTGGACACCTGCATTTGACATTAAATAGTGCCTTGTGCAACATCCAAACACAACCCTGAAATGAACCACGGAGACAGCAGTGCTGCAGGACAGTAGTGTCCATTCCCTGTGCTTTGCTATCAGTGCATGCCACACATACAGTGCATGAAGAATGCAGGTTTGCTGCTACTCATACATTCCAAAAGCACTAACACATCTAATCAGCCAACTGCCCGGAAATAGGTATTACCTCTCAAAATTTCACTCAGTTGAGAAACTTTAGTTTGTTTTCATTTGCTGTCACCTATCGTTTATTCCGTAATATCACAAAAGTATATGCCAACTTTTTAAAGCTTGAGAGATGATAAACAATGCAAAGTTGTACCACAAATGCTTCATCACAATTTGTGGCTATAGATTGTTTTAGAACCTTGGATTCTACTGATTCAAAGCTACCTCAAAAAGTCCACTATCCTAAGAATGCTACCCAAAGACCTCTAAAAGACAATAGAGGACCAGCAAATTCTGCCATTTCATCCTAGAGCCACAATTTTCTTTTTGTTCTGACACCAGACAACAACATTCATTGAGACTGAAAAAAGCACAGGTATTCACAGCCCTCCCATCTGCTTGCGGCCTAGGGGTCAAAGTGAAGTCACTTTCTCCAGAAAGAAAAATATAATGACTACTTACAAATTCTAACAGTGGCAAACTTGACACAGGGATGTATCACAAACAAAAAGATTATTTCACAGAAGGTCAAATCAAGAAAGAAACAAAGACAAAGACAGCAACTTCATGGCTGCTTCTTGGCCAGAGTTGCAGCAACAAAAAGAATTAAACAAAAAGTCTTAAAAAATGTCACTCAACAGACTGGCCAGTAAGCAAAAATCAAAACAAACAAAGAAAAAAACCAATTCCACCCAACTCTGTGCAGCAAAATTTATTTCCAAGGTGTTAATGTTCTACTGGACTAGAGAACTAACACCCACAAAGAGGAGACGAAGTCACACACGCACATCCTGAAATTGCTTTTGCATCCAGGAGCCGTCCCCAGAGCACCCCGACCAACACTACTCAGCTAACATAGCACCTTGTGCAGGTTAATTCCTTTTACTTTGTGCTTGCAAAAAGCTACCATACATCACGGAAGACCCAGAATAAATGGAACCTCTTTACTGGTGATATTATCAATCTGGGGCCCCAGATTAGAAATTTCACTGGGAACACTTCTCAAGACATGACCCCTGTACTGTATCATAGATTTTTTTCCTGTATATGTCTTTGTACTTTATGTTAAAGTCTGAACTACTCAGATGGTGGAAGCCAACCCTTCAAGTGTACTCCTATACATCAGAGTTGGCTTTACTTTTCCCTAGCTATACACTTCTATTTCAATAATAAATATTGTTTGTCACAAGGAAACAAGCTGGTAAGAAATGAATCACCATTCAAGACAAATGTATAGCTACCACACATAGTTAACTGAAGTTGTGTGTACTCTGTCTGGATTATCTTCCTGTAAGAAACTAGTGACTTCAGAGTGGCTGGAACTCTGCAGAATCAGCCTAGGAAGGATCAGACTCCAAAACACTGGCCTTTAAAGTGAGAAAAATTACTTTAGATTCACTGGATTGCTTGGCAATCATACTAAGAAAAAAAAAATAACTTTATTCAAGGCTAGAAAATGCTTGGCAATGGATATAGATATACACACACACACACATTAGACTATGCTTAGGCTAGGCAATGATCACATTTCTAACCTGGTACATCCTGTAGTGCTCAAGTATCTTCCAAAATCTCCTTATACTTTTTGCCCAGCAACTATAGCTATGTTCTCTTCTCAGTGCACTTTTGTTCTGTAATAATTTATCTTACACTGCAGTTTGAAGCTGCAATGCAGAAGTCTACTTTGAACGTATGGGACAAAGCCCATTTCCAATCCACCACCTCTGACACAGGAGCACAGGCTTCAAGAGTAATTCAAGTCTAAGAAGAAAAAAGATGCTCAGAAGGCTCATCATAAACTCATTTTTAGAATTTTTGGCAACTATACAAATGTACTTTACAGTCTCAGGACAAAAAAAAATTAGAAACTACCTAGGCTTTACAAGGCTTTCAGGAATAAGGTTTAACAAACTATTGTTTTACTAACATTGTTTACCTAGAGTCAGGTACATAAAGTTAAAGGATATAGTCAGACAAAATAATGGTTTGCTTTACTTAACATCAATTTAAACTTACAATAATACATACGAACCCCTTCCCAAAGGCTAGAAAATTATCTAAGCCAAAACCATGAAGGAGTGTTAATGACTGTAACTATGATTAATACATAAAGAAAATACTGCTTCAGAGAATATAAAGACATAACAGACATCAAAACAAAATCTATGAGCAGGGAGGTGCACTGGGATAAAGATAAAAAGCCAAGAAAAACAACTTGGCAAAAAGGCTAATTTTTAATTGATTTTTGCTTTCGTACTATTCAACTAGATATTGGGGGGGGAGAGGATAATTAAGGGAATTGATAATTAAATGATTTTAATGTACACAGGCACTCAAACCTTAACTTTTCTAGAAAACACAGTATGCTGTTTCATAAAGGAATTTAAATTTAATTCCTATAGTGAAAGTATGTCATTCACTTAGATTTGAGTTCTTTTTGACATTACCCACAAATTATTAATGCCTTCAAAAGAAAAAGTACAACCCAATCTATAGCATAAAATTAATGTTATATATCTTCATTATCTGTATTTACTAATTAATATTTAATACAAAAACAATGATATTCAAAGCTCAAAACACCAAGTAGTGACCACAATTCCTTTTGACAGTACTGGGAGACTTGTTCTTTATATATTACTACAAAAATAGAACTTAAATTTTCCAACATGGTTAACCAAATTTCACCCAAGCTAACAGAGATTTACTAGGTTGTCAGACCTCTCCAAATGGTCATGTTTCAGGAGGGCATCACTATTTGAAATTCTATACTCATTCATTTGCTATTTCTTAACAAAAAAACTTATGAAAAGCATGTAAACTGTACCCATATCTTTTGGACTACAATGGTTAAGTACAAAAAACAATTCATTTAATATCCTATGAATCATTAAAGTTATACATAAAAGCACCTAAAAAATTAAAAAAAAAAAAAAGATTCACAGTGCACTGCACCTTGGAACACACATGGTTGGAACATAAAAACATTTAAAAGTGAATTCTAAGACCTACCTCTCAAACACATAAAACAAAATGAAGACAACACAACTACTGTTCTCATATAGCTTCTTAAAAATGCAGCAATGGAAGTATATTATTGCATATCAGCATACTTCTTTATCATCAGATTTCCTCAAACCATGCTCGAGTATTTCAAAGGAGCAATCTAGTCCTGCAGTAAAGCATGGCTTCTCTCTCGATAACCTGAACACTGAGAGATGTTACACAACAGAAGTACACAAAACAGGTACATTCGAATTAAACATTTTCTGCATAGTTAAGTCACATCATACAAACAAATTTTAACTCACCTTTCATGTTTTTAACCTCAACTTGTTGAATGCTAAAAGCCTCACATTATAATCACATCCCATCCACACCTTTGTTTTGTTCCACAGTGCATTAAATGAAGCAGCACAACAGCAATAACTGTTGTAATTAAAAAGATAATTTGTTTGTTCAAAATCTCAACTACAATAGAGGTCATACCTTCTTGTAACTAACCCTAATCTCTTTTGCTTAAGTAGTGAGAGCTGGAAAAATCTACCTCCATAGGCACCAGAAAGACTGACCAAAGTACTTGTTTAAAAAGAAAAAAATGAACAAACACACACTAAAAATTAAATGGTTTCCAGATGACAGTGAGTGAAAATGATTCATCTGCCTGGCACAGTAAGTTTTTACTCCCTTAACCATTTAAGAGAAATCTGGAATGCTGGGACCAACTATAAATATGGCTCAAGGAGACCTGAGCAAGCAGCTGTATTTCTGAAAAGAACAGTAAGGGCTTCCAAATGCAATCATATAATGCATCAAAAAGCAAAGATCACAGAAGGATTCACAAATCAGTCACATTAAAAAAAAAAAAAAAGGATGCTGGATAAACTAATTCTAAACACCCAGCTGTAACTGTGGATTCTTCTGCTTAGCACCAAATGACACTTTCATTAATAAATAGAATTTCTCCTTTAAAATCAAGGTATTTAAAAGCTAAAGCAAAGCAGTAATACCAAGTAAATTCCTTAAAATAGCTCTTTTTTTAAAAGTCCCATGGAGTTAAGTAGATCCCCTATTAAATAGGCTACCTATACAGAATAAAGATTTCTATAGTAACATTTATAAGCAGAGATATACTTTGTGGATTATCACTTGTTTAAAAAAAAAAAAAAGACTTTGAAAATCCACATGACATAAGCAGATGTACACATATACTCAAACATTCCTCTATCCCCACCTCTAAGAAATAGCTCCAATGAGGTCAGATGCAGCCAAAACAGTATTGCCTCCTTAAAGCTCCAGTGATTGTCCTCAATTATAGGTGAAATACTTCTTAAAATGGGCACTGCCTTCCTTATTTGAACTTAAGAATCCTGAAGGAACAAAATACATTCCTAGGCATGAGTTAAGTATGTTACGCTTAGAGCCTGATCCTCTCCTAGTGAAATGCTTTATTTGCACTTGGTTAAACTGCACAGCACTACCTTTCTGACACCATAATCCAGGGATTTCAGGATGCCAATAAAAGCATGTCACATTGCTACTACTGCAAACTGGAACCTAATTTAACACCAGTTTCCACAGATCAACACTGAGAGGCAATGTCAGTTTTCCATACATATTTACACAACTGGAATATGTACGAAAATTTCACATGACCAAAATTATTGTATAATACTAAAGGGTTGGAGGCAGGATGGTAAACACATGACCCAAAGTCTAGACCTCTATGCTCCCTGCTCCAGCACTCAACTCTCTGCCATGAGGCACAACTCAAAATTAGAGCTCCAACTCCCCACCAACTTGATTCCTCTCCAGGCTGCAAACTTTGTCCTTCTGAAGTGCTAAGAGTTCATTTTACACATGAATATTACATTGCAGATGCTGGCTCTAAATGAATCCTCTCAATACAACTCCAAGCAGAGCAGGTGCTGTAGTCTCAGTGATTAGAAGAAGAAAAATGAGCAAAATGGCACCACAACAGATGACCTGAAATCTTGACAGTCTTGTCAGCTTTGATGCTCGCTAACTTGGTGTCTAAAGTTTCTTTTTAAAATTCCAATGTAGATAAACTATAATTGCAATCACTAAATGGGGAGATGATGCAATTCCACTCATTCGGCTACTAGCTGATGACTCAAAACACTATTTTCTTGACCAGAATACAAAATAATACGCACAGTCACACAGAATAAATGCCCTCTAAAGAAAAGAAGCAACTTAAACCTTGGTTCCAAACACTGAAAAGGTAAATCTGTATAAAAGGTTTAACTGCATTTACAGTGCAAACTTGTGTTTCTTTCTACTTTCTCTTCTGCACAGAAAATCTCTTCAGAAACAATGCCTCCCTGCATTTCTTTGAAACACCTGAGAAAGGTAAGGCTTGAGGAGACACCCACTCAAATGCAACAGGATTCTGATCTTGTGACTTCTGCAATACATCTGTTGCTATTAAAGGTCCAAGATCTTCATTATAGCATTATGGTCAAACTTGAAACTCAAAAAGGCTCTGGATGAAAAAGGGAACCTGCAGTGTCCATTACATGGCCCAGAGTGTCCCTCGGCAAGTTCTAGTGATCCGTCTTCACCGGAACAAGGCAAGTCATACACAGCATCTGCTTGGAAAACAAAACACAGTCAATGAGTGTAAGAAACCAAAGAGTGTCCTTTATACCTTGTGTTATAAAGACATTAATGGAGCATATGCTTACCTTTCCACATTAAATCAAAACCTAAAGTAAAACCATCAAGGTATTTTTCTTCCCCTCATCCCGTGCTCAACTGAATTTCTAATCTACTATTGCTTATTTCTACATGAACAGTCAAAAGCTTAACCGTAGCCTTTACTTTAAGAACCTTCATAATCGCTTGCTTTCAAAATGGGCATAATTTTACCTCTTAATTTAGTATCTTGTGCCAAAATATTAGGAGCTTCTTGACAGGTCAAAATGAAAGCACTGTGAAAAATCACAATTACACTGGAAAAATGGTAAAGATTACCATTATAGAAAAATAAAGTTGAAATTTACTAAGTTTTCAATATACCAAACTAAAAGAAAACACCCAAACATAGTACAACAAAACTCCAATTTGTCTGGACCTTAAAAAAAAAAAAACAAAAAAAATACATCAGAGCAGGGACCTAACCAGGAAAAGATTTGAAATGGACACCAAGAAGCTGAGGCAGAAGTAAGTGTGAAGTAAGTGTTCCCAGCACAAGAATTCTTTGATGCTTCTTCCTCAATAAATTTTATATATCCATTTCACACCCCCCTAACACAAAGTGTACCCTCTGTAATGGTCCTGAACATGGATTTTTTTTAAAAGGGTTAACTACTGGACGTATGTTATTTAGATTTAATATCAGCCTATCACCCAAAGTGGCCAAAGAAAATCTTATTAAGAGAACTTCTACCTTCAAAACTTCCCTATACTAAACTCTTAATGTAAAGGATGAGACTCATCAACAAACAGTACTAGGAAAAACTGAGAATCAACATGGAAAAGAAAGTACACCCTTGTATCATACACATAAATGAACCTCAACTAGATTAAAGACTTAATTCAAAATAGCATCTAGGAAAAAATAATGTACTGCACTTCCAAGTGACAATTATTAAATCAATACTACTAAAGAACTTTCTCCATTCTTTAGGATCAATTTCCAAATTAGAAATACCTACCTTTCATAATTGAGGAGCAATCCCATCACTTTAATAAAAACTACCATTAATGCCACCTTAAAACGATGCTCTCATTACCTGAGAGAAAAGTAGAGCATGTGTTCCTCTTATATACCTGTGAGAATGAGGTTTCCTTACCTTTGTAATACTTGGTTCTTTCCACTCTCCCTCTAGCCCATAAGCTGTTTATTTACAGTGCTCACTTATAGCACTAAGGTTTGATATTCACAAAAGAAACAGCACATTCAAAGGGCAGTTTTATCTTGATCATGAAATTCATTTTAGCTAGGCTCTGTTTAAAACCCCACATATACGAGCTATTCCTGCAGGACTGTCACAATTAAGTCATATACTCCACTAAAATCAGAGCTAAATGAGCCAAACCAAATCCCACAAATCAGATTTTATAAGCACAGAAAATGGCTTGCCTGATTCAAAGTTATCCTGAAGTTTTCGTGGATGTAATTTCTTTTCACATTTCTATTAAAAAACACACAAGAACACACAAGTTGCCAGTTATTTTCACTGATTAGGAGATGTATTATCAAGTAATGCAGGAGGAAAATTAAACCAGTAATCTAATGACCAGCCAGGTTTTCTCACTGGGTTTCGTTTGTTTTTGAAACCTAAAACTTTTTTTTTTTTTGGTTCTGATTCAATACCTCATAGAGACACCAGAAAGAAAAAAAAATTCATTACATAGTTCAACCAGAGAAAAGTATTAACACTGCAGTGTTTCCAACGTTTTTCCCTATAAGACATGCATAAATGTATTTTCATATAAATTGTGTAACTTTGAAGTGGAATTATAGGATACATAATACTATTCCATAACCCCTCCCCTTTTTCTGCAAAGCTAGGGAATAAACCCAGGGCCTGTCACATGCTAAGCAAGCAGAGTTCTTCCACTGAGCTTCAGCCCCCTTCCACTGAGCTACAGCAACGGCACTTCTATACTCTTTTAAAATGCAATATATTGCAAATAAAATACTTCCAATAAATACAAACCTACATCATGATTTTTACTGACTTAATGGTTACGTACTGCAGTGCTACATTTATTGTCATCTTCTTGGATACATACATTGTTTCCATGTTGTCATTACTGTAACGAGTAAGGGGGGGGGGTAGTAAAGTATTCATTAAATTCCCCTTCAAGGGAAAGGAGATAATCACTTTTTCAGGCTTTTGATATAAGCAAACACGCCTTTCTAGAAAAGGTGTATCAATTACTAACTTGGGGGGAGGGGAGATCGAATGCGTGGTACTGGAATTTGGACTCAGGGCTTCACTCTTACTAGGCAGTCCCTCAACAACTGAACCACATCTCCAGCCCTTTTTGCTCTGGTTATTTTAGAGATACGGTCTTGCTTTTTGCCCAGGGCAGCCTGAACCACAATTTTCCTATTTTATACTTCCTGTCATAGCTGGAAAGACAGGTGCACACCATACCCAGCTATAGGCTGAGATGGGGTTTGCCCAGACTGACCTCAAACCATGATCCTTCCAATCTTAGCCTCCAAAGCACCTAGGAATCCAAGTATGAGCCACCTACACCTGGCATCCAATTACTAATTTTTTTTGATTTGCCAATATACTCAATAATAAACAACTTGGTATTATCAATCTTTTCATCTTTGCCTAGCTAATGGAGAAAAGTTATCCCATTTTAATTTACATTCTTTCAGTACACACATGGCTTAATTATTTTTCATGTTTATTAGTAAGTTTTTAATTCTTATATAAGTTGTTCATATGCTTGCTATCATTAACTTTCTTTTCAATAAATTTGCCTTAATCTTAAATTTTTATTGAATAGACAAATTTAAGAACTGCTTAAAAAATTTTTCCAAAAAACTCAAGGATTTTGAATGGTATTGAGTTACATTTATGTATTAATTTGAGGAGTTAACATTTATAAAATATTATCAGTAAGGGGTATTTGTCTAGCTTTTGTTAAAAAGAGATGTGAAAAATTTTTTAGAAGCCTTGTTCTCATCAATGCTTTCCCCAGGGAACAGTGAAATAAAAGGGTAAGAAGTCTGACAGTAAACTGAGTAAGCTGCTTATTAACATAATATTTACTGGTGGTGTCATTACACCCCAAGTTAAATGAACATCAAAGCAAGAAATGACAAGTAGGTGAAACCACAAAAAGAAAATGCAACATGCACGCATTAGGACTGACAGAAAAGATAAGCAAGGACACTATTAGTTATTAATTACCTTCTGGAGCACAAACTAAATAGACAAGTGAAATGAAATAGCTTAAAATGTTCAGTTATTGGTCTTTAAGCGTAGTCTAATGTCAATGTTATTGGCTACAAGCTCTATTTTTAATTTTCTAAATTCTACCAACTCGAAGGAAAAAAATAACACTACAAAGCACTCCTAAAATTTTAACTTCATTAAAATAATGGATTACAAGAATGTTGATCTCACAGAAAGAAGCTGAGAGTAGAATGGTGGTTACCAGAGGCTGGAGAGAGTAGGGTGGAAAGAAGAATGAGGAGAGATTGATTAAAGAGTACTACGTTGTAGCTAAGTGAGAGTAAAATAAGAAGTTCTTGTGTGCTTTTGCACAGTAGAGTGACTAAAATAACAACAATGTAATGTACATTTCAAAAGATTTTAAGAAAATCATTTGAATGTTTTGCTTTTATTTTTAGACAGGGTCTCCCTACGGAGTATAGGCTAGCCTTGAACTTCTGATGATCTGGCCTCAGCCTCCCAAGTGCTACAATTACAGGTATGTGCCACCGTAGCTGGCTGAATGTTTTCACCGTAAAGAAATGTAAGTAAATGTTTGAAGAGGTAAGATATATTTCACCTAATTTAACACTATACAATGTATACATTATACATGTACCAAAACATCACACAGTACCCCATAAATATGTACAATTTTTATGTCTCTATGTATCAGTTAAAAGATAAACTTAAGAATTTCAGTAACGGATTATATAGAAAAATACCCAAGAGATTGCTCTACAGAACTCTGTCTATATTATTTTCATGGCTTTAAAATATGTCAATAACCATACAGAAAGCAAAAATTAGAGCTGTACCTGAATCAACATCACAAACCTGTAATTAACAGCGGCCAAAGAGAGAATGAGTGCATAAACACAACAGTGTACAATTTAGTTCTGTAACAAAAACCCTATCAATGTAGCAAATTAAAAAAAGAACAAAGCAAGTAACATTAACATGCCTTGACAATGCCCTCACTTCACTCTGAAAGGCTAAACTGTCTATCTAGTACTGGAGTTCAAAGTCTTACCATAGAGGAATTTTGTTGCTTTGCTGGTTGACTATGGATTCCATTTGTTCTTTTCTTTTGATTAGGTGAGTCTTGATACTGTTTTCTGCCATTTCCCCTCATATTTTGATTCTGCTTTTCCAATAAAAAGACGCAAAATATAAATCTATAGTATAATGCAGTTAACACCAGAGAACATGTCTCTATGAATATGTTTATAAGCTACTTGAATAAAGAGTTCAGCAAAGGGGCATCAAAATTTTCATAAATCACCTTATCAATGTATTTTCTTATAAAAGCTAGTGTTTTGAAAAGCAATAGTCCTCAAAATATGAAACAGTAAGTACAAAGGTCCCTAGGACCTTTCTCTACCTCTTGCTTTATCCCGTTTTTCTTAGACTGTTTACAATACATACAGGAGATTTTGGGATATAGTTCAATGGTAGAGCTCATGCTTAGTATGAGTGAGGCCCTGGGTTCAATTTCTAGCACCAACCCCCCATCCCTCCACCAAAGAAACCAGAAACAAAAAAAATGAAAATAAAAATGAAGGGGGGGGATGGAGAAACAAGTTCTGAAAACTCTACATGACTGTCCGAAAGGACCACTCTGAGGGAATGCTAGGGCACAGAGGCCACAGTTCCAGTGGAAGACAGTCAGTATATACAATCGTTACCAGGAAAATCTACTTTAAATTATTAACAAATAAACATTAAGTGAATAATGTCCTTTTACAAAATAGTAATAAAGACTGACATTTTAAAAACTTGAACCCTTCTGAACATTCAGCTGTTTAAGTTTTGCTACCATGCTGCTCTAAGATGCTTTAATTGTCCCACAAAGAAATTTTAAGCTTAACTTAAAACACTGACTTTTAAAATATTAATTTGTACTTAGATTTTGAAAAGACAGCTAAGAGGACTGGCTAAAAGGTGTGAGTGAGTAAAGTAACTGATTTTAAAAAACATGTAAATGAGCCGGGTGCCTATAATCCTAGCTACTCAGGAGGCAGAGAGGATCCCGGTCCAAAGCCAGCCCAGGCAAACAGTTCCCAACTTGAAAAAACCATCACAAAAAAGGGCTGGTGGAATGGGTCAAGGTGTAGGCCAAGTTCAAATTCCACTACCACAAAAAAAAAAAAAAAAAAAAAGTCATTGTTTACATTCTACTTACAAAAAAAAAAAGTTGCTAAAATTTCTAGAAAACAATAATTTAAGGTGGAGTGGCTCAAGCAGTAGAGTACCTGGTTAGAAAGCAGGAGTCCCTGAGTTCAAACCCCAATACCACCAAAAAGAAAAAAAAAAGATGCACAGTCATCTACCCAATTAAAAAAATAATAATTTAAGTAAAATGATGATGGGGAAAGTAGAATAAATGTGAAAACCTCATGGTACCACACACTTTAATTCAGTATCATTCTGCTTTTTCCAGGATTTAGTTTTCATTATGGTATCATACACATAAAATGTATCTCTCCAACTACTTTAAAGTATTTAAATCACTGGCACTGGACACAATGTTAGGCAACCACCACCATTATGCACCTCTCAAACTGTTTTTGTTTCTTGTTATTGTTGTCATTGGTGGTGCTGGGAAATCAAAGCCCTTACCTTGTGCAGGCTAGGTAAGCACTTTACCACTGAGCTACATCCTACTTCCCAAGCTGTGTAATTATTCAAACAAAAACTCTGTACCCACTAAATAGTCAACTCCCTAATCTATCTCCAGCCTTAACTGCTATTCTACCTGGTGTTTATGAATCTAAGTTTCAGAAAAATTTTATATGCATAATACTCACCTTTGCTTTTAAAATATCAGACATTTCAGAATGGTTACTGTATGGCTTTTGCTGCAGTGGATGCCTGGGCTTTACCCACTGGTCACCAGGAGAACCTTCAGGAAATAGCTGCTGACTGTGGCGGAATTTGGTTCGACTATACCAACATTCAAAAAGTAAAAATCAGATGAGAAAATTTTACTTATAGTTTTTTGAACATCTTGATAGTTTAACTTACAGAATATACATTTTCTTTCTTATTTATTACCTATCTCTTCTCACCGAAATGTTAAGTTCGATGATGGCAGAGACTCTGGTCTGCTTTGACTACTATTTTATCTCCAAAAAAGTGACTGGTTTTCAGTAAAATTTTTCTTGAATGAATAATCTATTACTTTTCATTTCAGACTTTTCTAAACTCTCCATACTATTCCCTCCTTATAACTGATTATAGTCTTTAAACTCTAAAGAAAGAATTCTTTATAAATTTAGCTCCAACAAAGGAATGCTAAGTAGACTTTTCTTCTTAACTGAACAAACAACTCACTCTTACTACAATGTTTCAAGTATGGAATTTGATCCTATATAGGTTAGTTACCCAGAGTTACTCTACCCATGTTAGAAGAGGATCTGAGAAACTAAGCTATTTTCTTCCTTGCTTTTTAGGCAGCACTGGGTTTGAACTCACAGCCTCACGCCTGCTAGGCAGGCACTCTACCACTTGACCCACTACACCAGCCCGAGATCCAGTCTCGAATTCTTATACAAAAGAATCTTATTCTAAAAGACTGTACTTACTCATGCTATAGTCTGTCACATAAAAGATCTCATTACATAGTGATATCTACATATATATAATATAGTTCAGAGCACTGATCCCAAGAATCACATTATAGTAACATTATTTCAGAATCCTTTGGAGTTCTTCTTTCCATTGAAAACCTAAAATAAAATCTCAGTCTTTCTGTTCTTTATTTAGACAAAACTGAGACATTTGCTCTAACACATCATCAGACATTACTGTGCATGCTAAAAAATAAAATACTGCTTTCACATGAAACCTGAAATTTGGTTAGAGGTTGCCTTATCATCTCTTTACCTATTCACAGGAACACAAACACTAGTATAAAAAGATAGAGGAATCATACCACATACTATGGTGGACCATTCTCCCAAAGGTTTATTTTATGTAAGTTTAAAAAAAAAAGGTAGTATCTTTGTTTCTCAGGTTTGTTTTTTTTTTTAAATTATGGCTGCATTCCTATCTACCTTATTTCTTCTGTACTCACTTCTTTCAGTATATACTTTGGTAGTTATAATTACAAATTCTAGAAGGCAGAAATGATTCTTATTTAGTTAAAGCTCTTGGTCTCATAAAACCCAACTAAAATAGTAGCAATTTAAAAATATTTACTGTAAATATGATTTACTCCTATTGTTTAATTTTGAAGTTCTAAGAGTAAAAACAGAACATCCAAATTGGAATAAATATAAAATTTCTTTGACTCTAACAAAGGCAAATATATAGCAAACAGATTACAGAGATTAACTACCTATGTAACAGTTACTTCCTGTCCACTGTACAATTATGATTGGTATACACAAACAGGTCCCAAGCAAGTAAATGCTCTTTGATGTTCACATTCATGTAAGACTCGCTCTTTGCAATACATAATTCATGCTAAGGAAAGTAAAGAAAAAGGCAAGCCTAAGTCTTCATAGTTCTGTCTCTGACTTTAATAAGCTGATGAATAACTTGGGTATTCATCAGCTTTCCTCATTTCCCCCAGTACAAACACAGACCTCAATACACTCTTATCTAACTGTCTTCAGAAACTCAATTATCTCTTTTAAATGTAGGATATGAGAATAAAGGCAACACTATTAAGACCTGCAGTTTTTTTCTTTTCCTACTGTTCTATCAAAAAAGTTGGTATTCTCTTGAGTGCACTATTTTAAAATGTGCCTAAAACTCCTTCCTAGCAGCAATTAACCCTGTTCATCTCATCCAAAACCTTTCAAAAACATTCCAATTACATGTGAGACAAGTAACAAAATAGTGCCTCTTAAAAGCAATTTTATAGGGCTGAGGTAGAGCAAGGCGCTGACTTCAAACTCCGGTATCACAATTAATCAATCAAGAAGAATCCTAGGCCTTTGCAAACTTTAGAAGCAAATACTGTACTAAAATACTGTAGTAAAAATTATCAGAAGTCAGAATTTCATGAATATTTCTTTACCTCAATTTTTCCACAGTGGGTTTAGCTGGTGTGCTGCCAACTGAGGAAAATCCATTGTCACTGTCTGAGGAATCTCCAAATCTTCTAGAAAGCCAGTCCCTTAGTGGTCTATGGGAACATTAAAAAGTCACTTTTAAAATCTCAAATATCAGAACCATGAAGGTTAGTTGTATAAATCAAGAAATATGAACATACCTAATAAAGGGAATAGCCATAAAAAATTTGTTTGGTGCCAAACCAAGTTTGGATTTTGGGGTCATATCATTTCTATGACAAGGCAATTTCTCAATGGAAAACCATTCAATGTTCTGAAATACAGAAAAAAAATCATTTACTTAACAAGAGTATCTACAAGGAATTTCCCACTTTATTCCAATGGGATACTGTACAGCAAACCTGCAAATACTCCCAAATGTTACATACCCGAATTTCTCTTCTGGTTTTTGGGTTAAATTTTGTGTCTTTTGGAATTCCTGGAATGATGTACAAACGAGCAAGCTGGTCATTGATTCGAAGTTCAATGTAATCATCTTTACAAATATAGTCTTTGATATCAAAACCAGTTTCTTCAAAGACCTGGCAATAAATGTGGATGAAATGTTCGATTTTAACTGTTAGGCATCCAGTTCATTAACATTTTAAAGATAAAAATCCATAAATATCTAGGCGATTAAAGGCCTGACAATACTAACCAGGAAGTCAGGAGATCCAGGGTCTAATTCTACCTCTGTCCCCATTCAACTACATCTAACTAAGGAAAACCTCTTAACAAATCTTAGCCTCAGTTTTGTATCTATTTAAATGAAGGGAGAAATTAGAATACATCAGTGGTTCTCAATCTGTGGGAAGCACATTACAGGGGCCACGTATATAGATTTTACTCAGTGCCCACAAATCTGAATGTATACCAAGCTTCAGACAAAAAGTCCTGTACACATCCAGCTATTTTTCAAACATGTTTTGAAAACTGAATTGCAATGAAGACTTACCTAAACGAACAGATTCCAAAAATACAGCTGCAACCACAGTGGTGCACATAGTAGCTTTGTGAGGAAGTGGGAAGCACAAATGCAAAAGTAGTGTGAGAAGTACAGATGTGACCATACTAAGGTTGAAAGATGTACATGGTGAGAATGTCATAAAAAGGCATGACAAAATGAGTAGACAAAAATGTTAACAGAAAGTACCATAAGGAAGCTCCATGTGTAGCTATCTTAAACAAGCAAAAATGTCTGTTTTTTTCCCCTTTTACAAAATTGGAAAACAGGAGGGTGGAACAGGTCCTGCCTGGGGAAAGGGTGTAGGAGTGTGAATATGGTGCAAACACTATGTGCACATGTATGTAAATGAAAAATGATACCTGTTGAAACTATTCCAGGAATGGGGGGAGGAGGTATAAGAGAGAATGATGGAAGAGGTGAATATAACTATGATATGGTTGATACATTAGATGAACTTTTTTAACTGCCACAATGTACTCTTACCCAACACAACAATTAAAAAAAAAAAGGAAAAATGTAAAGAGAAGAAAAACAACTCCAATGGAACCAAGAGATGTTTTGACCATACTGTGATAAATATACTGAGGAAGTTAGAAATGTAGGAACATGTCTTCATTTACTAATGGCATTGCCTCAAAAAGTAACATGCTTTATGGTCAATACATTAAATCTTTCCCAGTGAAAATAAGAGTAATAAAAGGAAGCCGATGGTAAGATATGTAACAATGCATCATATTAGCAATATAAACAGACAAAAAAAGAGCAATGAACAATAGATATGAGAAGAAAGGGCTGCCATTTATGAGATAAAATGACTTAAAATTCATGAGTGTGTTTAATACAAATGTAGAAACCAAGGAATTAGTTTGTTTCATACAAGAAATATATTCCTTACAAACCATAAATTTCACTTTGAAAATGTGTCAGATTAACCATTTCATGTTCTCAAAGCCTAAAAGAATCCAAGGAAATATGAGTGAATTTTTTTTATATCTGTGCATACAAAATATACAAACCACATATTATTAAGAAAGTATAACTAAACGATGATAAATGCGAAGATGTCTCAACCATAGTTGAGAAAACTATTGTGCATCTAATAAAGTTCTCTGTAGTTGGGGGAGGGGGGAAGATGTACATGGTGATTGGCAAGAAAAAAAGGAAAAAGACAAAAGCAACTGGATTAATGGTTCCAAAACTGCCTTCGACTGTATGGAAGGGTGGAGTAGGAGGGCAGTAGAACAATGAAAATGGAAACCACAGGAATTAATGTTACATAGAACCCTCACCTTTTCCTTCAACCTAAGAAGGAAACCATGCTTACTCTGATTAAAAGACCATGATAGTTTCAGCCTTAAAATTCTATTAATATTTGCATTAATGAAAGTCTTTCTTACTGCACCTCCAAAATCTAAGTCTTTTGCATTTATGATGGCTACAACTCACTATGGATATGTGACGACAAAACTCCCCTTTGTTCTACTTTCAACAAAGAACTATGAACATACATACAGGCACAAATCTCTTTCATGGCCTCAGCAAGGGCACAACTATACTTCTCTCAGAAACGTTTGGTTTGTGACTCTCATTTTAAGCTACTGTGGAACACCAAGGTCATTTCTGTCACTGACACACTCTTAAATATGGTACACTTTTTTGTTCTTAATTTTAATTATGCTCACTTCATTTTTAAATATGCTCACTTGAAAGCTGCTCTGTCTTGAAGACTTCGAAATAACAAATTTGGATGACAATTTCAATTTTAGATGTTAGGCAAATTAAAATCTGTTTACTTCAAAGACAAAAAATTCAGAAAAGGAGAGACTTTATTTGTACTTACTACTTCTGGAAATGACAGATTGGGTACAGAAATAGATACATGATATTAAAAAAAGAAGAGAAAAAGAAAGTTCTTCTGTCCTGTATCTACAACTGGTATTATAGGTATATATAGAACCCAGTTCACCAAAGAGTCAACTGCTGACACTCAAACATATCAAAACAACACATCTTTCCCAGAATAAAATCCTGAATGCTTAGTGATACAGGATACTTCCTCAAAGCTTAACTTTTGGTATATACATGACAATTAGTCATCAATCAAGTGGTTTTATCTCCTGACTCACACAAGCTGAGCATTCCCATCAGAGCAAAAGACCAATCAGATGCTTCCTTTTCTTTGGAACTAAGATTTAATCCATTGCTTAAAACAGAACATAAAAACATTTTGATTGGGCTGAGGGCAAGGGGTGGAATTCAGCAGGACAGCATGATCTCAGCAACCAAAAAGCACTGGACCCCAGCACCCCCTCACCCTAAAAGTAAACAAAAAAGTTTTTACTAGCTGGTCAATCTTGTTAAGATATACTATAATAATTAAGACTCTATTACCTAACAATTTATAGATCAATGATAGTGAAATTGTTTCTCTTCATCTAAGACAGTATTAGGGAAGTCACAAACCAGAAGGCACAAAATGTTCATATCCAGAATACTAGAAACTCAAATTTATGAACTATGTAAGTAACTCAATGATTAAAAAAAAAAAAAGATGGGTAACATGTAAATGCATACTTAATGAAGTGGATATCCAAATTCCAAATAATAACATGACAAGATGCTCAATATCCTTAAACTTCAGGAAAATGCAAATTAAAGCTACAATGACATACCACTGTTAAAAAAATATTAATTTGATAATTTAATGTGGAGCCCAGGATATAGTGCAGCTGGAACCCTGCTACACTGCTGTGAGGAATATAAATTGGTACAACCAATTGAACGGCAGCCCCCCTATGACTCAAAAGTCCATGCTTTGAGAAGTAAGGAATTATTTCCCTTTAAGGACATGCATAAGAATATTCACAGCAGTTTTATTCATAATAGCAAAAAGCGGAGATGATGCAATGCATGAAAGAATGCACAAGGAATTATGATATATTTGTACATTGAAATACTACACAGCATAAAAAGAACCAAGTGGTGATATATGCAACAACACAGATAAATCACACAGAAATTATACTAAGTCAAAGAAGTCAAACAATAGTACCTGTTGCAAAATTCTATTTAAAGGAAGCTCAAGAATAAGCAAAACTGAAAAATGGTGACATAGGTCAAAACAGTGAGGAAGAATGAAAAAAGTTGGTATGAAGTGGAAAAAAGTAGGAGATATGTCCCCTATCTTGATACAGGTATACTTATGAAACCTCACAGGTGCATAGACATGCCAATATGAATTAACTGTTAACATGAGTGCACTTTCTTTTAGCTTAAACAAAAAAGTTCTAAAAATAATTAGTATATGGCTCACACAATAAAATTAATGTATGTACTTTTTTACATTGGCCAGTTTATTACTAAGGGTATTATGAAAGATACACATGAAAAGATGCATAGAATGAAGTGTGAAAGAAGGGTTGCAGAGCTTCCATGCCCTCTCCAGGAACCTCCCCACATTCAATTATCCACAGTGTATCTCCTTAGTTTCCTTCTTTGGATTATCAGAAATAATTATACAGATTTATGTGACTAGCTATGTATAATTAGAAACTATGCTAAAGTAAATTCCACAATCTACATTTTCTGTGGGCAAAGCCTATTACCTTCTGTTACAAACAGTATCTAACTGAATATATGATTAATTTAAAAAGTACTAAGAAGGTCTGAGGAACGTTTCAGATTAAAGAGAACTGAAGAGATGTGTAAATGAAATTAATGAGCCTGAATAGGTTCCCAGATGGGTGAGGGAGTAGAAACTGTTGAAAGAATCATAGTGGGAAATTAGTGAATTGGAATATCAACTGTCTATTACATAACAGTACCACATCAATAATTCGATAATTACAACAATGATTATCCTAAGAGAATTCCTTATTCTTAAAAGTTACATGCAGAAGTAGTTAAGGGTAACTGCAATTTATTCTTTTTTTTTTTTAAATATGAGAGTTTTATTGTCCTATAAACTTATATTTAACTTTTTTTTTTTTTGGCTGCACTGGGGTTTGAACTCAGGATCTCACACTTGCTAGGCAGGTGCTCTTACACCTTGAGCCATTCTGCCAGTTGCAATTTATTCTTAAGCAATTCTGCAATAATTAATAGCATACACATGTATTTATCAAAAACAGTAATAAGTAGGGCAAGTCTATTCTTTGTTTTACTCTTATTATTTTTCTCTACATTTGAAATTATCTCATTACTAATGCAATTTTATGTAGTTGCATATAACTAAAAATGTTTAGATCTAGTCATTCAAATATGCACTGTGTGTTTAGTAAGTGACAGGTAATGTCCTAGGTAATGAATTCAGAAAAGAAAAAGAAATTAAAAAAAAAACCCTCAATCATTTCTCTTTAAGAAGTTCAGAATAAAAAAGGAAAAAAGAAGCAGTGGGAGAGAGTTTAACTCAGTCTTGGGTACAGATATTTGAGTACTGAAATGGTCACCTTTGGAAGGCTGTTATGGACAGCAGTCTATTCTGCTGTACACACCGAAGCTAAAACTTAAAAGATGAACTGGAGTTTTCCAGATAGATAAGAAGAAAAAAACAGGTATGGTAGAGCTTGTTTGTAATTCCAGTGCTCTAAAAATTGAGTCTGGAAGAAGGTACAGAGGAAGGGAGGGAGAGGAAGGAGGAAAGGAAGGGGTATCCCATTTAAATAGCTATGAATGGCTTTAGCTAAAGCATTTTGTGGGACGAATGAGTACTGTAACCAAATGCACCTTGGTGAGTGCAAAGCCAAAAAGCACAACTAGAAGATGAAAGAGCAGATTAAGATTTATTACTTTTAACAAGTAAGGAGAGCATGGGAATAATTTCCAAAGCAATGTTCCCTTGCCCGAGGAAAGGAAGTCTGCGGATTTTACTCAGGGAGCCTATGCATATGCATATAGAAAAGCAAGTTAAGGGCAGAAACATGCCCAAGCATGCTCAGTTTAAGGTAACAGTTCAAGAAGGGAAGACAGGATATGTATTTCTGGGACTGCTCAAGGTCACACAGAGCACAGGTTCTAAAAGGGATGGGGGGACACAACAGGACACAGAGAACACTTAGACATGCTCAGTTCAAAATTATAATGAGCCATGTTTACTCTTAGAGAGTCAGAGAGGCACAGTGGGTGCCTTGGCTGGTTCTGTCTAGGTTTCTTCAAAGAGTCTTAGCTGAAACAAAAATAAAGATAACTCTGAAGGTACTAATTAATGCAAAAGTTTGCCCCCAAGGATGCCTGCCTCACTTGATGGCTAACAGTATGCGGGAGGAAGAGGTATGAGACAAAAATGAAAAGAGCCATCAGCTCTAACACAGTAGGCCAGGCAATTTTATCCCCCAAAATGGCACCCTGGGAGGCTGATTATTTTAAATTAAAAGCTCTTAGAGACAAGAAGATGCTAAAGAGGCTTTACTCAAATATTCTCTCATCTGCCTGAAGTCCAGTCCCACTAAAATGGGTAACAATTGCCTTCAGTCCACTTCCTGAGGTTTCATTAACTGAGTTCATAACCCCGGATTGGAGACTTAAGAATGTAATCTTCTGGGAAGACTTTGTCACAAGCTATTGTTAGTCTCCCAAATCCCTCATTCTTTCAAAGAGAATCATTTTTAAACTAGTTATCTGTCATCTTGATCCTGGAATAGAAGGAGGACTGGAGATTTCTAAGTCAGTACACTTAGCTTTCCAGTGATGATTACTCATAGCTTCTCCCTGAAAGGCTGGCTTGCCAAGGCTTCTTTAGGCTTAGCCCACATATTTGGTCCTGTATGGCAATGAGTCAAATTCCACTATAGCAATACAAAACACCTCTGGGCTGCCATATGTAATGAAATACTGACATTACTAACTGTAGGGATGCTATAAAAAGTCAAATGAAAAATGCTATTCATCAACTTAAATAAAGGTAAGTAATTCATGACAGCCCTGCCTACATACTTTAAAATCAAGAGAAAACAAAATGCTTAAGACATCAGCCTAAATTTAGTTAGTAAATAGAAAAATAGGACATAACCTCTCCTTATGTTAAAATGAGTGAACATTAAAAAGGAAAAAATGAAGTACTGATAAACTATTATGAACAATGGAGTAACAATCTGGTTGTCAGCTAAGAATTAACTAGTGGTCGCCTTTCTAAACAGTGCTGCTTCTATTATCCTGGAGTACCACCAAGTGGTAGAAGGACATACTGCAAGTCTAGGATTGATAATTGAATACTTTCATCATTCAAAAATGGCAATTGCTATGGATTGAATTGTGTCTCTAACCACACTCACTTAAACAACAACTACAACAACAAAAGCCCGTATGTTGAAGTCCTGTCACTGTGATTATATTTTAAGAGAAGGGCATATGGAGGTAATGAAGGTTAAATGAGGTCCCCGTCAGTATGAACCTAATCTAGGAGGGTGGGTACTTTTTATAAGAAAAAAAGACACCAGAGCTTTCTGGGCCTCCACCCAAATACATAAGTACACACTCAGGAAAGGCGTATGAATACAGAGCTAGAAAGTTACTTGTCCATAAGCCAGGAACCCAGTCAGTCAGTCCCTTAATCTTGGAACTCCCATTTTCCAGAATTGTTAAGAAATAAATTTCAATTGTTTAAGTCACTCAATCCCTGATATAGCAGCTCAAGCAGATAAAAACAGGAACACTCCACCTTAACTCCCAAAACTTTTCCCTATGACAAAAATCATAAAAATCAAGGCTGAGGGGTATGGCTCAAGTGGTAGAAAGCTGCCAAACAAGTGCAAGGCCTTAAGTTTTGACCCCAGAAATGCACCCCCCCAAACAACAAGAAAAACAGTACCAGAATTTGTTGTTGTTTCAAACAGTTTTGAAAACAGAATTTTAAAAAATGGATGGAGATGTGGCTCAAGTGGTAGAGCATTAGCCAAGCAAGTGTGAGGCCAAGTTCAAACCCCATTAGGGCCAAAAATAAATAAGTAAATATGGAGTAAGACTACCTTTGAAAATTCCACTCCAAAAAACTACAGAAATTAAACAAGTATTTTCTGTCAATTTCCTTGAAAAGAAGTAGTCACTGGGATCAAAAAGAAAGTTTGGGGGTTAGAATTTTTATTAACAAGAGGACTCTCCTTCTCTAAAATTAGGGACTAAGGTTCCTCAGAATGTCTGTGATTCTCTCATGGCAAAACAAAAATGTCAAACAGGATTGGAAAAAAAAAAAAAAATCCTTGTTCAACCAAATCAGAAAGGTAAATGTTAATAAAAACTAGATGTACTTAAAAATCATAAATTCCTTCTGCTTTCACCTTTGTAGAAGTGTTTGAAAAATGCTTACCCATTTACAAACATTCCTCTAGTGCCTAAATTGCAGTAGTCTTTACATGAACATGAGCTACCCTGCCCATGTGTGCATCCTGCTCAGCTTGCTACTAAACTATGGTTTCAATCCCCTCCCCTGTAAGCTGCAAACAGCCTGCCATCATGCAGGTACAACATCCCTCTTCTGAAGGGCTTGAGTCACAGTGTTTTCTTATTAAGGATGCTCAACCACTAGTTCTATCCCTCTTCAAAAGACTCCCCTTAAATCCTATCACCCACACTCCAATCTCTCACTTTCCATGCCCTAAGAATAAATTTTATTTATTCTCTTACAATTTTATGACTTACAGTCATTACTACAAGTAGCACCACAAGAACAAGACAACCCTTCGTTGTTTCTACTCTTTATTCTAGAGTAGAAAAGAAATAAGATAAACTAAAGAGAAAACTGTGTGCCTAAGTTTATAGGTTAATTACTCTTGCACTCACTCTTACTTCTGCCATGTTCTAACTCTTGAAAATATGGTATACAAAACTTGTCATATGAAGTGTCCTAGTGGGGACACAGGTAGTTGCCTTGGGTCTGGGGTTCTTGGTTAGTTTTACAAGTTGAAGTGTTTGATTTTCTCCAAGTTCCCCCAAGAAAATCCAATTACAGAAACAGTTGATCTCATTCAATTTAATCTACCTTTCTGTCATCCCACTGAACTGTAATATCCTTTCTGGACCTGGACAACTACCTTGCTGTGGTAGAGTACGCTAACCACATATGGGACTGCAAATCAATTTCTTTAAGTAGAATACCATGGTCCCTATTTAAGGTTCCTTAAGAGCACACTTAACAAGTTTGATTTGAAGGGAAGACTTTGACAAACTGCTCCACTACATCTTCTGTCACCGATGAAAGGAAAGGAAAAGCTCTTAGGCAATTTGGTAATTTATTACCTCCCCAAAAACAGCTTTCAGTTTTAAGATGTATATGAAAATCTTCATTTACTTGTATATAATCCCTCTGTCCATAAACGATTGCAAACACTAGCCTGGATAAACTGTTTTAATATTGAATTTAAAAAATAGTTTACCAATCTTACTCCAGTTAGTGAACAACCACTAATGGGTTTTCTATAGTAAATAAAACCAGTGGTTTAAAAGAATTTTAATCTTGGGAGGGGAGCTAAAGGAGAATGATGGAGGGGGGCAAATTCAACTATGATATATCTGATATATTGTAAGAACTTTTGTAAATGGCATAATGTAACCCCACCCAGCACAACAATTAAAAAAAAAAAAAAAGAATTTTAACCTTTATTCCTAATAGTTACATCCAAACTTAAACCAGGCAATAAATACTGCTGCGGGAAGACATAAGGCAATGAATTCTAATAAAACATGCCACGACATCTGTAATACCATCTCAAAACACCTCAAATTAAAAACACTACTACATTAGATCTTTTTTCCCTCAAAAATGTTTTGTCCTGTTATGAAGTCCTTGAACATGACTCTCCTTGAATAAATTTAGTTTTACAGAGATTTAATGACTTGTTATTAAGTAAGTAACAGAGCAGACTAGAACAAAAATCTTCCAGTCCCTTAGGTTAGTCTTTATCACATTACTTCCTACACACCAAATTCTCAAATCTCAAGGATAAAGTATAAAGTGATAAAGGATTAAAAAAAACAAACTTGTAAGCATGCGGTACACAAGCAAGGTACTACATAATTAAAGGCAAGTAAATGATAAATGACAACAGTGGCTATCTTCAGAGAGTACTGTGGTCTAGAGCTAACGATGAACTTGAGAAATTACCCACTCTAATGGATACAAAGCTAATGAGTGACATAAAATAGGGGAAAAAGGTAAGTTGAACTGAGTTTAGAAACCTACCTAGATAGGATTTAAATAGGTAGAAGAAAGAATGTTTCAAGTAAGGAAATAAGAAAATTTTTAAGTCTGAAACAATCAGTCAAGTTTAGAGGATACTGAGTAAATCCTTTAAAAAGCTAAACTGTGTGCTGGAGGAGGGAACAGTTTAAATACTTAATGAATTATAAAACAAAACAAGAACACAGTAGTTAAAATGTTTTATTAATTGCAAATACAATTCTAACGTGAAAAGTGGAAGAGACATGATTTTAAGAAAGGAGCAAAAGAGATGATTTTTTTAAAATGGACAATGAAACAAAATCAAAACAAGAATCAATGAAGAAAGACATGGACAAAATAACTATGTCAAAAGGTACCTCATGCACTTAAGTTGTGGAAACATTAAACTGTTTCCAGAGTCTAAAAGAGTATGTCTGTCTACGGAGCCTTTTAAGTACATGGAACCTAACAGCCAAGTCTGCTGATCACTTACCTCTCTAGCAGCACAATCATGAGGAGCTTCTTCTTTATTTACTTTTCCTTTTGGAAATCCCCAGCCTGACTTTGCTAGGTAACCCTGAACCAGTAGTACCTATAAAACAAGCAGAGATAAAAGTCAAACTTGCCCTCCTTTCCCAGACTGCTTTCTAAAATCAAAGGTGCTCTTACTTCAGGTAACTTTATCACAATAATTTTACATATCTTTTATTTAACTGTCTTCCATGAGTATAAGAGTGAAGGCATTCTGCATATTTAAAAAAGTATTTTTTCAACAATGAAGTGACATTTCTTTACATTAACCCACAACTGCAATAGGTCTAAAATCTTAAGATCCAGAATGCATAAAAAAGTATGCAAAAATTGGTCTCCTGGAACTAAAACTCTAAGATTTTAACGTCTGACTTTACAATATATAAACAAATGTTACTAACATGTTAAAGATTA